>NC_045544.1:104143849-106578849 GCF_009769535.1 Thamnophis elegans
TTTCCTTACCCAATTCATCACTGGTTATCAAAGCGTATTGCAACTGTACTGCTAGTACTGACTTTGTAGTCCAATTCTCTCACACACTGATTATGTAAAGATACATATCTACAATGTAGGATTTCATATATCTGCTTGAAATTAAAAGGACTGATTTCAGAAAAGCTATATAAAGGCAGACCCATTAGAACACCAGTGAACTGCTTTTAGGTTTTCAGGTTTTATTAACATTTGTATGCCGCCCACTCCCTAAAGACTCTGGGTGGCTTACAGATAAAAACGGGGGGGGGGAGAGGGGGGGAGACATATAAAAATTAAAAAGAACAAACATTAAAATTGCACAACATACATATAGCTTAGAGTGGGGCTGGATAAAATCATCAGCCCCAGGCCTGCCGGAACAGCCAGGTTTTACTCACTTTGCGGAACGCTGGAAGAGTAGTAAGGGTCCGGATCTCCACGGGGAGATCATTCCATAGAGCCGGAGCAGCTACAGAGAAGGCCCTCCCCCGGGGAATCATCAGCCGACATTGACCGGCAGATGGAATCCGGAGGAGGCCTAATCTGTGTGATCTTATTGGTCTCTGGGAGGTAAATGACAGGAGGAGGTCTCTCAGGTAGCCAGGTCCTAAACCATGTAGGGCTTTAAAAGTAACGACTAGCACCTTGAAGCGTGTCCAGAGACCAATGGGGAGCCAGTGCAGCTCGTGGAGGATAGGTGTAATGTGGGTGTACCTAGGCACCCCCACTATCGCTCACGCGGCTTCATTCTGGACCAACTGCAGTCTTCGAACACTCTTCAAGGGCAGCCCCATGTAGAGCGTGTTACAGTAATCCAGTCTTGAGGTGACAAGGGCGTGAGTGACCATCTGAAGGGCCTCCTGGTCCAGATAGGGTAGCAACTGGTGCACCAGGCGAACCTGGGCAAAGGCCCCCCTGGTCACAGCCGACAGATGATGTTTTAATGTCAGCTGTGGATCCAGGAGAACAACCAAATTGCAAACCCTCTCTGAGGAGTGTATAATTTCACCACCCAGGCTAAGAGATGGAATGACTGGACCATCCTTGGGAGGGAGCATCAATAGCCACTCGGTCTTGTCAGGATTGAGTGCAAGCCTGTTTGCTCCCATCCAGACCCTGACAGCCTCCAGGCACTGGCACATCACTTCAACTGCTTCACTGAGTTGGCACGGGGCGGGCAGATACATTTTTTTAGACATTTTTTTTTAGACATTTTATTGGGATTTATAGGCCGCCCTTTTCCCTGAGGGGACTCAGGGCGGCTTACAATCGTAGGGAAGGGGGTGCAATTCAAAAACAAACAATATGTGAACAAAATAAAATGATAAGACACAACTTGCATTCAACAGTCAACACTCGGGCGGGTAAATTGGGAACCTATCCCCAGGCCTGATGGGATAGCCAGGTCTTAAGGGCTATGCGGAAGGTCTGGACGGTGGTGAGGGTGCGAATCTCGACGGGGAGGTCGTTCCACAGGGTCGGAGCTGCAACAGAAAAGGCTCTCCTCCGTGTAGTCGCCAGTCGGCATTGACTGGCAGATGGGATTCGGAGGAGGCCCAGTCTGTGCGATCTAATCGGTCGGAGGGAGGTAATCGGCAGGAGGCGGTCTCTCAAGTACCCAGATCCACTACCATGGAGTGCTTTGAAGGTGGTCATCAATACCCTGAAGCGCACCCAGAGATCAACAGGTAGCCAGTGCAGCTCGCAGAGGATGGGTGTTATGTGGGCGAACCGCGGTGCGCCCGCTATCACTCGCGCGGCTGCATTCTGAACTAACTGCAGTCGCCGGATGCACTTCAAGGGCAACCCCATGTAGAGCATATTGCAGTATTCCAGCCTAGAGATCACAAGGGCTCGAGTGACTGTTGCGAGAGCCTCCCGGTTCAGGTAGGGCCGTAACTGACGGACCAGGCGAACCTGGGCAAATGCCCCCCCTGGTCACAGCCGACAAATGGTGGTCAAAAGTCAGCTGTGGGTCCAGGAGGACTCCTAAGTTACGGACCCTATCTGAGGGGTATAAAATTTGACCCCCCAGCCTGAGTGATGGAACATTGGCCAAATTTTTGGGAGGGAAACACAACAGCCACTCGGTCTTGTCCGGGTTGAGTACCAGTTTGTTAGCACTCATCCAGTTCTTAACGGCCTCAAGACCCTGGTTCATCACGTCCACCGCTTCATTGAGTTGGCACGGGGTGGACAGATACAGTTGCGTATCGTCCGCATATTGGTGGTATTTTATCCCGTGCCTCCGAATGATCTCGCCCAGCGGTTTCATGTATATGTTAAATAGTAGGGGAGATAAGACCGAACCCTGCGGCACCCCATATGTTAGGGGCCTCAGGGACGATCTCTGCCCCCCGACCAACACCGACTGCGACCTGTCCGAGAGGTAGGAGGAGAACCACTGCAAAACAGTGCCTCCCACCCCCACCTCCCGCAGTCGTCGCAGAAGGATACCATGGTCGATGGTATCGAAAGCCGCTGAGAGGTCAAGGAGAACCAGGATGGACGCATGGCCTCCATCTCTGGCCCTCCAGAGATCATCGGTCAATGCGACCAAAGCGGTTTCTGTGCTGTAACCAGGTCTGAAGCTGGACTGGAAGGGGTCAAGATAACTAGCTTCCTCCAAGGCCCGTTGAAGCTGGAAGGCCACCACCTTCTCAACAACCTTCCCAACAAAGGGGAGGTTGGAGACAGGATGATAATTGTTTAAAATGGCTGGATCCAAGGATGGTTTCTTCAGGAGGGGTCTCACCACCGCCGTTTTAAGTGCGGCGGGGAAGTGCCCCTCTCGAAGGGAGGCGGTCACGACCGCCTGGATCCAGCCATGTGTCACCTCACTGCTGTTGGCAACCAGCCAGGAGGGACATGGGTCCAGAATACAGGTGGAGGCGCTCACAGCTCGAATGGCCTTGTCCACATCCCCAGAGGCAACATCCTGAAACTCAACCCAGAGATGGTTTGCCAAGTAATCCTCCTGTGTCCCGGCTGGATCTACAGCAGTGGAGTCCAAGTCCGACCGAAACCGAGCGACTTTGTCCGCCAAGAACTGGGCATAGTCCTCAGCCCTACCCTGTAAGGGGTCTCCTACGTCCCTCCTATTAAGGAGGGAGCGGGTAATCCTAAACAAGGCGGCTGGGCGTGACTCGGCGGACGCTACCAAGGCGGAGATATGCGTTCTTTTGGCAGCTCTCAGTGCCCGGATGTAATCCTTGGTGCAGGTAGTCAGAAGTGCTCGGTTCGCCTCGGACTTATCGGACCTCCACAAGTGCTCTAGGCGTCTCCTCCGGCGTTTCTTCTCCCGGAGCTCCTCGGTGAACCAGGGAGGTCTCCGGGATCCGCCGGCCTGGAGGGGCCATAGTGGCGCAATCCGGTCAAGAGACTCCGATGCCGCCGAATACCAGGCGGCAACCAGAGTCTCCGCCGAACTGTGGGCGAGAGTATCAGGAATAACCCCAAGCTCCGTCTGGAACCTCAAGGGGTCCATAAGTCGCCTGGGGCGGAACCACCTGGTCGGTTCCTCCTCCCTACGGTGGGGGTTTGGCCTCCGGAAGTCAAGCCTCAGTAGGCAGTGGTCTGACCACGACAGGGGTATGGTCTCATTACCCCTCAGACCAAGATCACACATCCACTGCTCCGAGAGGAATACGAGGTCGAGCATGTGACCCGCTGTGTGGGTTGGGCCCCGAATTACCTGGGTCAAGCCCATGGCTGTCATGGAAGCCATGAACTCCTGCGCTCCGTCAGAGTGTTCGCCGAGCGATGGCAAATTAAAGTCCCCCAGAACCATAAGCCTGGGGAACTCAACTGCCAGCTCGGCTACTGACTCGAGGAGCGAGGGGAGGGATGCTGCAACGCAGTTGGGAGGCAGGTACGTTAGCAGCAGACCCACTTGACCCTTGAGGTCCAACTTTACCAGCAGGGACTCACACCCGACAAGCTCCGGAGCAGGGACCCTACGAGGTAACAGAGACTCCCGGATAACAATAGCCACACCGCCACCCCTTCCCTGGGCTCTCGGCTGATGAAGCACCTGAAATCCCTCTGGGCACATCTCTACGAGGGGGACTCCTCCTTCTGTGCCCAGCCAGGTTTCAGTAATACATGCCAGGTCTGCCCTCTCGTCAATAATTAAGTCCCGGACGAGGGGAGCCTTGTAAACAACAGACCTGGCATTTAGCAACAACAGCCTGAGACCAGGGTCCTGACTACTTGCGCCATCTGGCCTTGGAGTGGGGCTCATAGGGCCGGAAGGAGGGATCTCTGTAATGTAGTGAACCCTCCTTCCCCGGTAATGGCCAGCCCTAAAGTCCCCGCCATATCTGCCCCTCCCTGTAATGACTGCAATGCTCCGACCCACTCCCGTAGCAGTAGTCCCCCCAACCCCCCCGCTGACCCCTGCATTCCCCAGCAGGCCCTCCGAGTCAAACATACTTATTTATCCACCCTAGCAGTTCCCACGTAATATTTAAAAAACATATAAAAATACAATAGTAATAGAATAATAAAAGTGGGCCATTCATTCAATTCCAGGCAACTCCCATACACTCACCATACTATTTTAAAATTGCGCAATTATAATGTGTAGTAATGTGGAAAGGGTGGAGGGAGCGGTGACCCGCTCCTCTCCCTTCTTATGTCCTGGGGAGGCGTCCTTGGCCACTAAGTCAAAAGTGTGTGATATATAAGGTGGCTGTATACAAGCAGGATTGGGTATAAAAAGCCAAAATTCATGGGTGGCAACCATGCAGTCTTACCCTTCCAATGAAGGTTAGCGGGCTGTATATTTAAAAGTCTCCTTCCTGAGGGTGGATAAGGGCCCCAATCTAGGGGGCCAAAGTTCGAGGCTGACTTGTGCCACTCTAGCAGATGGGGGGGGAAGTACTGGTGTTTTCGGAGCTCAGTCCTCGCCACTGCAGCCGCCATCCTCTATTGCTCCCACGCCAGCTCAGCCACAGTCCTACTCCTCCTAATGGTTAAGCAAAGCCCAGGAGCAAAGTCCAGAGGAGGCTACAATGACGCAGGGCTCAGCTCAAGGATCATCCTCTTCCCTGCCCGAGTAAGCACAGCTGTGTATCGTCCGCATATTGATGGTATTTAATCCCATGGCGATGTATGATCTCACCCAGCGGCTTCATGTAGATGTTAAATAGGAGGGGAGACAGGACTGAACCCTGCGGCACCCCATACTTGAGGGGCCTGGGGGTCGATCTCTGCCCTCCGACCAACACCGACTGCGACCTGTCCGAGAGGTAGGAGGAGAACCACCGAGAACGGTGCCTCCCACTCCCACCTCCTGTAACCGTCGCAGAAGGATACCATGGTCGATGGTATCGAAGGCTGCTGAGAGGTCAAGCAGCACAAGGATAGAGGAATATCCTCTATCCCTGGCTTGCCAGAGATCATCGATCAGCGCGACCAAAGGAGTTTCCGTGCTGTAACCAGGCCTGAAACACGACTGAAAGGGATCCAGATAATCTGCTTCATCCAAAGTCCATCGGAGCTGAGAAGCCACCACCTTCTCCACAACCTTCCCTACGAAAGGGAGGTTGGAGACTGGATGGTAGTTGTTCAAAATGGCTGGGTCCAGGGACGGTTTCTTAAGGAGGGGTCTCACCACCGCATCCTTTAAGGGGTGCGGGAAGGATCCCTCCCGAAGAGAGGTGTTAACTATCCTCTGGAGCCAGCCATGTGTCATCTCCCTGCTATTGAGACCAGCCAGGAGGGGCACGGGTCCAGTATACAGGTGGAGGCACTCACCGCTCCCATGGTCTTGTCCACTTCCTCAGGAGTGACAAGTTGAAACTCGCTCCATAAAATCCGCTCAAGACCTTCCCCCAGTACCTCAGCTGGTACTGTCCAAGTGGAGTCTAGGTCCGTCCGAATCCGAGCAATTTTATCTGACAGAAACTGGACAAATTCCTCAGCTCTGCCCTGTAAAGGGTCGTCCACATCCCTCCCTTTCAAGAGGGAGTGGGCTATTCTAAACAGGGCGGCTGGGCGCGATTCTGCAGATGCAATAAGAGCGGAAAAATGTGCACATTTTGGCGGCCATATCGCCACTAGATAGGTCCTAATGAAGGCTCTTAATTGTGTTGGGTCGGATTCAGAGTTACTGGCGCTCCACGGTCACACTAGGCGTCTCTTTTGGCGCTTCATCTCCCGGAGTTCCTCGGTGAACCTAGGAACCCTCCTGGATCCACTGCCATGGATAGGCCCTAAAGGCGCAATCTGGTCTAGAGCCTCTGCCGCCACCGAATTCCAAGCAGTGACCAAGGACTCCGCCGGACTGTGGATGAGAGAGTCAGGTAACTCCCCAAGCACCGTCTGAAATCCCATAGGGTCCATCAGGCGCCTGGGGAGAAACCACCTAATCAGTTCCCCCTCCCTATAGTGGGGGATTGGTTTCCGAAAGTCAAGCCTCAGTAGGAAGTGATCAGACCATGACAAGGGCAAGGTCTTAATGCCCTTCAAACCTAGATCACGACTCCACTGCTCCGAGAAAAATACAAGGTCAAGCGTGTGACCCGCTGTATGAGTCGGACCCCGAATTACCTGGGTCAAATCCATGGCTGTCATGGAAGCCATGAACTCCTGCGCCCCATCAGAATGTTCGCCGAGCGAAGGCAGATTGAAATCCCCCAGCACTATAAGCCTGGGGAACTCAATCGCCAGCTCGACTATTGATTCAAGGAGCACAAGGAGGGTTGTTGTAATGCTGTTGGGAGTTAGGTACATTTACAACAAGCCCACTTGATCCCCAAGGTCCAACTTCACCAACAGGGACTCACATCCGACAAGCTCCGGAGCAGGGATCCTACGAGGAACTAATGACCTTCGGATAATGGCAGCCACTCCCCCACCCCTTCACTGGGGTCACGGCTGATGGAGCACCTGAAACCCTTCTGGGCACATTTCAGTGAGGGGGACTCCTTCCTCCTGGCCCATCCAGGTTTCAGTAATACATGCTAGGTCTGCCCCCTCGTCTAATATTAGGTCCCAGACAAGGGGAGCTTTGTGAACCACAGACCTGGCATTTAGCAACAGCAGCCTGAGACCAGGGCCCTGACAACTCTTGCCATCTGGTCCTGGAGTGGAGCTAACAGGGCCGGAAGGAGGGATTGCTGTGACATAGCGGACCCTCCTTCCCTGGTAATGGCTAGCCCTGAAGCTCCTGTTGTACCTGCCCCTCCCAGTGGTGACCATAATGCTCCAGTCCAACCCCATGCCCATAGACCCCCCTCTATCTTCCAAAGCCCCCGTTCTCCTCGGCAGGCCATACAACTCATACACTCCGGACTGGGAGGCAGAGCCGGGCCCCCATCCACTTCTGCTTCTGCACTCAGTGGAGGGGGCACCAGGCTGCACTCTCGGTCCACTCATATACACCACACAAACACTCTCTCAAGCATATCCCAATGTAATCATTAAAACATATAAAATACAATAATACAATAATATAATTAAAAGTGGGTACATTCATCTTCATTCGTACAACACACACTCCACAAACAGAATTTGGCGCAGGTCTTATTTCTGCAGGGGCAGATGAGCGTAAGTTCGGGTAGCCGGAGCTAGTAATGGTGCAGAAGGGAGAGTTCCTCAATCTCTCTTCCCTCCTGTGGGTCCGGAACGGGCAAGCGGGCAAGCGGGCCAAAGGGCCAATGGTCCAGAGTCTAAGGTGACCGGAGCGGTTGCAGGGGGTGGGTGGGTGCCAGTTGGAGGAGGCGATGAGTCCACGCCCACGTCCCCACCACTTCCCATCGTTTCCTTCCGTCTAAGGTGTGTAACACAAACCAGTCACAAAAGTTGTCAGCAAGCCAGAAGATCTCTAAAACCACTACAGCGTTGGCACTGCTCGGAAGACAAACCGGAAAGAAGAAGGCGAAGAAGGCTAGATAGTGTAGTGGTTATATTGACCTTTGATGTGGCAGACTAAAGCACAAATCCTAGCTGGTAGATATCTTACCAGTAGACATCCTTGGGCATTGACCTCCAAAGTCCCTCCAACAATTCTTTTTTTCTATCTATCTATCTATCTATCTATCTATCTATCTATCTATCTATCTATCATCTACCTACCTACCTACCTACCTATCTATCTACCTATCTACCTATCTATCAATCATCTATCTAAGTACATACAGCTGCCTTAATTTCATTGACATCTTGATTTTTATAAATGATATTTTATGGCAGTCAGCTACATCTTTCAGTGGACTATTCTAAAGCAGTAGCTTGCCAAAATAAATGTTACTTCTTTGGCAATTAAGTGATATGCAGACTAATAACTGCAATAGAATAATATAAAGAAACTCTTTTAATATTAGAATGCAAACAATTAAACTGCTATTCAACATTAAAGAATTAAAAGCTAATATTTGCAATAATGTTTTGTGTGTTTTGTGTGTATATACGTATACAAACCTAATATATGTATTTATTGATATTATTGCAATAAGCTCCCATATACTGCAGCTGTGATAATATAAAGGTCAGCATTAATGTAAGCAATATGCATGCATGCTATATATATATATATATATATATATATATATATATATATATATATATATATATATATATATATTCACACATATATAAAACACTACATTCGATTTTTAAATAGGATTACATTTTTCAAAACAGAACATTAATTCTTCATTTCTATGAAGAAAAATGAAAAATAAAAATGATTGACAAGAGACAGAAGAAAGGGGATTGTATTGCTAATGTGAAAACTCTATTCTCAGCAAGTTGCTCATCACACAATGTCCATTTTCTGGCAGATGTCCATTAAGAGATGTCTAAGCATTGTGTTTGGACAATTGAATTCAATCTGGAAAAGACATGTACTTGCATTTACTTACCTGATGCTATAAATTGGAAAACATGCTGAATTATCAATTTCCTTTCAAGCTTAGAGAAGCTTCAGAATGTAAAGCAAACAAAAAAACAAACAGGAAAAATATACCTGGGCAGGAATTTTTTTAAAAAAATTATAGAAATAAGAATTGGGATGAGTCCTCAAATGCTAACATTTCTATTATCACAGCTGCAGCATACGAAACTTTGGCACAATAATATTAATCAATCTTTTTCAGAATGCATACCAAGATTGGGTTGGGTCACAAGTATCTGATTAATCTCTACCACATTTAAACTGTTATATATCTATTGGCAAATCTGGTAATGACTGTAGCATATGTCAGATTGCAATGGGGGTTGTCAAAGGAATAAACAATAAAATCACAGTCTAGATTTAATTATGAACAAAAGGGCTAAATGTATGTAAAATTATATGAACTGGTGTTTTCTAAATTATTGTGGATGCATAGGAGAGTAGGAATCTATAAATTGCATGTTACACTCCAGTGAATGCTAATAATGGAAGAAACAATAAGTTTAGCAGAAAATTGTGCAATATTCAAAATGAATGTGATCCAGGGGGGAAATATTCTACTAAGTGACATGAATGAATGAGAATGAGATAAAAGAGTACCGAAAAAAAACATTGGTTGTTCAGAGACTTAAGAAAGAATGAGAGCAGTGACTGGTGAATATCTGCTTTTTTAAAAGAGTTGTTCTGAATTTGTGATTTAAGCATAAATCTGAACGTAGATAGGAAAAAAGAATCAATAAATATTTAAAAGCATGATTGATATGATTGTTTATGTAAAATAAGATGAATTGCTGAAGAATGAAGGATAAGATACATATAAAGGACACACTAGTTTTTGGTAGTGTCAAGACTGAATGTTGGGGAGGAGAGAATATGGAAGAAAAGGAACTATATTGAAAGCAGAGTGAGACCTATATAAAAAAAAACATTAGAAAGAAGTTCAGGCTTTCAACAGAAAGAATGGGAAGTGGATATAAGAAAAGACATTATAAAAGCTGCTTTACACAGAGTAAAATTAATTTAAAAGTCCCACATAAATGTTTTGCATTAAAAGGGAGTATGAAAACAGCTTGCTAGAACAATAACACAAAAGAAGATGTGGATGAGAAAAAGTGCATATGAGAAAATTATTGAGGATGAGAGATAAAAAGTGTACATAGCTATAAAGCAAAAAATGTTAAACAATAAAATATTTTTAAAATGGTTTAAAATAGAAGAAGTGGGCTAAACAAAGAATTTCCAGTAGAATGAATGAAACTAGAAATTATTTGGGTTAATGGTTTTAGATAAAACTGCAATGAAGAAAGGAAGGAATATTTTAAAATTCAGTGTGATCTAAAAACCAGGAGCCTGTGAGTTCTAGTCGCAAAAGCCAGTCAGATTAAGGTACAGGCTGGTCAGTCAATTCCTGTCAACCAATAAATCACAGGTGTCAAACTCGCAGCATGACTTTTGCCTGGGAATTTCTGAGGTAATAAAATTAAATATATTACCTAGAGTGAATTTTTCATTTCAAATGACCCAAATTCAAATTTGAATTAAAAGTTTAACAGATTTATATGTAGCGGAAATCAAAGAAGTATAAGATTCACACTTTTGCATTACTCAAAGGTAGAGGAGGGCTTTTTTTTCTAATTTCAGACTAGATTATCAAGCAGGTTATCTGTCATGGATAACAGAGTGGATAAAATCTCTGAACAGTAGCTCATCAATTATAGAAGGAGCTAACTTAGCCAGACTGACTTCTTGGTATTTAAGGTATAAAGAAACAAACAAAAAGAATCTGAAGATAAGTTTGCTTGACTATAACACAAAGCAGGGACATGCAGTCAGGGAAAGCAGGGGAGGCAGAGCCTCACCAGTGTCATCATGAAAAGAAAAAAAAATGTAAAAGGAAAAATGCAAGAGCTGAGGTCAGGCTGAGCTAGTTGCTGCCAGAGTCACCGTGGATGACTCTGCTTAACTATTTAAAAAAGCTCCTAAAAAGCGCCTTCTACAGGAGGAGGCAGGAGAATGACATGCCTCATTTAGTCTGACTTTAGGTGTTTTATGATCACTCGAGCAGCGTTAAGCAAGGGTTAAAAGCCTAAAAATTCCTGATGTAGGTGAGGCACGTCGTTCTCCTGCCTCCTCCTGTAGAGGGTACTTTTTAGAGGCTTTTTTAAACAGTTAAGCAGAGTCATCCATGGTGACTCTGGCAGCAACTAGCTCAGCCTGACCTCAGCTCTTGCCTTTTTCCTTTTACATTTTTTTCATGATGACAGGCAAGAGCAGAGTTGGAACAGCTGGAAAAGGTATGTGTGGATCGGAGGGAGGGGGAGGAATTCAAACTTCATCCTCAAGTGTAGATCTCTCCCCAAGTGTAGTTTGATTGCAAGCAGAGCCACATTGCCTTTACACACACACACACACACACACACACACACACAGAGAGCTGGATAAAACTATATAAGCCCAGCTTCACTGATTACAAGTTTGAAAAGGCAACGTGGCTCTGCCTGCAATCAACGACTCGGATCGGCTCCAATCCAACTTCTGTATTTGTGTTTGTTTGAGAGAGAGTGAGTGAGATAGGGAAGGAGATAGTCCAATCCAACTTCTGTGTGTGTTTGAGAGAGAGGGGAGGGAGGGAGAGAGGGAGGAAGGAGGAGGAGGGAGAAGAAAAAGAATGAAGGAAACTTTTTCGCAAAGGAGAAAAACAAATGCTGTCGCTTTAAATTGGAACTGAGCATGCCTGGCTGTGGAATTCTGGGAGTTGAAGTCCACAAGTCTAAAAAATTTGAAATCCACCACTGTGTCAGTGCCTCACCAGCCATAAACCTCACCGCATGTCACTGACACAAAGTCTGGAACCATCTAAGAACAAGTACAGTGAATTCATCATTAGCATAATCATCAAATGTTTTTTTTTATTTCAAGAATAATCATGGTGTGAAAGGTTTAATTATATATGCTGATGTGGTACATCAAGATTCAGAAACCAAAGTAAATACACAGCAGGTATAGCTCAATGGAGTTTGAATTTATACTTAAAATTGCTGGAAGAATAGAAAGAATAGAAAGCTATCTTAAGAAGGAATCAAAATCATCTAATGCAGTGTTTCTCAACCTTGGCAACTTGAAGATGTCCGGACTTCAACTCCCAGAATTCGCTGGCTGGGGAATTCTGGGAGTTGAAGTCCGGACATCTTCAAGTTGCCAAGGTTGAGAAACACTGATCTAATGAGATGCATATATAAATTGCTATTGAAATACGACATGGATACATACAAATTAAAAACTGCATGCAAAACTTCAAAGAAGTATTTACCATGGAACAACAGGAAGTGTTAGGAAAAAAAGTCAAGAAAATTCACTCTCAACATACAGTTTGAAGGGAAATGGTGCAAATTGTTTTATAGATGGAATATATAATATCATAAATCATCACTTTTTGTAAATTAAAGTTATATATCTCTTTTCCATGCATTCAGTAACATTTTTATCACTTGGATTTTATTTAGTACCTTCAGTAGTCCTTTCTATAATTTTTATTATATTGAGCTAATAGCACATCTGGGCTTTCTGTTTTTCCAATTTTGATTTTCTTTATAGGTTCTTTAATTTCCTGAATTGTGCAAAATCTGATTAATATTTGTCCATTTTTTTAAATTAATTTTTTAATTTACTTTATTTGTATGCCGCCCTTTTCCCTGAAGGGACTCAGGGCGGCTCACAGTTCAAGGGAGGGGAAAGACAGACAAAATTACAAAACATAAAGACCATACACAGTTAAAAAGCACAGCAATCATACCATTCGAGTGGGGCAGCAAGTCTTTAGCCCCAGGCCTGTCGGAACAGCCAGGTTTTAAGGGCTATGCGGAAGGCCTGGAGGGTGGTGAGGGTACGAATCTCCACGGGGAGTTCGTTCCAGAGGGTCGGAGCAGCCACAGAGAAGGCCCTCCTCCGGGTAGTCGCCAGTCGACACTGGCCGGCTGATGGAATTCGGAGGAGGCCTAGTCTATGGGATCTTATTGGTCTAGTGGAGGTAATTGGCAGTAGGCGGTCTCTCAAGTACCCAGATCCAATACCATGAAGGGCTTTGTAGGTGACAACTAGCACCTTGAAGCGCACCCGGAGATCAACAGGTAGCCAGTGCAGCTCGCGGAGGATAGGTGTTACGTGGGTGAATCGAGGCGCACCCACGATCGCTCACGCGGCCGCATTCTGGACAAGCTGAAGTCGCCGAATACTCTTCAAGGGCAGCCCCATGTAGAGCACGTTGCAGTACTCCAGCCTAGAGGTCACAAGGGCACAAGTGACTGTTGTGAGAGCCTCCCGGTTCAGGTAGGGACGCAACTGGTGCACCAGGCGAACCTGGGCAAATGCCCCCCTGGTCACAGCTGACAAATGGTGTCAATGATCATTCATGAATTTTTAAAATCTGTATTGTATGTTTTCAAACCTTCTTTGTCAATTTTATGCTTAGAATATAATTCTTTTTTAAAAACAGCAACTTTTTCTCTAATATTTATTCTTGCATACAACAATTTTTCAGTCACTGTTATCATCCTTTCTTTCTCTTTTCTAATTTGATATGTCAAAGGTTTCCCTGGTTTGTTTGCATTCTCAGAGTGATTTTGCTTGACATATTTTATCTTCTTCTCTAGTTCTTCCACTTCCATTAAGTTTAATTGTTGTTTGTGTCTATTTAGCTTTCTCAGTACCTGTCATTTTGGATTAGTTTTGGAATGTATTCTAATTCCTTTTTTTTTCCTTTCCATTTGTAATTTTTGCCTATTATATTCCTTTTCTTTAGTTCTCTGCAAGTCTTATAAGAAACTTTGCATGTCTTTCATATGATCAACAACCCTGGAATTATGTTTATTTAACAAAAATATTTTAGTCCGTGTTTACATTTTTGTAATATGTCTCATTTGAGAAACAAGAGTTATTCACCCTTCATTTAAAATACATTCTCCTGGGAATCAGGATATTAAACAGCATTATGATCTACATATGTAATTGGACTATAATCAGCACATGTTTATGATCTTTACTTCCTCAATGGAAGGTGTGAGAGCCTTGGCGATCCAACATTAGTTATTAAGTGCATTTGATGTCTCAGCAAGAGAAGAACATGTAATCTTTGTATTTTCCACTGCTGAATATTGCTGTTGTTCTATTTTTCTCCTGTTACAATAATTATTTGCTTTTGTCCTATATATACTTGTTGTAACAAACAATCTCAGTTTTATGTTTTGTTAAAGCTTGTTTTAAACACATCTTTCTTTTGCTAGGTAAATTTAGTCCATTTGCATTTAATGAGATTAATGTGGCCTTGTTTTCCAATTGCACTTTAGTAATATCTCCAAAATTTCTCCAGACCTTTTAAGATCCCATATCTCACTGCTTCCCAGCTTCCAGTGTGGTATGGCTATAACATTAACTTACAACCCATACAGAGATTTCATGACTTTCATTTGCAATATAGCCTGAGCCAAGCAAAATTCAATTATAGTCTAAAGAATCTATTAATGCAAGATGGTTACATGTATTCTTTCTCCTCTGTGGTTAACAGCCACTAGGAATTTCTTCACAGTTGTATTCACGCATCACTGTTGTATTGAAATTTGTGTTTGCCACACATATTTGAGCTGTAGAATGTCCATGACTTGCCTGGTTAATTTAGGTCTTCTAATATGCTGTGGGATGGACAGTATTCTGTGAAGTTAGTGTGATACACTTGGTGATCTACCTTTTGTTTTCACCATCACCACATTTAATTAATGTGATTTTATGTTCAACACTGTTCTTCATCCCCAATTCCCAATCTGCTGACATTATAAGAAAGCTATGAATGGCTGTAAGCAGCAAAAAAGAAAAGTTAAAATACACTCATAAAAACAATGTTGCACACAGAAAATAATCTCTAGGGTTTTTTTTCATTATAACTTTCTGACAACCTGTCTCTTTCTCTGACGTCTCTTTTTTAGCTATTTTAGTTTCTCTGTTTTCTTTATACTTACCTTCTGTCTACAACCTGTCTCTAGTACAAGCCACAATTGCATCAAAAAAGAGACATGCATAATGATAGCATCAAGCAAAGAAATGAATAATTTGCATCAGCTCATCATGATATCTGATGCATGTATATAAACTGGATCAATGATAGTCCCCCCCGCCCTGTCATCATAGACAACTAAGCAACTACATAGTTTCTATAGCTGTGTCACAACCTTTGTATTGTTGCAGACTTTTTCTTGCAGACTTCCATTTTCTTTCTAGTTGTTTCTTGGCACTGGTCTCCAAAATATTCAGGCCATAGTAATTATGTCCCCATTCTGTTCCTACATGAAGAATAGTTGCTTCTCATGCTGAGCTCCTTATGTAGCTTAGATGGCCAGCCATCTTGTTTGCGATGACTCACCTATTTTCTGGCAAGATAGGTGGCAAATCAATCAATCAAATAAATAAATAAATAAAATGCTTATTTCCTTCTGGGCAAGGTGAAATGTTTTGTTATAAACTATTAAGCTAAAAACTAAAATAATTGATAAGAAATCAGAAGTAAATATATTAAAATTCAGTATTAAAATGAAGAGATGCTAAGCAACTCTACAAAGAATCTTGGACAATTACACTATGGGGTCATAACACTAAAGCAATTAGGAAAGCAGAATACCAACATGAATTTTACCAAAAAAAATGTAAAAATTCTCTTCATAGAGAAGGGTGCTAAAACACACCCATTAAAACTGGAATATTGTATATCCAACAGAGAATGCTGGGATGAAATTAATGACTCAGAAAAGAAAGGTAGAAAATGTAAATAAGCAACTTGAGGCTAAATACATAATTAAAGTTTTATTTTAATGGACAGAGAGGTAAGCATTGGAAAACATGTGATTTCTGGACATCAAAAATAATTTAATAAATTATAAACAAGGTTTTAGAATACAGGTTAAAGATTAATTAGTAGGAGAAAGATTCATTAATAGTATACAAAAAACTTTCAATGAATTTAGTACTGTACATGAGCCCAGTAAAACTTATATAATTGTTTATTGATGCTAGCAATAAAGTATGGACTTATTACTTCATGAAAAATATAAAGACAATATAAAAACTGAAGCATAATACTCATAGCAAGTCATTCTCGACTGTTTCATATAGCTTGGTAATATTCCAGCCATTAGAGGAATCAAGCTAGGCCTTATTATTCTTACCTAAGTAATAATAATGTAGCAATGTAGTAGTAATTTGAAGTTAGGTATATGATGATATATAATGTTTTAATATTGCAGTACACATGTATGGTTTAGTAAAGACAAAACATCACTTATTTTTAATCCAAATTATTCCTTTTTGAAAACCCCAGGAGATATATGACCATAATAATGTATTTCAACAATTACAAATATATTTATAATTGTTACATTATGACTAACTAAAGCAGAATCACACTATACATATTTTTTGTAAAATATAGAGCAAGTAGCCCATTCTTCAGTATAAACACAACCCAAAGATCAGAGTTGTGGATGTAAATTCTGGGAATCCTATATTCTAGTAGCCTAACCATGAGGCTTAGGAGCCTTATTTCTTTACAGGGAAATCACCTGTATACTGTTAAGTGGGAATACAAAAATGAGTCTACAATTCTTGTTGATTAAAAAATAATATGCAGGATATTTTTTATGTCAGGAGGATATCAAAATCCATTTTTTCACATTCAGTGAACATCTATGTTGTTCAGAATTTGAACATAACAGACTACTAGCTCATTTTACTGTGTAGACAAAGGCTACCTGATTACAAAGTTGTCAATAGTTATTGACCTAATTCAAAGTAGTTACAAATATCCTTGGTGAACAGATTATTTATAAAGTGTTGACTGCAGTTTTAGAATCTAACAGAACTTAGCAGGAAAGATGAGGAACTAGAATTCTATAAGAGCAGCAGATTCAGATAAAAGCAATAATGATTTTCAGGCAGGGGAGGCAGGGGAGGCACAGCCTCACCACTCCCATCATGAAAAGAAAAAAAATGTAAAAGGAAAAAGGAGAGAGCTGAGTTCAGGCTGAGCTAGTTGCTGCCTCACCGTGGATGACTCTGCTTAACTGTTTAAAAAAGCTTTTAAAAAAGCGCCCTCCACTATGAAGCAGGAGAACTGTGTACCTCATCTAGTCTGACTTTAGGTGTTTTATGATCATTTGAGCAGAGTTAAGCAAGGGTTAAAAGCCTAAAAATTCCTGACATAGGTGAGGCGTGCAGTTCTCCTGCCTCATAGTAGAGGGTGCTCGTTTAGGCGGGGCTTCTTCAGAGGACCCGAGGCAAGAGCAGAGTTGAAATCCTCTCTGAAACAGCTGGAAAAGGTATGTGTGGGTCAGAGGGAGGGGGAGGAATTCAAACTTCATCCTCCTGGTGTGGAGCTTTGGGCAAAGGCTGGAGGGAAGGACCCTGGCTCGCTTGTGCTCTCCCTCCCCAAGTGTAGTTTGATTGCAGGCTGAGCCATGTTGCCTTTTCAAACCTGTAATCAGTGAAGCTGGGCTGGATCCTTCCAGGGTTGGGGGAAAGTATGTGTGTTCCAGTATGCCTCTTTGACCGGCTTCCTGCCTCCTCTTGTGGTCTCCTCCCTGGTGCTCTCCCTCCAATCCAAGTGTGTGTGTGTGTGTGTGTGTGTGTGTGTGTGTGTGTATGTGTGTGTGTGTGTTTGAGAGTGAGTGAATGAGAAAGGGAAGGGGGAAGGAGAGATAGTCCAATCCAACATCTGTTTGTGTGTGTGTGTGTGTGTGTGTGTGTGTGTGTGTTTGAGAGAGGGGGAGGGAGGGAGAGAGGGAGGAAGGAGGGGAAGAGAGAAGAAAATGAAAAAGAAAGAAGGAAACTTCTTTCGCAAAGGAGAAAAACAAATGTTGTCACTTTAAATCGGAACTGAGTATGCCTGGCTGTGGAATTCTGGGAGTTGAAGTCCAAAAGTCTAAAAAAATTTGAAACCCACCACACATAACTGTTTTCAGGTCTACTCTCCATTGTTAGGAACACACATAAACGCACACACCATCATCACAACCTAATGGATCTCTTCCTCTCAATGAATTGGCTGGGATTCCAATGTAAGCAGGGGTTGTACAGTTTACCAAAAAAATGTCCCATGGTGGACCAGCATGCTTGTGTTTGTTCAAGATCCAAAGCACTTTTCAATTATGTTGAAGGTTCCACAGCTATATTAAATACTTCTCCAAGCCAACTGTGGTTTCTACATTTTTACTGGTATTTTGCTATATCCTTTATCCATTAAGGCAGAATTCAATTCAATTCAATTCAATTTATTAAATTTATATGCTGCCCTTTTCCCCCGAAGGGGACTCAGGGCGGCTCACAACTCGAACCGGGGAGGGAAATACAGACAAAAGATTTAAAAACAACAACATAACAATATATAATTTAAAAACTCACAACAGTCATACCATTCGAGACGGGGGCAACAGCCCCAGGCCTGTCGGAACAACCAGGTTTTGAGGGCTTTGCGGAAGGCCTGGAGGGTGGTGAGGGTTCGAATCTCCATGGGGAGTTCATTCCAGAGGGTCGGAGCAGCCACAGAGAAGACTTTCCTCCGGGTAGTCGCCAGTCGACACTGGCCGGCGGATGGGATTCGGAGGAGGCCTAATCTGTGGGATCTAATCGGTCTAGTGGAGGTAATTGGCAGCAGGCGATCTCTCAAGTACCCAGGTCCAATACCATGAAGGGCTTTATAAGTAACGACTAGCGCCTTGAAGCGTATCCGGAGACCAATAGGCAGCCAGTGCAGCTCGCAGAGGATAGGTGTTACGTGGGTGAACCGAAGTACACCCACGATCACTCGCGCGGCTGCATTCTGGACAAGCTGAAGTCTCCAAATACTCTTCAAGGGCTGCCCCATGTAGAGCACGTTGCAGTAGTCCAGTCTAGAGGTCACAAGGGCACGAGTGACTGTTGTGAGGGCCTCCCGGTTCAGGTAGGGACGCAACTGGTGCACCAGGCGAACCTGGGTAAATGCCCCCCTGGTCACAGCCGACAAGTGGTGTTCAAGAGTCAGCTGTGGGTCCAGGAGTACTCCCAGATTGCGAACCCTGTCTGAGGGGCGTACTGTTTGACCCCCCAGCCTGAGAGATGGAACACTTGGCCAATTAGTAGGAGGGAAGCACAGCAGCCACTCGGTCTTATCTGGATTGAGTACAAGCTTGTTAAGCCCCATCCAGTCCCTAAAAGCCTCGAGGCACTGGCACATCACGTCAACTGCTTCATTGAGTTGGCACGGGGCGGACAGATACAGCTGCGTATCATCCGCATACTGATGGTATTTTATCCCGTGCCGTCGAATGATCTCACCCAGCGGCTTCATGTAGATATTAAACAGGAGGGGGGACAGGACCGAACCTGTGGCACCCCATAATTCAGGGGCCTAGGGGTCGAGCTAAGCCCTCCGACTAACACCGACTGCGACCTGTCCGAGAGGTAAGAGGAGAACCACCGTAGGACAGTGCCTCCCACCCCCACCTCCTGCAGTCGTCGCAGAAGGATACCATGGTCGATGATATCGAAGGCCGCTGAGAGGTCAAGGAGCACTAGGACGGAGGCATGACCTCCATCCCTGGCTCTCCAGAGATCATCGATCAATGCGACCAAAGCGGTTTCCGTGCTGTAGCCAGGCCTAAATCCCGACTGGAAGGGATCTAGATAATCGGTTTCCTCCAAGGACTGCCGGAGTTGAAAGGCTACCACTTTCTCAACAACCTTCCCCACAAAGGGGAGGTTGGAGACTGGACGATAGTTGTTTAAGACGGCTGGATCCAAAGAAGGCTTCTTCAGAAGGGGTCTCACCACCACCGCCTTTAAAGCGGGGGGGAAGAACCCCTCCCAAAGGGAGGCGGTAACAACCGCCTGGATCCAGCCCCGTGTCACCTCCCTCCTGTTTGTAACCAGCCAGGAGGGGCACGGGTCCAGTACACATGTGGAGGCACTTACAGCTCCCATGGCCTTGTCCACATCCTCAGGGGTAACAGCTTGGAAATCAATCCAGTGATGTCCTTCCAGATTCTCCCCTGGTGCCTCGGCTGGTTGTGCGCAATTGGAGTCCAGGTCCATCCGAAGCCGAGCTACTTTATCTGCGAGAAATTGGACGAAATCCTCAGCTCTGCCCTGCAAAGGATCGCTCGCATCCCTCCTGTTTAGGAGGGAACGGGTTATCCTGAACAGGGCGGCTGGGCGCGACTCAGCGGAAGCAATCAGAGAGGCACTGTGTCTTCTTTTAGTCGTCCTAATTGCCCGAAGATAGGCTCTGATGCTGGATGTTAAAAGCGCTTGGTCTGACTCGGACTTACTGGATCTCCATCATTGCTCTAGGCGTCTCTTTCGGCGCTTCATCTCCCGGAGTTCCTCAGTAAACCAAGGGGCCCTCCTGGATCCACTGCCTCGGATCGGCCGTAAAGGCGCAATCCGGTTAAGAGCCCCTGCCACTGCTGAATTCCAAGCAGCAACCAGAGTCTCCGCCGGACTGTGGACGAGGGTATCAGGAACAACCCCAAGCTCCGTCTGAAAGCCCAAAGGGTCCATAAGTCGCCTGGGGTGGAACCACCTAATCGGTTCCTCCTCCCTACAGTGGGGGTTTGGTCTCTGAAAGTCAAGCCTCAGTAGGTAGTGGTCTGACCATGACAGGGGTAAGGTCTCACTACCCCTCAAACCAAGATCACAACTCCACTGCTCCGAGAGGAATACGAGGTCGAGCATGTGACCCGCCGAGTGAGTCGGGCCCCGAATTACTTGGGTCAAGCCCATGGCTGTCATGGAAGCCATGAACTCCTGCGCTCCATCAGAGTGTTCACCGAGCGAAGGCAAATTGAAATCCCCCAGAACCAGAAGCCTGGGAAACTCAATTGCCAGCTCAGCTACTGACTCGAGGAGCGAGGGGAGGGCTGCTGCAACGCCGTTGGGAGGCAGGTACATTAACAGCAAGCCCACTTGACCCTTGAGGTCCAACTTCACCAGCAGGGACTCACACCCGACAAGCTCCGGAGCAGGGATCCTACGAGGTACTAAAGACTCTCGGATAACAATAGCCACACCTCCACCCCTTCTCTGGGATCGCGGCTGATGTAGCACCTGAAAACCCTCTGGGCACATCTCTACGAGGGGGACTCCTCCCTCCGGGCCCAGCCAGGTTTCAGTAATACATGCCAGGTCTGCCCTCTCGTCTAGAATTAAGTCCCGGACGAGGGGAGCCTTGTGAACTACAGACCTGGCATTTAGCGACAGCAGCCTGAGACCAGGGTCCTGATTACTCGCGCCATCTGGCCTTGGAGTGGGACTCATAGGGCCGGAAGGAGGGATCTCTGTAACGTAGCGAGCCCTCCTTCCCCGGTAATGGCCAGCCCTAAAGTCCCCGCCATATCTGCCCCTCCCTGTTAAGACCATAATGCTCCAGCCCACTCCCGTGTCCGTAGTCCCTCCAACCACCCTTATGGCCCCCGCGTTCCCCGACAGGCCCTTCGAATCAGTCATCCTCTCACACAAACACAACCACTCATCCATGCATTCCCCACATAGGTCAATTAAAACACAAAAAATACAACAATAATGAGGTTAAAAAAGTGGGTACAGTCATCAATCAAACATACCAGTTACACAGCATTCCTAATTTTTTTTTATTTTTTATTTTTTTTGCGCACTGTGTAAGAGAGAAAAAGACTTAGTGTTCTTAATCTTCTCCTCTGCGGAGTCCAGCAAAAAGGGCAAGGCCCAAGAGTTTGAAATGGCTGGAGGGTTAATGTCAATTGGGGGGAGGTGCTGAGCAGGCCCCCTGCCCATGTCATAGGCAGGATGGTTGGGAACCGGCGGTGGCAATGAATGGTAAGCAGGAGAAAATCCAACTTCTCCTCTCCTGTAGGCCAGGTCCAAAGGTCCAAAGGTTCAAGTAGTAGGGATGGATCAAGATGGAGGGGGGGAGGGCTTGAATATTCCTTAACATGTGCATAGACCTTCCCGCGTGCCGTAGTTACCTCCAGACGACCACTGTCCATAGTGCCGTAGTAAAGGGACTTAGGTGAATTAAATATCAGTCTTTAAGTTATAATCTAGGTTTGTACATTCATCACTATCAAGAGTATGATAAAAGAACTGGAGAAAACTCAGAGGAATGATTAATTAAAATTCAATTCCTGCTGAACTGTATCATAGTTTCAGCCAGAGCTAAATGTTTTCTTTTTATTTTAATGAAGTCACACGATGAAGTTGATTGGAGCAATGGTACCTAGGGAAGGTTTTGTTTTTGTTTTTTTGTTAACCCTTACCACATCATCAGTCTTAAGATCACAGTTTTCAGGATTACAGTTTTATCTGCACAGAGAACTCTGTTTATTATACAGATAGAATAGATAAATAATAAATATACTAGGCAAGGACTAAGGATTCAGCGAGATTCCAATAGAACTTATTTCAGTGTAGATGTATATGAAAAGATAAATCAACTATATGAAAGAAGGGATAGAAGCAGTGGTGGGATTCAAATTTTTTACTGTTGGTTCTGTGGACATGGCTTGGTGGGTGTACTTTGGTTTGGTGGATGTGGCTTGGTGGGCGTGGCAAGGGAAGGTTACTGGGAAATCCCCATTCCCTCCTGATCAGCTGGGACTCAGGAGGCATAGAATAGATGGGGACAGGGACAGTCAGAGATGGTATTTACCAGTTCTCCAAACTACTCAAAATTTCTGTTACAGTTCTCCAGAACTGGTCAGAACCTGCTGAATACCACCTCTGGATAGAGGGCTATATGGATTTGGAATATAGCAAAAGAAGTGATAACTAAGCATCCATTCTCTCATAGTGGAAAAAGTAATAACAGCAGCAGCATCATTACATGTGTTTACTACTAACCACCCAACCGAAGAGAGAATGTGAGAGATATTTTCCAAAACCAAATTGCAGATCTTTCAAAGAGGCATGAAATAGCACTGATAGGGGTTTTAATTACACTGGCATATGTTGGGAGAGACATTAGAGAAACATTAGAGAAAGCTTGGTAGCTAAACTAAGGAAAAGCTATCTTGTAATGCTGGAATCCTCTATATTAAAACTGAATGTAATCCAATACATATCTTATTCAAAGAAGAGAGATTCATAAAGTCACAACAATGATAATTAGAATTCCATGATGGGAAAAGAAAGCCATCTTTCATTCTCTGTAAAAGTATCAAAGGCAGCCAGGAAATATCAAAAGCACAATTGTAAACAATTAAAACAAAGAAAAATGGAAAATAAGCCAATCTGCCTGCCCCAAAAAGTTAATAAAAATCTGACATTCTGGAGGGATACATAGAACAGGTGGTAAGAGAAGCAAGATACCACAGAAGAGTTCAAATAATTTGATTTTGTAAAGATTATGCCTATACATTAAGGAAGAGGAGTTAACATGTTAACAAAGGGATGCTGAGGACAGAAAACAGTATTTTTTCAGATATGTTTAATATAACAAAAAAAGAAAGAGTATGTGAAAATAGCAAAAGCAGAATAAATAGCATAAAAATACTGTTCAGCTCCAGCTGAAATGACAATAGACTTAGCTGAAGGATCAGGATTCCAGCATGAATTTGCCTAAGCCCAGAGTAGATACATAGGAGAGAAGGAGAAAACCCATAATGAACATCTCAGATCTAACTTGCTTCTCCCCATGGAGAATGATAGAGGTCTCAGTACAAGTTGGACTAGGATCTTACCCCTATAAATTGCTTGAACAGTACTTTAACCAGCAGAGCCTCAGACAGAGCTCAACAACAGTCACATTCAAGCTTTTACAAAGATAGTACTTTTGCAATAGAGCAAGGAAGTAGAAGTAGCAATCTTAGAAATTTGGACTGAATTGCTTCTAGCTCAAGGACTTCTCTATACACAGAGCATTGTGTATCATATAGCAAAAGACTTACCACTTTAATTTTTGGAAATTTAATTGCTATAGGCACACAGCTGTTTCTTTTGTAGCCTGTATATCTCAATATTCTGTTAGAAAATTGAATGCATCAAGTGTAAAGTTTGGAGGTTGAAATTTCCAGGTATTTAAAGGGCTTTGCTTTCAGTTTGGATATTGTTGGCAGTCCAAATCTTATGGAGCTTAGTATGTGGCTTAATAAATGCAGCCATCATATTTCTTGTGTTGTTCATTTCCAGTATTTTAACAATAATCTTGCTAGGGAATAGAAGTTTTGTTGCAGACCCCACTGGGGATACAGAAAGAAGGGATGCATTGACATATATAATAACATGGAAATTAGACTGTGAGGTAGAAACTGAGGATGGAATGTGGGTCTAACAAAAGCCTGTATTATATTAGTAATATAGAAATTAAATATTAGGAAATTTTAATACAGAAGTTAAATATTAAGAAACATCCATCCCTGTTTTACTCCTTTGGAGGCCTGAATAAGCAATTTTGTTGTCAGCCCTACAAGGCAGACCTAATCAAGAAACCAACTCTACAGGAAAACTAGAATTAAGTTTTATTGAAGTAGGCTATTTAACATAGTTTTGAAAGTCTTTTTCCCCCTTCGTCATATGCCCCAATGGATCAGAGAAGAACCAGCCTAGGTCTCTTCCTGATAATATCTCCTTTCCCAGAGCTTAAGGAAAGCTTCTGCTGTTTTTGTTTATGTAATGGCTTCTTATATTTACCTCAAGGTCTTCCCCGTAGCTTTCTACAAGTTTTCATACAGCTGCCCTGCATTGTGGTATTTTCATGCAGCATCATTATTAGTTGGAGAAGACATCAAATCAATGAAGGAGGCAGCCAATCCTTGTTATAATCTCTCTCAAGAAATTGAATTAAATGTCACCTTCAGATCTATAAAAGTGGCATAGAAAGCTCATCTTGGTAGATGAGCATATTTTGCACTCAGTTGGTTCAAGGTGGTACATCGATCTAATATTAAAAGTCTGGTGAAAAGTCAGCTTGTCCTACAGCTAAGATTCTTTCTTGGTTCATCCACTCAGTTAGCTAGAGATGCTTCACATATAATTTATGAATTATCAGTGGGAGGCTGATTAGATGGTAATTATCTGGGTAATTATAATCTATTTTTGTTTTGGAATAGCTATAGAATTGCTCCATTCTTTAAGAATCTTCAGGGTATTATGGTTTGTGTAGGCAGTTATGATATTGTATATGTGTATGTAGCTGGTTAGACTAACAAAATCCATCCCTTTTTAAATACAATAAAGAATTAAGCAATGGAAAGTTTCTACTATTCTTACAACAAATAAATAAGGAAATTGAAACCCACAACATGTTTTTTCCTATCCAGACCATCTCTCTCCAGTGGTTGTTGCTGCATTTCTCAGAAACTGATGAATTACCTTGTCTGAAATCCTCACCCTTGTGAAATGGTTAGTAAATGGCTAGAAAACATTTCAGAGCAGCTCTAAATAGTATTGGTCAATATGAATCATTTGCTTCTGCTTCCCCAAGGAAATCTCTTCAGATCAGACCCCAGCATTTGGATTAGACAAATCTATCTGTTTCCAGACTCTGCATTTTGCATGTGCTGAGTCACAAGTTAGGTTTATTCCATTTTCAGAGAGAGAAAGACAGAGGGGGAGAGAGACAGAGACAGAGAAACATAGACTCAATACATTTGGGGGAAAGTTCTCTTCTAAATTGATTGTAAGCACATTTTCTTAGAAAGTATGAGTTTCCGAATATGTTTTAAAGAGTTAGAGTTCAGATCTGTTTTGTTCATATCAAAATTGGGAAAGATCGGTCTTAATCATCCCAATTCACCTCTCATTATATAAAAATAGACTATAAAAATAGAATAGAATAATTTCCAAATTCTTGTTTTAGCCATAAGATTTGGTACCATAACAAAATACCATTAAGCAAATTTTGGATCTCTAGCTGCAAACAGTTTATTGTCATTCCAATTACAGATTTTCTATACAATAATTATGAATAGAAAGGAGATTTGACAAGAAAGAAAAAGCTTCTAAAATGAAAGATACATATAGTTTTACCCTGTTCACCCTCTGATTTGTTTATTTCTTATTAGAATTGTAGTTAATAGTTCTTCCCTGATATTATTTTCAACCAATTTACTTATTTCATGATTTCAAATCAGTGCAAGGAAGTCTCCTTATGTGTTATGATTTCACAGTTTCTGAATTCATATTGATCACCTCAACAGACCACTGTCAATAGCCTACTGGGTCTTAATACAGCTGATAATCAGTTAAGTAAACTGGCATTTGGACTTTAGTCTCTCTGGGACCCGAAAACTCCATCAGTCATCAGCTTGGGCCTGAGATGCCCTGTTTAATTGCTACAACAATCAGACCCTCCACGATGCTTATGGAGCAGAGCTGCAAAACCTTGAAGCAAGCAAATGAATATCGACCTGCCAGTGATGGAAATGACGCATCTCTGGAGGATTCCTGGTGTTAGCAGAAGACGGAAACTGAGAAGTAATGACACCAGAAAGCATGCTGTGAATAAAAAATAAGAAGCTGCAAGCTGTCAAGGAGAAAATAGAAACTGTTGCTAAGTGGGAGGTACATTTATCTCACCTTTCACACCAAAGGAAGAAAAAAATAAACAAAAAAAATAAAAGAATTGTTCTCTTAGGGGAAAAATATTTTCAGGCGAAACATGCTAATGAACAGCCATATAGTTTCTTTTTCAAAGAAACCAACATGAATGCATGAACTTCTCTTGTTAGGAAAATACAGCACAATTTTCCCATCTTAGCACATGGCTAGGGGCTTGATTCCAGGTTAGTTTAGAAGATATTAGCCTTCTCCACTTTATGCACAACTGCAATGCTCTGAAAGAGATTAGATAAACTTGCTGGAAATGAACTTTCAAACATTTTCAGCTTATTTATACAGAAAGACGCTCTCTCCATAATAGGAGAGAATCTCTCTGCCACAGCCGAGGTGACTTTTCTTTGTGTATGTGTCAATAGGCATGTCCTTGTCTGTGTAGATAAGGATGGCTGTACATAGGTTTGATCTCTGCCAATGCCCTTCAGTTTGCATGTAGCCCTTGAAGCTATAATGACCCACCCACCCCACCATGTTCCTCTTAGGGGCTTTGTGTTTTGATCATCTTCCCTAATCTTATTTGGCACTGAACTCAGTGGACAGTCCCAGCAGAATGCTACCCATAGTTAAATAGATATTAATGTATGTATTTGATTGCATGTTTTATTAATGTTCCAGTCTCTTTTTTCATATTTATTCACTCAGGCATGCCTCATTCTTCCATGCACAATGTGACTTATGGCTATGGACTCCTAACTAAATCACTTAGCTGTATGAGGTTAACCAGAAACATGTAAATAACGGTGCATGGATCATTTTCTCACAAGTATTTTATTGCATGGTCTACAGTCATCACAACATTGTTGTGTGAAAGTAGCAATAATACAGACACGTTTTATTTAATTTCAATAACGGCTGGATGGTACTGTGAAAATACTTTAAGATAGTGTGGCAGAAATTATCACAATAACAGAAGACTTGCTGAAGTGTCATGACATAATGGAGGGAGATTCTGTTTCGTTAGGTACAAGTATATGGCTGTTTCACTTTTAATAACATTAAATTGTTAACATTAAAAATAACATTAAATAACATTAAAAATAATATAACTAAGAGGAGGGAATATTATTATGCACTTCCTATTTCTAACTGAATCAATGCCTGATTATTATACATGCTATATAGGCCGATCTGTTATGAGCTTAGAAATACAAATGCAACGGATCTTGAAATCAATAAGCTGGTTCTGTTTAGCAATCAGTGCAATTCAGTTAAGTGAAGTGTGTATCTGATTATGTTATTTGGATTTCAAGTTGGTTTTGAATTTGTTTTTGATGTGACTTTAAGACATCAGGTGTGTGTTGATAACAAATGCTATTATCAAAGAAGCAACTTAAAATAGAATATTTAATAGTTCAATAAAAGGTGGTTTCTGTCTCAATTATTTTCATTTGTTCATTGCTTGCTATTCATCCATTATTTGTTTCAAATATAATGTAGGTTGTGTGACTTACAAAAAACTTGCTGGCTCAGATGTATTCATCTATCCATCTATCCATCCATCCATCAATTGATCCATCCATCCATCTATCCATCCATCCATCCATCCATCCATTCATTTATTTTCTATAGCCAGATAGAAAATGTGACAGAGACACCTAGTCAATGTCTCTGGGCAGCATATAATTTACACACACACACACACACACACACACACACACACTACAATTAAAATACTTATGCCTTAAGTATTTTAAGTAAGGCATGAAACCTATGCTTTAACCACTCCTGGTTCTCACAATAGAGTTAACTCCTGTAGGGTAGTTAACTACTATAGCTAAATAAAAAGCAATACATTACATCTAAGGTCATTAGCTAGTGATAACTCTTTGTACAAGGGAACTCAAGAGGACTTCTCTTCTGTGCTTTGTAAAAGCTTTTAAAGACATTTTTGTTGCCAGCAATTCTCAGATGAGAACTTATATGATCAGAAGTGGACTGTGAGTATATCAATGACTATATGCTTCTAATATTGCACATTAATCCTTTGCTTTGGTTTTTAACTGTCTTTTAGATCAGATCAGAAGAATTTAGATTCAGAGCAGAAGAATAGACTTACCCAAGGCATCAGTCAGTGTAAAATAAAGCAAAACTCGATTGCCTGCCATTCCATGATTCAAAACAAATTTACTAGCTTCTGTATCCTGTTTCAACAATGGCAATATAAATACATTCGGGGGCCTGGAGGACAGGTGATGTGGCATAGCTTTGTCCTCCAAGAGAGAAGATGCCAAAGATCCCATGAAAAACAGAAGAGCTACCTCAGCTACTGCCAGTACCTGCCATATCAAACAGATTTAACTGAGCCAAGTTGACAGATGGCCCTGCTTTTCAGCAAATGATTTGAACTATTGAAAGTGTTCCTGAAGAGAAGATATTGTGGCCCATAGAAGGTTTAAAATATTTCATTCCTTGACTAAACAGGTTAAGGATGTCTATATTATGCAGCTGATTCAGAAAAAGGAGGTGTTTTCAAGTTTTTTTTTTAATGGAAAAGAAAATGTAACTTTTTAAAGACATAACTGGATGGTAGTTGGATATCTGAAAGAGCTTTTCCTCCAAATGCTTAATAAACATCTTTTCACAGCTAAAATAAAAAAAATGCTCCTTAAATTGCAGTATTTAAGTACATTTTCTTCCCTGAATACACAGAACAATAGTATGATCCCCCCCAAAAAAACACTAAATTGACAATCCATAGCTAATGTCATTAATTTCTTGTTTTATTTATATCTTTTTGTCCTTCCCATGAGGCTAGGAGGGGGAATATAATAAAATGCCATGAAAATTGAATATTAGTGATATAAAAGTAGAAAGGCAACAAGTTTAATCATTCTAAGCATTATGTCAGAGCTCTTTCCCCCAACTTAGAACACTTCAGATGATTTAGAACACTTCAGCCTCCCATGATCTTTCTAGATTTCAGGCATTTAGCTATAAGGCTCAAATTGAAGTAAGTGCATAAAGATCCCACTCCTGTCTCTTCCAAAATGCCCCACATTCATCTGAGCTCTTAAGGAGAGCTGCACTTGTGCTTGATCTCTTGTGAACTAGAAGCATGTTTTATTATGCCCTAGACTGTATAAGAGATATTTTTGTATTAAAACCGATGTAAGTAAATGTTCCCTTTAGACCTCCAGCTGAATTCATTGAGTTTGGAAAGAGAAAACAATGAGACTGCAATGCGTAGTCTGATGCTCCACCCTGCTTGAAGACTTCTGTATATTCAGCTGAAATCTCAATAGAGGCTTGCTGTCTGCTGTTACAAGAATTGAAAACTAACTCACCTAGAAGTAAGAGAATGTTTCTTTATGAGCAAGGTTCTTAAAATACGCAAAATGGGAAACTTTTAGAGTAAAAATAAATAGACAATGAGTGAGAGATGAAGATAAGGGGAAGCTCAAAAGGAAAAAAAACCAACAGCAGAAATAATTTTGACAGGTGCAACTTCTTTAATGCTTTCCTGCATTTTGTCACACTTGAACTGTAGATGGAAGCTTGTGGATTCAAAAGCAATAAATAAATACACATGAGGGGAAAGCTGAAAAAGCTTGTTAAGCAAACCATAGTTAAAGTTTAAAAGCATAATATAAAGAGCAAACAGCCATAGACAAGGCAATAAAACTAGGCATGGCAACACTTAATAGAAGAGCATAAACATAGGGGGAAATCCCATATACTTTTATCATGGACTGAGACTACTCAACCTCATCAAGAGCAGCTATGGATGTTGTCCAGATTATTTTGGCAACTACTTTGACTATAGTGAAGCTAGTATCTTTGGGGTGATTTACAGAATGTGTATTTTTCCTCCTAACTAATCAATTCTGAGGTTTTACAAAAATATCTTCCCAGGTGATGATATGCTTGCCAAAGGCATTCCATCATATACAAATAGATAAAGAAAACTAACTGGCCATGGCTGTCTAAGTTTATGATCAAGGGTTAGGCTATGCTGATAGAATGTTCCAAAAAGAAAAGGCATAAGAAATCAAATTCAGCTACTGATTTGTAGCCTTCAAGCACTTATTACATACAAAGGAAAAAAAAATGGGCACATAGGAAAAGGGGCTCTCTCTGCTATTGCCTCACCTTTCTTCCACAGTTCCACCTCCTACATCCAAACTTATTTATTTTCACACTTACAAGAGATCTGACCTGTGAAATCTGTCCACTCTAGATTAGGTTCATCAAAGGCATGCTCTATAGTTCCCTGCATTATGTATCCTTTCTCCCCATAAAAAATAGGATCCAGGATTAAGTTCATTTATCAAGAGTTTCTTGTGCCTGCAACTTTCCTCCCCAAGGCACTTGGGCCAGAATTACTAAAAACACTAGCCACCATCTCTTTTCTGATCCCAAATGTCCCCCTCCTTTACTGTTCACTCCTTAAAACTACTTAAGCTCCTCTGAAAAGGGAATTCTATCCCTATTCACTTTTGAAATGCACTCACAATCAATAAAAGGGCTGAGAAGATGCTTGCATGACACCAACTGGGCTGTGTCTTGACAGCTTTGTTTTGTCAAAATTTGGAGATATAGCAGAATTAAGATAATTGGGCTTGATTTATATGGCTCCTGTTCCTCTGGTCACAATGTCTGCTTCCACTTCCCAAAATCTTGCCCCCATGGCCAAGGTGACCTTGCCAAGTTGGTAGATCCAAATATGTACTGAATGCACATTGGCACAAGTGCCACCTGTCTGCGCCACTCATAACAGAATAAGGATCCCTGTCTTGTTTCTGGCAAAATAAGTGATAAATAATAGCTCTTAAAAATTCTCTAATCTCGGACCAGTAGATGAGACTTAGTGATCCTTTATATATTTTTTAGAATACCTTGTAAATGGGCATGTTTGTCTTTCTTAAAATAAATTATTCTACTATATATAATGATCATCTATGGAGAAAAAATCTGTTCTAAAATAAAAAAGTACATTATTTTCATGTTGCTATTTACAAAAATAGCCATTGCTTTTTGAAGCCAGCCAGCCAACATGTTACTTGTACTCTTAAAATCTGCTGCCTATGTAATTTCATGCCAGGGTTTAATCTGTAGTTATGGACTGACTATCCAGTATATGCATACAGTATTTGAGTACCAATTTTCAATCGTACTGATTTTAGCATTATTTACGAGTGGTCTTTGGTTCTTATTCAGGTACACCAAACATAAACTGCTCCCATAGGGCTGAACCTGGCCACAGACTTTTAATTATCAGTAGTTAGTATAGCAGAGAGTTAGATGAATAAGTCTTCTTTCAGCCAAGGCTATTGAAAGTTTTCTTCCCTTTTAACAAGGCTGGCTAAAACCTAGCTAACTCTGATGATTTACACAATCCTTGGAGAGCTTGGTTCTGCATTTAGTAATCTAAATGGATAGACCATGGAGCTAAGATGACTGTCAGAATAGATATTAGTAAGAAATATGAGTGTATGAATTTGTACTGCTATTCACCTGACAGAGCTCAGCAGGCAGAAGGCAGATTTCGTTTCTCACTGGGACTATTCAAACACAAGAACAATTCTACAAAGTATGCCCCTGAGTACAAACACTTTCTTCGTGGATAGAACATTTTAAACAAGTAGATATGTTGTGGAAATCTTCTTTTTTCAAAGTCAGAGGAGGGGCATACAGTTAGAAATCAGCACTGTTGAAAGCACATCTGCTTTTCCGATTCTGAGTCATTCCTGTTTGGGTTTAATATAAAGATTAGGATATAAAAATGTAAATTATAAAAATATAGAGACCCTAACCGGAAATATCTTCCATGCAGTATGAACAATTACTGAAAGGAAAAGCAAGACCAGGGCTATGGCATCTTAAGTTATGTCATGGATATCTTCAAGGAAGCATACAGTATCCTCTGAATCTCCAGTTATAGAGAGTTCTGAATCCCTTGGACATCTTTCTGCCTATTGCTGTATACATGAAGGCTGCATATATGCAGATATTTGTACTGTGCATGTGACTGTCAAGGTAAAGACGTAGGTATTGTGTATGGTACTGAAGAAAAGACTGTTTGCCATGGTTCTGCATTCAACTCAACCCCCATAAACCTTCTTTACAAACAACAGTGATAAAACAATGAGGAAACATATATTTACAAACAATATAATCCAACCAGTCTCTCGATCTCTGAGCTATGACCAAATGAGTGGTGACAAGAATCCTATTATATCCACTTCAAACAAAAGGAATGCAATGATTTTTAGTACTGTCTCTATATTTTTCTCCTTTTTCCCAATATTGCAAGGATCCCCCCCCCTTATAGCTGTAATTTGGGTTGCATGTTGGCAACTCCAAATTTCAACTAATAAATGGTCTATCCTACACAATGGGGAAAAAACAGAACATCAAATAAAAGTTGGGCAGAAATAATCTCGTAAATGACCCTCATTCTGTCAAGGACCTAGGAGTACTCATTCCATTCCATTCCATTTATTAGACTTGTATGCCGCCCTATTCCCGGAGGGACTCAGGGCGGCGAACAGACATATGGGGAAGGGGGGGATACAAAAACAACGGAACAAGACAAGATACAAAGACAAGTTAAAACCACACAACAATCAGCAATTCGAGTGGGGCTGGGAACTCATCAGTCCCAGGCCTGCCGGAACAGCCAGGTCTTAATGGCTTTGCGGAAAGCCTGAAGGGTGGTGAGGGTCCGAATCTCCATGGGGAGATCGTTCCAAAGGGCTGGAGCAGCCACAGAAAAGGCCCTCCCTGGGGAGTTGCCAGTCGACATTGGCTGGCTGATGGTATCCGGAGGAGGCCTAATCTGTGGGATCTAATTGGTCGAAGGGAGGTAATTGGCAGGAGGCAGTCTCTCAAGTACCCATGTCTGATACCATGTAGGGCTTTAAAAGTAATGACTAGCACCTTGAAACACGTCTGGAGTCTAATAGACAGCCAGTGCAGCTCGCGGAGGATAGGTGTAACGTGTGTGTACCGGGGTGCACCCACAATCGCTCACGCGGCTGCATTCTGGACAAGCTGAAGTTTCCGAATGCTCTTCAAGGGCTGCCCTATGTAGAGCGTATTACAGTAGTCCAGTCTTGAGGTCACAAGGGTGTGAGTGACTGTTCTGAGGGCCTCCCGGTTCAGGTAGGGACGCAATTGGTGCACCAGGCGAACTTGGGCAAATGTCCCCCTGGTCACAGCTGACAAATGGTGTTCTAAAGTCAGCTGTGGGTCCAGGAGGACTCCCAAATTGTGAACCCTGTCTGAGGGGTGTATAATTTCACCCCCCAGCCTGAGAGATGGAATACAAGGCCAATTTTGGGAGGGGAAAAACACAAGCCACTCATCTCAAATGATCTAAGCCCCAGAGCCCACAGTAACAGCATTGCCAAAAATGCATTAAGAGTTGTTAACCTAATTTTGTGAAGCTTCTTCTCTGATAACACTGTATTGCAACTAGGGCATACCAAATGATTTAAAGAGAGAAATTTTGCAACATTTTTTCATCATTTTGCAACATTTTTTTCATCATTGATAACACTACTGACAATTAAACATAAGCTGATTAAGGAAACAGAAGAAGGGCATCGAAATTGCATGGAGTTATGATGATGGTAGCATGTATAAATACATGTTAAAATACTTGAGTTAATATGAATTATAATTGATGACTGTGGAAGAGATGCATGAAAGTCTTTTGTAACCAACTGATACACTTTCTACAGTATGTAAAGAAGGAAAATTCTTTGTGTTGTGTTTGTTTTGAAAATTAAAAATAAAAAAATATTTAAAAAAAGAGATGAAGAGAAGGAGAAATTGATCAGGAACTAGATATGTACTACTGTTTGTGATTTTGTATTCTACAGTATATAAAGAAGGAGTAGGTACCTAGAAAAATTGGTAGGACATTTCATTCCATTGGTTGTATAATTTTCTCCTGTCTTTCTCTAGGTAAACATAGAAAGTTGAAGTAAACCAAGTTTGTTGCTGAATCACAATTTCCATTTGTAACAGTTCCTGAACTGTGCTATAATTTGAGAGACAACTATATCTATTAATTTCTTATAAACAAGAAAACCTGTAAAACTGGTACCTAGCAGGAAAAAAGCATGAATAGAATTTGAGTTTTTGACATGAGTACTTTAAGTGTTACCCATGGTTAAGCAATGAGGTAAAACTATATCTGCATAATGGTGATTTGCGAAGGAACCCCACAAGCAGTCAACATGATATAAAAATTCATGTGCTAACTGCTGTGCCATATGTTCCCTCGGCCCTGCAAAAATCAGACATTTTTGTTAGCACAATAAATTTAAATTAATGTGTCAGTGTTTCTGACAAGCTTTTAAGTAGCTGAGGACATAGATTTCCCATAGCCAACCTGTCATCTTTGATATGTTTTGTGAGAATTTTTCCCCCTTACAAAAATGGCTTTATTAAATCCAAAATACCAGCAGCAGTCTACTGTTGCAAGCCAATTACCTGAAATTTTATTTGGAGGAATTTTCCATGAAACAAATAATGGAAAGCAATTTAGATCAAGGTTGCAGTAGTTGCCTGCAAAAGAAGAACTGGAATAGGTAGCAATATGCAGGAATAATGACAAAGTCACCCCAATAGAGATGGTACATAAACAGATATTCCATACATGTACTTAAACCAAATGTTTGGTCCATCTTGTCCAATTTTTACTGTGTTTATTATTATCTAACCAATTTTATATTTCCAAAGTTGACTTCCTTCTCTGTCCTGAGAATCACATCAATGGAAATACCAGACACTGAGGTCAGGGAAAGATAATATTCAATTGTGTGCTTTTTAGTACTGCAGTTTTTAAATTTGTGCTTGCTGACAAATAAGGCTAAAATTATTACAAATTATTATAAGTACCTGTTTGAAAGTCACTTATTTCTATGGGGGATCTTAGCCAACAATAACAGAATACAATACAATGGAAGGGAGCTTGAGGTCTTCTAGTTTAAGACTTCTGGTAGCATATAAGTCCTTTCTTCGGCTTCTCTACCAAATTGTATTCCTGGACTTATCTACTAAATGTAGGCAAAACTGTCATAATCCATAGACATCTCCTAGAACAGGGGGCAAATTACAAGGCACCTGTCACATTGCAAGGTAAGCTTTGCTATTTTCATACAGTGCACATCTGCAATGTTGCAAGACAAGTACCAAAGCATGGAAGTTGTTTCATGACATTGCGGCAGGTGGTTGGTCATTTTAATATTAGTGTGATTAACTTGCAGAGTTATGATATCCAGGCAGTACAAAAAACAACATGTTCATAAATAACAATTTAGAAGGTATGATTTCACCAACCCCACCCAATATGTGGACTTCAAGTCCTACAATTCTCAGCAGTGTTCAAGTTGACTGAGGATGCCTCCTAAACTTGATTTTTCCCTTTCAATGTTTTATTTTATGTCGTTTCCCACTTTTCCTCCTTTTGTGTGTACAAGAGCAGAATTCTCAGAAATTGATAGAGGACCTTGAGCTTGTTTGGAGGTTCTAGCAGGGGAGGGCAGCTGTCGTATACCCTTGACCGAAGATCGGTACACTCCTTCTATCTGGGATGGTCATCCTCTTCCACCGAGCGTGCAGCTTTGGGAGGGATGCACATGGAGCGGTGAGGGAGGAAGGGGACATCCGCCTAGCCAGCCAGATCAGCCGAATCAACCCTGGTGATCAATGGGGTGACAGATGTCGCAGCCAGATCACCTCACATCCATTAATAGAGGACCAAGTAACTCTCCTAAAATATTTTAATAATGTTAAGTGGCAAATTCATTGCTTGCTATGGGGAAATAAATATCTATCATTTGGAAAAGGAGTTCTAAGAAAAAAAATAGCACAAATAGCTCCAGTGTCTCATTTATACATTTAGAAAACCATCTTCACTTGAAGCATTAAGGAAGCTCTAAGCACTAACCCATTGGCATCATAATGCAACATGATTCCCAGGGATTTTGAAGAAAAACAATGATTACATTACTCTGTAAATTATATACAGTGACATTTTAATGATTGCAATAGCTACTTAAAATCTGCAATAGTTAAAAAGAAATTCCAAAACATTCTGTTTTGTTTTGTTTTTGCAAAATAAATGTGTCTATTTCTTCATCTCTGAAGTTTTTTCCCCCATGGGGATTGAGGGAGGGGGATTTTACTCTCCTCTTTAATTTAGGAGATTACAATTTATTAATCTCTTTGGCTTTGATGTTTTATGAAGGGCAGATACCTTACTGGACATCAATTGTTAACTGTTATTTGGACTTTACCATGGCAAATTTATTGCAACTAGTATAATAATTAAATTATTCCTAAGGGAATGTGGTTTTGTGATTGTATTCAGAAGTATAGAACGTTATCAAAAAGAGAACAAAAATTGTTAGATTATTTTAAAATGTAATAAATATACATATGCATATAGGCAGTCCTCAATCAACAAATAGAACCAGAACTTCTGTGGCTAAGCAAGGCAGTAAGAATTAGAATAACAGAGTTGGAAGGGACCTTGGAGGTCTTCTAGTCCAACCTCCTGCTTAAACAGGATACCCTATACCACTTCAGAAAATGATTATCTAATCTCTTCTTTAAAAATTCCAGTGTTGGAGCATTCTGTGTGTCCAAAGCAAATGCACACTTTTAAAAAAAATATGATTCATTTGTAATGCTACATAACTTCATATTAATGAATCCCTTACAGAGATCAATTACAGAGATTTTGACTCCTTTTCTTTTCTCCTGCAGGGAAAACACTTTAACCACTTGACTTGCACAGCTAGAATAGTTAAAGTTACCATACATAAGACTGAAGAGTCAATTAGTGTTATGGTTAAGACAACAGGCTAGAAAACAGGAAACTGTGAGTTCTAGTTCTGCCGTAGGCACAAAGCCAGCTGGGTGACCTTGGGCTAGTCACTTTCTCTCAGCCTCAAGAAGTAGACAATGGCAAACCACTTCTGAAGTCTTGGCAAGAAAACTGTAGCTCTGTTTTAATTTCCTTTGGTTTTTATTACTCAGTTATTTAGTTGCCTTTTTTATACATTAAAAACATAAACCGAGGTGGCGCAGTGGTTAGAGTGCAGTACTGCCAGCTACTTCAGCTGACTGCTAGCTGCAGTTTGGCAGTTCAAATCTCACCGGCTCAAGGTTGACTCAGCCTTTCATCCTTCCAAGGGCAGTAAAATGAGGTCCCAGATTGTTGGGGGTGTGAGGGTTGGAAATTCAGCCCTGTGTTTGAAGGAGGTTGAATCATGGTTTTCCATGTAGCATACTTTATGATTAAGTAAAGTAAACCTGAGGTAGATTCTAAGAAAACATATTTTTATTGTAAAATAAATAACAAACAAACTTACTGGCTAATAACTACATTCTGGTAAAGTTCCTAGCCCACCTCCTCATGGCAGGCAAAACAGAAAGAAAAAAAAAGGAAGAAGAAGGCAAAAGGGACATGTGTAGTATGCTTACAGAGAAGATTCAGTCTACCGTATGTCTTAGAATATAAGCACAACTGGCAAAACAAAAAAACATCGTGACAGGGGGCAATATACTGACTCTGTAAACCACTTAGAGAGGGCTATAAAAACACTATGAAGCAGTATATAAGTCTAAGTGCTATTATCACATTTATACACATTTAGCCTATAGAAATCTGTATATAGGCAACCAAAGTGCAACTTTCCATTTATAATACATACTAAAATATGTAGCATCTTGTAGAGTACTAGGTGAAATAGTAGCTAAATAATGAATTAGAATCATGGAATTCTAGATTCAAGATCACTGACAGCCATGGGAGTACACTAAGTGACTTTGGTCTATTTTCTTTGCCTAACTTACCCTACAGAATAGTTTGTTAAACAGAAAGATTGAAGGAGCACTATGTAAAACATCTTAAATTGATTGAAGATAGCATTGGAACAAAACAAAAACTTGTGGAAAGGGGCAGGTCTCTATTAATCCTGTGCAGGTAGATTTGGTATTTTATCATCTCCATCATGGAATCCCTCCTGGAAAACCAGGCCATCTAGAATGAAATATCATGTGTAAAAACAATATGGGAATTGCTATATTCCTTCAAAAAGATATAAAACTAAATTGTACATTGTTAAAGGGACATATTGTAGTTCCTTTTCATATAAAAAGTTCAAATTTCAATCCTTGCCATTGTGTTTAATGTAGGACATAAAGGGAAAAAATAACTGCTTAAAATCCTTGATTGCCTGTGATCACAGTAGTTAGTGATGGTTTTGATGAGCTATCAGACTGATCTGGAATAAAACAACTGCCCTCCATTTTTAGAGCTTGTCTAAAGCAAATGCATTTGAATAGCCACATCTTTAATTATGCAGGAAGGAGGATGTGCTATATTTATGTCAATTTTATGAAATATATTGAAGGAAGAAATAAAGAAGATATTTGCATAACCTAATAGTTCTGTAAAATCCAACATGAATTTATGAGAATAATCATTACTGAAGATCTCCCAGGTACTGGAAATCAAAATTCAGTCCAAGTATATCTATATAAAATTTGCAAGATATTCCTCATCCATCTCTGGTGGAATGGACAGGGATGAATAATTTGCTGTAAAGATGCTCAGTAGGAAAACCATTAACCCTTTATAAGGATGAATTATAGATGCACATTCCAAACAGAGATAATTTAATAGTAGTGCAGGAGTCTACTCAATAAAATTAGCCAGAAAACAGTTCTTTTTTTTTAAAAAAAGTGCTTTTTCATCCAATAGCTATGAAACAGATTATGGTGGAATATAGCCAGTAGAATAATTCTGTTTAATAAAAGATTTGACAAGTAATAGTGGAGAGAGACATATTTAGTAAATCATGTCATTTGTCAAATAAGCCCATTTTATGACCATGGACAATTGCCATAATTAACAACAGGAAATGGAGATACCAGATACCATGTGGTTTTTGGGGAGTTAAGTGATACTGGCTGATACTTGGAAAAAATGTCCCAATTTAAATGCACAATAACTACCCTTATTCCTAAGTGTATAGTTTAATTTTCTTTTGGGTACTGCTCTAGATCAATTCAAAGAAATGTCAACAAAAATATACAACCCCGATATTCTAATGTCCTTTCTCTGGACATTATTTCAAAATACAAATTACAACATCATGGAAGATAAATTCTTACTTTTTAAATTGTACTACCAGTATGCAAACTGCACCTCTTGAATTTATACATAAACTAGAATTTACTTGGGGATCTGCCTTTTCAAAAAAATTGTCAAGTAATTTGTGACTTTGTCACTGAGAAAATCTATGTGGTTACTAGGAGTCAACAGTGACTTGCTGGCACGTAACCAATCATTTGTGACTGAAAAGCATAACAACTTAACAACCACAACCAGGAGTGCCAGGATTGCAGTCATTAAGCAAAGCAGTCATGTGGGTTTCTCAATTATGCTCAATTGTGTTCATAAATTGAGGGTTACTCACACACATTGCATCACCCTCACTATTTGGAGGAATCATAAATGTTTTATGATATTGGATACTCGATAAGTATTCAAACTTCATAAACAGCAATCTATATGAAAATACAAAACATTGTTCCAGACCAGTGTTTCATGAGAAATGGCAATAATGGTGGTCTATGCTCTTGGATTACTTGAAAGCAAAAACCCAAGCTTCCTGCATAATGCTTTCTCTAAATTGGCATGCCATCACATCTGCCTTAACACTTTGTTTGGTTATGTCATATTTTCAAACAAAGTTCTAGATTCCGTGTATATCATATAATCTTCTTATTTGATAGAAGAGAAGAGATTTCTTTAATATTCATGGAACATATTTTCCGAAATCACAGTTTCATTTTTGACATAAGTAGAAGACTCAGTACATATCTGGCAGTCTATGGTGTTATTTGAAAGGTTTGTGATAGATTTGTATGACAGAGCCATTGGATTGTACAAAATTAATGAGACAAAACAGCATCTGTTTATAAAAAAGAGATCATTAATATGTTCTACCAGATGGTTCCCAAACAATAAATCTTGCATGCAATATATAAAGGGAGTTGTGTATCAAAAGGTATTACAAGACAATCCAAAGTGTCCACATCAAGAGTGGGAGAGAAAGATATTCTAATAGCATTTTTGACCGGACTCAAGAAAATTATATGAATTGATACACTGGATTAAAAATATAACAAGTGATATAAAGCGTAGATGATATAAATATTGTAATCCCATCCTTAAATGAACCATTTTTATGTCATAGAGACTTGATCCATTTGCTTAAAGTTAATCCTTCTTTCAGAAGATATGCTTCAGAGCTTGAGTAAAAAGCTAATGTACCACCTCTCTGCTATTCTCTTAAGGCACCTGGCCTTGTACAACCTTAATAGAGGTACAATGTGAAAGAGATCACAATAGTTTTTTTAAAGCCACTTGGTGTGCTGGTCATCACAGTCATGTCCTATTTATAAACTGTCTTCTAAATCAGTCAGGTAAATTTATTATCAGCTGTAGCACCAGATCAGATGTCTGATAGTCTTTTGTCCCAAAATGTGCAAGAGGATTTAAAAGGTTTTAGGATTTTGAGGGGTGAAAGTCTATCTTAAGTAGCTGGTGAAGCATCAAGCACCATCCTGCCTCTCAGATTCTTCCAAGTCAACTGCAATTGCAAAAACAGGCTTGCTCCAATCCCACTGTAAAGCCATGAGTATTTCATTTTGAGAAACAAAATTTTCCTCTACAACAAATATGGAATGTCTATCAGGATGATCTATTATTAGATGTGCAATGTGCTATATAAATACAATAGTCTGCATTAGTTCTTTATAAATACTGATACTTTCAGTGACATAATGTTTATTTGTTCAATTGAAGAAAAATATGATTTATTTTGTTTTCCTTTAACAACCAGCTTCTCCAAAGCTAGCTTTTATTCTGAGAACTCCTTGATGTAGCAGGTACAAGCCCTTCCCCTTGCTCATTGCTCAGGATTATGTTTTAGTACACTCTAGAAAAGTCCCTGTCTATGGGCTCTTAAGTCTTTGTCCCTTCTAAGGTCATAAAGGTTTCATTAGGTTTGCAAAACTCGCCTGATCGTGACATATAAGATAGCTCATATTCCCATGGTGGTTAAGTCAGGCCATATGAAGTCAGCTGTTGCTATGGTAACATGAAAATCAGGGAGAAAAAATATGGCTGAATGAGAAAAATTGATCGCAGGTAGATTAGCTTCTATCTGTTTAGAAGATGATAGTGTGCACTTTCTTGGGGAGATAAAACACTTGGATTCAATTGCAAAATAGTGTGTTAACACTATTTTGTTCAACACAGTAAACATTTCTTCTGACAAAACTGACTTACAGTGGCTTTAAAAAAAATTCTCTCCCCTGTTGCCCACAAGGTGGTTTTGGACAGAAGAAATATGTTTCATTACATATTCATATAGGTAGAATATACAGCATATGATTCCCGAGATATATTACCGTGAACCGTTTATTCGTTTATCAAATAGCTGTTTTTTTCTCCATTCAAGGATGCCTTGAGTGTCTTATAATAAAAAATAAAATTTTAGGAGTATAAGCCATAAGTACAAAACAAAAACAAAATCTGAGGACCAGAATGCAATGTAAGCAAAAAAGCAACCTTAAATATGTCTTAAAAATCTAAAATATGTTAAAAAAGTAAACTTTAAATAAAACAACATTGTAGTATCTGGCTTCCCAGAGAAGGTACCCTAAAGTGAAGTACTTGTTTAACAGGAAGGCCATATTGCTAGTCACCAACTATAGAAATAAGCACTAGGGCAGTAAATGGCTATTGTGGTAGACCTGAATGCATGGCCAGATTCAAGTCCTAAATCAATCATTGATTTGGTAAATTTGGATTGTCACTTCAAACTACCTTACTTCATAAGCTTGTTGAGGTATAAAATGATGGGACCCACATCATATATACAACTTTGATCTGCTGAAAAGAAGGCAGGATGTAAATAGAAAATAGTGGCTGGGGGATGATAAAAATCACATCTAATTCCTAGACTTTCTGAAGCTTTAAAGATTAAAACTAAATTTATTTTAAATTACTAACCACTGGAAAACTGAAAACTCCTGAAGATCAAAAGACAGTGTTTTTAGCAGAATGTTGTCCAAAGTCTTATGACTCTATTTCAAAATCTTTAAGGAGTGTGGAGCTCAACTCCCACAATTCCTCAGCCAGAATACATTTTAAAGTTGTCAAGACTGACAAACACTGACTTAGAATACCATAAGCCCTAGAATTTACAAACAAAAATAGAGGTAAGATATTTATATTTTGCTATTCTGTAAATAATAAATGTGGTTCAGTCCCAATATTCTTCTGCCTGATAAAATTTTTAATTACTTTCTCGCTTCTCAGTGAAAAACCAGATAGACAGTCCTTATTAATATTTTAATTGTGCCTGGAAGTGAATCAGAAAATAGTAGCATATGTCCCATTCACCCAGTCCCAGTTAGTTTTCTCTTACATTTTTGAAACAATTGTAGTTTTCCTAGAAGTATGCCAAACAACCAAGCAACACTTAAGTTTTTAAAAAATGAGGTAGGTTATGAAAATTGTAACCCTAATTTTTGACGCCCCTCCCCCAGGGCTAAACTGATGATTCCCACTAGCCTTCTAAAGAAACGACAATCATAGACCATGGGCCAGCTTTCATGAGTGCCAGATTCAGTCTAAGAAACTAATAAGCATAGTTTTTTTGTATTTCAAGATGGTAGAGAAAACTCACTTTTCATTATATATGATATTAACAAATACAAAATTACAAATTTATGAGAGCAATTATATCAGCATGTATTGTTGCAGTAAACCTTACACACACTTAATAAATGATGTGAGCTAAAAGGTAAGGCAAAGGAAGGTTTTAATTGAACAAATATGATAGGGATACGCAATGTTCAAGTAGAGTTTATTTATAGTAGACATTCTGCTCACTCATAACCTCAAATGTCTATAGGGAGTTCATCTCAGCTTGGTGATTCCATTGCTGGCTAGAAATGGTGGTAGTTGTACTTCAACATACCTGAGGTATTCCAAATTGGAATGGGGCAATAACATTATCTAAATCAAATATTGTAACCCAACATTTGAGTTTCAGGGTGGATATTTACTGTAACTTCAACTTTCTTGATGTTATTTGAAAAGGATGTTTGTTTGAATAAATGAGAATGAAGTTAGCACAAAATTGGATAATGATTATTTTTCCAATTTAGTTGTCAGATATTGGGATTTTGTCATTTGTCAAAGACTTGTCATGCAAACAGATATTGATTATCCCTGAAAAATCAGTAGATATCAATGTGGATATTAAAATCAGTAGATGCTGCCTATCACATAACAGGCTTTCCAGTTAACTGAACAGAAATACAGAAGAAATAGATTTTTAGTTTGATACAATAGGGTTTGTAGCTGAATATTCAAAAGGTTCACAAAACGTTTACAAAATATTTGTTTTCAGAATTTGTGGGGAAGAATTTGTGGAAGAGAAATTCATTACCATCTTAAAGTTACATTGATGTAACTGCTACTAATGTTTCTTTCATGTCACCAGTCTTAAAGCCTAGAACAAGTGAGATTTGTCTAGCTCCCAGTCATCTCTTTGGAGGTTTTCTAAAATATTTCAGTCAAACACTTTTGACTAAAAATCACAGGAAAGAATTGAACTTAAGACCTTCTTTATTCAGAGCATGGGCTTCTCCCTCCCTTGCCAGATTCTCTGCATTCAGGATTAGGTTGCTGATGGAAACTGATTAGCTGACATCTCCCCGACAGGATAATGTAGTATGTGGCATGGCCTTCTTGGTGAGGAACTAATTGAATTTCTTTCCAATTCCTCAACTTTCCATGGCCAAATTGTGGTTCACCTTATCACTTACAAAATGATTAACAAACTAAAGATTTATTACTGTACTTGGACCACTTTACAACTTGGAAAGAATGCCTGTACCTTGTTCCGGAAACCTTATTTTCTTATTTATTGCAGCTACCTCATAAATATTGTACATTAATCTTATTTGGAAGTGTCAGGTGACAGTTAGCTTTTTCCCCATCTCAGTTTGTGTGACTGTAATTAGGTTCCAGGAATAGCTGATAATGGAAAGAGAAATGCTATTAATTGTAGGCTATTTTCTTTCTGCCAGAGAGATGGTCATAGGAGGCTAGGTAACTTTATCACCTTTCAGTCCTAGTTAGGATCAATAAATAATTGTTACAGTCAGTAAGCAGCCATAATATACTGAGATATTAAAGCCTTGCAATAATGCATACATGCACCAAGATACTCTTTCAATTAATAATAATGCAATTATTTTTCTATAATCATGATAACCTGTTATTTAAGCTATATTTAATTCTTGTTCCCCAATATGAAATATGGGATTGTATTTAAGAAGCTATTTCCTGTGACATACCATTAAAATGTATTGCCATTAGGATAATCAAAGTGCAATAAGTTCGCAAAACAACTATCGGTTGACAAAATAACCATGTACATTGTTTATGCATCTATAAAATTTCAGAAGGAAAATTCAATTAATCCATCTTTCTTTCATTATTTTTATGGTTGGTTGCACAGTTAGCCAGATATTTAAACAGGATTTGGCATTTTTATCCAAGACTTCTCAGGACCAGGCTAGGCAGATGTTATTTGAGGGTGTTAAAGGTATTGTCTCAGGATGTAAGCTTTTCCAAGTAAAGCTGCCTTTTGTTGATGGTAATTTTGTCAATCCTAATGATGTTCAAATGGAGCTCCAGATGTTTTGGGATTGTACCCATGTTATCTATTATTATTGCTACTATCTTTACCTTCTTTTGCCACCATTGTTCTACTTCTATTTGCAACTTTTTTTTGCATTTTGTGATTTTCTCCAATTCTTTTTCTTCTATTCTGCAATCTCCAGGTACTGCAATATCCACTAACAAGACATTTCTTTCTTATTAATAATTGTTAGGTCTGGGGTGTTATGTGGTATGTACTTGTTTGTTTGAGTAATAAAGTCCCAGAGCACTTTAGCTTTTTCTTTTTATTTTGTTCATTCATTCATTTCATTTCATTTATTAGTTTTGTATGGCGCCTGCTCTCGGAAGACTCCAGGCGGCTTACAATAAAAAGGGATCATTTTTATTTCTTGCAGGTAACTAGTATATCTTGAAGATATACTTTGTTGTGCCGTTGTTTTTAGTATGTCTGTGCAATCTTCTTGCAGCAGCTAACTAGGTGGTCCGCTGATTCTTCAGCTTCTTTGCAGAGAGGGAAATTTTCTGTCTATTGCTGTCTTCACTATTCTGGCTTTATATGTATATATTGTCTATGGAAATTCTCAGTCATCAGTCAGATGTTTTGCTTCTCATCCAAGAAGCTTCTTGGATGAGAAATGAAACATCTTCAAAAACAAACAAACCAGAAAGTCCAGTTGCCTCTTGAAAAAGCACCTTTCGGATATGCATATGTTCTTAAGGCTTGGTGTTGTGTATTGTTAGATTTATTAATATGTTTTTGAGTCAGTGTTGGGATACTTGGGATTCCTGGCAACATCCTGGACTAGTTTCCTGTAATTTCCTGGCACCACTATTCAAAATTGGTTTGTCCTTGCTTTCTTATTCCAAGGCTAAAAGAGAGCATCTGACCCAAGGTCAGATGGCTGGCTTTATGCCTCAGGCATGATTAGAACTCACAGTCTCCAGCCTGAGGCCTGAACCACTGAACCAAACTGACCCTCCCTTTATTATTACAATTGAAAATTCATTTGGTATAGACTGAGATACACCATGAGCCAAAATACTTGGGATTAATGTTTTTTCGTTAAATATTTATATTAGCAATTACATCTTTTTAAATTCCAACAATATGTATAGAGACCTACAAGTTCTCTACTAGGTAGACAAATGTGAAGATCACATCACTTACTCACTGGAGTATATGATTGTAGTTTTAGAAATACTTATTTTGAGAGATGGTGCTTTAAATTGAAGATGCTAAAAGAATTATATGAAATTTTACATATTATGTAAAAATGATCACATTGTAGTGTAATGTCATAATTTTTATATGATATGTAAAATTTCAAAAAAAAATTACAAGAGGAGATGGACAGATGGGCAGATGATACTTTCTTCTTCAGAATCACTCAAGATACTTCAGTGCTTGAAATGAAGAATGAAGATGCCCACTTTTGTCTTGCCATGTGCAAAAGCTGACTAGGATAGCAATTGAATAATACTGGCCATGGGTCAGTATCTTATACTACATTTGTGAGCAGGAGATATTCTTGGAAAACTTGGAAAACTTGGAGACTATGTTGTTCTAATTCCTTTAGGATACCTGCCTGATTCTTCCTAATGGTGGACTGAGCTGATATGTTTTGGGTTCTACCTTCTCACAGAAACCCTAAAAGCCTGCAAATAACTGACAACCTATCTATATTAGTAACCAATCTGAGGGCCAACACATATTGAACTGTACTACCCTCCCCCCTCTTTTTTCCCCCTGTGAATCAGTAACTATTCTTTGAATAGCTCCTAGCAAGATAATCGGTGCTTGGAACAAAGAATACATTTAGTGCCAAAGTACAATAGCATAAAAGAATGAATGTCAGAACTTCACAGAACCCATTGTGAAATTGTGAAATGTTACAACTCCTTTGCTGTCTATGAAACACTTCATTTCCTTTGCCTTCTAAAACATCATTATGTTTTAGTAGAGCATTGCAGATCTGAAAGTAATAAAAAAAGAACCACATTGATGTTATTTTCAGCCAGGCAGTTTTTAGTTTTGAGAAATTAATATATGGTATGTTTAAGTGGGTGTTTTGTTTTGCTATGCTTCGCTTTGTCTTGCTTTGTTTTGTTTTTAATGAAAAACTGCTTTAAGTGTTCACCTTGAGATGACATATAATTTTATGTTCAACACTATATCCTCATTTTTCTGTCTCTCTGATCAAATAATTGTTCCTGTATCCCTTCCTCTAAACTTCAGTCAGCCTATTTACCATTCTCACCCATACACAAATATTTCTCTCCAGAATAGTATCATTCATTTATCTTCGTGACTACATTCTTTTTAAATTATAGCTATTCCAATTAATCATTGAACAGTTCCAATAATTATAATATACCTATCACTCTAACAATTACATTATTCTGAGGTCAGGAGTGCTTATAGAATATATTCCCTTTGAAGTCAAGTTTGGTTTTGAAGTCAAGTACAATGGCCCAATTTTCAGAAAGCATTTAAAATGATTTCTAAAATGTTGATATTATATTTGATATTTTAATTTTTATATATGGTTCTAATATTGTATGATAATTCTCTTTTCAGTTTAATCATTTTGTTGTACTGCATTTTTCATTAACAAAAAGATTTTAATATCCTTTATTAGTAGCTGCCCTGGAAATGGTGGTGGTGGTGGTGGTGGTGGTGGTGGTGGTGGTGGTGATGATGATGATGATGATGATATAATACAGTCCCAATCTCAAAAAAAGATTCAAAGATCTTTTCAAAGATATGATTGATAACTGTTAATTTCTTTTCAATTTTTAAGTCTCCCCCTTTTTTATGGGAAAGAAAAACCAGTATGATAGTGTCATATTCCAAAAGACTATAAAAAGGGTCGTGGAATGGAGTAGGAAATGAAGGATAAGACTGTGTTGGAAGTGTTTGTGATTATTTCAGGTTCTTACCCTTTGGATTACCGTGAACTATAATTTATTATTCACGCTAGTGAATGGGCAAGCAAATTCCCACCTCATAGTCACTGACAGCCGGCAGCTTCAATACACATTCAGGCTAATTGAGAAATGGTTGGAGATCAGAAACACTACTGGGTTAGTTTAGAATTCGTCCATTTTTACAAGAGATAAAAACTCTTTTTTCTTTTTAAAATAAAGAGAAAAATATTGCGAATTAATTCTGAGAAGAGAAACTTAACTAAACTCTTCAGTGATCTGGAGGACAAATCCTGGATAAACTAACACAGAGGAAATCTATTCTAGGAAAATAGATTTTAAAATGTTTAGCTAGAAACAATAAGCAATATTAATTTTTATCTAGTCTTTCTATGTTTAAAGTCTAATATTTTGTATCTGATATTTATATTTTGTATACAAGGTTACGAGTGCTATCTTTTCTTTCCAGCCAACTGGCTTCTATATTAAAAGCAGACCAACATCATCTCATGGTCTGCTCAGAACTATATATTTCCTTAACATTTTTCAATGGGATGTGCTTTTACTTTGTGGTCTGTAATTTTAACAAATCTATATTCTTGCCCAATATGTCATTGAATGCTTTTCTTGTGACTACTTAAAGCAGGGTTTGCATCCCCCCCAAAAGGGAAGAAGAGGAAGGCAACTGTTTTTCTTAGCCAGACATGTCTACAGAATAAGAGATGGTATTATAGAATTTAATTCATTGTCTATCTTTCACTCCACTCCCCTAAATAAACTAATGTAGCAGATGATCTTTCTCACACATTAGATTTAGCTGGGAAGATGCCAGTTAAAGCACCTTTTAGACAGTAGGTAGTATCAGCAGTAATTACCAAGTCACAACTCTAAGGCAAAAGATAGAACTTGGATATGTAAACTCAGAAGACATCTGGGAAGGATATTAATTACATTATCAATACATGATAGCAGTGGTAAGATAAAATGGACATCAGGGCAGCCCAGGGCAATAAGAAATTGTATTTCTGTTAGAAAAGAAAATTCAAAGACACAATGTTTGATATACAGTATATGAAAGACTATTCAGGATGGAGAGATAAGTATTATCCCCAGTACCTTTTTCCCCTTAATTTTTGTTAAACACAGACAGAAAGTCCTTCAAACACAAAATTTTAGGTTCCACAAGATAGATAGATTTTTGCAAAGTATGAGTACTTTCCAAAAGAAAATATTTCAGGGAACAACAGGTCCAACTCTGAGATGGACTCCTAGGCCAGGTCAGCCAATGTGATGGATGAATTGCCTTACTTGACTTAAAGGGAAATTCAAGTCAAATAAGGAGTTTAAAAGAATGGAGATGGAAACCCAGAAATAGAAGAGGAAGGGGGAACTGGAGCAAGTGGAAAGAGTAAAAATATAGAGCTGGAGAACAGTTACAGCTGCAAAAAGAACAAAAGGAACTTACTTTTCAGGAAATAAGAGGTTGAAAACTGAGTGGGTTTTACTGCAAGCAATCCAATACTCCCAGCCACTGTTGTAAACAAGTAGACATTTCTAGAATCCAAGAAAGGGGGAAATCCCAAATAACTTCTTGGACAAGTTATAAAAGAAATTGCCACACCTACAAAGTGGCAGGGGGAGTACAGTTTCAGAAGCCACATTTAACAAGTTCCCTTTTGACTTTGAACTACACAATGGTTTGGAGTGAAATGGACTGCTATGCATATTCAATGTGCTGATGAAAGCCAAGCTAGAACAAACAGCTAAAAGTATCTTAGAGAACATCAGAATTCTAAGGCACCAGAGTCATATAAAACGTTCAACTCAAAACAAAAAATATTTGAAAATTTTATCATACTCAATCACATTAGGTAAAGTAGGAATCATAACAAAGACATTGATCAGTCTATTTAATCAGTCTGCTAATTTTAATAACAATTCCCATTACTTTCTGAAGCAGTCTGAGCCACATTCAGATAACATTTTCTTTTTTCTTGATGGCAACCTTTCCTAATATTTAACCAAAATATACTTACTTGCCTTTTCCATTCACTAGTTTCATTTAGAGCATTTACAAACTAGGTGTATAAGAACCATTCAATAATTCAATGCAGATATATATCTTCATTTTCTCTCATTATAAAGGTTCTTGCAACACATGCAATGTGGACCAGAGCAATAAATTATTACCAGGATAAATTTCATACTATCTGGATCAATGTCATCTGTGATGTACCAGTGTGCATTAGCAAACTGAAAACTGTATAACAAAGTTACAAATATATGAAAACCAAGGTTAATTGTAGTCCTCCATATATTAAATTGGGAAATTAGTATCAGGTACTGCTATAAATTCAGAGAAAACAAAATTCTCAAGCATCATTGTACCAAAGGATATGAAAATCACATTCAAACACTATTCACTATATGTTTCCATTGTAGTTTGAACCTGAACCTGAAGCCACAAAAGTAGAACAAATCAATGATGAAGAGACTTTGCAACAGAGATTTCTCTATCCATCTTGTGTCAACACAGATAGTGCTACATGTCCCCCAGATTTGCAAATCTCTATTATATTCAGTGTTTTCCATATGTATTAGGAGAGAAAAAAAATGCTCTCACAGACATTTAAGATTTTTACTTTGAGGTTGTGCATATGTAAGCAATTTTGCTTGGTGCTTAGTAATCCAAAGATCTTTCTTGCGATCATGCTTTGTATCTCATCCCTGTATATACAAAAGTGCTGAAAATGCTATGAAATAGACTAAACAAAACAACTTACAAAAGATAGGAATGGAAAGCTAAAGCAATCGAGAGAGAGAGAGAACGTCTAGCTATTATGAATTAGTTTAAGTACAATGTAGATTCTTGAAGAAGTTTACAGTTGTCATCTCAGAATTCATTTCTGTGATTTTTGAGAAAGTATGGAGAACATGAGTGCTGGAGAAGAAGAAATGAAAAGGAAAATGAAGCATCTTAACTACTTACCAATTGGGTTGACATTGTTACTGGGCAAAATACTGGAACAACTTATTAAACAGTTGGTTGAGGTGTGCTTAGAAAAGAAAGTATTTTGGGGCAGGAAACAATGAGTTCATTAAAAAATAAACACGGTTAAATCAATCTTGATTTTTTTTTGATAGCACAATCAGTTTAATTGATGTGGACTTCTTGATTTCAACAAAGTGGTTGATAAATCTGCTGAAATTTGTATAGAGGTTACATGGGGGGAGGAGATTATAATACCATTAGTTAAACATAGATTTAATGGAACAATCATTTTCAATGTACATCAGTGCTTTTAAATCAAGCTGCAGAGAAGTGTTGAATGGCATACTACAAAGGTCCATGATTTGGATGAGAAAAGATGATAAGAAAATATGACAAGGGAGGATAGCAAACATCTTAAAAAGTGGTATTAAGATTGAGGAGATTTTTGACAAACTGTAATAATGGGCAGAAATTAACAGTATTTCAACAAGCAAAACTATAAAGAACTGCAACTGCATAAGAAAAATCAAAGGAATGAATCTATCATTTATATACCATTGGGATCTGTACTAATTTACATACAATGCCTTCAGTATCATGACTGGATTGTGCTTTCCACCATCTCTCTTTCAGGATTCAAAATTAGGTTGATGGGTCAAATCTTGATGATATTCTTGAATAATTCATTTTTGATCTGGTCACACTGGTAATCAAAATGTTGACTTAATGTAAATATATTTATTAGGGTTCTTTAAAGAAAAGGAAAAATGGTAAAATAATAAAAAAGAAACTTTTTATTGCCATTTTCAAATAACCATTCAAATGCTTATTAACAGACTAGTTTTCCTTGAAAAAGAATACCATTTCTAATGAAACACCAGCTGCAGAAATAATTGTGATTCTAGTCTTTTCTATGTTAACAAAAAGTTAATTCATAAAGTGATTACCAAGGAGCTGGGAGGTTCAGTGCCAACAGAGAAAGCAACAGCTGCAACAATCAAAATGCTGCCTTGTCCACTAAATGGTGACGTGAATAAAGAGTGTACATGTTTCCAGATTTCCTTAAAGGAAGGAAAGTCCTCCAAATCTTTGTGGGCCTAAGTATAGTAAAATGATTTTTTGTTTATTCTCCAAATTCCCATGCGAATATCAGACAAACTGTTCTATCAAGGAAAAAAGTGTGATAACACTTCTCAGATAAAGGCAAGGCAAGCAAATATGTGGAATATTTCAGCTAACTATATATTCACAAAATGTATTCAGCTTAATTTGTGCCCGTATAGAAGAAATAAATTTTGCATAATCAAGTGAGGAAGTACCTGTTACATGGTGACATGGTGAATAAAGTATGATTATGCCTCATTCCCACAAATGGTGAGATGTGATATCTAACAGTAATGAAGTACTGTCCAAGCAATTGCCATAATCTCAGAGACAGCATACTACTGCTGTGAATCTTGTGTTGGAAGAAATGTCCTTTTGGATTCAGTTCCAAGTGGGGGAAAAGACATTAGGTTCATTGAAGTTGCTTGGAAAGAAGGTTTATTGATGATGGACAGGACCACATGGTTTGAGGTCCGGGAGAAAAGGAGATCACATGCCTTGAAGATCTTGAAGAAAAAGGGCAGAGATGCTGAGAGTCCCTGGGTTTTATGCCCTCTCTGGGCTATTGAATTTGAGCTTGTATTTTGATTGGTTATCAGACTCCCATGGGGTCATACCGGAGGTGGGTTCCTGCCAATACTAACCGGTTCGGTAGAAGAGATTTGTCAAATCTACCATACCGGTTAGAAGAGGTTCCACCGGTGGACCTGGAAGTAAGTTCCGGAACGCCTGCCCCGGCCGTGTCACTCGCTCGCCCCAGCTGTTCTGTCGCAGCTCATTTGCTCCCCCGCCTGTCCGCACTAAACTAGCCCAGCCCACCATCACTGATTGGCTGGAGTCCAGTCAATCAGTGAGCGGGCTGGAGTCGACCAGCCCGCCTCTAACACCCATTTAAAAGTGCGTCGCCAATGGCCAACATTCCTCTTTTTTAAAAAGTCTTTCTCTTTTGAAAAGAGTCTTTCTTGTTCCCAAGCAGCTGTCGCATCGCGCTTGCTGATTGGGTCCTCCCTTCGCTTCGCTTTGCTTCACCTTCCAGCAGCTTGCTACTTCCCTCAAGTAAGCAACTAAGCACGAGGCAGGGCAGCGATGGGAGGCTAGCGTACGCCAGCTGGCAGCTTTCGCAAAGGAAGTCCTTCAGGCCTTCCCTCACGAATGCTGTGGGCTGGTGTACACCACGTGGCCGAAATGGGGTTTCCTGATACACCCCCCCCAGTCCCTAGCCTGCCAGGCAGTGGGCCTAGCTCACTTGGTTGTCCTTTGTCCCTTCAGTCCAACTTACCTGCGTTGCCTGGCTGCTCCCTGCTGCATCCATTGCATTGAGGAGCTGCTGAGTCTGCCTACTGGTAAGTGACCCAGTTTTTCTTTTCTTTTATGCTTTTAATATTTTTAAAGAATATTTTATTTATTGTGTATAGATTTTTTTTAATGGTTTATTTTAATTTATTTTGTGTAGAATACTTTTAACTAGTTTCATTTTAATTAATTGTGTGTGGAATACTTTTAACTGGTTTTAGTTTAAATTATTGTGTGTGGAATATTTTTAACTAGTTTTAGTTTAAATTATTGTGTGTGGAATACTTTTAACTGGTTTTATTTTAAATTATTGTGTGTGGAATACTTTAAAATGGTTTTATTTTAATGTATTGTTTATATAATATTTTAATGGTTTTATTTTAATTTATTGTGTATAGAACATTTTTAAATGTTTTTAAGGATATTTTTATTATTTATAGAATATCTTTTTAAAAATTATTTTTAGGAAATTTTTATTTATTTATTTTATAGAATATGTTTATTACAAGAAATGTTATTCCTTTTTGCAAATATTTTATTTGTGATGCAATATGTTGCTTTTAAGTGTGCAGGTTGGTGCATGGTTTATGTGTCTCAAAGTGGCTGCTTTTCTATGGGCAGGCCAGAGTGTTGCAAGGCAGCTTTGCCAGATTTTGTGTGTTTCTGTGTGATACCTGGTTGTTAGGTTGTTTATTCCAGTGGCTTTGTCTTTCCTGTCCTTAGGGTTAGAGGAAAAAACTGGTTTCATCTGTAGTCTTTGGGGGGGATTGTTATTAGTCATAGTTTGTGGATGTGTAATGTCCTCCAGTTATCTACACATTAATAATGATCAAGTACTAATAATATTTCCTTATATATTTTAGTGACCTTTCCTTACATAATTGGTGTTTTCTTTCATACTTTTAGATTTCTAATTTCTGTTTCTGTTAGTTAGGAATTGATAAAACAAATCCCATGTGAAAAAGTATTCGAAGCCTTCTTGATTTTAATTGTCAATTTATTCATTCCTGCACATTCTAATATTTATTCACTTTCATATTTCTGTTTTTCCACTGTTGTGCAAACACAATTTCAGCAGCTGCTAACATGTGTAAAATTAAATATGTATTGTATTCCCTTTCAAATACCCAACAAAATATTTCTGGTTTTAAATCCATATCTTGCTTTACCATTGCTTCTAACCACTAACTCTTGAATAACTACTTGGGCTGACCTAAGTACTGAATCTAATTCATATATTCCTGTTTTTTGAACTGAGAACTAAATTTCAGAAAAAAAAATCTGTATTGCTCTGTGAATCTACCTATGACATTCATTCTTGATCTAACTTCTTGGATGAAAGACTGTATTTTTCCTGTTTGTTTATATCTTTCCTGTTTGTTGGGGGACATCCTTCCTGAAAACACTGTACATTGTTGAGTGAAAACAGAGGTCCCTTCTGTTACCTGTAGTCCTCAGCTTACAACCACAATTGAGTCCAATATTGTTTTATTTCTTTTGGAGTTAGTATTATTTTACAGAATGAAGAAGAGGCAACAGAGTGTGACTGCTTTCTTCTCCAAAAAAAACCAAGAGCTCAGAAATCAGCTGATCCACAACAGTCACCAGCATCACCACCAAACCACCAGCACCACCACCAGCACAACCACTTCCACCACTTGAGGTCAGAGAAAGCAGCAAGTCCATCTCCTTCACTGAAGTTCCACAACTTCCTGATTGCTGGAGTTTGCAGCAATATAGACACTTCCAGGAGAAGTATGGTAGACTGGCAGTATCCGACAAAAAGTTAGGTTGTGATATTGTGCAAAATCCATGTTCTCATTAGAAAAAGGTACTCATATTTCTAGAGAGTGGAAACATTTCCAGGTTGTGCCAGCAGGATCAACTAAGGAGAATCAACAAGCATTGCTCAGAAAAAAATCAAGAGCACACCTTATTTGGAGAGCAGTAAACAACGGGAGCAGGATGCTTTAACCAAATCCGTAGATAAGTTAACTGACAAACATTTATCTAGTACTTGCAAAATATTTTATACTGTTTATGATCTGGAGCAAAGATCTAATCCATTCTCAGACATTAAAGCGCAGGTAAATTTGCTAATTATGGTTGGAGTGGATGTGGGAGTTGGCTTGCATTCACAGAGATCTACAGTGAAAATAGTTGAATTCATTGTGAACGAAATCAAAACCACCGTGTTTTCCAGGATTATTGCAAAGAATCTAAAGGTGTGCCTAATAATCAGTGAAGCCTCAACGCTTTCAATGAACGCAGTGCTGATAGTTTTTGTTAGAGTTGAAGATCCAGAATGCCCAGCAACCATTTTCATTGAGCTTAGAGAAACAAGATGCAGAAACCATGTGTTCTGCAGCGATGGGAAGCTTACATAAAGTTGGGTTTACCACCAAATATATGCAGAAGAATTTAATCGCTTTCTGCTCCAATGGTGCCAACATTATGCTTGGAAGAAAATCTGGAGTCAGCACCAGAATAGCTCAAGACTTTCCAAACATCGTAATCTGGCACTGCTTGAACCACCGCCTCCAACTTGTGCTGGATGATGCAATAAGGGAAATAAAGCAACTCAACCACTTCAAGATCTTCCTTGATAAAATACACACCACCTTCCACAAATCCTGCAAGATCCAGAATGACCTTTTCCAAATCTCTGAACAATTGGGCATTGAAATTATGAAGATTTGCAGAGTTTTGGGACCAAGATGGGCTGCCTGTAGTTTAAGGGCAACCATGGCTGTGTGGAGTGCTTATTCAGCGCTACATCAGTTTTTTCTGGGCAATAAAAGATTCCCAGGCATGGCTTCCCATTTTGAAAATCTAAATCTTTTTAAGAATTTGGCCCTCATGATCGATATTCTAAATGAGATTTCTCTTCTGTCAAATGCCATGCAGGGGAGAGACACAGATATCATCAAGGCCGAAAAGTTAGTATTGTGAACAATTAAAGCTTTTGAAGTGCTTAGACAGAGAAAGGGCACTTATGAAACAAACCTTGAAGCAATGCTATAAACACAAGCCTTCAAAAACATCAATTTAGCTCCAAATCAATTATTTGTTGCCCTTCCTCGTGACAAGATTCGGTCAAGCATCATCACCAATTTGAAGAAAAGGCTGATGGATTGTAACCATCTAAAAACAGGTAGCCGATTGCCAGACACAAACAAGTTACACTTTATCACATATTTGGAGCCAGATTACTGGAACACTGAAGATGTAGTCGTTCCATGGGCTGAGGCAGAGGCAGCATTGTTTGAATTTGATGAAATTTTTAATTAAGAAATTAATTTGAAAGACTACAGAGATTTTTTTAAAAAATGTGCTCAAAAATCCAAACAGGTACAAAATTCCTGACAGTATCAGAAAAGCTAGAGATATTGTCAGGACAAATGATGTTAGTTCAGCAGAGGCAGAAAGGGAGTTCTCAAAAATGAACCTCATATGTTCAGAGCAAAGAACCCGCCTAATTGTTCCAAACGTAAGTAATCTGATGGTGATAAGTGTTCTTGGCATGCCTGTTGAGAGATGGGACCCAATTCCTGCAGTGAAAAAGTGGCGCAGAGTGCACCACCACACGGCTGATGTTCCACGAGTAAAGACCAAGAAAGCTGCAACTCAGGAGTCTGGAAGCCTAAGAACAATATGGAAATATCAACAACCAGAAAACCAATAACACAAGTAAGTTCTTGAGTGTATCTCTTTCATTGTGTTTTTCTAATGTAAGGTGTAAGTGCATGCTATTAAAGTCTTCTTTTCTGTGTCTCTTCTTTGTGCAGGCCATTCATTGGAGCAAGTGTGGTTTAGTGATGTAGAAGACCGGCAATGCCAGTCATCCGTCCTCTATAAGTAGCTATCTTTATTGCTTTGTGTGCTGGGTTCATCCTTAATATAGTAAGTGCATGCAATTAAACTCTTCCTTTCTGTGCCTCTTCTTTGTGCAGGTTATTGGAGCAAGGTGGTGAGGTGGTGGTGCAGAAACCAGAAAGGCAGTAATCTTCCCTCTGTAAGTAGCTGTCTTTATTGTTTTGTGTGCTGGTTTCATCCTAATGCAGTGCATGCAATGAAAGAGTTCATTTCTGTGTCTCTTCTTTGTGCAGGCCATTCAGTGGAGTCAATGATACTGAACACTGGCAAGGACAGTCATCTTCCTTCTGTAAGTAGCTCTTTTATTGTTTTATGTACTTATTTTAATCTTATTGTAGTTCATCCATTGGAGCAAAGAATTCAGTGACATTGTCTTGGCCACTCCCACCTGGTCACATGACTGCTAAGCCACTCCCACCTGGTCACATAACTGCCAAGCCACTCCCACCCAGTCACATGACCGGAAAGCCACTCCCACCCAGTCACATGGCTGGCAAGCCACTCCCACAAATCAGGCCACACCTACAGAAGAGATTCCCCAAAAAATGAAACCCATCACTGGGCCATACAGGGACAACTCTGTAGGTTGTCTTTTGAGTCCTAAGCTGTTGCTGGGTGATGATGTAATGAAAGGCCTTTGGGATTCATATTATGGCTCTGCCTGAAAGAGGTAGATCTTTGTTATGTAGAATAGACTGGCTCAGGCCTTAATGATCCATTGACAAAGGTGGGGGCTGAGTTTCTGCTTCCCTTATAGGGGGAATATTCTGCCCTTTTAATATTTCCTAAAATATTTCATTTTCCTAGGACAGGGGTGGGCACTAAATTCCTACACTTGGTTCAGCTTCTTAAGGAAATGTCTGCAAAAAGAGACGGAAGATCAGGGAACATCAAGAACCCACTATCAATCCTGAGCCACAATATATTCCCCACTTTGAGAAGATCCGATGTTCCAAGAATCAAATGATATTCTGAAATTATAATTGTGGTCTAAGAGCTCCTGTAGAAATTTATGCAGGGAGAAGTATCTTGATGAGGTGTTATGAATCTCACTTTGTGTATAATCGATTTATCTGTAAATATATGCAAACATTATAAAGTGTCATTAATTTCCAGTGATTACATTAAACACTCTGAGTGAATACTTGCACACCTAAATGAAGACTTTTCAAAGAATTTCCAGCTGCTCAGAGGATATAATTCTACATACAAGAAAGGGAAAGGGTCTATAAATTAGTTTTCTATCGTCATATTGTTTTAAATGGCTTGGAGCTTTGCCTGCTCCAATATCAGCCTGCTGTGTATTTAGATCATCTGCCTTCTCCAGATGCCCCTTCTATTTGAAAAGCAGTTGTATAAACTAGCTCAAATATATGCATTCTATATTATATAACATGATTACAGATACAGATTACAGAAAATTTCTAGAGTCCCTGCTTTTTAGCCTTCTAAAATGCTATCAGATTCAGCTTTGCTCCTATTTGCCTTTGGTGGGAGATAATATAATTACTTTTAGAGAAATTTTAAAAAGTATTTTCCCCTTTAGCCTTATCCAAATTCCATTATAAACAGTGGGAGTCTTTTTCAGTAGAGAGCTTGAGCTGTTTTGAAAGATCTTAATGTTTTTGATCCCACATCAAGCATTTAATTGTATAGGAAATATTTCTATGGAAGCAATGAAAATCCACATTTTAAAAAAATCAAACAAAAGTAAACCTGAGATAAGAGAATGAGAGAGTAACAAAATGAACAAGCAATTTATTTTGCTCACAACCATTTCCTGAAAGTGTTTCACAACTCCTCCTGATGAAAAGCAGTTTCACATTTTGCATCTAATTTTCTAGGTTCCTCAGACTCTATATTCAGATGTGAATATTGAGTTTATTATATCATTTCAGCATCCATGGAAACACCACATGATTTTTTTTTTTTTAAAGATTTTATTGGTAAAAAGAAAATACAACATCCATAACTTGTAGCAAACAATACAACTACATTTCGAGATATTCCCATACTATCAAATCATTATAAACATCAAAGGTTAGATATCTTTCCCTCCCTCTTTTCTTCCCTTCCCCCCTTACTTCCTTCTCCCCTGCCTTCCCTCCTTTCTTTTCTCCTTTCCTCCTTTCCTTCCCCGTCCTTTCTTAAAAGCTTAATCAAGGAGATGAACAAGGCATATCTCCATAACTAGCAAGAGTTTAAACCGGTATTATTCCTACTGATTTTTACTCGTACTTCGGATCATTTTCATTTTTTATTTCTGCCTTCTACCCTGATCTATCTTTCAGATGGAGGAGATAAACAAAACAAACCAATTAATATATAGTATCAGACTTTAGAAAACTATAGACCAGAATGCATGAAGAACAAATAGCAAGATATTTCAAAGAAATTCAGATAATAAATCTAATCTCTCCCTAAACATTAAGTTAACAATAAGAATCCTTTTTCTGGCCTGTATGTTTCAATATGTCCTCCTTCTGGAGCTTGAGCCTGTCTTCTAAATTGTTAGCTAGTCCCTCCAACTTGTGCTGTCTGTCAATTTGATGAATTCCCCTTCTATCCACTCATCTAAACATCTTCATAAAAGATGTTGAAGAATACTGGACCTAAGACTTGCATTTTGCAAACCAGTTACAGATCCATCTGGTGGTGATGGAGCAGGCACAGGCACAGCCAAAATTTCTGGGTTCACTGCTTCTCCTTTCACAGCACCAATATTATCAAACTTTTTACAGAGGTCTTTGTATAAACAATTCACTTACCCAAACTTTGTCTAAACAATTGGTATGTAAGACATTGTCAGAATCATATCATTGATCTATATAGCCCTCTATTGCTTTCCTTGCAAATAGCAGAGGAAACTCAATACTGATTTACAGAAATGCTCCAGGATTTGCAAGTGAAGTTTCTCCCAATCCTGCCTAGAAGTTTCCTACTTGAATTGCTAGGCTATAAAATTTGCTTAATAACACTTACTACACATTCCTGCCCACTCCTATTATATGTTAATTGCAATAACATTATTTAGAAAACTTACAGCAAAGTGAAAATGAAGTAAAAAGGTGTGTTTTACAATAGAGATAGAGGAAGGGGACTTTGAATTCAATTTTATGGACTGGCTCCCTCAAAATGGGGTACTATTATAGTACTAATATAATAACCATTAATCATATATTTATTCTTTGAACTATCACACTTCTCTTATGAACAAACAAAATAGCTCTTCTCTTGCCTTGGTGACTCCTTAGTTATACAACTGCTTTAATATGTATGATATTGCCAAATGCATATTCTACCATATTAATGAGTAGTTGGAAGTTCCCAAACATGTGTGATGAGTTCTTGTGACACATGATAAAGCATAAGATAAAATATGAAAAATATACTTTTAATATATTCACTGTTTAGGTAAATAGAAGAAATTTTGCAGAAAGTGCATTGAATCAATACAATTTATGCATCAGAATTTCAATTTGCAGCAAATGCAAGGAGACAGATGTTTATGTCAAAGGCTACATTATTTGCTGTACCACAAATATTAGTGAGCAATAGAAGTAGTGAGAAACAATGATAGTGCAGTTCGGTAGTAAAGTTCCAGCTTTGCATTTCACAAGTTATGCATTCATTTCCCAGGATCTGCAGAGCAAAGCTGACACCCTATAAAACCATTGTTGGTCAAAACCATAGCCATCAGTACTGGCCTTAATGAATGAGCCAACAGAAGATCGTGCCAAAAATAGTTCACACATAATAAGGGATCACATCATGAATATTCCCCATTTTTCAATTTTTTTAAAAAAAATGACCATAATTATCCAGTGAGAAGATTATTGCATAAATTCTTCCATCCATTTTATATTCCTAGATACAACTTTTTTTTTGAGAAAGGGGAAATCCAAATTCTTATCTATAATTTGAAATGCTATGCAGAAATAATGTTACCACTCTAATTTTTTTTAGATCAGGTTTAATGCTTACATATAGCATACTTAGCCTTCTCTAACCTCAGAAGATTCCATAGTGTAAATTTGTCAGTGTGACTGTGATTCATCACTAGAACACAGAAGAAAAATAACACATTTATTCATTGCCTCTTAAACTAATCTATAATATACTAAGTAATTACTTTTAAAAAAAATGGGTAGTACAATTTTGTTATATATTACTCAGGAGGCAAAAACCTGGGTTGTGCCCTAAAGATGGCATTAGGTTGATGCTTAACAGGTGCATTTTTCCTTTTAAGTTCATTTTAAATATCAAATATACAGTGTAAAATGGCCAATACAAACAAAAATAGATGAGAACAGACATAATGCTGATGAATTATTATTCTCTTTTGATAGTCAGCATGGATATTACCAATAAAGGAAGTAACAGATTCACAGATTAACAGAGTGGAAGGGATCTTAGAGGTCTTCTAGTCTCACCCCCTGCTATACAATTTCAGACAAGTGGCTCTAATCTCTTCTTAAAAACTTCTAGCGATGGGGCACCTACAACTTCTAAAGGCACACCGTTAATTCTTGTCACTGTCAGAAAATTTCTCCTTGGTTCCATTCTATTTCATAAATCATTATACTGACCATCCAATATTCTTTAACTTACAATTTTCCTCAAAACCACTAAGATATATCAAGATGTACATATATATTCAACATGTATAATTTCAGCCATACTACTAAATTATTATTTAAATTAAACCACCCAGTCCTCATAGAATTTCAGATAATAATATTTTAAATGGAAAAAGTCAAGATATTTCTAATCTATTTTATTTTCTTTGTCTCCTTTCATTGACATTTATATTGACACGCAAGATAATAAAGTCATTAAATTATTATAATTTCCATGAAATCCATTATTAAGACATTGTGGTACAGATTTTATATTCTTCCCCATGATATTATTTTGGTACATATCTTGACGGTTTAAAAACATTTTTTTATTTTAAAATATGTGTCTAAATTGCAATACATCTACTTCTTTCCCTTAATAAAGCAGATGAGCTGCAAGAATGTCATTTCAGTGACTCAAATCTATGTGAAAAATGCTTGAATATTCAAGTTGGTCTGTCTTTACCACTTTGGCTGAAATGACATTTTCAAAAAATGTTATCAGGAATCCTATGACTTGTACTTCTGTGTAAGAAGAACTAATAACATAGCACTGAAGGCAGGAGGGGGACTGTAATTCAATTTAAATAATGAAATACTTTCTCTTTGTGGTGGGCAGATTGGAATTATATGTCCTGCTTACAAATGCCAGCATTTCTCACTGCTGCTTAGAAAACATTTCTGAAGATAGCTGATAAGTTATAAGCAAGTGATTGCTCGAGGATGAGTCATTTAGCTGACTTATGGATTTTATTGATCCATTTATTTCATTTCAAATTTCCAATCACAAACTGCTCAGGAAAGAGAAAGCTAAGGGGGCTTTAAAATCATATTCTATTAAATTAATCAACTGAAATTTTCCTTTAAATTATCAAAAACTATATTGTGACTCTAGTACAATATAAAATAAAACTCATTTTAGAAAACAACCCCCCAAAAAATTAAAATAGAACTGATGGAAAACTGATTTACTTGTGCTGAATTAGTCATTTGGACTAATGAAAACAAGCATTATCTGCTGATTGACAACAAACTTCAAAGTTTGACATCACATCACTAATAGCTGTGATCCTTTTAGTGGAAGATGCCAAGAGCTAAATTTAGGATCTTCAACACCCAAAGCACGAGTTGTATTATCTCTGTGAATAAATTGCACTGTTTATTGAAAGAAAAAAACAAGTGATTCATGATATGACTTTCCTCCATTCTGTTCAGAAGCTAACAACTCTTAAGAGAAAATAGGATGCTGAGATGGGGCAGCTGCTGAAAGCTGAGGGGAAAAAAGATTTTGAAAATATATAGCATACAGTTATTTATCTGAATTAGATTCATAAGTATATTTATAGGCACATATGTGTGTGGGGATATATCTTTCTTTATCAGTAAGATCAGGCTATTAATTGCTTCTCAGGTATGGCTATATCAGAATAAAATATCCATTAGCACCAGTAGGAATTTGTTTCTCTGTATTCCAAGCACATGGTAGAAGAACACACTTTGACATAAGCCTCTTAGTCATATATGCAACTCTTGCGATAAGCAACCTGTTCCACCATATGCCCACTGATAATTAAGTTAATCATAATGGGATGTGCACACTATATTTTATTATTAAATCTACTTTGGTCCCTCAAATTCTGCTCTAAGGGACCTAGATAGAATTATGAATGGTCCAATTTTAATTTGCTATTAGAAGATGTTGAGATTGGGTTGATGCATAATTGGTTAAGTCCGTTATGGATGGAAACATGAGGGGATCAAACATTTTGATAGATTAATCATACTTTCTTTTATTAATTCCCTTTTTTCATTTTCATATGCATTCACTGCATCTTGTTTCCTATTGTGTCTTGTTTTTATTCCCTATAAAGTAACAAAATAAGTCTTGAAAATAGTACTGTTACTTGTTTGAAATATATATTTTAATTTATTATTTTTAAAAAACAAGCATTGGATTCAAAATTCAGATTTGCAAAATCTCATGTTTCAAATGCACACATTATTCCAAGTGGTTGTCTATTCAGTTATTATGTAACCAAAGTGACAAGGTTGAATCTCTCAAACATTTAACTGCATGAGTCCTTTGTTCCTGTCCTGAACTTGTCAGAATAAGAACTGTAATAAAGTGCATTCAAGATCAGCCATCTCTCTGATTTGTTTTCATATTGACATCATATGATGTAATTGTGTAGGCAGCTTAGAGTAAAAACAGGTCTCACTCAATGTCACCACTGAGGTTTTTCCAACAATCAGATGAGATAAGTTGATGTGCAACATCTGTTTCACCTCTTTTTCAAAAATCTCCAGTTCCAGATCCTAACAATTCTGCAATGAACTTTAATGCCACAAGTTTTGTTAGATTGGGTAATGGCTTAACGGTAACAACAGCTTTTTATTGAATACAACAAGTGAGAACAATCCAGCAAAGGTTAAGTCTGACAGCAGCCCTTTTATAGGGAGCTGTCAGACCCTTTGACCAATAGGATTAAACCTCTATTCCCGCAGGAACAGAGGACCTTGGTGGAAACCACTGTAGATAGGGTGAATATCTAACAAGTTTCCTTTTAAGACTTGCAAAAACAGGCATATACTCTGTGCATATGGGGAATTTGGTCAGTATCTCTATGCCAGCAAAAGGCTTTTTAATTGCAGCTTCTTAACATTTCCAGAAAAATCAGATAATGGGGCACAAGCCCTTAATTTTTTCCAATGATTAAAAAGTGGACTAGCCCTAAAACAATGACCTGCTACATAATGAACTATTTTATTCCTAATCTTGTTGAAGTATTTCTCTTACATTTATTTGAAGGAGTATTCTGTAGTCAGACAACAAATTTATATTCATTGATTTAAAGAAAATTACAATGATGTAATAGTTTTAAATATAAAAATTCATAATGCCACTGAATATAACTGCATTATATAGATCAACTAAATACACTGGAATATGGGTACTCATTGCTGATAATAACATACAGTAAATTGTTACACAATATTATGGCAGCAAATTAAGGTTAGTGATAAGCAGTATATTTTTAAAGGATTAAATATGAGAACTTTGAATCTGCAAGCATTGTTCATTAAATTAAAAAGCCATATTGTTTTGATGCTTCTTTTGAACCATAGCAGAAAAAATTAGACAATTTTATATATTCTGAGTAGGAATTGAGTGATGATGCTAATGAATTAATAAAAACTCTGTATTAAGCTTGCTTTTCTCCACTAAAATCTAGTTACCATCTAAAACATGGTAACTCTATAAATAGATCAACAAGATAGAAAGTTGAGACAGATTTTCTGCTGCAAAAACTAGCATTTTGAAGGAATATGTATATAAGGTTAGACTTTTGGCATTCAGTGTGAATACCATGATTTCCTATTTGCATTGTGAAACAGCAGAACCGTTTCCTTTGTAATTATGTGAACGTCAAAGTGATTGGCAGGGGAAACCGGCTGAGCTGCTTTGTGACAGCACACCTGTCTGCTTGGTCTTCTGTAGAATGAGGATCTGTCACCAGGTGGACACTGGTTCTGAATCCTTAGCTCTCCAAAAGGTGGTTGCTATGGATACCACCTAAAGGCTGTCTTTGTTCAATACAAGTCAGACTTGATGCTTTAGAATCAGAATTAGGATGACATTGCATTCAGTTGAGGGAAATCTTTATTATGCAATCTGCCAATCCAGATATATTGCTGGGTTGTTAAGGATGTATCAGTGCAGGCCTTCTTGTTATTGAGAGATTTAGCTCCATGGCAGGCAATGAGCAATTCAGAATTTCATATGGTGTTCTGTTCTAGTTTCAATCTCCTTGAAGTTCTGAGCAAAATCTGAACTCATAGTGACATGTCTCCAGGAGCCACTGGGTTCACTCCAGTGGTGGGTTCCTACCAGTTCGGACCGGTTCTGCCAAGCCAGTAGTGGTTTGGCAGCCTGCGTCACTGGAACTGGCAGCAACCCAGGACTGCACGCCCCCAAACTGTTTCTCCTTGTTCTTTGCTTCTGTGCATGCACAGAGCAATTTTTATTGCAATGCGTATGCACGAAGCACCCACAAGCAAACCAGCAGTAGCGACTGTTGAAACCCACCCCTGGTTCACTCCACCTAATTCAAAAATCATGTTCCTTTTCCAATTACCTTATTGCCTTGTAAGATATGATTGTGTCATATTTAGTTTTAGTCTGCAATTTCAATCCTGCTTTAGTACTGAGGTGAGCAGGCTTTCCATTGGTTGTGAGTCATGTTGAGCACTATTTAAGATACTGAGGGCCATAGCAGACAGGATAATTATGTATACCAAGTGAGATTACATCACAAAATTGAACATAACTTAGATTTGGTAAGGGGTTGGGAAATAGTAGTGCCCTATTTTAGCATTTCTAAAATGATCCCATTTACCAAAAACATCCCTAATATCATTTTTTTAACAAATAATTGGAGAAAATTACAGGGTCCAAAGAAAGGGCACTCAAGCTAAGTATGGCACTGAGGCCTCAGGTTGTCTATACCAGCTGCTTTGGCAGCTGCTGTGAATGAAACAGAATGCTTGTGTTCATACCACCTGCTTAAACAAGTTGGCAAAAGGCCTAGCAGGTTTGATTTTATTGCCTTTTAATTTAAATAAATACATTTAATCTTGGAGATAGGAGAGGGAACAATAACCCTAAAATTAAATTAACAAAATATTGTATTTCATTCTGTGTAGAGAGCCATGGAGATAGTCTTGAGGGGAATATTCAGAAGCTGTTGGGAAGCCAAAGGGGCCAGAAACATTTCTTGAACCCTGAGAAAGGACATTGTTTTAGGAAGAGACTCAAATTGGCTCCTTCCTGATTCTTGGCTTATATGAGGGAAGGGTGGAAAAACACAATCACACTTACAAGATTGTGTTAATATGACTTATGTCAATAAAGTTTAGCTCCAACCTTCTTATGGAGTCTGTTCCCTAATTATGAACAACCTCAAAGGACTGGCATTCTACCAAAGATAAATGTTTGGGGAAAAAATAATTCAAGGAGAACAATTGAAATGTATAAAATACTGTATTTTTTTAAAAAAAAATATTAGATAGATAGAATAAGAATATTTATACAAATAGGATATTAGAGAACTGGCCTATTTGTACTAAACCCTTTAAAAGCAATGCCAGAGTAAAATAAGAATAAAGGGGGAAATAGTTCTGAGATAATTTTCCAGAAAATAGATTGCAGTATCACTTGCTACAATGCTACATTAATTGATAAAGTGGAAATTGAGAAACTGCTCCTTGCTCAGGTTTGGTATTTTAACTGATAAAAAGACGCTTTAATTAAGATACAGTAGAGAAGGGGGAATAAAATATTCCTATGAATTCTGAGGCAGTTATTACATACTCCTACTTTTCCATATTTATAAAATCATTGCTTCAAAAAATTTGAATTTTTGACCAAGAGCAATATATGTTTATATTGATATTTATATTGATATTAATACTCACTGTACATAGCAAAACATTGGTTACTTTTTGGGGACAACCCAAACTTTGGCCAATGGCAAAAAAAATATTCAATATTGGAATACGTCCTTAAAATGCACATTAAAAAACCAGAGCTGGCAGCTGAAAACAAAGCAGAGATGTCAGATCCCCTGTTTATTTCTCCCCATCACAACCACCTTGAATGTTTTGCTTCCCAGAGGACAACTGTTTCTAATTCATATGGCAGCAGCTGCCACTGGAAGAAAAACATGACAAGTTTCAAAACATTTCTCTTTTTCAGAGCTTTCAAATTATGAAGAACTATCTGAAATGGAAAGTCATCTTCATTCAGGTAAACACGGGGGGGGGGGGAATGGTGCTGTGCTAGAAACAGACTGGTCAATATTGCACAATAACTTATGCACACGGAATGTTTCAGAGATGCAGAAAAGACCATCCTCATGTATTTCAAAAGTTCTTTATCTTGTGCCACAGAGCCTTAATCGCATAGGGTTTTCCAATTATTTGGGAAAATAATTCTAAGTTTCAAAGGAATTGAGTTTGGAAATGTATAGTTGCACAATATCCACAGATACATACTAATAACTAGATTGGATTCGATCTCATCATGTTTTCCTCTTCAACCTTTCCAGATTCATAGTTCTGGAAGAGATTTTAGATTAAGCCACCAGAAGAATATCCAACAAGTGACATATATCAAGACTGAATTATGTTTTGTGACTGATGAAACTGCAAACTAGAAATCTCAGCACTAAGCTTTGGGGAACAATGCTGAAAGCCATAGAGATTTCTGGACTGAGATGATCAGAGCTTCCAAGAAACTCTTATAGGCATGGCAAAACTGGGGGAAAAAGTGTTCACTGAAATTCATGATGTGTTCAATGTATTTCAACTAATATTGCTCTGGAAGAAGGTTTGAAAAGAAGGTTTCCTAGAACATTATTTTTGTTGTGACCAGAGGGACATTTCACCAGACAGACAATTTTGGTTCATCAAATTTTGAACACAACTAAATGACAAAGAAACTCTGCTTCTTTTGATTCTGCTGTGTTTGGTTTGCAGTGAAGGGAAAGGCATTTTACTGCAGAGAAAAATGCCCATGAATAGTCCTGTCCACAAAGCTAAATCTTACCTGAATTGGCATGCACAGCTGTAGACGCTTCCAGAGCATGTAAAGCACTGTTTCTCAAACTTGGCATCATTAAGATGTGTGGACTTCAACTCCCAGAATTCCCTAGGCACACATCTTAAAGCTGCCAACTTTGAGAAACACTGATCTAAAGTTTCCCTAAAGCAACTCCACCCTAGATTTCTCATTTCTCAGTGCCTTACTCTATCAGGCACAGATGGTGTTAGGTTCACCTTGGGAGTTTTCTCTTCCACAACAGTAGTCTAAACCACAGAAATTCTACTGTTATTTTTTTCCCCTTACTATTCAGTGGAAAGAAAAAGAACACTTTGTATAAGGAGTAAGGTTTACTTGCATCCAGTTATAAGGTGGAACAGAATGAATATGATGATTATTCTTTTTAATTGGCCAAATTCTATCTCCAGCAGTTTGCAACTTCTCTGGCTTCCAATAGTCCTATTAAATCCCAAGGGAAGACATAAAAAAGAAACACTTCTGTTTTGCTTTGCTTTTAACTAACTGTGTTACTGCCAGGGATAAAGAAGAATCCTTCCTTTGAGAAATTATTAAAGGTTTTCTCTTTTCTTTGGAAAATTTTAACACATCATCCATTTGATTGTTTTTTTCTGTCCATAAATGTTAAGGGTTTTTTATTTTGCAAATGATTTTTAACCTTATTGTATGTTAAACTATCTTGAACTATCTTGAAATCGTGGAGTCAAAGACTCTTAAAGGAACGCTTATATGGGAAAGGCCACCTGAAAGAATGTGGAATAGGAGTCTTATAGCAATTTATCTGCAAGTTGGGAGAATTATCATTTTGAGAAGGTATTTGTGAATGACCACTAAAGGAAAAAAACTGATGCATAGTATTTGATTTGATCTATATGTCTGCCCATCTCAACAAGTGACTCTAGCTGGTGAACAGAGTTAGAATAAAATAAAAACAATTGCAAACATTACACAGTGACCAAGCAACATAAACCCCAATTACTAGCCTAATTAGCTATGTCTGTTCCTTGGATGGCATACATTACATCTCTGTTTTGTGAGCTGCTTTGCTGACAATTTGCTTTCAGGTACAATTTAAGGTGCTGGTTTTCATCTTTAAAACCCTACATGGCATGGTCCAGGCTACACTTCCTGCTTTCATGTACATGTTCCATTAGAGACAATCCCTCAAGTAAAGTGTCAACCAAAACCTTGAATTATACCCAGAAGCACTTGGTATCCATGATGCCACATTCTCCATCAGTTAAACCTTCTGAATGCTTTTCAGTTCATTGCAATAGTCCAGTTCAGTTCATTGCATAGGTCACATGGGCGTAAGTTAGGAGCGGCTAGCACACAACCAAGTTGGAGACAAGCAGCAATCCTGTTCTGGACCAGAAGCCATGCCATCATTATGGCCAGTCTGCCACCAGAGCAGAAAGAATCACCAGCTTTATAGCTTCACCTTCACCTCCCCAATCACCAAGCTGTAGGGCCTCAAAACCATATGCCAGCAAATAATTGACTATGAAATAAACTGATTGGTGGCATTTCTACATTTGTAGTCTGCCACCCATGGGTCCAAGTCTGACCTGACAGGGAAGATGGAGAGGAGCATGGTGTAGTTGACTTCTGATTGAGTGGTTGGTAAACTCTGCCACTGTGGTTCAAAAAACATGATTTATGGGTTATTTCGGCAAATACATCCGATTGTGGGTTAATCAACAAAACATGTCAAATTGCTCAGTGAAATGTATTAATAAAGGATTTCATCTTTTTATACTCAAAATTCAACCTCAACTATTTAAATAGTTGAAATGTTTCTTCCTTACGTTTGCGATTAATGCATGGGTCCACAAATATAGAGAGGGATATTTCCACCCAATGTAAAATAATTGGAGATTTCCTCATTCAGACTCAGCCTTTTAATCCAATTTAGCCTTTCTTAATTGCATTACAAGAAAACAATTTTCTTTATTCTGCCTAAAATAGTAGTTCAATAGCCTGGAACAATGGTATTAAATAAAATATATTGAATGTATAAGTGCATGTATGCAAGTAAAACACACAGAATATATGTTTATGTAGATTTAATCCTACCATAATTTAATATTTTAGGATGTGCTTCAAGGAGTTTCATTCTCACATACCCCACCTCCCTTCCTTCCCATTTCCATGTGTGGTACAGAGATATTGCCTTCATGCTCACTGTACAATAAACAGCAGTATTCTCCTTAGTTCAAAGACAAGTAACTCTGGCTTGCTCAGAGTTGCACAGTTAGATGGAAGTTAAATAACATACTATATAGACAACCTGGTTTGATGACCAACTTTGTAAACCAACTAAAAATTGCAATGTACTAGCTCCTATATGCAGATTGAATAGGTTTGTGTGTTTTATCATAATCCATGAACTGTAAATTTGAAATACAAATATTCAAAAGAAAGGAAAAGAAACATGTATTTAAGATAGACGTTCACAAGATATTTTCTACAAAACAAAGAGATCTCCAGTTTACATGATTTAACTTCAACTAACCTTTGTTATTGTTGTGACATATCAATGTAACCAGGTAGTCATTCCTGCTTCTCATATAGCAATAGCAATAGCACTTAGGCTTATATACCACTTCTCTGTGCTTACAGCCTTCTCTAAGCAGTTTAGAGTCAGCATATTGCCCCCAGTGATCGGGATCCTCATTTTACCAACCTCAAAAGGATGAAAGGCTGAGTCAACCTTGAGTCAGTGAGAAGCAAACTGCTGAACCGCAGGCAGTTGGTAGTCAGCTGTCAGCAGAATTAGCCTGCAGTACTCCATTGTACCCACTGCACCACAGAGGTCTGATGCAAAAATATGTAAAGTGGTATTAAGAGCAGAGGTGATATTCTGCCAGTTCACCCCAGTTCAGGTGAACTGGAAGTGGCCACGGTGGGAGGCTCCGCCCACCCACCCAGACACCATCATAGACTATCTGCGCATGTGCAGAAGGTTCTGTGCATGCATGAAGCACACGCATGCACACTCGGTCCTGTGTCCAAACCGGTAGCGAAGATTATAGCATTTCATGCCTGATTAAGAGGGATTTTGAAAATGATTCCTAGGAATTTTCATGCTTCTTCTCTTAACTAACAAATCCTCCAAATTTGGAAATAATAGTTTATTTGTTTCATTTTCTTTTTACTATCATTTTATTACATCTCTTCCAACCTGTCCCCTTCCCATATAGCCCAGTTTCATTTCTTGGATCCATGGCTGTTTCCTTGAACTGATATGGATACTTTTAGTGTCTCTGCAGCATTTTGTGGGTAATTTCTTATTCAGTGGCTCAGGGTGACTCCAATCTACGCGAGCAGTTACTGAAGGGTTTTCACAATGTGACAGCTGAGGAAGCTAGCTGAATAACAAAAACATAGCGATCAGCCTTGCATGTGGGATGCTGAAGTAGATTCATAGGCTGTAAGAGAAAGCTGTTTTTTTTATTAAGCCATGGATGATGAGGTGGTATGTACTAAAATAGGCTAGGTAGGATATTGCATTCTCTGAACACAGTAAGAAAATCCAAGTGTCTATATTCTAATAAGTTGATATGCAGGCCTTCTGTGTAGGACTTAGAAATGATTGAGATACACTTGGCCACCAGTATGGATCAGTAAAGCTGTTTTTAGTTCATGTCATTTTATAGATATTTACTATAAATCCAGGGATGCTATTCCATTTCTGCATTCATCTGTATTTTTTTTCTTCTGTATATATGTTGAAACGTGTACTCTAATATCTATTTAAATGTGGAGAAGAGTGTTTTCAATACCACTGAGAACTGTGTTACATTACCAAAAATATCAAATTAGTGTGCAGCTGACCAAGTTTCTGAACAATTCATGTAGCAACTTACAAGGACTGGATTCAGTAAGCAGCTTAGATAATAATTGATTCAATTAACATTCATGTTGATTGACTAGTGAATAACTATATTCTCTTCCCTGAAATGATGAATGACCTTCCTATAAAGAATAGCCTTTCAATTGCATTATATTTAAACCTATACCTTGAATTGGCCATATAGTGGTCATATTTCTATCAAATCTGTATAGTTCTTGAAAATTCTTGAGATGTATCATTCTCTAAAACTTTCCAAACAATATGATTTTTCCCATAAATTAATATTTTTAAATATTGGGCAAATATTTTATTATGTTTTATTGCTAACTTGACCAAAAGTGTGTTGTTCAGCTGAAGAATTTGAAAAGCAGTTTATGAGCAAACCCAGTTTTTCTTGTTTGACCAGAAGAAAGTTGATACGGTACCAGTTTTATTTATATAATGATTTATTACATAAATAAGCATGCTTGCAGTATTTTATTTATTTATTTATTTATTTATTTATTTATTTATTTATTTATTTATTTATCCATAAATCAATACATTATGATATATAAAATATGTTTCAAAGCTGGCACAAAAAGTGGTGAAAACCAAGAGAAAAACTTCAGGGATAATGATAAGAACATAGCTTTTCCTAGTTAGAATTTTGAACATCTCTATTCAATTTTCGTACATGTACATAGATGAAGAACCATGATACTTATTGCTGGTTTTCATTTTGTGCTGCCAGAAACATTTTTGGCAATAGGTTTGGGGTAGCGGGCATTATAACCAATTAAATATACATTGCAAGGATATCCTGCTGTAATTTACTTGCAAATCATAATGTTTAATAAAATATATAAACACACATTTGGGATGGAGGGGGTTGCTGTTGAGAAAAAAAAATCAAGAAAAAACTAGAAGCAGTGAGTATATTTCACTGGATCAGGGTGGGCGTGGGGGGGGCTGAATCAATAATCTTCACTTAGTTTAAGCAAACATATTCCCTTTGTGACATTTTGTGATTTAACTTACAATGCTAATGTAATTTTTAAAAAGGCATGGAAAATAGAAAATAAGAAAGTGAGAATAACTTTTACATGATTGTGCTAAGTTGTTAAATATTAATTATACATTTTGCAGATAATGTTTATTAATAACAATACCCTCTATATCAATGTTCATATAATACCAGCAAAGGGTGCTTCTACAATGTAAGCTGTAATTTCTATCAATTTCCCCATTCTCATGTCTCTTACCATTGACGTTGGCTTTCTTAGGTTGCCCTGCCACTGGCTGAATTGTCCTGATGTCATAGCATGCTGGAACAGGGAGCTCATCTCAGTATATCATCAGATACTGAAAGCATTGGGGAGTTACTCATATTTTATTTAACATATGTAATCCTTTTTAACTATCAGTACAGTTTGGTATCTAACCCTGACATTCTTACATAATTCTATTCTAATGTAACTCTTCATTTAATAAAAAATAAACAAAAATGGCAATGTGCTGTTTATTTCATGTCTCTCCATAAGTCCCTGCCTATTTATTTCTATTGGTACATTTTAAGAGCTGTTATGGCACAGTAGTTAAAATGCTGTACTGCAGGATTAACTCACTCTTCACTCCAGGACTTCGATTCTGAGCAGCTCAAGGTTGACTCAGCCTTCAGTCCTTCCAAGGTTGGTAAAAGGAGGGCCCAGATTATTCAGGACAATATGCTGACACTGCAAACTGCTTAGAGAGGGCTGTAAAGCACTGTGAAGCGGTATATAAATCTAAGTGATGTTGATATTTATACCTATAGCGCTAAAATAAGTAAAAATTCTAACATTTGGAGATATTTATCAGACCAAAACAGGCTGAGGCTCACACAGAATCATTAAGGTGACCTCATAACCTCAGACACTATTCAGTATGATCTTCTCTTTTATTTTCATTTCACTATATCTGAAAACAGCATAAAATCCCAAACTAAACTCTTATTCATACAATCTATGTAACATTGATTCAAGGAAACATTTCTGTCTCCTAATTGCTGATAGGTGTTTAATAATTTTTATATTTCCAGATTGTTGGGGCAATATGTTAATTCAATAAACCACTTAGTGTTGTAAAGCACTATGAAGTAGTATACAAATCTAAGTGCTATTGTTATTGCTATTTATTCCAATACATTTGTTAGTTAAAAAAGTTTAAAAAGTTAAAAAAACTTTCCATAATTGCAATTAAAAATGTGAGCCTTTTGTATCTTTCTTCTTTATTGTCTAGTAAACCATTATACTTAGGGCAATAAGATTATTTTCTAAATTTAGTTTAATTCAGTAAATATTTAGTTCTCTGTGTTTTTATACAAACACCATTTTTTCAAGAGAAAAATAAAAAATTGTTTATTTGCTTCTTTTCACATGTTTGTATATAGAATATTTTTATCTATGCAATAGTGACATTCATATGCATGATACTTAGAAAAAGGCTAAGTCCTTCCCTAAGGAGTTTACAATCTGAGGAATGACAAATTGTGGATAGACATGGGTGTCTGCAGCAGTTGCAGTATCAAGTCAGATACAATGCATGTTTAAGGGACAGGGCTTTGGTTACATGATCATGGCCACCATCTAGATTTTTTTTTGACCCAACTATTGGCACTCCAGAGGAGTAGCTCTGGAGGGGAAAGATTTATCATGCAGCAAGGACCTGATATGCACCTGATTTCCCTGATCTTAGTTGCTGATTACCAAAACTCAAAGTGAAAGATTCTAAGATTTAATTTTGCTGCCACAAGTATCTAGTCGTGCTCTAAATAGCAATAGCACTTATATACCACTTCCTAGTGTTTTACAGCCCTCTCTAAATGGTTTCCAGAGTCAGCATATTGCTCCCAACAATCTGCATCCTCATTTTACCGACCTCAGAAGCATGGAAGACTAAGTCAACCTTGAGCCATTCAGAATCAAACTCCTGGAGTGAGCAGTGAGTTAGCCCACCATATTGCATTCAAACCATTTCACCACCACAGTTCTAAAAAAATAAGTAAAAATAAAGTAAAAGAGAAGGAAGAGTTCTAAATCAGTGAACATTTGTGAATTGCTTTTTTCTTTCTTTTTTAAGCAGAAAATTAGATTCAGGAATGATTCTTTCCCAAGGTAATTGTATATCAGGGAACTGGAAGAATGTAGGTGCCATAAGTGAGTAAATTTTGCAAAGTGATTTGAAGGAAGCAGCCAACTCTCTTGTTATAGGTATTTAATACATAGACATTCTGCACAAAATAAAACTACTAAATAAAGTTTAAAGTATATTAAAAATAATGTTGGAGAGCACTAGCAACATTAAAAGCTATAAAAAGAGATTCATCAGGAAGCTGAAATTGAACTATATGGATTCATCAATAGTACATTATAAGTTAGGATGGTACCTTCCCTCCCCTCATTTATGTGATGCAATAAATCAAAGAAGGCATAAAAGAGCAGGCTTCTTTTTTTAAAAAAAGACCATTTACATAGTACAAAAGATGCAGCAAAGTCTTACTTGAAGTTAATAGTAAATATTGCACAAGTTCAAGTCCTAAATTACAGTATGTCAACAGTTTTTTTTTCTTCAGAGGTGGACTTTCTAATCAAAATTCTACTTTCACATTTTCTTCTGGGAAAGTAAATGAACCAGATTATCTACTTTTTCACAAATTCTGCAAACATTTTGGAAGTTAACTTCGCTTCTTAGATAAGTTAAACCATAGAAATTAATAAAAGGAAAATTTTATATCTCCTCCGTTTTGGTGAAAGTTTTTTTAAAAAATATTTGAGATGTGTTATTTAAATACAGATATGAAATCTTCAGAATTTAGGCCCGTGAAGCCATGTGAAATTCCATTGAATGTTCTGATATTATTCCATTGAATGTGAGTTAGCAGTGAGATATGGCTATGGAAACAGCTGTATCAACAGAAGTATCATTTACAAATCATTAAAGGTGTTAGTTCCATTTTATTCTCCATAGGCTATATCCTACTATATGTATTGTGTCCAGTTCCTGAAATCCTTCTTAAATCCTCTAAATAGGTTCACAGCAGGGCAACAAGAATTATCAAGAAAGTAAAAACCAATGAACTCAATGAAGAAAAACTGAAAATGCTGGACATCTTAAGCTTTCTAAAGATTAAGGGAGAGTAGGAACTGGGAGAAACATGAGAGCACTGTTTAAATCCTTGCAAATATGTCACAGCTGACCTTCTTTTCAGGATCTGTTTTCTATTCTTTCAACGTGCAGATCACGGAATAGTGCATGTAAGTCACAGCTGACTCTACAATGACTTTCATTCCTAAATTCAATAATGAATTAAAATGTATAACAATAAAATATAATCAATTACTTCTGACACCAAGGAACAATCAGAAACCCCCAAACAATACTTCCACTGCAGAAGAAATCATTACATTTCCCTCAGATCCAAATCTCAGAAATGTTGTTCCAGAAAAATGGGTTACTCACTCCTAATATTCCTTAGGAGCTGGGACCCAAAAGGTCATTTCATTGGTTAGACAGAACCCATTGGGAGAAAGCAGTGATACAGAGACAATGATACAGCCAAGTCCCAAGGTATGTAAGACTTTAAAGGTGACAACCAGTACATTGAATTGCATCTGAAGAGCATCTGGTAATCAGTGCAGCTCTCAAAATAGGAATGTTAAAGGAGCTGTTAAGTTAGTAAGTTAAGTTTATGCACTATTTGTATTTATTAGTTTGTCAAACATGTACAAGATAGCAGGTATAAATATAAACATGGATATGAATGAAAGAAATGAATACAAATAGATAGGGCTGGAAGAGAGGGACGTTAGGCATGCTGGTGCGCTTATGCACACCCCCTTACAGACCTCTTAGGAATGGGTAAGGTCCACTGTAGACAGTTTAAGGTTGAAGCTGTGATTTGAGGATGTAACAATGGAGTCAGGTAGAGCATTCCAGGTAATGACCACTCTGTTGCCGAAGTCAAATTTTCTGCAATCAAGTTTGGAGCAGTTGACTTTGAGTTTGTATCGATTGTTTTCCCATGTATTATTGAGGTTGAAGCTGAAGAAGTCATTGACAGGTATGACGTTGCAGCAGACAATTTTGCGTACTGTGCTTAGATTATACCATAGGCAGTGCAGTTCCAGCATCTCCAAGCCCAAAATTTCAAGTCTGGTGGCATAGGGAATTCTATTGTTAAGTAGAAGAGTGGAGTACTCTTCTCGTGAAATACTTTTGGACCCACTCAGTCATATTAATGTCTGATATGCAGTGTGTATTCCACCTATAGTTTATCATGTCATTCCAAATAAAAATTATCTGCTCTGCTACAGTGTCTAAAGAAAAAGCAGAGTGAAAGTTAATGAACGCAAGACCTCTTTTTCCACATCCAATTATACCACCACCTAGTTTCCAGGGAAGCTCCTGTATAGCCATCTTTGAAATATGGTAACACCTAGATTTAATTCCTGTTTGGGGGTTATTCAGAGCCTATTTTGCTAACTTGATCTCTATGTAACTTTATGCAAGTGTGGTGGCTTAACAAAGAACTATTTTGAACACTGATTGCTAAGCAAGCATCTGCCCTATTTTGCTGATCCTTGCATTTCTGCAAAATCCTAACATAAGCCAAGCATGACGGACAAGTTACTATGCTTACTTATATAATATTATACACCTTCATAGTGATAATTAATCTTATAATAAGATTAATTATCACCATGAAGTTGTGTAATAGTGTGTAAATTTACACTGATTTATTAATTAGTGTATGTATTCAAGGTACTACAGATGTATATTTATTATGAAAAAAAGAGTGTTGATGTCCTCTTTCTCCCTCTCTCTCTTATTACATTGTATAATAAGTAATAGGCATGAACATATCAATGTATAACAAAAGCATTTGCACCTTCATCCCTGTGAAAGAAGATATAACCTTGATATACATTTTAGAAATGCTGTCAGTACTTAGGTGTTTACAAAAATTAAGACATCAGCCTGAACACATAAAAAAAAGGTTTGCATTGGTACAAAATGATGAATAGAATAGAATAGAATAGAATAGAATAGAATAGAATAGAATAGAATAGAATAGAATAGAATAGACAGAGTTAGGAAAGGACCTTGAAGGTCTTCTAGTCCAACCCCCTGCATAGGCAGGAAACCCTACACCACTTCAGAAAAATAATTATCTAACATCTTCATAAAAACTTCCAGTGTTGGAGCATTCACAACTTCTGGAGGCAAGCTGTTCCACTGATTAATTGTTCTAACTGTCAGGAAATTTCTTCTTAGTTCTAACTTGCTTCTCTCCTTGATTAGTGTCCACCCATTGTTTCTTGTCCTACCCTCAAGTTCTTTGGAGAATAGCTTGACTCCCTGTTCTTTGAGGCAGCCCCTGAGATATTGGAACACTGCTATCATGTCTCCCCTAGTCCTTCTTTTCATTAAACTAGATATACCCAGTTCCTGCAACTGTTCTTCATATGTTTTAGTCTCCAGTCCCCTGATCATTTTGTTGCTCTTCTCTGCACTCTTTCTAGAGTCTCCACATCTTTTCTACATCGTGGCGACCAAAACTGAATGCAGTATTCCAAGTGTGGCCTTACTAAGGCATTATAAAGTGGTATTAACACTTCACGTGATCTTGATTCAATCCTCTGTTTATGTAGCCTAAAACTGTGTTGGCTTTTTTTTTTTTTGGCAATTGCCGCACACTACTGGCTCATATTTAAATGGTTGTCCACTAGGACAACAAGATCCCTCTCACAATTACTACTATTGAGCAAAGTACCATATGTACTGTACCTGTGTATTTTGTTTTTCTTGCCTAAATGTAGAATCTTACTTTTTTCACCATTGAATTTCATTTTGTTAGATAGTACCCAATGTTCAAGTCTGCCAAGATTCTTCTGTATCTTAAGACTAGTTCTTTTACAAAAGTAGACTCTTTTGCAGAGCTTTCCAGTTCTTTTTTTAAGTAGTAAATAAATGGCATACTCCCAATAGTTTGCCACATACAATAGGTAAGGCCACTTCTCATGCTAGGCCCAAAGACTCAACTATAACTTCAGAATATTTATTAATTAATCCTGTATTTATTCATGAGTCTGTAGATCTAAAATAGCAGTTGTGTTTAAAATAAATCAGTTTTCAATTCATAGAAAAATAAGCCTACTACCATAGGTGAATTCATGATAGTCCACATATGATTTTTTTTTGTTTAGAGGAATAGTTTAGTAAATGGAGAATGAAAGTCCAAATCTAGCAAACAAATCCGAAAACAAGGACCCTGCATGTCTTGACCAGGTATTGAGTTTCATAAAAAATAATATAACGTGTAATGATTTATAACAATAAATATGCTTATGAGTTTTTAAGATGCAAGTATGTAATCATTATCATTCTTTATTTGGAAATAAAATAACTGAAACCATATAGATAGTGGGAAAGAAACTCTAACACTGAGTTTGCAGAGGTACAGGTACACAGACAGAGAATTATTGAAATACACAGACTGGAACATTTTTCCAAATATATATTTTATCATGTCTGAAAGAAATGTTGAAATGTGTGCAGATAAGGGAATACATTGCAGAAAGATCCTTGGTACATAGATTACAAGCATATCTATACAATCTGGCAGGTCTGTCTACAGAGGTGTGTCATCACTATAGTGTATAGATTGCAAAATAATATGTGGCTAGTAAACAATATGCATCATAAAAATATGTTGCACACACATGATAGAAATATATTAGTTAAGGCATCAGAAACCAGCACGTAACTCTATTACAAAAGGCAATATGTAAGAAAATGGTCAAAGTCTAGTCTAGAATTCAAGGCAAAGGATTTAAGTAAATGTAGGAATGTTTAGAAAGTTAAGCAGAAAATATTAGTATAAATTTCTGGCAAAGATAATAGAATCACAAAATCAGAAAAGATCATACAGGGAATTGAATCGAAATCTCTGAAGATTTGAATCCACTCATGGGCAATAGGTGATCCCTTGCCATATTTTTTTTCTCAAACGTACACTTCGAATCCTCCTCCTTCATCATGTTCATCAGAATTGCAGGGTGGAAATATATGTCTTTTCAGAGAAGATTGGATTAATGAAGCACAATGTTTGGGGAAAATATTTCATTGTTCTTTCTTCTGCCACAGTTGAAAAGGTGAAGATTCTCAAACAATAATGCCCATCACTTTATCAATATATAAACTATTTAAGAAAAGCATGCAGGACTTTCTAGGCATTCTTGGGCATGAAACAAAGATCTTTTCTATTAACCTTCCAATTTTTTTGCGTGTATTTTTTATCCCATCCTCCAAACTTGTTTTTTTTTTAAAAAAAAAAAAGGGGGGGGCAAATACTTTGACAGAGTGGTGTTGACTGCTTTATCTGCTGGTGATGTTCCAGATTTTAGTCTGAGGTCTTTCATCTCATTCCAAACAAAAAAGAAAATGATAGAAATTGAACCTAGAATGTTCTCTTGGCGCTCCATCTTGTCAGTAAGTGGCAAAGACTCCCACCTCATTCTCCACTTCCCTTCTACCTTTCCAATCTTTTCATAATCTATCTATCCATCCATCTCTACCTCTACCTTTCTTGCCTTCATTTCTTTCTTCAATCTTTTTTTCTTATCCAGAATACACTATTGACAAAAAATTCAAATTAACAAAAACATATTTGTTATCCCACAGATCTTTGTGTCTCAACATTTCCTGAGACTTCAGCAAAAGTATAAGTTGTAAATTATGTTTTGTCTCCTTATTCATTTATATAGCTCACAAAAAATAGTGTTTTTGCTTATGTGGAACTGTAATCTTCTTACATAAAATCTCATGAGCAACACATATATTTTATTCAAAACTAAGAATTCAAATTTATTTTCTATTTGTTTATAGTTTTCACTACTATGCCATGTGTTCACAACAACAGACAGGCCTACTAGACACCTTCTTTCCAAAGAGGCAAAAACAAGAGCCAGTTTGGTCTAATAGTAAGGAAGCAGGCTAGAAAGCAGGAGACCATGAATTAGCCAGCTGGGTGACCTTGGACCAATCACTCTGTCTCAGCCCAGCTCACCTCACAGGGCTGTTGTCATGGGGAAAATAGGAGGAGGAACGTTGTGTTGGAGATTTTTGCCACCTTGAATTGTGTATAAAAATAATAAAGGCAAGATATAAATCAATCAAGCAATAATTCCAGATACAATAATCCTGAAAAAGGATCTGTATATGTAATTTGATCTCCTATGTACCTCAGTTTTTAGCTATTAGCTAAAATATTTTCATACTGAATTTTGCACATCCCATGCTATTCATTTTGCACAATATGATGCTTTTGTTATACAACTGCTTTATCAGTTGAAAAGACATATTTTAAAGTTTGAGTACCATCTCATGTAATTTAGATTGTTTTGGCAGAGAAAAATGTATTGTGGGAATATTATTTATTCCAAGGTGAGTAAAGGAAATGGAAGTCATACTTCTATTGAGAGTAGTTAATGATCAATACTGACAGGCAACTATAAACACGGTAATAACAGTCACTCTCATTTTCCTCTTTCTTTATGTCTGCTATATAGTCCTATCATAGCTACCTTTGTAGAAAATTAATTTGACTGACTCTCACTTTGGTAAACTATTGTAAATGCAACACACAAAAAAGGATACAAGGCAACAAACCTGTTGTAGATTAAAGTCACAAATCTACCTCAGGGGGAGGGGATGAAGTCACACCAGCATATTTGTGGAGTAATTGATATTCTCTGAGTTTGGTTGTTGGCTGATAACAACAACAACAACCAGTTGTTACCAGACTATCTTCAATGGTAAAAGAGAATAAAGTTTGCTCTCTTCTAGCACTGAAGATGTCTGGTCTGGTAACTAAATGTCTGCAAGCCTTCAACCAAGCTCATAAAGTACCAAGGAATCCACAGTTCAGCCCTGAGCTACTAACTGAGAATTCAGTTAAGCAAAATGATGTCTGCAGCAATCTTGTTCTTTGAACAGGTAGAAGCAATAGCAATAGTGGTCATTCCAAGTTGGCTGTGAAAAAACCGTGGCATAAGGATATCACAGGACCCCAGAGGACACAGATGTTCAGAAATGACAAAAAAGGGACAGCAGGAACTGAACTGAGTGATGAAGGTATGGCTGATCTTTGCCCTGAAGCTGCCATAGGATTAACCATGCTTCACTGTGGCCATTTTTTCTTGCTCTTTACATTTTGCCTAACTGATGTAATTCCAGATGATGAAAAGTCATAAGAAATGCCTGGAGTACCACTGGAGGAAAGCTAAGAGTAAACCCATGTGAGGATTGGTAAGAGTCTTAATGATTACTTTCTGATGATCAGGACAGCAAGATTTAAATATCTTTGTGTTTTCACATCCATTGAGAGCTAGCTAGAGGTCATGCTAAAATGACCAATCCCTCCTGGGTAAGGGGGAACTGGATGGATATTTACACAGGTATTATGAGAATTATTCTAGGCAAATATCCGATAAAATCACTCAGACTCCAACTGTTGAAATTCTATGAAGTTCACTGGAAATAGATGATATTGTTAGTCCTGCTGAAGTGGACATGGTCCTCCAGATTGCAAGTTTAGCCATCTGTGTCTTAGAATCAATGTTTCTTTGAGGGAATGGCTAGTTTCCCTAGCTGTGTGCCCCATCTTCATGAAGCCATCTACTAGACTGGCACAATTTTCATTTTGTGTCCAAACTTCTCTTTTTAGGGAAGGTTGTTGAAAGTGGTTAGCCTGAAGCTAACCTCAGTGGTCCCTGAAAGAAGCTGAATATTTAAGTTTGGTTATAGAACCGAGATAACATTGATCACACTTCTAAATGTTTTTTGTGGGACTAGGTAGGGTTGATACATCCCATTTGATCCTCCTTAGTCTCACAGCAGCTATAAAAGTATTTAGAATCATAGGGCTGGAAAGCACCTTGTAGGTCTTCTACAGTACTCCAAACTCTGCCCATGTCAGGAGACCTTATAGCATCCTAGACAAATGGCTGTCCAATCTTTCCTTGAAGTCCTCCAGTGGTGGAGAGATTACCTTAATATGAATGAACCATTAAGGAGAGGCTTGGAGAAGTGATCACATAATCCAAAAGTTGAAAGAAGTGTAAGAAGAAAACTCAGAATAACCTTGTCTTTATTTTGTTAAAAAGAAAAAGAGACAGAAAGAAACCTGGAAAGATTTTCAACACTGATATTAGTGCTTCAAGACAAGCCAGTTCAAGCCAGAGACAATGCAGTGATTACAGAAAAGCTGCTTTATTATAGTAATATATAATAGCAGGAGCTTGAAAGCCTGTTGATGAAAGTATGATCCTATCCACTCCTTGTCATTGATTCAATGTATTTTAAAGTAAAATGTGGTAAGTAATATGCACAGATGTCCTTCATAATTGATATGATGTACAAGGATTTGTGCTCAGGTGCCCCATTTGCAAGCAAAGACACCACCTGTCAAATCATTGCAAATTTGCGTATTGCCAAGCTCCTTTTCAGCTCTAGCAGGCTGTGATCACAAGAACGCTTAAAGATGACAGTTTAGAAAATGACCTTCCCATGAGAATAGGAATGTCTCCTGAACTGCTGAGACAATTCAAAAACAGATTGAAATTGAGCAAGAAGTACACAGGTTTCTAGCAAAGTTAGCTGAAATAGATACTCCATTTGCTCAGGAAATGAAATATTTTCTTGGTCTTATTTGGACTGAAACCAAGATGGCTGAGTGTGGGAGTAAAAGAATGACTTCTTGATTTTTTAAATCACTACTACTATTACTGTTATTATTACTATTATTGTTATTACTGTTATTTATTACAGTTCAACAAATTTATTTAAAAAAGGGAGGGAAGGAGAGGGAATGGCTTTTTTTTTCACAATACTCCCTTCACAATTTAGCCAAACCTGGCTTCTTACACCCATGTTTCATTTCTAAAGGCAATTGCACACTGGAATTCTGGCAAGGCTCCACCTCTGTGGGATGAAAATGGCCAAGCCCAGCCAAACAATTACTGTTTTTGGAAGTGTCTTCTACAAACTGGGTTCTACAAATGTACCTGTTGTATCTCCTAATGTCCAGAAGTGGGCTGCACTTATGTCACAAGTGGTTCTCTGGTTGTGCTAGATTTGTTCTCACACACCCCTTTGGGAGTCAAACAGAGCTTTAAAGAAGCAGGTAATCAATTCAGGCAGCTCTGGTGAGAAAAGCAGGGGTAGCAGGAAACTCAGCTGGGCAACGAGGGCAGAGGGAACAAGCCAGAAAGTTAGTTATAAATGGATAGCTTAACATAAGGATGAATGGGTGGGTGGGTGGGCCCAGCTAGCGATCAAAGCTAAGGGTTCATCTGAACCCGCACAACCACGCAGCAGTTCAACACTCCTAATGCCCATTAAACAAAGGAAATGGACAATAGTCATCAACAGATGTAGAATGTAGCACCTGACCATCCTCAAGTCCAGTTCTTATATCAATCATCAACAGATGGGTAACCTTCAAACATTATGGGCTACAACTCACCTTCTTCATGACACAGAAGGTGGTGGTAATTATAGTCTAATGTGTTAAGGGGATCCTAGGTTGGAGAAGCTACCTGAAGATATCCATGCAAATATTTCTTTAGACTCATAGAAATCTTTCCATTTGGAACTATGTATACCAGGAATTGTATTAGTGTATACTAGAGCAGACAAAAAGCAGGAAATACTAGATAACCTACTTTTGGAAAACAGCCACACAGAAAGTTCTTTAATGGGTGTTCTGTCTGGTGGAAATTCATAGGGAAGCCAATGTCAATCCCTAAGGAGAGTGACTTAGACAAAAAGCAATCCAATTGACCTAGTAGCAAAGGGAGTACCATCCCTTGGAGACTGATATTTCCTAGTAGTTGACTAAAAATAGCCAGAGGTTAGAAAGACCAGGAAAGTAGAAGTTCATAATACATTCAGGCAGTTGGTGGACTTTGACATTCCACCATAGTGCAAAATTGCCATTTACCCCAGCAGTCCCATCACAACAAGATAAAGCAGATAATATTGAAATGATCTTGGTTTATCTCAAAGAGACTAATCAGGGTTAGTACTTGTAAAAAAAATGCCCTCAGAAAATGTGGCCAAGCCTGGTTGGTGACCCAATAAATCAAATTCAAGATTCACTTGTCCAAGTTTAATGCTATACCCAGATAAGTTTTTCTTGCTAAGATCTGCATAATCTTGTTCAAAACTTCCTGGAAGTAGAGGAATCATCTAGAACCCAGAAGAGGACCGTGGCAGTTTCCTACCATATTTTTGCCAAGAAAATAGGCTTCTAGATCTAGTTGCAAAAATCCAGAGATGGCCATTAGAGAGCAGCAAAAAGGGAACCTTCTATAGCTCTGGTCCAAACTAATATTGCTCATATTTTTGCATCCCAGATCTATGTAAGTCTACAAGAAACTACATGCACACAACGTCACCAGGAGTCAAACTCAACTCAAGGGAAATTCTTCCCACTCAGTATTGGCTATGACTAGAATGCCATACAGCACGGGTTCAAACTCAGTCACATCATGTGACATATCATGATGAATCATGATGTCTTTTGCCTGTGCATGGTGGGGGTGGGGGTGGCCTGCACATGACACATCCGGCCTGCGGATCACCAGTTTGACACCCCTTCCATACAGATTTGGTCAAACAAACTAACAAAGCAATAAAAAGAAACATTATCAAAGTGGTCAAGTGCTATCACTACAATTACTCACAATGCCACAAAACCAGGGATGAAATCTACTTACCTTCACTACCGGTTTGCAAATGTGAGCACACGTGCCACCTCTGCACATGCACAGGACCTTCCGCGCATGCACAGAGCATCAAAAATGGACATGATGACATCTGGGTGGGTGGGTGGAGTCTGCTACTGAGTACTCCTGAAAGGTAAGTAGAACAGCGAGGGGGGGAATCCGCTGTGCCACATGATTTAGATTAGCTAGAAAACAGGAAATCCTGCTGGTCATCCGAAATACTGGTTGCCTGAACCGTAGCATTTTTTTTACTACCGGTTGGGGTGAACCGGTCTGAAGTGGTGGCATTTCAACCCTGCACAAAACAGTTTCATGTTGAGAGCATGACAGAAAATTAAAATGACCATCACAGAACTGCTCAAGATATCTTACTGCTACTATCCACCATCCATGCGCAGAAACAAAAAACAAGGTGGCGGCACCTACGGCACCACCCGGAGAACCGGTTCAGGGGTATGGCAGGTCTGGGTCACTGCCAGTTCCAGTGACCCAGGCCGCCAAACCACTACCGGTTTGGCCGAACTGGTCCAAACCAGTAGGAAACCATCATTGCCTTCCATTTATTTCAGACTTTAAAGTTAATAAGCCCTTTCCCAGATGGGAGAAACTACTGTAAGTCAGAAATATTGAATTGTCCTTAAATCTATTCTAGTTTTACCCAAAGAAAAGAATATAACTGTCACTATTTGTTTGGTACATTTCCTCTTTGGCTCATCCTAGAATAGCTTGTTTTTTTCCCAACAAAAGCCTTATAAGACAGAGACTTATCAAACTATGGACAGTTCCTGGCAAGAATGCAGATGGTTATACAGGGCAAAAAAGAAAGCACAGAGCAGGTTTCCCTCACTCCTGTTTCATTACCAGTTTGCCCAGGGGATAATGATCCAAAAGGTTACTGCAGTGGAAGCAAAAGGTTCGCTCATTCAATTCAGACTAAGCATGTAGCTCGGCCATTAAAAAATTAATTTAAAAAAGCTTAAGGCAAGCGTGCAGACTAATCCCACAGGCACTAGAGTTGTTGTTGGGGGAGTTTAACCCTTCATCCTATTTTTAAAATATCAGCCACAAAGTTAGAGTGAGGGGCCAAGTCAGCATCCAATAGGACCAGAAGGAACCGGGTTCAAATCACCACTCAGCCATGAAGTTCTCTGTAGTGTCAGTATGTAATAGTGCTTCACTTCACACATTTCACAAGGTTGCAATGAGAGTAAAAGGGAGAGTCTTTAGCACTGATAGCCGCTCTGTCTATGCTGCAGGGCATATATTAAAAATTTAGTTCCTTTCAAGGCAATTTCTGTTCAAGATGACTGGAATTCTGCACAAAGATGCCCAGAAGCAAGCCCTGTTTAAACATGCAACATGCTAAATTTCAAAAGTCAGGTTAGCAAAATATAACTAGTGTGTTCAGATGGTGTTCCAGTCCCCAACAAACTAACCATATTATGATTTAATTCAATGGTTTAGTCTTCAGATTATAACTTGGTTTCTACAATATGCAGGCCAAATTTCAAATAACGCAATTCCCTTTTAGCCTAATCTTATAGGCAGGGCATACAAAGCAAGTTGGGATTGAATGCAGAGATATAGATTTTTCATTTTGCTGAGGAAAATGATGATGATGATGATGATGATGATGATGATGATGATGATGATGATGATGATGATGATGATGCAAGAAAGTTAATATTGAGGGAGTTTTCTTTAGGTTGGTTCATAATTGTTTTACAAAATATATATAACTCATTGGCAAGAATGTGATAAAAGGTCACTCCCACTTCCTATTCCAAGAATTGTAAATTCGCTTCTAATACTTTTAAATTGTATGTTTTCAGAGAAATTTTAATCAGAATGAAAGAAAAGAAGAAAAGCATGTTTCCTACACCACGATCAAGCTGCTTGCATTTTGTAAAGATCTACTGCAGCAATCAAAAGTGTACATCAGCATACATTTTGGCAAAAGTCTAAGAATTGCAGTCCAACAAATCTCAGACACTAGATTAGCAAGGCCTACCTGAAGCAAGGCATGGGAGAGAGCGGGGGGAGAGAGAGAGAGGGAGGGAGAGAGAGAGATTAGCCTATAGGCCATATCAATATACAGGTTCAAATATTTACATATTACCAATAAAATTCTAAACAAACAATTTAAAAGGAGAATAGGGTAAAATACAATAGTTATAGGATAAAATACAATAATTTAATACATAAATGTATAAAATAGAATAAAATGACATAAAATTATATTTTTGTATTGTCCCTGCAATCTACCCCAATCATATGCTGCAAATGCCAATCTCAGTCGGATAATTTTAGTCAGAAATTGTGCTGTATTAAATGTCATGTTCACATTCTGGCCATAGATGATATATGTTGCTTTAATATGGGCCTCCCACTGGGCCATACATTTAATATGTGGATCAAGGTACTTATCTCTCCCCCTCTTATACAAACAGCAATCAAATAATATGAGTCAGATCTTCTACCTCTTCAGCTTCACAAATAAATGTACGAATATAACTTATAACTTCCAACACAGAAAGATGTAATGGCCAGCTTTTAAAGATCTTGTGACCAACTACCTTTTTAAAGCAAACCCACAAAGTGTAGCCATATTTTTAATCTCATAAACAATCTAATGAGGGAGATGAAGCTTTAACACTGTGTCTCCCTCTGCTGGCCCAATCTGAGTAGGATCCCTTTGTCTGTAATTTACATTCCAAAAAAGTTCTGCTTATTGGAGTCAGATTTTGTGTGAAAATCCAAGACTTCAGAACTCTGGGGGGTTTTTTTAATTATTATTTATCACTTGTATATACAGTAGTTGCCCATCTCACAGAACATGACCCTAGGTGGCATACAATAAAAACACATCATTAAAAAAAACCTAACAATTACAAAAAGCAGCTTACAATTAAGAACATCAGTCAAAGACTTATTCTTGTCATCTAGTTAGAAGAGTGGTCACATGACAAGATTTGACATATAGTCTGAGGACTGTTCAATAAGCAGATGCAAAATCAATACAAAATCCATTTCAATTTAATTATATGACTGATTTTAATTTAAAAGTTTGTGGCAAAATAAGATTGACTTATATTATAAATGAATCTTGCAAATGGGAGAAATTTGCATTTATGTTACTGAGACTTCAGCAACACTTGCCAAGAACTGTAAGTGGTTGATGTCAGTTTAAGAGATATTGCCAGTTGAACATGTAAGGGGGGAAATGTGTTAAGTATGTGTATGCATCTCTTTGCAGTAATGCTGTTTTAACCCCATACATATTTCCTTTTAATCAAATGCATATAATATGCTTAAATAACTGACTTATCTCATTCAGTTCACATTTTTTGAATGTGGCATTGATAAGCACTTCTTTCCCTACAGTAAAGTGGTATAGAAATATATAACAAACCAATCTGTAGATTATATTGGGGGGGCACCCAGGAGGATGGCTGAGGCACTAACTTATTTATCTTTGTTTTATTATTTTTTAAATAGTTTTGTGGTTTGTTTGTTTTATTGTGAGTCACCTGGAGTTGTGCTCCAAAAGGGGGGAAGGGAGGGAGGGAAGGAAGGGAGGGAGGGAGGAAGTTTATGAATAAAGAAATAAGGTAATGTGCAAGCATTTCTATCTTTTTTTCCTTTTAAAAAAATGTTGTAATAACTGTGAACAGTAGGAAAGAGGTATTTTTCCCAGCCTTGAAAATGTTTTGGATGGTTGGGAACATATTAGGCAGTGATGAGCATTTGAATCATGGCTGCCAAAAGGAATTATTTTATTCGTATATTGTCCTATGAAATTTATTATTGTAAATGAAATGATCTGTAAAGAAACAGGATCTCCATTCCTTATTTATGACTAAAAACTTTCTTTTCAGCCTAGGAAAAAAACATAATCCTAACTATTTGGTGGACTTCAGAGTTAATGTAATTAGCAGTTTAGGAACCAATCATTTATTGACAGATTAGCAATAGATGTTTATAATGAATACAGCTACTATTCATTATTTATTAAATGCTTACGTAAACTTTTTATATAAAATATGTGTACGTGAATATATGTCCAATATGCTTGTAATTTTCTTCCTTGTGGATTTTTCTACTATTATGTTTTTGCTTTGTTTATTTTTCTTTCTTTTGTACTCAAGTAATAAAAGGAAACAAAAATGATTGCTAGATTAAAGCATTTTAAAATGGAAGAGGTCAGTTCAGTATATCTGCTTCTATTAACAACTATAATGCCTTGATGAATCCTCAAAGTAGAAATGCCCTGAAAACTAATAGCTAGAACAAAGAACAGAGAAGGAATCTTATCTTCAAATCTGCCTGGAATGTCTATAGATGAAGATGCTCTTTTGCATACTGGAAGGTTGGACTGCTGTCCTAATCTCACAAGGTAATGATTAGCTCTACAGTAGGGGTGTTAAACGCAAGGCCCATGGGCCAGATCCGGTCTGTGGGATGCTTAGAAAACAGTGAAGGACTGGCCTGCAGAGTCTCTGCCAGCTAAAATGGAGCTCAGGAGAGCTGCATGCAGCCCTCCTAAGCTGTTTTCATAGGCAGAGGGTTGTAGGACACTGTTACAAATGAAAATGAAGCTTGGGAGACCATTTTCTCTGACAGAGCACTTGGTCCACCATAGGCGCCCTCGACACGAGTGTCATTGAGCTAGCCACACCTACCCTGACTACACACATCCTGCCCCCCCCCAAGGTCAAACACAACCCTGACCTACGGGATCTAGAAATTTTCTCAAAAATCATGTTGGACTGGAGCATATAAATCTGAGTAAATATGTAAGTAAGTTGAGTGCATTTCACCACATTATTTGTACATAGTGGATTTCAAGGATCATTTCACTGACTTTTCCTGCAATGCCTGGGAACTTACTCGCAATTAACAGTGACAACCAGAGGTATCCATGGGTTTTGTGTATCAAGATGACAGTCATGCCTATGTAAACAAAGCCCCTCCTTTTTTAATGTACCTTTAGATAAAAAGGAGCATGCGGCCTCTTGACTTTTTTAATGTCTCTGCAGAATCATCCATAGGGGGAATGAGCAATGTCAAAATGGTGGACATAATTGCGGCAATCAAAGTTCCACCCCATTTTACAAGCCTGCAATGCATGTGATACGGATTATATAGGGGTGAAACTCAAATAACCTAATTGAGACCATAATTCTGGTGCTATTGATTGCTCCACGCAGACATCTCTGACTCTTAAAAATCTAAACAGCTACTCTAATCTAGTTATTATCATATATCTTGAGAAAAGCTATTTAGTTATTAGCTCAGCAAGGTTTTAAATATAGTTCATCTCTTCACTTGGCATAATGCCAGAGTGTCTCCATGAATGACATATAATTTACTTTAATGTAATAGTAGTTTTGCTTATCCGTTCTAGACCATTGTTATATGAAAAGGAATAATAACGTGTAAAATTATACTGTAAATAAATAAAAAATAAACCTTAATGATTTGATAATGGTTTAATGGTTTTATTAATATTTGTAGGCCGCCCTTTTCCCTGAGGGGACTCAGGGCGGCTCACAGAAAACCAAGGGAGGGGAAACACAACATTAAGACGACAACATATAATAAAATCAACACCATACATTCAATATTCGGGCGGGGTAACGGTCCTTATCCCCAGGCCTGACGGGCGAGCCAGTTCTTCAAGGCTGTGCGGAAGGCTTGGACGGTGGAGAGGGTACGAATCTCCACGGGGAGCTCGTTCCAAAGGGTCGGGGCGACTGCTGAAAAGGCCCTCCTCCTTGTAGTTGCCAGCCGACACTGGCTGGCCGATGGAATGCGGAGGAGGCCCAGTCTATGCGATCTTATAGGTCGTAGGGAGGTAATCGGCAGAAGGCGGTCTCTCAAGTATCCAGATCCACTGCCATGTAGGGCTTTATGGGTGAGTAAAAGCACCTTGAAGCGCATCCGGAGATCGACAGGTAGCCAGCGCAGCTCGCGGAGGATAGGTGTTATGCGGGTGAATCGAGGTGCACCCGCGATCACTCGCGCGGCCGCGTTCTGCACTAACTGAAGTCGCCGGATGCTCCTCAAGGGCAGCCCCATGTAGAGCACATTGCAGTATTCCAGCCTAGAGATCACAAGGGCCCGAGTGACTGTTGTGAGTGCCTCCCGGTTCAGGTAGGGTCGCAACTGGCGCACCAGGCGTACCTGGGCGAATGCCCCCCTGGTCACAGCCGCTAAATGGTGGTCGAATGACAGCTGTGGATCCAGGAGGACTCCCAGATTGCGAACCCTCTCTGAGGGGTGTAAAATTTGACCCCCCAGCCTGAGTGTTGGAATGTTGGCCAAATCTTTAGGAGGGAAACACAACAGCCACTCGGTCTTTTCTGGGTTGAGCACAAGCTTGTTAATCCTCATCCAGTCCATAACGGCCTCAAGACCCCGGCCCATCACGTCAACCGCTTCATTGATTTGGCACGGGGCGGACAGATACAATTGAGTATCGTCCGCATATTGATGGTATCTAATCCCGTGCCTGCGGATGATCTCTCCCAGCGGTTTCATGTAGATGTTAAATAGCAGGGGGGATAAGACCGAACCCTGCGGCACCCCATAATTTAGGGGCCTTGGGGACGATCTCTGCCCTCCCACTAACACCGACTGCGACCTGTCCGAGAGGTAGGAGGAGAACCACCGTAGCACGGTGCCTCCCACTCCCACCTCCCGCAGTCGTCGCAGAAGGATACCATGGTCGATGGTATCGAAAGCCGCTGAGAGGTCAAGGAGGACCAGGATGGAGGGATGTCCTTCATCTCTGGCTCTCCAAAGATCATCCATCAATGCGACCAAAGCGGTTTCTGTGCTGTAACCGGGCCTGAAGCCAGACTGGAAGGGGTCTAGATAGTTTGCTTCCTCCAAGGACCGTTGGAGCTGAAAGGCCACCACCTTCTCAACAACCTTCCCCAGAAAGGGGAGGTTGGAGACCGGGCGATAACTGTTAAGAACAGCTGGATCCAAGGATGGTTTCTTCAGGAGGGGTCTCACCACCGCCTCTTTCAATGAGGTGGGGAAGTTCCCCTCCCGAAGGGAGGCGGTTACAACCGCCTGGATCCAGCCTCGTGTCACCTCACTGCAGTTAGCAACCAGCCATGAGGGACACGGATCCAGAACACAGGTGGAGGAGCTTACAGCTCTCATGGCCTTGTCCACATCCCCGGGGATAACATCCTGAAACTCAACCCAGAGCTGTTCTACTTGGTCCCCCTGTGCCTCGGCTGGAACTGCGGGTGTGGAGTCCAAGTCCGACCGAAACCGAGCAATTTTGTCCGCTAAGAATTGGGCATATTCTTCCGCTCTGCCCTGCAGGGGTTCCCCCGTCTCCCTTTTGTTTAATAGGGAGCGGGTTATCCTGAACAGGGCGGCTGGACGGGACTCAGCGGATGCAACCAGGGAAGCTATGTGTGATCTTTTAGCTGTCCTAAGTGCCCTAGTATATTCCCTGGTGCAGGTGGTTACCATTGCTCGGTTCGATTCGGACTTATCGGACCTCCAACGGTGCTCTAGGCATCTCCTCCGGCGCTTCATTTCCCGGAGCTCCTCGGTGAACCAAGGAGGCCTCCGGGATCCGCCGCCTCGGAGGGGCCGCAGTGGCGCAATCCGGTCGAGGGCCTCTGACGCTGCAGAGTGCCACGCAGCAGCCAGAGTCTCCACCGGACTGTGGGCGAAAGTGTCAGGAATAACCCCAAGCTCTGTCTGGAACCTTGATGGCTCCATAAGACGCCTGGGGCGGAACCACCTGGTCGGTTCCTCCTCCCTACAGTGGGGGTTTGGCCTCCGGAAGTCGAGCCTCAGCAGGCAATGGTCTGACCACGACAGGGGTATGATGTCACTCCCCCTCAGACCAAGATCATAAATCCACTGCTCCGAGAGAAATACGAGGTCAAGCATGTGTCCCGCTGTATGGGTTGGGCCTCGAATTACTTGGGTCAAGCCCATGGCTGTCATGGAAGCCATGAACTCCTGCGTCCCATCAGAGTTTTCACCGAGCGATGGCAAATTAAAGTCCCCCAGGACCATCAGCCTAGGGAACTCAATCGCCAGCTCGGCTACCGACTCGAGGAGCGAGGGGAGGGCTGCTGCAACGCTGTTGGGAGGCAGGTACGTTAGCAGCAAACCCACTTGACCCTTGAGGTCCAACTTTAGCAGCAACGACTCACACCCGACAATCTCCGGAGCAGGGACCCTGCGAGGAACTAACGACTCCCGGATAACAGCGGCCACACCCCCACCCCTTCCCTGGGCTCTCGGCTGATGCAGCACCTGAAATCCCTCTGGGCACAGCTCTACAAGGGGGACTCCTCCCTCTGGGCCCAGCCAGGTTTCAGTAATACATGCCAGGTCTGCCCTCTCGTCTATAATTAAGTCCCGGACGAGAGGAGCTTTATGAACAACAGACCTGGCATTTAGCGACAACAGCCTGAGACCAGGGTCCTGACTACTCACGCCATCTGGTCTTGGAGTGGGACTCCCAGGGCCGGAAGGAGGGATCTCTGTAATGTAGCGAACCCTCCTTCCCCGGTAATGGCCTGCCCTGAAGTCCCCGCCGTATCTGCCCCTCCCTGTTACGACCGCAATACCCCGACCCTCTCCCGTGTCTCTAGTCCCCCCAACCACCCTTCCAGCCCCCGCAACTCCCGGCAGGTCCTCCGAATCACACATACTCATACACTCCCCCAAACAGTCCCCACGTAATCGTTAAAAACATAAAAATATACAACAATATAATCATAAAAAGTGGGACATTCATTCATCTCATACATACCTCATGCATAGCCCGTACAAAGAGAGAGAAAAAAAAAGAAGAAGGTAAAGAAAGAATAAAAGTTAAAATAGTTGCGCAATTAATTAAAAGTTTTTTAGGTGCGAGTTCAGTTCGTTGCTATCAACTGTCCATCTGTTGCCCAGACCAAAGTGTCCTTCTGGGAATAGAAACCAGTAGTAATGATGGTAATAGTCAGGGCTAAGACAAACAGGATCACAAGCCCTGATAATTGAAGATGGTTAGTGAATGTATGTTTACTCAGTTGTCCTGTGTAGAATGAAACATTAATCACTCTTATATGCAAGCTAAACCACCATGTACTATAGAATGTGACTAAAGCTAAGCCATTTAAAATCTTTTCCCCTACCTCCTAGATTTAAATTAAGTAAACATTATGAAACTTGTGTTTGACTTTCATGAAACTGTACCAGCATCATAAAAGAGAGAAATGTACATTTCATTTTTAGCTTATAAGTCAAGATGCAAAGAGAATCACCTAAAAATCACAGATTTAATCCCATCTTTAAAGCTAAATAACACTCTACATGGATGAACAATGTCTGGAAAGAATTTTTGGAAGGAAATATGGTTGATAGACCCAATGTAATGAGCTTTTAGAGGTGAGTGGAATACCATAGAAAAACTTCAAAAATTGTTATTTTCCTTACTTCCCCCTTCCCCTGAATGTGATGAGGAACACACTGAAACTATTTCAAAACCTCCCTGTTTGTTTGTGTGTATGTATGCATGTATGTATGAATGTATGTATGAATGAGTGTGTGTGTGTGTGTGTGTGTGTTTCCCTCTGTACTCAAGTCCCAGCATGACTCTACATTTAGACCATTATGAACAAAAAACAAATGGTGAGGAAAAGATGTTGTTCCTTTTTTCCTTTCTAATTTGTATATTTCTTGTCTTGGATGGAAACAGTTTTTACAGGAGGGAGAAGACCAAATACCTGCATTTTGCAGTAGTATGCTGCTGCATATTTGTTGAATTTGGTTGAAAAGATTGAAAACATTGCTTACTCAAATAGGTATGTTCACTGGCTATAGAAGAGCAGTAGCAGAGATAGAATATCATACGTATTCACTCAGTCATGTTCACATGTAGTCCTTAAAGAATATTCCTATTATTTTCCCCAGAGGCCAAAGAGGAGCAAATGCAGAGTGATTCATCAGAACAATTTTAAGAAATGAAAGAGTATAATTTTTCAACTAAATTTACCATTTAATGGATGAACTATGCTCTTGTTTTGAAGTAGAGTTTTGCTTAATGAGGTTATGAACTTTGTCTGTACAACTCTAATTTGACAATGCTTTATTAGCATATTTACAGGTTATTCCCTAGCTTTGCCAATGAAGAATTAATGAGTGTTGAAAGTTTTCACAAATGAAGAACTACATGGATAACCAACAGATCCCAAGGGAATAGCTGAGTCTGATGCTTTTCTTGTTTCAGCAGTCATTGCTTGATTCAGGTTTGATACCAAGATATTGCATGCTGTCATATCGTACTCCAGTAGCCACTAATATATGAACCTGCTATCTGGATAACTCCCATCAGAATGGAGGGACTATCTACTCCACTCACAAAAAATCCTCCTTCACTTTAGAAGATGGCTTATTTCTTTACCCATACAACCACCCAATGAGTGGTTTCATGCTGAAATGTGGCCAAGCCTGGTTGGTGACCCAATAAATCAAATCCAAGATTCACTTGTTCAAGTTTAATGCTAATACCCAGATACGTTTTTCTTGCTAAGATCTGCATAATCTTGTTCAAAACTTGTTGGAAGTAGAGGAATCATCTAGAACCCAAGTTGGTAATATTGAGGCAAAATGGGTAGCAAATACATCCTGTTATACATGACATTTTTTCCACATGTTAAAATCCTAAGCATGGAGATGCAATCTTTTTTTTTTAGCTTGAGGTTGCACTTGGATTTTAAATGGCTTAATGACAGCCATATTCCATGTTGTGATCAGGGCCAGAAAGGTGGGGCTAGGACAAAAATTAAATTTAATTTATCCTTCATCTAACAACTCATGTATTCTATTCTATTCTCACAAATAAAAATTATATTAGGTGCCAACATTTGAAAAAGCTCTATCTTGTATTCAAAGATATCTGACACAGGCTCCATAAGTGAAAAGATGTCTGTTCTATCATGTATTGTCAGCTGTGTAAAACCTCTTAAATGCTCAGAAAGAAATTAGTTGTTTGAACCCACAGGAAAGAATATTTTAGCAAGTGACAAAAAGATGAAAAGAAAACTTCAATTGAGAATCTTCCAAAGCAAAAAGATGGTCAAAGAACAATTGGAACTTTTAACTCTAATGGCTAATTCCTTGAACATTTGTCTGAATGAGGCATGAAAAACCTGTGATCTTCCAGAATTTGCTGCATTCTCCCATTTTGCCAAAAGAAGGGGGAAATCACCTAATTTTGCCAGCTACTCTTCACTTATGTTTGAAATGTATTCTTTTGTATTCAAAAAGTGGCAGTCTGCAATCTGTAAGGCTCTGAAACCCAACAATATTAAATGAAGGTCATTCCCATGTATCTCACAACCCACCTCAAAGTGAATGCTAAAAGTTGATTTCCAAATCTCTGTCCTGAGTCTAGAGGATTTATTGTGTAGTCAACCTGCTTAAGGCTGCAATCTTTGCTATTGTTCTAAGCACAATATTCATGAAGTGGCTCTGAGGATGATTCATTAATGAAAGTTTATGTTAAAAGTTGGGAATGTTGTATGTTATACAGCATTTCTAGAACATGAGGGGCAGGGATGGTATTCACTGACCTTCCCTACCTGTTTGCAAATGTGAGCACGTCCGCACATCACTCCTTCTTCTGCACATGCACTTTGCCTAAAAAGGAGGCCTAAATGAGATGCCATACAGCCAGGGCAGGTGGGCAGTGCCACCTGCGATTTCAACTACTGGTTTGAGCGAACCAGTCAGAACTGGCAGGATACTACTTCTGCATGAGGGTATATTTCTTAAGATACATAAAAGCATTTAAGGGTCTTTAAAAAGCTGTGCATTCCATAGACTGCCATCTTCAGAAATTAAATGTAAGGTCTCAGTTTTAAACTAGAGACTCTTGAATTAAACTCTTGAAACTCTTGAATTCTCCATTCTGCACCAAAAAATTGAAACGATATTTTCACCAAGTTCTCCTAGAGTCTTTTCTAATACACCAACAGATTATCAGGGGCCATCATCAACAGTGGCAATGATGTGTTATCTTTCTTTCCTAACATGCTAGCTATGGAGATACTGACCCATCAGCCAGCTGCCAGCTACAATTGTGGTATGCAGCACTTTGTTAAAAAAAATTGCTCATAGAGCCTTCATGAGCTACTTCTTTATGGGGTAACTGGGAAATATCGGGTTATGTTAACTGGAATTCCATTGGTTTCTAAATTCCAAGTGAATAGACTTCTTGCTAATAACTACCATTCCATCTGAGCTAAATCTTGCAGAGGACAGTAGATAGTGTGGTCAAATGGACCTTTTATTGCAGGAGGGAGCATTTCCTATACTGTAGAAAAGACTTATTGCATACCTCCTCATTGGAGAAACCCTCCTTTGATCCAGTAGTATTGAATAAGTATTGATCAATACCATCTCTCACCTTTCATTTTAGGGACTGTCGTCAACTTCAGAGATTCTAGAAGATGTGTGTTATCTGTGCTCCTTTATATTGAGATTCAGCCTTCAGCATGGGATAAAATTATTTTGATCACACTATTGATGACTTTTCTCAGAATTTGATGAAACAAGTGCACCCTTTCTGATTCATTGTTTTGGCAGTGTTTCATATTATTGATCATATAAGGTATCTTCTTATATGTGGAATGCATAAGGTTACTTTGTTCACCTACATGCACATACATACACACACAAAACATAATATCTACATGAAACCACAATGGGGTCAATTCCGTTCACAGCTGGTACTATTAATATGCTGATGACATGCTGATTATCAGTATGCTCATCATCACGCCATGCAGCAATGCTTGTGCAATAGTCCCACTGCTGGGCATAAATAGAATGAAGTTGAACCCATACAAGATATAGTTGATGTGTCTTGAATGAGGGTTCTCTGGCAGCTTCAGTAATCCTTCTCTAGGGAATGTCACTGCCTCTGACGGAGAAGAGCTATACCAGGGGTCAGCAACCCATGGCTCTGGAGCTGCATGTGGCTCTTTCATCCCTTTGCTGTGGCTCCAGGGGTGAACTCCTACTGGTTTGGCCCAGTTCAGCTAAACTGGTAGTGGTTTGGCGCCCTGGATCACTGAAACCAGCAGGGACCCAGGCCTGCCACACCCACGAACTAATTCTCCAGGTGGCCCTGAAGGCGCTGCCATCTTGTTTTTTGCTTCTGCACATGTGCAGAACAATTTTTATTGTACTGTGCATGTGTGCAGATCAAGCATAGTCCACCCACGAGAAAACCAGCAGTAGTGCCTGCCAGAACCCAATTGTGGTTGGCTCCACAATTGATAGGGTTTTGGTTAGGACAGGTAGAGGAAAAAGGATGCTGTGCTAGAAGGAGACTCTATGGTGGGGGAACCAGACTTCCAGTCAGCTTCAAAATTGAACCGGGGGCTTCCATTTAAAACCTTTGTGGCTCTTTGTGTGTTTAAGGTTGCCGACCCCTTTGAGTCTTCCTGTACTCTGTACCCTGTACTCATAGCTACTGCCAGTAGACAAGTAGAGGCGATGGGCAGAGGACCTTTGGTTACCTTTGGCCTCTGCATTAGTTAGAACACTAAGAACATACAATAGAATAACAGTTGGAAGGGACCTTGTCATCTAGTCCAACCCCCTGCATGAGCAGGAGATTTCAAACAAATGGCTATTCAGTCTTTTCTTAAAAGCCTCCAGTGATGAGACACCAAACTTCTAAAGACAAGCCATTGTACTGGTTGATAGTTCTCACCATTAGGAAATTTTTTCTTAGTTCTAGGTTGCTTCTGTCCCTGGTTAGTTTCATCCATCTTACCTTCTGGTGCTTTGGAAAATGCTTTATCCCCTCATCTTTGTGGCAGCACCTCAAATATTGGAGCACTGCTGTCGCGTCTCCCCTAGTCCTTCTTTTCACTAGAGAAGAGAGGGTTGTAAAGCACTATGAAGTGGTATATAAGTCTAAGTACTATTGCTATTTAGAACATGACTAGATACTGTGTGGGAGCAAAATTAAATATTAGAATATTCCACTTTGAAGATCAGAGAAATATAGTTCACATGCATATCATATCCTTTCTGTATGATAAAGCTTTCCCCTCCAGAACTATCATTAATTCTTAATTCTGCAAGAGAATGGGGAAGAATGCTGGTCTGAGAAAACCAATGTCTTGAGACTTCATGAAAACGATGGTTCCCTCTTCTAAGGTAAAAAAATCAAGAGGACTATAAAGCACTATGAAACAGTGTATTAGTCTAAGAGTTATTGCTATTGCTATTAGTCATTTTGTCAAAGAATGAAATAAGATTTGTTTGGCATGATCTGTTTTTGACAGTTGCAGTTGCAGTCCAACTGAATCAGAAATACATTGTGACAGTAAATCATACCATTGTCACCTCTTGATTGGAAGACTGCAAGGTAGAACTGTATTAAGGACCATTCACAAACTGCCACTCATTCAAAATGCAGCAGCTTGTATTTAACTAGAACTTAGATGCCATCAGCAGATTACATATGTGCTGAAAACCTGGCACTAACTGTTAGTAGGGTACCAGATGCAATTTAAAAGTACTGTTTTTGACCTATAAATCCATATGGGATTTGATGCCAAAGTCTGCTCAGCATAATTGTTTCAAGTACAATTGATTTGCTCAATAATAACATCTCAAGAAAAAATTGCTTGTAACTCACCATTACCATGAAATCAGAGGGACTGAAGACAGATGAAAGTTGAGTGAGGTTTCTCTGTGATGAATTCTCAGAACAGAGGAACAACTTACCTAGGAAGCTAGATTAGTTATTGGTCTTCTGACAATGTTAAGGTAGTGCTATTCCACAGGATCTTTTGTGTTTGTTGACAAAATGTCATGCCATGGGAATATTTATGGTATATAGTTGTAATTATGCTGCTGGTTTTTTATTATATTTGTTACTATTATAGCATGGATAATATATGTTTATAATTATGTTTCCATACACCAGCAAGTGTTATATGTTTCAGCAGCTTCAAAATCTAATCAATGACAATAACAATTATTTTGGTTATTTGGCAAAGTATATAGTTTAGGCTCTTGATTAAAAGAGGTAATTTTACCTATTTTGCTGGTCTAACTTTGTGCTTTTCTATGAATAATTTAAAACTGCCAGCCTTCTGAAGACTGAACCCTCTGAGACTTTTAACCTGCAGCATTCTATGGGAAATCAACTGTTTAGTATCAGAGGAAACAATGGCAAAAGACAATATCTCTTACTATATTTTCTATGTCTGGTCATTCTTCTCATTCTACTTATTTTCAAAGACCTGCCACAGGAGGAAGCATATGATCCATCCGTCCATCCATCCATCCGTCCATCAATCCATCCGTCCATCAATCCATCCATCCATCCGTCCATCTGTCCATCCATCCATCCATCCACCCATCCCTCCATCCATCTATCCATCGATTCAACCAGCCCAACAGCCACTGAACAAATTAAGAATTCTGTGAAGCTTTTCATGGATTTTCTGGCAATTTAGGTGCCCACAACAACACACATGTTTGTGTAACCTGTACTACTCATCTCTCTGAAAAACATTTCCAGGCTGAATCAGAAGAATCTGAAAGAGGTCTATATTCCTGACCTACGACTTCCAAATATTAAGTTACTTTCCAGCTTTTTCTTTCCAGCTATTCAAGGGTCATGGAAAACAGCGTGATTTCTGGCATTTCTTCCAAAAATGTCATCAATTGTTATGAGGTGGGTGAAAATAATGTGCCACCATTTATTTTCCCAGGTTGCTACTTTAGATTGGTAGAGGGGGGGAAATAGGCCATCACTGTGAGGATGACTTTAAACAACAAGCAGAGCTGTGATACTGCCATGGATTATTGTTTGATGTGTTCACCTTCCTGCCATGAGAATTACTCCATTTTATACAGTTGCCTGCCACCTGAGATGGGAAGTTATCTCTTCTATTACCTTTGCCTTTTGCCTGTAATGTTTCTCCATCAGCTAAGAAGTTGCTCTAGACAGCAGCAAATAGAAACCTGTGAATCATGAGACAGAGGAAAGAGATGCTGGAATCTCTGCTGCATTTTGCAAAAAAAAGCATTAAGATGATCAGAGGGAAAGCTAGAGTCAAGGCAGACATAAATTAGAAAAGATACAACTTTACTCATTACCAAAGTTGGCATTTTTAATTATTAATTTAAAAAATTGGTGTTGTAGCATCAGTAGAATGGAGCAGTCAGAACCATGAATTTTGCTTTCATCCACATTTCTTTCTTTCTTTTTTTAACCTAAACTAGTTGGAGTTACTTACTACTTCCAGAGTAACAGTAATATACTCTACTTGGCTGCCATGCAGCTATTAAAGGTACTGAATGTGTCATGGAAGAGTAAATGAGAGTTTAATTCATCACCACAAGCATGGCTAAATGTCCAGAGATTAAAAATCAGAGTTGTAGAACCCAGCACTCAGAGTCATCTAACTAAACTGGCAAATATTTCCATATTTTTTCTTCCCGACCTGATTTTTAAATTTTAAAATACTTTGCCATCTTACTTACAAAGATATGAATTTGGTAAGGGCTTACAACAATAATGAGGACACATCAATTTGCTCCTACCAGTACTAGCTAAAGATGGCTTGTTAGCTAAATTAGATTCCAAGTGATTCCTATTTCAACTAAGGCACACGTGAAGAAAATGCTAGTTTTTCCCTATTGCTTTCCTTGTAATGCACTTTAGACTGCTTCATCTTCCTTTAAGAGAGAACTGGCCCTGAAAGTTGTTTTACCAGCTAGACAAGTCTTTGTTTATTCATTAAATGCCCCAGCCTCCATATTTCAGGAGATATAGTCCTACCCCAATTACACAGGAACAAAATGTCTCTGGCCACCTTAAATACTGATATATTTGTAGTTGTCATATCTCCCTTGAGCAGCAACCTGAACACTGATTTATAAAGATTAGAGAATACAGAGAATCAGGAATACAGAGGTTAGAAGCAATGAAACATAACAACATAGAAAACTGATGGCAGAAAAATACCTGGTGGTCTATCAAGTCTGCCCTTTGAGGGTTTTTTTCTTTATTATTGTTTTTATTCATTTTTAATTATTATTTTCATTTATATTTTTGTTGGATAGCACTTAGCAATAGCACTTAGACTTATATACTGCTTTACAGTGCTTTACATCCGTCTCTAAGCAGTTTACATCCGTCTCTAAGAGTCAGCATATTGCCCCCAACAATTTGGGTCCTCATTTTACGCACTTCGGAAGGATGGAAGGCAGAATCAACTTTGAGCCTGGTGAGGTTTGAACTGCCAAATTGCAGGCAGCCAGCAGTCAGCAGAAATAGCCTGCAGTACTGCACTTGAACCACTATGCCACCACGGCTCCTGGATGATAGACATGTGTTTATCCCAAGCAGTAACTGACTTTAGTTATTGATGCTTGTCCCACTACCTCCACTGGAAGTTGGCTCCAAACTTCCACAACTCTTTCTGTGAAATAATACTTTTTAACATTAACTTTTGAACTTCTCTCCTGTTTGAGGTTATGCCCTCCAAGTTCTTGATTTTTGCTTAATATTAAAAATACTGCCTTCTAGAAATTGTGTATGTTTTACCAAAAACACAAGAAAGGGTCTTTGCATCATAAACAAAAGCTGGATTAAAACCAAGGTAGCTCTTAAATCCACTCGCAACAGAGATATGAGCATTTTCACATTCTAGGATATCATGCAGGACCTAGAGTAATTGCCAATGCAAACAGGTTCATCATAAGAAAAAGGGGGGGGACAGATATTGTCTCAGACTGGTAAAATATCTCTTTAAAGTAGAAATAGGTAATATTTGCATCAAAAGGACCACAATTTATGGGGAAGGGAACAGGATGAAATAGTGTCACATCATGCCAGTAAATGGAGTAATTTTCAGAGTTTCTTTTTATTTGATAAAGGAGATGGGTTAAGTTCACCAAACTTACCTGAAGGTTTGATGCATCTTCTTTAACTTCTTGCTTGACACTGGAAATATTTCAGCCTTTCCAAACCTCAATTCTCTTTCCTAATCCTCTACATCAAAGTGTCAAATTTATGGCCTGCAGGCCAGATGTATCACATGCTGGTACGCCTATCCCCATTTTGCAAAAGAGAAAAAATTGGGATACATCACATGACGATGTGTGATCGCGAGTTTGACACCCCTGCTCTACATCTATTGGCTCACTACAGTAGCTAGAATTATGATAGTTCTATTTATTTGGAACAATGTGTTCCAAGACCTTGTCCAGGGTGCTGGACAATTCTGTTGGAAAATTCTGGGGTTTGAGGTCCACACATCTTCAAATTGTCAAGGTTGATGAACACTACTCTGGAATCTTGGCACTGCTTCTTTGTTCTAGTTCTAGCAGATTAGACTACAGAGGGGACAGCAGATTCTAACTACAGAGAGATACTACATTGGATTTTTTTTTATGTTATCCATTCTTCAGAAAAGATTTTTTCCTCTAAAAAATAATTTGTTCACTCAGCAAGGTAGGAAACTTTTCATTCTTAGGCTATAATTGTGGAAATCACAGAGAAGCCAGTAAGTAAAACATAAACAACAGGTTTAATGTCCCAAAAATGGAACATTACCTTCTTCCCTGGTGTCTTTTTAATTGTTAAATTCAAAGTCTTTTAGAGTAAGTCTCCATAAAATTTAATGAGCTCCTCAGCTGGGCTTCAGTAATGTTCCAGGCCATCTAAAGGAATGTGTATATATCTATATCTGTATTAAAAAGAACTACTTTTGTTTGCTTGTTTGTTTTTCTTACCTCCTGAGTTTCAAGTCACTAAGTTCTTGTTATATTATTTTTACACTTATTTAGGCAGAGGGGAAAAATGTCTTGCAGAAATACTCAAACTTGCTCTTACTTCTGAGACACCATTAGCAAATTGCAGATAACTTCATTTAATTATTGCTTCTGCCCAAATTCACTATTGCCCATAAAACGGCCAGTTCTTTCAAAGCTTGCTAACTCCATTGCTGTTGTGCAATGTGAGCAGAGGAGAAAATTGGCTTGAGAAACCAGATATTGTCTTAGCATATTCTATGAGCCAGACTGTCAGGTTCAGCTATAATAAACTTATTTGTTTAATCACAGTTAAGTACTTGTGTTTCCTTGTCCTAGGTTTAGCATGTGGGCAATCCAGCCAAAATTTAGGAGGAACTAAAGAGAAACCTATATATTCCCAGAAACAATCAAAGCAGATAGAAAGATAGAGATACAGATACAGATACCTATTTCTATTTGAAGTTACACTTCTTTAATGTGCCTTTAATGTACATACTTCATAAATGAAATATCTGTCAATGCATGATTGACATGGACATATCATTGAAGTTCCTTGGCAACAATATTTACTTATTTAATTGTATTGTGGTCATTAAGCAGTACACTTGGCAACAATATGAAAACAGTTTGGCACTGCTTTCTTCCCCAGATGTCAAGCTTGGCCAAGTGCTACAACCTTCTGTAACTCAAAGTATATAGGAAATATTAATGATTATTTTACCAAAATGTATAATTGTACCTTGACAGAATTCAGTGGGACTAATTCCTGCTATCTATGTACTACTCCAAACCTTTGGCTATGTCCCTGTAGAAAAAAATAAAATGCTCTTTAACAAAGTGACTAAATTAATGGATAAGGGAAATGGTGAACATACCGTAGTTTATTTTGATTTCAGTAACGTTCTTGACAAAGTAAACTCAGCCTACTTCTTGGTAAGATACAGCAATGTGGGATAGACAATACACCACCAGATGGATTTACAACTGGCTGATTAACCACATTCAATGGTAATCCTCAATGGAACTATATCTAGTGGCTTGCCCTGTCAATGTTAATGGGAATTATTTGTATTTGTATTTATTGATGCTTATAGGCCGCCCTTTTCCCTGAGGGGACTCAGGGCGGCTTACATAAAATAAAGGGGGGGGGGTATACAGACAATAGACACAACAATACATAGAAGTAAAATAGTAACAACATTCATTCATCATTCGGGTGGGGGCAGTTATCTTTGTCCCCAGGCCTGACGGGCTAGCCAGGTCTTAAGGGCTGTGCGGAAGGTCTGGACGGTGGTGAGGGTACGGATCTCCACGGGGAGATCGTTCCAAAGGGTCGGAGCTACTACTGAAAAGGCTCTCCTCCGTGTAGTTGCCAGTTGGCATTGACTGGCAGATGGAGCTCGGAGAAGGCCTAATCTATGTGATCTTATTGGTCGCAGGGAGGTAATTGGCAGGAGGCGGTCTCTCAGGTACGCAGACCCACTGCGTAGGAATGGTCTTGGATATTCTACATCTACATTGCAACTATATCTACATGGAGAGAATGCAGTGGGGTATCTCAACATTCTGTCTTGATACTCTTTGACATCTTCATAAATGATATTAAAGCTAGGATGAAGTGTGTTCCTACCCGTTTGGATCAGTTTGACCAAACTGGTAGTAACTTGGTGTCCTGGGTTGCTGGAACCAGCAGCGACCCAGGCCTGCCACCCACCCCCCCCCACCCCCTTCAGTGGCACCATCTTGATTTTCGGTTCTGTGCATGTGCAGAACAATTTTCATTGACTAAATGTATTTTTTCTTTTTTTAACATTTTGCGTATGTGCATAACTTTTTAGGTGCAAATGTGCAACAGTAAAAGAAAATTTGCATGATGAACCAGCAGTAATGCTGGCAACAACCCACCCTGTGATGAATAGCTAACACCTTAGAAGATAGATTCAAGATTCTTGAACACTGGATCGTATCAACAAAGTTAGGCAAGAAAAACCAAATGCACAAATATAGAATAAATGATACATGGTTCAATAGTAGCAACACTAAGAGATCTAGGTGGTCCTAGTAGACCATCTCTAAAGTATCAATCAGCAGTGTGCTGTAGCTGCCAAAAAAATTAATGCAGTCCCTAGGTTGCATTCACAGATGGATAATTTCAAGATCACACAAAGTGACAGTACTGCTTTATACTGCATTCATGAAACCACACTGGGAATACTGCAGCCAATTCTGGTCACCATAACGCAAAAAATATGTTGCAACCTTAGTAAGAGTGCAGAGAAGAGCAACAAAGATGTTAAGAGATCTGGAGGCTGAACTATATGATGAACAAATTATCTATACTAATAAAGAAAAGGACTAGGAATGATATTATAGCAGTCTTCCAGTGCTTGAGGAGCTGTCATAAAGAAGAGCAAATCTGCTTATTCTCCACAGCACCTGGGAAAAGGACAAGAAGTAATGGGTGGAGATCATTAAAGTGAGAGCCAACCTACAACTAAGGAGAAATTTCCTGACAGTGAAAAAAATTAATCAGTGGAATAGGTTGCCTCCAGAAATTGTGGGTGCTCCATACTGGAAGTTTTTAAAAATAGACTGGACAGCTATTTGTCCAAAATGGTATAGGAATATGGTATAGGTATAGAGCAGGGGTTTGGATAGAAGATGTCCAAGGTCTCTTCCAAACTTATTTTTCTATGTTCTATGCTCTATCCCTGTGATGGTAAATGTTTGGCACATGTGCCACAGGTGGCATATGGAGCCCTCTCTGTGGCCACGCAAGCCGTTGCCCAGCTCAGCTCCACCACGCATTCGCATGTGCCGCTCACCGGCCAGCTGATTTTCCAGCCTCTGCTACGTATGCAGGAGATGCATGTGCATGCATGGGGATTGCATATGCACATGCATGTGTGGGAGTGGGGGTCATGAGCACATGCACAGGGGGTGGGGAAAATATGGGAGGGTGGCTCACCCCACTCCACTTTTTGTCCCAGGAGGCTTCAGGGAGGCCTGCTAGCCCCAAAGCAGGGTGTGCGGGGTCATGTGCATGTATGAGGGGTCATGTGCATGTGTGGGGAGTGGGGGTACACAGGAGGTCATGTACACTTGCGCAGGGATGCGGGGCACATTGCATTATGAGTGCGGCAATGGTGGGTTTCTGTCGGTTCGCACCAGATCAGGCAAACCGGTTGGTGAATTTTACCGATCCGGTGAGAGGAGGTTCAACTGGTGGACCCGGAAGTAACTTCCAGAGCACTCGCTTACCCATCGCAGCATGCTTGCTCCCCTGCCCGTCCGCCCTAAACTAGTCTAGCCCAGCCTGCCGCTCACTGATTGGCTGGAGTCCACCCAATCAGTGAGCAGGCTGGAGGCGACCCATTTAAAAATGTGGCGCCAACGGCCAACATTCCTCTCTTTCTCGTTACCGAGCTGATACCTTGCTGATAGTTCCTCCCTTTGCTTCACCTTCCAGCAGCTCGCTGCTTCCCTCATGTAAGCAGCTAAGTGCAAGGGTGGCAGGAGGCTAGCTTACGCCAGCTTGCAAAAACTGCAAGCTGGTGTATGCCACAAAAGCAGATAGGCGGCAGTGGCAGTGACCTAGTTTTCACAAAGGAAGGCATGTACACCACACAGCCGAAAGCCCCTCGTCCCCGCTCGCCTGAACAGCAAAACCTGTCAGGCGCCGTTCTTAGTGACAACCCTTGTCCCTCCAGTCTTACCTGTCCTGCTGCCTCACTGCCTGCCTGCTCCCTGCTGCATCCATCCATCGCATCGCATCCATTGCATCAGAGAGATGCTGATTCTGCCTGCTGGTAAGTGACCCATTTTTTTTCTTTTATTTTTTAATGTATTTTAAAATAATATTTTATTTATTGTGCATAGAATTTTTTAAAATAGTTTTACTTAAAAGTATTGAGTATAGAATATTTTAAAATGGTTTACTTCAATATATTGTGTGTGGATTCTTTTTTTAAATTGTCTTAGACTATTTAAAAAAGATTCTATCCAAAATAAATTAAAATAAACCATTTTTAAAAATTCTATACTCAATACTTTGAAATGTATTGTGTATAGAATTGTTTTAAATCATTTTATTGTAATTTATTGTGTATGGCATATTTTAATGGTTTCATTTTAAATTATTGTGTGTGGAATAGTTTGAAATGGTTACAGTAAAAATTATTATAAAATGGTAAAAATGGTTACAGTATACTATTGCTGGTACAATACCTTAAAATGGTTACAGTATAAATTATTGCTGGTGGAATACTTAATGGTTTTTAAGGATTTTTTTATTTATAGAATATCTTTTTTTAAATTATTTGAGAGAATTTTTATTTTTTAATTGTTTATAAAATATATTTACTACAAAAAATGTTATTCTTTTTGCAAATGTTTTCTTTGTGATGCAATATGTTGCTTTTAAATGTTCAGACCAGGTTTATGTGTCTCAAAGTGGCTGCTTTTCTATGGGCAGGCCATGTTGGTGCAAGGCAGCTTTGTCAGATTTCATGTGTTTCACCCTCGTTGTTTAGTTAATTCTGAGGTGGTTGCTGGTTCTGTGAGCTTCCTGGTACTGTCCTTTATAATTTCCCACAATGCCTTGATGGTTTTTATTCCAGTGGCTTTGTCTTTCCTGTCCTTAGGGTTAGGGAAAAAACTGGTTTCATTTGCAGTCTTTGGGGGCGGGATTCTTATTTTTTGGTGTTTTCCTGGCACTGTCATAGTTTGTGTGGGTGTGGGTGTGTAATGTCCCGCAGTTATCTACACATTAATAATGATCTAGTAACATTTCCTTATACATTTTAGTGATCTTTCCTTACATAATTGTGTTTTCTTTCATACATTTGGATTTCTAATTTCTGTTTCTGTTAGCAATTGCTAAAACAAATTCCATGTGAAAAAGTATTCAAAGACTTCTTGATTTTAACTGTCAATTTATTTATTCCTGCACATTGTAATATTTATTCATTTTTATATCTCTGTTTTTCCACTGTTGTGCAAACACAATTCCAGCAGCTGCTTTTAATGTGTAAAATTAAATATATATTGTACTCCCTTTCAAATAGCCAACAAAATATTTCTGGTTTTAATTCCATATCTTGCTTTACCATTGCTTCTAGCCACTAACTTCTGAATAGCTACTTGAACCCACCTAAGTGGTGTGCAGAAGACCTGCAAACCAGTAAACCTTCCTCTGTAAGTAGCTGTCTTTATTGCTGGATGTGCTCTGTGCTGAGTTCTTCTTTGAGATAGTAAAGTCTTGCTTTCCGTGTCTCTCCTTTGTGCAGGTTATTGGAGCAAGGTGGTGAGGTGGTGGTGCAGAAGACGCAAAAAAGGACAGTAATTTTCCTTTTCTATTATTTTTGTGCTTGTTTCATCCTAATGCAGTGCATGCAATTAAAGTCTTGCTTTCTGTGTCTCTCCTTTGTGCAGGTTATTGAAGCAAGGTGTTGAGGTGGTGGTGCAGAAGACCAACAAGGCAGTAATTTTCCCTCTGTAAGTAGCTGTCTTTATTGTTTTGAGTGCTGGTTTCATCCCAATGATGGCAATGAAAGAGTTCATTTCTGTGTCTCTTCTCTGTGCAGTCCATTCATTGGAATCAGTGATACTGAAGACTGGCAAGGACAGTCATCTTCCTTCTGTAAGTAGCTCTTTTATTGTTTTTGTACTTATTTTAATCTTATTGTAGTTCATCCATTGGGGCAAAGAATTCAATGACATAGTCTTGGCCACTCCCACCCAATCACATGACTGACAAGCCACTCCCACCCAGTCACATGGCTGGCAAGCCACTCCCACCTGGTCACATGACTGGCAAGCAACTCCCACAAAGCAGGCCACATCCACAGAGTAGGTTCCAAAAAATTTTGAAACCCACCACTGGGGTGTGGGCACATATGCATGCGATTTCAGCACGCGAGGAGAATAAGGTTAACCATCACTGCTCTATCCTATTACAACAAAGCAGAATATTGTGTTAGTTGACTTCCACAACCCTCCTCTTGCCCACCTCACTGTTACCATGCTGAGATGGAGGGCCTAGGTAGAAGCCTCTTGATCCCTATACAAGAGGGTGATAAGGACCCTTTCATTGTATTAACTGAGTTTCACAACCTGCCAGTCAACTGATTCATTTTAAAAGGCATGTGTTTTTTTTTAAGTAACACTGTAAAAAGAGTGTTTTGTTGAGGAATGTGAATCAAACATGAGAAATCAAAACGTATTCAGTAACGTATTATGAAATCAGCTTCAACTCATTTATTGTGTTTATCTTTTTATTTGCACAGTTTAGATTAATATCCCTAAATCTTTTGATTTTTGTCTTCTACAACCTTATATCTAAAGGTACTGCAACTGACAATTTGTATATGTAAATAAATTTAACTTCACAAGCTGCTACCATCTGGTGTATATAGAAGAGACTCATATTTTTTTCCAGATAGGAATAGAAAGGCATTTTTAAAAAGGCAAGGCTTGACTCATGCATCAATGTACATTAGTTATTATCAAAACTTACTCAGTTGATGTTAAATAGCTGAAAAGAACTGCCTCTCCTGGAAAGTATTTTTGCCTCTCTTGCTGATATCACGGATTATAAAACACTGTTCTATAGGATTTGACCTGGAAAAGGCTGTTTTACAAGGGGTTGTCCATGAGGACTGTGTGTGTTCACTGAGCACATCCATGAGTCAGGGATCTGTGTTCCTTGGCCAAGCCTCAAGGTAACCAACAGCCACTGGTACCCATCTACCATGACCGTCTCCTCCAAAACAACTGGAAATGCATACATAATGCACACTATATCAATTTTATTAACATTTATCATCAGTTGCTTGAATTCACTTTTTATTAGAATAAAATGCAGTGATCCTAAATAAATGGGATTAGATCGGTGTTAAATTATTAAATTTATATGCTGTTCATCTCACAATTGAGCAACTTTTAAATAGACTATTATTAACTTTTTAAAGGGACGCAATGGCTAAGACGCTGAGCCGAGGTGGTGCAGTGGTTAAATGCAGCACTGCAGGCTACTTCAGCTGACTGCAGTTCAGCTGTTCAAATGTCACCGGCTCAGGGTTGACTCAGCCTTCCATCCTTCCGAGATAGGTAAAATGAGGACCTGGATTGTTGGGGGCAATATGCTGACTCTGTAAACCACTTAGAGAGGGCTGAAAGCCCTGTGAAGCGGTATATAAGTCTAACTGCTATTGCTATTGCTATTGAGCTTGCCGATCAGAAAGGTCAGCAGTTCAGCAGTTCAAATCCCTAGTGCCGCATAACGGAGTGAGCTCCCGTTACTTGTCCCAGTTTCTGCCAACCTAGCAGTTCGAAAGCATGTAAAAATGCAAGTAGAAAAATAGGGACTACCTTTGATGGGAAGGTAACAGCATTCCATGCACCATGAGCATTTAGTCATACCAGCGACATGACCACGGAGACGTCTTTGGATAGCACTGGCTCTTCAGTTTTAAAATGGAGATGAGCACTGTCCCCTAGAGTCAGGAATGGCTAGCACATAGATGCAAGGGGAACCTTTACCTTTACCTTTAAAAACCATGTTCCAGCTATTTCCCTTTTGCATAATAGAGCGGTGTAATGCAATCCAAAGAGGTATTTCACAGAACATATTAGAGTATATGAAGCACCCCTTCTTGAAGCTGTCAAGTTCTCTTGAAATTTTGGCATGGTGACTTTGGTTTTTCCCCAGTTGCCTGCCTCATTGTGTGTATGCACAGATGTTTCACATCACTAACCATCCAAGCAGAAGTGTATGCTTATTGATGGGTATTTACACACATACAGCTGATAAGAAAAGCCTGCAAAGCAGCTTCACCAAGATGTCCAGACGATGTAACTACAGTAACACTTCATAGGGATGCTTTGCTTGTAGTAAAACACTTTCCAAAGCAGGAATATTTTTACAATTGCATTTACAATCTTCAAGAGTAAACAAACTTCTGAGTGTCTCCTCAAATCAGAAAGTTACATTTGGAATATTGCATGTAATTCCTTTTGCTTCGACTCAAGAAGGTTATGGAATAATTGAAAAACACAGTTGGGAAGCAAACACTATAGGGGCCTGAAATACCACCACTATGCAGAAAGGATACCAGGATTAAATCTGATGGGGAGTGGAAGACATGGTAAGAGTTGTTGTGGCAGTATGGGGGAGAGGGGTGGGAATGATGCAAGAATATTGTTCTCTTTCTCTTAAGACTAAAACACTCCAATTATGATTGACAAAGGACAGACAAAGGGGGGAGAGGAAGGGATACAAATCTGGAAACACAAACTGCAGAAAAGGAATTACTTCCAGCCTAGATGGTTTTAAAAGGGCATTTGACACAACCAGGGATGAGAAATCTGCTAATACAAGACATGGTAGCAATATTTATTTATCCATTCATGTGTTTTAATAATTTCTACATTGGTCATAATTCAAACACGGACAAGGGCAAAACATCAACAATTGATTATGTTAAATGCAATATAAAAGTACAAGAAATTCAAACAGTAAAATACACCATAAAACTCTGAATCAACCAGAGGAAAATGAAAATTTATTGACCTGGCGCTGAAAAAAATGTAACCCAGATTTCCTTAAATACTTCATTTTCATAATTAAACAGTTCATATTTTAAGGGTCTCATCCTAAGGATAATGCACATTACAAATTGGTGTTAGAAAAAAAATTCTTTACTGGCCAACTTTTGGTAAACTTCTAATTAGTTTATCTTGTATTCTCTTCCTACCGCTCCCATTTGCTTTGTGCTATTTCCTATTTCATCCTGTCTCTATTATGAGCTCCAGCCCACAAAATCTTTTAATCCTCAACTGGATTGCCACTAGGCATAAAGCAGACACTTCCCTATTGGAATTGCTGCTGGGTGCATTTTAAAACGTATCTTTTAAAAATATCTATTTTATCAGTAAGGAAAAGAAGCGTGTTAAGATTGAAGAGAATCATTCAGCCTGCCATCTGCAGAGTGCTAATTATACATACTGTTGTTATTTGTCAGGATAAGATATTTCAGAATAATATTTCGAAGCCATCTGCCGACAGCCTTATTCTCATTCTGCAGATCATCGGCAAATATACTGTCCCATCCCCCCATCACCAGCACCACCTTAAGCAACCATCTGCATTTGGTGGAAGTGGCTAAATAGAAAGCAGCTTTCTCAGAGTGCATTGTGAATGCACAATGCAACAAGGTTCCCTCTTAATGAGTTATTTTGAAATGTTTATATCTATCACTTTTTAAACAAGCCTTTAAATAGTTGAATATTGGGTATTACTTAGCTAAAATTCTCCCCAGATTGTACAAACAATCCCCATCTCACCTCTCTTACACAATTTTTCCAGCACTTGAAGGAACAGAACTCCAAAGGATCTACATGTGGAAAATTGAACTAAGTTATGTTATTTCTGTTGATTAAAAAACACACTGTCAATCCACAGAGATCCTGAAAGTATTTTTTTAAAGGAGGAGGAGGAGGGGTGCTCCAGGCAATGGAATATTAAATTAAAAGTTAAATTCCAGAGGAATCCCAACTGTACACAAAAGACACAGTTCATAAATATTATAGAATGGCAGAAGAATTAGAAGTAGAGTTCTCAAGGTGTAATTGCCAAATTTTCAGTTCTGTTGCCTTTGCTCTCCTCCACTAACAGCAGGGATGGGTAGATTTTTGTCTGGAGAGGAATATCTGATAACTTAGAGTTGGCAAATCTCTACTTCCTTTTTATCTTTTTTTTTTTGCAGCCCAAGATGTGTAACTACCATTGCTGAAAATGAACAAAATAGTTTCTTGCAAGAAATGCATAAACATAATAACATAAGCCTTAGAAATAGGCTAACCTTTAAAAGAAACAAACAGCCTCTAAAACTATATGCTGCTTAAAGTTAATTTTGACTAAACATATATAAATATAATAAAGTAAATTGATACCTCTTAATGTTTATTCCATCTGCTAAGGCAGGGATGTCAAACTCAAGGCTCGGGGACCAGATCTGGCCTGTGGGGTGCTTAGATCTGGCCTGTGGGGTTGCCCAGGAAGCAGCAAAGGTCCGGCCCGCGGTGCCTCTGCCATCAAAAATGGAACTCGGGAGGGCTGTAGGCAGCCCGCCTGAACTCCATTTTTACTGGCAGAGGGTTGCAGGAGGCCGTTGCAGCCAAAAACGGAACTCAGGAGCCTATTTTCTCTGGCAGGGCGCTCAGGCCACCTCAGGCACCCCCAACACAAGTGACGTCGAGCTGGCCATACTCACCCTGGCCACACTCACCATGCCCCCAGAGTCAAACACAATCCCGATGCAGCTCTCAATGAAATCGAGTTTGACACCCCTGTGCTAAGGATTCTTGCATTCCTTTGCCACTATTGTCTCACTTTTCTCTGCATACAGTAGGTGCACAGAAATGCAGCATAGAAGCAGTTACCCTGAGTAGGGATCTCAAGCAATGTACATATTGCTCCATTACTCAGAAAATTCCAACAGTGATTTTCTAATGTCACTGTTAATAAAAGTGTTAGAAAGCAACCTTTCTCAATCTTTTTATCAGTTAAGTATGATTGTAACCTTAATTACCACAGCAGTCCCTTTTCAATTATTTTCAGGAATAGATTCATTCCTTCTTGCCAATAATAGGGGGAGAGAGAGAACCACATGCTAGCAAAGAGGCAAATCTTCTTAGCAAGTTATAAAGTTTGAAATGATCTAAAGAATCTTCCGTAAATTTTTAAGGCAAACAAAGCATAAAAGTATTGTTAATTGCATTATATTTTTAACATGATATTGGTCAAGAAATTCAAGATGATTTAACTAGTTACAAAAAAGCCAGCTCTATTGCAGTAAGTGACAGTGCCCTGAAGAAATAAGTTGTCGAAAAATTTATGTTGCTTATTTGAATGCAATCTCAACTCAAGGAGATCTTAAAACAAAGATGGGAAATATCTTGCTCATGTGTGTCCTGTTCCAGCCCTCAAGACTCCTAGTCTCTGCTCTAAAATTCTACTTGCCTTCTATGTCCAGACTTGTCCTTTCCCTACAAATGGGAAAAGAAGAATGCAGTTGCATCAAATTAAATCATTCTTAATGGCATTTCTGCAGAATTTTGGCCACTTCAGCCATCGTGGTATAGGGCCTCAAGCCTGCAACAGTTTGAAAATGTGGCAGGCTTGAGGCCCTATACCACAATATATTGAGTGTTAGGTAAGCTCCCGGTTGGGAGAGCGAGTGCGTTCAGAGAAGCATTGTGAGAGTTGTGTTGGAGAACACACAAACCAGCATACAGAGACACTGCAGTTTAAATAGGCTTTTACTTTTGTGGAAATAGAAGTATCAGAGTCCATCAAACAGACCAAGTCATACACGGATAAGACAATCAGTCATCAATGTCTTTCAGTTAAGGGATAATCCAAATAACATAGTCCATAATCATATAAACAGTCCGGTACTCAAAGTTTGCTAGCAGTTGCAAAACTTACAATAGCTCATGGCACTTTCTAACAGCCAGCTTCCAAAACAATCAGATCAGATCAACCCAGCATCCAACAAACAGAGAGCTAACAGTCATTGTGGCTCCCTCCTATGGCGATTGAGAAAATAGCAACCAATCACATTTTATAGTATGATTTAAAGAAACAGGTATAGCATTGTTACATGATTTATATATTGCCAACCCAACCGTTAGATTATATTCCTAACATTGAGGATGCTATTTGGAACCCTGACACTCTACTTTTTACTTTCCCTCTTAATAGGGAGGGAAAAGAGTGCTAATGAATTTCCATCTGGAAGAGCAGATAGGATGTGAGGGCTTCTCATTCCAAAATAAAGGTTTCAAGAAGCAGGATTTCTCTCTGTGTACTTCATCTGACCTATCAGGAGAAGGGGCTGAAGTAAACTACTTGGCCTCCTGACCTCAGTTGCCTATTCTGTCTTAAACATTAAAGAAATAATATTTCTTCCTACTTTTTTATCTGTCATTATCTTCTTTTGATAATGTAGAATTTTAAATGAGTTTTGTGTGCATGTCTGTCTGTCTCTGTGCGTCTTTGTTCCCCATGCATTTTTAATTAGTCTGTTAGTCTCATTTGCAGCATGAGGAAAATTCAGCAAACATTTCCAGCACTTTACTTTGAGTACCTCATTTTGAGCAATGTTTATTTAATCTCTTCGTATCTGATGCAGAATAGTATGGTTACAGTATAATGGCAATAATCAGCAGTTAAAACAGGGGTGTGAATGACTGACATATATTGAATTTGTATTCGTACCATTTTATTTTGTGCTCTATATTGGGAAGCAGAATGTTTCAAGATTCACCACATCCAAAGATTCTTTCCATTTAAAACTAATTTGTCACTTTCAGCTTTCTATATTATATCTCTTCCTTTGTCAAGCTCAAGTCGTCATCCACTGAACCTAAAAAGAAAAAAGAATGCAGCTGCATCACAATGCATGAAATTTGTCCTGAATGTACAGTTTCGTGCACAAGCTTGCTAAAACACATTTTATGAGCAGTTTTCTGTAATAGGAAGACAGTTTTCTCCCTAATTCTGACTAGCATACCAATTTCTCCCTTTTTTTGTTCAGGGAATCATACTACAAAAATCTGAGAAGTGCAAATATTGAAGAAAAATGTATTCCAGTTCATGCATGGATTTGGAAAATATGAATTGGTTTTACTTTTATTGAAATGTAAATTGACTGGACTTGTTTGCACACTGGAGAGCACATTCTTTATATTGTATTGCAATACAATAAAATAACCCTTCTATTCTTGCATAAGGAATATTTTATTCATTTAAAGATGGAAATATAATGGCAAACTGTAGTTTTTTCTAATGTATTTGGACATTTCATAACATCCATTTGTATTGCTGAGAATTTCATTGGATAAACAAAGTGTACTTTTCCAAATTGTGCACTGGAAAAATTAAATTGAGCACTTAATATAACAAATAAACCAAATAACATCTATGCCAAAATGCTGCTGATATGGAGAATAAGAAGACTGGAGATGAGAGATTCCATTATTTTAGTGGGAAGGACATTTTTTTTCTTTACCTGTGATGCAGCAGAAAGAAAGGGCTGCTGCAAATGGGTTCATTTGTCTTTGTATATAAAAAGGCTGTAGCCAGAATGAAAACAAAGAGGAACTAGAGACTCAGAACTTGAAGTTTGCTTGCAAAAATGTGACATTCAGTGTCTGCAATTTCCAAAAAGAAAAAAAAAAGCATCTTAGGCCGAAGGAAAAAAGCTTGCAATTACTGATTATTGCCCTGTATGGACAATATTGAAATATGAATGAAGGCAAATACAAAAACCACTTAGAAATGGCAGAAACATCTAATATAATTTACCAGATTCTCTAAATGGATTACCCTTGTGACTATGTAGGACAGATGGGGAGGAAGCTAACCATCAGACTGCAAAAACACAAGCAAGTGCTTAGATGAGAAGACCCGAACTTATTGGTAGCCTCACATTGCAATGAACAAGTACATACCATTCAATTTTGCAGTTAATAAGATTGTTGTCCGAGCAGGGACAAAAATAGCTCATCAACCAGTTCTCCAACATCCAGTCTCAGTAGACATGAGCTTTTTTCATGTCAGAAAATCCAGAATTTCATCAGAAATCCAGAAGAGAGGACACTTTGAAAATACCTATAATAGTTAAGTCATTCTATATAAGGTGCTTAAGTTTCACCCCTAGGATGAAATACATTTCTTTTACATGTATATTTACTGCTATAACATTGCAAAACCTGGATAAATAAATTCCTGACTTCTCAACTTTAACAACCAACCCGTAAAAAAGCTGTAGTGAAAGTTTAAGCTGTTAACCTGATGCATTAAGCAAATAGGTGAAGTCGAACAAATTAGTCAAACTCAAGCATTTTAACCCACATCTTCAAAGTAAAAAAGATAAAAAGTAATGGGGAAACTTGAAAAAGAAAAATAAATAATAAATTTCAAACAAACCATAGGGGGAGACCTTCTCTATATATATTCTTAGTGACAGTGACTTTAAAGCGGAATGTATTTGATGGATGCAGACACAGCATGGGCTCTGCCTTGAAGAGGAGCTGCAGTGATTCACTAGGCAAATGAAATCACAAACATTTTCAGATGACCCCATGTTGATGCTGTGTTCAGGGAAAAGAGGTGCACATGTTGGGAAATTCACATCTATACATGCACAAAACTGATCACGCGTAACCCCTTCTCTACCCACTGAAAGTGGCTTTAAAAGATTTAAAGCCAAGGTGATTATTTTCCTCTCTCACCAGAAGTGTTAAGTACTTCTTTGGTAGCATTTATCTTTCTTACAGAAGAAAATTTACTGTATAACAAAGACCAAGGGTTTTGTTGTTTCAGATATTCCTGATTTAACTTTAGAGTAATTTTTTTTCCAGTTTTCCTCCTCTGAGACAGAAGCAGTGAAGGCAAATATAACATTGCCATAGTTGTAATGACTGAGGTAAAATGGTGATAGACAAGAGGAACAGGAGAGAGAAACATGCTGGCAGGCTTCTGGATAAGAGAATGGCAGTCAAAAAGAGGATAAACATGCTGGGTTAAAATATGACAGTATTACTAAAATCTCTCCACAAGGCCTGTCAGGCCTAATATAAATGTGCAAGAAAAAGAGGTTGGTGATTTCTCAAAGCAAACTATACTACTTCAGATCCAGTTGAGTAGTACCACACTAATGTTCTTCTCAACTCGAAAAAGATTCTTGCAACCCTCCCCTCCAAATCAGCCTAAACTGCCCTAAACTGATACTATGTACAGAAACAATCTTTAGACTGTAGTAGGCAACTGAAATATTCTCCTGCCTTATCAGTTTCTTGGGGTTATAGGTGAGATTCAGTGATATCCATTTTAGTTAGAGGAAATTTCCAGAAAGGACTTATTTACATTATGGATTAATTTAGTTATGCAACTAAGCTTCTCAAGCATTTATTTGGTAGTTATAAATTACTACTACTGTGGAAATCTGGACATGTTTATGTCCACTTTGGTTTTAGGTCATCAAGGTAACATGACTATTGTGGACAATGTTGAGTGGCCCCTTAGTGTGTGATGCCCAGAGCTGTAAACTGTGATTTAAAGTTAGATAAAGCATGAAAAATCAACTGGATGACTTTGGGCCAGTCACTCTTTCTTGGTCCAATCTACCTCACAGGGTTGCTGTTGAGGGGAAAGTAGGAAGAGATGTATTAAGTCTGTTCACTGCCTTTGGTTACTTATGAAATAATAAAGGCAGGCTTAAAATCTAGTGCATAAATAAATAATACATTTCTATACTGGATTCCCACTGCAAGCAACCAAATACTATATCAACTAAATCAATAAACAGCCTACAATAAATGAGAATATGGTCAACAGTTCACAATCTGGATAGATTATTTTATATTTAATCCTACTGATTTATTCTTGCACAACAAATATTTTGTAATCAACCCTACCAGAGTTCAAATTATTTCCATTTCAGAATACCTTATTATTCCACAGAAATCTAATATCTGGTATACTGGAAACAGACTTTTGGGGGGGGGGGTTGCTTTTCTTGCTGCTAGAGGGGCTAAAGGCTAAGCATAAAACATGGCCTCTCTTTGCAACAGCACCAATAATCTGAATTGATGGGCATTCCACCAGCAGATGTGACTGAAGAATTATGTGCAGTAGTGCCTAAAGACATTAAAGGGAGGAATTTATCTGCCAATGTGACATAGGAAAAAAAATGCTGGGCTGCCTGATGCACTCCCAAGATATTCATAAGGTTTTATGAGCTTCTGCCCCACTTCACCTGACCCCAAAATAAAGAATGTTCTTAACAGATAAACCATAGTTCTTTTTCTGTTCAAAATACCAGCAACAAAATTGCAGTAACATAAATGTCAGACCACACATATGGAATTTCCTATCATGGGATTTGACCACTGTATCTAACTTAGATACATTTAACCCCAAAATTGGATGGAGGGTTTGCCTGTGAATGGCTCTTCAAAATAATAACTAAAAGGGAAGTATGTCTTTAAAGGTGGCAGTATGAAATGACTAGGTTTAAAACCCAGTGATCAAACATATATTTCTCAGAACATTCTGTAGATGATCTACCAGCTTTCCTCCCTCTCTATAAAAGTATTCAAGGAAATACAAGGATCACCATAATTAAATGTCTCATCTGAGAGATAATTGGTCCAGAATCATCCAGTTGGCTTCACATTAAAGTTAGGATTAGAGTCTGAGTGTCTTTAGTCCAATTCAATATTCACCCCTATGCCATGATAATTAATCCACAGCATCCTCCTTTAAATTGGTTATTGATAAACAAATGAATCTCAAAAGGAAATTAGAATGAGGGATTCTTGAGTAAAAATCACCAGGGTTCAGCTTTATCTGCTGTGATTTTTGTGGTGATAGATTTAAATGTCTTATATACATACATACATACATACATACATACATACATACATACATACATCAGTGATGGGGTTCAATTTATTTTACTACTGGTTCACTTGTGCATGCACGCACACACTTGTATGTGCAGAAGCATCTCGGTGGGTGGGCGGAGCCTCCTGCCATTGCCACTACCGGTTTGCCCAATCTGGGGCAAACCGGCAGAAACCCACCTCTGATATATTGGCAACAACTACAAGTTAACTCAAGTTTTTTGACAGTTTTAGTTGGTTCATAGACTATAGATTGTTTTTCTATTATTCTCTTCCATGTTCTATCATAGTAAAGTACTACAATTCTCAGTTCATCCCACATGACTTCTGTAATTCTGAATAAGAAGTCATTCTTGAAGATATATTTGGCCATTGGTTTCTTTTTGATTGCCAGTTTTTCTCAGGACAAAGTAATAAATCTGGAAACATATCCTGCACTCAGGAACTAATAGTGGATGAGTCAAGAAAAAGGTTCAAATAAGTAAGGCTTAAGGCCTTAAACAAGAAGGCCTAATCATAAGCATCAATCCCAGAAAAATGTAATTATCAAGTCTGATACACTGTATATAACAGTCCCCAGATTTGAGATCTATAACTTTTTCTCCTGACCTTACTTAGTATGAGTAGGGTGCCTGCACCATGTTTTGATAACATTAATGTCTGATCTTTGTTTTTTTTCCTGCTTTCAGATTTGGTAGATTCAGCCTTCACACTGATCCTACATTAATTGCATTGACTCTTGAATCTTGAAAGGAATTATTTTAGGTGATTTTTATAAATATTTTATAATTATAGATAAATATAAAGATGAAATAAAAATCTGAAAACAATGACTGCAGTATGAATGATAGAAGTCATTTTGTTGTGTTGTGTTTTGTTTTTTCAAATATGGCATTAGCATAGCAAATATTTTGATTCAACATAGAGTAATCCAAGATAATTGTAAAAATATATATGAACAAGACTTTCATTTATTGGCATATTTAGAATGCTCATGGATTTATACTCTTTCTATATTTCAACATATTTGTTTCCCATATCTCTTTCTTTAACTAAGTGACTGGTGCCTGGGAATAACTTGTGAAGTTGCACTCTTTTAGCTGTTAAATTCTATTCATTATAGTTCATTCAGTCTGTTTTCTGTGATTCTATACATTCTTGCAGAGCTCTGAAAGCACTGAGCCTTGAAATGAGAATACCAGAACAATGAGTAGAGCTTTTCTAGATTGATCTCATGTCTGTAGTCGTTAAAAAAAAACAGGCAAAGGACAACAGCAATCATCAACATAGATCTGACACTTTTTCTAACCAGTGGGAATACATGTGGAAAATTGGCACATTAAACATAAGACACTGCCTTATGCTAAATCCAACCACTGATCTGTTTCCCTCTGTTGCTATGGGAGTAGCTAGGCAGTCTTTTAAGTCCGTAATTGGTGTGGTCAGAAAATAAGGAAGGTTAGGCACAAAAATCCAATCAGTACAGAAAAAAATACAAACAGATTCCAGGATAATTCAGAGATCAAGAACAACTTAGATAGATGAAAATTCCAGCTTTGACTACTGAACATTGGAAGATTTTAAGAACTTACAAAATCACACTCAAGGCAAAATGCTAACAATTCTGACCATCTGGCGAGGATTCTTTTCAAGTATATTCTAGTCCAAGTACTCTTTTATTCATAATGAAGACTGTTTTTCTGCCAAAATCTTCTCCACTGGACTTGATACTTCTCTACTTGTATTCTTGTCTCTGAATAATGCTTCAAATTCATTTACTAATTCACACATGGAGGATTCTGTTAGGAAAAAAGGTTATAAATACAACAGGAACTTCTGAGATTTAGATTGCTTGTTTCAGGTTGTTTCTTTTCTCCAGGGTTGGGGGAGGGAGAGCATTTGATTTATATTCCAATGAAGATGCTATAGCATGCTATGAGACAGTTATTGACTATAACTGTATTAGTTGAGACCAGAACAAACTGGTCTCTTTTGGATTTTTACCAAGTGAAAAGAAAAGTTATGCTAAGAGAATGTTATGTAAACATTTCCGAGAAGGCTGTACTTCTGATAAGCAAATCAGCTGAAGATACAGCTACAAATTCTGGACTGCAACAATCCAGAGCACCATTGCATGATAGTAAAGTCATATATAAAGCCATCAATTTTGCTGATTAGATCTGTTGAAACTTTCCAGCAGAGGGAAAACTATCAAAGAAGCTTGAAGATGAAGTAAGATGAATAGCAAGGATCAAACTATACTGTTATATGGACTTCCAGGGGAGACATAACTGACTAAGCATAACTCCAAAGGGCAGAGAACTCAACCATGGCAAAGTCCATAGAACCAGCAAGCTGACCAATCCTTCTGCACTTCTCTGGACAAGGAGAAGATGGGAGGTTACCCTTATGTGCTGTAGATGGCTAGTCCTTGTGAGGAGCCCTCAGAACATCAGTTTCCCATGGGTTTGAGTGCTAAGAAACAAAGGGATCAAGGGATCTTGCTCACAACCATGGCAGAAGCTTTTAACCTACATGGTTTTGCTAATCTCATTTTCTAATCACTTTCAGAAATTGCCTATTTAACTCTCATAAGGTTATTAGAGACCTTTGGAATGGCATATTTAAAAAGCCACCTGGTGAGTTGATCCTTCCATGTCCATTTTTTCTCAAGACCCAACCTTGACAATATAAAACTTTTTGCCTCACAACTTCTCATCATCATTATATTCTTTACTAATTTTCTAAGGTTTGGGTATGAGCAATCAAATACTTTTTATCTTTATTTTTTGCCATATGCACATATAAATACTTGAAACATATATATTCACTAAACCTCTATTGTTCTAATTCATTGGGTCTTCCTTTTGGGTAAAGTAGACAAAAAACATGATTAGATGAGCTAAATTTATTTTATTTTACTGCTATATTAACATAATATTGCAGACTTCCTGCCTCCACTTTTAACCATCTGATCAGTTAGGATTGGTGCTTCCTAAGTTTCTTTATCCCACTGTTAAGCCACTGGGGGCTCCTCCCTCTCCTTTGTGATCATTCCCTAGGCAGCATCTCTTTTCCTTGTCCCCCGAGAATATCCATACATTCCATTACACCAAATAATCCATTTTCCCCCATTTTCTTTTCTCATTCTCATCCATTCATTCATCTCATTAGACAGAATAATTTTTCCCCTGGATCATGTTCATTCAGAGTGTTATGTAATTTTCTCAAAAACTCATCTGTGTTCTTTTCATTATCAGATTCACTAGAGTGTAATATAAAACTATCTCCAACCTATGAATTTCTGTTTTCATATGCAACAAAAACAATCTAAATCACACCAATTTAGACTTTATTTCAATTGCTTTAGTCTTTTTATTTACAGCTAAACCTACCCCTGTACTTCTATGCATGTACTGCATTCAACTCTACTTCACAAGATCAGACAATCTTTATTCAGCTCTACCACATTTTCTCTATGATTTTCCCAGTTGCAATGTATGGCTGTGAAAGTTGGACCATAAGAAAGGCTGAGCACCAAAGAATTGAACTATGGTGCTGGAGAAGACTCCTGTGAGTCCCTTGAACTGCAAGGCAATCAAACCGGTCAGTTCTAGAGGAGATCAACCCTGAGCTGAAGATGAAACTCAAATACTTTGGCCACCTAATGAGAAGGAAGGACTTACTGGAAAAGATCCTGATGCTGAAAAAGATTGAGGGCAAAAGAAGAAGGGGGCAGCAGAGAATGAGGTGGCTGGATGGAGTCATTCAAAGCAGTAGGTGTGAGCTTAAATGGACTCCAGAGGATGGTAGAGGACAGGGAGGCCTGGAAGAACATTGTCCATGGGGTTGCGATGGATTGTACACTACTTCGCAATTAGCAACGACAAAAATTTTCTTTTTATTTTACACATAGCATATCTAATTCTCTTTCTTTCATTGCATTAATTAATTCATGCTCTTTATCATTTATTTTTCCAACATTCTATATCAAAACCTTCCATATCCAATGGCCGTCTTCAGGTCAGCCTAAAAATATTGGTCTTTGTTGCCCATCATGACCTTGGTTGTTCAAGGCTTTTACATTCTTTAATGTTTTGACACAACAGAGACTGTGGTATTCTCTGGTAATCCCCTGCTAATGCTAAGGGCAGTAAACTTTATTTTGGCACATTTTGATCAGCATACTATTACATGCACAATCAAAGCCCAGTTTTGAAGCATGTTCACTATTCAATCAAATTAGAGAGATAGAGATTTTGCAAGTGGATTCATCTTTGTAAATGCACTACTATTTATGTAGGTTTGGACAATTATATAATTACATGCAAAATATTGGTCCTTTTAGTTTTAGGTTTTTCTCTATTACAATTATATTTATTGTTAGAGATGTTGCCCGTGGAGGAGGAGCTGGGGTAATGGACTACAGTGATAAAAAAGTTTCCCAAGAAGGAAGGAATTGTTCAACATTGGACCTTGACCTTGGATTGACATTTATGCAAAGATGCAAACATTATCTTTAAAGACACAGGTTCATCACCTGTAACTAAATATTGATTTAGTTACACTAAGGTCCCAAAATGAAAGTTTGGTGCAGTGGTTAAGGCATCAAAGTAGAAATCAGGAGATCATGCATTCTATTCCCACCACAGGCACAAAATCATTTGGGTGATCTTAGACTGTCTTTGTCTGTCAAATCTAGGAAACAGGCAAGGTCAAACCATTTCCAAATATTTTGTCAAGAAAATCTCAGGGACTGATTCAGGCAGTTGTCAGGAGTCAACACTGATTCAAAGGCACCAAAACAAAAAATGAACACAAAAATATTCTTAACAGAGATATTGAACCTAAAGCCTTTGCATTACTGACTTATGACTCCTCTCCTCTTCTCCCTTGACAGCAGTGCCAATTAGTGTTTTATGCAAAGCTATGTAACACAGGATCTATAGCTGAAAAATGGTAAGTAGCATCAATGATGAATCCATCTCCTAATGCTAATACTGACTTCATCCCATACTTACACAAAGGCACCTTCATACAGCTTAGTTGCCAATTCTTGACATCCATCATTTCCATAAAAGAATGCGGCATATGGATAGGATCCAAAAATGGATCAGGGGTGAAAAAAAATGGATGGATGAAGAATAATATCTATTTTGCCCTATTAATTTGATATTCAGATTGACCTAATTGAAAATAAGTTAATACAACGTAGCTAAGAGCTGCCACAAATCAGCATTCTATAAAAGATTCAGTAAAAGTCGCTTCTAGGGAAGAGTTACTATTTTCAGGAATGAAAATGTTCAATTAATGATATGCAATATACAGTAATGCTATTTGAGAAGGAAGGGAAACACTTTCAGTTCAACTTGAATGATATGCAAAATTTCATACAAGATTAAAAATATGTACTTCGCTCCTAGGAGAGATAGAATTATCTATTTTAGCAAAAACATTCAGTTGAACATCCTATTCTGAGATATGCTTGACTAATAGCTTCTAATGTCCAGAATATTTTTATTCAGCACTGGTTATTGATGTTTTTTCTCCCACATATATCTGTAGCCTGGACTGAAATTAGAATCAGTGTAAATAAAAATAATAGAGACTGATTTCACAACTTTCTCTAAGCAATAATATTAAGTAGCTGAAATGTGTTTTTAACTGATGTTTTTATATATACTATGTACATTTTATGATTATTAGCTGTCCAGAATTATTGGTTAAAGTGGGCAGCCATATAAATTTGGTAAATAAATGAATGTGGAAGGGAGGGAGGGATTAGTTTGATGTATATCTGTGATGTTTGCACCTCTATTCTTCATTACCACTACCACCTTAGTTTAAATTTTTAATAACTACTTTTCAGCAATGGCCATCATCATTCATTTCAGGCATAAATGAAGTGGTAAATTAAACAATGGCAAAATAGAGAAACTAGAGCAAAGTTGCTGATTCACCAATTTTGTTTGGGTTTTTTCTCAAGCAGGTGAAATGGAGAATAAGAAGCAAGTCATAGCAACTGGCTATGGAACATCCAGCGAAAATATTTTATTCCAGAGACTCCTAAAACCTGGAGCCAACATTGAATGGCTGCCCATTCACCAATTCCCCATCATGAATGAAGCAAACCTATGGCTTAAGATACAGCTTCACAAGAGGGTCATCCTTATGTCTAAGTGAAGAAAATCCATGACCTTTTTTCATGTATTCTCTTGATTATCTCTTCTCTTTGAACTTTAGAGAGTTCTTGCAATTCTATCTCTTCATTGTGATCTCATCTGACCCTTCTCACTCCCCTCAGCCTTGCTAGCTGTTCTTCCTCTTAATTAGCTTATGATAGCAGACAAGGACAAAATACACCCAAATGCTTCCAATTAGAGTTCCCTTCTTCCCCTCCCCTTGAGCCTATTAATATATCATGAAGTCGAATAACTCTAATCAGGACAAACTAGTAATTAATATTGTAAGTAAGCTGCCTATTATGTGTGTGTTTAACAGACAGGTGTTGGAACAGATGTGGCTGACTGCCTCCTGGTTGCCATGGGAACCGAAACATTCCCAGCTCAAATAAGTTATCCAGGTATAGAAAGAAGCTCTCTTTGGGGTTAGAGGGGAGGAAGAATCTTTGGTCTTAAAAAGAAAGCAACATCAGTAAAGCTTCTCATGTACAGTATACATCTTGTAAAGTGCATTTTTGTTTGGAGTTCAGTGAATTTGAACTGGGTATTTTATGTGATCTGACATGGGGACTTAACCTCAGAATTAACCTGGAATTTATATTTGGCCAGGCATCAAAAAATTCATCAAGCAGGTAGGACTAGATTGGAATAAGAATGGGTCACAGTATTTGGATCTGGTGGCAAGCAGTCAGAAGCCTTTTTAGAGGATCCAATCTGGGTTGGTTACTGGGACAAGAACTTTACCTTACAAGCTTTCAGACTCACGTGGGACCTATTCTTAGAAAAATACTGTTGCATCAGAATGTGTGCTTTAAGTTATTCTATAAGTGTAGTATTTATAGACTGAATGTCTGGTCCCAGAGAGCGATCCAGATTTCATCCCGCAATATTATTAAGGGATACATCTATTTGCCTTCATTTGGAAGTCTTTTAGTTGGTCAGGCCTATAATGAGAAATTTAGCCATCTCTCTGCTCAACAGACAAGTACCTTCTGATTATTGGACTCAAGTTCCTGCAACTGACCTTACAACTTCAGTTTGGAAAATATCCATTTCACTTTACCTAAATCAATTTCTCTTTAATAAGATCTATATAGGATATGGCTCTCTCAAGTTACTGTCTCACACAGATCACCGCCAAATAATTTATTTCAATTGATTTAACTATTTTCAACTGATGGATGAAGCATTTGTTAAGTACCCTCTCAATATGGCCCAATTCTGTTTCTTTCATTATGCATTTCCAAAGGAAAAAAAATCTTAGATTGTGCTTCCTTTGTGTACTGTCTAGCCAGCATCCAGAAAGCCATCCTGCTTCCTTCAAATTTATCTTCCTCCATCACTACTTGTTCTTTATCTCCTTCTCATAGCATGTTTTGCACTTGTGAAGTTACTATTGCCACAAAGAAAGCAGTTCTCTGTGAAATCCATACGCATTCTATACAGGCACTCAAAAATAAGGTTTTCAAATATTTATTTAAAATCCAGCCATTCCTGCATGTAAATTCATGTCTAAACAGGAAATTGTTCTTTTTATAAAGAAGCAATGAACTCTGAATCACTAACTAATAACTTTTAGTTATTAAATCCTCTTGAAACATACTACTTCACGTTGTGCAATAGATAAAGATCATGAGAAAATCCAAATGTCAGTACAAAAAAGCCAAGCAACAGCTAATGTTGCCAAAATATGAAGGTTTTATTCATAAATATTTTGGATAATATCCCTTTATCAAGCAACACATAAATTGACAGGAATTTAGAAATTAAAAGAAAATTCCACTGGATGTATTTTAACAATAGGTTAAAGTTTGGACAAGTCCATTTGCAGTAAAATTAATAATATATGTCAAATAATGTCCTTCAAAAGTACATATTGTATTTCTTAACATAGGCTGAAAAGCTTTATTTCTCTGCTATAAGGATATAAAAGCCTCTTGTGATGCAGTTTATAATCCAGTTTGCTTTTTGAGGAGCTCTCAATTCCTGGGACTCTTGACTAGAAGGACGCTACATTCACATGGAACCTCCTCTCTGTAGGTAGAAAGAGAGGGAGGGCCATAGTCAAGAAGGCATATTTACTCTTCTAACTGTGACAAGGTAAATCTCCCATCCAGTGGTGGGTTTCAAAAAAATTTGGAACCTCTTCTGTAGGTGTGCCCTGCTTTCTGGGTCCACTGGTGGAACCTCTTCTAACCGGTTTGGTAGATTTGATGAACCGGTTCTACCGAATAGGTGAGAACTGATAGGAACTCACCTCTGCTCCCATCATTCCTTGTGTCCTCAATTGAGAGGCAAGAAGAAATCATGTCAGAATAAGTTCAAAGAAACTTAGCTCTTCTGCATCCAAATCTCTCCCATTCCCTGAAAGGTCTTAAGTAAATGGGGAAAAGGTAAACTCACACTGGTGTCAACTGGAATGAAATTGTAACAGATACAAGAGATAGAACAGCTGCAAAATAACCTCTTCCCTTGACTGATATAGGATGGTAGCAACTACCTCACAAATTCTTTACCACCCACATGGCCTTTCCACAACATTTCACCAGAAAACTCTGGAATCTGTCAATCAAATATTTATGTGTGTAGTTTTATGTATACACACACAAACATATATCTAGGAGAAAAGTCAAAAGTTGCTAAGGAGAAAGGTGGGATTTAGTCCTCCAATATTCATCTCTCTACTTTATACAATACAATACAGTAGCAGAGTTGGAAGGGATCTTGGAGGTCTTCTAGTCCAACCCCCTTCCTAGGCAGGAGACCCTATACCGTTTCAGACAAATGGCTATCCAATATCTTCTTAAAGACTTCCAGTGTTGGGGCATTCACAACTTCTGGAGGCAAGCTGTTCCACTGATTAATTGTTCTAACTGTCAGGAAATTTCTCCTCAGTTCTAAGTTGCTTCTTTCCTTGATTAGTTTCCATCCATTGCTTCTTGTTCTACCCTCAGGTGCTTTGGATAATAGTTTGACTCCCTCTTCTTTGTAGCAACTCCTGAGATATTGGAACACTGCTATCATGTCTCCCCTAGTCTTTCTTTCTCTTAAACTAGACATACCCAGTTCCTGCAACCGTTCTTCATATGTTTTAGTCTCCAGCCCCTAATCATCTTTGATGCTCTTCTCTGCACTCTTTCTAGAGTCTCCACATCTTTTCTACATCATGGTAACCAAAAGTGAATGCAGTATTCCAAGTGTAGCCTTACCAAGGCATTATAAAGTGGTATTAACACTTCACATGATCTTGATTCTATCCCTCTATTTATGCAGCCTAGAACTGTGTTGGCTTTTTTGGCAGCTGCTGCACACTACTGGCTCATATTTAAATGGTTGTCCACTAGGACTCCAAGATCGCTCTCACAGTTACTACTATTGAGCATGGTACCACCTATACTGTACCTGTGCATTTCGTTTTTCTTGCCTAAATGTAGAACCTTTCTCTTTTCACCATTGAATTTCATTTTATTAGATAGTGCCCAATGTTCAAGTTTGTCAAGATCCTTCTGTATCTTAAGCCTGTTTTCTGGAGCATTGGCTATTCCTGCCAGCTTGGTGTCATCTGCAAATTTGATGAGTTCCCCATTTATTCCCTCATCCAAATCATTGTTGAAGATGTTGAAGAATACTGGACCTAAAACAGAGCCTTGAGGTACTCCACTGCATACTTCCCTCCATGTATATGCAGTTCCATTGAGGACTATATGTTGAGTGTGGTTGGTCAGCCAGTTACGAATCCATCTGGTGGTGATCCTGTCCAACCCACATTCTTCTACTTTATCTAGTAGTAGGTTATAGTCTACCTTATCAAATGCCTTACTGAAGTCCAAGCAAACTATATCGACGGCATTCCTCTGGTCCACTAATTTTGTCACTTTGTCAAAGAATGCAATAAGATTAGTCTGGTGTGATCTGTTTTTGACAAACACATGTTGGCTTTTGGCTATTACTTTGTTTATTTCTAGGTGTTCGCTAATTTGTTGCTTGATTATCTTTTCCAGAATCTTTCCTGGTATTGATGTTAGGCTGATAGTTTCCTGGATCTATGTTTTTCCTTTTTTGAAGATGGGAACCACCTCAGCTCTTTTCAAGTCCTCTGGCAGTTCCCCGGTGCTTCAGGATCTCTGAAAGATATAGTTCAGTGGTTCTGAGATCTCATCTGTGAGTTTCTTCAGAACCCTGGGGTGTAATTCGTCCGGTCCTGGTGATTTGAACTCGTCTAAGGTAGACATGTGCTCACTTACCATTTTCTTCCATATTTCAATTTGTGTTCCTAATCTGATTTTTGTAGTGCTGTTTTTGATAGGTTGGACTGTTTTATCCCTTTGTGTAAAGACATATGCAAAAAATGAGTTAAATAACTCTGCTTTCTTCCTGTTGCTTGTCACCTTCTTTCCACTTTCTCCCAGCAATGGACCAATTGTTTCCTTAAGCTTTTTCTTGTTTTTAACATGTTGGAAGAAGCTTTTTTTGATTCAAATCAAATTTTCTTTGATTCTTTTGATTACCAAGAAATCTTGTACAGATAAAATCCCAAGATGCAGGCTGGCCAGAGAGTGTGACTATAAAGCATCAATTGCCCAAGAGTGAAAGAACATATATAAAGGTGAAGCATTTCCTTTATTAACTCTAGAGTAATTCTGTGAGGCTTTGGCAATACGTATTGCTAATGCATCTTTGTAGCTGGAAGAGATGAATGGCTTCTCTACTGAAATGCTGCTTACCTATAAACAACCAGTACATCCTTTCAAATAAAGTATGTTGTTACAGCTCCAGGTTATCTCCTTTCATTCAATGGGCATTTTGTATTTGCTTTTCTTTAATCAAATGACAACTTTTCACAAAATTATTTACTGCAAAGCAGTACATTCTACCCATAATTGTTTCCTCATTAGTCTTACAATATTTTCCTTCATCTTACATAGCCATAACCCCACACTACACAGAGGCAGATTCTCAGCAATTAATTAGTTTTCAATCCTCAGCAAGTAATTAGATTCCAAACTAAATAGCAACCGCATCATTCAAACACTTCTTCCAAAGGTTAATATTCTGGATGAATCAACTGGATTGACTTGGGATTTAAAAGATCTTACTATAAGGTTTTTGGACCGCGGTAGTTAAAAACACTGCAGTGTAGTAGCAAGTTGATGTGAAAAGCAGGCAATCTACCACAGAGAACAAAAATACATTTTGCTTTGAATAGAGGACATCTGGTCTGATTCTTATAACAGAGGAATGGATAGTAGTCCCTGATGCCTCTTGAACCATTTATGGCATTCACCCATCCAAAGCACTATGTGTGAAAAGTAGTTTTACACAAGATATACAGCCTCCAATGCACAGTCATTCATTCAGTGTGGAGAATTGCAGAATTAAAGAAGGAGGACATTTTATTATTATTCACAACTTTATCTTCTAATAATTTTTCCAAATTTTAATCCCATCAACAGAAGCTGAAACATGCCTTTTTCACAGACTGGCAAAAATAAGCAACAGGCTTTATTTATTTATTTATTTATTTATTTATTTATTTATTTATTTACTTACTTACACACACACACACACACACACACACACACACACACACACACACACACACACACACACACACACACACACACACATATATATATATATATATATATATATATATATATATATATATATATATATATATATATATATAATTGTATTTGTGCTGTAACAAAGGCAACAGTAAAAATATTGGGTTTCTGTCATGATGGACTCTTGTGACGAGCCGATAGATAGATAATGGGCTAATCTATTATGGGGAGTCGTTATGTTGAAAGATGCTGCAAATCTAAGCATTTACTTATTTGGAAATAAATTGTGCTGGGGAAAAAATGGCTTTCATTTGCGTAGACAATGTTAGTGTTTTCTGTAAGTCTGAAAATTTCTCCAAATCAAGAATAGGTAACTTACTGGACAACAAAAAGTGTTGAAAAGTAAGTTCCATATATTTTTGTTTGGAGACCTATAAATAATCATAATTAACATGAAAGCACTTCAAAGCTTAAATTATGGTTGTGAAGTATAAAAACATGAGCATTGTAGATAGAGAAGTGCATGTCCTGACTTCTTGCACTTTTGATTACTCATTGGTGCCTAAATCTCAAAAAACCTCTGATAGACTGAATAAAATATGTATGTCAAACTGCAGTGCATGATTCTGATGGTCAAAGGTAATGATGGCAATAATAAATTGGAAACAATAATGGCATAAAATTCATGATTAATATGACAGATTGTAGACTAGGACTCGCCATGTTGTCTATTCTTTGGGGACAATAAGAGCAAAATGAAGTAATTAATAGGTTTTTCTAGGTTAGATGCTGCAGTTACAACCATAGAAGCAGCCAGACCTTGGATTGCTGCTTACTAGTTAAACTGAATACATTTCAGTTTATTCAATCTGAGAATATAGACAGAGTTTTGAAGGAGTGAGGACAGCTACAATTATTCTCAATCACAATAAAAGCAGCTACAGTGAAGTGGCTAAAAGGGTGATGAATGAGTCCAAGTCTCGTGTCTTGAAATTTTGATTTTTCGATGTTTGAAAAAAAGATGTGGTAATTCAATTGTAGGAAAAGTCTTCTTTAATCCCAATCATGGTGACATTTCTAACCAAATGAAATATTCTGGCATTTGACACAATGCTTGGAGAGATGGTTTCTTTCTTCATCTAGAATTATTTCAAAATGAGTTTTAGGTTGGATACTGGAGTCAAGGTAGTTTTCCTCAACTTGCTGGCTGATCTACTGTAATAATTAAACACAGACTATGTATAACTGAATGTGGACTGAACTATTTCAAAGTTTTAGCATTAGCTAGTGACTAATGGCATCTTTCTCCCAGGCTTCTATTTCTCTCCCTCCCTCACATTTACCTGAACTATGACTTAGTTTAATTAATATATAGATGACATTTATCTCTCCTCCTTTGTCTCTCATTCCATGATGATTCTCAACTATTGATTGGAAATGGTGATAAATTGTATGCAGGCTAACCTGACTATACCCCATGAAAATAAAGACTGATCATCTTGCTCATTCAGAGCTAGATGAATAAATGCCAAAATGTCTATTCCTGCCACACCTTATACTAAGTATAAAGAAAAGCAAGGTGTTCATTATGCTATGGAAAATACAGAAGAATGCAACCCAGGTCGCCTTGCGTTATTTGGATTTTTGCAAGGTCTATAGTTTTTATAGCCTAATCAAGATCTTTCAATGAATAAAGAAAGTAGTTCTAAACAAGTCCATTTACTATCATACTTAGTCATAAACATTAAAAATCAGAGCTCAGCTTTTCCTTAGCATTGAAAGAGAGCTGGCAGTACTGGTTCGGATCATGCTAAATGCAAAGCAAATTTAGCAGGATATGCATATGCATTTAATATATTATGATCATTGTTATTATTGTTGATTGCATCGTCAGATGTATAGATAAAATTTTGCATTTTTATCCACCTCTTGAGCCTTTCCCATAAACCTGGGGTAGAGAGAGGTTGATGGAGTTAAAAGTATCATTATATGATGTAAGTTGTTCCAAGCTGTTCCTTTTGCAATTGAGCAATGGTGATTTTGTTAATGCCAGTGGTATTACCCCTTTTGCAATTGGGGGAATTAAGAAGTTTCAAAGGGAGAAACAGAAATATTTAAAAAAAACTCAAAATGTTTAGCCTTTTTAAAATTTATTTTATAGGACCTCAGGCAAACAGAAAGAAAACACCCATGGGCTATCTTTGCTTTAGATCATCTCTTATTTTAAAACTCAAGAAAACTTTGTACCAGGCAAACTGACAGAAGCAATCCAATAGCAGATCCCACAAGAGTCCCAAATTAAGTCAAGTAAGACTACATATAATGCAAGGTAGGATGTACTCCCATACATCCAAATCATACAAATTCTACTTACAACTTCAAGCTCATCCCCTCTTCTATAATCTTCAGCTAAAGAGTTGAGTACGTAGCACATCTGTGTAACACTAAAAAAAGAATGTACCACAGATAATGAAGGGAGTGGAGAGTATACTATCATTTACATAGTTATTGCATGGAACCCATATGTGAAACGTTGAAATAGGAACAGCTGACAATGAGGGAAAAGAAGGATATATGTTGCAAGGAAAGACTTTTCTTTAACCTGGTATTGTTGTATAAGGGTATTAATTGTAGGTTTTCATTTGAATAGGCATGGATGGAATAGGACACTAGCAAATAGCTTATGTAATAACTCATATTACACCAAGGACAGACTTTAAGACTATTTGTAAAAATGTCCTTGGCCTCCTAGCTTGGTCCTTATTTCATCCCAGGTTTTGCAGATGGAATCTGGTCCATATCTCATTGATGTATGTAGATTGCCACACTTCCCACATTTAGCATCACAACAAGTTTGAAGCCATAGGAGTCAGATTTGGTCAGGAAGGACTAAAGAATGGAAAGAGTTGGTTATTAGAAAATATTGGAATTGTATCTTCTTTTCAGTCAAAACCTCTGAGCATCACTCAACAGCAAAAGGGTAACCATGGGAGGTACAGAATGTGGTGTCCATTGTGCTACATCTTTCCTGGTCTTAATGTCTGTCCTTGGTGTACTATGAGTTATAAAAGAAGGGTTCTAATTTGTCAGCCCTACAATTCTCCATGAAGTCATTGTTATTAACATTACTATTTTTTTCCTGCAATACATATAAAAATGCAAATATTTTACATAAAGTCATCATAGCTGAAAAGAGTCAATCTTAAAAAAAGAGGTAAAACTATTCTATTCCATTTCCACTTTCACTTTATTTTTCTTCTCAATAGTATTTTATGGCCATTGATTACACTAAAGTCTTCACTTCATTTATATGTTGCAGTAGAGGGCAGGAAGAATTCACATGGGGAAGACGGATTCTCTATAGATATTGTAGACTTCTGTAAACCCTTCCATACAGAGGTGGTGCCACTTTAGCTATAGGAGCAATAGCCCTCACACCTGAACCACAGAAACAACAAATTGCATATGAGACTATTGTTATAAGTACATAAACTCATCATCCATGGGGAGTTTACGTTATGGCAGCTTCAGGGCAGATTTGTATGACCCTCTGAAGAAGCAATAAGTAAGTATTAAATTAGATATTACATTAATATAGTACATAGAGTGAAACTGATCTGTACTTTTTATTTCCTAGTAATCACATGGTAACTTGGCTGGGCCCCAGTTTATTTTCTCACTCCCCTTTAACCTTATGTGTACATGGAAGGAATTCAAAGCTTAGCTCACTCATTTGCACTCAATGGCCCCAAGTATAGATTAGTATTCCCACATCCTTACAAAAACTAGAACAAAATATTGATGTAGATGTAGATATAACAATGTATAATTTGACCCAGGATTTCTTCCCTTGCCTGGAAGTTTTTAGGCTATAGAGATGTGGATTGAAATAATGTAAAATACAGTGTTGGTGCACATTCTTAAATGGCCTTTAGACAAAACAAATGTTTATTAATAAAAAGCAGCTTTTACATTGCCCATAACAGTAGTGTTAAATATCTGAGACACCTCAATGGATTTTAAATCATTCCTACTCTTTATCTTTCATAATGTTTTCTTATTACAGCCCATCCAATTCATCTTGTAACTAGCCTGAAACTAAAGCTACAGGATGCTAAAATGAATGCATTATTAGATAATGGGATGCACTTCTCTGTATCTAAAATATAGAGAAATAATTCCCTAAGGCTGATGAGCTACAGCTACAACCCACAGCTAATTTATTTTAATGCATACACATGGTTTAAAATGTATAATATTCTGGCTGAACAAGGCAAGCTTAACCTTGACTGGATGATTATAATTTCAGAATTGACTGCCCAGCTCAGGCCATGCCTAAGGGAAAGTTTTGTTATCAAAGACATTGTTAAACTAAGCACCCTGTGTAATACGGTTTCTGCTTTATGAGGAAATTATTAAAGATAGGGCTGTCCACACAGCTGAGAAGTCCCTGTGGTAGCTGAAATATGCTAGTGGCTGGGATCCCCAAGTTTTAAAGGTTTATAAATGCTGGGTACAGCATATGTCTAATAAGAAATGGAAATAACTGATTTGATAAACAGCTTACTATTCATTTTGAAATGAACAAAGCTAAGGATATAAATCATTTAAAACAGGAGTAGGGACTTTGTAATGTTGGATTTACTGATAATTCTCCCTGTGATATCTAGCTGTTTGTCACAGTTTTTAGACAATTAACAATAATATTATTTAACAATACTCTCTAGCAGCACCAAATTGCTAAGTTAAAAAGACGGTTGGGTAACAAAAAAAGAGAGTTTTTAATGTTATCATTGAAAGAATGTGAGTTCTGTCCCATTTTGGGGCCGAACATATTCTTGGAAACCCCCAGGACTAGAATAATTGACTGTTTTTATGTATACATACTGTTATAATTATTATAATTATTGTTGTTGTGTGAGTTAATACTGTTATTATTTAATATTTGAATCTACAGTAGGTAGTAATTAGATCTACTTCTATTATGCCAAGCAAAAAGGTGGTTGGTCTGGGAAAATTTAGAGTTGTTTCAACACAATCAGGAAGATAATCTAAGTCCATTGACAGACAAGAGACTCCAACAGATGTTGTTTTGCTCAGGATCCTCTCAAACAGAACCTGATATTTATGAATCATTGGCAAAGACCATGGAGACAGTTATAAAACAAGATTATTTTTGCTTGTGGTGTAACTTGTGGACACTTGACATGGACAGTGCATGTATGTTAGGAGTAATTCTTAGCAAGAAGAAAACCAATCTGAAATACTTCATTTTCAATAAAAACTGAGCAGGAGGATACAATGTTCACTGATTATTCAGCTCTTTTTTGTAGCATAGATGAGTGAGAGGAGGGCCATTGATGAGAAATTATCAGAACTTGACCATTACTGGATTCCCTTTTCTGCAAGTGAATATCTGTACCTGAAACTGTGTTGTAAGAACATGTTAGAAATAGCTGTTGCTTATCCTGCTACTCTGATATCCTGTTATTTGACTTCATTGATATCATTATAGGGTTAGTTTTTGATTCATTCTAGGCTTTAATGTTTAATGTTGGGAGCTTTTAATTTCCATAACATGGGAGTGGGATCTACAAAATGCTTGGTTTTCATGGCAACCACAGATGCCAATCAGATAATGTTTGGTCACCCCTTTGATCAAGTTTTCTCCTCAGAGCAGATGTTTTATGATCAAATAACTTTTATTTCATCAAAACACCACTGGTTTACAGAAGAGTCACTATTTATTTATTTAGAAAATGATTATTCTGCCTACTTGCACATGGCAAGTCAAGGGGCAGGACATAAAAACACAATATAAAAGAAATAAAAATAATTTTAAAATGAGAACAAGAAAATAAGAAACACCCCCACCCCATCCCTCACCCCAGCGACAACACACATTCATACCAACCATTTAATGGGCTCCATCCTGCTCTGGGTTCCCCAGGCCCATTGAGAGACATAAACTCAGAAGAAAGCTGTAATGGTCCCATCACCCTGGATGTTTCCCCCCATTCTTTCCAAATTCAGGAAGGTGGCCAAAGCTCTATTGGGGAAGGAGGGGAATCCTACTGGTTTAACAACTGGTTCACTGAGCATGTGTAACCTTCCGCATTACTGCTTGTGAGGAAAACAGCTGAGGCACAGCATCAATCAGCTAGGCTTCACAAAAGGAAATATAGCTCAGTATAGTGCAGGGGCAGATGGGCAGGCCCACTTCAAAGTCACAGCAAACTGGTTCACTCCCAGCTGATACTGGTTCACCTGAACTGATCGAATCCCAGCCCTGGTTGGAACCTGAGATCCTAGGTGGGCATGATCTTTTATTTATATGTATTGTTTTAAATTGTTTAAATATATTTCTGATGTTTTTGCAGAAAAACAACTGCACAGCAGGATATAAATTATATAAATAAATAAAGATGTCAAGAATTTAAGACTTTCATAGTATATCCACAAAGCCTAAAAAGAAAGGTGAAGAAGAAAGAAATCCCCGTGGAAGTTTCACTGCTGTTCTGACATGATGGAAGAAATCTTAACTACCAACAAGCATGGCTGGAGTCCTTGAATTTCAAACACTACCAGCCTTAAGGAATCACAATTGATGAAGAAGACATGACTCCAACAGAAAGTTGTCAACTTCTAACTAAATTTGTATTTCTCTTCAGTTTCCAGGGACATTTTCTCAAACGCACCACTTTTACGTTGCATAGGAAAAGACCTGTGAACAGAGTATTAGCATTAGAATAGAATGCACAAATGTACGTGAAATATATATTCACAATTCGCAATTTAATGAGCTTATATGCCGCTCAATCCAGGAAGACTCCAGGCGGCTTACAAATACGAAATAAAATAAAATAACACATAGAGGAAAGAGACATACACAGTTTAAAAAAACACACAACATACATTTGGCTTAACTGGGGATTGGACCTGATTTAAAATATCAGCAACGCCAGGCCTGTTGAAACAGCCATGTTTTGGTGGCTTTTTGGAAGGCCACGAGAATGGGAAGGGTCCGGATCTCTGCTGGTAGATTGTTCCACAGAGCCGGAGCAGCTACAGAGAAGGCGAGTGGTCGCCAGCCGGCATTGTCTGGTCAACGGCACCCGGAGGAGGACTAGCCTGTGAGTTCTTATTGGACGTTGGGAGGTGTGTAGCAGGAGGCGGTCTCTCAGATATCCAGGTCCAATGCCATGTAGGGCTTTAAAGGTAAGCACCAGCACTTTGTAGCACGTCCAGAGACCAATGGGGAATCAGTGCAGCTCGCGGAGGATAGGTGTAACATGGGTGTACCGAGGTACACCCGATATCGCTCACGCGGCTGCATTCTGGACCAACTGTAGTCTCCAAACACTCTTCAAGGGCAGCCCCATGTAGAGGGGTAAATATAATAACAAATTCTTTGTATAAATCTTTGGAAGCCTTTAGTCTGGATAATCATGTTTGAATATCAACTAATGCATTTAAACTATAGTCAGTATTGTTGTTTGACAAATACACAGTTTCATATTTTTACTTTTGGTGGCAATGATCCGTTGTGGGGGAATTTTGAAATAAATTTCGTGATTGCTGTCAAGAATTTCTCCACAGTTGGCCACAGAGTAAAATTATATTGTATCATCATTTTGAACTTCATTAATGCAGTTCATGGCCTAAAGATCTGTGTGTGTGTGTGTGTGTAAAATCATATATGAACATAATATAAAACCTCCAAGCAGCTATGTACTGTGTAAACTCAGTGTAAACAGCAAACAAGAAATCCCAATTTTGAGAAATACATTGTGGCTCCATTATTTCTATTTATTTCTTATGTGGAAGCCCTTCAGACTTTTCATAAAATTAATTCTAGGGCAGTATGGAATGTTATACCTTTTTTGCTTATGAAATTATATTTATCCAAAATGAAGGTATATCTAAATTTAAGAGGAACCTCTGGGGGAAAAAAGAAAAAGTAAACTAAAGTTCTCCAGTTTCTTCATCCTGTCAACCTTAGTATCCATCTCCAGCTGAAACCAATCCTGGAGTTTTTCCTCGCCCCAATAGCTGTGTGCTTATGTCATGTACTTCTATGTTCATGACTACATACCTAGCAGAAGCCACATTCTAAATTAGGGCAAGTCCAACTCTTAATATCAATTGAAAGAATCGGTCCCTTTAAAATAGACTATTTTGTTAACATCTATATATACAACCACTCTTTTCATATGCACAAATCACTCCCACAGACCCAGATGACTACTTTACATACATACGTGTACACATGCACGCATGCGCACAAACATGTGTGAGCACACACGCACACACACTTTCCAGCAGAAATAGCAATAAAGAGGAAGAGGCATTATGCTGTGCTACAAGGGAGGCATGCCTGTACCAGAGGTGGTATCCTGCCGGTTCACACTGGTTCAGGCGAACTGATGGTGGTGGCGGTGCGAGGCTCCAACCACCCACCCAGACGTCATCATGGACCTGCACATGTGCAGAAGGTTCTGTGCATGTCCAGTTGGGGGGCGCACACTCCCACTACTGAACCAGTAGTGAAGATAATAGGATATCATTACTGGCCTGCACTGGAAATGGAAGGAAAGAGAATGAAAGGGATAAACCAAATAGGATGGAGATGAGATAAGAAGAAGTAATTAAATAAGAGCAACAGAGAGAGAAGCCCTTAAGAAAGCCCTAAGTACGTTATGAAAATAAAATTCTTCCATATTATTGCTTGCTTGCAACTCGTCGTTAAGTACATAGCAGATGAACTCATGGATAAGAAATAATCTCAATGGCCAGCAGTTTCTGAAATACTTCTCCATAAAACTAGTCAATCCCATTTAAAGTCACAAAATGGCCAAACTTCACATTATATCTGAAATACATACAGTTCTTCTTTCTGGAGGGTGGGTACCACGTAGGAAGATCAGTTCTTCCCTTTCCTTCTTGGACTAATTTCACTTAAAACATTTATTTCCCCTTAGTACTTCTTCTATAGTCAGGTTCGGCAATATGATGTACGGAAATCATTATGAACATAATCATAATGCATTTTCAGTATTTATCTGAAATCTTCTCTAAAGCAGAAGATGGGGAAAGAGATAAAAGCCTGGCACTCTAAATGCTACAAGAAGCCAATAGGCAGCTAGGTAATTGGTGTAATATGGTTCTAATCACCCCCATCAGAAAATATGCTTCCATGTTTTAGTAAAAGAAGATGTTGCCTATAAAAATGTCATTATGAACAGTCCCGAAATATTGCTCCTTCTATAGCAAATTTGACTGGTAAGGGGGAAGGGGGAGAAATGGAACAAAAATTGAGCCACTGAAAAAGGAGGAAGGAATGAGAGACATGTTGACCCAAACCACAAAGTTTGGTTCCATCAAGACTTTCTCTCTCCTATTGAAAAACTTGGTCCCACACTTACCGATTCGAATTCTGTAGAGATTCTCACTCATCCAGATCATGGTTGTCCCAAAGGTGCTTTTTTTTCAGGAGGCAACTGGACTTTCTTGATGTTTTGAAGATACTTTGTTTCTCATCCAAAAAGCTTCTTCAGCTCTGACAGGATAGTGGGGAATGGAAGGATTTATTTTCCTTGCAGACAACTGGTCATTTGCATGACCCTCTAAAACAGAGGTATCAAACTCGCAGCCCACAGGCCAGATGTGTCATGTGCCTGCCCTGCCCTTCCCAGTTTAGCAAAGGGGAGAAAAGTCCTGATACATCATGTGACGCCATTGTGATGACACGAGTTTGACACCCCTGCTCTAAAAGGATGCAAATGACCAGCTGTCTGCAAGGAATATTAATCCTTCCATTCTTCGCTATCCTGTCAGAGCTGAAGAAGCTTCTTGAATGACAAGTGAAACATCTTCAAAGAAGAAAAAACAAGAAAGTCCAGTTGCCTCCTGGACTTTGGGACTACCGATTAGAATATTGTTTGTTCTATTCTAACATCATTTCTGATTGGCTCTGGTTCAACTCACAAGATCTGGAGAAAAGGTACAGGGAAATATGCTTCCATAAATATATTGAATTTAGGACATCTCCCACCTCCTAAAAGAAACATTCTAAGTTGTCTCCTAATCCAAATTTCTTATCCTTCATAACATATGTCTTGTCCCACCTATCTGGCCTACTATGTTTATATTTGGGGTCTGGCAGTAGTCATAAATCAATGAAAAGCCACAATAGTGAAGTTTTTGCTATCAAGTTTGGATTCAAATTTGCAAATAATCATTTAGCCAATGAGAGGTCTTAAATAATGTGCTGAGCATAAGCCTAAATATTCATTCTTCAGAGTATTAAATGGGTTATTATAAATTTGACTTTGCTTATATAACCTAGTAATGGTTAAAAAAAATATTATTCAAGGTTTCTTCAAAATTCCACGGATACATCTAAGTTTAAAACTAGAACTTTTCACATATAAATCTGGTGGGTGTAGCCATTGAGCTTCAGACATTGCATTATAAGCCATTTTAAGGCTGTTGTGCAGAAGCTATGATTCTCTGAACTATATTGATATAAGATGGCCAATGATGCAGAGGTGGGTTCCTACCGGTTTGGACCAGTTAGGCTGAGGAGGTAGTAACTCGGCCATGCATGTGCTCGAACTGGTTTCATTGACGGCACCATCTTCTTTTTTGCTTCTGTGCATGCGCAGAAGCATTTTTTTACTTCTGCACATGCATGCATAGTGCGTATCAAGTGCACGCGTGCCCGAAACATGTCCCTGAGCGAGCTGGCAGTAAAATAAGCCAGAACCCACCCCTGCAATGGTAGTATATGCTGGCAGTTGTGATCTATTCCTTTTGGAGAGCGGCATATTTCCTATCCTTCCTTAAACAAAGGGTGACAGCTACTGTAAGAAAAACAGAAGAATATCATGCTGGGGAAGGTGAACTCATTTTGTTAATCACAAAAACCATCCATGTATTTATCCATTTCTTGATTGTAGCTAGAAATATGCCTGATATTTTTTTTTTGAGCCCTTGTCAGAAGTTTTTTAATGAAATGGCAGGTATCCATCTTCGCACAGCTCAGTCGTGGGGAAGAATTGGCAACACAGAAAGCACTGTCGTTCAAAACTGTCATATCCCAAGATGTTTAGAGATGTTTCTGTTGCTATCAAATGCATCAGACCATCAGGTAAATGTCAACAAGGCCTATAAGAGTTAGAACTCAGAGTCCCACATCGCCACCTGCTGGAGTCAGTCATCATCACATAAGCTGCCGCCGAGTTAACAAAGGAAAGGCTTTGCTTTGTTTATTTTCAAAATAATGAACAGCTCAAAAAATAGGTGGTGCAAAGAAAATATGCCAGCAAAGCTGCTCTCGAGCATATGATCAAAGGATTGGAGACGACAATGCAGATCTAACTGAATAAAGTGCAAGTGATACAGAATGCTTTTGCCACTGATCAGCATTAGGTCCTGCCAATTGGATGGAAAAAGAGCTGAAATCAGAGTGGCTACATTACCTTATTTGCAAGGTTTTTATGCAGAGTGAGAGTCTGGGAAATCCCATTTGTGTCAAATCAATATTTGCATATTTGTTAGTTGATAATTAATAACACAAAGAAAAGAAATGAACATGAGCATCATATTTCAGTTACAGCAAGACACAGGATAAAGTTACTTATAAGTCTTTGGTTAGCTGCCTATGGAATCTTTCTGCTGGCAAACCCCTCTTTGGGCATATAATGTTTGTATCTAGGCAGGCCAGCTATTTTCTGATTGCTTCACAACATCATCAGGGTCCTCATATTTCGGTAGCTCTAGGGTAAGGATGTATGATCAACTTAAACTTTCTTGAAAGGGGGTTGGGGGAAAATCTGGGTTTGTTATTGTATCTCTTGCTTGCAACCTGCCAAGATGATATTTTATAAGATCAGTGGTGACATCTTCTGTCCAGCATTCCTCTCAGTCTTGGGTTTGATTTGTTGGTATTTTTTTTCCCTGCTCCCACTTCAACCACTTTTAAATTGTCCTTCCATTTTCCATTAAAAATGCCATGCACGGCCTCTTTATTTCAAAATAACATCCATCCTAATTTGTTCTAGTGCTGATTGAAAAAGTGCAGCAAAAGACTCACACCATACTATTTTAGTCAGAAACAAACATCAAGCAAATAAAAAGGGACAGGACTTTAATTGCCTAGATGCATCCACCATTTTGACTTCTTTGGGAATCCACCCAGAGGTGGATTTCTGCAGGTTCACCCTGGATCGCAGTAGTGGCGGCGGTGGGAGGCTCCGCCCCCCTGCCCAGACGCTTCTGCATATGAGCAGAAGCGTCATGCGAGCGAGCACAGACAAGCGAACCGGTAGCAAAATAAATTGAAACCCACCACTGAATCCATCCTGAACCTGCAGACATTTCCTCTGTACATGCACCAGATACATTTACCCCTTGTTGTAAGGACTCAAGCTGATGAAGTAAAAAATGGTAGTTCCCTAGAGAGAACTAGAGAAGACTAGTTCTCTAGAGAAGGATATTGTGCCAACTGTCCAAGTATTATCTCAAATGCCCAATATCATTGCCAAACAAATTGCCAAGTATTATTTAATTCATACAGTAGATGGTAGAAGCCTAGAATTTAAAACCTGGAGAACAAATATATGTTTGTCAGTTTCTTTGGGCTTTCCGTAAGCAATCAAACGTATTTGGGGTTTCATTATTATCTGTAGTGACTATTGTAATCCAGCGAAATCATGTCAATTCTGCTTAGTCTACCAAAAGCTGAACTGGGTTAAGCTGAGCTTAGGCAAGAACATTGATTATTTGATTGCAGGAATCAGTTGTTTTCAGTGAACCAAAGCTGTTATGTTTCGACCTTTTGAGTATTTATTTTATATACGTATATAACTACTACTTCAGACTAAAATAACAAAGTCAACACAGTTTAAGGACATGGATTCATATCTCATTAAGCAGAAATGTGGAAAGCAATGATAAAGGACTGGAAGAATGAAAAGAATCAGTTTGGTCTAGTGGCTAAGGCATCAGACTAGAAACTGGAAGTGTGTGAGTTCTAATCCCACCTTAGGTATGAAATCCAGCTGTGTTAATTTGAATCAGTCATTCTCTTTCAGCCCAATCTAACTCATAGGGTTGTTGTGGAGAAAATAGGAGGAAAGAGTATTAGATATGTTTGCCGCCTTAAATTATTTATAAAAATAAAGGCAGGGTAAAGATAAATCAGCTACCTCTTTCATTCTCTTTTTACACAAATGCCACCAGTAGTATATTTTTTGTGATCACCACCTTATCAACTGGTTTCAAAACCATTAAGTGAAACATGCTTGGAACCCCCCTCTTAACTCAGTTCTGCCTCTCCTGTCTAGGTTGTTTTATCAATCCCAGGCACCCTTTTTTTGAACTATGGTACAGGATAATAAAAAACAAGGACAAATAGGCTGAAAAACAGCTTCTATCCTAGAGCAGTAACTATATTGAATGTATAGAGCAAAATTAATGCAGTATCAAGGGTTATCAATTCAATTGCATAGAATGTGAAAGATTTGTGTTTCTGTTTTATTTTTATAGTTATAATATACACTGAAGATGGCATTTAGTTTCATTGTATCAGGTGCAATGACAATAAAGTAAAGTAAACACTGTTGTGTTCACTTGGCCAGTTTATCCAAATCTACCATTTTTCAAGGCTTGATTTAGAAAAGATCTTCTGCTCCCTTGTCATTTGTAATGCCCCTCTTAGCCGATACATTTAGAAGGCACCGTAGGTATGATTTGGAGAAAAATTAAAAATGAAGCTTTTCTTTCCAGAAACCAAGGAATGGTTCAAGTCCTTGTTGTAGAAAATGCCTGTGGGAACCATTTAATGAAATCTCCTCTCGACAAATAAGATTTCTAAATGTTAAAAGGATGTAGCCTCACTATCTGGTTCAGCTTGTTCTCCCTCGGGATGCAAGGTGAAAGGAGGGGGGGGCAGAAATGAGGAAGAACTCTGGTCCTGAAACTTCACTCTATTGCTACTTTTATCTTCACAGCAGAGTCTATAATTCAAGAAGGAAGAAAGGTTTGGCAAGGAAAGATGAGCAGTTGCTGAAGAAGAGGCCCTCATGACTTTTGCCAAATATTTTTCCTCTCTTGCCTTGTCTTCCTAATGCTGCTGCCTAAAAGAATAAGATGCTAAGCACTTTTGTGGCTTAATCAGACATAATGTGTGCATTTGCTTTGTTTCTCACACACACACACACACCCCACACACACATATACCCCAGAGTAATGTTGGCGCAGAACAGGAGGGCTGCCAGCTTCCTAATGCAGCATGAAAGCTTTCCAGGTTTTCCTCATCAGTAGATTATACCTCCCCCTTTTTCTTCAAAGCGCCTCCAATGTTAAAATCCCCCAAATCTAAATCGACCAAGATGAGTGCACTGCTAGAGTATATCAATAGCAATTGGGGAAAACTGGAGCCAGATTTTGGTGGGAGTTGCTGTAATAGGATTTCCACATTGCAAATCCCATGCAACAGGTTCCTTTTCTGAAGGCTTCCCCTCCCATTTCCTTTGAAGTGGGCTGTTCCCACTTCTAGCCTTTTTAAGCAAGATGCTGCTTGTATAAATTTAGCATGCTTACTTAGAATAAGCCTTGGAGAGGAGCATCTGGCAGGGCTCTCTTTTCCCAGCAACCTTAAAGTGAAGTTCAGAATGCGGCAAGCACTTCTTGGAACACTCTGCATTTCTTTTTTTCTGCACTGCAAAACAAAGCAAGAGGCAGATGCAGACAAACTTCCTTTCCAAGATCAAAGAATTTCTGAAAGGCATTTTAGATGGATGGGTAAGATTGTTTAGAAAACCTATGTATGTATATATGTATGTGCATGTGTGTACAGGTATACATACAGATATACATACACAATCTGCATCTAAGCCAAGCCTTACTTCATATCATTACATTAAACTGGGATTTAGACTTTAAGTTGAGAGCATAGTGCAGTGATGGCAAAATGTTTATGCACTGAGTGCCCAAACTGCACATTTGTGCATGCCCAAAGTGAAAAGTGCATGTGTGCGCAAATGCGTGAACATGCATGCAAATGCACAGACATGCATGGACATGCAGAGCAAAGACCCGAAGACCAGCTGGCCAGTGGGAAGCGGGGCATCCCAACACCAGCAGCATGGCAAGAGGTAAAATCTTTTTCTTTCATGAGCTTCTGTTTTATCATTTGCAGGGAAACAGAAGCTCACGAAATAAATGCCACGGAGATCTGTCCTAGGGCGACTGCGCTCATGCCAGCAGAGAGGGCTCCGTGTGCCACCTCTGGCACACGTGCCATAGTTTCGCCATCACGGGCATACTCTTACAACGTAAGAATCCCTATTCAAAGCAACTGTGTAACAAAAAGCAAGTCAATTGAGATCTTCTATGGCCCACTGAAGCCACCCAACACCCTCTTACTCTGCTCTTGACACCTCCCACATCTGAGCAGTTCTTATCTCTCTTTTTTAGGGGGGGAGGCAGTTGACCACATTGTCAAGCAAAGCTGTTCAATCTTTTATTTTCTACAGACACCCAGAGTATGGAGACACGGGACATTTCTGTACACAAAATTAGAGGTTGAAATTTTCTTTTGCTTGATGAATAGTTTTCAATAATTTCTTTTTTAATTGAAACTATTAAAAATAAAAGACAAATAAAATTGCATGAGTCAGGCAACCTTCCAAGAGATCTATCTGTTGGCTTATCAGGCTGCTTGTCCTTGATCTCAAAGTCGCTGTTGAATGTGAACTGGAACAGATATGCAAAGATAAACATCTTTGGGATATCTGATTTGGGATAAGATATTTTGATTAAAAATACCAGGTGTATACGAGCTCATGAAATACAATCAACATCTGAGAATGTTGCTGGGACCTCTCAGTCTTGAAGATGAGAGAAGCACTTTTTAACAGATAAGCAAATGGATTCTATCTTCTCAATTTAAATAGCCGCTTCAAGGGATACTTCAAACAAGACCATGGCTGGGGAAAGGTTAATATCCCTTTATCTCTTGATACCCAGTTCTGCACCTTCTATAGCAGCTGCGTTTATAGCAGTTAGACTTATATACCGCTTCATAGGGCTTTCAGCCCTCTCTAAGCAGTTTACGCAGTCAGCATATTGCCCCCAACAATCCGGGTCCTCATTTTACCCACCTCGGAAGGATGGAAGGCTGAGTCAACCCTGAGCCGGTGAGATTTGAACAGCTGAACTGCAGAACTGCAGTCAGCTGAAGTAGCCTGCAGTGCTGCATTTAACCACTGCGCCACCTCGGCTCTATCCCTGCAAGTGCTTTTTATCCCTGCAAGTGCTTTTATTTTTATTATTTAGTTTTGTCCTTAAGTACAGAACAAATACCCTAGACTTGATCTTACAAATGGGAAAAGAATCACCTGTTCACACCTCAAAATAAACTCTCACCCGGAAACAGGAAGGCCAAAAATGTTGGATGTATTTTCTCTAACATCCAACTATGGAAACACATAGCTACATTACTTTGAATTATTCTGCTGGAGAGGTCTGTGGCACTCCACAGATCAATTTTAATTTGATCTTCTTCTGTGTAATCCTGCCGGATAATCCTTCTCAAATTATTGTTCTACAGCTTTCCAGTAAGCATCACCAAGGGTTTTGATCTGTTTAGAAAAGGCAACTTTTTCATCTGCAGGTTTTCTCTCCCCTCCTCCCTCCCCGCTCCACTCCTCCACTCCATTCCCCACTTTAAGGAAAAAGTACAGGACATTTTTTTTTAAAAAAAAAAAAAACCTTTTTTGAAAGACACATAAAACTTCATTGCCAACAATCTTTTGGGATCAGTTTCAGATTTTATAAGTAGAAGAAGGATATATTGAGTGCTACTTTCAGAGCTAAATAAATGTTAATAATCATTTGCTCATAGATAATAAATGAAATTGAGCTTTACATGGCCAATAAAAGTAAAACAAAACAAAAAGTTTCGTTTTATATACTACTAGCTGGATACCTGTGCTCCACTATGAAACTATCTGACTGAGCTTTATAAAGCTACACTTACAGCTTGAAAATTAATGAGTAGTTACAATCTGCCTCTCCTCTCCCCTTCTCTCCCTCAGGCTTGCTTCACAGAGGCCTCTCCTATCTTATCTCTTCTCTCCCTCAGTCTACCTCCTTAGCATCAGAGTGTGTTAATAATAATATAAGAAATACGAATGATCGGATGGTCATTTGGAAAAAAAAATCCTTTCTTAGTGAGCACCTAGAAGCCAACATACCAAATTTCAAGTTTATAGGCTTTACTAGAGTGACCAGACGTACCGATTTCAGCGTGACAAGCACGATTTTTAACAATTTTTCCCGCGTCCCTCCGCCTTTTAAAAAAGTCCCGATTTTTTTCTGGCTTCATGTTGAAAGCCCAGTGGATTTGCTTAAGAAATCCTAACCGGGGCAAGACAAAAGACACCCTGTCTAATCCCCCTCTCTCTCTGTCTCAGTACTTTCATTGAAGATATTAAAACGTTAAAGCAACAAAACGGACCTACCCCCTGCCCGCCTGCGCCGTTTTTACTCACTTTTATAAGAAAAAATGATCTAGTACCATAGAGCTGCAGGAAATGGCTAGAGAGGTTACTTCCTGGATTTTCCAGAGGGGAGGGGCACGGAGGTTGGAGGACTCTCCAAAATGGTGGGAAAGTTTCAATTTGCTCAGTTCTGGTAAGTGTGCTGGGTTTTTTTCTTTTATTTTTAATGCATTTTAAAATAATGTAGGTTTTTAAAAATGTGCAGCTGCTGTTTTTTTATTCAAAACAATATGTGTAACACTATGATGTGCCATGGAAAAATCATTTTAAAACAATCCTGAAAGAACAAAAGGTTTTTTTTAGGGTATTTTCCTGATCAAAACTATAATTGTTTCTGCATGACACCCTTAATCACAAATAGCCAACTACATTTCATTCTAAATAGTTTTATTTCCTTTATTGTATGTGATTACTCAAGTCCAAAAACTGAGTTAATTGGATAAACTCAGCTCCACAATTTACTAAATATACAGTTACAGGAATTTCATGTATAGTATGCTGTCCCTTAGGGTTTATTGAACATAGGAGAATAATATGAGAGGGATTTGATGTAAAATAAGCTCTTTTAATAAATTCAAAATCAACGCAGCAGACAAGACATGGGAGTGAACATAATACACACTTTAACAATATATTTTTTTTCTTTTAGCCATCAAATACTGCAGCAAGTGTGTCAGTAATAATAGCAAGACAGGCATAGGATTTTCCAGCCAGGTTAATTTTACTTTTTTATGGTTTTGATGTTGTATTTAATTTTATCTGTATTAGAAACTTATGAAGGCTGTGCAACATTTTGAGGTGATATAGAGTATGTAAAGGCATGAATACAGTAGAACCTCTGGTCACAACCATAATTCGTTCCATAACATTGGTCGCAAACTGATTTGGTCATGAATCAAACCTAATTTTGGAAATTTGGCGCTTACAAAATAAATAGTGCAGAAGGGGAAATCAGCAGCGGGGGGGGGGAGAGAATGTGAATATTTTGGTCAGAAGCGTTCATGACCAGAGGTTCTACCGTATAACATCTTCACTTAAGACTTAAGATTCACTTAAGATATAACATCTTCACTTAAGATTCACTTAAGAACTGTGGCAAGAAAGGTGGTATAGTGACCAAAGTTACAATGGCATTGAAAAAAGTGACTGATGACCATTTTTCACACTTAGCGACCATTTTCACACTTAGCGACCATTGCAGCATCCTCATGGTCACGCGATCAAAATTTTGATGTTTGGCAACAGATTCGTATTTATGATGGTTTCAGTGTCCTGGGGTCATATAATCACCTTTTGACAAAGTCCAATGGGGAAACCAGATTCACTTATGTTACTAACTTATCAGCTGCAGTTATTCACTTAAGAACTGTGGCAAGAAAGGTGATATAGTGACCAAAGTTACAATGGCATTGAAAAAAGTGACTGATGACCATTTTTCACACTTAGCGACCATTTTCACACTTAGCGACCGTTGCAGCATCCTCATGGTCACGTGATCAAAATTTGGATGTTTGGCAACAGTTACAATTTATATTTGTAAATTGTAGTTATGTTGAAATAAAAAAAAACATTACAATATTATTTTTGCGTTGTATGAAAATTTTTGTTGCTCCGTATAAAATTTTTAATCAAACCCCCCCCCCCCCCAGTCAAAGGTGTCCCTCTTTACCAATCTGAAAATCTGGTCACCTTAGGCTTTACGGTTCTGGAGATTTCGTGATGATGCACGAGTGTTATTTTGCTTTTATATGTATAGATATCTAACCTATAAATTCCAAAGATATATATCAAACAAGGACATTCTCACAAAAAGGCACAGAAAGGTGTTCATTTTGAACAAACGTAGCCATTTTGTATCTCCCACTTTATGCAAATATAAATACCTAAGTGTTAATAGTCACACATTTTATAAAACAAGCAATTGAACAGAGCCAGGATTGACAGATTAACCAAACCACATTGATATGCACACATATCAAAGAAATCAAAACACTTGGAAGGAATACAAAAAAGGTTGGCTAATTGTCTGAAATACATATACACAGAGAAAGATACAGTCATTATTTTTTTTAAAAAAAGAATTATAGAGGGATGGTTAAGCAAAGTAATTCAATGAAAATCGAGAATGATCAGTGGGTTTACATTGTTGGGTCATTATTGGAGAAGGAAGTTAAAAATGAAAAGAAGGAGAGACTGGAGAATCATGTAAGGGAGTGTTTGATGGAAGAACAGAAAAAGATGTCATAGTGAAAATAAAAAATATTTCCAGTTTCTTTTAGAAGAAAATTAGGCATGCAATTGTAAGCGAAGAAAAGTTTACTATTAATTATGATGTCCAAATGAAGTACCAAACACTGAAGACAAACATGAAGACCCTTCATTATTATTATTTTTAGAAGTAGCTGACCAGCCACTGCCAGAAATGGTAGTTAAAATTAATTGCTGGAGAATTAATTTATCCATTCTTTTTTTTCATTCAGTCAACTCTTTAATTGAAGTAGGATTCAATTAATTATTTATAATTTCTGGATTGACTTTTAACATCCACCAAGATGCATGGATTGATGTAACAGGAGAGAGTGGTTTGTGTATATGTTTTATTATGAATTGCATATCATAATACAACTCACCACAATGTAAAAAAGATGTTGAGAGTTTAGAAAGAGCACAGAGAAGAGCAACAAAGATGATTAGGGGACTGGGGGCTAAAACACCTAAAGAATGGTTGCTGGAATTGAGTGTGTCTAGTTTAATGAAAGGAAGGACTAGGGGAGACATGATAGCAGTTCTCCAATATCTCAGCAGTTGATAGAAAGAAGAGGCAGTTAAGCTATTCGACAAAGCACCTGAGAGCGGGACAAGAATCAATGGATGGAAACTAATCAAGGAGAAAAGCAATCTGGAACTAAGAAAAAAATTCCTGACAGTCAGAACTATTAATCAGTAGAATGACATGCCTCCAGTTGTGGCTGCTACAATACTAGAAGTTTTTTAAGAAGAGATTGGACAAATATTTGTCTGAAATGCTATAGAGTTTCCTGCCTGAGTAGGATGTTGGAATGGAAGACCTCCAAGGTCCCTGCCAACTCTGTTATTCTGTTATTCATATCTGAAGCTCATACTTCTAACTGTGGAACCAATGCATTTCTCTAGTAGACCCAAATATTTTACAGCAGAAAAGATGCTGCATGCTTTTCTCAAGTTGTTTTCCATTATTTTGTTTATCTTGATATTCTTACACATACCTAGGATTTTTACATTAAAATTATGTAATATCTGAAGGAAGGAGATAACATATCTATATCTTAAAAATCAATTAAAACAATATAGACCTGAATAGTACTTTATAAATAGAAGAATACTGAATTTATACTGTTCTATGTCAACTTGTAATCGTTTCCAAGACTATTATCAAGTTGACATAAAAATGGGAGAGAGAATTCCATGCATACCTTCGACCAGAATCAGATCTCAGATTTCTACAGCAGGAGTATGAGGTGTGAAAGTTCACAGCCTGCTGCAGCACCTCATTAGTGGATATGATTTATGACACAGACTGAAGGAAGGGGAGACACAGGGGTAAAATTCAGACACCATTAACCCGAAATCAGATTTGGCTCAGCAGAAGAACATGCCAAAATGTTGCTCCTAATAAATGACTGGATTTCTTTTGAACTTTGTCTCGAGGCTCGTAAATTAATTTGGGCATCTTTTGGAAACTTCACATTTTGCACATTTCCTTTTGTCTGAAATATGCCTATTTCTAAGTCAGGGATGAACAAATGTATTTCCCATCATGCTTGTGGGCCTGAAAGTTATGTGTGCAGCTCTCAGACTCTATCTAAAAATTGCTGCCAAAGTTTAATTTTTAATATGACAAAACTTGAGGTGTATTAAATTATAGCAGGCAGCAATTTTAAATCTGTTCAGTTAAATTTTAATTGTACTTAGATTGAATTAGAAGTCCATTGGATTGGACAGCTAGTAAATTGAAGAAACGGTGGACCACTTACTTAGCTGATGCAAGAAGGCCACACAGACTGACCAAAAACAATGGCATGACAAAATAGCAACAATGAGACATTAAATATCTGCAAGAAATACTATTTGCCTGCAGGCAAAAACTAGTGAAATCACAAAAGAGACAAAGTAATAGAAAACGAAGATGTTTCTGGGACTTTAGAATTCAAGCAGGCAAACCCCCTGCCACATAACACCCTAGTCTTAACATTGATAAGACAAAACAGTCTGGTCAGTGGACATGGCTGTACCTCATAACAGCAGAATAGTAGAGAAGGAATTAGAGAAAATCACAAAATATAAAGACCTGCAAATAGAAGTAGAGGAATTGTGGCAAAAGAAAGGTAGTACCAATCGTGATAGGTACCTTGGGTACAATCCCAAAACAACTGAAAAACCCCTTGAACATGCATGCTCGTCTGAGCCACAACTGGGGAGAGGAGCTGCCATGGGGGCATGTGCACACTGGAAAACAAACTTCTGGTTTCTGGTGCACGCATGTGCTCCAGCCAGCAAGTCTTCCGGTTACTGCTGTGCATGCGCACATGCAAATCAACTGGTCGGCGCTTATGCTCATGCCAGAAAATGGAGGACCAGCTCTTCCAGTTTCCAGCACTACCACACGCACAAAGGCCAGCTGATCATCACGTGCACATGTGCGCCAGAAACCTGGAAGAGGAAAGGGCAACGCCGCATGTGCCAGGTCACATGGCTCCGTGTGCCACTTCAGGCACGTGTGCCATACGTTTGCCATCATGGCAATAGGTGGATAAAAATGCTAAATCCCATCTAAGCATCTGGCTGACTGTGTGACCAACCACCATCATCATAAAATATTTAGGTTTTTCCTGCTTTTCATCTGGAAACAAGAGGGTAGAGTAGCACTGTACTTGGTGGCCCAAAAACATTAGGCTCACGTTGATCAATATCAGTCTCAAGATCAACATCATGCTCTATATTTCAAGTCCTACATGAGTGCCATTTAGTTTGGAACATTTTTCCATGACCATGAAAATTGATGTTTTAAGCTGTATTTTTAATCATACTCTCATCTTGTAAAGTCAACTCAAAATTGGAATATTGCCACAGCTATGAACTTGGGCTATTGGTAGGAAAAATATTTCCCTTGTACTCAGACTATGCCTTTTCTTGCTGAATTAATGGTTTTATAGTTATTATTTAACAATACACTCCAGCTTGAAGGGTCAGGATCTCTAGTCCTATGCAATTTCAGCATGCTGCTCAAACACAGAATGCCTCCCTCAATTTAAACAGGGGTGGTATACGCCTGCTAGAAGACTTTCCCTTTCTTCCTTTTAGGAATAATTGCATAAAGGCTATGCAACAGATTAACAATCCTCTTAATCAGACTAGAAAAAGTAGATTTCCTATTCATCTTGGATATTAACTTTTCCCCCAAAGCTTTGCCACATAAACAATAAATGGTACAATATAGTCAAAAGACAAATATGCTCTCACACTTCAGGAGGGGAGAATAAATTTTTTTGAGACACATGAAGGGAGCACACGGGAGGTTAGCTATGGATGCACTCCAAGTTTTCATCCTTAAATATCAGGGCAAAGGTCAGTAGTTCTAAGCCTGCCCTCAGGTGTTTGTTCATCCATTTGCTTCTCTAAGACAATGTTTTTTAAAGCATTAGACAAGCTGCCTTTCCCATGAGATGGTTAACCTTTTTTTTCTTCTGTATAAATAGTGAACTTTAAGGGCTAAAGCCACTGACAAAATCAATCTTTCTGCTTCCCTTAATTTGAAAATGTGATTCCATTCATGTGTTATGCATTTATTTCACCTACTGCATGTTTTTATTTACATTAATCTCACAGGTATGACCAGAAGTATTTTCCCATGACTACAGAAACTAGGACTAGAAATAAAATATATAAGAAGCAAACATTTAGATTTCATTTAAATAGAGGTAAAAACTTCATGAATGTAAATTTTTTACAACAGTGGTTTGGAGGCTTTGAGTTCTCCATCACCAGAGATTTGGTAATCTGGACAGCTACCTCTCAATTATGGTTTAATTGGTCTTCCTGCACAGTGTAAGAGTTGGGTATGATGAACTTTGTAGTTCCTTCCAATTCTATTATTCTTTAAGTAGATCCAGTGTTCAACATTTCATCTTACAGAATCAAAGCAAGAACATACGACAGGGCAATGCACTCAGCTAAAGCTAGCACACAGGATGTAAAAGATGTCTCCTGCTTTCCCCCCCACCCCTGGTAATGTAGCCATCAACTGCTTCTGAACCTTGAGTTAATGACTTTGGGCCTCCATTGTTCAACCAGACATATAATGAAGAAATATTTCTATTTGCTTCACCCACAAGCCTTTGAGTCTGATTAATAATCAGCAGGCAAAATGGGCTCTTCATTCAGTGACACATAGTGGCTTCTTACCCTATTTGATCCTTTCCATTGGTCCATAATTCTATAATTCTTTCAAAGCCTCCTCTCTCTTTCTCTCTCTCTCCCTCCCCACCCACGTCCCTGGGAACAAACTCTTGTCTGGGTGCTAATCATCCCTCATACAAAAGGAAGAGTAGAAAGCCATTAATCTCCAAGTAGTTTGTCCTTAGTTAAAGCATAAAGAGGTCATTTAAGCCCTCTCATGCTGTCCTATTTTTGCAAGGTGAGTAACTGCAAGGCCGACCCTGCAGTTTGACTCTCAAGGATAAAAACTACATATTCTGCATTGAGCAGAAATCCTCTTAATTATCTCCTGCTAGACCAAGGCAAGCAGTTGGTTTTTTTTTTTAAAAAAGTGATGTGACAGATACAGGAATTCCCTATTAAGTTCTGATCCCTAGAAATCACAGAATGTAGCCCCCCCCCCCCCCCCCCCAAGAATATGCTATGCACAATGTCTGCTGAAAACTCAATTTCATGCCATTTTATTTAAGGGATATGACTTCTGACTAGGTCAAATAATTAATCAAAGTAGGAATAACTCATTACAATCCCCTCTGTTCTCTGTCTTAATTTGCTTATCTGGTGTCAAGAATTTATCCATTCTCTCTGCTGTTGTAGGCAATTCCATCTTTTATTTACATTAATCTCACAGGTATGACCAAGAAGTATTTTCCCATGACTACAGAAACTAGGACTAGAAATAAAATATTTCTAAAAAGCTGCTGGATTATATCTTTCTGGAACAGGAGCAGCAGGGCTGTATTGGAAAGAAGCATTAATTAAAAATCATTCTACAGTTCCCTCAATACAGAAACTCAAATTCTCTAAATATGTTTCAAGAATGGAAGGAGCCTTTCAGTTCTGGTATTACAACTCTAGAAAATAAGCAGAAATAGTTCAGCAGAAGACTAGTAAGGTCAGTTTCCAAGAGTGGTCTAGGAATTAAAACAAATTAAAACAATTAAAACAAATCAACAAGTGCAGTCAAGAAGTCCAAGGAAATTCTAGGAGTCAAAGCAAGAACTGAAATACATAAAAAAGCAAAAAATAGACAGCACAAGCCAGGTGGGATGTTTGGTGGACATTTAAAGCCTTATAATCCTACCCTACCTTGTTTCCTGGGCATTTTCTCCTAGGTTGAACTTTCAGTTTGGCTTAGCTATAGGCCATGGAACTGGGTTTATATCAGTGTAATCCAAACTATTCAAGGCTTTATCTTTCACTTTATTTTTCTCCTTGTCTGTTAAGGTAAAGATAAAGGTTCCCCTTGCACATATGTGCTAGTCATTTCCGACTCTAGGGGGTGGTGCTCATCTCCATTTCAAAGCCAAAGAGTCAGTGCTGTCCAAATATGTCTCTGTGGTCATGTGGCTGGCATGACAAAATGCCAAAGGTGCACAGAACGCTGTTACTTTCCCACCAAAGGTGGTCCCTATTTTTCTACTTACATTTTTACATGCTTTCAAACTGCTAGGTTGCAGAAGCTGGGACAAGTAATGGGAGCTCAAACTGCTGAACCACTATACTTTCTGATTGACAAACTCAGTGTCTTACCCACTGAGACACCAGGCTCCTCTATTAAGACACCCCAAAACTCAAAAGTGTGCCAAACAGCAACATCTTCTTTTATACTAGTTTGGGGCACAGTATAATAAGTGAGCGCAGATTTTACAAATATAACATTTTATGTGCACTTCTAGAATATTTAGCAGTCTCTCAGAATAGGCCACTGTGCTACACCCACTGAGGGATGGATGGATGGGCTCATTCATTATTCATTCAATGTATATGGCCAACAACTCAATCTGGAGTAGCCCAAAGTTTTATGTAGTCCCCTGCCCTTTCAGTTTTCAAGTAATAAATTAAAACTAAATTTAGAGATATAAAAATCAGATGGGAGAAGCAATTAACTTATTAAAATGTAGATAAGTTTAAGTTGATATACTTAGTTTATGTTTTGACCATATTCATCTTCTTTTGCTCTACTCGTTCAATTTGTTTGGTATATGTCATCAAATTCATATTTGGCTTTTGAACTCCAAAATATATAAAGCAGATTTATGTGCATTTTATTTAAGTCCAGATGACTCCCAGTACAATTTTTTGAGATTTCCTATGATCAGTTTTGTTTATTGTGAAAAGGAACAAGAGCTTAGCCAGTAGGCTAAGCTAAATCATTGCCATTAGGTTTCCAACTACCATGAAGTTACAATTTATGATGAAGCAAGCAGTATCATTGAAATGTTCAAATCAGATTTTACAGTATGTGACCATACAAAATAATAGCTAAGACCATGAAGATTTTTTAAACAAAAATTTCATGAAACCTCCCCTAAACCTTAAACTCACACTTTCTCTTGATGCTTTGTTATCATTTGCAAGGAATGATGCAGGATTTATTTGCCATTGCTCCAGAAACTAGGACTGGTAATAATAATGGGTATAAATTGCAGCTACTTAGATTCCATTTGAATATGAGGAAGTATTTCCTAACAATTTTTGTATAAGAGAGAAGCATTTGAAAGGGGCTTGGGAGAGAGAAATATGGCATGCTTGATCAATTTGTGGGGAAATTGGCTTCAGAAGGGAGAAAGGAGAGCAAACTCTAAGAGCTCTCTGTTTTGTGTTTCAAATTAGCTGTTCCACTCATTCAGGCAGATTTGAAGCAGAGAATTGTTTCATGATAGGTATATTGATGTTCTGTTTCCTTGACAGAACTATCGATCTCCCAGGGAATCAATAGTCCTATGAAACAATTTCATAGATGCCACCATCTAGAGACCATCAAGATTATCTTTCTCAAACCAAACCAAGGACAGCAGCTGTCAAGCCCCCAAGTAACATGTCCCCAAAAATACAGTCCAAGGCATCCATCTTCCTTTTCAAATCCATTTATTAGGGACACATTAAATTGGCAAGGCTTAGTATAATTCCAGTTCTGTACCGGATCCAGAATTACACCCAATAAAAGCAAAAGTTTGAAACTTCACCCCCTGAGTGACAATCTCCAATCAACTCTCAGTCCAACAGGCTGGTGACTCCAAATTCCACCTTTGTCCAGCTGCCGGAATCGCCTCTCTTCCCAGGGGAAAGGAATGCCACCTAGACATAACATTCTGCCTTTTATCTTTACATCCCCTGTCAACAGTTAGAAGGTGATGAACCTGAAATATTTTCTTTATTCAGTTACTACAAACCTAAAACCTAATAGAAAGAGATTATAAAGGCTACAATAAAACATGGTTATACCAGAGGTGGGTTACTGCCAGTTCGGCCCGGATCAGCTGGACCGGTAATAGCAGCAGTGGGAGGCTCCACCCACCCACCCACCTGGAAGTTTCTGAGCATGTGCAGAAGCATTGCGCATGCACATACGTGCAGGAGCATGCCTGAACCGGTAGTAGAAAAATTAGCAACACAACTCTGGACTACACCAGTGGTGGGTTGGAGGCAGTACACCCTGGTACGGGCATACTGGTGCCTGCTGGGAGCATCGAGGACCATTCTGGTATGGTGCTCCGGAGGACCCACCTGCCCGCCTGAGCTCCTTACCTGTATTTGAGCTCTTCGGTGCTTCCACGCATGCACACAGAGCGTATGGTGCCTGCACAATGCTCCGCCAAGCAGCTGAAGCATCACAGAGGTGTCGTGGAGGTAAGGACACAATGCACACATGTGTGCATTTCTGCATGCGTGTATGTGGGGGACCCTGGGCCCCATTGCACCATACCAGTTGCACCGGGATCCAGAACCCACCACTGGACTACACATATGTCATCTTCAGGGTCGACAGCAGCATTCATTTGATTCTGACATGCAGGAGTCCACACAATCTCTAGATAACAGTATTTATGAAATTGATTCATAAAACTACTCATTTCCCAAGATGATGATGATAAACAAAAATAAAAATGGGCTACATAAATAAATGCATCTTGAATCTCATTCTGCCACATGTTCAAAAGAAGAGGTTAAATGTCTATGGAGGTTCTCAGTCATTTGGGTCATGGTTGTCCCAAAGGACCTTTTTTTTTAAAGGCAACTGGACTTTCTGTTTTTTATTTAAGATGTTTCACTTCTCATCCACGAAGCTTCTTGCGTTCTAACTTATTGGTGGTTAGTTTTCCTCCCAGCAAGTGATATTGTGAGAAGGGAAAGCGTAGTAGGGAATCTGTCAACCTCTTTACTGAAACTACACTGTACTATGTGAAAGGAGAAACCTTGTTCTTCCTCATTATTTAGGGACAATAAAGCTGTACTAATATACAGTGTATATTAATATAGTTTCCTCCCCCTTCAAGGAGAAGAAGAAAGTAGATTTTCATAACTGTGAGGAAGAGTCTTCAGTTTATATATTAGTTATCAGGCTGAGAAGAGCTAATTTTGGGTAATAAGAGATGAACTAGCTCACCTTGGAGCTGGTTTATTAATGTTTTCAGAAAACACATATTTTTAAAAAAAATTATGAAGCTCACTGTCAGCTTGCATTGTTGATAAAAGCATAGTAATAAAGTTCAGCACATGTTCCTTATAGTGGATAATGGATTTGGTGAAGCCAAAATGAACAAGGAGGCACAGAGTCCAAGGAAGGGAATTGAATAGATCTTTGATCTTGAGCCGTGGTGGCTCAATGGTTAGAGTGCAGTACTGCAGGTTATGTCTGCTGACTGCTGGCTGCCTACAACTTGGCGGTTTAAATCTCACTGGGCTCAAGTTTGACTCAGCCTTCCGAGGTGGGTAAAATGAGGACCCAAATTGTTGGGGACAATATGCTGACTCTGTAAACAGCTTAGAGATGGCTGTAAAGCACTGTAAAGCAGTATATAAGTCTAAATGCTATTGCTGTTGGTGAATATAACATTTAGCTAGAATTCCTAGTTTTGTACCTAGGCAGTTTTGAACCTATTTGTGTTTGATTTAGTTTTCTACCTATAGCTGGACATTAATAAATCATGGCAAACAGTAGCTATCATGCACAGAAATGTTCTGCCATTCTGCATACAATGTCAAAGAAAGATTAATTTTGATGTGCTAAATATAGGAATATACAGCCATAGGAATATATCAGTTGTATAACATATATTTAGCAGTCACTGCATGGAAATAAAAATAATTCTGTGTAGACTAGATTATTTCAGCTTTACGCAGTCTACTGTAAATCTTGTCTAACATCATCAATTTCAAATTAAAATTATAGAGCAGTTTCCTTCTAAAAAACATCTTATTAAAAATATCATTATTTGTTTTCTTTTTATTACATTGTTTGTCCCTGAGTTTGGAGTGCAACTAATGCATTCTAAACTGAAAAATTACGGAAGCTGCATTGAATTCAAATAACCACTATTTATAGCACTGGAATACTGGTAAAAGGCACACATTTCTTCATGAAACTCTGTACTGAATTTCATTTCTCTAGTAGTGCATGTACCAACCAGCCCCACATTAACATAAAAAGCTGTAAGATCAGCCTTGCTGGCTAAGGACCGTGCGTGATTTTCTCCAGCATTCTGGATCACACAACTACCAACCAGTTCCACTGGGGAAGATCATAAGAAGGATGAGAAAGCAAGAGCTGTCATCCACCGTTCTTTTGCAGAGCTTTGCAGAATATATGCTGCCTACGATTCAAGAAACCATTAATGATAAATTGCTTTTATTCTAGATAGTCACCTAAGGCAGTCAAAAAAGCTCAGATGGTGTCCAAAGCTAGTCCATCAAAATGCCACCCCTTTTTATATGCCTCATGCATCCTGACCAGGTTTCCAGTTCATTACATTACATTTATGACTTTACTATGTCATAAAAGAATGAGACATTTACAAATCTGCAATTAAAATCATTGTTTTTATCTGCTATCTCTGAATTGAGCAGCAGATTATCCGTCAGCTTTGAAAGCATCCTGAAATAATTTTGCCCTGATAAATGGTTGTTTTCTCTACTTGCACAAGTAGCCTATTTATTTATTTAAACTGGAGTATTGCTGACAGTTAAAGTTTCTCACTGGTTCACAATTAATATGCAAGTGCCTGAATCTTTTTGCCATTAAAAATTTACATGTTTGCTGATGAGGAACACAAGTCTAATTAGAGTTATTGGATATTACCACCTCTCCATTCAGAATGCAAGTCTGTGACATGTTTATTGCACCTATTCCTATTTCTAGAGGTTCCTGTGATTATGAGAATTGTTGTTGTTTCTTTGAAACCAGCTACAAGTACATGAGGACCTGTAGTTATGGTGGTTTTATCAGTCTGTGAATTTGATCCCTCCAACTGATACCATTATACAAGTGTCTTCTTTTTTATAGGATGGAGGTGTCTGACACCTTTCCCATATGCTATTTCTGACCAATTTTTCTGGCATTTAATTTGTTTCTTTTTCACTTAGAGTTAAAAAAAACACAATCCAGTATGACAATGCAAATTTATTTCTAAGATTAGAATGAGTGTTCAGATTTGTTAATCCATGATTAATTGTGTTGCACTAAAATTAATTGCATGCATGTGAGTTGTTCACATTGCATTATGGCAAAAAAAAAAAAAACAACCCAGTCTAACCCTAACTACTAAACAAATCATCTTGCAGGTTCTCTGTATTTATTTATTTATTTATATACAGAACTTATGTGGCTGCCTGTCTCATACAACGCCACTAGGCAGCTTATAACAATCCATAAAGCATAGTTAAAAACAAAGTTATGTTTTCCCCCAGGTGCCAGACCAAAGTATCCTCATAGGTTAAAACACCCAATTTAGCCAGGGGTGGTATATACTTACCTTCCCTACTGGTTTGCAAATGTGAGAGAGTTGTGTGCATTCGCTTCGCTCGTGTGCACCACCTCTGCAGATGCTCAGATCCTTCCATGTACGCGCTTTTAGCAAAAAAAATGGCCTAAATGGAATGCCATAGAGCCGGGTGCAGGTAGGCAGAGCCACCCACGATTTCCACTACTGGTTTGGGCGAACCAGTCCAAACCGGTAGAATACTACCTCTGAACGTAGCCCAATGTTTGGGAGAAGAGCCAGGTCTTCACAGAAGGCTAAAAAGAATAGGGATCCTCTGATCTCAGGTGGGAGACTGTACCAAAGGGCTTGGGCAGCTAGACAGGCCTTGAAGAAGGCCTGTCTCCAAGATCCCGTCAGATGGTTAAGATTATAGTTACATGGCCTTACTTGTTTCCTGTGGCTTCTTTGCTGGATTAACAGTTCTAGCTCCATAAAAAATTATTCCCTCTGATACTGTAAATCTTTTCAGACAATGGGCTGAATGCTGTAGGCATTCTTGGACAGGTTATTGTCATTGATGCCTCTACTTCTGAATCAGAAGCAGTTAATAAGGTTTACACTCAAGGAAGTGATCAGAAAAGTACTCTGGGACATGCAATACTGCTTCGTAAATCTCCTCTTTTAAAATTGAATGCAGGTAGGCCAACACTTTTGACTCCCAATAATGTGTATTAAATATGTATGCTGCCTAATCCCAATGATTCTAAGTGGCTCATTTATCAAATGATAAAATTACAATAAAATCAAGGTTTCAGGGCATATATCTTGACTGGAACAAAGTAAAACCAGATGTTCAAGTGTTCAGCTCTTTCATTCTTGATCTCCCTGTGTCTCTCTTGAAGCCATCCATATTTTTTTTGAGTTTTATGCAAATGAAACTGAGAAAAGCTGAAAAGGTAGAGATTAAAAGTAATCCATGTACTTCTTTTACTTTTACTTTGGATTAGAGCCCCAAAAGTCAATTGTTAAAATATGGGTTTTATGACTCTTAAAATTAAATTGCATGGGTTTACTTTGTCTTACATTCACCATAAAGATGGATGAAATTACATGATAGCACTCTAAAAAAGCTTTGGTACACCTACATTTTTAAACTGAATTTCCTCTGTGGCTTTCAGTTGTAGCCTGTAGCCAGGGGTGAAATGCTGTGAAGTCTGCTACCGATTCGCTTCTCATGCACAAGCCATTAAAAATTTACATGCCCAAACAGGTAGTTAAAAAACGCTTTAAAAAGTAAAAAAAAAAAAAGTTCCAATTATCAGTTGTGCGACAATCAGCTGTGCCCTGTGATTGTCAGAACTTTTTTTTATTTTTTTTTTAGCATTTTTTTACTCCGGGTTCGGGCGAACGAACCCAAACCGGTAGCATTTCACCCCTGCCTGTAGCCCACACAAATAAGTACATAAATTAATTTATCTGGAACCCATCTCAGATTTCACATTATACCATCAAAGAACCAAGCCAGAAGCTAGAACAAAAGAATTATTAATTCAGGCTGTCCCAATTATTAGTAAAGTAAGGCAACAATATTAGAGAGTGTTTGTGGATGGGGAAGAGCAACAGAAGCATTATATGCAAAGTGATGTGCCTTACTGTTACACTAAGATCAACTGTCTGCAAATCCTATTTTGACTTCAGTGCCACCCTGGGTTTTGCTACTGCCCAAAGTTCAATTTTAAAAAGTGGGTATGTCCATTTATAACACTAAGCTTCAAATTGGCGGTCAAGACCTGGTTGTTTTGAAAGAGATACCACCTCCAATGTTAAGAGCCAGGAGAGACTACGCTTTTTTGGTCGAAGAACTCAGAAATCGTCAGATACAGTATAGATGGGATGCACCATTTGGCATCATATTTACATTTGATAAGCAAAGGTACCGCCTCAACTCTGTATGGAAAGCCCGAGATTTTTATTATAATATATTGAAGGCCGGACACCCTGCACCATCTGGACCCAGAGAAAGACCACAAGAAAGACAGGATAGACAGCAAACTTCACAACCATCAGACAAGATGGAGCATCTTTCTTCTCTAGAAGCGCAAGGTGCTATGGAACCAAGACCTAGCCGCATGACTACTAGACGTATGGAGAAACAAGCTAAAAAGCAACAGCATCAACAATCATCGGCCATCGATCAAGGATCTACAACAACAAATCTGGAAGCAATGGGAGGAGCTAGACCTAAGGTTAAACAGGCCGTGCAGGAAGCTCTAAAAATGCTTCAACCAACCAAAAATGACAACTAAGATTTTAACATGGAATGTCAATGGACTGAACTCTCCACAGAAGAGGAAGAAAATATTTCATTATCTCAAACAGTTTAAGAACGATGTAATTTGTTTGCAAGAAACTCATATCAAGTCAACTGATCAAAAATATTTGATCAACTCAAAACTTGGTCAACATTTTGCAGCTTCTGCTATGGAAAAGAAGAATGGTATAGTTGTATACTTAAGAAAAGATATGAAAGCTGAATTAATAGAAGCAGATCCCTTCGGAAGATATATTGCTTTAGACTTAATCTTAGAAGGGAAAAAGACATTACTTTTGGGAATTTATGCTCCCAATCAACAGCAAGATAGATTCTATAGAAATCTTCATGCTAAATTAGTACAGTGGGACTATAGTTCCTGTATACTATTGGGTGACTGGAATGGAGTGATAGACACTAAGAGAGATAAGAAGATTTCCCGCCTAAATACCAAGATGCGAGCAAAGTTACCCAAATCTTTCTTTGACATTATGGATGATTTTGAATTAAGAGATATTTGGCGAGAAAGAAATGCAGAGGAATATGACTTCACTTTCTTCTCGGACAGGCATCAATCCCTTTCAAGGATTGATTTTATCCTAACCACTAACGATTTGCTTTCTAGGGTCAAGAAAACAAAGATTGCAGTTAGGGTCCTTTCTGACCATAATCCAGTTTGGATGGAGTTGGGAAGGGTAGTGCAGGCAAGAAGGTCTTGGAGATTGAATGAAAACTTATTTAGATATGAAAAGTATATTAATGATTGTAAAAAATTACTATCTGAATATTTTGTTTTGAATATGAATAAGGGTACATCTATGGAATTTGTATGGGACGCAAGCAAAGCGTATATGAGAGGAGTTTTGATGAATATAAATAAAACACATAGAAATAAGCAAGGGTTAAAACGAACAGAATTGGAAGAGGAAATTAAGAGAAAAGAGCTGGAGTTAACAATGAACCCAGACGATACAAAGGTTAAGGAAGCTATTAACATATTAAAATCTCAATTTGACATGTTGATCTCTGACCAGGTGGCTACTAATCTATTATATGCAAAACACAATACTTTTTGTAATGCAAACAAACCTGGCAGATGGTTAGCTTATCAGATTAGGAAAAAAAGGAAAACTCGAAATATATCTAAACTGTTTTACAGAGGGAAGGAGGTGTTTCAACAGGAAGAGATTCAAAAGGCTTTCTGGGAATTTTTTACAGAACTGTATAAAGGGGATAAAATTAATGGTTTAGACATAGACAAATATTTAGACAAAGAGAAAATACCTTCAGTTAGAGAAGAACACAGGCAAAAATTGAATCAACCAATAACCTCGGGGGAAATCCTGCAGGTAATTAAGCAATTAAAGTTAGGGAAAGCACCAGGTACAGATGGCTTGACAGCGGTTTACTATAAAAACTTACAGTTAGAAATGGTAGAACCTCTTAGAGAATTATTTAATATGATTCAAACGGAAGGTAAAGTCCCTCCATCTTGGAAGACAGCGTTTATATCTTTGATACCCAAAGAAGAACAAGATACTACTCAACCCAAAAATTATAGACCTATTTCATTACTGAATGTAGATTATAAAATTTTTACTAAAATATTAGCAAATAGGTTAATGTTGGTCATTCAACAATTGATACATACGGACCAAACAGGTTTTATACAAGGGAGACAGATGAAAAGTAATGTTAGATTAATTATTAATGCATTAGAATATTTGGGAAAGAACAACCAGATCCCTGCTGCGTTTATATTTTTGGATGCTGAGAAGGCCTTTGATCGAGTTAACTGGCAATTTCTGTTGAAGATACTGCAAAAAATGCAGATAGGAGATAATTTTCTACAGTCAATTAAAGCAATATACCAACAGCAAACAGCACAAATTATAGTCAATGGAAGTCTAACAGACTCTTTTCAAATTGGAAAAGGTACAAGACAGGGCTGTCCTTTGTCCCCATTATTGTTTATTATAACTTTGGAAGTATTGTTGAATAAAATACGGGGCTTGGATGGTTTAAAAGGGATCAAGATTAGGCAGCAAGAATATAGAGTCCGCGCTTTTGCGGATGATTTGGTCATAATATTGGAACAACCGCAGGAATCTAGTATGGTTTTAATGAATATGATTAATCAATATGGTCAAGTGTCGGGCTTTAAAATAAACTTAGGAAAAACCAAAATATTAGCTATAAATATGAATATTAAACAAAAGGAAGAATTAGGAGTGATGCTAGGATGTGAGGTAGTTAAAAAAGTTAAATATCTTGGAGTTAACATTTTAACTTCAAATGGGAAATTATATAAGCATAATTATGAACCACTTTGGCATAGCATACAGACAGAGATGAAAAAATGGGAGAAATTGCACTTATCTTTGCTGGGTAGGATAGCGGCAGTGAAAATGAACATTTTACCAAAATTTTTATTTCTCTTCCAAATGTTACCTATACTTAAAAAAGATGCGAACCTTTTAGAATGGCAGAAGGGTATCAACAAATTTGTGTGGGCAGGAAAGAAGCCGAGGGTAAAGATGAAAATAATGCAAGATGTACGTGAGAGAGGAGGATTGAAACTACCTAATTTAAAAATATATTATGATGCAGTGGTATTATCTGTAATTAGTGACTGGATTCACTTAACCAATGATAGAATATTGAACATTGAGGGACACGATCTGGTATTTGGTTGGCATGCTTACCTGTTATTCAACAAAAAATTGGATAAGAACTTTAAAAGTCATATTTTAAGAAATGCTTTATTGCGGGTCTGGAAGAAATATCAATATAAATTAAATGACAAGATACCCATGTGGGCAATTCCTAGACACGCAATTGAAAATATGAATACAGCACAAAAACAGGACAGAATTACCTACAGACAGCTTCTTACCTCGGAAAGGGGGGTATTACAATTAAAATCTTTAGAGGTATTAAAAGAGGAGAAGGTAGTTCAAACATGGTTCCAGTATGGGCAATTACAGGCTAGGTGGAAAATAGATCAAAAAATTGGTTTTATTCAAGTTGAGGATAATTTGTTTAAACAAATAAGAGATCAAAGCTTAATGCATATAAAGAGGATATATAATGTATTAATACAGATGGATTCGGAAACAGAATTAGTTAAAGATTGTATGATAAAATGGGCTCAAAATATTGAGGAACCAATAATGTTGGATACATGGGAAAGAATCTGGGTAAGAAATGTGAAATTTACACAAGCTCAAAATCTGAGAGAAAATTTTTACAAGATGTTCTATAGATGGCATTTAGATCCTAAAAAGTTGGCTTCTATGTATCCGAATGTACAGCCTAAATGTTGGAGATGTGGTTCTCTCGATGCTACATATTATCATATATGGTGGACCTGCCAAAAGGTTAAAGCATTTTGGATAAAAATATGGTGGGTCATGCAAAATGTTTTTAAAAGAAGGATAAAGTTTAGTCCTCAGTTATTTTTACTAGGTATATGTACTGACTTTACAGTGGTAGAGACCAATTTGACTCTGCACCTGATAACTGCAGCAAGACTGTTGGTGGCGCAATATTGGAAGAAGGAAGACTTGCCTACAATTCAAGAATGGACATTGAAAGTAACAAACTTAGCTGAAATGGCTAAAATATCGGCATATCTCAAAGATCATTCAAATGAGAGATATAAACGAGACTGGAAAAAATGGATTGACTATATACAAAATAAATACGGGACTAAGAAATTCCAGTTAGCCTATGCTTAAGATCAGAAATGATTTAAATTGTTTAAAGTTAGTTCAGTAAGAAGAAGCTAAGGTCAATCTAGAATGTCATTAATTTCTTTATTTCTTTTTTTTCAATAGATTTTAGACTGTGTTAGTTAAAATTCTATACCGTGTACGGGTTCTGGGAAGTCGGCGGGGGGGAAGGAGGAGGGGGGGTGGGGGGGGTGGAGGGAGGGAGGGGTACACACACAAAAAAAAATTGTACTTCAATGTTTTAATGATTGACAAATGATGACATATTTGTGTTTTTTTTTTAAAGAAAAATAAAAAAGTTCTGTTAAAAAAAAAAAAAAAAATTTACATGCCCAAACAGGTAGTTAAAAAACGCTTTAAAAAGTAAAAAAAAAAAAGTTCCAATTATCAGTTGTGCGACAATCAGCTGTGCCCTGTGATTGTCAGAACTTTTTTTTATTTTTTTTTTAGCATTTTTTTACTCCGGGTTCGGGCGAACGAACCCAAACCGGTAGCATTTCACCCCTGCCTGTAGCCCACACAAATAAGTACATAAATTAATTTATCTGGAACCCATCTCAGATTTCACATTATACCATCAAAGAACCAAGCCAGAAGCTAGAACAAAAGAATTATTAATTCAGGCTGTCCCAATTATTAGTAAAGTAAGGCAACAATATTAGAGAGTGTTTGTGGATGGGGAAGAGCAACAGAAGCATTATATGCAAAGTGATGTGCCTTACTGTTACACTAAGATCAACTGTCTGCAAATCCTATTTTGACTTCAGTGCCACCCTGGGTTTTGCTACTGCCCAAAGTTCAATTTTAAAAAGTGGGTATGTCCATTTTTATGGATCTTAAGAAGTGGCATCTCAGAGAATGAGGAGGATAAACTAGAGTAACATTTCCTAACATTTTAATCCCACTGTATCCAGTCCTGAAAAGTAAACATGATTGTAAAAGGTGTAGCATGTTCCTTTAAATGAGTTTCAGTCAATGTATGCAAGTCATTTTCTCTCAGATCTTGAACAGCATTTTCAAAGTTAGTGTGACTATAGCTGGAGGCACCTTCTTTACACCTAGCAATTTAATGCATAGTATGGATCATTTTGTAGTGCCATTAAATGCTGCAGAATTGAAAGAAGGTGCCCAACACTTCTGGATCCAATAAAGGTAGTACATAAAATAGATGATAAATAAATAATTATAGTAAATGAGATGTCAGAAATAAAACATCTTAAATAAATATGGATGCTAGCCATGTGCATGCAAGTGTGTTTGGGACTGATGTTTCTCAGAAAAAGGGTACTCTAAATCCAAGCTGAAACACCATATTTATTGGAGTGTTTTCGTTGAGCTGCATTCTATTTTGCAACACATCAGAGGAGAATAACAGAACATGATGATGTAACATATCCTTACTATTGCTCCTTAAGTTCTAGGCAGTATCAGGTCTTGAAGCGTCATTGAACACTTAGTAGATATATGCCAGCATGTACCAGTCTTCCATGGCATTCCACTCTTCCTTTTCTAGTTAATAATCTTTATCACATGTTAAGATTTAAGTTAATTCCTCTCCTTTAGAATAGACCCTGTCATCCTTTTTTTCAGTCACTCTTCTGTTTGTATTCTAACAGATTATTTTATTTAATAGAATGAAATCCTTGTGGGACTCAGGGTCTTTATTTCTCTTTTATAGTCTGGACCAAGGTTCCCCCCATTATACAGTGAATAAATCTATAATACTTCAAATTGTAAAATAAATAAGTGGCAAGTGGTCTTCTAACATGACCTATTAAATCCTATTTCAACTGACAATAACCATCTTCAATGTGCAGTACAAGGAGCTATCCCTAAAAACAACGTGGAAGTTTCCAAAATTCAATGGTTTGCCGACAAATTGTTGATCGCATCTTTAGCACTACTATATCCATGCTACAATTCTTGCATTAGTTACATGTTTGTTTGGGAGACCAATTTAAAATGCTGATTGTCACCTGTAAGGAAATTCACTTTTGGTGCCAAGATACTTACAGGATCATCTGTTCCTCTCATATTTAATCCAGCTCAAGTAATCATTAAGAATAGGGCTGTTGAGAGCCTCTACCATGAGGAGCGGAGGGAGGAGCTATATTATGCTCCTTCTCAATGGCTTTCCCCACCCTTTGGAATGCTATGGTCCTGATTTAATCAATATCTCAGTCTCTTAGTCTTTAAAATCCTGAAAATACTATTGTTCTGGATTTGTTTGTTGAGAATGCTTGGGATGCCTAGGTAGTTAGTTTAGGCTTGAATGTAATCTTATGTATTTATTATAAACCGCCTTGAATCTGTGAAGACACCATCTACAAATCATCAAATTAATAAATTACTTGAAGGTGGATCCTAGGAGTCTCCCCTTCAATTTGAGTCATATAAAAGAAAGGGGGGGCTACATGAATCAAATAAATAAGCAGATTTTCAACTAAAAACTATCCCACATGGCATAGCTTGGCACAGAACAATTTAGGATGGTTGGCAATTCAGTTTTTTAAATTATTTTTTAAATTTTAAAATAATTTTGTTGGCCACGTCCAACTTTTCCAGGTTCCACACAGATTGTTACGGTGAATGTGGCCCACCACTCAAAAGAAAGGACAGCCCTATCAGTGCACATTCTTTCAGTATAATTTTTCTCTGGTAATTTCCCACATTAACAAAAGATAAATGAAAGCAAAACAATTAAGTAAACTGAAGTCTGATGAACATAGTTAGAATTAGTCATTTGCTAAAACTCCCAAAGTCTGAATCGCCCAGTCATAGCACAGGGACAGAGCAACCCGTGACATACCAGATGTTGATGAACTATGAGTAGGCTCAGCTGGAAGGTACCATTAGTGAAGGATGTTGGGACTTCCAGTTGAGCAACCATTGAAATGCCACTGATTGACTATTCCTGACTAAGTAAATATTCCAAGATCTAAAAATGTAAGGAACTTACATTTCAGATGCAATGTCCAAATAACCAGGATGCAGAAAGGATTGTTTAAACCATGGGTTTCATTCACTCAGGAAATGATACATAACACAATGATCAGTTGGATTAATGAGTTGAGAGGCAGCTGAAAAAATCATTACAAACAAAATATGTCTTTCCTGGAGGCTTCCTGCAAACTTCCTTAAAATTAGAAAGGAGTTTTAAATCAGTTTGATTGGCAACAATTCTCAGAAGTCAGTCAAGTTTCCTAATTTTTGCACCACCATGTTCACCTCAAAAGCAACCATTTCCATTGCACTTTGCTTACTTCTCATTTCCAAGTCATTATGTCTCCCTCCATTATTGAATGCCTCCCTACTGTATTCCAGCACCATCTTTCCCTTGTCTATGTTACCACTTTTCTGTTTCATTGAAGCTGTCTTCCCAATTTAACTGCTTTTCTACTATTTTTGGCAACTTAGGTACTTCTGGATTTTCTTCTCTTCTTTTATTCATAAGCTTTATTCTTTTCTCTGATGTCTCCAGAAAGAGCCTTGAGACTCTCTAGTATCTTCTAGTCCACTGCTGATACCTGATACCTTTTAAAAGGTTAGCGCCCTTGACCATTAAGGGAAGACCTTTAAGTAGCTCCAGCTGAGAAGATGGCTCCAGCCATTTTTAGTACTTTGTGTTTATCCTGTCACAAATGTCCTTTTTAAATGTGATGCCAAAAACTGGTGTGGACAGAATAGGGTAAATTACATCTTCTTTTTATTTTGACACAATATTCTGTTAATATTGCCTGTGGCAGATGAGCTGCTATGCGTGAGAATTCTAACACTGCAAATTGAATTGCAAATATTCAGATGTAAGATGCATGTCTTTTTTTTCCAGAGAGAACTCAAGACTGATTGCAAGGTAGTTGACATGTAGACAGGGAGACCAAAAAAATCCAAATTCTTTGGAGGCACCCGCAGACTGACACCCAAGCACGCCAGCAATAAGTTGTACCAGAAGAACATAAAGTTTTTTATTTCCAATTCTGCAGGAGATACAGTAAATGGAATAGCTGACTATATAGTCAGTAAACAAAGGTTAATGTAGAAGAAGGAAGCCCAGATGTTCCAAATCAGAGAACCACAAACCAGAAAAGGGATAGGAGTAGCAGGGGATACAAGGGATACCACACTTGTACTGGGGCTCATTCAGTATAAATCTCAGGTGGTGCAGGTACTAAAATTAGGGAAAGAGTTTAAGTAGAGTGAAAGTAGTAGTTTTCTTTTTCCCTTCCACTACTGTAGAGCAAAAGTAGGTAGGATACCTAAGGTACACAATCAGCATTCCAAAACTAACACTTTAAATAAACTCTTGGGGGAGGAGAGAGAGATAGAGGGAAGGAAAAGAAGTTTGCAATTTACAGGATATAAAATAACAGATTGGAGGCAACCTTGTAGGTTGTCTTGTCCAAGCAGTGATGGGACTCAGCCAGTTCGCACCACTTCGGGATAACTGGTTAACTTTCTGAGCAGTTAGGTGAACTGTTTATTGGAAGAAATCATTAGGGCAGAGAACCAGTTGTTAAATTATTTGAATCCCACCACTGAGTCCAACCTCCAATCCCTCTGCCCAAGTAGGAGACCCTATACCATTCCAGGCAAATGACTTTCTACTCTGTTCTTTAAAATCTCCAGTGTTGGAGCGCCCACCACTTCTCGAGGCAAGCCATTCCATTGATTAATTTGGTGTTACTGTCAGAAAATTTCTTCTTAGTTCTAGATTGGATTTCTCTTATATAAGTTTCCATCTGGTACTTCTTGTCTTGCCCTCAGGTGCTTTGGAGAATAGGTTGTCCCCCTCCTTTTGTTACAAATTTGCAGACAAATAACTGTTAAGGTATTCTTTAGGAGTTCACTTGTACTCTGCTTCCATTATATGTACTCTCACTTTTACATACTCTCAAACTACATCCTCTTATTATTATAAATAGCAATAAATAACACTTCAGCTTATCTTCTGGCTCCATCTGTATCTGCATCAATTCCTATTTTAATTCATTCTCTGATACAACCTAGGACTGCTTTTGAGTTTCTTTGCATCACACTTTTGGGCATTCATCTTGTGATCTGCCCAGACAGTGTTGTGCATATCTCTAATCTGTAGTCTTCCTCATCCTATACTATACTTACAGTATGGTTTTAATTATTGCTATCCTCCTAAAATTCATCTTGCTGTTTTATCCAATTTTTCTAGTTAATCAAGATCTGTTGTTGTCCAATGAGCTGCATGAGCACAAATTGCATTCAATGGACATTACAAATTGATATAAACTCCATAACATTTAGCATCACAGAACCCAATATTAGTTTTGCCAGGAAGAATTTTCCCTGTCAGTAGGACGGTATTGGCTATAAATCAGATTGGTGCATTACAAGCAGGGGGGGGGGGGGGGAAATCCAGCAGCTCTACAATTTTGCAAAGACCGACTTTCCAAAAACAGCATGACAGCAAGCTTCTGAATGCATTTGAGATCTACTGTACAGCTGGGGAAGACAGTGGGACAGGTCTCTAGTTGATGATGTAGCACAATTTTTTAAAAGCTAAGAAGAAGTGAAAAATGGAGAGTGACACTAGTTAAGTAGACATGGAGGAGTCAAAATGTAGAGAAGAGTTTTAGTATATTCATGGCAAATTACAGAATTCTAAAAGTGGTGTTGATATATCCAAGTAACTTTCAAATTCTAGGGAACTATCACAGATCAGTATAGACCATGGGTCTTGATCAGTATTTTTTCAAATGTGACAACATACTGGCTGGAAAATTCTGGTAGTTGAAGTCCACACATCCTGAACTTGTCAAATTTGAATACTGGTCTAGGACTTATTGCCCTTGGCTAAATTTCAAAAGCTTTCTTTGGGCATCTGTCTTGTAGGTAGATATCAAAGAATGTGGCTCTGTCTATTTTTGTTCCTGCCCATCACCATTATTTGACACAATAGTATCCTTTCGGGTGGGGTTTAAAATTAGCAAGATGGCAGATGGGAAGTCACAGCAGAAGTCCAATCTTTTTTAATAGACACAATGCACATATCAAAGAAGTAGAAATTGCATCATGAAGTTTCAACCAATGTCTTGCCAATATTGTCATGCATTCACACCCTTGGACATTGATATAGTAACTGATGCTCTTCAAGGAGTCTGGCTCTTGATAGATTAATACACACAAACACACAGACATATATTAATCTATTAAGAGCCAGATTCCTTGACGGTTGTAACTATATCTATCTCTCTATTATCTATCTGTCTGTCTGTCTGTCTGTCTGTCTGTCTATCATCTATCTACAGTTTTATATATATACTGTAGTTATATATATATATGGTTATATGAACATGGACAAACAAATAAATATGTGTGTGTTTGTTTGTGTGTGTATGTATGTATGTATGTGTGTGTTTGTGTGTGTGTGTGTGTGTGTGTGTGTGTGTGTATATATATATATATATATATATATATACCCAATATTTTTTACTGTTGCCTTTTTGTTACATTTGTTATATTTATGCTGATAAATAAATAAAGGGAGACTAGTATAGATCTATTTCAAGCTATTTAGCTCTCATCAGCTAGCCACAGCTAGCACAGGTTCGATTCCCAACAAGGGTGTGGCTAGCTGATGAGAGCTAAATAGCTTGAAATAGATCTATACTAGTCTCCCTTTATTTATTTATCAGCATAAATATAACATATATGTTATATGTATATATGTTGTATTTGTGCTGATAAATAAATAAAGGGAGACTAGTATAGATCTATTTCAAGCTATTTAGCTCTCATCAGCTAGCCATACCCTTACTGGGATTCGAACCCGTGTGTGTGTGTGTGTGTGTGTGTGTGTGTGTGTGTGTATATACACACACATAAACATAAATACATACATACACACACACACACACACACACACTATGTATATACTGTATATTATATATATATACTGATAAAGGAGGAGATTCTGTGGCTTAGTGGGTAATATAACTGCCTGATATGTAATACAGCCCAGGTTCGATATATATATCCGTATTGTATATACGGTACACCAACTGATGTCCTTCCTTGGGGAGATGCATACCAGGAGAGGTGTGAAGATTTTTTTTTTAACATTGTTGCCATAAATCTACCTTTCTCAAAGTTTCATGGTATTGTTTTCATTGTTTCTTTTTGTTGTTTGGATTTTTTTAGGGGAGGGTGTACATTAAGATTGTCCTGCTTATACATCTCTGAGAAATATCTGCTTGGCAAGGTATTTGGGAAAAAACAGATACTGAATTGAGAAGGAATCTTTTTACTGCTCTGTACAGAGGATTTAGCAATGCCAGTTCTTGTCAAATCATACGTTTGCATAGATGTGCAATATCATCAGTCAGAACCCTGTCATACCACAACCCATTCAATCTGCAAATCCTTCCCAATTCAACAGAAGTCCAACTTGCTTTTCTTCATTTTGTCCTCTCCATTTGCAGATTCAGGAATTCATATCTGCAGGCTAATTGAGTGTGAAATGCAAGCTGGGAACATGGCAGTTCATCTTCTCAAACTTGCAGAGCAGCTAAAATAAGACCCTATAAAGTTCACATCAAAATATTTCTGACCAATATCTTCCAACCTCTACCTGTCCAATAAAGAAGTACTCACCAGTTTCCTAGCTAACTGGTTCCACTGTCCAGCGGCTCTTATTGTTAGGATTTTTTTCCTGACATCTCCTGGAATTTGTCTTCCTGCAACTTAGATCCATGATTCTGTGTCCTGCATTCTGTGATGACAAGAGAAAGTCTTTGTCCATCTTTTGTATAATATGCCTTCAGATATTCATCCTATCCCCAAATAGTTATCTTTTCTTAAGGTTGAACATATCTAGTTCCATCTGCTTCTCTTTCTAAAACTTAGTTTCCTGTCAAATGTTTATCCTTATAGCTTTCATTGCACCTGTTCTAGCTTAATTGAATCCTTCTTTTTTATTTATTTTTTCACATCTTCCAAATTTCAGCATAAATCATTATATTTTTATACCTTTTGGATACCTCTTGTGCACTGTGTCCTGTGATTAGTCATAATTCTTATGCAATTTATTTCTTTGTTCTCTTACAGCCATGTTCATTACAAGAAGGTGAAAACATCTGAAGTTAAAAATAGCTCTCCTGAAAAACAACTCATTTATTCCTCATTCTTACAGTTCATAGAAACTGCAGTACTTTTGGGTCACAGAAAAAGTGAGAAATGTCAGATTTCATTTTGTTCCTAAATTAAGTGTCATAAATATTTGGGGGAAGGGGTTATCATACTTTATTAGCAAATTATGCAAATGATGCTCAACTTTTCAGATACTGGTGAATTTGATATTAAATATTTGCTATTTGAATAATGCATTAACATTAATCCATTAATTCAAGTAGCCTTTGATAGTTCATGCTATTGTTTTATAGTGATTTGGCAATTATATCATATTTTCTTCTTTAAACTCAGGCTAGTGATATGGAATTAATCAACTTTGAAATAAGCTCATAACCAACCAAATAGAAATCAATGAATGTGATCATGCTCTTTCAAATATATGTTGATATGTATCAAATACTGAAGTTATGTTTGTAAAAACTAAAACAATGCATATGCGCCCCCCCCCCGTGCACACCCGCCCCATGCATATGTGCATGACACCCGTGTGACCCCTGTGCGTGCGTGTGTGACCCTTCACACTCCTCCCACCTCCATGTATACACATGCATCTCCCACATGTGCTCCATCCCTGTGCATGCACAGCGGAGACCCAAAAATCAACTGGCCAGTGGGAGGCACAGTGGAGCTGAGCTGAGGCGATGGCTTGCGTGCCTGCAAAGAGGGCTCATATTTTTATACATTTTGGTCAACTTAAGGTGGTGAACATACCTAATATTCCTATCTCCTATTTTCCCCACAATAACTGTAACATACTGACAGACAGTATGGTAGTTTCCACCAAGGTCCTCTGTTCCGGCGGCAACAATACTCAAATCTGATTGGTTGAATTGTCTGACAGCTCCCTATAAAAGGGCTGCTGCCAGACAGAGCCCCAGGTCTCCGACAGTGAAGATGAAATCTACCGCATGTGCAATGATCGCAAAGAATCTGCACGGAAATTTGAAACATGTTTCCCACCTTGCGCCAGCTGTGGAGGCAACCACCAGCAATCTGCCTACTGTTTCCGAGATGTCATCTGCCAGCGATGTGAACAAAAGGGGCACATCACCAGGGTCTGCAGGAGCAAATTCCCTGCAGCACCAAAGCAACCAAAGGGCCAACCTGCATGCCCAAAATGCCCAGACGAAGCTCTTGGCAGCCACGACCAAAGCAGCATGGGACAGAAGCTGATGCAACCTTCCAGACCATCATCAAGCAAGCAAGCACCCCACAAAACAAAAACTGAGAGTCACCATCCTCCTTGAGGGATCTCCATGCTCACTGAAGATTGACACTGGATCATCACTGACCATTATGTCTTGGGCTACGCTAAAGAGAGCTGACCCCAGTCTACGAAGGCACAAGCTAAAGGTTCCAGATCTGCGCCTGAGTGACTACCAGGTGAACCACATCCCGGTTCTTGGCCGAGGCACTTTCTGAGTGCAATTCAAGTCTTTCGATGGCCTGCTTCCTGTGATGGTGGTCGGAAGATCCCTGCAGAGCCTCCTAGGCTTAAATTGGTTCAAATCCCTGGGCCTGAGGTGACTGGTATCAATGCCGTTCATGACAACAACACTGAGGAGCTCCTTAAGGAGTTTGAGGACATCTTTGGCACTGATCTAGGTAAGTATGTGGGGACTCCAATTTCATTTCATTTGGACACCAATGTAGCCCCTATTAGGATAAAGCCCCGGAGAGTCCCTTTTGCTCTCCGCCCCAAAATTGATCTCGAATTGGACAAATTAATTGGCCAGGGAATCCTAGAGCTGGTTGATCACATGCTGGGAGACCCCTATAGTGATCCCGGTCAAGCCTGATGGGTCTGTCCACATCTATGTGGACTACAAGTGCACAATAAACAAAGCTTTACAACAAAGCACTTACCTGTGCCCATTGTGCAGCACCTTTTACATTCCCTTGGCCCTGGAAAACTATTCGCTAAATTAGATATGGCGCAGGCATACCAGCAGTTGCCTGTAGATGGTGCCACAGTGGAGGCCCAAACGATTGTGAGGCATAGGGGTGCCTTTAAATGCACCCGGCAACAATTTGCATTAGTATTGCCCCTGGACTGTTCCAAAGTATCAAGGAATGACTTTTGCAGGAGATACCAGGAGTCATCCCCTATTTTGACAACATTTTGGTATCAGCTGCAAACAAGGAGCAACTTATCAAAAGTGTTTGGGCTGTTTTGACTAGAATTTGCAAAAAAGGTCTCCGCCTCAAGAAAGAAAAATGCCAAATTAATTTGACCAGGGTTGAACTTCTAGGGTACCTAATTGACGGCTCTGGGATTCACCCTACAAACAAATAAATTAAAGCAATCCAGGACGCCCCTACACCTTGCAATCAGACCGAGTTCCAGGTATTCCTCAGACTCCTTAACTTCTACAGTGTCTTTCTCAAACAGAAAGCTACAGCCTTTGCACCGGTTCCTCAGCAAGAAGGTGAAATGGACCTGGGGCAGAGCTGAAGCTGCCGCATTTGCTGCAGTGAAAAAACTGCTGTTACCGGACACGTTCCTGGTCCAGTACAATCAGACTCTGATTGGCCACCTGTGCTGACTTGGGATTCTTCTCCATTCGGCATCGGGGCCGTGCTCAGCCACTGCATGCTCAATGGAACTGAGGCACCCATCACCTACTACTCAAGGACCCTGTCAGTTGCCGAGCAGAACTACAGCCAACTGGACCATGAGGCTCTGGCTGCGATAGTTGGCGTTAAGTGGTTCCACAAGTACTTGTATGGCCGTGACTTTGAGATCATCACAGACCATAAACTGCTGTTGGGCCTTTTGGCTGGGGACTGGCCTACCCCACTTTGCTGTCACCATGAATGACTCATTGGACTATTTTCCTCATGGCCTACAGCTACAAACTCCTTCATCGACCAGGTACCCCTTTGGGGCATGCTGATGCCCTCAGCCAGTGCCCTCTACCAGAACTGTTTGCTGATCTGACCCATGAGACACTGGTTTTGCTTATAGACTGCCGTGAGGCTGGTCTGTCTCCTCCAGCAAGGTCACCCACCACTCAGAAAAAGACCAGACTCTTGCACAGGTTTTGAACTGGATGTGGAGGGAGTGGCCGAAGGGGCGGGTTGGGCCAGAATTTAAAACGTTTTTTACTCTGGATTCCTGCCATAGTTAAAAGGGACAAACTGTTGTCAATGGTTGTTTACTGTGGGGGGACCAGGTCATTGTTCCAACCAAACTGTGGGTTGCTGTATTAAAAGCCTTGCACATAAGGCATCCAGGAATTGTCCGGATGAAATCTTGGGCCAGGAGTTATGTGTGGTGGCCTAACATAGATAGGGAGATTGAGGAACTGGTGGCTACCTGCAAACCATGGCAAGAGTCCAGACCAGCTCCAATTCGAGACTTACTTAGCATCGCAGGGAATCAGCCATACCCTGGTTGTTCCATTCTATCCAGCCAGTAATGGACAGGTGGAGAGAATGTTGTGATCTGCTAAAGAAGCCATATCTAGGATGGGGCCGGGAGATTAGCAAACATGGGTTGATCAATTCCTCCTCATTTAGCACATCACGCCAAGTGCTACCACCAGAAGTCCCTCCAAGCTTCTAATGGGTCCCCAGCTAAGATCACCCTTAGACTGGCTACACCCAAACTACTCTGCCACAACGCCCCCAGATTCGACCAACAAACTTATACACTTTAGCATAGGGGATCGAGTTTGTGCCCACAACTACGCTGGAGGGGGGCTCTGGATTCCTGCCATGGTTACAGGAATTACCGGACCTCGCTTGTATCAATTATAGATCGAGGATGGTAGAACTTGGAGGTGGCACATTGACCAACTCCATAGCCACCTCTCACAGTCCAATCTTAGGCAACCAGAGATAACTCCTGCATGAGTTAACCAAAGCCTTACCCAAAAGGAGCACAAACTCACTCCTTCCACAGACTTCTCAAGCCTGAAGATACCGGGGTACTTATCTGATGAAGTTTCAGGGCCACAGCGAGTTCTGAACAAACCAGCTCCAGGAACTCCAGCCGCGCCCTGTGGAAGTTTCCAGGAGCTTCTACCAGGCGAAGCCAGAGAGACAACAGGTCCATCTGACCTGACCGAAGATCTAGCGCTGACTGAACTGTGCAGGTCTGGGTGAGTCACCAGAAAACTCACACATCTACCTGTGTGAGTACGTTACAAGCTGGATGAGCCCAACTAAGAGGGGAGGGGTGTTACATACATTACATCCAGTAGGAACAATACTCAAATCTGATTGGTTGAATGGTCTGACAGCTCCCTATAAAAGGGCTGCTGCCAGACAGAGTCTTTGCTGGATTGTACATAGTTGTCACTTAATAAAGAGCTGTTTGTTGCTGAAGACTGAATCTGCCTCATCCATTCACCCTATCTAACAACAACCACATTAGGTGGGTTGGAAGTAAGGAGGAAATTCCTGACAGCAAGAACAATTAAGGAAAAAGCTTACTTCCCATGTGTGCTCTATCACTGGAAGTTTTGAAGGAAAGATTGGACAACCATTTATCTGAGATGATATAAGAATTTCTGCCTTAAACAGGGGTTGGACTAGAAAACCTCCAAAATACTTTCCAGACCTATGATTCTATGAGTTTATGAAATGAGTATAAACCCCCTTACAGATACCCAAAAATTCAAACTTTAAAATGAAATTACATTGCTAGTATTTTTCATGGTTATTTGGAAACATAGACAAATTATGCATTGACATGTCATCAGTAGTAAATTGCTTTAATAGCTTGTTTGTTAAACTAACACCTACAAAGCTGTTTACTTCATTAATTTGCAGATTTGATCACATCCAAACATTAAAGCAATTTGAAGGCCTAGGAAAATGTCATCTACCATAGCACAGGAAAAGCAAAAGGGAACCCTTTAACACTTTTGAAACTATGTTAGGTGAAAAGAGAGGTAGGTGGTGAGTCAGCCTCTAGTGAGTATCTGAGACAGACAAGGAGAGACAGGCACACATTTGCATTCAGTCTGAGCATACATATTAACTTTGGAGAAGGTGCTTTCAATACTGACCTTGTAGCCTGCAATTTTCTCCTGAGAAGGCTACATATCTTGCACCTCAAATATACCTGAAGCATGTGATCTGATGGACTTAGTCACAAAAAACTTACACCATAATAAATGGCTAAGTGCACATCTAGACAGCTGGTTTAATGTATTTTCCTCCAGTCCCTATGGCAGCACAAAATATGCCAGCATAAATTTTCTTTGTTGACACAGCCAATCTCTACTATGCCTCCTTAATGAGGCCAGGGAATGGGGCTGCTCTAACAGTTTATTGCAAAGCAAGTTACAGTACAGCGATTGGTGAACTCCAGTAGGGGAAAAAAATTCACCAATCACTGTCCCTATTTTAGACTGGGAATGAGGGAGTGGGGAGAGGAGGAAGTGAGATTAACAGATGATGGAGTGCTGAGTTTAATCATCCTTTGATATTGGGAGGGGGGCTTTCCACTTCTGCTTTATTGGGAAGCCTCTATATACTGATTGATCATTCATAGAGCCTGAATCATAGTGGTGAAGTAATGGAGTTACATATAAATAGATCTAAGAAAAGGATATAACATGCAGGAGATAATTCCAAAGAGAAGTTTGGGATAAGGGATCATATTATCTCTTAATACAAGACAATACAAAATAATGCAGTCCCAATACATATCCACAACTTTGCATTTTCCATAACTCCCTCCAGAGATGGGTTCCTACCAGTTCGCACCTATTCGGTAGAACCGGTTTGTCAAATGTACCAAACCGATTAGAAGAGGTTCCACCAGTGGATCCGGAAAGCAGGCCACACCTACAAAAAAGGTTCTAAAAATTTTTGAAACCCACCACTCACACACACACACACACACACACACACACACAGACAAACAGACTCACACAGAGAAAGAAAAAGAAAGGAAGAAAGAAAGAAAGAAAGAAAAAAATAAAGAAAGTGAAAGAGATGAAAGAAAAAAGGGAAAAAGGGACAGAGAGACAAAAGGAAGGAAAGAGAGAGAGAGGAAAAAAAGAAAACACATGGCTGGCAAGCCACTCCCACCAGGTCACATGGCCGACAAGCCACTCCCACAAAGGAGGCCATACCCACAGAGTAGGTTCGAAAAATTTTTGAAACCCACCACTGACTCTCTCCCATGAACCAGGAGCTGGAGTTCCCAATAAAGCTCTCTTTTGAAGACAGTTTTGAACACAAATCAGTGGATCATCTGCAATCTTTGATCCACTAAATGGATAGAAGGAATTCAACTAAGTCAGAGGTGTCAAACTCACATCATCATGTATTCATCATATGACGCATCACAATTGTTTCCCCTTCACTAAACCGGCAGTGGGTGTGGCCAGCACGTGACATATCTGCCTTGTGAGCACAAGTTTGATACTCCTGAGCTAAGTAAGACATTTTTGCTGCCTGTCTTTCCTACCATGGAAAAGCATGCTGGTTGGGAATTCTGGGGATTGAAATTCAGACATCTTAAATTTGCTGTGGTTGAAAAACACTGTTCTAGGGCACAGGACCAATTTGATAGATCATTTCCAAAACACATTACAGAATGCAGTCAGTATTGGTGTTCTTTTCTTTAGCAGAAAATGAATGCTGATAAAAGAAAGGTATGGGCACAGATAAAGGCCATCTCTGTCAAAGGCAACCAAGAATAGTTGTTTGTTAAGTCACGAATGGCTACAAATCCCATCAGAGTATCATAATATATATGACTGTTTCTCAGTCTGTCATAAGGATACACGAGGGACAGCAGGACCAGAGCTGACCCTGAAAAAGCCTTTTTACTAAACAGTTTTAAGGCAGTGGGGAAAAGGGAATTGTAACTTTAACACTGTTGAGTAGCTTGGGAGAGAAAGGGGAAGATGGATTGCTCAGATGCTAGTTTCCTATTAAGGATGAATCAAATAAACTAAGTCAGGCAGGGGAATTGTGAAGGAGAATTTGTCTTCAGAAGCAAGAACAAAGAGAGTCAGATATGAAAATAGAATTGCAAATATTAAAATGCCATGCCAATGAACTTTTTTTTCTCTCTCAGAATGAATACACCAACCTAAAAATCCATTGGATCAGGTTAAAAATCCATCTAGTCTAACATTCTGTTTCATGCAATGGCCAAGCAGGAAACTCCAAAATTAGCTCAACATCATCAAATTCAAGGATGGATGGAGAATCATTTTAGTCTGATGGCAAGGAATAGGCAGGAATTCTAGGTTTTAGAATCTTAGATATGTCTGTTTCATTACTTTTACCAATTTTTTTTAAACCCAAGATTCTTCCAATGTTAGCATCCATTACAGCTGTTGCTAACTTTTCTAAAGTATTTTTTTTTTCAAAATCAAAATAAATAACCTGCAATTATGAAAAAAGCCATTTAAAGCCACTGCAACCATTTTCATTGACCTTAATTTCTGAGTCCCACCTGTAAGGTACATTATGTTAGAAATGAGATCTTGAGGAACTGTAATTCATTGGTTTCAAAGTGACCCCCTCAGTACGTAAGGTCTGTCAGTGGTATATATACAATTTACCTTCCCTATTATATTATAACCAGGAGTGGGCTTCAAAAAAATTAGCAAGAGGTTCTCTGTCCAGTTGCTAGGTGGCTGTGACCATGGTGGACATGGCCTAGTTGGCCTTCTGCACCATGCTGGGGGAGGAGGTTTGCCCTCCCAAGGCTCCGGAGGCTTTTCTCAAGCCTTCAGAAGGGGGGAAATGGTCTCCTCAGGCTCTGGAAGCCCTCTGGAGGCCAGAAACGGGCCCATTTCATGCCTTCCTGAACTTCCAGTAGGCCCGTTTTTCGCCCTCCCCAAGCCTCTGCATGTGCACTTACCTGCATCCAAAATGGGCCACATGGGGACTCCTGGGAGGGCAGGGGGCAGGGCCAGCCAGGAGTGGGATTTGGGGATTCTCCAAACTATACAGAATCCTAGCCAGAGGTTCTCCCAAACCCCTGCGAACTGCCAGCAGCCCATCCCTGATTATAACATGCATCCATGTATAATATTTTACATAACTTATACATACACTTTCACACAGACATATACTTCTTGGAATGGGGAGAATGTTTTTATACAATACAGGTAGCCCTCGACTTACAGCAGTTCATTTAGGGACCATTCAAAGTACCAACAGAACTGAAAAAAGTGACCATTTTTCATCCTGACAGCTTTGTGGCATCCCCATGATCAAAATTCAGATGCTTGGCAACTGACCATAGTTGTGTCCCAAGGTCATGTGATTACCTTTTGCAACCTTGTGACAAGCAAAATCAATGGGGAAGCCAGATTCACTTCACAACCATTGTACTAACTTATGTGATTCCCTTCACAACTGTGGCAAAAAAAAGTTCATAAAATGGGTGAAAACCCACTTAAATGTTTCACTTAACAACATAAATGTTGGGCTCAATTTGGTTATAAGTCGAGGACAATCTGTACACTATTTTTTGGTCATTCTGACTACCAGGAGACAATACTTGACTAGTTTCATCCTTAATGGGAATTGTCAAATATACCTAGCCAGATGTTATTCTGTGGTCTCAAAGCCCTCTGCAGGGAACTGAACTCATGGATCATTGCATTCTCAGTATATTCATGATGTAACCAAGTAAGCAAAAAGAAACGTTTAGTGCTCTATATTGGACAGGAAAGAATGTGGCTGCCTTGGTTACAGTTGCTATAGAAAGGAGATTTCAGGCTAACACATTAGATATAATGAGGAGATAGTAAATTACCATTTGGATTATTCAAGGACACAACACCATTTCATTAGAAGTATCATAAGGAACATGATGCATTACATTTTGTTTGGGTTTTTTTTTTTTAAGGAAAATATAGTTCACATTTGCGAACCGGTAATGAAGGTAAGTTGATTTCACCAGGGGTTGAAAGTATCAGGCTAGGAAATAACAACTGGAGGACATAGGATTGCAGCTGAAGGGAGCAGATTATGGAGACGGAGGAGGGACAGGTTTTCTAGTTTGAGTAATTAGCATTGGAAAAGGATCTGGAACCTATAACTGTATTTATAAGGAGCTCTGAGATGAAGTTGCAAGCTAATATCAGCACCAGGTTAGCACCACGTTTCAGAAAGAATCTGAACAAATGTAATATGAACAAAAAGAGATTAGAAAACTGAATTGTCTTGCAAGCCAAAGATTAAAAAGCAAAGAATTATTATTTGCTTGTGTCTATTTTAACTAGGGTTTAGCTAAGATTACGTTTAAGCAAAATATATTTAAACCAAGGGAAAATCTTTTATCACTGGAACATAAAGGTTTAAAAAAGCCTGTGGTAAGTGACCAGTGTGGTTCTTGGCATGACCCTTGATGAAAACTAAGATTGCTATTGCATCTAGATTTTTTTTTAGCCTTTATGAAAGAGGAAGAGGAGGAGGACAGTCTAAATGCAGTGCCTGGAAAAAACAGGAGGAAGGTAACTTAATACCACACCTAGGAAAGAGTGACATAACACAATCCAGCCAAAGATCAGTTATTTATCAGAAATTTACCACTATTGCAAAATTCTTTATTTACATGCATCAGAAGTGTCAAACTCAAGGCTCACGGGTTGGATCCGGCCCACGGAGTGCTTAGATTTGGCCCAAGGAAGCCGCCCTGGAAACAGCGAAGGACCGGCGTACTGTGCCTCTGCCAGCAAAAATGGGCTCCCAATCTCCGTTTTCAGCTGGGACGGCCTCCTTCAACCCTTTGCCAGCAAAAACATGGCTTGGAAGGGCTAGGTGCTGGCAGAGAGTTGAAGGAGGCCATCTCAGCTGAAAACAGAGATTGGGAGTCCGTTTTCACTGGCAGAGCACACAGGCCACCACAGGCGCCCTGACACGAGTGACGTCAAGTTGGTCACACCCACTCTGGCCATGCCCCTGCTGCCCCCCACCAGGTCAAATACAACCCTGATGCAGCCCTCAATGAAATCAAGTTTGACACCTCTGGCATACACCATACAGACTAAACCTATACTACCCTAATTTAATTAATATAGCATGGGAGAATGTAGGGAATAGATATACTAAATATCTTCCTTGTCCCACATTTCAACTCTGGATTTTGCTGTTCCTTCTCTTGTCCCTCTCCTTGGAACGTGGTTCCTGCATCCTAGGAAGCTGCTGCATTACAGTAGCCCACCACAGATGATGGTGGATAATGATGATGGTGATGATGACAATCACAACGACAAAACTAGTCTCAAGACTACAGCATTATTTTTATCTACAAGAAGTCCTCTGGACCAGGGGTGGGTTCCTGCCAGTTCTAACCCCTTCTATAGAAGAGGTTCCACAAATCTACAGTGCTGTTTCAAACCGGTTCCAGCTCCCTCCCCTTGCCCGTCCTCACATCATCAAGATGAAGAGCGAGAGGAGGAATTCTGAGAGTTGAAGTCCACAAGTCTTAAAGCTGTCACATTTGAACACCCCTGGGGTTTTTTTCTAAAGGGTTAGCAGTGCAAGGGTCTTGTAACTTGACAGCTTTAAGACTTGCGTGCTTCAAATGCCAGAGTTTCTGAGCCAACATTTTGGTTGCTAAGCAAGAGTGTTGTTAAGTGAGTTCCACCACATTTTACAAGTTGGCCATGCCCACCCAGTCACATGACTGCCAAGCCACTCCCACTCAGTCACGTGGCTGGCAAGCCACTCCCATCCAGTCACATGGCCAGCAAGCCACTCCCACTCAGTCACATGGCCGGCAAGCCACTCCCACAAAGCAGGCCACACCTACAGAAGAGGTTCTAAAAAAATTTGAAACCCACCACTGCTCTGGACTATATGGGCATTTGTGGGGAGAGGAATGATATTAGTTGCAGTAAAGAATTTTGGTTTGGAAATATAAAAAGACAAACATAAATGAAGATGATAGGAACAATTTGGAGAGCTGAGGATGAAGCTGATTTGTCTTCTGTAAATTAGTATTTTGTGAGCAACTGATTAAGTCGATTCATAACAGCCATTTTGCAAATGTTACAAAAGTTTTCATTTACCCCCCAAAGTTGGCTGCTCCTGAGTTAAATATTTTTAATTTACTGTTTGAAAAATAATTACCTATACCTCATAAAACAATTCCCTTCAGAAACATTTTAATCCTGCTCCTCTAGAAAGGTTGTCCCAAGTGATATCAATGCCATAGTTTTACCATAGTATCAAATCATTAAGGTATGACAAAATTCAGGGAAACATGTTGATGGCAGCAGTTGCCATGTTTAATTATAGTTACTATCTACCTAGGATAGTTTATTAAAAACTGGGGAAAGCAGTTCTGCAAGTTAAAACATTAAAATTTTAACAGAAGAAACATAACAGGAAAAATTGTGAAGCAACTCCTAAAATCTTCTCTGTGTAGGTGCAGTAAGGAGTGGCGTTCTTTCATATTTTGCTGCAGAGATGACATCATGAAGTGAGGTATTCACTGCTCTGAATTCCTAGGAGGAATAACAGGCTACTAAGATATCATACTGCATGTAGCAAAAGATGAATAGTTAGAACAGCACTATTTGAGGACATAGAGCAAATACAGCAGACTTAGAAAATAACTAACATTTGCAGGAACAAAAAAAGATATTTTCAAAAATATTTGGATGATCAAATGTACCCTGAGGATATTCCAGCCATAAAATACTGAGTATTTGATAGAAGTGTTAATACTAAAGAAGAAAGGAATAGAATAAAAATAACATTGCTCGTTGAAAACTTACAAAATAATTGAACAAAAGCAAAAAGAATCTGAAAAGAAAGAAAAAAGAAAGAAAAAAGAAAGAAAGAAAGAAAGAAAGAAAAAAGAAAGAAAAGAAAGAAAGAAAAACTTTTGATTGAAGAGACTAATAAAATTCCCTCAGCTTCTTTTTCTACCATCACAGCTTTCTAAGAGAAAAGGCCCTTTCCAAAAAGACATATTGCAAGCACCAAACAATCAGTGGTACTCAGTCACTAGTTTAAGATACCATCAGACAGGTTTAAAACATGACCAAAGGCAATAACTCTCCCTGCTGTGTACAGAAAAAAAAATAAGAGTGTATTTGGCACACACAAAAAATAAGCCAAGGAGAGAGAAATGCTGTGTGTTCTCAGGGAGGAGCAGCTATGAAAAATGAAATGTTACTGTACGTAACCAAGATGCAACAAAGATCAAGTGGAAAGTCATGAAACTGATTAAACTAAGGTGGGACTATAAGCCAAAGCACGTCCCAAAGGTACTTTTCAAAGAGGCAACTGGACTTTCTGGTTTTTCTTTGAAGACATTTAACTTCTCATCCAAGAAGCTTCTTCGGCTCTTATGGATGGTGGGGAATGGAAGGATTTGCAGACAGCTGGCCGTTTGCATTTGTTTAGTGAGTTGTTAAGGCCACCTAAAGGTTTATCTGTGTCATCAGGTCACCTGAGTGAGGCAACTGGGTATAGAGCCTTCTTGAAACTGCTGAATGAATGCAAATGACCAGCTGTCTGCAAGAGTATAAATCCTTCCATTCCCCACCATCCATCCAGAGCTAAAGAAGCTCCTTGGATGAGAAGCAAAATGTATTCAAAGAAAAAACCAGAAAGTCCAGTTGCCTCTTGAAAAAGCACCTTTGGGACAACCATGACCTGGATGACTGAGAATCTCCATGGACAATCCAAAACATAGTTTGAGTTTCATTATCTGCTCTTAAGGACACAGCTATTCTCTGAAGTCCATAAGCCAGACTTGGTTCAGCTCATTAAGCACAGATTCTGAACATCAGTTGCCGGGAAAGGTGCCATTTTGACCATGGGATGCTATTGTAGTCAGAAATGACTGGTTGCCAATTTAGGAAATGGAATAGTGAACTAGTTAGATCTTTGGCCTGTTCAGAAGGACTCTTCTGTCTTCTCATGTACTTCATTGATCTTCTCCAAATGAATGGTAAAAGGAGACTGATGAACAAATAATGATAGAAAGGATGGCAAAGAACAGATGAGTGTACCCAAGACAGGAAACTGAATACTATCTGGTCTAAAAGTCTTTGTAGCCTATATAAAAACATGTAAAATTTTGGCAGATGTAATCTCAAACTGTAGAAGACATTTCCAATTGGAAACTATTAAAACAAAGGCAATGTCCATCAAGCTAATAAGTTGATTCATATATTGATCACCAATTAAAGTAGTATTGGATGAAAGTATTTTTTTATCCAATATTCTTTTAGCATGACCAGGGTGGAGCAGAGAATGTCCTCTTTGGATCTGGATTAATAGTCATGAGGCTGAATCTTCTAATTTCTCACACAGGGCTGACACTTATACTTGTCAGTCTCCAAAAATGCTAAAAGCTTTTGAGTCCTTTCCAGACAGTTAAGGGAACACACACTCTTATTCTGGCCAGTAGCGCACAGCAGCTACTCTTTGAAACAAAGCATCTATATCTTCATTGTTCATCTTCTTCAATTTTATTTTTATGCAGTGAGGAAGAAACCTGGCAGGAAGGTTGAAGACCAGTGTATCCCCCTCTGCAGAACTCCCAAATAGCTGATACCTTTTCCTCGTGCCTATATTCATAACAGACTCTCTCCTCTCTGGCAAACCTATTCCATTCCAAGTGATGTTACTGTGCATACTCTTGCCAGCTTAGTTTGCATCATTCCAAACTTTAGAGTGTCAGCAATGGGATCTATTCTGTTTGTCACTTGGTCTGCAAGTAGGCGTGGTCATACTTGAACAAGCTCATAAGAGGAGTCATCACCTTGACTTGAATTAACTGCTGCAGTCCCATCTTTCCTGACCCTTTTAGTTATAGTTAGGCAGTATTGCTGAATCAATCAAGAATAAGCACAGGTTTTATGATGGAGCTATACTGCACCCAACATATATTGCTGTAATTTAGCATACTGAAGACCCCCTCTGCTATTCTTTTCATGGGTCAGTGGCTTGCATTGTACAAATGGCCCACTAACCAGGCCCCTTCTTTATTCAGTCTTGGATATCAGTGTGGCAGAGATTCTTGTAGACAGAAAAGTGAGAAGAGGCTAGTGAGTAACAAAGCCAACACTGGAGTCTACAAAGACATGGAAAACCTACTGAAGATTTTCCTCCCTGGTGCCTTCAGCAATCAGGGATAAGGGTTGAAAACAAATATACATTCTTTGGAGCCTAAGCAGTCTAAATCAAAACCCCAACATAATAATCAAAATAATATGACTAACCAAGGGGTCAGCTAATCTGATAGTCTGAGGCTTGATCTCCCGCTCTTGCACCAACAGTAAGTCTCAATAATGCAACTTCTTACTTGTGTAGTCTCTGATTCCTTCCTCCCTCCCTCCCACCCTCCCTCCCTTCCTTCCTTCCCTCCTTCCTAAAATGGATTTCTAGCTTCAAGGACCAGCATTCTTCTTTGCCAAGACAATAAGCTGAATCCAACCATAGAAGGTGGGGGAGTTTGTTTGATGAGAGTAATACAGGAGGAGATGCATTCTCTTTGTTATCCTATGGTGTCTCCCTCAATTGTTTCCAATCACCACATCAGCTCCTTCCTCAGACCAGCTCTTATGCTCAGCAGGCACTGAATCAGTAAGCCCTCAAACTCTGCTACTGTGGCTTACTCAAAAGGAGACTGGTATTTTCCCTTCACCATAAATATGTTTATTTAAAACTGAGTTTTATTTTGTTCAATGAGACTCATGCCACAGTAAGGATATTTAGAGCTGGATACACAAAAATGCTGGCAATTCCTATTGGAAAGATAGGAGCTATTTAGTTAAGTATAAATGCTGGACAATCTTTGAATCGTGTCAAATACCCACATGGAAAGAGACAAAGGTTTTTGTTCTTCTTGTTACTGAGTTGTTAAATAATTGGAAAATAAAAGGCAAGTGAAAATTAACACTTTTCTTTATTCAGCTCAATATTATTTCACAGCTGGACATAGAACATTGTCACACACTGACAACCTAATGCTTTGAAATTCTGGTAGATGGAATTTAGGGAGATCTAAAAACCTTAATTAGATTAATTCGGCATGTGTCCCACATTCGTTTTGCCTTTTAAAAAACAGAAGGGGCAGGAGGCTGATGGCTGCCATGCCGACAGCAGAATTTTGACATATGGCTCATAGAATTGATCAGAGTCCTTGCCAGAAACCCATTTAGATTGTAAAATAGGAATAAAAAGTCAAATTGTCAATAGCAATAATAAAGGAAGGAAAAAAGCAGACTGTTGACATGCGGTATAAGCAATTATTCTGCAGGTCCAGCGCATATTTGATACTGTTTTTTTGCTCCTCATTTTTATTTCTGTATTTCTGATATAGAGGGACTGACTGAACTACCTTTTATTGATGAAACACCCAATATTTTTAATCTGAGGAGGTGGGGAAACAAGATGAGGATCAAAAAATGTCAAGGATGGTGATGGAGAAAATGTGTTCATTTTTATCTCTATCTCCTTTCTTTGCCTCTTTCCAGAAAGTGAAGCATTTGAATGCTAATAAAAACATCACCGAGAGTGTGCTGAGCAGTGATTGAGTTCTTTCTAATGAAAACTAAATCAATTAAAAAATGTAAATACCTCTTTGGCTAAATAACTGGATGCAGGAATTTCAAGATGGATTTGTACAGTCAGCATCACATTTAACCTTTTGGGGACTCAAGACATTCTTTGGGCTGAGTGATTGGGCAGTGTGGACAGTCCTTTGTCATATAAATAGGGATCTCCTCATTTCAGAGATGTCCCCATCTGGATTTTGGATTTTGTGCCAGCTCCAAATTCAGAAGAGATGGAATGACAGTTTTCATTTGAGAGACTCCGTCGGCATTAAGGGTCATCAGATATCAGCTTAACTGGTACAGCTGAATTATAAAGATAAGATAGGTACGTTGCTCTTTATACTGTCTACCTTGCTGCAAGGCAATCTCCTTGTTTGTCCTCATCACACAATTTGGCAGTGAAGTCCCTGAGGCTGATCTTTGAGAACTTCAACTTGCCTTCCCTAAGGAGAAGATTATTAGCAGCTCCAAAGTACATTATGGGCATGACAACTATGGGCCTATAGGATCCAATATATTCTGGAAGCCACACATTAGGTCCATTTTTTTTGTTTTGGGGATCCTGTAACATGATTTATGGCTTGGGTACATTAATATTTGCCCTTTGTGATGTTCAGATAACTCAAAAGTTTTGTCATAAACCTTTGCAGGAAGAATAAGCTATTTGAGAGTTGACACCAGGTATCTAATGGAACTACATAGTCTCCAGAATGTAATGGAGGATTTCCAAATAGATCATGGCAGTTTGGTTGAGACCCAAACCAACTTTTGAAATGGGGGTCAGAGCATGGGCCTTAGACCAAATTGCACTTGAATGTTCTGTCCTTGTCTCCTGATCTGGGGGAAGTGGGGAGAAAGCTTGATTTCCTGAGGACTTCTTGGGTATGAAGTAAACCTAGAAAGCAATGTTGGTGTAAAATGAATTGTTTAGATCTATATCCTGCTTTTTCTGAGAGATAGTGACTGGAAAATCCTGAACTATGGAAATCCTGAGTTCCTAGGATGAACCTGAGTCTTTCTAGTCTTCATCCAACATCTCAACTGCTACTTCATATTAGCAAAAAATGAAATTGAGGGGTACAGGTTGTTTTGAAATAACTATTGACCACCCCTAATGTTCAAGTTAAATATTCAGGGTTCAATCCTCTATACATTTTTCAAGATGTCTGAGGAAGTTTGCCTTGATTATGTTTGCACTGTAATCCTATGCTCAAGCATGCACCATCAATTATTTTCCATAAATATGTTTGATCTGTATTCAGTATAGGATTTAAGGAATGTGGAGAGAATCTCTACATGGATCTCCTATCAAGGCAAACAAGACAGTTTTTTTAGGTGGGAACTACTTACTTATGGGTCACATTATATCAACCAGTATATACTTTTTTGGTCTAGTAGACATTTTGTATATACATGAAAAAGTATTTAAACGTCCTCTTTACCAACATGTCCTAAAAGTTGAAGGAGCTTAGGGTATTACCATAAATAACCTAAACAATAAAATTATTGATCATTCTAGTGAACTATTTTTGTTCTAATCAGCAGAGTCAGCTTTTTGCCTATAGATGCTGATGATTAAACAGAAGATTTTATGCATGATCTATCAGTCAAGCTGAGAGATATAATTTTCTTACTAGTGACAAAGTGACTTTTAGAGTCGTCCTGTCATTGTTATACCAAAATAACAGCAATGAGAACAGCCTATATATCACTTCAATGTTAGCATAAAAATACTCTAAATCATTAAGTAGTAGGAGAAGTAGACATAGAGTAACTTATTCAAACTCTTTCTATGAGCTCCACAGCTCAGATTATAGCTGACCATTGGATATTTGACTATTTGGATAAAATTGTGGCCTAAAATTCAGGGTGGGCATTGAAAATGTTTCCAAAATTAGCCAACATTTTCTTCATCAGGGTTCTTTGTTAGCTAGAATGTGTTTTTCACTGGCTACTATCTATATTAATTATAATGAACAGAATATGATTAATTGTACCCAATGACCTGCTAGTAAATCTTAGTTTAAGCAGCATCCTAATTCATTTCCTATGTCCTCTAAATCTTTCCTCCCTGTTGTCCCATTTCCAGGACAGATTTGAGATGGAAGGAAGAGTTTCAGAAAAAGGAGGGGTGGGACTTACCAGTAAATAATATATCATCAATTGGGGGGAAAAACAGCTAAATTTAATTTACCTGAGTGACACTGCATAATAGATCTAGTAGTTGTACTATTTATGGAAAAGCTTATCAAGTGATAAGTGTGAGTTGGTATGGACTAATATAAGACTGGTAAGAGTATTAAATTAACACATGATGGGTGAAATAATTAAGAGATGCAAATACTGTGAAACAATTCAAGTTTACAGGTTTCCTATAGAAATCCATACCTGAAATTCAAATGATGCAATATGAAAGGTTGCCATGCTTCAGCTACTATATGTTAGCAAATATTAATTTCAATTCCATTATCACATCAAACGTCTGATCGGTTTATGGCAACAACTAAAAAAATGACAGTTGTCCATATATAGTTATACAATTTGTATTAGATTGTGGCACAAGACTATATCAGTTCTGAAAAAAGCAGACCTGAAGGGCTGATAAAGGATTTCAGCAGAGAGATCAAAGTTTAATATAATTAGAGCACTGATTAAACTGACAAAAGGAAACTACTGAAGTGTGCAAATGATTACCTAAGTGTTAAATTGCAAACCAGTCAAGTAACTTACATAAGTACCTGCAAATTGACCAGTCCAGAATATTGGTGGGAAAATTTGCCACCAATTCTAAATACACAAAGAGATGCAATCTTTTTGAAATGGCCTGATCTGTTCTCAGGAACTCCAAAGATAGTCCAAAGACAGTCAAGTCCAATTCATTGCATGGATTCAGAATGGGTTTTATTCCTGAAATTGGTATAGAGATTTAAATTTGGATTGTTTTTGTTTTGAGATCGTTGGGATCCTCTCCTGAGTATGAAGAGACTGCTGGTGCCACGCCCTGGTTGCAGAACTCAACATTTTGTTTCGTTCCGTTCCTGTTCTTGTCCTTGTTCGCGTTGATAAACCGAGAGAAGCCTACTTGGATAAGTAGGTTTTTTAGAAGAAGCCTCTTTGCAGTGCTGCGTTTGTTTCTAGGACTTTTATCTCTTTGTTTATTTGGGCTTGCAGCCAACAAGAGCTTGGGCTGATTAAAAGAAACCTTTTGTAGTTACGTGGCTTTTGGCTTTCGTTCCTGAATGGAGAAGGGGGGGTCAGAACAGATTGACTTCTGCCCCAGACAAACCTCCATTCATATTATCATGGAGCAGCTTCATGCTGAGAACGCCCAGCTGGCTCAGCAGATTGCAGTATTGGCTGGTCAAGTTTCTCGGCTGCAGAGACCTGCAACCGCCCCACCAGCCACGGAGGAAGTGCCCAGTGGCTATGCCAGATAAGTTTGATGGAAATCAAGCCATGTTTGCAGCGTTTTTGGGATAATGCCAGCTGTTCCTGAGTTTGAGAGCGGAGGACTTTCCCATTGACTGGACGAAGGTGGGATTTATTATTAGTTTACTCTCAGGCACAGCTGCCCGTTGGGCTACACCCTTGTTAACTCAGCCTAGCCCTTTGTTGGATGACTTCCAGGGTTTTTGTCAGCATTTCAGGCTGATGTTTGAAGATCCCATTAAGGGGGAAACAGCAACCAGACGTCTTAAGTCACTGCAGCAGGGGAGTGGTTCATTACAAGATTATGTGAGTGAATTCCGGCTGTGTAGCCAGGATTCAGCATGGAATGAACCAGCACTTATGGACACTTTTCAAGATGGGCTGTCCGATGCTTTACAGGATGAACTGGCAAGGGTGGACAGACCACCAACATTCGACGCGTTGGTTCACTTGTGTCTCCGGATAGACGTCCGGCTGCAGAGGCGGAGGCCTCACTGTGCATCCCAGGAGACAACTATTGTGCTGGTTCCTCAGGAGACTGCAGTTGCCAGGGGGAAGCCCATGGAGTTGGGTGCCACCACACCCCAAGTGGCACGCACGGTGATGGACAGACGGCGTACAAGGGGGTTGTGTTTGTCTTGTGGGGCTCTTGGACATTTAGCTACAGCTTGCCCTAAGAAGAGTAGGGGGGCTGCGAGGTCTGTGACCAACCCCTCAGCTCCAGAGCCACGTGTCAGGACTAGGGCGGGGCCCGATTCACAGGAAATGGTGGGCGCAGTCCGAAACAGAAGCCCGCCACAGCACCTGGTTTTAGCTTGTCAGGTAGTCAGCAGGGAATTCTGGTTCACGCCTTGGGCGACTCTTGGGCTACTACGAACTTTATGGATGTGGAGTTTGCTGCAGCCTACAACGTCCCTCTGTGTCCAGTGGACCCACCAGTGCCAGTCAAGACTATTGATGGACAGTTGCTTTTGTCTGGGCCTATTAAGGCCGCGACGCAACCGTTGCATTTGATTCTTGGGGAGCACGAGGAGGCCATCCAATTCTACATGACTTTGGGCCTGCATCTCCCTGTGGTCTTGGGCTTGGCTTGGCTGCGGACGCACGACCCTCAGATCTACTGGTCACAAAATTTGGTCACGTTTCCATCCTTGCAATGCATCGACCACATCTGGAAGGTCTGTGCAGCCCAGGTACCCCGCTCGCCCAAGGGGACATGCATCCATGGTATGTTGAATCAAAGGGCGGATGCCCTGTCTAGGAAACCAGAGAACTCTGACCCTGTGGACTTGCTTCCACCCCAGACTGTTCTACCCATCGCATCCTGTGCTGCAGTTCATCATTCCGCAAGCATACGGTCTCTGATACAGGATGCGCAGCGGGGTGACGAATGGGTGGAGCAATGAAAGGCGGAAGTAGGGCCAGCTTCCCCGTGGACTTTTGAGGGGGATCTTTTGAAGTATCGGGACCAGTTCTATGTTCCTGCAGGGCCCATCCATAGACGGGTGCTCGCTCAGTTTCATGACACTCCCACAGCGAGACATTGTGAGTTTTTCCAGACATTGCACCTGGTCTCCCATATGTTTTGGTGGCCCAGGTTATGAAATGACGTCCGGAGGTACGTGGTGTGATGTGTCCAGTGTCAAAGGGCCAGGTCTGCGAGGGGGGCTTCTCCAAGATTATTGCAGCCCTTGCTGACCCCGGTCCCCTGGAGCACAAGACTTCATCTCTAGGATTCCGGCGGTCCACCAGGTGGGGTGCTACTATCTGTGCCGAGCAACGAAGGATCACCGAAAGGCAGCTAAAGAGTTTGGCCACCGGTGTCTTGGACCGTGTCCAGTGGAGGCCGTCATCAACCCCTCCTGGCAGCATCTCGAGCGTCGGACCCGGGGGAAGGGCCCTGCAGTGGGGGATAGTGTTGTGGCCCGGCAGGAGCCATTGGCCACCAGGTGGCAGCAGAGCATTGGATCAGAGGGAGTGTTCAGGGAAACACTTGGGAGTTGTTGCAGGATGCACCCCGTCAAAGGGTTACTCGGCGGAAGGAACAACTGAGTAGTTACAGGAGATGATTGTGAGTAGCTGTGGCTCATTGAGATCCTCTCCTGAGTACAAAGAGACTGCTGGTGCCACGCCCTGGTTGCAGAAGTCAACGTTTCATTCCATTCCTGTTCTAGTGATTGTTCTTGTTCGCGTTGATAAACCGAGAGAAGCCTACTTGGATAAGTAGGTTTGCTGGAAGAAGCCTCTTTGCAGTGCTGCGTTTGTTTCTAGGACTTTTATCTCTTTGTTTATTTGGGCTTGCAACCAACAAGAGCTTGGACTGATTAAAAGAAACCTTTTGTAGTTACGTGGCTTTTGGCTTTCATTCCTGAACGGAGAAGGGGGGGTCAGAACAGTAAGGAATAGCTATATCTCCTTGCAGAGAGCTTGTGTAAAGGGAATAAGGTATTCATAAATAATGAGAAATCCCATGCTGAATTCAGTAATGTTTCTTTTATTTGGGGGGTGACTGAATTTTCTGCATTTACTCTTCCATTTATCCATTTCTGCTGAGCAGATGGATACAAAAACTACAACATTCTCTGAATTTTGAATTAGAAATCTTAGATTTCTAGGCTAGCACCAAGAACAAACAAGTGCAAAATCATGTCAGCTTTATAATGCTGCTCAAACAACAATATGTTTGAATTGAAAGGTCAAGATTCTGAGATAAACACGCACAGACACACCCATATAGAACTGGGAAAATATTATCCTGGAATCCCTCAGTCCCCAAGAACATTTCAAAAAATTAGGTCAGAGGTTCCAGATTATTGAAACAACTCTGATTTAGGAGAAGTGTTTGGAAATGTCTCTTGTTCTCTTATTATGAACTTTTATATAAATGGCAAACTTTTTTGTATTACTGTCATAACATATCCTTTAGCTTGCCTAAAAGTTCCAGAACAAGTTCAGAACCATCTGATCCCATCCAGGGAAATATAGATTTAGTATGAATTAGTTATCCCAGTGTATCTCAGGATCCAGAATTCAGCTACATTTTTAATCACAATATGATTGAAATATCTTTCACATCAGCAGAGATAATTGATTAGCATGATGATTATCTACATTAGAAACAGTGGTTCTTCTAAAGCAATGTGCATGTGTCTACAACATACTCCATAACACTGGAAAAAGAGCTTTCCAGACTTTCAGGAAAGTAATGGTGGGCTAAAAACAGCCCTACAAGACTGGAGAAAATCACCACAGCAGAAAGAGGACCCGGTCAATGGATCAAGTACTCCAAATTCCTCTGCAGAGCACTCCATGTAGTGCTCCCAACAAGGAGACCATAAAATAGTGATCTCTGGTGTGATTTAACACTCTAGGAGCCAGAGGAAAGTAATCTCAACTAAAACAAAATTCAACACCTTCAAAAGGACACCAGATTTGCACACTTCCTTTCTTAACCACCTTAAGAAATTGCTTGTTTATGGCTTTTTGGATATTAAGAATCTTTAGAAAGGCAAGTTACTTTATGCTAGATGAGTTTCCTTCTAACCTTGAAAAAGAAAGTTTCATGCATGTTTACGTATTATGTTAACAGTAGCTACAATGTTGATTTTGGAAAATTATAAACAAATTAGGGGCTAGACAAACTTGAAATATTCATTACAGGAATACTTCTATGAGATGTTTTAAATTTTACAAAAACATGAAGATTTTGAAACTAACTGAAAACTTCTTGTGAGAAAGCATTACTATAAGAAAAGCAAAACATGATATAAGAAGATTCCGAAGGTTTACTCCAGGGAAACAGAGTGAACTAAAGATTATAATTAAAAGAGAAGAGACCCATTAATAGAGAATGAAGCAATATTATTTGACTGTGGAAGAATTCAAAATTCAAGGGTATTGTGGAATAACATATTCAAAAATTATTCTTAAGAATTTATGTTATTATAAAAATGAATTCAAAATAAGTTATGAAAGAGGTTTTGATTTGAATGTGGACTTGGAAATAAATTTTAAAATGTCAGGCTACAAAAATAATATGGAAATGAGGTTAAAAAGGATTTACAATGCAAATCTATGACTATATAACAATAAAAAGGAATATGCATATAATAAATCAGAAGAATGATTTGGATAGATTTTATATCTTAGACTTAGAAAAGAGATTTGTTAAATTTGTGAAGGAGTTTCTGAGAGGATAAAGTAATCAACTTGGAGGCTATTTGAAGGAATTAAGAATCAGACAAAGTTAAATGGAAGCAATATAAAGTGGATTTATTTGATCAAGATTAAAATATATATGATGATTCTGGTAGTACTTAATGGCCTTTTTTACTAGGAATGAATAACAAGGCTTTGAAAATTTGTTTATAGTTAAGAGTTAAGATATGGAAAGGTGTTTTTTCTATATTTTTAGACAGGTTAAAGTATTTACTGTGTTAAAGGGATAGGGATATAAAATGATACATGTGACTAAGTTTAAAATATATTTGCTATTACTTCTGATAATTTTTAATTGAAAAGATAAATAGGACTGAATGATGAGACTATAATGTGTTTATTGACAAGAGATAAGGTATGGGAAAATGTCATCTTTTGTTGAAATATCAGAGGCAGTGACAAGCTACAAAAGTTGTTTCTACTTGTCTGGTTGGAGGAGAGAATCATTTCTTTATATATCTTTTTTTTCTCTGCATTTTTTTTACTTTTTATAATCTTTGTATTAGTTCTTTATTTTTGTAAGCTTCAGTTTAAAAATATTATAAAAAGAAAAATATCTTCTTTCCCACATCTGTCTGAATGTACTGTTTGTTCATATGCTCATTGACATATAATATGAAAAGTGATGCATGGTGGGAAACTCAAGCTATACACCCTCTTATTTCAATGAATTATGGATAGACTAATTGCCTGAAAAATACTCCTTTTACAACTCTGTGAATGTGGAACAATGCACAAGACTCCTTCAAATCATCAGGGTTTCATCTCCTCTTAACCTTCACCATACTAACTCAACAAGTACCTCTTCAATGAAGGCTGAATATCATCAGTTATATTCACATTTCCAAAAGATATTCAGCTGAAGCATTTTAACAGTATTGATTTACACAATACAAAGCTGAAGGTTTTCTTAAGAGGCATCTGAATACTACTTTTTAGTCCTCAGATACTCTTTTATATAATACTCCACATACTCTTCATATTCTGTTGATCCATTTCCCCATTTAATAAATATATAAATAAAGGAGAGTTGAAAGTCTTAACTATATTATCACCTAGTGAGATAGCATTAAGATAAAACATAAAATGAAAAGACAGATATCTTCACAGATATTAAGTAGACTTAATTTTGATTTATTTGCCTTAAAGATGATTGTGTTAAATATAGCTAAACATTGAGTTCAACTTAGGATATAAAACTATTAATTTTTTTCATGTTTAACGATTACATATGAATTCATATCAGCAGCCAATCCACAGTCAAGGTGACAAGTCTAGCTGAAGTTTATTATCCATCCCCAGTTAATGCGTAGCTTAGAATGAATCTTGACATGCATTAAGACTTCAGTCCAAAGTGCCTTAATCAAAATTAACTATATAAAAAGCTCCACACATGAATAGATCAAGGTAAGAATTCCAATTGGAATGTTCCTAAATTTCTTGAGAACCTCTGAACTAAAGGTAAACAAAACATTTTGGTAGATGTCATTTTCATACACTGGCATCTCTAAATATAGTCCTTTGCATAAACGCCTATGTACATGAGTCACCATTTAGTGCATATTACTAACATTCACATGAGAATGCCCTGGTCCATGAACTGAAGAAGTTTCTTGGATGAGATGTAAAATGTCTTCAAGGAAAAGCAAAGCCTAGTTGCCCTTTGAAAAAGCACCTTTGGGATACCTATGCTATAATGTTTCCAATTGGTCAGTGGCTTCCTTTTTTCTTCTTTCTTGGTGCAATCCAATCATGGTCCATAAAGTTCATGGAATCCAGTGAAGTCTCTTGATCAACATTTTTCCCAACTTCATCTGCCATGCTTCTTTCACCCAATGCACCTGTTAGCTGAGGTGGCACAGTGGTTAGAATGCAGGACTGCAGCCTATTTCTGCTGACTGCTGGCTGTCTGCAACTTGGCAGTTCAAATCTCACCAGGCTCAAAGTTGACTCAGCCTTCCATCCTTCCAGGATCGGTAAAATGAGGACCCAGATTGTTGGGGGCAATATGCTGACAATGTAAACTGCTTCAAGAGAGCTGTAAAAGCACTGTAAAGTGGTATATAAGTCTAAGTGCTATTGTTAAGTAAAGCATACTGTCCTTTCTTTACACAGGAGTGCAATGGTTCCCTTTCCTTTTTAAAATATTTATATTATAATGCTATCACTTTGGAATGAAGTTACAAAGTTCTAACAAATGCTGCTTCTTTGATCCTATCAGCTCTTTGTTGTCACAGTTTCTGTGGCCCTTTAGTAGAATGTGTTCTCTTTGCTGTACTCATGATAGCATCCAGGCAATAAGATTATATAAAGAACAAGAGGAAAAAGAGTCTATGCTCATATCAAATAAAATAACTTGGAGGGAAGATTCAAATATCTGGGAAACCAAAGGAAAAGAGCAGATTATAGGATGATGGAACAATACTATACCAGCAGCAGAAAGCCAGGTACAGTAGAACCTCTGGTCACAAACACTTCTGACCATGACCAAATCGGGTTTCAACCAAAAAATTCACATTTTTTTTTGCAGCGGATTTCCCCTTCTATGCCATTATTTTTTCCAAATTTCCAAAATTAAGTTCGGGTCATGACTAAATCAGGTTGCGACCAAAGTTATGGAACAAATTACAGTTGTGACCAGAGGTTCTACTGTACACCTGCTTTGGAAGGGCAAGAAACAAAGGAATTGTCAATCAGGCCTGTAGTGTATATAAGCCAAATTCATAAACAACTTGATCCTATTGCCAAATTACTGCAATCCAAAGTGGAAATTGTTAAATTTGCTTTTGGAAAAGCTGGAAGTAGCATGAGAGACAAGCAGTTGAGGATGCCATGTGGAATTGCCTTTAAGCAATTGCCTTATATAGTATAATGCATCTTTTTGCCAGAAAGCAGGATCTCAATTAAGGTTTTTTTAGTAGGGGCATATTAGAAGAGCCAGTTTGGTGTGGTGGTTGAGGCAACAGGGTAGAAATCAGAGACTGTGGGTTCTAGTCCCACCTTAGGCACAAAGCCAGCTGGAAGACCTTGGGCCAGTCACTCTCTCTCAACCATAGGAAGAAAGCAATAGTAAATTACTTCTTTAAAAAACCTTACCAAGAAAACAGCTGAGTCTTTTCCAGACAGTGTCTAAGAATCAGATATGATTGAATGAAAGGGAGGAAAATATGGTGCCTTCGACCACATTTTCAGATTGTTTCTGAAATTTTTCTTTTTGTTTCAATAAGTACTTGTTTGAGATTGTATTTTGTGGGATTGTATTTTTCTGCAAAACAGAAAGCAAGATGGGATTTGGTGGAAGGGAGATAAGTAAAATCATTTATTACCTTTCCTCTCCTGTTTCCTTTGAAATAAACAAAAACTAGACTCCAACACATCAGTTGCCATCTTCTAAATCTCTAGCAACAGCTAAATAGAAATCAGTGCAAGGCCAATCTCGTGTTCTACCTGTCAATTTGGTTCAGCCTTTCATCTTCCAGGAGCACAAACATTTGAGCTGCAAAATTATTCCGTTTTAATAAAGAAACTGACAGTTCAAAACATTTTTGGGAATATCTTATTTTGATTCATGTATGTTTAGTTAAAATGAAATGTTTGTTAGTGTAAGTTTCTACAAAACTACCATTTACCTATTTACCTGGGAGCAAGCCGGCCCGCACCCTCAATTCAGTGGGTCTTAACTTTGAAGTATACTTTTTAGGCTTGAGCTGCTAAGGCATAGTTTCATTGCTTTTAATTTAATGGAGAAATAAATTGTGCTATCATGTTTTACTATTTTATATTTACTGGAAGGACAGAGACAGAGACATCCTGACTGTAATAATCCATAGGCTTCTAGTTATCGGTATTTGTTCCTAACCACCATGACACCAAAGTTGTAAAACCTATATCATGATTTATGCCTATTCATACATTGATGTGCATTTCACTCAAGTACATAAAGAGCAGAATTTACATCACAACATTATAATACACAGTTTTTCATACTGCACATTTCCAAGTTGCTAAAGAATGAATGTTTCTTCTGATCCTAAATCATCGTGTTTAGCCATAGTTTATTGAATAAGCCATGACTGGCTATGCTCAGACATATTGCTAAGACATGTATCATGATTTACAAACACTAACAGCAGCTTTCAACATTTTATGAAGAATGTGGTTTTAGCTCAGTAGGATAGGTGAGTCTAGCTATATATCCATGTACACACATCTGTATAATATTATGTATTATACAGGGATAGACTTAGCACCATAGCTGCTGTTTGCATTAACCAGGCTCACGTGAACAAATAGAATAGAAATCCTTGTATTAGGCTATAGAATATGGTTGTTTGCTTACAGAAACTTAAGAAACAAATGATAACCCATGAAAAATGAAGTAGCTTCTTGGCACTTTGAATAATAATTAGGTAAGAGGATAAGCAGCTAATATTATATTTCTGACAGCTTTCTCAGAAAGCACGCACCCAGTCTCACTTGGGACTCAGTAAAAATGAGATGATACCAAGAACTTATTTTAAAAGAATGTGTGTACATACTGAGATTGAAATATAGAAAATGAAAGACATTTTCATTTAAATGTGAGCTATTGCATGACAATTCATATGAATTCTCTTCTGGAAAATAATGAACGCATTAGTTGATCAGTTGAGTCATTTCAAATATCCTGACAATCATACCATAAACTGAATGACACAACTATGCTCTTCAGCCTGCTAATAAGTTTCCAATCTGCTGTCACCAAACAAGACATACTGCAAAGTTTTTTAAACCTGAGTAACAGCCTTTGACAACAAAGCTCTATCAAGCTGATTTATTAATAATGTTATGGATTTATATTTAGTCAAGTTGATATTTCAAGAAAATGTTACAGGAAAAGCTCCCATTTGGGGCGGGGAGGCTGTTTAAACCTTTGGAAATCTGACAAACTGTCCAAGGCATCACCAAAAAACTGATGCCATATAGCTATACTCAGTTACAAAGCCTTAGTCATTTCTCCTAAAAACTTAGTACAAGTTCTGAATATCTCATTAAAATATCCATCCACCTCTTCCCTCAACACTCATTTCCTCTTGGGCTAGTTATATATAATATCTCTCTGGTCAAAGCCAGATTTGTTTGGATCGTGGTATATCGGACAATCTCTAGTTATTTGATTGAAATATAATGCTGAGCTATAACGTGATTTGTTTGGTTTTGACTCTTTTTTTACATACACACACATAGACATAGACTGCGTCTCACATTGTGCCAAGCCATAGTTTATTGAATAAACCATAGGCAGGTGTGTTTACAGTATGACCTAAGCCATAAACCAATGTGGTGGGGGAGACATGATGGTTTTGCAGTTAAATACACTGAATTTGCCAGCTGGAAAGCTGACAGCCTGGGTTCAAGACTCAAATTCCACCTGACAGGGTGAGCTCCTGTTACCTGTCCCAATTCCTGCTCACCTAGCAGTTCAAAAGCATGCAAATGTGAGTGGATAAAGAGAAGCAACCTTAGTGGGAAGAGATAACAGCGTTCCATGTGTCTCGGTGTATAGTCATGTTGGCCACATGACCATGGAAGGGCAACACTGACTCCCTCAGCTAAGAAATGGAGATGAGCTCTACTCCCTAGAGCAGCAGTCTCAATCTTTCTGGCTTTGTGGACCAGCAGTGGTGGCAGCGGCAGAGAGAAAAGGGGATGGTTCCAGGCAAGTGGGGGCAAGTATGCACCCTTTGCTCACACAAATGGAGCTTTGATGTATCTGCCACTTGTGCGAGTGCCCCCCGCCATTCAAAAAAATGGAGCATTGCATGCACCCACTGATTACACAAATAGAGTTTCACATATTGTTCAGTTCCAGTATTGGACCACAGTCCAGGGATTGAGGAACCCTGTCCTAAAGTCAGACATGACTGAACAGGAGAAACCTTTTCCTTAAACCAATGGTATATCAATTGCAATAATTGAGCTCATACAATATGCCGAATCAACACTGAACAAGTTCCAATATAGCCTAATATGATGCAGATCTACATAGGTTTGCCTAAACAACCTTCCTCAGTTTCTCGTTCCAAGTTTCAAAAGAAACAAAAAGTTGTCATACCATTTGCCTACTTCTGCTTCATGGGAGCTTCATCAGTGAAAGATGCATGAATAAGAACAACTGCCCAGAAAGATATTTGTAAATTCATTGTTCACCATGGATAAAATCTGGGACTCTTATATTTGCCAATATGTCATTATTTCAAATAGGAAGATATTAAATAAAATGTGTCACATACAGTGCATTCTATCAAATTTTATTTATTTAAAATTTTCTTTCACCAGCAGTCAGTAACTCTATAGCTCAGCTTCTTCTCCCTAAATCCTGTTGATCTGTCCTCTTGTAGATTTTTAAAGAATTCCCCTTTTGGGCTAATTCCACATTTGCTTCTTCTATTTCCTGTGAGAAGCTAAACCATCTTCTATCCCCAATTTCCTATCAGCCAAAGCAAAATATAAAGTTAGAGCAGCGGATGTGGGCAGGGGTTCTTTTTTTTTCTTCTCAACATCTACTTCAGAGTTCATACAGCTGGAGGGATCCACGGCCATCTAGAACCAAGGCATAGCTGACTGATAGCTTGTCGCAGCTTCATTTAAAACTTATTTTTAAATAAAGCTTTTTAAAAATGGCAGCTGAGCTTTTGACAGGGGTTAATAATATTGAAACAACTTTATTTGCTTCCAGTCAGTCTCCAAACCCATTTAAATAGTATTAGCATTTATGTTTGACACCCTATGTGGTTTAGGACTTGAAGGTACTTGAGGAAATGTCTGTTCCAGTCCATAGAATCCTTTCTGTGTTCTGTTAATATTTCAAAGGTTCTCTTCCAGCTGCTCCCACCAAGCTGCAACTAATGGAAGTGCTTTCTCAATGGCAGTTTTCCATTTGTGAAATTTCTTCCCTGAAAAGCCTACTTGATAACAATGCCAACTTTGTTATCCTTTTTCTGCACCTGGTAAATATGTATATTTTTTTTGCTCCCAGACCTTTAATGTGCATTTTAATTTTTAACCCATTCTTAGGCTTTCTGCCATATATCTTCTGCTTGTAAGTAGATCTAAATTTTCCATCACATGCACAGTTTTAAAATAAAATATTAACAACCCAATGAAATGAAGGAGGGGGAAAGAAAGAGAGATTTTGTAGTTTTGAAGTCCCCAGAGATTTTCATTTGCAGCTGCTGCATCATTTTTTAGAGATTCTTTTAATTACTTAAAAAAATGAGGAAGATAGCTGTTGAATCTTCCTGCTCCTTTTTTGAAAATGTGTTCACGAGGGGGGTGAAGAGGGAGGTAAGACACAATTTTTTCTTTGTGGAAAGCAGCATTCTGGAAATGGCAGATGATAAAGGGTACAATAGAAAGCAATGGCCATTTTGTGAATATGCTACCATCTCCGATCTAGTAATCATGAAGAGCATCCAACCTGTTCTCCAAATTCCAAATGTTTACACTGTCCCCCAAAGTTGCATAATGTCTTTTTAGTAGTCAGATAACATTACCTGGGAATAACCAGATGATTGACTTCATATATAAAAATAGGATAGGATAGGATAGGATAGGATAGGATAGGATAGGATAGGATAGGATAGGATGGCATGGCATGGCATGGCATGGCATGGCATGGCATAGAATAGAATAGAATAGAATAGAATAGAATAGAATAGAATAGAATAGAATAGAATAGAATAGAACAGAACAGAACAGAACAGAACAGAATTCTTTATTGGCCAAGTATGATTGGACAGACAAGGAATTTGTCTTTGGTGCATATGCTGTCAGTGTACATAAAAAGACAAGATGCATTCATCAAGAATCATAAGGTACAGCACTTAATGATAGTCATAGGGTACAATAAACAATCAAGAAACAAGCAATATCAATATAAATTGTAAGGATTCAAGGAACAAAGTTACAGTCCTGCAGGCGTAAGTGGAAGGAGATGGGTGATAGGAATGATGAGAAGACTAATAGTAATAGTAATGCAGCCTTAGTGAATGGTTTGACAGTGGTGAGGGAAATATTTGTTTAGCAGAGTGATGGCATTCAGGAAAAAAAATGTACTTGGGTCTAGTTGTCTTGCTGTGCAGTGCTCTATAGCATCGTTTTGAGGAGTTGAAACAATTTATGTCTGGGATGCAAAGGGTCTGTAAATATTTGACTCATGCAGTGTACAGGTCCTCAATGGAAGGCAGGTTGGTAGTAATTGTTTTTTCTGCAGTTCTGATTATCCTCTGAAGTCTGTATCTGTCTTGTTGGGTTGCAGAACCAAACTAGACAATTATAGAGGTGGTGATGACGGTTCCACCACAAAATCGCAGAGGACAAAATCGCGCTCGACGAAAGCGCGCATTTGACGTCATCACAGCGCGATGAAAACATCGCGCTGTGATCGAAAAATGTAAAAATAAAGCTAAAACCTTCCCCTAACCCCCCCAAACCTACCCCTAAACCTACCCCTAAACCTAACCCTTAACCTAACCCTAAATCTAACCCTAAACCTAACCGTTAACGTAACGCTAAACCTAACGCTAACCCTTAACCTAACGCTAAACCTAACGCTAACGCTCTAAACCTAACCTAACCCTTAACCTAACCCTAACCCTAACCCTAACCCTAACGCTTACCTTTATGTGAATCGGCTTGCTTTAATTTTAATTTTATTTCAATTTTTAATTTTTTTCGTCGCGCTGTGATGACGTCACATGCGCGCTTTCGTCGAGCGCGATTTTGTCCTCCGCACTTTTGACGGGTCATGGCTGATGACAGATTCAATAATTCCTCTGTAGAACTGTATCAGCAGCTCCTTGGGCAGTGTGAGCTTCCTGAGTTGACGCAGAAAGAACATTCTTTTATGTGCTTTTTTGATGACGTAGGTGTCCATTAGGTGTCCATTAGGTTTCCATTAGGTCTCCATAGAATAGAATAGAATAGAATAGAATAGAATAGAATAGAATAGAATAGAATAGAATAGAATAGAATAGAATAATGACTTTTCTGAGGTTTACTTATATTCTTCTCCTCATTCAGAGATGGAAAATTGTTACATTGATTGTGTTACACTGATCACTTACTCATCTCTATGCTTACCATGAATTCTAATTTCACTCAATATTTCCAAAAAGCAATGAATAAAATTAACATACCAAACATAAGAAGACTGATCTCATTTGAACAATGTACTGCATTGATTACATGCTTGGCGATTAAATAACAACCACATCAAGATGATTTAATATTCTTTGCAGCTGCTGACATTCATCCATGGATTCTCTTGTTCTAATTTGAGAATTTGCTTATTTTGGGAAATAAAGCAGTTACTTTCTTTTTATATAAATATTTTCAATCTTCCTTACAGTCTAATTAGCTAAAGAAAATAATTTAAGACAAATATATTGGAATATGAGTACTATATTTCCCTTCCTGAAGTGTAGGAAAGACAGTTCTCCAATAAATTAGATGGAAATGTGTTTTGATCAAAATTTCATAAAAATGTGTTGTTATGGGTGTTTATTTCACTACTGTGAACTGACTTATCATTATGGATTTGCCTTAAATTAATATAGGTGTCAAGGGTTGGAATATGTTGACCCAGCCTTAGCTAATCATAATTGGATACTTCCATTTCATCTGTCACTTTATTATCAGCATTCCAGCCAAGTCCACAGTACCTGACCAATCCATACTTAATTTTAAATAAATATCTCCTTTATGGAGGGGGGGGAGTCCAAAATGAGATGGTATGATTTGCTTGTCACCAGTGATGGGATTCAAAAAAATTTACTACCAGTTCTGTGGGCGTGGCTTGGGGGTGTGGTGTGGCTTGGTGGGCGAGGCTTGGTGGCCATGGCAGGGGAAGGATGCTGCAAAATCCCCATTCCCTCCTGATCAGCTGGGACTTGAGAGGCAGAGACTAGATGGGGGTGGGGCCAGTTAGCGGTGGTATTTACTGGTACTCTACACTACTCAAAATTTCCACTACCAGTTCTCTAGAACTGGTCAGGACCTACTGAATACCACCTCTGGTTGTCACCCCAGTGAAGTAACAGATTCTGAGTTGCCACATTACACAGATTATATACTTTCTATGATTGTGTCAGTAGGGAGCCAGGAGCAGTACAGCTCCTTATGTTCATATTTTGAGCAAGTTGTCTCTCTCAAATGACGTCTGTTGGAAACTAAGTACAGGTTAAGTCTTCAAGCTTGAAGGATGCATGAAGCCATGATTCAAAGTAAGTAAAACTAGAGATATGACGCCTGAGTAAAGGTTCCACAATAGAATTGAACAAGTTCTGAGTTTGAATGTTATGTTAGACTAGGGCTTGGTGCAGAGCTTACAGAAGCACAGTCTAGGGGCCATGTGAAACAACCGGCACCAGAGTGGTTAGTAAAACCTCCTTGCAAAATATGCACACCAAACCATTAGATGTTTTTTATATGGAGGGGGGTGTTTAAAAGGCAAAATAAATTCATAAAGACTTGCATGTGCTTATTATTAAATGAATTAATTTGACAGTTCACAGAGAATATGGGCTTGACTTATTCTCCATATCACCCAACAATAGGACAAAAAGCAATGGGTGAAAGCTTGTTAAAGAGAGATCCAACTTGGAACTGAGGATGACAGTGTGAATGATTAATCAATGGAACAGCTTGTCTCCCAGAATGGTGGGAGCTGCATCACTGGAGATTTTCAAAAAATGGACTGGAACTTGGGCAGGAGGCTAGACTAGAAGACCTCTGAGGTCCTTTCCAACCCTATGATTCTAAGGCATGTAATTCACCCCTTGTGAAACACTTTTCCAAAGTAGACAGAGGCCTAGCCTATTTTTCGATTGCAGGGCTATTAGCCATAAATCACGACTAGGTTCTTTAACCTGGCCAAAATAGCATCTGAGCCAAAAATATAGATATTTATCTTTTATTTATACATTAGTAAAGGACAGGTCTCCCACAGATACAAGGTGAAAAGACCCTTAGAAAGGAGAGAAATTGCTTTATACAGTATATAGTTCAAAATTATTAGGTTTGGAATGTTTTCTTTCATTGCTAGCATAATTTGAGCCATAAACCATTCCGAGACTATGCTCAGTAATATGTATCAGTTCATGCTATTCCATAATATTCTTAGCATGATTTTATTAATGATTAATTGAACATTCAAGGGTGTGTTTTTTACCACTATAATGAGTTTTTGAGTTATTACAGTTCACTTTTCTAGACAAGTCTTGCCTTCAGCCAATTGGAACTGGTCTTTATCAGAATCCACATTTCAGATTGAGAATCTGCTTCTCACTTCAAAGAAACTAGAAAGATGAATCAAAGGCACTCATTATTATTGAAAATATTAGCCAAATATTCCTCTTTCTCCTGTACCCACCAGGGCTGAACATGTCACAGAAAGCTTATTTTGGCCCTCAAACTCAAGCATTCAATAAAAAACCTGAGTTTTTCAGAACCCTGAGACTGATCAGAGCCAAGGGGAAGGGATAGGCTGTATATTTTTCCCCCTAAGCTACAGTAAATAGAAGAGACACGATACTCTAAAAATCTAATCCTAGATTAATATATGATGACACAGCTTCAGAAGCATCAACTCTTTGCATCGTTCGTTGCTAATGGGACTCTGTTGTTGTTATTCTTTTTGTCTCTGCTCTGCTTGGAAGATGGATACTCTCAGGCTTTTTCTTTCAATTGTTTTCTAAAAGCAGGACAATATATTCCCTTCTTTCCTGTAGCAGGAGGAGGGAAAGTTCAGAGATACTGTAAAGGCTTTCTATCAGAAATAAACTATTTGGTCTTTGGAATGTTAACCATCTGTCTTTAGTGTTTAGGGGCTTTTTTGGACTCACATGTTAGCTCTGCTAAATGCTGCCTTCAGTGACTGATTACCTCAATATCTTCTCTACATTGAGCACAGGAAATAAGAGAATTGCCCATACACTTGAATGAGTTGTGAAGGAAAGGAAAGAATGTTCTGCCTGGAGATAGGGAAAAAAACCATCTCAGGCAACTGAGATGCTAGACAATTCTGAACCTAAGCTCTGATCTTTTAAAATGGAAATGCCTTTGAAAAGCCAAAGAGTCAGCAATGTCTTGCAAACTCCACAGAAGTAAGAGATGAATAATTGTTGGGTCAAAGCCCATGAAAAAGAATGAGACAGGCTTTGCTTGGCAATAAGCCATTCAATTTTCATTCTTTTGAGGAATAAGAGGCAAGCCAACGAGATGCGAAAAATAAAAAAAAATCTCATCATTTCGAAAATGAATGTGTTCCAACTGACAGAAAGAAAGAACTAATTGATGCATATTAACAGCCATCCTCTCCTCCTATTTCCAAAGGCCATAGGTGCTCTTCAGACAGAGGCAGGTGGACATGGGGAAGCTGTTGGAAGGCATTGGCAAATACTAGAACCACAGTCATGTTATGGAGAATAGCTATGACCTAGAAGCCAATCACAGTCTAGAACCAACATGACTGTGGTTCTAGTATTTGCCAATGCCTTCCAACAGCTTCCCCATGTCCACCTGCCTCTGTCTGAAGAGCACCTATGGCCTTTGGAAATAGGAGGAGAGGATGGCTGTTAATATGCATCAATTAGTTCTTTCTGGCTTTGTAAGCTAATAAAAAGCTACAGATATCGAACCAGGCAGAGGTTCAAGGCTGACTCAATCCTAATTGGATTAAATAGTGGTTGACCAAAATGCTTTGAAATTATTGTGAATGCTGAGAGATGTGAACTTTCAATTTGTAATAAGCTGTTTAAAAAATTTAATATATGCAGAGGTGCTGAGAAGAAACCAGCAGGGAATGGAGAAGCTGTATTTAAAATCAAGCTAAAAGATAGATATTACCTCTGCTGCAGCCCTAAACATATGCAAATTAGGACCCCCAGAGAAAGGAAATGCTGCCAGAGACAGTCAAACTATATTCCAAAGTGGATAACTCACCAAGGGACTAAAAACACACCCAGGCAGCAAAGTAATTAAAAATGGCAAGAAGAATTTTTATCCGATTGACACAGAGATTTGCAGAACGAACTCTAAAGAACATTATGAAGGATCTGCACCGACTCTAGTGTAACCAGTAATTTAATTAAAGAAGATTTGTTGAATTGAACACAAATTACAAATCTCTCATCTATCTACCAGATAGAAGATGAATCTTTGCTGAAGGCAAAGGAACCACAATGGTGCATAGCAGATGGGGAAAAGGAACACAGTTGAGCTCATTATTAAAGATGCCTTATAGGGTTTGATGCTAAATGCTTGTTTGATGTCAGTAAAATATGCAACTGAGAAAGACAACAATGTGAAGGAAAGGCATCATTTTGTTATCAGTGGAGATAACTTTCTTATAAACAGGACATGCAAGAAAAATAGACTTTTTTTAAAAAAAATTTACGTGGCATATTTATACCCCACCACAATTATACACAGACTTTCATGACTAAGGCGGGACTAGAACTCACCGTCTCCTGGTGATTGGCCCAAAGTCACCCAGCTGGCTTTCATGCCTAAGGCGGGACTATAATTCACCCTCTCCTGGTGATTGGCCCAAAGTAACCCAGCCAATTTTCATGTCTAAAGCAGTTTTCCTGAATCACTAGACAACACGGCCTAGTAAAAGAAAAACAACAATGAACATTTTATAAAATAAAACTGACCATTAAAATAGACAAACCTAACTCCGAGGGTTCCTGGCATCAGCTCCCAAATATTCTCTGAAAAATCTGCATTTAAGAAGTTTCTGGAAATGACTGAATTGAAGAAAATGTGCTTTTTTAAATCACACAAGATTATAGAGGTTATCAACAGAAGTTACCATGGAAAAAATAAAGATGCATAACACTTAAATGAGAAAGAGAAAACAAGTATAAGTACCAAATTTCAAACCCAGAATTCAAATAGAAAGATCAAGATAGCAGTGCCTAAGATTGAAGCAGTACTTCAGTGTAAGCCTTGAGTCAGGCGGCAAAACTTTACAAGAAAATGTAGAAATCTCAGGCAAGGTAAACATGAAGATGCTACAAAGTAATTCTGTTCAAAATCTTCTTTTACATTGCCAAAGGAGATGAAAAAGAAGAACTCTCCAAGATATTAAAAAAAATCAGTGGTGGGATTATTATTATTTTTACTTTACATGCCTACAGAACTTTACTAGTTCTGTGAGCATGGCTTGGTGGGCGTGGCAAGGCTTGGTGGGTGTGGCAGGGGAAGTTTACTGTAACATCCCCATTCCCACCCCACTCCAGGGGAAGGTTACTGCAAAATCCCCATTCCCTTCTGATCAGCTGGGACTTGGGAGGCAAAGAATAGATGGGGGCGGGGTCAGTCAGAGGTGGTATTTACTGGTTCTCCGAACTACTCAAAATTTCCACTACCGGTTCTCCAGAACTGATCAGAACCTGCTCAATACCACCTCTGAAAAAAATGCTAATTCATAGATATTACAAATGGTGAAAATAAATTAAATATCTACCTTACATGAGTTTTCAAAATATGGGTTTTAGGAAGTTTGTAAACTCAGAATGAGACTCCTAGTACCACAAGGCTAAAGGATAGTCTCCCAAATATGTGGGGGGGGGATGTGAAACATTTGCTGTGAGCCATATTTCCATAACAATGCTTATTCTTGTTACAGCAGCAAAGAATACCTATGTAGATCAGATTCTTGGATCAGAAGATTGTCTTATTGCCTGGAGAAATCAAGGAAGACACATATAAATTAACTAGTTGTGAAGTATTTGAAAACAAATGTCTTGCTTGGAAGCTTCAAAAGAATATTCATGTCCTAAAACCAGCACTTTGAAGAAGAAGCTGGATCAAGATCTTCTTAAGGAGAAGTTCAGGTAAGCAAAGTTTTTTCTCTAGCTCCTCCAAAGATGGTAGGTGAATGGTAAGGAATTTTTCCTTTTTTGTCATTGATATACCAATTTTGCTACTGAAGCTGGCTCTCTGGCAATGTTGCTACAGGGATCTGAATGGGGCACCTTAGGAAAATGACCAAGATGACTTTTGGATGTCCATGGACCCATTTGGGAAGGGAAGTCTTGGAGATTCCAGTTCCCTTTGAAAGTGGTCAGAAAGTCATGGACATCCATCTTCCTGTCAGCATTTTGGGTTTGGGAATTTTTACTTCATGTTTTACCTTCAAAAGTAGACCAGCTGGCTATTTCAACCCCCTGCTGGACTTTAGCTGTTCTCATTTTTCTTTTCCTTTGATTTATGCTGTTGTTCTAAATAACTTTTGTTTTCCATATGGAAATAGTTTGCTTGTGGATGGTGAAGTACTTTCATTCGATTTACATTAATATTGGACTCTCACTACAGGATTTTTGTATTTTTTTAATTTGCAAAATACTTGGAGTTTATTTCTTTTTAATTTTTATTTTAATCTTGGATCAAAATATCCAGAAAACATCCTTCTGCTTCAGCTTCTTTGTTCCCTGTTTACTGTCAAGCAGTGGCTGAAATCTGAGAAAAGACCTTTTTTGAAAGCTGTAGATCAAAGAGATATCGGCTGTACAGATGGAGGACTAACTGCGTTAACTCCATACATCTCTCTGAACTTCAAGTCTGCATTTGTTTACAATAGCAGAAGCCTGACACTTATCTGGACTTTGTTGGGAAGACAGACTGATTGTAGAACTTGAATGTATTACATTTAACTACACAGCAACTGATAAAAATTGTATCAAGAAACAAATATTTGATCCAGAATGAATTATTCTTAAATTTTGGAGTGATAGATAAGATGCCATTGTAAATTTTTCTAAAAGTTGATGACAATAATAGTTTGTTAACAAATGGTTTTGAAACTTTAATCTAAATCCTTTTCATTGTTACTGTTCTTCTTGTTAAATATTTTGTCATTAATATAACATATAGATGACAAGTCAATAGTTTTCAAGTATATTTACTAGTTTAAAAAATGAAGAAGCTGTTTTACCAGTTGGAACTAATATTGTAGCAATGTATTAATCAGTATTCAACCAAGGGATAATACGTCTAAATATGTATTGGTTTCTTTTTTTTTTCTTTTCTTTTTTAATGCACTTTTTTAAATAAAAAAGAAAGTTTCACTTCTTCCTATATACATTCATCTTTCATTTTTAATGATTTTTTCTTAAAGATGTTCACAAAAATAAAAAGTAAACATTAAATTATATGAAGTGATTCCTCAAAAGAGAAAAAGATAAAAGACAAAAAGTATAAAAGTACAAATAGAAAAAAAAGAAAAACTGTATAATGAAGCAACTTTACAGCAAATTAAGATTGATTATCTCTTCTCCCTCTTTAAAGTTATATCACAATAGACTTCCTCCTATATGCAACCCTTTAATCAGCAAATCTATAAGTCACTAGTTCAGTTTTTTCCATTTTCAGCAACAAGTATATATTGTAAGTGTTCTCCAGTCCTTAATAAAAGTATTTGTCTTATCCCTGATCAAACAGGTCAGTTTTCCGTGAATTCTATCATCTTTACAATTCTATTTCTCCATGTGGGCATTTCATTATTTTTGTGCATTTAATAGTTTTGCTGCTGTTACAATGTACAAAAGCAATTTTGTATAGGTCTTTTCAAATCCGTATGTCCTAATGCAAAAACTTATGATTTTATTATTAGACTTTAAGATTCCTTTAAAATTCTTTGTATCATTATATTTGTATCTAATGTGTTTTTGGTTTTTTTGCAAGCTCTCCCAAGCATGTCAAATGATCCTTCATGTCTTCCAAATGTTCAATTTGGAATTTCTCATATGTCATATACAAACAGTGTATCATTTTATAAAAATTCTCCCTTAAATTGTAACATAGTACAAATTTCAGTCCTTTTGACCACATTCATTCCCATTGGTCAATTGGTAATATTAGAACCACAAATCTTAGTCCATTATATCATGCACTCTTTAACTTGCTCTTTCTCCATTTCAATCTCAGCAAAATTTAATATATTTTAGCAATCACATGTTCATCATGAGTACATAATTCAGTTTCAAATTCCATTCTGTGTTGTTCAATTCCAATTACTTTTTAATCTATATGAAATCTCTCTTTTAATTATGCATGTGTATCTCTTCTTGAATTCATTCTGACATTCACAAATATTAATTCTGACTTATGTAGATGGTCTGATTACAGGCAATCAGTAGAAATAAGATCTATGTCTTAACATTGTGGAACATCTAAACTATCAGAATTTCACCAACCCTCCCCCCCAAAAAAATTCCCTCTAGGAATTCAAACCCACTCCTAACAGGTAACAATGAAAAGTCAAGTACTACAGAATCAAACCATCAAGCCCAGAGTTATTAGGATTTCTTCAACCATAATGTGGAAATATATATTTTTGCTGCTTATTACTCAGCCTTAGAGGACAGAAAGGCCTGGAGGAACGTTGTCCATGGGATCATGATGGGTCAGACACGACTTCACAACTAACAACAACTCAGCCTTGGATATGGAGGGAATATACAGTGAATTTTGATCATTGTTTCTCAGTTCTCAGCTTCTTCCCTCTCATAAACACTGGTAAAAGTGGAAGAAATAGGTGGCATTTCTTGCCATCCAGGTAAAAAGTAAGATAGATTCAATCAGAAGTATAAAGGTAGGAGACAATGTGAAGCAACACTTTTTAAAATAAAATTAATGATGACTACTGATCAATAAAAAATAGCGGAAGATGTGAACTGGAAAGTTTCTACCATATTTGCAGTGATAAAGCCAGATATCTGACGCAAACAAAAAAGAAACCATGCACCAAGTAAAAATGATTGGATTGTGGTCAAAAGAAACAAAGATACTGAGTATTTGAAAGATAAATGGTCAGCAAACCAAGATCTAAATTAATTGGATTAAAACCAGAACACTAGAAATTTATAAGGGCATCTCTTTTTACATGACAATCAGTTGGAAGCAGTTGCCTATTGCCCTTGTGTCCACAAAATAAGAATCTGTATATCAGAGGCCCAGGTGTGCCAAGAACCTGCATGGCTTATGCCAACTGTTGTTTGATGTCTGAACTAAACATTATATTTGCAAGGAGCAAAGGATGTATTTGATTCTCTCAGACAGAGAAGATGAATCTTGGAACGGTGCATTGACACCAAATATTATTATGCACAAGATGTTTCCTTTCTTATCAGCTCAGGCACCAGCCAACTCCTATCATCTCTCAGTTTGAAAATTGTATCTATACCTCGCTAGTCAAACCATCTTTTTTTTCTCTGTTTGGTCACCTATGTGGAAGTAAATCCCATTGATTCTAGCGAGGTTTGATTCTGAACTGGCATACACATGATTGCACTGTGATTAACTTAGATTATACTAAGGTTTTAAATGGCAGCATACATTATAAATTACTCTCAGAAATATTTGTATTAGAGAAATTCTGTGCAAAAAAAAAGTGCACATTGGGAGGAATGTGAAAAACATGTGGACATGTTTGTAAGAGCTTTTTAAAAAAGCAAACAAAGCGAATTGAATTTAATATTTTGTTTTATTTATTTATTTATTTATTTATTTATTTATTTATTTATTGTCAAGAAGTACAAGGAAACAAGTCTCAGTATAGACATAGATATGGAGACATGAAAAAATGGCAGAAATCAATGGATATAAATAAGCAAACCATAGCCATAAACACATAAAATGAATACATATAAATGGGGATAGTAGGACAAGGACGGTAGGCATGCTGATGCCCTTCTGCACACCCCGTTAGGGACCTCTTAAGAAACGTGTAAGGTCCACGGTAGACGGTTTAAGGTAAAAGGTATGGGAGTTAGAGGAACTAAAAGTAGGCTCAGGTAGATTGTTCCTGACATTTACTATTCTATTGCTGAAGTTATTTTTCCTGCAATCAAGATTAAAGCAGATTACATTTAGTTTGTAACTATTGATAGCCCTTGTGTTATTGTGGTTGAAGTAAAAGTAGTCATTAACAGGTAGGACGTTATGGCATATAGCAATAGCAATAGCAATAGCAGCAGTAGCAATAGCAGTAGACTTATATACTGCTTCATAGGCCTTTCAGGCCTCTCTAAGCGGTTTACAGAGAGTCAGCATATTGCCCCCAACAATCTGGGTCCTCATTTTACCCACCTCGGAAGGATGGAAGGCTGAGTCAACCCTGAGCCGGTGAGATTTGAACCGCTGACCTGCTGATCTAGCAGTAGCCTGCAGTGCTGCATTTAACCACTGCGCCACCTTGGCTCTTTTTTTATCAGGCTATATAATGTTGGGTACTAAGCTTAGGTTGGAACGTAGATGGCATAGTTCAATATTATAGATATGACAAGAAAAAACCCAAAGTGGACAGATCAAGCTATCCCTTCTAATATATAAATATTAGATAAATCCTTAGTAAGACCACACCTAGAAAAGTGCATCCAGTTATAGTCATTACACTATAAAAAAGATATTGAGATTCTAGAAAAAGTGCAGAGAAGAGCAACCAGGATAATTAGGGGACTGGAGACCAAAACATATGACGAACAGTTGCAGGAAATGGGCATGGCTAGTCTAGTGAAGAGAAGGGCCAGGGGTGACATGATAGTTGTGTTCCAATATTTGAGGGGCTGCCACAGAGAGGAGGGGGGATCAAGCTATTTTCCAAGGCACCTGAAGGCCAAAAAGGAATAATGGATGGAAACTGACCAAAGAGAGATTCAACTTGGAAATAAGGAGAAATTTTCTGACAGTGAGAACAATCAACCAATGCAACAGCTTGCCTTTGAAAGTTGTGGGAGCTTCATCACTGGAGGCTTTCAAGAAGAGACTGGACTGCCATTTGTCAGAAATGGTGTAGGGTCTTCTGCTTGGGCAGTGGGTTGGACTAGATGACTTACAAAGTACCTTCCAACTCTGTTAATCTGTAATCTAATCTAATCTAGATTTAATCAACTTCAATCTAGTCAAGTAGGGCTTTCTTCCCCTAGAACATCTGGTCTTCCCAACTGAATGATTGATTTAATAAGTTATGACATGAAGTATTTTTACTAGCTACACAGGAAGAAATATGACACTATGGAGGTCACACTTCAGTGAGGGCTGAAATGTTTCTCTCTATAACATGAATATAAATAGATTTACTTTGTGAATATGTCTGTTTTTCTTCTTTTCAATTTTTTTTACCTAACAATGACCTTATTTGAACCACGTAAACAAAATATTTATTTTATTTCTGAGAATTTATATTTATGACAATTCTCACAACACTGCAATCTGTAATATCCTTTATCGTGAAGGTTCTGGGCATACTAACTTTATAAGATGGTGCATAACTTTCTTTTATGACAGAAATGTAAAGATGCTTCACACGATTCAAGCTTCAATTTATATACAAAGGCATACACAAAGGCATACACATGGAAATTCAAGCACTAGAATTCAGTTAAGATCATTTTGGTATGGATGAAAGTGAATACATTGAAGGGGTGATTATAGATTACAAACTTTGCAGAAGATATGGATAATCCCTTCCCGGACTAAATTTCAAAAGTTGAAGTGAGTGGGGAGGGGACATAAATCATTACCTAGATGTCATTTCAGCCAAAACTGAAAGGTCTTCTTAACTGTTCCATGTGAAGATTTCTTCAAATTGCGTAAACACATGCAGCAAATCACCCGACCACCAAACCGGTTGTTATACCTGGAGAATTCCACCACTGGTTATCCTGGGAGGGGGAGGATTTAAACTTGTAGAATATGCAGCAATGGTACAATACAATAGCAGAGTTGGAAGGGACCTTGGAGGTCTTCTAGTCCAACCCCCTGCCTAGGCACGAAATCCTATACCGTTTCAGACAAATGGCTATCCAACATCTTCTTAAAGACTTCCAGTGATAGGCATTCACAACTTCTGGAGGCAAGCTGTTCCACTGATTAATTGTTCTAACTGTCAGGAAATTTCTCCTCAGTTCTAAGTTGCTTCTCTTCTTGATTAGTTTCCACCCATTGCTTCTTGTTCTAGCCTCAGGTGCTTTGGAGGATAGTTTGACTCCCTCTTCTTTGTGGCAACCCCTGAGATATTGGAACACTGCTATCATGTCTCCCCTAGTCCTTCTTTTCATTAGACTAGACATACCCAGTTCCTGCAACCGTTCTTCATATGTTTTAGCCTCCAGTCCCCTAAATATCGTTGTTGCTCTTCTCTGCACTTTTTCTAGAGTCTCCACATCTTTTTTACATCATGGTAACCAAAACTGAATGCAGTATTCCAAGTGTGGCCTTACTAAGGCATTATAAAGTGGTATTAACACTTCACATGATCTTGATTCTCTCCCTCTGTTTATGCAGCCTAGAACTGTATTGGCTTTTTTGGCAGCTGCTGCACACTGCTGGCTCATATTAAAATGGTTGTCCACTAGGATTCCAAATCCCTCTCATAGTTACTACTATTGAGCAAGGTACCACCTATACTGTACCTGTGCATTTTGTTTTTCTTGCCTAAATGTAAAACCTTATTTTTTTTCACTATTGAATTTCATTTTGTTAGATAGTGCCCAATGTTCAAGTTTGTCAAGATCCTTCTGTGTCTTAAGCCTATCTTCTGGAGAGTTGGCTATTCCTGCCAGCATGGTGTCATCTGCAAATTTGATGAGTTCCCCATTTATCCCCTCATCCAAATCATTGATGAAGATGTTGAAGAGTACTGGACCTAAAACAGAGCCTTGGGGTACTCCCCAGTGAAAGCAATAGTATATATACATAACAGAGTTTTAACTAAATTTAAGCAAAATTTACTTCCACACATATATAATTCCATATATTATATACTATGCAGTAAGGTAAATGCAAGCACTTAGAGTAAGGATTCTAAAGTCTTTCTTGACAATGCATTTTTCTTTTAAATTATTACCAAAAAAAAGAGTTAATGCAATAGGCACCATGAGAGAAAACGATCATCTCATCTCAAAGTTCATCAGAGAAGGTTGTTTATTTTAACAATTATTTATAAACCATCCCCCAAAGACTTGATGTATTTTAGCATAGTATACCAATTAAATCCATCAAATAAAAAATAAGTTTTCTTCTTTCCATAATCTATCCTTTCTAATAATATTTAAAGGCTGCTTGAAGGTAAGAAGCATTCCTTATTTTGAAAAGCAAATGTTTCACAAGAAGTGACAATTACTGCTTCACCACCCTACCTTCCATGGGGAGAAAACCTTCAATATTCCTTCCCTCATATAATGAACGGAGGAAACCAATTCTGGTCAGGATAGATCAGAGGTGATATTCTACCTGTTCAGACCTGATCCGCCCAAACCAGTAGCGGAAATCACAGGTGACTCCGCCCACCCATGCCTGGCTCTATGGCATCCCATTTAGGCCCTTTTTTTGCATTTGCAAACCGGTAAGGAAGGTAGGTGTATACCACCCCTGGGATAGATGGTGCTGTAAGTACCCATGTGCCAACTCTTATAAGCATTGAAGGAGACCACCAGCACCAAATTCAATTTCAAAGTACCTGAGTAGCTAGTACAGCTTCTGTAACATGACTGTTATGCTATTAAATTCTCTACTTCCAGCTTCTGAGTTTTATTATATATATATTTCGATTGCTTCTCTGATTATACGGTTGTTGAAGTGTTCGGTCTTGGTGATAGTTCTTGTCTTATTGAAATCAATTTTATGTCCTGTGGCTTTGAGGTGTTGGACCAGGGTATAATCAGAGAAGCAATCGAAATAGAAAAATGCCCACACAGCATGAACAGGCGGGATGATACCTCCCGCCTGCCAGCCCTTTGGAAGCCTGCCCTTATTAACAAACGAATCCCAAACATGATGAATGAGACCAGGCCCACACCCACAATAGCCACACAGAATATCACCAAAAAACATCCACAAAGAAAACAGACAAAAACACAAACTGATGAGGAGGCACGACCCAGAACCAGAAGCCAGACTGCAAAAGCACAATCAGCCTCTTTAAAACCCCTCCTACCCTCACATGAAACACAACCCCCCAAAAATCAGAACAGAACACACCTCCAACAAATAAAGACACACCTCCACCTAATCAAGACACAGCCAAGCCCCCACCCAATCAGTTTAATCCCCTACTGGCAGTTAAAATTTAATCCCCTACTGGCAGTTAAAATTTAAAAACTTAATCCCCTACTGGCAGTTAAAAGGAACAAACAGCCGAGATCTCACACTACTCCTGGAAACACCAAACCTGAAGTAGTCTGAAGCAGCCTGAAGATGACGAATGAGACTTCGTCGAAACGTCGCCAAGACATCTCCAATTCTACGCAGGAGAAAACCCGAACAACTAGAGACCTACATACTAACACCCGCGAAAACCTCAGAAAACAAACAAACAAACATACATACATACATACATACATACATACATACATACATACATACATACATATATATATATATATATATATATATATATATATAATTTTTATTTTTAAAAAAAGTTTTGTCATAGTGACAAACAATACAAACCCTAAGTTAAAGAGAAGAAAAATTGAGAAAGTTAATAGAAAAATGGGGGAAAAAAGCATACAGAAGTAGAAAAGAGGGGAAAAGAAAAAAAGAATGTATAAAGAAGTGGATTCTGGCCTTCTTAATAGCATTCATAAATACGTTTGTATTTTACCTTCTCTTGCTCTAAGGTTACATCAAAGTTTCCTTCTTTCCATAATCTATCCTTTCTAATAATCAAATCCATAAATCATCAAGACATTACTTTTTTCGTGATGGAGGAGTCCATAAGGGGGTTTCAGTCATTAATAAATGTAGTCGTTAACCTTTCCCTAAGCAAACAAGTTAATTTTGCCATCTCTGCTAAATCTGTTATCTTCATAAACCATTCCTCCAGTGGGGATATTTCAGCATTCAAGTTTGCACATATATATTTTATATATGATCATGATCATATTTAAAAATAATCTGCCATGACATTTTTCTGGTCTTTTGTCCATTAATCACAACAACAAAAATGTTCTGGTCTCAGTTGAATCTAAATCTTTAAAATTATTTGTATCAGTATATGTATCTGAACTCAAACTTTTCTGACTTTTGTACAAGTCTACTAAGCACAATAAAAAAATCTACATCTACATTTCCAACGTAAATTTGAACTAGCTTTGTACATTGTGGATATTTTTTTTCTCAAGTCATACACCAACAGTGCATCATTTTATTAAAATCTATCTTTTAGATGATGACATAATGTGAATTCCAGTCCTTTCGTTCACATTGTCTACAATTCCAACAAATATGCAATGTCCAAATTTCTTAGCGCATTTTATCCTATACTTTTTTGCTTGTTCAACCTCCATTTCAAATTTAAGGCAAGCTGCTAAATTTTATATCGTTGAAGATTTCAAATTGTCTTTGAATCAGCCCCATGTAGAGCATATTCCAGTAGTGTAATTGTAAGATGGTAATAGAGAATCACTATTGCATAGTCATACAGGGACACACAATTATAGCACAACCAATTTCAATAAGCTTTAAAAAGTAGGATCTCATCAATAGAAATGTTCTGGTCAATGGAAATGCTGATAAACTAGTAACTTCTGAAAAATAAATTGTGAAAAATATAACCTCAGAGCAGTTCAACCTCAGAAGAAATGGGGATGAAAGTTTAAGAAACCATTGTGGATGCAAAGGGAACTTGCAATAGCAATAGCAGTTAGACTTATATACCGCTTCATAGGGCTTTCAGCCCTCTCTAAGTGGTTTACAGAGTCAGCATATCGCCCCCACAGTCTGGGTCCTCATTTCACCCACCTCGGAAGGATAGAAGGCTGAGTCAACCTTGAGCCGGTGAGATTAGAACCGCTGAATTGCAGATAACAGTCAGCTGAAGTGGCCTGCAGTACTGCACCCTAACCACTGCGCCACCTCGGCTCTCAAATACACAGATTGAACTCTTTTATTTGTCATTTCAAATATTACTTGTATTTTTAATTCAAATTTTAATTCTGTTGTTAGCAGCATGTAATATTTTTTAAAGAAAAGTAATATAAAATATTATAAATAAATAAAGTGCTCCTGGCTTATGCTTTGCTTCTGAAATAACTTAAAATAAATATATAAACATTTCTTTCTTTATATATGTAAAAAATTAATGGGGGTAATAAAAATAAAATCAGTCAGATCACGGAAGCATCTCTGTGAAATTTAGCATGCATTGAGACTACGTTATTAATCCCAAATGGATTAAGCCTTTCTAGAGGATCTACATGAATGAGACATGTTGGATAATAAGTGAAAAATCTGGTTCTGCTGCTTCTGAATCTCTAAGAAGTTTTTGCTACATCCCACCATGGTATCTTTGCTACATCCTTTGGTTTGACTGGAATCAGGCTGCATATTGTGATGATGGCTCCTGTCTACTTTGTCAGAAATGCTGGAGGATATCTGCTCAGTTTTCTAATCTTTTATAACTATATAAGGAAACATACCAGGGCTGGGTTTCGGGGGTACACCTCGGTACGCGCATACCCATTCATCAAATTTAGGGTGTCTTCCAATACCCGTTCTTCTGGAGGCCGCATACCAGAATGCTCCCTCCCATGGCCTGCTCCCTTGCTCGCTCCCCCGCCCTCCCAGTTGCCGCTCACTTGCCCCACCTATCTGCACCAGACTTGCCCCACCAACAGTTACCTCGTTACCAATAGGGGAAATCCATGCAGAGGGAGGAAAACGCATGCATTCCCACTCCTTCCATTGGAACGAGGCAGCTGTCAGAGAGAAGAAGGCAGCGCACACCACGTGGGCTTGTCCAGCACCCAAAGAAGGAACAGGAGGTGAGGATTCGGCTGTTGCACAAGCCCAAGGGCACGCGCTGCCCTCTTCTCTCTGACAGCCGCCTGGTTAAAGCCATCCCTGTGGTGTTTTTTTTCCTGGGGGGCTATGCAGAACATCCCAAGACTGATGCCACCATATCTGCCCTCTTCAGGGACAGGTCTTTTTCAGAAGGACAAGGTCCCGCTGGTCCCCCTCACGTTCCTCATCTTTCGGCCATGGCCCCATGCCATGGAAAACATAGGCATGTGCACACCCCGCACAATTACAACCCTGGAGAGGGAAGAAAGAAAGAAAAGAACTTATGACCATAATTGAGCCCAAAATTTTGGTTGCTAAGCAAGAGCGTCGTTAAGTGAGTTTCACCACATTTTCCAAGTTGGCCACGCCCACCCATTCACATGACTTCTGAGCCACTCCCACAAAACAGGCTACACTTACAGATTGGATTGTTAAAAAATTTGAAACCCACCACTGAAACATGTTTTGCATCCTAGATTGCTTGAGAAGTCAGGGAAAGGCTTCCTGGGAAAATGGGAGAAGGCATCCAAAAGTTTAAACTGCAGTTTTGTTTTGTCTTTTTAATGAAAACAGGTGTCAGATGTATTAACCCATGATAATTGGTTTATCAGTTTTGATTATGGAATTACTTTTGAACAATTGAGAATTAGAAGTAAGCTGCCATATATTTTGTTTTTAAATCAGCTAGATTTGCTTAGCCACCCGTTTCCTATTCACAAAATAATACATTAATTGTAACTCTTAGATTTTTCTCAATAGGCTCTTCCTGGGGGAAATTCTTTTTGTTAGGCATCCCAAGCTTTCTTTAGACATAAGAATTATTCTGTGCACTTATCAGTGAGGAAGATGTCATAGGCTGGGTTTTCTTGATTTGAGGCCAAACAATTCATTTATATTTACATGCAGATAGACGCCCTCTGTCTATCTCCTGCAGGCAAGTTTATTTTGATCTTTTTAAAACCCTTCTGATACGCTTTCACTGGCTTTTGTGAATGCTTACTCAGTGGGAATTACACATTCTAAACAATAACAACAAACCCAAACAATAAAATCACTATATAATCTCATAAACAGTGTTGAGACAAATGTCTGAGCTCAAATATTACAGTGCCTTGCCCAGGATATGAACAACAGTAAAGGTTTTTACTGTTTTTTCACTGGAGATTTTTAAGAAGAGATTGGATACCCATTTGTCTGGATATATATTTGTCTATATTGGGCTATATTTGTCTGGATAGGATATTCTACTTGAGCAGAGGGTTGTATTCTGTTTGTTTACTTATACGAAAGTAGCTCAGTAGGGGGCTGGTAACCTTGTGTCTTCCAAATAGTTTGGGCTACAGATCTCACAATTGCTTGACTTAGCCAAGCGGTCTGAGGCTGATGTATTTAATCCCAGAATATCTGGGGGTCCCTAATTTTGTTTCCCTTGATTTTTTCACTGGCAAGCTTAATTACTAAAATAGCACCATATATCTTTGGAGAGAGAAAAATACTGTGCTTTTAAACATGGCTTCAGTAGTACTTTGGTTTATATTAACAAGTATGTCTTATTTAAACTTCCAAACAGGGAAAACAAGATCATGTAACAAGATCACCTACTTAGGCTATAGAATTTTAGACTTAAAGTGGTAGGATTACACTTTTGAATGGTCCCTTTTATATGTTAAAAACAAATGAAGCCATTAAAACAAGGATTTTTATTCAATTGAGAGACAAAGTTCTTCACATAATTGTGTTATTGCTTTCCTGAGCTTTGCTTTAACATAATCTCTTAGGAAACTTGTGATACCTTGAAAACCTTTCAGTTTTTTGTTCAATCAGTAACCCAAACTACACAACAAACAATACCTTGGACAAAGCTTTGTTTTACCACAAGCCAAAGTTCCCATATATTGTTCAGCAAATATAAATCAGTACTTCACCACCACAACTTCTGGAAGCACCCTTCTCTATTTCATCCATTATTTACTGTAATGTATCTTGTTTAATATGATAATCACTTCTGTTCTCACTATTAAAGAATAAGAAAGGAAAGGCATGGTAATGCCATCTGCCGGACTCACCCCAACAGTTTTGAAATGTAGGGAAATTAAGAGATAGTACAGTGTAGTGGATAAGGTGCTACACTAGATGTGGAGAAATCAACAGTTGTCCGGAGTCATGCATGTGATATGGACAGCCATATATTTTAATAAATACATAAAATGTTCAAGTCTACCTTCAGCCATGGAAACTCATTTGGTGATCATGGGATATCACATGGCTTGGGGGGGGGGGCTGGATGAGGGAGTGTTATATTTACATGTCTTTGAGCTCCTGGAAGAAAAATAGGATATAAATCCAATAAATATATTTCTGATCTATCTAATAACAAATCTCTGGGATAGATTACAGCAGAACAATTTTAAAAAAATAAACAATCCAGCTAGACTGACAATAAATAAAGTCCATAATCTCAGAATATGTAATTTACAATTCATGCTGGTTTAAAAATTCAAATAATCTTAAACCTTGCAGTGTTAAAAATGTTTTGCAAATTTTTACTTTCTCCAAGTGAAAATAGGTTGAGGTTCCAACAATCACAATATACAATTATTTCATCATCTATATCAGGGGTGTCAAACTCACATTGTCATGGTGGCATCACCTGACATATTGGGAGCTTTTTCCCCTTTGTGAAACCGGGCGTGGGTGTAGCCACATGGGCATGACGCATCCGATCTGTGGGTTGCGAGTTTAACAGCCTTGATCTATGTGATTACCATTCAGTGATATCCAGGTGTGTTCCTGGTTAAACAGAAGAATTACTCTCATAACAGCTGTATAAAAATTGTTGTTGGAACACACCTGTTCTCTTTACCCTAGAAAGCAAGACTAAAGCCGATTGATAAAAACTGAGAGAAGCAAACCAGAGACTTTGAAATTGGTCATCAATGCTTAGCATTTGGGAAAGAAAGGACAGACATGCAAGTTAAATAGTAGCATGCTGCAATTCAACATTAACATGCTGAAATAATTTGTGCTTTTATTTAAATAACTTTTTAATGTTTTAATTACCATATTGAACTGTATAAACATCCTTCTTTTCCACTAGTACAAGTGGCCACCCAATATGCAGGCTCAAAAGGATCTTATCCAGTGTTTTTAAACCACTGTGCCGCGGCACACTAGTGTGCCGTGACATAGTGTAAGGTGTGCCGTGGGAGAATTACTTTATATATAGTCAATATAGGCACAGAGTTAAATTTTTTTAACATTTTCTAATGGTGGTGTGCCTCGTGATTTTTTTCATGGAAAAAGTGTGCCTTTGCACAAAAAAGGTTGAAAAACACTGATCTTATCTATCAGTATGGAAAGGATTTCCTAAGGATATTTGGGAACCACTGATCAAACAAATGGACCATTCAACAGAAAAACCTACAGAGAGTTTTAGTGATATTGCTATTTTTCTTTTATGAGTAGGGCATTTCTTAGAAATCAAGTCTTGAACTGGTTCTGGGAACAATAAGAGACCAGACTGAAATAAATAAATTCAGATTAAATCCTAGCAAAATGGAGGTGTTGTTTCTCTGTAAGCATTTAGGCTACATAGAAAATCAGTTCTGTTGGTTATTCTAGATGGGATTAACTCCCCCTGAAATGACTGATCCATTCTTTGGAAGTTCTCTTGGAACAGCAGGTGGAAGATGTGGTCTGGGAGACTTTGGTCCAACTTCAGCTGGTGCACTAGAAGCCTTGGTACTGGTAAACCATGACAGTGGTGGGATTCAATTTTTTTTACTACCTGTTCTGTGGGTGTGGTTTGGTGGGCATGACATGGCATGGCTTGATGGGCATGGCAGGGAAAGGATACTGTAAAAGCTCCATTTCCTCTTCACTCCAGGGAAAGGTTACTGCAAAATCCCCATTTCCTCTCAATCAGTTGGGATTTGTGAGGCAGAGAATAAATGGGAGTGGGGCCAGTCACAGGTGGTATTTACAGTTCTTCAAACTACTCAAAATTTCCACTACCGGTTCTCCAGAACTGGTCAAAACCTGCTGAATACCACCTCTGAACCATTTCCTCATTATCAGATGACTAAATTACTGCAACTTGCTGTATCAGCAGCTGCAACTAGTCCAAAATGCAGAAGCCAGCTTCTGTGGAATCCTCTACGCCCATCTTATAGTGGTTTTGTTTTACTGGTTGCCAGAAGCTTGCAGTTCAAAGAGCTCATTATTTCCAATGGAGGTTCACATGGTATTACACCAGGATAGATCAAGGGCTACCATACTAAGCATTATTCTGCCTGTCCAATGCAGACACCTAAGGATCATCTTCATGAGAAAAGGAATGTAGGCCAGAAGAGAAAGCTTTTCTGTAGCTGCTGCATTATAGAATATGCTACTTTCCATTTCATGGGTTATTCTTTTTTGGCCAGTCTTTGGCCTGAAATAAGGAAATATGCAGAAACAGAAACAGAATGAAGAGGTGCAAATCTCTTTAAAGGTCAACAGAAAATCCTTGCTTGATTCAGGAATGAATGCAAAATCAGGGTAGGAATAATTTCCAATAGCTGCGTATATTCCTGAGTTTTTAATTATTAATGACCAGAGAGCGATAAATACATCTGAGAAGGCCTCAAAAAGTAATGTGAAAAGAATTTCAATTTAATTTGCTGGATTTTATCTGGGAATGCTTTAGAGAAGTCTAAAAGTTTTCCCTTTAATTAAGTTGTCTGAAATGCCATGTTGACTTAAGAAATAATTCCTTAACTTTGGAGAACTTTTTGAAAGTGCAAAGTCATTTGTCTGATTTAAAAATAAATATTATACAGTACAGTGTGATTTTAACACTGGGAAGGAAAAGAAGATTATACCGTGTATTTTTATTTTATAAAGAAATATTTCAGAGACTTGTCATACATGTTTAAAATATTTATTGCTATAAGAAAGCTTGTGCCAGCAACAAGGCTTCATAAAGAATACCAAACTATGGAAGTGGTTTAGGCAGAAACAAAAGAAAAATGAACTGTGACTAAAAGCAAAGTTTTGAAAATATTCATTCTGATCAATGAGACAAAAATCAAACTTGATTTGTTTACTGTCTTTACAAAAACTTTATTATCAACTAGAAAGGACAAATAGCTTAAAACTTGTTGAACTGTTTTAAGGGTTGCCCAGCAAAAGACAATTATAATTATAATGGATTGTTAAGTCTTTCCCCCAAATACAGAGTTCAAGAATCTTTGTGCAAGCTCTTAAACACAAGAGTTTGCACAAAGAATAAACACTGTTTTATTCTGTGGTCTAGCATATAGGTTGCAAGAGTAGATTTGCTAACTTTGTTGAATAAAGACAAATATAAGGAACAGCAACAATGATGTTGTTCAACAAACAGAATTCCGGATAAATCAGTTCAAGTAAGATTTTAGTTGAATAAGCTCTTTGAATAAGCTCTTGGTTTTAGCATATGTTCATTACTGAAAAGATGTTTGGAAAGAGTTTATCTGGGATGTTCACAGGCAAGTTGTAAATATATTCTCAAGAGCCTGGAAAAGAAAAGGAAAGCAGGTTTTCAGAACATGGCAAATGAAAAACAGATAGACATTTCAGCCTCACTTCTGAAGGGCAGCATCAATATAGCCATTAGGGATTCTGTCAGAAAGAAGTTCAAAAAGAGACACCCACTGTAATGAATGAGAACTTCATATATTTGTTTCCAAGATTCTGTAAACTAATCTCCTGGCGGGGGGGGGGGGGCATTAGCACAAATTAATGAGGGGGTATAAACATGCTTCGTTGTTTGTGCACTGGTGTTAGGGCTTGTTCCCCTCACCCCAGTGGTGGGTTCTGGATTCTGTACTGGTTGGAATGGCCCTGGCATCACCCACGTGGATGCGCACAGAGCGTGCATGCATCGTACTTGCCTGCAATACTTCCACAAGCCTTCACGGGGCTCCAGCTGCTCGGCGGAGCATCACGCAGGCATCGTATGCACCAAGTGCATGCGCAAAAGCACCAAAAGCTTAAAGCACAGGTAAGGAGCTTGGGCGGGCAGGTGGGCCCTCTGGAGCACCATACCGGAACAATACCCAGTGCTCCGGGCAGGAACCGGTACGCCCGTACCAGGGCATACCGCCTGCAACCCACCACTGCCTCACCCCCTTCTTCCTGCTCTGAGCACCTATTCTGTTATGTAAAATGTGCAGGATAAATAAAAGCTGGTCTGCCTAGGGAAACTAAATGTTGCTTTGCTCAGTTATGAATTTTTATACTGAGTTATGAACTCAATTATGAACTCCATATATAATATCCTAGGTTTAGTCAGCAAATCACACATTATCTAGGGGCTAACTGCTTGCCTAATTACTCTTTGTAGAATTTTTTAAAATGCTGTTTTGTTCTCAGTGGTTATGCCTAGGTGGGATTAAATGGGACAGACTACTCTGGGAAACAAAAACTAGATTTCATCAGATGCTTATAAGCAGCAGAAACTGGTTATCAGATGCTATTGTGCTACATGAAACTTTTTTGATTCTTTACTTTCACATTAACCATTAGTGTTATCATACCAAGAACTGTAGGTACAGTAGTGTATACTTTCAGAACAAGATCTAGGTTCAAGGTTACTCAACATCTAGGTTGAGTAAACTTAAACATACTACATTCCCTTCCCTTAAGCCATGAGTCTGGCCATAGAACAAACATTCCTAGAAAATAAGAAATAAGAAAATTTCTTATTCTGACACTATCCAAGGGAAACTGCAAGATATGTAAAATCTGTCTCATTGCCATTACCTTGAAAAGAAATCTGATAATCAACAATGATTTGAAAACAGAAATGAGAGGCAATGTGGAGGGTGGCAGTGGGAACAGCACCTTTTATACTGATATATTTTCTGTTGATTCAAGGATGGATGCAAAGCAATATAACTCTGATAACTAATTATCGGTGAGGTCCACAGCAACCCACAGTAACACCAATGGGATGACACATGCACAATGATGTAATTACAAATGCTACAATAAAGTACTGCCATCAAGATGTCTGACACAAGAATATAAATCAAGGTATTTGTGTGAGTATACCATCACACATATTTTGAGGTTTGCCTTGTCTGCCACCCCCAAGGACTTCTACAGGAGATAAAATTCACACACTGTAAAGATATGATGAGAAATGTTGTGGGGTCCCCGGAGGAAGGGCAGGAGATATATACAGTAAATAATGAAGGATATGTTGTTTGGCACATCATTTTGGCTGCAGCTATAACTTTCAATCAATCCAGAATTGTCAAACAGCTGTATTATTTACAGCAGAAGTTCATAGATAAGGGCTGTGTTTGTGTTTGCCTTTCACTCCACATTAAATCCTACTTTTGAAAGTCCATGTTTCCTTTTCAGGAATCATTAGATTTTACGTAGAACCAATTTCAGTTCCGTATAAAATGTACATTCCTTTTCCTGTCCAAGGAACTGAAATATTCAATTCATCCTTCAATGTTCAAGTTATAGATTAGTTCTAGCTCTGGTATGTTTCTGAATCATAAAATACTACTATACTAAACAAGTTGATGGCTATGGTATAAAGCAACTGAATTACTACTTAAAAATTATTTCTTTAGACAAAGTTAACACTTTGGTTAGGCAAAAACCACCTTTTTAGCATTTAAAACAAGGCCAATTTCTATAGTTTCATCAGCTACTTTTTTAATGTTCTCAACAGTAAACAGTTTCATATGTCATTTGAGGAGACCTTCTTAATTTTAAAAAATCAAGCTATAAATTTAAAGCAAAAGGGTTCTTTTAAAGAATGACATCATTACTTTGTTTATAACAATAAAATGATATATACCCTTGCCATCATTATTTATATTATACAGTAGAAATTTCAATCCAACTATCTTTTGTCTACAATGTAATGTAGATAAGAAATGTTAAATTTGATGTGTATATGTATGAGTTCTTTGTAAAATTAACAATTCCACATAAATGATCAATGCTTTAAGGAAAGAACTATTTTAGGAAGAAATATAAAATTCATGTGGGAACTCCATCAAATTCCAGAGATTTAAACAACACTACTATGTGGTGTTCTCATCATTGGAGCTCCTTCAAAGATGGATCAGAAACTTCCATTGGTAGGCTATATAACAGAGTGGGAGAACTTTCCTATTTGATGTGTCTTTCCAAAGACTGAGATGGGTTGTAAAGTTATTGCCTTCAATAGCAATAGCAATAGCTTGGAGACAAGGGCATATACAGACATATCTGATCATGCGGAAGGCTCAAACTGGGCACACATGCTAATCCTCTGTTATAATTTCATCTTTGAAACTTAATATGAGTACAACTCTAAACACAGTAAAAATCCTGGATCGTGCAAGAGTTTTCTAACAACTTAAGTGCATTTTCCCATCAGCCCATCAGTTGAGAGTCTGGAGGTCATAAAGATGGCACTCTAACCAATTTGAAATTTTCCAGATGTTAAATTAAATATCTGAATAGGGCTAATGGCTCCAACATATTAAAACCTCTTACTTAGAAAAAAAGTATGTGCTTCTCATTACAGAATTTAGGAAAAAATGAGAAAAGTTTTTGTAATTTCACATACATTTCATGAATTATGATATTTCTGAATAACTTCTACTCATATTAAATTGCAGCAATGTGATTTTTAATATTGAGATTTAATATAATTATGTTTTCAATTATGTTTATTCATATAACACCTTAATATAGCAGTTACTCAAAGTTAATTTTAAAATATATTACTGTACAAGTTAATACCTATACCTGAGCACTTATCACATATATAGAAATACTATAAAGGAATAAGTTTGCTCATGCCAGCTCCGGTTTTAAATTACATATCAAGTTTATGACACCCAGATTCCATACTGCTTGTAGATATGTTGTGGCCCAGCAGGAGCCGTTGGAGCTGCCACCAGACTCCGACAGCAAGGGGCCCTATGAGTCGGTCCTGGAGGATGTGAAGGACCCTAGACAGGGTTCCAACTCCGAGCAGGGTGCAGAGAGACTGGTTGGCCACCAGGTGGCGCCTGAGCCTTGGATCAGTGGGGAGGAGACAAGGGAGAGTGATCCAGAAACCAACAGTGAGTTATTCCCGGATGCACGCCGTTGAAGAGCTACTCGGTGTCAAGAACAACTACGTAATAACAGGAGGTAATTACACTCAGCTGGTGATCATTAGGCTCCTCTCCAGACTATAAAAAAGACTGCTTGTGCCACGCCCTTCTTGCAGAAGTCAACACTTTGACTAAAGAAAAACAAACTTGGCAGGCTGGATTGCTGCCAGAGTTTGTCTGAATTGCTGCCAAAGTTTGTCGGCCTTGCTGCCAAGGACCTTATCTGTTTGTTTACTTGGCTTTCAGCCACCGAGAGTCTGGTCTTGTTATTAAAGGACATTCTCATTAAGCGTGTCTTGGCTTTTGTTACTGGACGGAGGAGGGGGTCAGAACACAGATATATATAAATGGAGAGAGGGAGAGGAAGAGTGAGGGAGAGGTAGGGAAGAAGGGAGAGAGGGAAGGAATGAGAGAGAGAGAGAGAGAGAGAGAGTGCAGAGATGGCAAAAGTGAGATAGTGACATAATGTGTTATAATACCATTGTACAAATAACAGAAATTATGTAATTTGCACAATCATGACACATGTGTACTGTTGTGGTTTACACTGGAACCTATATTGTCATATTATCTTAAGCCATTATGGAGTTTGCTTGGATTTGGTTAGTGTTTTGTGTGAACACTGTCACAGCAAAGTATAAAAGATGGTCTAGCATGCTATACAAAGTCCATCAATTAAGGTTTGTTCTAGAAATTGTGTGTTTAAAAAAACATATCACACCACTGGTACCCAGCACGTCATCCCATTTTCTACACACATACATATGATTTTAGGAAGTAGTGTGACTGGAGAATTAGGATGTTTTATATTAATTGAATTCATGTATGAATACACAGGTTGAGTATAATCAGAGGTATAAATCCATTGCTTAATGTTAGAAGGTTCAGTCTTTTCTCATTTGGAAGCTATCTCTCTCTTTCTCTCTCAGACTGCATTTTACATAAACATCTAAATTATCCTTAGACAGAAGATAATTATTTCTCCTTTTAGAAAACCAAATGACATTTCAACTATTGAAACAATTTGCCAGCCGTCTTCCTAGTTGGTGAGCAGGCTGATCATTAAGAAACATTAAGTATTCTTTCTTATACTATTAACCCTTTTTTACCTAAATCTCAGGTCCCTCTGCAGAAATAAATTAAGAAATTTAAACATAACTATAATTAAATCGCAAGGGCTCAACCTTTTAAAAAGAAAAGCTGTTGGCAATTTCATATTTTATATTCTGCAAATCCAATTTTTAATAACCAAATGTTCCTACTTTTGCAAGCAAAGTTCTACAAAGTGAAGTGTAACAACTATCTATTTTAACCTTTAATTAGGCTTGACTCCTGTGCTGATGAGCTGATGGATAAATGCCCTCCATCTTGATCTGTCGTGGCTGGAAGATAATCCTTAGTTCTTCCAAGAATTCCCAGCATGATCTCTGATCCTCCAACTGTATTTATTATTGTGTAGTGGACTTCAGTAGGCAAGAACCAGATCAGAATAGCTGCAACAGCTTTTATTGACTCAAAAATGGAACTGAGGAACTTCAGGCAAATACCTATGATTTATACTCTAGGCCCACAGGGCCTTAACCAGTCATGGAATTAGAAAAAACCCACCCAAATATAAATGTTCTACATTTCCCTCCAAAACAGTCGGGATCATCTAAAGGTTAGTTTCATTTTAGCACAGTTAACAGTTAGGGTCATCTATAGGTTAGTTTCACTATATCACAGTATACACAACAGTATACATTCAATACATAACATTTATGGTCTTCCTCTTCTACTTCTCCCAATCTTGCTTTTTATTGTTCTAATATGGGGGTGGAAAAAAAGAGAAAATATATTAAAAGGATTAAACTACAAAAATAAACAGACACCCCCCCCCCAAAAAAAAAACATGATATATTTCACAGATGAAATCTTTCAGACTGTTTTTTAAAACATTGAACTCTGTCCAAAGTAATAATTTTATCAATCCTTTCAATGTATCAATAGAGAACTAGTTCTTAAAGAAAAAGTAGCATATGAACTCAGTTTTCAAACCCAGATTTTAGACAATATACAAAAGTAAAAAAGTTCCAGTAGGGTCATGGTAGCAAAGATAACTTCCATCTTAAATTATTTTTCCCCTCTTCATTACACATGTTAGGATTGGTTATCCAACCTTATATCCCTGTTCTTTTTCTATGACATGCCTATACAATTATCATTTTTCATTCCGTGTGTGATTCTATTCTTTGGAAGATCTTTAAAGAAAAAGAAAAGCTTGCTTGTTAGAAATTAGAACAATGATTTAGTAATTTGTACCAGTCTTTTCCAATCTCTGGGTTACTGTCTTGATTCATTGTTGTTGACATAGAAATGTTGGCAGTTTAATTGCCTTTTCTCCTGTAGCTTTAAACATTTCAGTGAGTATTTCATCTCTATCGGGTACTTTCCTATTTGACCACTCTTGTACTTCACTTTCAAGCAAAATCAGTTCCTCAGTATATTTTTCTCTATAAAGCTTTCTATAATCATTCTATAATCTCATGTAAAGGGAGACAATATAATATTTATTTGTTCCTTAACCTTATTTATCACATTAGATCTATTTCATTATTATTCTTTTCTTATTCATTTTACTGATTTTTTTCAAACAATTTTAGAACAACTTTAATTTTTCTTTTATAATTATTTTCATATGTATGTTAATTGAGATAGCCTTCCTTATCGGTTCTTGTTTGATGCTGAAAGTCTGGATTTGATAATCATATGTTGTTGGTGCCCAAGGCTTTCATCCTCCATTTTTCCTTGGCTATATTATTATAGCTTATTCTGAAAGTCACCTAAAACTTACCTTAGCTGAATTTTTGGGAATAGCAATAGCATTTAGCCTTATTTACTGCTTCACAGTGCTTTACAGCCCTCTTTTTACAGAGTCAGCATATTGCCCCCAATAATCTGGATACTCATTTTAACAACTGCAGAAGGATGAAAGTCTGAATCAACCTTGAGCCTGGTGAGATTCAAACTGCCAAATTGCAGGCAACTGGCAGTCAGCAGAAGTAGCCTGCAGTACTTCATTCTAACCACTGCACTACCATGGGAATACTTTTTTCTGCTTCAATTTTCAAATTATGTCTTACCATAATTCAGTTTTCAGCTAGTATAAATTAAGTATATCCTTTACATTAATCTTATATTCTCTGTCCTCCAAATCAAATCTTGCTTGTGTGACTATTGTTTTATTTTCTAAATCTTAACATTTATTATGATGTTGAATTTGGATTTGAAAGAAAAAAACAATTAAAATGTCATTAACCACAACTGGGTTTGCCATACCTGGGGGAGGGCCCCAGGGCTGGTGGGCAGTGGAGTGACAAAGGTTGCAGAGGCGGAGCCGACATACAGACAAGCCAAATCACTGCTGATAGCAGCTGGCTGAGATCTGGTCAGTGATCAGCTGTTTGGGGTGTGGCAACTGACAGTGCAAGAGCCGGCACACAAAGGAGTGGGGAGCCAAAGGACAGTTTGGCCCAGCCGACATTCAGCTTTTCCACCGATGATCAGCTGTTGAGGGGACCTGCGGACCAGCCAGCAAGCACCTCTGGGAGTCTGCCGGCAATCAGCTGATTGGACCTGACTGCTAGCTAATTACCATGGTGGCAGGAGTTCACAGCTCTGAACTTTAATAGGCGCTGGAAGGCAGACACTCCCAGCACTAACTTTACATTCTGTTTTGTTGTTTGAAACTCATTGTGTGCCAGAGTCCGGCTCATTAAATCCAGTAAACCTCAAAACACATGGAGTCTGGATGCTGATTTAGGTCTGGAGCTCGGACTTTTGAGAACAACTTTGTTCCCTGGTGGGAGAAAAAAACTGCAATCAAAGTATATCTGTGCTTGAGTTCTTCATCTTTTGCATTAAGGTTAGTTTCCATTAAAGAAGGTAAATGGAGCTGTATAACTACTAGCAGTTTCTAAAATATATTTGAGAACCCCTGCAATTAGGAAAAATCTCCACTTGGACCCAGGTCATCCTGATGGAGCTACATCAGAATAAAAGTCTCACCCTCTTTTCTTCAGTAGCATATACACCTCTCTTCTTACAACATAACTCAGTATCTATGGCAGAGTCTAGGTTGCCTCAGTAAACCAGTTAACGTGATAATGATTTTCTGAAGATGGGAAGATTATGAACATTAACCAGCCGAATGCCCTTCCCATTCTCAGTTTTCTTTTCTTCCAAGCTGCAATGCTTCCCCTGCTCTTTAACACTTGAAGTACAATTTAATCAACTTCCAAGGCAAAATGACTAACTCCAGTGAGAAGTCTGAAGCATTCAATACAATAGCAGTACAAAAGATGTGCAATTAACTTAAAGGCTATTTTTGTGCTTCTGGTGCTACACTTTTATTTTCAGAATAGCTTAATTAAAGTTTTTGATATAAAGACAGCTACTTCTGGTCATGTTTTTCAGTGCCTATTCTCCTAGAGAGAAAGAAGGGAAGATGAGAAGAAAAGAAATTTATCAGGAGTTTGGCTGCTTGGCTCAGTTTGTAACAATATAGATGTTTAATAATGCAGCTGTTAAAAAGAGTAAGTATAAGAGAGGAGCTGTCCCATATAATTTTCCCATCTTCATAAACGAGTTACGTTATCAGTGTGGTCTATCCAACAAAAGTGGTAGTCCATAAAACCAGTTATGTAACAAAAAGCTTCTGTCACAATAAAATGGTAGCTTACTCTGTGACAGAAATAGAAAAAAGGGGATGGAGAAAGATTGATCCCAAAATGCTACAAGACACCCACATTCATTAAAGTACCAAAGGAACAGAAATTTTTATATTAGCTTATAACTTGCTTGGGGACCCACAGTATTAGCTAAACCATCTGGAAGGACAGGACTATGATTTCGGATGCCAGGAAGGAGTTAGAAAACATAATTAAAGCAATAATGCCTACCAATTTTTTTTTTCAAAAAGACTCTCATTCTCCCCCTCATCCTCCTCTTTTCTCTCTTCTTGACTTTAATGGCAAAATGAGTGTATTTATATTTCTAAGTGAAGCTAATAGCTAGCCTGATTGTGTAGAGTCACTCTTGAAATCAGAACCTATTTATTTTATCTATTTATTTATATTTAATTGTTATTTTATTTAGAAATTTTTATAACTGCCAACTCACAGTGACTCTAGGTGGCTTAGAAACAATAAAAACACAGCAAATAGATAGATGATAGATAGATAGATAGATAGATAGATAGATAGATAGATAGATAGATAGATAGGTAGGTAGGTAGGTAGGTAGGTAGGTAGGTAGGTAGGTAGGTAGGTAGGTAGGTAGATAGATAGATAGATAGATAGATAGAGATAGAGATAGAGATAGAGATAGAGATAGAGATAGAGAGAGAGAGAGAGAGAGAGAGAGAGAGAGAGAGAGAGAGAGATAGCAGTGACGTGCAGTCAGGGGAGGCAGGGGAGGCAGAGCCTCACCACTGTCATCATGAAAAGGAAAAAAAATGTAAAAGGAAAAAGGCAAGAGCTGAGGTCAGGCTGAACTAGTTAGCAATAGCAATAGCAGTTAGACTTATATACTGCTTCATAGGGCTTTCAGCCCTCTCTAAGTGGTTTACAGAGTCAGCATATCGCCCCCACAGTCTGGGTCCTCATTTCACCCACCTCAAAAGGATGGAAGGCTGAGTCAACCTTGAGCTGGTGAGATTAGAACCGCTGAACTGCAGATAACAGTCAGCTGAAGTGGCCTGCAGTACTGCACCCTAACCACTGCGCCACCTCAGCTCTGTTGCTGCCAGAGTCACCATGGATGACTCTGCTTAGTGCTTAACTGTTTAAAAAAGCATCTAAAAAAGCGCCCTCTACAGGAGGAGGCAGGAGAATGACGTGCCTCATCTAATCTGACTTTAGGCGTTTTATGATCACTTGAGCAGAGTTAAGCAAGGGTTAAAAGCACAAAAATTCCTGGGCAAAGGCTGGAGGGAAGTGCTCTCCCTCCCCAAGTGTAGTTTGACTGCAGGCAAAGCCACATTGTCTTTTCAAATCTATAATCAGTGAAGCTGGGCTGGATCCTTCTGGGGCTGGGGGAAAGTGTGTGTGCTCCAGTATGGCTCTTTGACTGGCTTCCTGCCTCCTCCTGTGGTCTCCCTGACTCCTTCCAATCCAACTTTGTGTGTGTTTGTGTGTGTGCTTGTTTGAGAAAGAGTTTGTTTGAGTGAGAGAGGGAAGGAGGTAGGAGAGATAGTCCAATCCAACTTGTGTGTGTGTGTGTGTGTTTGAGAGGGGGGAAGGGAGGGAGAGAGGGAGGAAGGAGGGGAAGGGAGAAGAAAAAGGAAAAGAAAGAAGGAAACTTATTTCGCAAAGGAGAAAAACAAATGCTGTCGCTTTAAATCGGAACTGAGCCTGCCTGGCTGGGGAATTCTGGGAGTTGAAGTCCACAAGTCTAAAAAAAATTGTGTCAGTGCCTCACCAGCCATAAACCTCACTGCATGTCATAGATAGATAGTAGATAGATAGATAGATGATAGATAGATAGATGATAGATAGATAGATAGATAGATAGATAGATAGATAGATAGATAGATAGATAGACACAGATAAATGTCTTGCTATACAAGACATTAATCTCCAGTTCTAAGTTAATGTAAACCAAATTAGACCCCTTCTGAATGCAATCTGTCTACCTGAATGAAATAGTTATATGCAAGAATGCTGAGAGATAACAACTATATACATATTCTTGTATTAGATATGCAAGTTTATATGATGATTTCATTGTATTGCAATGGAGAAGAGGGAGTTGAAGGGTCTTAGAAAAAGTGCCCTTCTCTCTTTTTTGTCACCAGGATGACTAGGTTCCAGTCCATCCTCTACTCAGTCAGAACCCACGCTTTAGAGTTTGATTTTATTTATATCAACTGATGGGACACAGTGGCTCAGTGGCTAAGATGCTGAGCTTGTCAAACAGAAAGGTTGGCAGTTTAGCGGTTCGAATCCCTAGTGCCACATAACGGAGTGAGCTCCTGCTTCTTGTCCCAGCTTCTGCCAACCTAGCAGTTCGAAAGGACATAAAAATGCAAGTAGAAAAATAGGGACCACTTTGGTGGGAAGGTAACAGTGTTCCATGTACCTTCAGTGTTTAGTCATGCCAGCCACATGACCACAGAGGCGTCTTCGGACTGCGCTGGCTCTTTGGCTTTGAAACAGAGATGAGCACTGCCCCCTAGAGTTGGGAATGACTACCACATATGTGTGAGAGGAACCTTTACCTATATCAACTGATTCATAGTCTGGTATACAATTCTACCACATCCTTAAACTTAACAAAATTCTTGCACCCACTTAAGCATAGCAATTGTTTACTTAAATCTATTTTGTGCTAGTTTAGCTCACTTTGTATCCTAGTAATGAACCTGTTTGGATAAGGCTAAACCTCTTTATTAGGACTAAATTCTTCATGATATCCTTCGAATTCCTTTGGATTCAGCCATCTTTTACAAGAGAAATGTTTAGCAAGCACAGTGGCAACTGCACCAGTTTATTATTGATCATGTTAGGAGATATAAGAGTCCTAGAAACACTGTTGACATCACACCTGCTCTTGTTATCTCCTTGAGGGGGAAAAGGACACTTCTCTCTTTCTATAGAACAAGGCCAACTATTATACATTCAGTTTAAGTGGTTGTTGTACATTGTGTCAGGAATCCCAACAATAGCAATGAAATATTAGCTCTACATTGTAGTTGGGAAAGGGCAAGATTATTGTGATTGCTTGCTAACTTTAAACCACATACTCAGAATGCTATGGTAGCTGGCATTGCATAATCACCTAATAACATTTTAACTAACTAGCACAGTAAACCTGCAGCCACCATAAAGTTCAAATTCCATACAGCCCTCAGATTCTTTGCCAAATCCCTGTTTAAGAGGTCAGTTCAAATCTCCAGTAAAAGTCATCTCCTTGGAGACTGCTGGCAGGGAAAAGAGTTTACAACAGAAAAAGAGAAGAGTTAGAGAGAGAGGAGCCACTTTTGTTCTACTCCTTGTCACTGAGTTCTTAATAATTGTTCCTGAGGAAAGGCAGCCCTCAATAGAAAAAAAAACCTCTACAACCTGATCTATCCCTCTGTCTTATCATCAACTGGGTGTCCATGTGCCCTTAATGCCCGCCAAGCTCCCTGCCCTGCTTTGCTTTTGACCCTGAAAAGAAAAATCAATTGAAGAATGAGAAAATGCCACTCTCCAGCACAATTTTGCTCTGCAATAAATGTCTCTTGGCCCATAAACATTCTTAGATTGTTTTTAATTGTGTGTTTAGTTTGGAGGTGTGCTCAACTCCCTAAAAAAAAAAGGACAAGGATTAAGAGTTTCCTGCAAAAGAATAGGATTGGATAGAAAGGGTGATGGATAACATCCAGATATATTGGTGTTTGGTTATATCTTCAGAGTAGTCATTTTGGGAATTACCAAATCTAATATTATTGCTGTTACTTCTGTTATTAATATTACTGATATTTTTCAGGAATGTTCCTAATACAGTTTGAACATTCTGTGTGGGTGCATTAGCCTAAGAAGGCCAAAGAAATGCCAAAGCTAAAGCTAGAGCTTTCTTTCCAGCACTTGACTAATGGCCTCTTTATATTGAAAGGATCTAATTAATGTGAGCAAAATTTTAATTTTCGCTTCTATGAAGCCTGTTATTTCTTATGAGGTTTTCTGAAAGAGGTTAAAAAAAGTTAAGATCTCTTTCAAACAGAGTTCAGTTCATAAAAATATCCATGTAATTTTCCTGGAACCAAATTGACAATTGCTTGTCATTGTATTCTTCTGAGAGACTTTTCTATTCCCATTTTAGCTTACAGCTCTGAAAGATATATTCCCCAATAAATAAGGGAAGGTGGGATACCATTTTCTTCAATTAACAGTTTTATTTACTGAGTCTACTTGACCATTTCTTCCCCCTCTGCAGATACATCTTCCTGTCAGTCTTATGACATTGCCTGCAACAGGTCAGCATTCTATTCCACATTTCTACAATTTTGGGGACCATGTCATCGTAAGAAATTGGAAGGAAGGGGCTCCTTTTTCACTTCAGAAGGAGAAATGCATCATTCAAAGTTTATTTACTAACTGTTTTCTTATTTGAGAGGCAGCCATCTGCCCCACCTCTCTGCTTGCATTTCAGGAATCCCAACTCAGAGAAAAGCCTTTGACTTACATTTTCTTGGCAGGTTTGTTGGCAGTAATGCAACACTCTTCAGATTTGCTAGGAAAGCATACTTCATCTGTAAGGCTGAGCTGGCACCATGGAGAGATGAAAGCCTTTCAGGCTTCTGAGTGCCTCTACTAATGCTTTCCAAAATCAATCCTTCCTTGCAACCTATAGTAGCATCTCAGCACGAATGATTTGCAAACCAGGAGACAAATGCACATCCATAGCAATATATAACAGTTTGGTACAAGGAAGGTCCTTTTTCTATAGGAAGAATAAAAGGCTGTTTCAGGAAGCACAGGAAATTCCAGGAGCAGCATACTCAGCAACTGACAAGTTTGAAACAGGCAAAGTGAGAACTCAATACTGTGGTCAGTTTTTAGCCTATTTCGATTAAGTCAAGGGACTGCCTGTGAGCTCCAAACAAGGAAACACATAGACATCTTTGTGCTGAAAAGCAGTTTAGATCGCTAATGGTGAGGAAAAAGCAGAGGCATTGCAGATTGATTGAAATGCATTTGGAGTAATTTGCAATTTGGGAGGCTTGTAATGTAATAAAGCTCATTCCAGAGCAGGCTTTTTTAGTTTGGGTGTCCTCCAAATATATGGAATTCTCAGAATTCTCAGCAATAGTGATATTGGCAATGGAAATATGAGAATAGAAAACTATGTATCTGGAAGATACATTCATGGAAGGTCCAAAGGTTGGAAATCAACTACCGTATTTTTCAGAGTATAAGATGCACCAAGGTTTTGAAGAGGCAAATTTTTTAAAAAGTAGGTAGGTAGATAGAGGGATAGAGAGGAAGAGAAAGAGAGAGAAATACAATAGGTAGGTAGGGAAAGAGAGAGAGTAGGTAGGTAGCAGTGATGTGCGGTGAGGTTTATGGCTGGTGAGGCACTGACAGAGGGATTTCAATTTTTTTTAGACTTGTGGACTTCAACTCCCAGAATTCCACAGCCAGGCATGCTCAGTTCCGATTTAAAACGACAGCATTTGTTTTTCTCCTTTGCGAAAAAGTTTTACTTCATTCTTTTTCTTCTCCCTCCCCCTCCTTCCTCCCTCTCTCAAACAGACACAAGCACACAGAGAAGTTGGATCCCTCTCTCACTCACTCACTCTCAAACAAACACAAACACAGAAGTTGGGTTGGATATATTTTCCAATGGCTTGAAAGCAGCTCCTCTGCCATTCCCCCCCCATTCCCCTGCTGCCTTCCGATCCGAGCCTTTGATTGCAGGTGGAGCCACGTTGCCTTTTCAAACTTGTAATCAGTGAAGCTGGGCTTATATACTTTTATCCAGCTCTGTGTGTGTGTGTGTGTGTGTGTGTGTGTGTGTGTGTGTGTGTGTTTGAAAAGGCAACGTGGCTCTGCATGCAATCAAACTTTTTGAATTCCTCCCCCTTCCTCCGACCCACATGTACCTTTTCCAGCTGTTTCAGAGAGGATTTCAACTCTGCTCTTGCCTGCCATCATGAAAAGAAAAAAAAATGTAAAAGGAAAAAGGCATGAGCTGAGGCCAGGCTGAGCTAGTTGCTGCCAGAGCCTCTAAAAAGCCTCTAAAAGACTTCCTGGGAGGAGCCTGCTGGTGGTGGCAGCAAAAAAATCAGCTGCCTCCGAATTCCTGGCTACGTACCTGTTTAGAGGATCTTCCATCTGACGTCTTATCAGGTTTTCTTATCCTTCAGGCAAGAAGGAAAGAAGAAATTGTTTTGCTGGCAAATGCTCTTCGATTTTTGCAGCTTTTGTGCTTGCAGGGAAAGGGGGGTTAGCCCAAGGCAGAACAGCTGTCCGTGCTGGGAATTTCAAACTGCCTTGTGCAGGACAAAGTAGGTCTCCCCCACTCAGTTCAAAGTTTTGTTTGATTTAATCTTATCATGAGCTGAATCCATTTCCGTGCACAATAATTGTTTATCAACATTTTAGCTTCTTTTCTTTTTCTCCTCCGAAAAATTATTTACTTAGAGGCTTTTAAAATGGCGCCGAGCAGGCTGGTTTCTCCGGTAATAATGAACACTTTTTGTTAATCCTCACAAGAATTCACAAGAATTCAAAACAAAAGAGATTGCTTATCATATGTTTTGGTTTCACAATAGGCCAGCAGAAGCTTTTTAATTAGCTTTATTTCTACAAGAATTTTACTCCTTCATTAACTTTGCTTATCTGGAAGTTAAATGGTGATGAATCTGCTGAACGGTCTTGTTACAATGTTTACTCACTGAAAGTTTTGCCAAGCCTTAACTTCAAAATAAAAGGGGAACTCAGCCTCTTTACTTAAAGCTGCATATTCAGGCAATAGAGTTTTATTAACTGCAGGCAGATAAATTTTGAAATGGCTTCAAAACCAAATATTAACTTGAAGTTGTAAATTTTTTTCTTATTACTATTCAAAATACCAGCTTCAATTTTGTAAAAAGCTTTTTTATCCAGCTGCGTTACAAGATGGCGATTTTATAGCTTCTGCGTTTGATATATGACACACTCAATCAGCTCTATTCTCCTGAAGACTTCTCCTTATTAACTGTTAAAAGTCTATAAATAGTATCCCATTTAAAACCGAGAGGAGCAGAGACTTTGTTTGTTTGTGCGTTTTTTATAATGTCTCCCAAATCGAAGCAGTCTAAGCGTTTCCTTAATAATACATCTCAAGAAATTGTTACAAAATCGCTGCCCTTGCCTCCCACGCCCTCTACTGGAGATCTCTTAACGCAAGAATTTCTTTTTGAAACCCTTAAAGAGTTCAGACAGGAAATTAAACAACTTTTATCGGACTTATATGATAAACTGGACGCCAAGATTGCTCAAACAAGGGAAGATACGATCAGAGTTATGACTGTTATGACAGACTATGTTTCTGAAATGGAGGACAAATTGGAACTTTTGGAAAAAACTAATTCTAATTTGACATCTAAAATTCAAACGTTACAACAGGAAGTTGAAAATGCTCAAAAACAACTCGTTATGATAAATTACAATAAGACTGAGTTTGCAATAAGAGTCAGAGGATTGCGTGAAAAGGAACAGGAGAATTTGAAACAGACCTTTTTTGAAGCTTTCAGACGTTCGGTGGGAAGTCCGGGATTTAACTTTGATTGGCAGATTCAAAAAATTTATCGCCAGAACTCGTGTGTAGCAAAACAACGACAGCTTCCGAGGGACATATTTATATATTTCACCACAAGAGAATCCAGAAATGCGATAATACAGAAGTTCTACAATAACAGGCTGCGAATCGATGGACAGGACTTGATTGTTTTTAAAGAAATACCATCTCAAATATTAAGAGCAAGGAGAGACTACACTTTCTTAACTGAAAAACTCAGAGATTCTCAGATACAATATAAATGGGAAGTGCCATCTGGTATCACAGTCACATTTGAGAACCAAAAATATCGTCTCAATTCTGTTTGCGAAGCCCGAGATTTTTACTACAAAACTCTGAAGGCGGGACTTCCTGATTCACCCGGACTTGGAGAAAGACAAGGAGAAGGAGAAGATAAGCAGCGGGACACGTGGCTACAAGGCGGAGGGTGTTGCTTTCCCTTTCCGGAAGGGCAGAAGAGTAAAGAATAAAGATCCAGCTATGCCTTTAAAATACTTCTTAAATTTTTAATTTGAATAAAATTTCAGGACTCCTGTCTGGTATAAAATGACAAAGCTGTATACCGATGAAGAGATATTGAGACTGAAAGAAGCGGTGCTGAATTTGGACATATATTGTATGGGACTTATATAAGACTTGTTTGAATCTTAATTTAAACTGCGCATGATCTATTCTTTGGGGCGAGAAGAGCAGAGATCATAGTTTTCTTGGATTGTGGTTTGGGATGAATGGAGTTGGGTGCGTGGGGTAGATGGAAGGGTAGTGAAAGTTCAATTAGATTACCTTGATCCAGAATGTAAGCTGATTTTTGTATAAATTGTTATTTGAATACAAGGTTAAGAAAGATTATCTGGAGAGTCTACACGAGGGTGGAGTAAATATGAGAGGAGCAATGGATGAGGATAAAATATATATGCGGACACGGGTAAAGGCAGGATGGGAGGTATAGAATTTATATGCGGAAGCAGGTAAAGACATTGTTTAAGATTTTAAAAATAATGAGAAGCTGAGTTTAATGTTAGAGAGTATATTGACTTCTCTTTCTTGGGGGGGGGGGTTCCCCCCCCTTTTTTCTTCTTTTTATTATTCTTTTCTTTTTTGTTCTTTATTTTTTATTATTTTTTATTATTTTGTAACTTCTAATCTATTTGGTTTCAATATACTCCAGACTTTGCTTGATAAAGAACGATGCCGGGAATGGGACCTGGGAAGTCGGAAGGGGGTCAGGGAGGGGGGTTCAGGGGGTGGGTGGGGGGGAGGGTGGAAGTATAGACTCAATTTTCAGAACAATGAATGCACTTGGATACTGTTGCTTTTTTTTCTTTTTTTCTTTTCTTCTTTCTTTTCCTTTTATTTTTCTTTTGTTTTAGTATAAAACAAATAGACCAATGAATACTAGAAATACACCGAAGTGAGGTGTAGAGGGAAAGAAGAGGGGGGAATTAAGAGGGAGTGAGAAGGGAAGGTAAGGAGGGTGAGATGGTGGGAAGGGGAGAAAGGAATGGCTGAGGGGGAGGGGAAGTAGAAGAGGGGATTGTTGGAAGGGAGAAATGAAAGTTGGAGGGGTAGAAGGAAGGGTGTATGTAGGATAAGTGTTATGAGTTGTTTATTGCTTCTTTTTTTTTAACTGCACAGTATTTAAGTGATTGTATAAAGGAAAATGAAAATGTAATAAAAGAATCTTTGATTCAAGTTTTAAAAAAAAAGTAATGAACAACAGCCTCAGCATATTGGCACCATAATGATATGGTAAAATTAAAAAGCAGCCTACATGCCTATTAGAGTCACAGTTGTTTTTAAATGCATGCATGTATTCATTAAAAAAAAAAAGCCTCTAAAAAACGCCCTCTACAGGAGGCAGGAGAATGACGTGCCTCATCTATGTCAGGAATTTTTCGGCTTTTAATCCTTGCTTTGCTCCGCTCGAGTGATCATAAAGTCAGACTAGATGAGGCACCTCGTTCTACTGCTGCCTCCTGTAGAGGGCACTTTTTAAGAGGCTTTTTTAAACAGTTAAGCACTAAGCAGAGTCATCCATGGTGATTCTGGCAGCAACTAACTCAGCCTTTTTCCTTTTACATTTTTTTTTCTTTTCATGATGACAGTGGTGAGGCTCTGCCTCCCCTGCCTCCCCTGACTGCAGGTCCCTGGTAGGTAGGTAGAGGGACAGAGAGAGAGAGAAATAGAAAGAGAGAGAGAGAAATACAGTAGATAGGTAGATAGGGGAAGAGAGAGGGAGAGAGAGAGTAGGTAGGTTGGTAGGTAGAGGGATAGAAAGAGAGAAAGAGAGAAAGAGAAAGGAATACAGTACATAGGGAGAGTAGATACATAGGTAGATAGAGGGGGAGAGAGAGAGAAATACAGTAGATAGGTAGGAAGAAAGAGAGAGTAGGTAGGTAGGTAGGTAGGTAGGTAGGTAGGTAGGTAGAGAGGAAGAGGGAGAGAGAGAGAGAAATGCAGTAGGTAGGTAGGGAGAGAAAGAGTAGGTAGGTAGGTAGACTTTTCCAGGTGTATTTATCTATGTGCTGAAGAAGGAAATCTCTGACAATCTGCAGCATCTAAGACTTTGTTTCTGTTGGCGCACAACTTGATCAATCTAATTCTCATCAATCAGTTAAAGAGCTTTCCAAAAGGGAAAAAAAGTTTTTGGGTCGTCTTCTGGTGATAAAAGGACGGATGGTGCCACGCCCTGGTTGCAGGAGTCAACGTTCAGCATTCATTGGTCATGGTTTGTTTGTGAGAGACACTTGGAGAAGTGATTTGCTTTCTGTAACCCTGATTCAAGGAGACACTTGGAGAAGTGCTTTGCTTTCTTTTTGACACCTGGTTTTGCCATAAGAGTTTTGTTTTGCATTCTGTTATCTCTTGTCAGAGACTTTGTTTATGTTTATTTTTGGGCTCGCAGCCAGTCTGAGTCGAGGACTGATAAAGTTCTTTCCTTTTAAGTTTGTCTGCCTGTCGTCTGTTAACGAGCGAGGAAGGGGGGACAGAACAGTCTCATATCATCGATCTAATATATATGTATACAATTATTATGATTATTAAACATTCATTGACTATAGCTATTAATACATCCTTTTTATGTGAAATACTGTAAATTTAAAATAAATTTATATTATGGCATTTCATTACATCATTATGGAATCCTCCAGTAATTTTACATTTTTATATTCTATTCTATATAGAATTATTTATCTTTTATAACAAAGCTTTTCAACATCATCTCCATCTCTATGGAGATGATGATAATAATATGTATTATTATCATTGTTAATCATTTATTTGACTATAAACTATTATTACTTTGTCTTATACATAATACTCAAAATTTAACTAAGTTTAACTTAATTTTTATTATGGCATTCAATTTCATTATCCTGTATCCTTCCAGTAGTAGTGCAGTCCTATATCTCTTATCACTTGTAGAATTTGGATTGTAATTGTTTTCTTGAAAAGTCTTGTGTGGATTTCTCTTGGCAATTTGTTGTTCATTGTATATCTTGTAAAGATTCGAACCCTCCATCCGCTATTTTCATCAGCTTGCTTTTAGTTATCACTGGTACTTCTGTCGAAAATTTTCTTATTATTCTGCCATATTTCCTCCCTTTTCTTCTTCCATATTTTGAAGTCTGAGATAGTTCCAGTTCATCAACCTCTCCTTTTGATATTCCACTCCTATCATTTTCCTCCATGCTTGATTTACTGTCAATGTCAACACTTTTCTTATCACTTTGTTCACATTTTCCTTCAATTTTTTGAACTCTATCCTCAAATTTCATCATAGTTTTAAAAATATTCTCAAATCTTCCCTCCATTCTTTCTGTTCTTTGTTCTATAATCTCAAATCTCTTTTCAATATTTTCTGTACTTATTTGTAATTTTTGAATTTCTAGTATAATTATTTGCAATGTTAATTCCTTTTCTTCTTTATGTTGTGCCATTTTCCAAGTTGTAAACACTGCCACTAAGACATCCAAAGCTTTTTGCTAGGTTTCAAACAGATTCACTGTAATTTTTCAAGTCAAGGCTTTGTCTTTACTCCAGTCCAGCTACTGATAGTACTCCAGAAGAGCACCTGCATAAATAAACAGTGCTCTTCCCACTGTCCCATTCAATAAACAAAGTCAGAAGCCTTAAGATATAAGATATTTCCAAGCCTCCAGCCTCTAGGTGGCAGTGCTACTTCTTTTTCCTCTGTTTTTACCCCTCTCTTTAAGCTCCGAAGTTGAGAAAAGAAAAAAACATGCTTAAAAGGTACAATCCAGCCGAGCGTTGAAAAGAAAGAGATTCTTGATCCACAATACAAAAAATGGGGAAAAATAGGAGGAGGAGGAGGGGGGGGGAGGAAAAGACCAGTCCAATTTAAAAAGTAAGAGGCATTTGCAAAAATTCCATAAATAAAAGAACAAAATTAAAAAAAGAAAGATAACTGATTTTAATCCAGGCTTAATTCACCGCTTGCTTTCTTCTATCTTCAATTTTAATTTTACTTTTAATCTTTTTGGGTATTCTCTTCTCTAATATTAAAATTTATCTCACCATTTCGACACACTCTCTCTCCTGCTTTTCTTCAATTCAGGGGCTGTCCCGAACTTGTGCAGCTTCAATGGTTGCTTCTCTTTCGCCAGAAAAAAGGACTTCTCCTGGATCAATCAGGGACTTTCCGATGTCCCTGAGATCAGCAGGACATGCCCTTCTCTATCGCCATCTCTATGGGACGGTTTAGGTCAAAAAGGACCATCCAGCAGCAGAGATGTCGACAGCAATCCTGGAGCTCCAAGATTGCATGTTGTGTCGTCACAATGTCAAGCACCGTCTATCCAAAGAGAAAATCTTAACAAAGGCAGAAAGCAGCCCCAGTCTTCCTGCCATAGGAAAATAGCCTCCAGACTGGTATTTAGGAATGGAGATTTTGTATCCATTCAGAAAGACTGGGCCAAACTATTTATAAGCAAAGAGCAGCCATAAATCCTAAAGCAGCAACACAAGAGGCAAGGAGACCAAACTGAATTAGCTGAGACAAACAAAACACCTAAGATTTGCATTTCCCCTCTTGCATGTAGAGCCAGCCATGATTCCTACATGACCCTATAGAAATCTGGCAAAAGCCAATAGAATATTAAAGGACATATAGGAACATATAGGAATATTAAAGGACATATAGGAACAGGCATCTAAATCATAAAGTACCAAAGAATGCATAAAACCCACCTACTCTCAACCCCAATTTGTTATCTACCTCACAAACACGCTGCTGTAACTACTTTCTAGCTACCAAATGAATAGAGACTTCCTTTCCTGCAGACTGCCTTCATTTTATTCCCAGTGTCTTCCTCCTGGCTTGGAACTGGACCTGATTTTTCTTCCAACAGGAGCAACAGATGGCATCAGAAGGTAGTGAGGCTTCCCTTAATGATCCCTTTTAAGCATAAAACTGCATGCTTATGTATGAAATATGTAGTGGTAATTTCCTTCATCAGAAGAGAGTTAACCTAGAGACTTTGTACATTCATTCAAAAAATGTAACTTCAGTTTCCTCGCAAAAATCATATAAAATCAAATGAGAACAATCTTTGTACTACAAATATATACACATTTATTAATTTAAAAATTAATTTAAAAATACTTGGAAAGATTCCTTGTGTGATGATTGTAGTACAAAATTTGCACCCAGCATTACATTATCCATTGGACTTGTAAAATGCCCATTTCTTGGGGAGGGATTTGTGGGCTTCCGTCTTCCTGCTTAAATGTGTTAGCCATTCCAATAGATTGCCACATTTGTATCACCAGAGGTTTGCATTTCCAGAACAAGTATAATTACCAGTCTGATTTAAATTCATAAGGAATTATAGGGTTTAGATGGGATACATTCAGAAACAGCCTTAGGGATTTCAGGATAAGAAGGCTGTCTGAAGCTCAGCCTCAAATACATTCTCATGGGGTTCTCAGACTGGGGAATAAATTTGTTTTTAATCCAAATGCCCTTGAATATTTGATAGAGAGGAGCTCACCAGAAGAATGTAAAAATATATTGCACGGGCGAAGTTGGGCTGAGTAAATAAATAAATAATGGTAACTGCAGGTAGTCCCAGAAAAATATTGAAGCATCATCATGATTTCTTCATTTTTAGAAAACTAAACTAATTCTTCACTCTCTGAGTCCCCAAATAAAACTTATTTCAATTCCAAAAAATACCTTTCAGAAATATGTTGTGCAAGATACTGAAATCTACAATACATGAAACATACTTGGTTTTATATGTAACCACTAAGAGATAAGTCCCTTTGAGTTCTCTGGGCCTTTTGTCAGGTTAACAGAGTCCTCCTAAAATATGTGGCTTGTCTAAGGAGCAAAATGTGCTGCATCTGCCATCTTGCAGATTTTGACACCTTTCCCAAGAATGCACTTGAATTACATACTTTCCACAAAGCTAGAAAAATATTAAGCCTTCATTCTTGATTAAAGAAGGGAGAACAGGAATCCACTCTCATTCCCAGTAAGTTTAGTTTATATATCAGGGGACGCAAGATAATCACCATTTCAAAGAACGTGTCTAATGGCCATACAGACCTGCTTACATATTGGATAAGAAGATGAGTTCTAAGCAGAGAACATTGCCCTCTAGTAACTATCAGGAAGTGTCATTTTATCCTATCTGTTAGAAGCCTCAGTTTTCCCCGAGATATGAATTATTTATAACACCCATTAGTAACCTGTCATCTCTCCCATACCTACGAATATGAATTATCTCTTGTTGTTTCAAGTACTAAGATAAATAATATTTATAGCAGGTAAAGTTTAGTTCACAAGTTCTTGTAATGATGATTAACAAAAATAGTATCATCCTTGCCACATCATCTTTTGTAGTCTTTGTTCCTGTTGACTGTCACTACCTTGCCATTGATTCAACCCAGTAGGCCAACCATTTTCTTGCCTCTTACTCTAATCATGTCCAAAGAACCAGTTTTCTGAACTCTCGTGTTACTCATAGGAGGTTAATGTTAATCAAAGAATCAGATTAAACTATTTGTTACTCTGGAGTAACAGTATTAATAAAAAGTATTAGTAGAAAGAGTCATAGGTCACACACTTATTTGTCATGTATGTCATTATACATCTTGCTGGTCCCCATTATACACCTAATATGGGTCCATTGTTTACACCATAACTTTAACTTGCAACAATTCAAGGACTGTGACTGGCGGGGTGGGGTTTCCCTTAATTGAAACTCTACCCATGTCCAATATAAAAAACATCCTTCAATGGCATGGACAGTGCCCATATTTTTTTTCTTTTCGCATTGTATCATGAATTCAATTTTTAAAATTCCTTTTAAACATGTGTTGACCTTTTCATCTGGACCACTAGATGGTAGCAAACAGAGGGGGGTGTAGCTCTTGGTTGACATCTAATGGTCATCCAAATGCGTACTTGAGATGCAGGAGCTAGATAAATGTGATTTAACAATTGAAGTTTGAAAAAGTGGTTTCTCAGTGAGATTGGTCCAGGAGCTACAAATTACTTTAAAACTGTTTTATTTCATTTTCATTTTCATTTTATACAATCACTTATATACTGTGCATTTAAAAAAAAGGAAAATCAATGAACACAACTCATCTTCCACCATAGAAAACCAACATAGCACTTCAATCCCCCATACACCCTTTCTTCTCCCCCTCCAACTTTCATTTCTCCCCTCCAACATTCCCCTCTTCTACTTCCCTTCCCCCTCAAACATTCCTTTCTCCCCTTCCCTCCATCTCACCCTCCTTACATTCCCCTCTCACTCCCTCTTTACTTCTCCCTCCTCTTTCCCTCTACTTCTCACTTTGGTGTATCTCTACAATTCATTAATCTAAAAGCTGGAACTTAAAAAAAAATCTATTCAGTTTATATTTTACTCTAAAATTAAGAAAAATGAAAAAAAGAGAGAAAATAAAAGAAAAAAAGAAAAAAAAGAAAAGAGAGCAACAGTATACAAGTGCATTCTTATTGTTCTGAAAATTGAGACTGTGTTTCCACCCTCCACCCTCCCCCCCCATAAACTCCCCTCCCTAACCCCCTTTCGACTTCCCAGGTCCCATACCCGGCATAACTCTTTATCAAGCACAGTCTGGAGTATATTAAAATCAAATAACTTTAGAATTAAAAGATTAAAAAAAAAGGAAAAACCAAAAAAAAGGAAATAGTAAAAAAGAAAAAACACACACACACACAAAAAAAAGGAAAAACGGGAAAAATCAACAAACTCTCTACATTAAACTCAGCTTCTCCATATATATATTTTATTTTCATCCGTACTCCTCTTATATTTGCTTCAGCTTCCTGCAGACTCTATGGGTATATCTTTCCAAACATTATATTCAAATAACCATTTATACAAAGATCAGCTTACTTTCTGGCTCAAAATAAACTCTACTTAAACCTTCACTACCCTCCCATCTACCCCACACTTCCCAGCTCCATTCAACCCGAACCACAATCCAAGAAGATCACGATCTCCGCTCTCCTCACCCTAAAGAATAAATCATGAACAATTAAAGTAAAAATTCAAAGTTATCCATCGAGTCCTGTTTAAATCCCATACAATATATATTCCAGAATCATCGCCACTTCTTTCAGTCTCTTTCAGTCTCAATGTCTCTTCGTCAGTATGCAGCTATGCCGTTTTACCCAAGACAGAAATCACAAAATATTATTCAAATTAAAAATTAAGCAGATATTTTAGAAGCATAACTAGGTCCTTATTCTCTACTCTTCTGCCCTTCCGGAGGGGGAAAGCAATGCCTCTCGCCTTGTAGCCACGTGTTCCGCTGTTTCTCTTCTCCTTCTCCTTGTCTTTCTCCATGTCCGGGTGATTCAGGAAGTCCCGCCTTCAGAATCTTGTAATAGAAATCTCGGGCTTCCCAAACAGAGTTGAGGCAATGTTTTTGGTTATCAAATGTAACTGAAATACCAAACGGCACTTCCCATCTGTACTGTATCTGAGAGTTTCTGAGTTCCTTAGTTAAGAAAGCGTAGTCTCTTCTGGCTCTTAATATTTGAGGTGGTATTTCTTTGAAAACAATCAAATCCTGTCCATCAATTCGCAGCCTATTATTGTAGAACTCCTGTATTATCGCGTTTCTGGATTCTCTTGTGGCGAAATATATAATTATGTCCCTCGGAAGTTGTCGCTGTTTTGCTACGTACGAATTATGGCGATAGATTTTTTGGATCTGCCAATCAAAGTTAAGTCCCGGACTTCCCACCGAGCAACTAAAAGCCTCAAAAAGGTCTGTTTCAAATTCTCCTGCTCCTTTTCACGCAATCCCCTAACTCTTATTGCAGACTCAGTCTTCTTATAATTTATCATGACAAGTTGTTTTTGCGCAATTTGGATTTCCTGTTGTAATATTTCAATTTTAGATGTCAGGTTAGAATTAGCTTCTTCCAAAAGTTCCAATTTATCCTCCATTCCAGCAATATAATCTGTCATAACATTCATAACCTCGATCATATCCTCCTTTGTTTGAGCAATCTTGGCATCAAGTTTGTCATAAAAGTCTGAAATAAATTTTTGCATTTCCTCTCTGAACTCTTTAAAGATTTCAAAAAGAAATTCTTTCATTAGCAAATCTCCAGTAGAGGGCGTAGAAGGCAAGGACAGCAGCTTTGTAAATGTAGAAGAGCGTCTGGGTTTCGATTTCGGTGCCATGATAAAAAGGGAAGCAAACAGAGTCTCTACTCACGTTAATTTGAGATAAGGTAGTTTCAACAAACCCCTGGCAATTAATAAAAAGAAATCTTCGAGGGAACAGGGCTAATTAGTTTGTAATCCCTTAAATCTGTCCAGGAAGTTGAAGATATATCGTTATAGCAAATGCGGAAGTTATAAAATCGCCATTTTTTTAAAAAAAAAATTTAAACAAAAGGAGTCTTTTATAAAATTGAAGCTGGTATTTTAAATAGAGAAAAAAGAAAAATTCACAGGTATGGTCACTGCCTGGATTAATCTTAAATGGGTTAATTACAAAGGCTTGTTCTGAGGGGGGAAGTAACTCGCCTAGAGCTGGAAAAAAAAAACAGCTGAGAAGATCTGGCCGGAGTAAATGACTCAGCTTTCGTTGATTCACTCTCTTTCGTTCGCAGCCAAAAAGAAAAAAGGGCTGCGAACTCCAAAGAGGATTCTAACTGGCTGAGGGTCCCTCCCTACTTTTTCCTTGCCTGGAAAAAGAGAAGAGATATCTAAGATCTTAAATAGATATACGAACCAGAACTCTGAGGGCAGCTTCATTAAGCTACCGACGGCGGCAAGCCCCTCCCCCGGAAGTCCAGGAGCTACAAATTACTTGAAGCACATAGTGTTAAGACTAGATAGAGCAGAAAGGACTTCACTGGGAGCAGTGTTGACTGGGAAGTGAATTCAAGACTAGAAAAGGAAAGCTCCAGGAGTATAAGTGCTGAATGCTTTCAATACTTTCAATGGCATGCCTTAAACTACAAGGGAGCTTTCCACTCTCTAAGTTGATTACTAGATGGCAGCAAAGAGTTGTCTGCTTAGTTATGTAATACATTGTGTGAATTTACATATATTATGCCCTGTCTAGGTTCCCAGAGAATCACAACCAGTCAGGATTAAGTGAGTTAAACAGATAAATATTCACTTAGTTCCTTTCATTTTGAAAGAGTTATTCTTCACAATACTCTGTACTTCCATCTCCTAGCAACAGGGCAGCTTCAGAAATCATTGCTGCCCTGGACCAAACTGATCCTCTTTACCTAGTCCTTGAGAATGCTATTGTCTGCAGGCACAGTGTCAGAAGATGAAGAGGGATCAGAGTGAGTGGCTATGAATTCCCTATCATAGAATTTCTAACTGCAAGAGTTTTCCTGCATTTGGTCCGTCTTCTCAGTTGACTTCTGACACGATCCTACCTACTCATTATGCCTATTGTCCCTGCTGACCTCTTGACAAGATTGGCTTGATAGGTTTATTGCTAGCAATAATATAAATAAGAATTGCAGTTTCTCAGGTTAAGGATATACTGACAAGCGAGTTCCAAAATGGTGACCTCACTTTGCCTTTTGATTTGGTCATCAATTTCCTATTCACACATTCATTCATGAAAGCTCTTGGATTTGATTTTGGATTGAATAAAAAACTGAGCTGATCTTATTCCTATCTTCATAATTCCAGCAAAGATTTTAAGCACTGAGCAGGATACAATGTAAAATATTTCTTCATCAACTTGTCTAGAAGGCTATGCACTTTGCTGTTGTTTGATCATCAGTTTTCTCTTCAATCTCTCTTTTTTTAAATTTATTTATACATTTTTCTTTAACATATATAAGTATTTAGTAAACAGTGCATTATCTGGGTCTTTTTACATATATATAATAATAGTAGTAATAATATACTTTACTTGTATATAATAGTATTCTTCCAATGCTTCAATCTCTTGAACACCACTCCTATTCCCTTAGTTTCAGAACTATTTTCATCTTCCAGTCATGGGTTTGTTTGTTTTGGTTTTTTTGTCTTCTGCTGCTGCTTAGAAGCAGTGACAGCTATTAATGCTAAGAGGTATTATCTATCATTATCACAAAACATTCTCCAACTTCATACACACACAGAGTAATCTGAAATTTAATGGGTCCCTCATTTGCAATACCCAACTTGTCCTGATTCAAATTCATCTCTTCCCTTTTTTTCCTTTTCTTGATGCCCGGCATCAAAGTTTACCATTCCACACTTTGTCATGATTTTTTTAATTAAGAAAGTAGAGGACAATTGCAAAAGTCTGAAAAAACAATTGACGGTTGCTTTCCTTCAACAACAAAAAAGGAAGGAATAATAAAGAGGAAGATGCAATACAGTACTAATTTAACTCATTTGCATTCTGCAATTTTAAAGGGGATGAGACATCTAGAAGATGAGAAGGCTCTGTAGGAAAACTGCTAACTGCCCTCCACCCACAGAAAAACTGCTGATACTCATTTACTGTCTCCTCTTTTAAAGTGCTGCTAACGTTTTTCTTTCTCTAGTAGGATTGCAAAGACAACCTGTTGTGCCCTTCTGTGCTGCTCCATAATAAAATTCTGCCTAGATAATTAAATATAAACATTACAGTTACTTACAGCTATGGACCTTTGTGGCTGTGCACTGAAAAGTTTTGTTAAGAAATAGTAAACAACCAACTATGCACTCTCACCGACAACAGTTGGCAAATGAAAGATAAATCTCCATTTTCTTAGGTTTTGTGGAATAAAGGAAAAAGCTATGATTTAAAGAAGTCTGCATAATAATACATTAAAGAGTCAGACATCGTGCATGACAAGCGACTGGTGACCACATTATGTATGCTGCTAGTGCACCAGACATTGTAGAATTGGAGGAAAAATCTTAGCATAATATCTGTTCTTTTAATGTCATTTGTATCTCTTTTCTGAAGGTCTCATAGTCACAAATTCCCTACCAATTACTCCTTAATCCTTATTTAACAGAAAATGGCAGTAATAAACAAGGGATCTTCTGCAATCAAGCAAGTGCTTTCCCTTGAACTATTCTCCTTCTTGTAAAAGAACACTAGGCATATAAGCTAATTGCTTTCATGGATTGCTTGTAGTTCCAGAAATAATTGGTTGGTCAGCTAAAGCTTTGATCTAGCAGGAGTCTTGTTGGATTTGTTCAGTCTTCTTCTCCAAGAATTCTGTAAAGGAAATCTTGCAATAAAGTTAGAGCTAGTACTTGTGGTCATGTTTCCTGCCTGGACTACCTTGCAAGGCTGGTAATCTTTCTACAAAATACATTTCTCCACCCGCCTCGCCTTTACGGTCCAAGAAACAAGGGAGAGCACCTCCGGAAGTGTTTGCCATGTCCATATTTCTTCTGCTGACTGAAATGCCATTTGTCTAATCTGTGGTCTTCCACCTGTCTCCCAGGGTATTTCTCACATACTATAATATACACATTTTTGAACTCTTTAAAATATTGAGGAAATGTTTTGCTTTTTTCTTCCACTAATATCTTAAGTGGTGGGGGTAGGGATGGTACTCCTTATCAAAGTTTTGTCTATTTCCCTCCTTGACCTTTTGCTAGAAAAAATGTTTTGCTAGCAAAACATTTTGGTTTATGTAGGCCTTTATAACATAAGTTGTAGTTCTATTTGATTGTATTTCCTTACTCTATATGCCTTATTTTTCTCTTTTCAGAATTTGTACTGTGAAAGTTACTATTGTAAGCAACCTTGAGCAGCATGTAGTGGAAAATAGGATAAAAATGAATAGATTAAAAAAAGTTATGAAATAACTCTTTTCTCAGGCTTCATTATCCTCCTCAGCCACAGCCCTCTGAGGAACTTTTGTCTTTAAATTCAACCTTTCTCCTTTGCTATCCCTTACCTTGGAATAAGATATCTGAATGATATTACGTCCTTAATTTCCTACAAATCCTTCTCCGAAACCTCTTTTCTCACAAAGCTCAACCCAGAGTTTCCTTAGTCTGTTCTTACCTCCTCCCGCAAGATGTCCTCCAGACAAGCAATGATTGTAATGGCAATGCTGGCTACAAAATTTGGGACTTGTAGTCCCAACAGGTACAAAAGGCTTGTGATTGGGCAAGCTATCCTCTGAGAAGGAATATATAATTAAAACAATCTCTGTACCTCCCCCCTCCCTCTCTCTCTCACACACACACACATTCCCCTTCTATTTTATGTTCCCAATTGCACACAGGTTCCTTGGAGCAGAGATGTATATTTTGAAGCAAGCATTTTGCACTATGTAAGAAAAAGAAGCTTACTAGAACAGGGATGTTTTTTCAGAAACAGTTCTTCCCAGGCCTCCATGAAAGGGCCCAGTTTCTTCTAGCCATCCTTTCCCTTTCCATGAAATCATTCAATCAATAAAGCCATATTTGTTTAACAATTGTTTTTACAAATGATACTTCTCATGTATTGTCCTTTAAATAAAATAAGGTACTCTTTTTATTATTCATATATACATATATACATATATACATACACACACACACACACACACACACACACACATTCACATATATATATATTCCTACCCAGCCCCTATCTTTTTTACTTTGCTGCCCATATTTCATTTGTCCAATCTATATATCAATATGATTTATAAAGGCCTCAGCATACATTATTAAAAAAGAGAGATTGCAATAATTTCCTCCAATTGGAGAATATCTACTAAAAGAGTTTTTTTTTATTTCCGCAATTCTGTCCATACTTTATGTGTGTATCTGTATGTACCTTATTTAACTATTTTTTTTCTCACTCTTTAGGAAATCTTTTGAAAACATAACTGTGGGGTGTCACAGCCTGTTGATTTAATAGTATCCAGAGTCCTTGGTCACCTTTAATTCCATCTTCCTCTTCATTTTCCTCTTCAATGTCATGCACAACGAACACCATGGCACTAATTCTATATGTTGGATTGTGCTCTCTTGTAGCCAGACGGACTTGTCACCGTTCATCAGTGCCAAGAGAGCTATCTTGTCATGTATTTATTAGCTTTTAAAAAGATTTGTCTCTTTGTATGAATAAAAGCCGTCACTTTTTCATCTGCGTTTGTCAAGATTGCTGCTCTTCACACAGTTATCTGTTTTTCTCTCCTCCCAGGACATATCACCATTTTGATAGTCAAGCATCCATTCCAAGGCTGCCTGCTGAACCATTAACCTTGAGCAACAAAACACTCACTGAAAACAAATGCTGGGAAACTTTCCATTCTTCCCCAACTTATGTTTGCTTAAACAAGGAATCTGCATGCAGCCTTGAAATGATGGAACTGTTTTCCATTGCAAATTCCATTGGCTCATATGATAAAGTATTCATACAATCCTTCCACAAATTGTGTTGCTACAAAGGGAATTATGGGATTACAGTTCCCAAAATACACAGCTACAGGACATGTTGGCTGGATATTCTGGGTGTTGTTGGTCCCAATGATTCTGAGGAACTCCAGATTAGGAAAAGCCTTCCTGTGAGTAAATTCACACAGAAGTAAAAAGGTCAAATAGACGTTTGAAGCTATTCAGTTATTAGGTCATTTAGTTCAGAGAAGGCAATATTTTGAAATCCAAATATCACATATTTTTCTTCTATTGTTTTTGATAACAAGAACCACATAGAGAGGGGATGATATAACAGTGTCACTCAAGTAAGCATGGTTTAGCTCATGTTTGAGGGAGGAAGCAATATTACCCAATAAGATACAATTGTCAACAAGCTTCACAGGTCTTTTTTTCTCTCTTACTAGAAATCATCAGATCATAACTTGATTTCTTTTTATATAGCTTTTGCAGTTTTCTTCAATTACGCAGGTAACCTTACTTGCTCCTAAATATCCTTTCCCATATTCCAAGTCTAATACCTTCTTCTAACTGTTCTTGATCTGTTCTACCTGAGCTACAATAAAAACAATGGAATAAAATAAAAATAAAAATAAGAGAAGGAACAGCTCAAGGAAACAATGTGTTGGTGTCAGAATAAGATAAGTCTAGGGAAAGAAGAACCAAATCTCAGAAAATCTCTTTTCCCTGATCTACCTTCTGTTCCAAACAATGAGTTTGTTTTCCAACAGAGTTTGTTCATTTTAGTTTTCTTTGTTAGTCTAACATTATGTAGAAGCAGTTGACATTTGCTTTTCTTCTAGAATTCATTTTGCCTAATCATTTGAGCTTTAAGGTAGTCAGAACAAACTCATATTCTGCTGTAACACTAGAGTTACATTTAGTTCTCCCCCAACAACCCCCTCCCAAAAAAACCCAAGAAGGATATTTCAGTTTGGGAAGTGTTTTGTTATTCACATAAGTTTTAGGAAATACTGGCCATGTTGGAAAGGAATAATGGAATATTTGGGGAACACTAAATTGTCTGACCAAGAGGCTAAAACTTGGCACAGAACTATTCAAGTCCACACATCAGGGCACTTAAGTTCCCTAAACAATGCCATGCTGCTTTGATACATTTCCTGAAAAAAGATGTGATTAGTTCTTGAGTTACTGTAATTTGTTAATTGGGGTTTAACAGATTTGGCATGGCCTTCAACATATAAGGAGAAACAAACCATCTTTTTTATTCTCTACGATTCATTTTGCCTAATTCACTCTTGCAAATTCACTCTCTCCCATTCCTAGACCAGTTTGCATTACAATGTTTTCTTGTAATATTCCTTTTTTCCTCCAGAATTTTGCTTGATATACATATATGTGTACATTTTTAATCAAAGAACTGCAGTGCACATCTGTAAAAGTACAAAAATTGAAAACTAATAATCAGAATCCTGTTTATATTTTTTGAGAATATTAGGCTTGCCTGTATTAAAATGCAAAAGAAATAAATGTCACCACCAGCCCTAAAATACACTTTCTTATTATGTATTTTTCTGCAAGTGTTTTGTGGCTACTGCATAACAGTTTGTCAGAAGGCAAAGTGATGTGAAAAGGGTGCCCTAAGAAAATTAATGGCTTGGTAAACTCGAACATAAGACAGGTTAACCGCCAAAAAGGAAATATAAATCATGACTGGTGATATAGATGGGAAAACAGTAGGAGAGAGCCCTGCCTTGGACACTGAAGGGCACTGAGAGACTCAGTGGCAAAACAGATTGAGGGGACATGCAAGACAGATCAACTCATTACTACTCAAATTAATGAGCCACTCAGTTGCTAAGCAAACATTTTGAATGTTGATTAAATCAACATGAAAGTCCAGCATCATCAATTAACTCACTAGCAGTGTCATACTAGTGGCAACAATGTAATTATTTGAATCTCTTTCAGAAGTAATCTACAACACCTAGTGTGTAACAACCAGTATGTAGTACAGAAAAGCAGAAGACTAGCAGGGCACATCCAGAAACGCCAACTACCGTGTTTCCCCGAAAATACGACAGGGTCTTATTTTCTTTTTACCTACAAAATATGACTTGGGCTTTATTATGGGGGGAGGGTTTATTGTTTTGGGGTTGCCGGGTGGCTGCTCTCTTGTGAGTGGGCTCCCAAGGAGCCGGGCAAGCCTCATGGGCGAATGGCTGTGTTGCACTGTTTGGTTGTGGGCCAGCTGCCTGCACGCTCTATGGTTGTGGGTCAGCTGCCTGCAGAGCGTACAACCATAGAGCATGTGCACAGAGCAACCACTGCCGAAAGACTCTGGTTGGAAGCTGTGGAAAAAGCCAGGCTGGGATGGCGGCAGTGGCGGAGGTGCCCTGACTCTGTAACGAGAGCTGGGCTATGCATCATGAGGCTGGGAGGTGGATGAGCGAGAGAGGAACAGTTGCTCACGCAATCCCCCTTTCCAGCTGTGCAGAACGCCATTCACTGGCATTTGGAAGGCGCCAAGCTGCAGGAGCCAGGCGGCGAACAGGCGCTCAAATGGCTTGGTGATATCCCTAGGCCAGTGAATGGTGCTGTGGGGTTTGCAAAGGGGGTTTGCGTGAGCGGCTGTTCCGCTCTCACTCACCCACCTCCCAGCCTCATAATGCATGGCAAAGCTAGTCGCTTCATGGTTGTTGTGTTGCGCTGCTGCGACACCACAACACAGCCATTCACCCATGAGGCTGTGTCCAGCTCTTTGGGAGCCTGTTCGCAAGAGAGCAGCCACCTGGCAACCCCTCTCTTCAGCTGGGCACAGTGTTGCTCACCAACCTAGCAGTATCCCGAAGGTGCCAAGCAACACGATCACCTTTGCCTCCCCCAGGTTCCCGCAGCTTGGCACCTTCAGGATACTGCTAGGTTGATGAGTGGCGCTCTGCTTGGCCGGAGGTGGGGGTTGTCCAGGGAGCTTATATGTGGGGGGGAGGTATATTTTTGCCCACCAGAAAAATTTGGTATGGCTGTGTTATGAGGACATGTCGTAATTTCAGGGAGCAGTCTGAAGACACAATGAAAACTCCTTAATCTCATAAAACATGGGCAGTCAATCATAGTTCTCAAGATGGAAAACTGAGTATGCTAAACCAAACTAAATAGAAAAATGTAGGGAATTCTTGGAGCTTGGTATCCAGAGAAATCAGCCCTCAATAGGCACATAGAGAAAAACCACATTTAAACAATACAAAAGGGACTATAAAAAAGCTAAGAAGTAAACAAAGAGACCAGAAAACTGCCTCTCCAGCATCTTACACAAGATAAAATGGGTTAACACCAGATTAACAAAAGTGCATATAGTCACAGCTATGGTTTTCCCAATTGCAATATATGGCCGTAAAAGCTGGACCATAAGGAAGGCTGAACGCCAAAGAATTAAGGCCTTTGAACTATGGTGCTGGAGAAGATTCCTGCAAGTCCTTTGGACTGCAAGGTGGTCAGATTGGTCAGTCCTAGAGATCAATCTTGACTGCTCTTTAGAAGACCAAATCCTGAAGATGAAACTCAAATACTTTGACCACCTAATGAGAAGGAAGGATTCATTGGAGAAGAGCCTAATGCTGGGAATGATTGAGAAAGAAGAAGGGAACAACAGAGAATGAGGTGGCTGGTTGAAGCCACTGAAGCAGTTGGTGTGAGCTTAAATGGACTCTGGGGAATGATAGAGGACAGGAAGGCCTGGAGGAATGTTGTCTATGGGGTCAGAATGCGTTGAACACAACTTCACAACTAATAACAACATCAGATTAAAAATATGAAGCAGAAAACCACTAAGGAGAAAGCTCACCAACACTGGCAAGTTACTAGATATCATCAGGGAGCAAATCCCACACTCAGTAGCACTAATGATGTTACTTAATCAGTTAAGGCTGCAAGCAAACAACCAAGCTCAGAGAGCATCAGTTCACCCCTGAGCTACATATGTTCTCTTCTTTCAAGTAGCTTTTATCCTCCCTTGAAATGCTATCCCATTCTAAATGGAAACATAAGTTTAAACAGTTGTCTTTGATATTGATAAATATAGGGAGGGAAAGAAGAGAAAATTGAGCATAAATAGTTGCAATCGATTATTGGACCAAGAACTGAGAAAAGCAGCACTCTTCTATTAGACAGTATGGATAACTTCTAAATTCTCTAAATTCTCAACAAAAATCATCCTGATCAGTTTGGAATAATTCTAATTCATATAGGACTGGATTATGTACTTGGAATGTCTTTGTTAGGGGTATCAAACTCGCATAGTCACAGTGACGTATCACAACTTTTTTCCCCTTCGCTAAAATGGAGGTGGGCATGACCAGCACATGAACCATCTGGCCCAGAGGGCGAGAGTTTGACAATCCTGGTCTAGGTCCTTTATGCATTCAAATATCAAACTGAAAGCAGATCCATAAGACTGAGAACCTCTCCCATGTTATTGATAAAACACAAAAAGGGGAGTTGAAATGTGATTATAATACCTCTGGTTCATGCATTTGATCAGTATATCTGCTTTATTTTTAAGATCTTCTTCTGCTATTGTTACCATCTTACTGAACATACTTTTTCTGATGATTGCTGTCAAAGCTTTGTTATGCCTCAGAGACTTGTAAACACATTTATTGGCAATTAAAAATGCTTCTACATTTGGCTGGTGGGTCACCTCTTCCCTCTTGTCTGAATTACCCAACTCATTAGACTGAATTAGTGCTTAATAAATGCTGAGTTCTTACTGGGGTTGCAGCCATTTAGGAGCCAACACGCAACATTAATGCTGGGGCTAAGGGTAGCCTGGGCCTAATGCATAAGTATGTTTACCCATCTGGTTGTTTTTCCATTTTTAATAAAAAATGACTTTGGGGTGTCATTTTATATTAACAAGCAATTGAAAGGCTGTCCAGTCATTCTTTGAATCAAAAGGGATATTCATAAAACTCCTTTAAGATCGCATTGGTCGTATGACTGTTGAGAACACTTAACAGTGTGTGAGGAACAGCTAACGGCATTGCAGTGGCTAGAATAGAAAGATTATAGAGGGATAATACATAGCTCTGATTAGTATTGATCTTATTAGTGTTTTGGTTGGATTCAATTTTTTTATTTTTCTAATTTTAAAATGACTTTTGTTTTGTCATAGGATACTTGGAATCCTATTTCACTTCTGAATAGCTAATTGTCAGAGTCTCATTCCCTTTAAATAAGATACAGGTACTCTTTGACTTACGACCACAATTGAACCCAACATTTCTATTGCTAAATGTAACATTGTTCACTGAGTTTTGCCCCATTTCTTGCTCAGTTGTTAAGTGAATCACAGTAGTTGTTAATTTAGTAACACGGTTGTTGAGTGAATTCCCCATTGACTTTGCTTTTATCAGATGGCCGCAAAAGGTGATCACATGACCCAGGGACTCTGCAATTGTCATAAATATTAGTCAGTCGCCATACGTCTGAATTTTTATCACATGACCATGGGGATGAAGCAGGTCGTAAGTGTGAAAAATGGTCATAGGTCACTTTTTTCAGTGCCATTGTAACTTTGAATGGTCACTAAATGAACTGTTGTAAGTTGAGGGCTACCGGTACATAGTTGTTAAATAAAAATCATTTCGGTGGTGGGAATTCAAAATTTTTTACTACTGGTTCTGTGGGCGTGGCTTCGTGGGCGTGGCTTTGTGGGCATGGCTTGATAGGCAAAAGACACTGTAAAATCTCCATTCCCTTCCCACTCCAGGGGAAGGTTACTGCAAAATCTCCATTTCCTCCCAATCAGCTGGGACTCGGGAGGCAGAGACTAGGTGGGGGCGGGACCAGTCAGAGGTGGCATTTTCCGGTTCTCCAAACTATTCAAAATTTCCACCACCTGTTCTCCAGATCTGGTCAGAACCTGCTGAATACCACCTCTGATTCATTTGCATTACTGTTTATGGGGTTTCCTCCCTCACAAGTATTCAGGGTGAGAGATTAGAAGTATGATCTAGAAAACAACAATAAAAACAAATGGCAGCCCTTGTGGATCTCCTGTCACCCACCCTCATTACTCACAATCAATCTAAAAATAGCCTTGAAACCAATATGGAATCTAAAGATATTGGGGATAAAAGATGATTTGGGGGATCGGTGCTTTTCAGCATTTTATCTTTATTGTTTTGTTTGAAATTAAAGGTATATTTAAAACAAAGTGTTTCTATACTTTGACCTGTCTTGTCTGATTTTTTTTTCTTGCACTTACAGGCAAAAGCAGCACAGGGCACTAATGATGACAGGTGCAGGATGTGAGACTTTTGCAGTAAAAAGACGCCATCCAGATCTGCTGAATGCCAGTGGCACTTGCAGGTGATTTGCCATATCCCATTGTTCAGCAGGGTTGATGCATCACTTCTGCTGTCACTGCAGCAGCCCTTGATACATGAATGAAAGGCTCTTTCAATAGCATTTATAAATGTGCATTAAGCAGAAGGAGATCCTTGGCATTGCTTGAGATCGCAAGCATCAGCAAAAGACAGGACAAAAAGAAATGAAATGTTGGCTGAATTCTTGATACCCTTTTCCATCAGCTTGAAGAACTCTGAGAATAAAGGTGAGTGAAGCAAATGCTACCTGCATTCTTGCTATTTCGACTTTCATTTAAAAATAAAATAAACATTCTTATACCTTTTGAAATGAGTTCTGCAACTGGAAAAAAAACACCTCTGTACTTAACTTTTCTTCCCCCACAAAAAATATAGAAATACTAGTATCATCTTTGCATAAATTCTTTTGTAAGTTATCTTTTTTAAACAATGTTATTGATTTTAATTATTTTATTGGCCCAGTCAGATCTATGTTCTGTCCAGGGGTGGGCTGCTACAGGTTCACTTAATTTCAGGAGAACCCATAGCTAATGTTATGGCCAGTTTGGAGAACCTCCAAATCCCACCCTTGGCTGGCCCTAACCAAACCACCCAGCCCCTCCCACCTCACTCCACCCCTTCTAGGAGTCTCCATGTTTTGGATGCAAGGTAAGTGCAGGGCCCATGTGGAGGTTCGAGGAGAGAGAAAACTAGGCCTCCCAGAAGTTTTGGAAGGCCAGAAACAGGCTGTTTCTGACTTCCGGAGCCCAGGGGAGGCAGTTTTCGCTCTCTCAGAAGCTCGAGGAAAAACTCCAGAGCCTGGGGAAGGTGAAAACATCCCCCCCAACCTGGCCATGGTGCAGGAGGCCAACTAGGCCATGCCCACCATGGCCAAGCCTACCCAGCAACCGGGCAGAGAACCCGTTGCTAATATTTTTGAATCTCACCCCTGGTTCTGTCCTCATTTTACAAATGTCTCTAACCTGTAGCTCTTCTGCAAGTTATGCTTGGGTCCACATAATACACCAGAGAAGGCCAAAATGAAATTGGACAATTAATAAATTGACATCATATAAAAATCAAGCCATTTTCTTAGTCTAAGGAACCATGGAGGTGACCTGAGAGAAACTATGCCATGGCAGTTACAAAGCATACTTTAAATACAGGACAAAAAGAAAAGATTAGGAAGTACTGTCACTTAACTAACTGTAACTTAGCTTAAACTAACTCCATCTTAGTTCTTCAGGATACAAAGAGAAAGAGTGGGCAAATGCTATCAGGTTTTTCAAAGTTCTACTACAGTCTATATCAATGGAGTTCCAGTCATTCTTGGAGTGTCTGTTTCCTGACTTAGCCTACCTCAAAGGACTGACCCTTAGCATGTTGGGTGATTGAGACTACAATAAACGGGTTGACCCTATGAGAAGAAAGCATCAAACTTCCTTTCTCCAAAACCTTCAGAGTCTCTATTCCTTAATAGGCACCACTATTTCTCCAAGGAATAACTCCTTTGTCTTTCTCCTAAACTCTGATGTAGGAGTAAGAGGGTTCTCAAATTCTCCTACCTTCCTGGCAAGTAAAAATTTAAATGATATGATTAAGTAATTGCCATATTGCCACTATAAAGCATCAACATGTGAAACTTAGAGGGATCAGTTTTTCTTTCCCCTCTTAGGAGATGGATTAATCTCACAAGAGAGATACGGAAACACTTTTAAAAACACGGAAGGAAAGCTTTTCACTTTTCAGTGTTAAAATCATGAATATACAGTATTCAATGAGCTAACCTGTGGAGCTGCTTGATTTATAATATGCAACAGCTAGCAAAGAGGTGAAAGTAGAAATTCTAAAGATCACAAAACAACACTGATCTGTTACAATTTCCCCCCAGGTTCTGAGTTTTACGGATCTCAAAGAATTTCCTAGATAAATATTAGACTAAAATCAGAATGACAGATGAAATTGACATTTGATGCACTTTCAGTTTAGAATATTTACCTGTTTCTTAGAGAGAACCCGCATCCTCAAGCAAAACCCCCTGGACTTCCTTCAGCCCTAGAGGTAATTTAGCAGGGCTTTTGGAGAGGTGTTACATCCCTGCTCAGGCACAGCAACTCCTCTCAATCCCCCAGAGTTCTGTCTTTGGTTTTAAAAGAACTAAGCTTTTTTTTATCCAGGAGAAGAAAAGGCTGAGGCATCCGCTTTTGGTTTACCTGATGGAAGTTATGCCTCCCAGAGTGTTGATTCTGCTGGAGTTAAAGGAATGTATATTCCCAGTCAGGAAAGCCAGCTCTCCTCCTTGTGAATGCGAACTGGCATCAGAACAGAGGCTATCATTACATTTGAGTGTAACAAGTATATTTTGTTAATCAGGGGTTTTATAGTTTAGCATGCTTTGTGGATCCACTAGCAGGAAATTAGCACGAATAAGTACAGCTAGCTATCTCAACCAGAAAAACACTTGAGGGAACCAGCGATCAGAGAGGGAGAGACGCCATCAGAGGCAGAGGTGGGATTCACTTACCTTCCCTACCAGTTCGCAAATGTGAGCGTAACTGCGCCCCATCTGCTCATGCACACCACCTTTTGTGCATGCACAGTGATCAAGGATTACATCAGGGCAGGTGGGTGGAGCCTCCCACAGCCGCCACTCCCAATTCACTTGAACCAGAGAGAACTGGCTTGATACCACCTCTGATCAGAGGGCATTTAACTAGGCTCTCCAAAACTTGTGGTGATGACAAAAGCCCAGCTCCCAAAATGAATACATCAAAAGATTACTTTGATCAATTTTCCTATTGGTGTGTGTGTGTTTATACATGTTCACACACACACACACACACACACACACACACACACTTACTTTTTGGCTTATCACCTAAGAAAAAAAAGGCTATTAAAAGGAAACATGATAGAAGACTGGAAAAAGATAATGTTGGCACCCAAACAATCCTATTACATCAGATTCAGCACATATTAAGGAAAGTAGATTTTTATAGGTACATAATAATAATATGAAATTTATTCCCATCTGATATCAATCTATTTGCATGATTTTAACAGGACTAGATAAATTCCTGCAGAATCAGCTAATAAGTAGCTACTAGTCATATTGCTCCATGGTTCTGGAGGGAAGGATGCCTCTCTTAATATCCATTAGCCATCATTGCAGCTGACCTACTTTTAATTTTCCAGGAATCTACCACCTAAAAATAAACACACTATTTCCCTCAAGATCCAGTATTGTTCATATATTCTTGGAACTTATACTCCTTACTGCCCTAATAATAAATAAGGGAAGAAAAGACAATGCTTCAAAAATGCCGAGAATTTCATTGTAATCATATAATCTCCCTTCTCCAGCAACAGATCCTTACAGAATCAGACAAGCTTGTATCTCAAAAATGCTAGTGTGCCACTCTGAACACTTGAGAAATTGAAATTGCACCCATACAAAAAAATTAGAATGTATATGTTGCTGCACCTGGTTTAAGGTAGATGTTTGATTTGTGCCTTTGTAGGCAGATATCAGTCTGCCCTGAGTCTTAATGGGCAGGAATAAAACCTTTCCTCCTTCTTCACAATTTGGTCTGTATATCTTTCATGTCACTTTCAAATGGTATAAAGTTATTCCAGAAGTGTTTGTACTGAACTGGGGAGGGAGAGAGTGTAAGTAGCTATTTTCACCAGCTATTCATTGGCAATTTCTCAAGAAATACTCCAAAGAGAAAGTTCTTTCTGCCTTGGGCGCTCAACTATTTATGAACATTAAATAAAGAAGCCAAGAGTCGCTGAGGAATACAAGCAATGAACTTTTGACTGACCTGAGTAAAGTTGCCACCTCTGGAAAGCAAACCCGTCTGCATGTGCTGTGTTGTTCTTTGTCTTTCAACCATCTCTGAATCTCTTAGAGAGACCCAAACAGGAAGCTTTGGGTCAAAATCCCAGCTTTTGTACAAGAAAACACCCATCTCACACAATTGATAGAGCTAGAAATCACTTTTTCTTCCACTAGTGCTACCGTACTGCCTGAATGACCTCTTCATCCTTGGCTATAATTTTGGAACTAGCCCACTGCAGATATTTGGGGCTTCAGATGTTGATAGTCCACTGTCACTCTACTACGGGTTTCAATTCCTACAAAGAATTGAACTCACAGACTTTCATATTTAAATGACTATTTACAGTGCTTTCCTTTAGGAGCTAACTGGATCCTGGCAGTCACTGGCTTGTAAGACGAGATATATTGTACAAAGGCTGTCAGAATGGTATATACTTAAGCCTTAAATTCTTAGAACAGAACATCTGGCTACCTACATTTGATGATTCCTAATAAGGAGGCAGCTGGTGACCCTGGAAGTCAATGTAACTAAAATATCACACAAGAAATATATTGTATAAAAATACAGAAACCACCCTCTTTCCATAGGAAGTGATGGAAGTCATATAAGTGGAGTCATGACATAATGTAGATGTATGTATCTCTGCTCTAAGAATGAAGGGAATGTTGACTGTATATACCATTTTAAAAGAGTATGTATGGATGTATGGATGCATTTATGTATGTATGTATGTATAAACACACACACACACACACACACACACACACACACACACACACACACACACATATATATATATATATATATATATATATATATATATATATATATATATATATACTGTATGTATAGGCATATGTGTGTGTGTGTGTGTATAGGTTCCCAGATTCGAATCCCAGTAAGGGTATGGCTAGCTGATGAGAGCTAAATAGCTTGAAATAGATCTATACTAGTCTCCCTTTATTTATATATCAGCACAAATGCAACACACACACACACACAAACACACACACACACACACACACACACATATTTTCGTAGATTTTCATGGGTACAGGTTTGCAGGTTTTGGTGTATTTGGGTCTTTTCCCGTGTAAGATTATATATATGGATGTAAAATAAAGATAAATTTTCATTTTGGCTAACCTCAATTTCTGGTGACTACATGAATGTTGATTTCTATGTTGATTTCTTGGCAACAGCAATAAAGGTGCTAAGAAATGTTCTCATTTAAGCAATATAACTTTTTAGTTGACTTTCATTAACTATTCTATTAAAGGAAATGAGACTCTTCATTCAACTAATTCTTCTAATCACCCTGCCATTTTTTGGGCTCCAAGAAGAAACAATTACATTCAAGGAGCAAATTAGAAACTGGTGAATAAGGGCTAGAGTATGACACTGGAGAGTCAGAAATGGTTGATTTACAGTATTGAGAAATATATGTAACCTAACAAAACAGTGAAAGGTTTGAAAGAACATCAGATAAGCTAAAATCCTAGACAAACATTAAAGATTGCAATATGAATCCAGATGCTAAGTGGACTGCAGTACAACTTCAACAACATGCACAGCCAGTGCATGGTATCTATAAGATAGAGCTTCCATTTATTACAGATAGTTCTAAGATCAGAATTCTTTTGTGTTCCGGAGAAGCCGGAAGCATCGTGATGAGACCGGTTGGGAAATAGTGGAGCTCCGACAAGCTCCACAAAATCCCAGCCAGACAAACCACTGTCAGGAGATCTTCGGATCGGAACCCTTTTGGAAGGACAGGTAAGAAGGAGAGGCATCTTGGACAACCAAGAGGAACCCTTAGTTACTCGGTAGGTTAGAGGAAAGCGCTCCAAAACTGACAGCAGGGGCAGCAGCCATATTTAAATGACCATTTTAAAGTTGGGGCAACCAGACCAAGCTGTTCGTGCTTGTAGAAATCAGGTGAGTGATTGACCAACTCACTGAGAAAAAAACTGATTTTAATCTTAAAAGGGTCCCAGAGTGAAATTAAGCATCTAACTGGCTTTCAGGGAAATTTATTGAAGAAAAAAGAGGCAGTGGAGGTTAAAACACCAATGCTTTAGAGAATTTTGTCTTCTGGAGTTTGGACGCAAAGAAACTAACCAAAGAAAAGCCCAGGGGAAAGACCCTTTCTCTCCCTATTTTATTTTATTTTTTCGTGGGTTTAAAGCACTTTTGACAGCTATTGACTGTCAGTTATTGGATTGTATTGTGGTTTGGAAAGCGGTGAGTAGAAAGTACTACACCAGCTAATGAAAGGGGAAAAGAGAGAGAGAGAAAAGTGAGAGTGCAGCTGTGGAGTGTGACCTTGGCTACAGGAAAAGATACTTTGAATCCGAGAGACTCATTAAGGAGTATCTGTTTTTGTAACATTGTTTGACTGCGTGACACGACAAAACCACGGTGGTCAAAATAGCAGTGATTAAACCGCGTCGCTAAAGCCGCGATGTCATCACCGCTGCGACAACAGCACGGCGACAGAAGGGCGCTTTAAAATCAGCTTTTAAAGCCGATTTTAAAGCGCCGTTCTTTGCCTCTCTACGCCCAGCAGCAGCAGCCCACGGGAAGGGTCCAGCTCAGCTGCGGGGGGCAGCAGGAAGCCCACGGGGGGGCCAAGCGGGGCTGGCAGCAGCAGGCGGGGTGCGGGCTTCGCCAACGCCACCCGCCCTGCCTCTTCCTCCAGGGGAGGCGCCGGCGGAGGAGGAGGACGCTGTGAGTCTATCCAACATTTGTGTGTAGTTTCCTAAGTGTTACTAGTGGAAGAGGGCGGCCTGCCTCCGCTGCGCGTCACCGCCCCGCTTGCAAGCCCCTAGGTTTAGGGTTAGGTTTAGGGTTAGGTTTAGGGTTAGGTTTAGGGTAGGCGCGTATTTGCCCTCCGCGGTTATGTCATCGCCGTAGGGTCGTATTTTTCTTAGCGCTTTGGACGACGCGGATTTGCCTCCGCACTTATGTCGGCGCGGATAAGGGCTTCGCGGTTTTGTGGTGGAACCGTTTGACTGCAACTATCTACAGCTGTGAAAGAGAAAGAAAACTTCAACTTGGACTAAACCAGAAGTCCCCAAACTTGGCAACTTTAAGACTTGTGGACTTCAACTCCCAGAATTCTCCAGCCGGCTATGCTGGGAGTTGAATTCTGGGAGTTGAAGTCCACAAGTCTTAAAGTTGCCAAGTTTGGGGACCTCTGGACTAGACTGAAATTCTAAAATTGAGCAATAGAATTTGGAAGACCCTAAATATGCAATTAAATATGGTATAACCCTAAAATTTAAAAAATTGTTAAAATAGTTAAACTTGTATAATGGAGATTTGGATGTATGATGAATGCTGGGATGCTGAAAAGCACATGCAAAACATTAATTGGTTTTTAAAAGCTAGACAACCAAAGGGAACATACAGAACAAGAAATGGGAGAAGAGGGCGTAAAAGAGGGCACAAACAAGGTACAGAAAGATAATGTGGAAGAAAGAAAAATTGAAAATAAAATGCAGATAGATAACTTCACTGGGATTTACAGTCACAAAGAAAAAGCAGACAAAGGGGGGGATTCTCCAAAAAAGAAACCACAAAATGGTAAGGAAGGGGGAGGAGAACAGGGAAAACCCTGGGGAAAGTTACTAAAATAATAAAAGTAAATACTCTGAAGAAAAGATACAATAATCACAAAAATAGGAAGAAGTTAGGAGAAAGGGGGAGAAGAAGAAAAAGAATTAAAAGTGGGATTCTTGAGAGCCAGAGAAAATGGTTAAGAGGAAGAAAGGGAAAAATAGTTATATTAGTAGACCAAAGAGAATAGTAGTAAGATCGTTATTGTTATGTAATTAATTGAGAAATAAAGAACTCATAGTATATTGTTAATTGTAGAAAAAAATGCTCTCTATATTTAAATTGAATCAGAGGTTATATGTTGTTTATAACAAAATATACCAATGGAGAAAATAAGAAATGAAAATTTTGTATTTTTTGAAGGGGCAATTGTTTATGTATTAAGAAAAAAATAACTATAAAGATGAAAAATAATGGAAGAGAATAACTTGGCTGAAAGTGAAAACAAAACTATGATGTAAAATGAACTACGTAAATGAGAGTACTTAAAAGAAAAGACCCGGACAATGCTTTGTTTCTATAGTATGTATAATTTGTATTAAAAAAATTAAAAAAAACTTGAATTAAAAAAAATAATTATTTTGTGGTTATGTAAGTGCCTAAAATTGTAGCTACAACCGGGAGAAGCAGTTGAGTTTGATTTGTTGACGGCAGCAGCAAGATCTCATTCTCTGCTTCTAATTCTGAAGCAATATTAATAATGCATTACTAGTGACCTGAATATGATCAGTTTTCACTTTATCCACTGATCTGCTCCATTCTTCATCATCCTGAGCAGACACTCAGGGCCAAACAAAATGTGTTGGGAGCATCCTTTCCTTAATTAATTCAATTAATTCAATTTGATTCAAGGTCTTCCTGCAAGTGATCGTTTCAGTTGTTTATCTGCCAACTTGGATAAATACTGAAAACAGGCTTAAACCAGCCCAGACTTTGTGCCCATCTTGTACTGATTTGTTGTAATTCCCAAGCTCTCATCCATTTACTGAAGATGCCAAGGAATAACTTGAGGAACTGCTGCATGCAAAGCAGATGCTCAGCTATATAAATATTTCTTCAAGCCCCTTTGCTGATCATTCAGGGGGAACAGAAGCCGTCAAGAATTGAAAAGCAAGATTGATACTGGGAAAAATAAACCAATGAAAAAAGCAACTTGGGTTGCAGCAACTTCAATGTTGTTTATATCATTCCATAAACATTCACACGGCTGGGCAAGGGGGGCAGCAGGGAGAAGTAAATTGTATCCATGCAGAGGTGCGGTGGCATAGTGGTTAGAATGCAGTTCTATAGGCTAACTCACTGCTACTCCAAAAGTTCAATTCTGAGCAGCTCAAGGGATCTAAATGGATATGACTATGAAGTTACCAAAATCTAAGCTCAGTATTAAAGTTACTTAAGAGAAGGTCAGTGTACAGAAGAAGTAATAAAGAGATCATGGGGGTGAGTAAATTATGGTGGTGGTGGCAAAACACTATTGCATCTCCAGAGTCACACCTAACTCGAGCCAAAGGCAGGCCACTGCAACAGGATAATTGGCCCACTTAAATTTTGTGTTTTCCTTGAAAGGAAGCATATATCCTCCTGGATTGGGTGGCCTATAAATTTAATAAACAGTTAAACAGATATAGCATTTATATTGGGTAAAAAGAAGCTTTTTCTGGAAGAAAAGTCACTTAACTCTTTCCTGGATCACCAAGTTCCCATCCTTTACAGTTACTTATTCTTAAACCCGAACATCTAATCCACTGAGTCCCAGAACTACTGGAACTTATTTTAAATTTTATTGTATTTTTTTAAAGAGTAAAGATGTCTTTGAATTGAGCTGAATTGCTGCCTCTTCATGGACATATCCATACAGTTTTCTAGGAAGGATGTTTGATCAGTTTCTCAGTCTAGCTAACAATCTAAAATTCTTTGAGTACTGTACCAATTAAGCCTAACCCTGCTTAGATTCCAAGGCCAGACAAAACATATAAATATGGCCATCTGCCAGATTGATGGCTGTTATATCCATTTCTGTTTGGAATTGGGACGCCTCCCTTTTCTGACTGTCTCACACTCCTCTACCTGCACACCTTTTATTTCTAATTATTTGTACATAACCCAGGTCTTGACCTTTTATTTCTAATTATTTGTACGTAACCCAGGTCTTGACAGCAGAGCAAGCGGTAAACTAAATTTGAAATCCCCCCCCCAAGCCACCTGTCTTTCACACCTAATTTTCACACAAACATCCCTTCTGCTGAGAACACCACTCTGCCATAAGCGCACCCGAAGCAAAACAAGCACATAGATCCTTACAAACAATGAAGGGAACATATCTATTAATAGCAGCATCTCCAGCATTTGCTTCCTCTGACTCATTTGGAGGGCTGACCAGATTAAAAGAAGAAGAAAAATGCATGCATCCCCTTCATGGTTCAGTGTCTCCTAATTGTTCCTGCAATCTGCCATGACATGTCAACTCCCCCCCACCCCGCTTCTGCTGAGGTGCAGAATATTATCAAATCCTTTTTATATCTCTTTAGTGCATAACTTGACAGTTACATAGCTAGGCAACTGTTTTGTTTTCTCTGGAGCAAAGAGAGCTGTCAGGGCTGTGATATTAGGTTCCCTTCAGTGACACAGGTCTGATTTTTTTTTCTTCTTCTCCTCCTCCTCCTCAGCAACATTTCCTTATCATTCATGGTTGGAGCTGAGAAATGCAGAAGGTGGCAGATGCTACCATCAATATGATATACTTCCATTTCAAGGTGAAAAAATGTTCCCTGCTAAAACTGCTGGAAGGCTTTCCTTCTTAATGAGCCATCACCTGTAAACCAGACCTATATATATATATTCTGTATAGAAACTCGGTGGACAGCAGCAAAGCTGTCTCTCTCCAAAAGGTCCAGGCCCTAAAGACCAGAAATTATATAAAAAGAGAATGGCGGAGGTGCATGTCAAGAGACAGAGAGCCAAAATAAGACTCCTGAGAAATCAGTGTGCTTGGAGAAATTTCAAAACTGATAGGTCAAAAAAATATTACAATGTAGGAAAGAAGTAGAGGAGAGGAGATGAAGGGGTGGGGTGGGGTAGGGTGGGGAATGGGGAAGGAGGGAAAGGAAAGGAAAATTAATGTGGATTCAAGAATCTGTTGAGCAATGGTAATTCATGCAATGCATCCTGGTTATATAACATGCTCTGGATTTACACCACAAACTAAGCTACTGAAATGCAGGGACTAAATCTTAACCAGGTTCAACCCAATTAAGCCTGTTGATTGAATTCCATGGAGCATCATAAAAAATGCATCACTGGTTGGCAAAATGCCTGAATAAGAGCATGCCAGGGCATACAGGGATAGTAGGTCAAAAGGTTGCTATCTCTTAGCAACCTTTTGACCTGCTATCCCTGTACTTTTCAACTCTGCATTATGTGGGCTTTTCGTGGACTTATTAAATTTGGGGACAACAGGAAAGAGTGCATGAGAACAAAAATGTAAGCACATAAGGGCTGGCTTCTCACATGCACAAGTCATAATTTTAATTATAGATCATTGAATAAACAAAATTGGCTTATCTCATATAATCCATACTGTAAATACCTCCAGCCATCATGATCATTCCTAAGAATTCTGGGAGCTGGGAAAGGTTGAATTATCCCATAAGTCATAATTTACAGTCTTCACTGAATTCATGCAAAGGAATCTCTGGAAAGCACTCTGATTTCTCCTTGGTCTTTACTTTGCAAAAAATATGTTTTGTCTTCATAGCAGCCTTCCAATGTAGGTTTAGCTGAAAAAGAACAGGAGTTCAACCAGAGAGTTTTATTCAAAACAAATGTTAAACTTCCACCCATCTACATTTTCATTTTCCCCTCTATGCCATGGGTGATACAATTGGCAGTGTAACAATACATGAATTATTGACTCTATGTTTGAACATTGCAATATGTGAGACTTGTGTTCTTGTGTACATCTTCATAAAAGATAGTGCATCAATTTGAGCCAAGGTAAAAAAGAAAAAAGCTTATATGTGAAACATGTAGGATGTTATAGAGGTACCTAGAAATTGTCTGTGGAGAACTGACAATTGCAATATAATAGAGATGGATGATTTTAGCCTTGTCTTTTTGTAGATCTAAATCTGGAATCCGTTTTGTTCATTTAATGCTTTCTCTAGTTTGAGTGATAATATTGCCTGAAGTGCAAGGCCACAATGTGCCATATCAGACTCAATTTGCCTCCTCGGGGATGAGGAGAAACCTATCTAGTAGCATGAGGCGATACAGAGACGCAACCCAAAGAATTTGTTTCAGCCAAAACCTGACACAGCACCAGGGAAATGTGCCAAGCTCTACCAAACAAGGGCATATGAAGCTGAGTAATGGACATGGAGTATAGCTTTCACAAGCTTAGACTGTACAGCCTCTATAGTAGGAGCACCCTTATATATACAGGGGGCACAGTGGCTCAGTGGCTAAGACGCTGAGCTTGTTTGAGTTTAAGTTTTGAGTTTTATTGAACACTTATAGGCCGCCCTTTTCCCTGAGGGGACTCAGGGCGGCTTACAATAATGAGGGAGGGGAGTGCAAGACAAGACATAAAAGAAAATGTGAGTAAAAAAAATTAACAATAAAAGCACAACATTCACTCAGCATTCGGGCGGGGAGAGAGTAAAGTCCTATCCCCAGGCCTGACGGGATAGCCAGATCTTGAGGGCCGTGCGGAAGGCCTGGACGGTGGTGAGGGTGCGGATCTCCACGGGGAGATTGTTCCATAGCGTCGGAGCTGCAACTGAGAAGGCTCTCCTCCGCGTAGTCGCCAGTCGGCACTGACTGATCAGAGAGGTCAGCAGTTCAGCAGTTCGAATCCCTAGTGCCGTGTAATAGAGTGAGCTCCCTTTATTTGCCCCAGCTTCTGCCAGCCTAGCAGTTCAAAAGCATGTAAAAATGCAAGTAGGAAAATAGGAACCACCTTGGTGAGAAGGTAACAGAATTCTGTGCACCTTCGGCATTTAGTCATGTTGGCCACATGACCACGGAGATGTCTTCAGAAGTGCTGGCTCTTTGGCTTAGAAGCAGAGATGGGGAATGCCCCCTAGAGTCGGGAATGACTAGCGAGGGGAAGCTTTGCCTTTACCTATATACACAATTATGCACCATATAGCAACAAATCCATAATTTTTGCTTTCTACAATTTTATTGTGGCAAGAGCATAGTCTCCCTTGATTATTACTATATTTTAAGATTGCATTAGAAACTTTTTTCCTCTAATAAGAAACTCAACTATAGAGCAAAGTAGAGACTCAGATTTTCAATCCGCAGAGTGATCCCTTTTGCAATCGAAGAACTGGCAGCACAGGAACCATTCTCCCCTGTTCCTTTCGCATTTATATTGAGTGGAGAAAAGTGTGGGGTTGTTTATGTCCATTTTCCCAACACCCAGGGAGGGGGAACCAGTTTTCTCAGCACTGGTAACCCATAGTCATCAGTAGAAGCAACTGTGGACAGGTTTCTTTGGGCAGCATCCCTACAGGGCTGCCAGCAATCTTTTGCAGGTGAGAACAAAGTGATGTATAGGTGCAATATTAGCAAAAAGCAAAGGACATATAAAATTTCCCCAGAACTGCAAATACTGTAGTCCCAATAAAACTGGCTGCTATGTGCCTAAACAGGAGTATCTAAAATGCATAGGTATAAAGCTTTCACCGAAGACTCTGTTACATTTGATAAATTAAGATTCCAAGTTTTACAAAGTACATTTATTCAGCCTCACATTTAAACTAGTCATAAGCTATCAGAGCATTTAGGCAGAAATTAAGTCTTTTCAGAGTTGTAAATGCACCTATACCTGATGCAAATTAATTCATGGATCCCTAGACCATGGTCTAAATTGCCTAAATGAAGGGCTTCTGGTAGGGGATGGGCCATGCCCCACAAGAACCAGGAGGAATATTTTGGGAAAACAACTATCTCAGCTTATCCAAAGGACTTTAAGATAAATCTGGAAAGGGAGGGAAACCAAACTTTAGGATCTAATCCTAAACATAAACTTCAAGATCAAGTAGTGTGAAAGAATACACAATATAATAAACACATTCATATGTTATAATATTGGTATACTGTATATTGGGTTCCCCATGGAATGTATCTTTATCTGACTGGTCTTTATCTTTATTGTTCAAAAATTAAAATACTTATGAAAAGGCAAATATACGTGTCCCAGGATCATGTTGCAGGATCCAATCTGGGTCGGTCACTGGGCTGGCTGCTAGAGAGAAGTTCCCTGAGGATGGGCTCCAGCATGAGTCCAAAAGCTCAGAAACCAAAACCACTGGTGACTGACCCAGACTGGATCCTGCAAATGCCTTATTTAAAATAATTTACTGTTTGTGGTATTGCTTTACAATGCATAAAACCTTTCTGAATCTGTACTGCACTTAATTATAAGTGCTCTATGAGTAAAACTATGAGTAACACGATTATATTCATTCACCCTATTTAATTCCTATCAAAAGCTTAACGGCCAGTACTCAAACCTGCAGTAAACTGTTGTTTTGCAGTCTCCCCACAAGGAGCAGACATCCAGAGTACAAGTCGGAAGCTCCCATCCTTTTCCAGAGAGTTTATGTGGGACCAATCAACTAGCCAGTCCTTCAGTCATGGCCATATCATCTCTGCTCATTTAGAGACACGTTAGCTTGCTATTGCTCACCCAGAAGTCCAATTTATGTTTGTTGTGGATGTTCCCCACCACCATTTCCCTATTATAGATACACACACACACACTAAATTTAACTAGGTCATTTACACTTGGTAGTATTAATCTTGGTTTTTAATTTGGGTGACATGACCTGTTGCATGAGGTAAACCCAGAGGGTTTCATTAGTTTGAATGTCTAGTAAAAACCAGAAAAATGAATAAAATCAGTACAGCATTCCTCTCTTAACAACTGCCCTGTTTAGCAATCATTACAACTGGTCCTCACATTTACAACCATCACGATATTCCCACAATCATGTCATTAGCCTTTGGGCACTTCATGCCTAGTGGGCATTTATAATTGTTACAGCATCCTGTGATCACATGACCACAACTTGTATGCTTCACAGATGGCTTCTGACCAGCAGACTCAATGAGAAGCCAGCAATAAAAATGCAAGTCATAATCACACGCTTTTTGCTTAACAATTACATTGCTTAGCCACAGAGCTGCCATTCTCAATTGTGGTTGTTAAGAGAGGACTACCTGTAAATTGTGTGAAAAGAAGCAATATGATATTTACTTGAGAGCGGGGTGGGTTCCCATACTTGCTTCTTATTTCTTTAAGGAAATTCAAACAAAGGTGGACTGTTTTTTCTCAGAGGAAATGTTTCCATAGTACAATAATAATAATACTTACAATCTGAAATAATATTTTCTCAAGGCTACCATCTCTTTAATTAGCAGTCTCCTATTTGCCCATTTCTTTTTAAGGGGGAAGCTAGTTGTTTCTTATTCTACTGTCCTAATTCAAATTCCTGGATTGTCTTTAAGTAATTGGTTCCCCCGCTCTTCTGTTGGTGAGTTCCTTTAATTATTGTTTTTCTGAGTTTCCTTCTTCTTTTGAGCCACAGGAAATGAAATTGTGATCTTAACAAGTAGGCTAAGGGGATATGGCCATTATTATGATAGTCTGACAACAGCAGTTCCAATAACACTGGGACCGATGCAACTTAAAAGAAAGAAAGCAATCAGTTGCTTTAAAAAGGGAAGGTATTTTTTAAAATGAGTGCAGTGGCAAAAAGAACTTTTCTGAAAAGAGCTTACTTTTCCAGATAAATATTGCATATTCCTTGACAGCTTTTAACATGTGGCAAAATATTAAATAGCAATAGCAGTAGACTTATATACCGCTTCATAGGGCTTTCAGCCCTCTCTAAGCGGTTTACAGAGTCAGCATATTGCCCCCAACAATCTGGGTCCTCATTTTACCCACCTCGGAAGGATGGAAGGCTGAGTCAACCCTGAGCCGGTGAGATTTGAACCGCTGAACTGCTGATCTAGCAGTAGCCTGCAGTGCTGCATTTAACCACTGCGCCACCTTGGCTCTTAAAGCCAGGCAACTGCATATGAGCATTTTCTAAACTGACTCCTACCTCCCAATAACCCCAAACTCTTGAATCACTATTGGATCTTTGCACAGTTAATGCCCAAATATCAGAAAAGTGTTCTTAAATACATTTGTTTAAATGGTACACATGAAAATGCCTGCTTGAGGGTCCTTTATGGGGCCCTTCAGTATGTGATAATCTAATGGGCAGCTGAAACAAATAGAACAGGAGCAGAAAAAGTATATCCATAGCCCATAGCAAGGGGGTGCAGTAGCCTAGCGATTAAGATGCTGGGCTTGTTGACCAGAACATTAGCAGTTTGAGACCCAAGCATTGCGCAACAAGGTGAGCTGCTGTTATTGACCCAGCTCCTGCTTACCTAGCAGTTCAAAAGTAGATAAATGAGAGTAGATAAATAGGCACCACTTCAGTGGGAAGGTAACAAAATTCCATGCACCTTAATATATAGTAATGCCAGTGACATGAATGGGACAACTCACCAAGGCCAACTCATCACAGCCAACTCATCGCAGCCAACCCGCCGCAGGACAAGTCACCACAGGACAATTTAGCAATTCAATTTAATTATTTAAAATAAATTTAAATTTTTTTTTTATTTTTGTCATTTCTGTCCCTCCTTTTGCATCCTTTCTTTAATGATTCTATTCCACTATTTCTTTGATGTTAGTGTAATTCGTCCTGCAACAAGTTGCCACACAGCAAGTTGGCCATGGCAAGTTGGCTGTGGCAAGTTGGCCGTGGTGAATTGGCTGTGGTGGGTTCGCCACGGCAAATTGTCGTAGACCCAGCCACATGATCACAAAAGTGTTGTTGAACAATGCTTAGCTAGGAAAAAGAGTTGAGCAACTACCCCTAAAGTCAGACACAACCAGAGATGGGAAATCTGTCTTTCTTTAACCCATATAGCATTTATGCCTGAAAAAAAGTTCCATAACAGGGCATAAAATTCCAGATTCAATCTTTAATGCAGTTATTGTGAGTACAAAAATAAAGGCAATTCTCATACAAATATATATTTGTGCACACACGGTGCATGAAAAATCTTGACCAATCACTGATTTCAGATGCATGGAGAAAACCACATAATCTACACATTCATATTAACATTGGACTCTTCCTAAACTACTGAAGCCACACAATTCAGGATCAGGACATGGTCAATTCTAAACCAGTAATTAATCTAACTCAAATATTACTGAAGCAATTTCCCCAGTCAGTCTTGCAAGGAAACAAAATATCAGAAACACCATTATAATTGTGGTGGCCAAGTCTTGGCAGTTCCAGAACGCTCCTCTGAAACACCTCGATCTGCAGTGTTCAAGTCTCTCTCTTCTTCCCCCACCAGCTCTCTGTCTGGTCCTTCTCAAGCCCTCAAAGGAGTCTCCTGGCACAAGGACACCAATCAGGAGAGAAGGATGTAGTAAGTCTTTATATTCACCAACATTGGGATCTTTGACCTAATTAGCATGACTGAGTATGGGTAGTCTTTGACTTACAATCACAATGGAGCCCAAAATTTATGTTGCTAAGACCTTTGTTAAGTGAGTTGTCAAACCTGGAAGCCATCTTTTACATTTGGGCCTTCAGGCCCGCCACATTTCCTACTGTGGGAAAATAGGAGGGGGGGATTATATACAGTGTGGGTGATATGTAGTCAAAATAACATTCTTTTCTCAGAGAGTCAAGGCTACCTTGCCCTGCAGCTATGATGAGGGGACTGCGTGGCATCTCTTGTTTTAGGTGGTGCCTGATTGGACCATGTGATGGACCTGTGGGTGCTGGGCAGGAACCTGAACTTCCTTTTGGGTGGTGAAAACCTGGAAACTTTCAGATTCGGGTTTTCCTAGATGTGCCAATATGACATCTCTAATAAAATGGAATTTTGAGGAAACTCAAGCCTCAGAGTCTTTTGTTGAGGGTGTTGGGTGTTGCTTGGAACCCTGACATGAGTTTTTCCCCCATTTTATGACCTTTCTGGCCACAGTTGTTAAGTGATTCATTGCAGTTGTTAAATTAGTAACACGGTCCTTAAGTGAATCTGGCTTCCCCATTGACTTTGCTTGTCAGATGGTCGCAAAATGTGATCTTATGACCCTGGGACACTGCAACCTTCCCAAATATGAACCAGTTGCCATGTATCTGAATCTTGGTCACATGAGGATGGGGAGGCTGCAATGGTCATAAGTGTGAAAAACAATCATAAGTCACTTTTTTCAGTGCTGTTGTAACTTAGAATGATCACTAAATGAACTGTTATAAGTCGAGGACTTTCTGTACCCCAAGATTCAACAGTATGCAGTAATGACAGTGTAAGTGGCTGACTAGGTTTAGCATGCTGTTCGAACACAAGTCACGCTGAGAGTGAGATGAGTGGTATCTAAATTTGATTAATAAATACTACTAAATGAATCACTACAGGACATGATTAGAAGGTGCAAAGATGTTTGCCTAGTGGCTAATGTGTATGACCTCACTTTACTCCATGTAATCATTTAATGGGTGGAAAGAGAATTATCTCAGCTCTTCAAGATCTTTGTTCAATCTTAAATTGATGTTATTGTTACGAGAAAGCAATAAAGCCCAATGATACAGTATTTATCCCTGGTAGAATCTACCTATACTCCTTCCCAACTAGGACAGCAGTTTTTTTTAAAAAGTAGCCTGAGGGCTCCCCCTAGTGCTTGCCAGACAATGGCACACAAAGCTTAAAATTCAGACATTACTCAAAATAATGAATATAATTCTACTTTTTCTTAGCTGTAGCATATTTTATATTTCCCAATTCAGAAGCACACAAAGAGAAGAGGCTGAAATGGGAGAATCATTAGAGAAAGACAAAAATACCGCAGGTGCAAGAAAATCGATCGTATAAAAGAAAATATAGTGCATTATCTTGGCAAAAATATAAAATAAGCAACAGTTTAAAATTAAGCCAATTTTTTTTCATATATCTGGTGGATGAATAATGAATTCATTTATTTCCCCAAAATACTTCAATGCACCCAAGCCTATCTGTTGGCTTTGATTCACAGCATATAGTTATGACAGAACAGCCTATTTTGTTATGTTGAACAACAGTGTAGAAGAGAAGAGAAATTTTCCCAGTCCTTATTTTAATACTGACTTGAGTAATTTGCTTGTACAAAATCCATATAGCAACAGTAATAGCAGTTAGACTTATATACCTCTCCATGGTGCTTTACGGCACTTTCTGAGTGATTTACACTGTTAGCATATTGCCCCCAACAATCTGGGTTCTCATTTTACCGACCTCAGAAGGGTGGAAAGCTGAGTCAACTTTGAGGCGATCAGGATCAAGCTCCTGGCAGTGGGCAGAGTTATCCTGCAATACTGCATTCTAACTACTGCGCCAATATGCACATCCTTTCAAATGCTACCATGCAGATCTTCAGTTTGGTGCATGCATACACATACATACCAGAGGTGATATTCAGCCAGTTCTGTCCAGCTTGGGCGAACCTGTAGCAACTGCTGTGGGAAATATGTGTCTATGTACTGCATGTATGTATATGTATGTTTAGGCTATTTTTATCCCATTGGTTTCTGAAGGCATATAGGTTTTAAAGCAAGCTAAATCAACATTCCAATTAATAATGTAGGTAGCTGATTTCTTGGTTGCCCTTTCTCCATCAGTGCCCAAATGCTCTGAAAAAAAAAAAAGAAAAAGGTTTCAGAAGGCAGGCAGCTGGTTGGATTCTGCATGTGAGATGCATGGTGCTCCAAAGGGGATTGACAGCCATTGAAAAGGCATCTGGGTAAGCTGCCAGCCATTCCCATTTCACAAGGCTCAGGGGTGGACTTCAAAATTTTTAACAAGGGGTTCTCTGCCCGGTTGCTGGGTGAGTGTAGCCATGGTGGGCATGGCCTAGTCGGCCTCCTGCACCACAGGGGGGGGGCATTTTTGCCCTGCCTGGGTTCCGGAGGCCCTGTGGAGGCTGGAAACTGGCCCATTTCCAGTCTTCCCAAACTTGCAGGAGATCCGTTTTTCGCCCACCCTGAGCTTCCAACATGCCCTCCACTTACCTGCATCCAAAACAGGATGAGAGGGGAGGGGCAGGGTGAGCTGGATTGGGCTGGGCTGGGCTAGACAGGAGTGGGATTTGGGGGTTCTCCAAACTGCACAGAATCTCAGCTAGAGGTTCCCCCAAACCCCCAGCAACCCTCTCCTGCGGGGTATCTCAGAATAACTTTCCTCAGGGAAATCAGAAGACCAGTGGACACTAACGATGGAAGATGGCATTCTAGCATCCTAGAAAATGGCATAGCTTGCTGAATATCCACAATATAATATTGTATTGGGGCCTCCTTTGAACAGCTGGAATTCTAGTTACTTACCTCCTTATCCTTCTTTGTCTTTTAGCTAAAAGCAATGCACACCCAGAGATCCATTGTGGAAATCCTGGTTCATTTCAAGCACTTTAAGTGTTTCTCTAGATAGGATTTGTTGAAGCTAAAAGTCTGGCAAGGTTCATTATCTTGAGCAGCTCAATAGATGCATTGCTGCTATTGGGGTGAGGAGGGGAGGGAAAATCAATAACTAGTCCAGCCAAAGGCACTTATTCCACCAAAGAATTTTCAGTGCAAACCTCAGCAGACTCATTATCATGACAATTACATTCTAAAAGCTGAGATTGTGTTTGCAGGTTACTGGGCAGTTAAAGACTTGATGTCACAGTGTGGCTAACTGCATTTTCATCGGTTGACCCCAATGAATTGGAGTTTTTCCCCAATGAATTTGGAGAAAGAGATGACACATCTTGCAGGGTGCAATAAGAACTGCCTTTAGCTGGGTGGGTGGGTGTGCTTGCACACTTCAGATTCAATTTTGCCATAACGTTTTATTGCACAGGTGTACTGTTTTAGGAGTGAAAGATATCTAGACTCTTTGAGAAATGGCAGTTGTATAAATAAATAATTCTGCTAATCAGACTTCGTAGCATATTTCTCGGTAACTGAAATATATGTGTGCTAAATTATCCATCAGGATATATTATTACAATATGCAGCTGCATAAATTACAATACAGTGTTCAGACTCTATAGCAATAACATGGATATTTTTCCCACCAATTTTAGTATATGATATTATCCACAAGGGGAAGTGTTAAAACTGTATTGCTAATTATGATTCACCTATGATTATTGAAGAAAATAGCATCTTGATGCAGTTTTTCATTTTGGCACGCCTTAGTTGTGAGCCACCAAAATCTACAAATATTGTCAGCAAATTGAAATTATTAAGGTGACAAAAAGGGAAAATATTAAATCAATGACTGAAGCATAATTCCATTTTTCTCTTCTGCAGTAAAAAAATCCCAAATGCTTTAGCTATGTCTCTTAGGAAAAATGTTTTTACTCCTTGATCATTTTTTATTACTTTCATCTGCATTAAGTACACTCCTCCAGGAAATAAAAAATATCAGCATCACATGCTATTATCAAATGCACATGCAGGCTTTAAAACCCATTACAACCATAAATTGCAAACTTTTAAAAATATTGAAGGTAGGGATTATATGAAAAACTGTCCAACTACACCAATAAATGAGGAAACTTTTGACATGTCATTCTGGCAGAATTTTAGAATATATCTTGATTCTGCACTTAAGAATACAAGTCATTTTTCCAAGAGCCAGAGAAAATTACACAATGTTTTATAAAAAGAATGCCAGGCTTTGCTCTATTACTTAGATTATTACCTTCGCAAGGCATTTTCAAGCCAGCAATTTTGAAGGTTTCTTGGCAGCTAGAGAAAGATTAGTCTTCATAAAACAGATTGACATGCCAAATCATGTGCCAGAAATGGAGTGGTACAATGGATTTCATAATAAAAATCAGAAAATCGCACCCTAAAATTAGGTTAACAACACACAGAGATTTTTTTTCCTTTTGCAATTTAAAAAAAACTTTCAAAGGCTGACATTTCAGAAGCTTTCAAGGCATAAGAAAAAAATGTTACCAAAAAATGTCATGTTGGGAAAACTACTCTTAGGAAAGCATCAGTTCTCAAAGAGATACTCCCACAGCAGGAGGACTAACAGAGGGGATTTGATCTGTTTTCTAAAGTTTAAGTCTGTGTATTCTGACATTATCAGCACTTAGATTAAAAAGGAAAGTGACAAATTCCTCTTTACTACAAAGACTGATCAATGGATTGATTACAGTTAACTGGTAACTATTTCTATTTGGACTTTGATCAAAAATAGGCTTATTCTGCAGACTAAATCTATTATATTTATAATTGATAAGAGATAGCACTAAGAAACAAACTGGATATTTGATCCAAGATGAACTATTTATAACCTTTGAGATGACTTCGGATAAATTAGATGTTGTGATGAACAAGTGGTTTACAATAAGAGTTGTTAACATGATAGTTTTGAAACTATAATTTTGTTTTATTTTAGTATTACTGTTATTCCTGTTAACTACTTTGTCATTAAAATAACTTATAGAAGACAAATCAACAAACTGTAAATAGGTTTAGTAGTTTAAAAGTTTTGAGAGGGGCCATTTTGCAAGGGGTGGGAACTAATGTTATAGTAATCTATCAATCAGTATTCAGCTAGAGGGGATATTCTATGTATATGTATTGGTCTTTTTTATGTACCTTTTTCTTTTTTAACGTTTTGGTTGTTTTGTGTTTTTTGTCCTTTTTGCTCTTTGATTTTTTTTAGAGTTCTATAGTTGTTTTAATCTTGTTTCGAACAAAATAAAAATATATTTAGGGAAAGCATCATTTCTTGGATCAAAAAGACAGCATGATAGCAATGGGAAGTTGGATTCACATAGTATACTAAATCCTAAAACACATAACATGCATATATATGGCCAATAAGTGGGTTTTATTACCATTTTCATCCGTTATCTTTTAATGATGAACTTATTGAAATATTTGTATGTCATCTACCCCAAATGAGCTCCAACAAAATTAACCAACTCTATAGCTAGTTAGAACTGAGAACCACATTAAAATAAAATAAAGAAGGCTAAAATCTTAAAGTAGATATCACAGGAGCCAGAAGATATTTTTTTTTACTTATACAGCTACCTCTCTCATATGATCCTAGCTGGCTCACAGCAATTAATACAAACAAGGATAAAAACAAAACACCCTATCTCACCAAAGTTGGAGGCTGAATTTTGCTGTTGGAGACAATTCTTCCATTCTTTTTACTAACAATGGAGCTCTGACATTAATGAAGTAAAAGCAAGGTATTTCTATGGTGTATTGGGGAAGAAGGGATAAAAGGAAGGTGCTCCCCAAACACAACAAACCCTCTGAAGTTAACTCAAGGATTCCTTTATTAGGAGCACCAGCAGCCCCGGCAAACAGTTTCTCTCTCACCGCAGGCTAACAAGTCAGGCTGGCCGACTGGTCTGCCACATCTATTCATCTCTGCCCCCTGCCTTTTATCTCCAGAGCTAGGGTGAGACTTCACTAGCAGCAGAGGCTTTTCCTTCCCAAGGATCAGCCCACGGATTTCCACTGCTCTTCTCTCCTCTGCCTTCTACACATTCGTGCATCAGGCACTGGGCCCAGCTGTTCCGCCTCTTCCTCATCAGCCACTTCCAGACCTGGGTGCTGACTCTCCATCTGAGGGCTGACGGACGGCCCAGTCTCTGCCTCTGCCTCTGTCTCTGTCCCTCTCTCTCTCTCTCTGCCAGCTCCATTCCCTCTTCCCCCTCGGAGCTCTCAGGTTGCCTTGATGCTGACCCTGACTCCCATGCCTCTCCTCCTCTGATTCAGCTGCTGGAGGGGCTGGCAGCCGACAGGCCACAACAGAAAGTTTGGGGAAATAGGATCCAGTTCCTGTTCTTTTCCATTCTCCCAGAAGTAAAATTACAACAGCCTTGGACTGCTGTATTTCCATCTTTTTTTTTATTGGTCACCTTACAATGTAAATTAGTCTGTATTTTGATATGGCCAAATCGCTAATCAACAATAAATGGCATGCAGTATGCAAAGTATAGTCATACTTATGCATTCGACTGCTTCAAAACTCATTGAATTCAGTATTGGGTGCATTTTGAAGCAGAAATCTTGTCCTGCTGCCCATCTTTCTCCTGGTAGTCAACAGGCAAGGAAGAACTTGTTGATTTTGGCTTTCTCGAGACTTGCTATTTCTTCCAGCTGAAATAGTGGGTCACTTAGTAAGCCACATGATTTTCTCTGTTCCTGTCGGTTTTAGTATTTGGTAGATCTTCCGCAACGAATTACTCACAAAGACCGAGGTACACTGTACACTGTGACTCTAATAGTCCAAAGTAAATCTTCAAGAAGGCTAATCTATATAGACTTAGAATCAGTGATGGCACTTAAAGAGTTCTTCTCTTATTTTTCAAGTTTTCCTGTTCTTTCTAGCAGTAGTCACTAATCCTCCCTAATCAGCTTCTAGCCACTAAACTTGCTGCCAGAATGGAAAGCATAGCTACTTCTCCAAACTCTAAACCAGGCCTATTTATTCTAACCCAGCAGCAACAGTATTTTCACTGTATCTAGAATTTGTGCCTTTTAACAGCCTAAAGATTGGAACTCTTCTCTACCCGGAACTCTTCTCTACCCAGACATTAATGTCTGATAATGCCCTAACTAGTTTCCCAGTATTTTATTGTTCTCTACTTCCTTGTAGGGTCTAGTTATTGCTCAAGGCAGTTGGGAGAATTCTTCCTAATTTTACAGATCAAAAGCTGTTACTGTCTGTAGTACTTTGGCTGCTTCTTCTTCTTCTTCTTCTTCTTCTTCTTCTTCTTCTTCTTCTTCTTCTTCTTCTTCTTCTTCTTCTTCTTCTTGTTCATTAAGCATGGCCATGAGCTTGTATTTTTAGAATTAGTTCTTCTCACCCTTAGCAATTTTAAGATATGTGGCCTTCAGTTCTAAGAATTCTCCATGGTTGGCTGGAGAACTGTGAGGGTTGAAGTCTCATTTGAAATCCTATACATCTTAAAAGTAGCCAAGGTTCAGAAACCCTGTTCTAGAATAAAGCACTCAACAGGAAAACCTGTTGCTGATTCTATGATCCTTTGGTCAATCAATAAAAGCAATTGTCTTCCAAAAGTTCTCTTTGGCCAATATGAAGGCAGGGTTTTGAGTTTCCAGGCCAGGAGATTTCCAAGTTTGCATATAAATGCAGACTTTGGTTTCAGATGCAGTACTTTGCTATACCCTGCATGGTTTTTCCCCTTCTATTCATATTTTGCTATTATGCAATATTAGTATGGCTTTCTCTTCATAATCCTTAATACAAAATATGGAACTAGATGGACATTTTGTCAGAGTCTGTATAGTTTTTCTTACAGTCTAATTTTTAAAAACCCAGCAGGGAGCACACTGAAAACATTTTATAATGGTAATAATTCACAATATTTGCAGCAGCCAAAGCTCTTTATTTAACATTTTGCTGCAACAATTTTATATTTATTCCAATGCCGCAATCATTCATAAGCATGAGTGCCATTATTCATCTGGATTATCTGCATACAAAAAACACCTACCCTAACAACCCACAAGTTAAAGCTCTTATGAATAAAGGAAGTAGGAGATAAATGCTCAGGAATCTATTCCATTATGTAAATTTCAACCAGGATTTCAGTCATTGATAGCAAAAATTCCATGAAGAAAAACTCATGAAATTTTAATCTTTTTCAAAAACAACTTAGAGACTAACTTTTTAAACATAAGAAACAATAAATATTCATAGGACATGAAATTTTGATGACACTGTAACTTAATAGCTTGAGAAGCAGACAGGATAAAGGTATAAATACATTTTAAAAGACAGAATAATTTGATTATCACAAATGTAGCTCATGTTCATAAATGTGTTTTGAGCTACTCTTGTCAGCCCTAAACCAAGCATATTCCAGCAAAAAAACAACATTGAAAATGCTGGAATAAATTATAATATTTAAGAATGTCAAGGAGTAGCTGAAAGACATTAAAATTCTGCAGAGGAATAAAATCCCACATTGCAAAAAAATATGTGGGGTGCTAGCTGACACACAGATACAAGGCTCATCTGCTTCTAATTTCCAAGCTTCCGAAAATTAAAGATCCAATTCCATCTTTGTGAAATTTGTCCAGAAATTGGGATTAATGTTCCACAAAATAGTTTAAGGTTTAAGGTTTAAGGTTTATTGGGATTTATATGCCGCCCTTTTCCCTGAGGGGACTCAGGGCGGCTTACAACCACAGGGGAGGGGAAGTGCAAGGTCAAAACAAACAATTAGTGAACAAAAGAAAAATGATAAAACACAACTTTCATTCAGCAATCAAACACTCGGGCGGGTGATTGGAAACCTATTCCCAGGCCTGCTGGGAGAGCCAGATCTTGAGGGCTGCGCGGAAGGTCTGGATCGTGGTGAGGGTGCGGATCTCCATGGGGAGCTCGTTCCATAGGGTCGGGGCAGCAGCAGAGAAGGCTCTCCTCCGTGTGGTCGCCAGTCGGCATTGACCAGCTGATGGAATTCGGAGGAGGCCTAGTCTGTGCGATCTAATTGGTCGGTTTAGGGAGGTAATCGGCAGAAGGCGGTCTCTCAAGTACCCAGATCCACTACCATGGAGTGCTTTAAAGGTGGTCATTAGTATCCTGAAGCGCACCCGGAGACCAACAGGTAGCCAGTGCAGCTCGCGGAGGACAGGTGTAACGTGGGCGAACCGAGGTGCGCCCACTATCACTCGCGCGGCTGCATTTTGGACTAGCTGTAGTCGCCGGATGCACTTCAGGGGCAGCCCCATGTAGAGCCCATTGCAGTATTCCAGTCTGGAGATCACAAGGGCTCGAGTGACTGTTGTGAGGGCCCCCCGATCTAGGTAGGGCCGCAACTGGCGGACCAGGCGAACCTGGGCAAATGCCCCCCTGGTCACAGCTGACAGCTGGTGGTCAAAAGTCAGCTGTGGATCCAGGAGGACTCCTAAGTTGCGGACCCTATCTGAGGGGTATAAAATTTGACCCCCCAGCCTAAGCGTTGGTGTATTAGCCAAATTATTGGGGGGGAAACACAACAGCCACTCGGTTTTATCCGGGTTGAGCACCAGTTTGTTAGCACTCATCCAGTCCTTAACGGCCTCCAGACCCTGGTTCATCACGTCCACCGCTTCATTGAGTTGGCACGGGGCGGACAGATACAATTGCGTATCGTCCGCATATTGATGGTATTTTATCCCGTGCCTCCGAATGATCTCGCCCAGCGGTTTCATGTATATGTTAAATAGTAGGGGGGATAAGACCGAACCCTGGGGTACCCCACATGTTAGGGGCCTCAGGGACGATCTCTGCCCCCCGACTAACACCGACTGCGACCTGTCCGAGAGGTAGGAGGAGAACCACCGCAGAACAGTGCCTCCCACTCCCACCTCCCGCAGTCGTCGCAGAAGGATACCATGGTCGATGGTATCGAAAGCCGCTGAGAGGTCAAGGAGAACCAGGATGGACGCATAGCCTCCATCTCTGGCCCTCCAGAGATCATCGGTCAATGCGACCAAAGCGGTTTCTGTGCTGTAACCAGGTCTGAAGCCGGACTGGAAGGGGTCAAGATAGCTAGCATCCTCCAAGGCCCGTCGAAGCTGAAAGGCCACCACCTTCTCAACAACCTTCCCGATAAAGGGAAGGTTGGAGACAGGACGAAAGTTGTTTAAGATGGCTGGATCTAACGATGGTTTCTTTAGGAGGGGTCTCACCACCGCCGTTTTGAGTACGGCGGGGAAGTGCCCCTCCCGAAGGGAGGCGGTGACAACCGCCTGGATCCAGCCATGTGTCACCTCCCTGCTGTTAGCCACCAGCCAGGAGGGACACGGGTCCAGAATACAAGTGGAGGCACTTACAGCTCGGATGGCCTTGTCCACATCCCCAGAGGCAACTTCCTGGAACTCAACCCAGAGTTGATGTGGCAGATGATCCTCCTGTGTCTCAGCTGGATCTACTGCGGTGGAGTCCAAGTCCGATCGAAACCGAGCTACTTTGTCCGCCAAGAATTGAGCATAATCCTCAGCCCTACCCTGCAAGGGGTCTCCCGCATCCCTCCTATTAAGGAGGGAGCGGGTTATCCTGAACAGGGCGGCTGGGCGTGACTCGGCGGACGCAACCAAGGAAGAAATATATGATCTTTTTGCAGTTCTTAATGCTCGAACATAGTCCTTGGTGCAGGTGGTTAAGAGTGCTCGGTTTGCCTCGGACTTATCCGACCTCCACTGGTGCTCTAGGCATCTCCTCCGGCGTTTCTTCTCCCGGAGTTCCTCGGTGAACCAGGGAACTCTCCGGGATCCACTGACCCGGAGGGGCCGTAGTGGCGCAATCCGGTCGAGAGACTCCGACGCCGCCGAGTACCAGGCGGCAGCCAGAGTCTCCGCCGAACTGTGGGCGAGGGTATCAGGAATAACCCCAAGCTCCGTCTGGAACCTCTGAGGGTCCATAAGTCGCCTGGGGCGGAACCACCTGGTCGGTTCCTCCTCCCTACGGTGGGGGTTTGGCCTCCGGAAGTCAAGCCTCAGTAGGCAATGGTCTGACCACGACAGGGGTATGATCTCATTACCCCTCAGACCAAGATCACACATCCACTGCTCCGAGAGGAATACGAGGTCGAGCATGTGACCCGCTGCATGGGTTGGGCCCCGAATTACCTGGGTCAAGCCCATGGCTGTCATGGAAGCCATGAACTCCTGCGCCCCGTCAGAGCGTTCACCGAGCGATGGCAAGTTGAAATCCCCCAGAACAATAAGCCTGGGGAACTCAACTGCCAGCTCGGCTACTGACTCGAGGAGCGAGGGGAGGGATGCTGCAACGCAGTTGGGAGGCAGGTACGTTAGCAGCAAACCCACTTGACCCTTGAGGTCCAACTTTATCAGCAGAGACTCACACCCGACAAGCTCCGGAGCAGGGACCCTACGAGGTAACAGAGACTCCCGGATTACAATAGCCACACCGCCACCCCTTCCCTGGGCTCTCGGCTGATGAAGCACCTGAAATCCCTCTGGGCACATCTCTACGAGGGGGACTCCTCCTTCTGTGCCCAGCCAGGTTTCAGTAATACATGCCAGGTCTGCCCTCTCGTCAACAATTAAGTCCCGGACGAGGGGAGCTTTGTGAACAACAGACCTGGCATTTAGCGACAACAGCCTGAGCCCAGGGTCCTGACTACTCGCGCCATCTGGTCTTGGAGTGGGACTCCTAGGGCCGGAAGGAGGGATCTCTGTAATGTAGCGAACCCTCCTTCCCCGGTAATGGCCAGCCCTAAGGTCCCCGCCGTATCTGCCTCTCCCTGTCACGACCGCTATGCTCCGACCCACTCCCATGTCCATGGCCCCCCCAACCACCCCGGTTCCTCCCGCCTTCCCCAGCAGGTCCTCCGAGTCAAACATTCTCATTTATCCACTCTAACAATCCCACGTAAAAATTTAAAACATATAAAATACAAAGGTAACAATTACTAAAAGTGGGCCATTCATTCAATTCCAAACAACTCCCATACACTCAACATTCTATTTAAAAATTGCGCAGTTATAATATATAATAATATGGAAACAGTGGAGGAAGCGATGGTCTGCTCCTCTCCCTTCTTATGTCCTGGGGAGATGTCCTTAGCCACCACGTCAAAAGTACGTAGTATGTAAGGTGGCTGTAGCCAAACAAAGTTGAGTGTAAAGCTCCAGAGTTCGTAAATGGCTCCCATATAGTCTTGTCCCACTGGTGGAGGTTAGCGGGCTGTATATTCGAAAGTCTCTTTCCCAAGGATATATAAGGCCCCCAATGTAGGGGACCAGAGTTCGAGGCTGACTTGCACCGCTCTTGCAAATGGAGGGAAAAATGCTGGTATTTTCGGGGCTCAATCCTTGTCCCTGTAGCCGCCATCCTCTATCGCTCCCTGCCAGTTGGCCACAATCCTACTCCTCCTAGTGGTTAAGTGGGCAGGGAGCAAGGTCCGGAGGGGGCTACAACGATGGTAAATAGTAAAGCAGCAGATGACAAATAATAAAATAGGTAACCAGTAGTAAAGTGAGCAGAGATAGATCCGAGGGGGGGGGCGTCTGGGGCAGTAGCAAACCCAGCCCTTCAATCTGTGGATTCAATGCAGCCTCCAACGGCTTCCGACAGCCCCCTTCTTTAAAATAAGCTAAATCAAAATTAGTCCCTCTCAGCTCACTAGTCACCAAGACTCACAGACGTACAGTCACAGTCACAACCACTCAGCTCCAATGAGTCAGTAGGCTGGCTGAAAAGGAAGATGTAGAATGTAATGCTGTGAGTCAGCTGTTTGGGGCCGCCATTTCCTCCATGCTTTCCTCCACAATGTTTTTCTTTTCAGCTTCAGCAGCTGCTATTCCGCTGCTCTGGGATGGCTAATAGGACCAGGGGCCAGTAGGTAATTGGCCAAGGGGCTCACCAGCAGCACCAGGGGCTTCCAAGAGATGGTAAAGTGGTGGGGGGGGCTCCGGACGCCCGCGCGCCGCTCTCACCGCCGCGCGCCGCCGTCGCCGCCTTCCTCGCACAGCTGGGTGGCCCAGGACCAGGGGCCAGTAGGTGATTGGCCAGGGGGCTCACCAGCAACACCAGGGGCTTCCAAGAGATGGTAAAGTGGTGGGGGAGGCTCCGGACGCCCGCGCGCCGCTCTCACCGCCGCGCGCCGCCGTCGCCGCCTTCCTCGCACAGCTGGGTGGCCCGGGCTGCCGCTATAATAAGATACGAGCCTCCGATTTTCAGCGGGTCCTGTGGGTTCCGAAGCTCTTAGGCTCTCCCAGGAGCTGTTTCCAACAGTTTTTGCGGTCCGTTTGGAGGCTTCCCGGAGCTTTTTTCGCCAGGTTGATGTGGAGCGAAAAGCCCGGTCGCCATTCCAAACCCGCGCATGCGCAAAGTATGTACTCTTACCTTTGTTTTGCCATATTATTTCTCCTGCCATACATGATTCTTGTTCCTGATGTTTTCCTGAACCTTTAGCTTTGCTGTTCTTTCCAGAACAAAACAAAGTCTTGACCCAAAGTGTCAAGGTATGACAAATATAAACTGTACTGGATGATGATACGTGAACAGAGTGCCAATACATCATAAGCTTTTCTGTAACACTGTTTAAAACTGCTGAGAAGGTAAATTCCAGTGGTGAGAGAAAACAGAGACAATTGGCAGAACAAAGACAAGAACTGAGGTGTAGTTTGTTGAGAGTAATTCCAATTCGATCATGGTTCCTAGAAATCTCTTAAGGGATTTAGGAGCTAAAAGGAGAGATAAGATAATAGCAACTGGCTCATTAACAAGATTGTAGAAGTTTATACACCTAAAAAACTTTATTTGAAGAGACCATAATTAAAAGAGGCACAACAAGATTGAAACAAATAAATCAGAGGTGGATTCCTATCGGTTCGGTCCGGTTCAGTCGAACCGGTAGTGGTATGGCGGCCTGGGTCACTGGAACCAGCAGCAACTCAGGTCTGCCATGCCCCTGAACCGGTTCCCTGGTTGCCATAGTCACCGCCACCATCTTATTTTTTTACTTCTGTGCATATGCAGAACAATTTTAATTGAACTGTGTATGCGTACACAGCACACATTCAGTGCGCAAAGCACACATACGAAATGTCCGCAAAAGTGGATTGGCAGTAAAGCCAACCAGGACCTACTCCTGAAATAAATCCACAAATATGGATAATTGCATTGCAACTATAAAGCCTCTGATCTTACAGGAAGTTCTTTCCATTTAAATTGTCCATCTCTTCTGCATCCGTAACAGCCCCAGTATAATTGCTTTCTTTGAATGCACACTATCAGCCCTCTGATGTAGACAAGGTCAGGAAAAACATCAGGAGAAGTTTCAGCACTGTTCTTTTTTTTATTTTGGGGTACAATAATAACCTTGGAAATTGTCAGATACTCTATTACATCTTACACCAAAATCAAGGCAGGATTGTTTTGAGCTTCTTTCTTAAATTTTCTTCTCTTCTAGAATTGAGTAAATGTTGCTCCCTTGCTGCTTTTTTCCTTTTTTATTCCCAATGCCAATGCTTTCCATTTGGGAAAGTTCCTGATAGAGGCATTGCCAATGCTGCAGGAGGATGCAACTGTCCTTGACTAGAAAGCACTCCTCCAAATGATTTGCTAAGACCTATTAAGTCCTACAAATCACGTGGTCAGTTTTCCCTGCTACAATGATATGTTTTGAATGCAGGTTTAAATTATTTATAAACAAGAAATACAAATACTATTCAAAGGAGGCCAATATTTCTAAGTATTGCTATTGCTGCCTTAAGTGCTTCATAGTTTTAAAACATTCGTTTTACTTAACTGCCCCTACCCAAAACAAAATGAAAAGGGATCCTATGTTTTTCACCAATATAATTCACCAAAATAAGTCAGATCTGCTTTAGGTCCAGCTAAATACAAATACGTGTGGTCTAGAATACCCAGGATCCAGTGATAGGGAACAAGGAAGAGAACCTCCAACAAATGGATTCTTCTTTTTGATTTCCTCATTTTAGGTGTCTTACCGGAAGTTGCAATGAAAACAGTCCTCTCCTTTGTTGCAACATTTTGGCAGTTTCCTCCAAACCCTGGTTTTTAATATGCTGTACATGCACTTTATGCAATTGATCACCATACACAATGATACATACACCAAACACCATGTTAGTACTCCAAAATCACACACTCTCCAGGAAATACTTCTCTCAAAAAGCTATTAATTCAAGATTCTGAGCAATTAAAAACAGATCAGCATGACATTTTTTTTTCAATTCCATTTTCTAGCATCTAATAATCTTATTTGGACAGTAGTTTAGGCAGAAATAATAAGGAGAAAGAGGGATTGCCAAACATCAATGCTATGGAGGAAAATAAATTAAGTATATTTGATTTTCACTTCTGGGTGTATGTTTCTAAGAAATCAGAGTCTTCACGATTAGCTATCTAATTGGAAATACGAATTATTATTATTATACAATTGTATCACAGCGGCCAGTTGTTTCGCCAGATTTGGCATTGATTACTAGTCGGGCCCCACCCAGGGGCCTAGGACGTTGTAACGTATTTTTGTAATATGCGTGCAGATCCAAGCAGTGCGGCTTTTTGCATTTGACTGATGGTGATTTTGTCAATTTTTAACTGTTTTAAATGTAATTCCAGTGCTTTTGGAATAGCACCCAGTGTGCCAATTACCACTGGAATTACCACTGCTGGTTTGTGCCATAGTCGTTGAATTTCAATTGTTAAGTCCTGGTATTTTGCAATTTTTTCATGTTCCTTCTCAGCGACCCTGCTATCACCTGGTATTGCAATGTCTATGATTGTGACCTTATTTTTCTCAACCAGTGTGATGTCTGGTGTATTATGCGCCAGTATTTTGTCTGTTTGTATGCGAAAATCCCACAAGATCTTGACCATCTGATTTTCGGTGACTTTTTCAGGCTGATGTTCCCATCAGTTTGTTGCTGTTTTAATATTATAATTTTTGCACAAATTCCAATGGATCATTTGTGCTACTGAATTGTGCCGCAATTTATAATCAGTCTGCACAATTTTTTTACAGCGCCTGAGTATGTGATCAACAGTTTCATCAGTTTCTTTGCAAAGTCTGCATTTGGCATCATCAAAGGATTTTTCAATTTTAGCCTTAATGGCATTTGTGCGGATAGCTTGTTCTTATGCAGACAGGATTAGTGACTCTGTTTCTTTCTTTAATGTACCTGTTGTTAACCATAACCAAGTTTGTTCACTGTCCACTTTATCTTTTATTTTTTCCAGAAATTGGCCATGCGGTGCTTTGTTCTGCCAACTCTCCATTCTTGATTTTATCACATCTTTTCTGTATTCTTGTTTCGTCTGTTGGGCTTTCAGTAGATTTTTGTTCTTTACTTCGATTAATAGATGTTCTTGACTTTCTTTTAAATAATCAGCCAGTGCATGTTTTTCTTCTTCAACTGTTTGCTTCACTTGTAATAATCCTCTGCCACCTGATTTTCGGGGCAGGTACAGTCTATCAGTATCACCACGTGGATGTAAACTGTAGTGCATTGTCATTAGTTTCCTGGTTTTTCGGTCCAAAATGTCCAAATCAGCTTGTGTCCAGTTAACTATACCAGCTGTGTATCTTATAACTGGTATTGCCCAGGTATTTATGGCCTTGATTGTATTTCCACCATTCAATTTAGATTTCAAAATTTTCCTAACTCTGTTGGTGTACTCTCACCTGACAATAGTTTTTACTTCTCCATGCTTGATATTATCCAACTGCAGAATGCCTAAGTATTTGTAGGCTTCATTTTCGTTGCATTTAATTGGTTGGCCATTGGGCATGTCAATTCCCTCACATGCAGTGATGTTGCCTCTTTTTATGGATACAGTGGCGCATTTTTCCATGCCAAACTGCATTGAAATATCAGTGCTGAATAGTCGGACTGTGTTTGTCAATGATTGGATTTCTATTTCTGACTTTCCATAGAGTTTCAAATCATCCATATATGACAATGGGTATCACATGTTTCATCCATAATCATGTAGTTTCAATGGCCAGGTCGCACTATTTCGTGATTTTTTTCCAGTTCTTTTTCTTTGACTCTGGCATCTCCTGGTACCGCGATATCAATAAATTGTATGTTTTGGGTTTCCACAACTGCGATATCTGGTGTGTTGTGTTCCAAATGATGATCCATCTGTATTTGAAAGTCCCACAGGATCTTCACCTTCTCATTTTTGATAACTTTCTCCACTTTATGTTCTCATAACTTTCTGGATACAGGTAAATCGTACTTTTTATATAATGACCAGTGGATTAATTTAGCAACTTAGTCATGTCTAGCTTTGTAATCAGTTTGTGCGATTTTGCTGCATTAGTATATTAAATGTAAAACAATTTCAACTTTGTCCTTGCAAAGTCAGCAGTTCGGATTGTCAGTAGATGATGATTGTTGTTGTTGTTGTTGTTGTTGTTGCATTAAATTGGAACTTTCATGCCAGTACTTAAATGAGAAATAATTAGGACAGTTATGGCACTGTGAAGTCCCCAGAGATAACTTCTGGGCCTCATATGTGTTTATTTGAATCTTCATCTAAATCTGGGGAAGCTACATTCAAAGATAAGATAACTAACAAGAGAAAAATATAAGTGCAATTCCAATCCTTTATTTCTGGTTTTAAGTAAATATCATTAATATTTTGCCTATCCTTGTCAGAAAATAAACTTGAGTAGCTCAGAAACTGTTTTAGTTAATCCTATTTGATTGATTTTTATAGATTTGATGAAATCAGGATGTCTACTGGAGGTTTCATTAAAATGACAAAAGAGCTGGAGCCTGTATTGCAGGATTGTGGTGCTTATTTTATCATCTTCCTACCTATCCAGCTATTCACTTGAATAAGAGCAGGAAGACAATCATTTGAAGCATATATTTTTTTTTTGAATGACTGGAGCCATCAGTCTGATTTCAATAGCTTCAAATAAGCAATATAGTTTTAAAAGACTTGAAGAACAAAGGGGAATACTTAGAAACCTGATTGAAATTTAATTAAAAATTCAGGGGAAAATGTAATTAAAAAATCAGCGGGGGGGTTATTTATAAGCTGTTGGCAAGATGTGTCTCAGAAACTGAACAGGTTAAGTGGATGTAGAATTTAAATGCAATAATTGATATGCAGCAATGGGATTGTCACTGGAGGAAAAAGCATTAAATTTACACCAAATATTAAAGAAATCTGATATAAAATGTTTTACCACCGGTATATTACTTCAGCACTGACTGTTAAAATGGACCGCTTTCTAGAAGGTTGGAAACCTAACAATCAAATTGGATAATTTTTCCACATTTAGAAACAATATTGAAATGATGAGCTATTTCGGAAAATGATTTCTGAATAAATGAACTGAATAGATTGAAATGAATGAAACAAACTGCAATCTGCTCTATTTCCAATTAAATAATACTAAACTTCATTTCCCCATAAAGTATACGACACTAGCTTTGTGTAATGCAATTGCTGCAGGATACTTCATACTTCTTATTACAAAGTACATACATTTCTTTCTGCAGAAGAATGGCTAATTAACTTCTTGGTGTACACTTTAGTGTCTAGAATAACTTTGTATTTCAAACTAAATTGGACACAGATTTTAATAAAACTTGCAAACCAGTTTGGTTTATATTCTATATATGGACTTGTACCAATGTATAACTTTCTCTGAACATGAAGTCTTAATATTCTAATTTTCAATGATCTACTAAATAAGGATAAATGTAGTTCAAACAGAAAATGTTATTTATTTATTTACTTGCTCAATTATATAAATGCCTATGTCACTTTTATATGATTCTAAGGAGCTTACAATATAACAAATAAAAACATTAAATACTGTATTTTTCGGAGTATAAGATGCACCTTTTTCCCTCAAAAAAGAGGCTGAAAATCTGGATGCGTCTTATACACCGAATACAGCATTTTCTGCCTCCTGAAACCCCGCCAAAATGGCCGTGCATAGCCTTTAGAAGATTTATAGAGTGCCCCTGGGGGCTGGGGAGACAACATGAGCGGAAAAACAGGCCGATTTTTGTCCCCCCCCCCAGCCCCCAGGAGCACTCTATAAGCCTCCTAAAGACTATGCATGCCCTCTTTTTGACAAAAAACAGAATGTTTTTACTCAGTTTTGGGGGGCAGCCCCCCTCCCCGCAACCCCCAGGAGCACTCTGCAAGCCTCCTAAAGGCTACGCATGCCCTTTTTGAGAAAAATTTTTTCCTGTTTTTGCAAAATACGGGCCGTTTTTGGGAGGTCTGCAGAGTGCAAAAACTTTTTTTTAAATTTGCCTCTTCAAAATCTTGGTATATCTTATACTCCCGTGCATCTTATATGCTGAAAAATACGGTATATCATATAAAGCAAAAATAAAAAAGCACCAGATTATCAATCTATCTCTCTATCTATCAGAATAGAGCTGGAAGGGACTTTGTCTCCATTTAAAGACCTCTGGTGATAAAGCACCCACAACTTCTGAAGACAAGCTGCTCCGCTGGTTAATTGTTGTGTTAGAAAGTTTCTCCTTAATTCCAGATTGTTCTCTCCTTGATTAGTTTCCATCCATTGTTTCTTGTCTTCTAATCTATCTAATCCATCATCCACATAAAAGTGCATTTTACCCATTGCCAGGGCCCCAAAACTGAGCACAAAGTCAGGTTTTCAAGGCCTTACAAAGGTCAACAGGTACCAGACCAATCTAATCTCAGAAGGAATAATGTACCAAAGGATGGGTGCGCCAGCAGACAAAGCTCTCTCTGTGGGATCTGCCAATTGGCCCTCTCTAGTTTGATGGTACATGGAGTATGCTCTTCCTGGCAGATCAGGTAGAAATTTCAGAAAGAAAATAGGCCCTCAGGCAAGCCAATTCAAAGCCATGAAGGGTTTTTAAGATGACCACCAGCACTTTGCTTAGCAGCCAAATGCATCCTGAAAGCCAATGCAGCTTGCCTCATGTAAAAATTATCACAATATCAATCTGTGGATAAAGCATGATTGTTAGCCTAAGATAAGTGTGTTATTTCCTTAGTACTGACAGTGAGAAAATGGTTTAGTTTTTCACAGCTTTTTAGTCCTACTTATTTATAACACATTGCATTCATTTATTGTAACATAAAAGAAGTTAGAAAATAAATATCAATCCATGTATTTCTTGCACAGCTTAATAATTAAAAAGAAGGTTGGAAAGGTGTAGGTAGGCTCTCGATCAACCATCTTGGTCATAATTAAACAGTCACACATTTATGAAGTTCATCTAATTCATTATAGTACCAGCAGCAGGAATCAGCTTTTATGAAAATGGCCAATTATGGTGTCACAAGGCTTCAAATGTATGAAAACTCTTCTTCAGGCTGGATATTATGTTTAAAAAAGAAACAGGGAGAATGACATGAAGGGGGGGGGGGGAAATACCTTTAAGAAAGAAGGATTATGCAGATGTAATATTTTAGACTACGCTAGTATGAAACAATCTTAGAAGTGCACCCAAAGCTAAAAAGAAGCCACAGCAGCACTTCTTGAAAAAGAAATAGGAAAACTTGAAGTAATTTGAGAAGCATCAATTGGCTAGAATTCAGGGTACATTTCTAAGGTAAAGAGTATAATGTCAAGTATGGGTTTCAGAAATCCATCAAGCAGTGGTGTCCAAAATGTCTTTCTGCCTTACACAGAGTTTATTTGGCTTTTATAGTTTTAACAAGCAGGCAAAAGCAGGGGTAGCATCAGCATCTTATTGGTACATTCTCTCTTATTACTCTTGTCAATCTTTAAGTCCATCCCAGCCAGAGTAGAGGCTTCACATAACTCTAAGGTGACCAGATGTCCCGATTTTGGCGGGACAGTCATAATTTCTAACAATTTGTCCCGTGTCTCGGGGCATTTTTAAAAAGTCCTGATTTTCTGGCTTCATGTTGAAAGCCCAGTGGATTTGCTTAAGAAATCCTAACCGGGGCAAGACAAAAGACACTCTGGATTGACTTGGAGTGCCTGCCTGCTGGTAAGTGAGCTGGGTTTTTTTCTTTTATTTTTTTAAAGTATTTTAAAATAATATTTTATTTATTGTGCATAGGATTTTTTTAAATAGTTTTATTCTGTGTGGATTCTTTTTTTAATTTGTCTTAGACTATTTTAAAAAAGATTCTATCCAAAATAAATTGAAGTGAAACCATTTTTAAAAATTCTATGCACAATACTTTGAAATATATTGTGCATAGAATTTTTAAAATTAGTTTTACTTCAATTTATTCTGTGTGGAATAGTTTGAAATGTTTTACTTCAATTTATTCTGTGTGGATTCTCTTTTTTAAATTGTCTTAGACTATTTAAAAAAAGATTCTATCCAACATACAAAATACCAGCTGCAGTTATTCACTTAAGAACTGTAGCAAGAAAGGTGGTATAGTGACCAAAGTTACAATGGCATTGAAAAAAGTGACTGATGACCATTTTTCACACTTAGCGACCATTTTCACACTTAGCGACCGTTGCAGCATCCTCATGGTCACGCAATCAAAATTTTGATGTTTGGCAACAGTTACAATTTATATTTGTAAATTGTAGTTACGTTGAAATAAAAAAATATTACAATACTATTTTTGCATTGTATGAAAATGTTTGTTGCTCCGTATAACATTTTTAATCAACCCCGCCTCCCGGTCAAAGGTGTCCCTCTTTACCAATCTGAAAATCTGGTCACCTTACATATCTCCCTGGTACTACCTGGTTCTCATAAACAGTTGAGGTCATTGGTCGCTGAGCTCATGGCCATTTAATGCGCATGTCTGTACCAGGGACGTGCAGTTACTAGAGGCAAGGGAGGCGGAGCCTCACCACTCTCCTCAGGAAAAGAAAAGAAATTTAATTTTTTTTTTTAATAATTAAAGCCAAGATAGTTGCTACCAGATTCCAGGTCACAGTGGCTTGGTGTCTGCTTAGTGTTAACCAAAGCAGGAGGCGAGAGAACTCGGGGCCTCTTTTCCATAAGGAATTTTTCGCCTTCTAAAAGTTAAGAAAGAGTTAAAAGGCAAAGAAGTTCAGATGGAAAAGAGGCACTAATTCTCCCGCCTCCTGATCTGGAAGCAGCCAATCATGTCTTCTTGAGCACGCTTACGTTAGGCGGGTTATTTCGGAGGGCGCGCTTCAGAGGAGAGAGGAGTGGGGGAGAAGGAGGAGGCTCGCTCTTCACCCCTCCCCAACCTTCCCAGGGTCCAGATTCCCTTCGCTGCAAGCCTTGCTGTCTCTTGCATCCCAAAGGTGGGTGGGTGTGGGAGCTTTGGTGGCCCCAATTCTTCTCTGGGGGGCAGGGGGTGTCCCCTGGGGCTGCTGGCTAGATAGACTCCTGAGGAGTGACTCCTTCCCTCCTAGTCCCCCTGTGGGTGGGTGGAAATGTCCGCGCATTTCAGCCAGCCACAAAACGCTTAGCCGGGGGTTTCCTTACAAGAGCCAGATGGGAGAAGCCCTTGCTTCTTTCTTGTTGAGACGGGCACTTTGCATCGCGAGCTGCCAAGCGCCTTTACTGCAGACCTGGGCGCTTGGCGGCTCCCACGATGCAAAGTGCCCCGCCGTCCACCCGCTGACCCGGCCTGCGGCCGCTGCTTCTCCAAACTCCGCCACTGGAAGTCTCGGATCGCCTCTGGGGAAAGGCTGAGTGAGAAGCGGAGCGAAGCTTCTCCGCGGCCTCCCGGTGCTCTGCGCAGCGCCAGGAGGCCACGGAGAAGCTTCGCTCCGCTTCTCACTCAGCCTTCCCCCAGAGGCGATCCGAGACTTCCAGCGGCGGAGCTTGGAGAAGCAGTGGTCGCAGGTCGGGTCAGCGGGTGGGCGGCGGGGCACTTCGCATTGTGGGAGCCGCCAAGCGCCTTTGCTGCAGACCCGGGCGCTTGGCGGCTCCCGCGATGCAAATTCCCCACCACCACCACCGAGGCCGAACGCTGCCCTGCTTCGCAAAAGGATGCCCAGCTGAGCCTCACCAGGCATAAACCTCGCCACACGTCACTGTTCTTATAGAATTCAACAGGTATTCCATCTGGGCTCAGTGTCTTGTTATTTTTTTGGGATCTTCACTGCCTCTGATAATTCCATCATTGTAATTTTTCAATTTAACATTTCTCTTTTGGTCTCCCCAATTTTTTTTAAAATTCATGTTATTTAAGTATTGTTCAATGTTATCTTGTGGTATGTTTTCATGGCTGTATAATATTAAAAGAGATTTTGTATTATATTTTTTTTCTTCCCTCCAGTGTTCTATGTTTCCCTTTTCATCTTGTAATTAATGCATTATTCTCTTCTCTTTTTCTTTTTTTAGGTTGTGGGCTAACCACACTTGTTTGCGTTGTCAAAAAAAAGTTGTTTAGCTATTTAAATTTTCTGAACCATTTCTTCTTCAAAACTTCAAGTTTATGTTTTCTCAAATCTCTCTTTCCCTTTATTTTGGTTTTTTATAGATGTTTTTGCAGATCCGCTTCCAATTTTTAAAGTTGTTCCTCTAATAGTTCTTGTTTTTCTTTCTTTTTTTTTCTTGCCAAATATGCTATTGTCAGTCCTCGAACATATTGGCTTGAGATTTCTTGATAGGCTATCATTGAGGACTCTTTAATTTTGATGGTTATCTTCCTGAATCATCCAGCTCTCACTGGCATAATTCCTAGTTCCCAAGGAACTCTTTGATTCAGTGAGCTGCTCTCTAGGTTAGGTGTATGTCATATACAATCTTGGTCATCCCTTTTTGCCTTTCTTCTACCATTGTCACTTAAGAACCATGGCAAAAAAAGTCATAAAATTGGGTTTGAATCACCTAACGAATGATGTGTAAATGTGATTTATCTCTATGTGTCCATTGCTGGATGGCTCAATGTCTCGTAAAGAGAAGGACCAGGGGAGACATGATAGCAGTGTTCCAATATTTGAGGGGCTGCCACAGAGACAAGGGGGTCAAGCTGTTTTCCAAGGCCCCTGAAGGCCAGACAACAAATAATGGATGGAAACTGAACAAGGAGAGATTCAACCTGGAAGTAAGGAGACATTTTCTGACAGTGAGAACAATCAATCAATGGAATAGCTTGCCTTAAGATGTTGTGGAAGCTTCATCACTGGAAGCTTTCAAGAAGGGACTCAACTGTCATCTGAGTAGAGTCTCCTGCTTGTGTGGGGGGGGGGGAGGAGTTGAACTAGATGACCTACAAGGTCCCTTCCCACTGTGCTAATCTCTCTGAAAATCCCCGAGCATTTTTGGATTTGGCTTGGTCTAGGATGGTCACAGATTCCCAATTGAAACTATAGTTGAGTCTGTGTATGTGTTGTAAGATTAAGGGGGTTTGTGTGTATGTGTCTTCTGACTGCCAGTTGGTGTTTATGGATGCAGTCTGTCTCTCTGTCCTACATAGCGGCTCTTATTCCACATGTTGTAGATGGCCTCTAGTTTTGTCCTCTTAAGCTACTTAGTTGATTTTTGTTTTATGGTGATGCACCGTAAACAACCTCAAGGAGCAACTGGAACAAACCCAAAAATGTTGACATTGTCATGGCTCCATCTCTAAGCCAAAAAAAAAAAGGGGAAAACAAAATTCCAAATCAAACTACTCAAGCTAAACTCCAGAAAGAAAGAGATAAATGAGCCCAAATGAATAGTCAACATTCATCCAGTTGACCATTCTCTACTGGAAAGCACAATATGCCAGGAAGGTCTCAATAACAACATACACAATGCTAATCGGTCAGAGTTTTTTGCCGTTTTAGAATCAGTCTCTAAAACCACAGAAATTCTTCCCCTGCAGATCCAAGCAAACAAACCTAGGGAACCATACCAGAGACCAAAAGAACCCAGAATCTGAACTCATTCACTTTAAGAGACTGATGTGGACACACATCTTATACACAATATGCCTGATGGGTCACTGCATAACATTAAAATATAAAAACCAACAAAACGATAGTAACTACAAACTGTACACCCTACGGTACCTGCGAAACCATTTCCTGCCCTCCACAACCACACCTTCTGGACTGTAGTCTCAACCTACCCCATGTATTGGGGAAAGAACCAGCTGTTTGTGGTCTCCTTATCACCCAGTAAGGGGATGGAGATAGGTTGCTGGATCTCATAATCCTCTTTCTCAGGGCAGGGCAGCTATGGGAAAGATGCGCTAACTAGGTTTCACTGGGTGACAACATCTAAGCGAGGGGGCCAAGAGGGACCCACCCTATTTGACATGGTCGGATGGGCATGTACCCTCAGAGAGAGGCACGTATCCTGGATCTGAGGATTTGTGGCTTGAAAAGTGATGCCCAGGACTTTGTTTTGTGCCTAAGAAAGTTTCCACAGCAAGACTAGCTGTACAGCCCGTTGCATGACTCCAACTGTGAAAGGACCAATTTGTGACAGACTGGGAGCATTCCTCTCAGTCCAAGCATGGCTGCAGGAGATAGCTCTGTGCAAAGGCAGTTACCAGCCACTCCTGGAACAATAGTTGTGAGTCCAGAGAAAACCCAAACTGCCTAGTGGCTGTCTCTTGGGGAGCGCTTACCCCACTGAGAGCCAGGGTTGAGGTGGGTGGACTCCGTTCCTACCTATGGTGAAACGCAAAGCCTCCAAGCTCTGCGCAAGCATATGAATAGCATGGTCTGAGTGTCCAGAGTTTGTTGCTGCTCCTTTTTAATCCCAACAGTAGAGGTGAAGTCATTTGGCAGGAGAGGGTATAGTACAGTATTATGTGGCCCTTTGTGAGCTCTTTTCTTTCAGCTTAACCTAGAATGAAAGGAACGGAAGGCTTTCTTTCCTGGGGCCCAAATACTAGCTGTCTTTGCTGTGGAATCAGCAAGCCAGCCCAGAACTCTGGTTTCTAGAAAAACGTCTTGGGAGGAAGGCTGCTCCAGGCATGGAGACGATGCACTCCGTGGAGAGAGCAGAGCCTGAGTTCTTCCCTCACAGACCAAGGGGCAAGGGGCTTCTGCTTCTCTCCAGCATCTTTCCTCAGACAGGGAGGTCACTGGGCAGAAAACCAAGCAAAGCTTCCTATCCTTGGCATATGCCATAGTGTGACTTGATGGTTTGGTAGTGCTGCAGTCTGCTTCGGGCTGCCCACGCAAGGCCAGGACCATTCTGGTGGACCGACCCAGATACCTTATGGGTACAGTTGATTTCTGGTGAGAGACTGTTTTACCAGAGATTCTGGTCTCTTGCCACAATTGCTTCTGAAAGTTTTTAAGGTCTCCTTTGTTTGATTGTAAATTTACTTTGTTATTGAAAGGAAATACATTTGATATGATAAATCAGATATGTTTATGTGTCTCTGTGTGTGTGTGTTTTTCGCCAAGTATCAGGCAATGGCCCAGGGACCGGATGAATGAGATAAGATATCCAAACACAATGAACACAACAGTTAATAAGGAGATTTCAGGCTTTATTAAGTACCTGCAGAAGGCAAATTAAATAGAAGAACCAATCAAGTCTTAGAAGATGTTTCCCTTCTCATCCAAGAAGCTTCTTCAGCTCTGATTGGATGGTGGGAAGGAGAGGATTGATATTCCTTGCAGACAGCTGGTCATTTGCATTTTTTTAGAGAGTTGGTGAGATCACTTGGATGTTTGCCTGATCCTCAGGATCACCTGAGTAGTGCAAACGGCTGTGCAGCGTTTTGGGAACTGCTGAAAGGATTCCCGTAGTCTGCAATTTTTCTGGAAATCCGTTCATGCTGCCACACCTTCAGGTCCAAGGATCTCCGTCCAGCTGCTGGGAACCCCATAACCCCCCTATAGTAATGATGATACTCAAAAGCCCTGAGTGTATAGCCCAGACTGTGGACCAGACCATGGTCTGTAACTGTCTGACGCGCATGGAAGTCTCGAGAGGTTTCCTGATAATGCACCTCTTCCCTTCCCCATAAGATGAATTGTTATGCCGGCAATGCTGCAGTCAAGGGACCCTCCTGATTTTGGTTCATTCCTTTTCACTTTCAAAGCTTTGTTTCTCTGTGCTCTACCGTTGTCTATCCATTCTTGGCATTTTGGCATAAATTGTGCTTGTTCTTTGGCCCTTGTTTTTTTTCCTTCCTCCATATCAATCTCTCCTTATTTCCTTTTCCTTTTTCCCTCCTCTCTCTTTCTTTTATCCTCCCACCCAACTTAAGGCACCATCTAGATAATCACAACTGTTGATGACAAAGGTTCCTTGATTATGAAGCTCATGTTGTAATACCATAGTCCATTAAGAAAACAGTTTGCCACTCGCTCCAAAAAGGCCCAAGAAGTTCTGGAAAACCAAAAGAATAAATACTTGCTGATACATTTCCAGTTTGTTCATTTAGTCATCTTGATCGCAGACCTCATGCTACTGCTTCTCATATTGCATGATTTCTTCAGGGCATTTTCTCTGGATTCCTTATTTCCTTTCCTTCCTCCATATCAATCTCTCCATATTTCCTTTTTCTTTGTCCCTCCACTCTCTTTCTTTTATCCTCCCACTCAACTTAAGGGAGCATCTAGATAATCAAAATTCTTGATGACAAGGGTTCATTGGTTATGAAGCTCATGTAACAGCCGAGGTGGCGCAGTGGTTAGGGTGCAGTACTGCAGGCCACTTCAGCTGACTGTTATCTGCAGTTCAGCGGTTCAAATCTCACCGGCTCAAGGTTGACTCAGCCTTCCATCCTTCCGAGGTGGGTGAAATGAGGACCCAGACTGTGGGGGCGATATGCTGACTCTGTAAACCGCTTAGAGAGGGCTTAAAGCCCCATGAAGCGGTATATAAGTCTAACTGCTGTTGCTATTGCTATTGCTATGTTGGAATACCGTAGTCCATTACTAAAACAGTATGTCACTCACTCCATAAAGGCCCAGTAAGTTCTGGAAAACCAAAAGAATAAATACTTGCTGATTCATTTCCAGTTTGTTCATTTAATCATCTTGATCGCAGTAACACTAGAAGCAGCAGAAATGAGAGACAAGTATATATCAAGATGGAATGGATGGGGAGTTTCAGGCCCTCCCTCACGGAAGTCATTTAAGGGTATCTCAAGCTACTCATTCACCTATTGCCTGGATACTTCAGGGCATTTTCTCTGGATTCCTAGAGCCATTCCTCCAGATTGTTTCTGGCTTCATCTGGGGATTCATGACTGAGGTTTTGCAGAGATGATTGTAGCTATACTTGCATATCTGTTATGGATGCAGTAGAACCAGGCTGTCTGGAACTTACTAAAGATGTTTGAAGCCATCCATCCATCCTTCAATTTATTTCAGAGCAAGCAGGTTCTACCCAAATGACTCTCACCTTCGTCTTTCCCATGCTTGTTTTTGATTCCTTAGATTATTTGCGATCCTGGATGCCCTTAATAGATGCTTCAAGCCATTCCTGAGGACCTACATGGGATGCTTTACGGTCCTCCCTCTTTGAAGCTGTTTACAGATACTTCAAGCCATTTTTGGCATCTTGTTTGTTTTTCAAGGATTCCTGAAGCCATTGTTCAAGAAGTGGTATAGGTTCTTCAGAAAATGCAGAGCTTTCCAAGGATCCTTGAAGCCATTGAAATATATTTTCCACGGTTCCTTCAGAACATTGCTTCTTGAGATTCTCTATTGATTTTTCAAAGCATCTCTTCCGTAGGCTTTCTCAAGACTCTGACTGGACTTTTGCCACCAAAAAACAAGTAGATAAAAAAGGGGAAACAAAAAGAAGGCCTTCCAGAAGTTGTTTTCCTTTCACTTTCTTTCTCTTCTTATCATTCCTGACTTTTCTTTTTTTTTTTTTCATATCAACTCATTTCTTTTCAAGGTTCTTTCCAACCATATAATAATACAGTATCTTCTTTGGCCAGTAGATGGGGTCTCAACTGTTATTTTGGGTACCAAGATGAGGGAGACCTCTAACAGCTGATTATCAAAGTTCAACAAAAAGAAAAAAACATTCTTTTTACAATTTCTTCTAACAGTCAAACAATATTGCAGGCAAATCAAAGTCACTTTTAACAGCAACAAAATTCCAATTCAGTCTTTCTATATCGTAAAACTTCATATTCTTCCATCCAAATGTGATTTCTCTTTTGGGTCTTATAATTTATCTCCGTGTATTAAGTTGCCACTTTGGAGACTTTTAAAACTTCTTTTATTTAGGTGGGTCTCTAATTTGAAAATCTTCTCACCCAGTTCCAATCCTCTTTTCACACACCACTCCAGCTCGGTTGCTCCAGCTTTATTCCAGTCATAATGGCTGTCCCTCTTCTCTACCCGTCGGGAGGGCTCCTGGGATCAAGCAGGAGAGCTGCTTTTCTCCCAGAATCAACAAGTAATCCCTCGCTTCTTCGCTACCTCTCCAGGGTGACCATAAAGACCTCCTATGAGAGTAGAATCAGCCGGGATATGTGGAACACCCAAATGTAAGTCCACAATAGTTAAAATTGTTGATGACAAGGGTTCATCCTTCAGTTTCTTTCAGAGCAAGCAGGTTCTACCCAAATCACTCTCTCCTTCGTCTTTCCCATGCTTATTTTTGATTCCTTAGATTATTTGAGATCCTGGATGTCCTTAATAGATGCTTCATTCCTGAGGACCTAGATGGGATGCTTCACGGTCCTTCCTCTTTGAAGCTGTTTAGAGATTCTTCAAACCATTGTTGGCATCTTGTTTGTATGTTGCAGGACCTTTTCCAAGTTTTTCAGGGATTGCTGAAGCCATTTTTGAAGAAGTGGTATAGGTTCTTCAGAAAATGCAAAGCTTTCTAAGGATCCTTGAAGCCATTGAAATATATTTTCCACAGTTCCTTCAGAACATTGCTTCTTGAGGTTCTCTACTGATTTTTCAAACCTTCTCATCTGGACTTCTGTAGATCCCGAATGCTTTTAATAGAGGCTTCAAGGCATTCCTGAGTATCTAGGAGTGGCGTTTTAGGTCCTTCTTCCTCAAGATTCTTTATAGCTATTTCAAGCCATTTGTTGGCACCTTGTTTAGATACTTCAGGACCTTCCTCTTCCAGGTTTTTCAAGGATTGTGAAAGACATTTTTCAAGAACTGATCTAGGTTCTCTAGAAAGGGACAGCCTTTCTAAGAATCCTTGAAGTCATTTTAACATATTCTTCAGATCCTTCAGGACATTACTTCTTCAGGTTTTCTATTGATTCTTCAAGCCATCCCTTTTTTTCCTGGCTTCCATGAGACTCTGACTTGAACTTTTGTAGGATATCTCTTTGTCTGTTTAGGGGGTTTCTCCTATCCGTGGGGGGATTTGCCTTATCACCCCAGCATCTACAGAGTATCCCCTTTAATCTGTTGACCCCTTCAGGATCAACAGTGCTCAAAAAAGAGCCCAAACAAAGGAGTTAGAGTTAGGAGAACTTCCTTCCCTCCACTCTAAGCATGATGACGTCACCACAGGAAGTCCCCTTCTTCAGGTTTTCTATTGGTTCTGCAAGCCATCCCTTTATTTTCCGGCTTCCACGAGACCCTGACCTGAACTTTTGAAGATGTTGAATGCCTATAATAGATGCTTGAAGCCATCCCTCCACATCTAACTCGCACGTTTCTGGCCCTTTTTTCTGGAGATGATTTATTGATTCTTCTAGCCAATCATTCACATCCTCCCTGGCTGCCTTAGCACATTCCTCCGGGAGGTTGGTGGCAGATGCTTTAAGCCATTCTGGCAGGGTGTGTTTTGACCGTTCAGAGTAATCCTCTTTTAGGAGTTTGAGAGATTTCTGCAGCCACCTCAGAATATTTGACCCGGGTTCCTTAGATTTTTTAATTTTGTCTACCGAAGCTTTAAGCCATTTCGGATTCAATTGATATTCCACCATCTGAGGCTTCATTTTCTCTTGAGCTTCTGTCTTGTCTTCCTTCTGGTCTCCGTGTGTCAATAAGGTGCAGCGGCTTATCCTCTGTAGTTCCTCTCTGGAAAAAAAAATCAGAATGTTAGCTGTGAATCTGCGCCAACAACAAAGTATTCTTAGTTAAAATAACGGGAACTTCTTTGATGTCAGGAAACTCTCACTCTGAAAGTTTATGAATATTGTTGGGCACCGGGGGATGGAGATTGAAAAGTCTCTTCTATACCTATCTTCCCATTCCATGAGACTAACTCCTAGATTTGTATATGTGAAAGTATAAGAGCCACAGTTTGTTAATTTCTTTCTATAGTAAGAAGAATGTCAGGTTTTTCCAAGCTTTCTAAGATAAGGAGACCCTAATATGAAATTCTGGAAGAAATAGTTTGTGGTGTCTATCTAAACATTTCTCACCTGCACAGTATTTCTTCGTACGCCTCTTTCTCATCGGTAAGTTCGATATTTTTAAACGTCAGAATCTCTGTTTTGTTTCGGAGCTCTTCACATTCTACGGTCAGTTTTGACATCACTGCTCTCTTTCTGTAAATTATGAGGACCAGAGAGATATTAGCCCTCTTAATTTATTACTTGAATTACTAATTATTATTGTATTCTATTATAACTATTGCTCTTCTCTTACTCAGTTATACATACATACATACATACATGCATACATACATACATACATACATACATACATGAATGGAATACTTCTTTTATCCAGTATATCTGGCCTAAGGGATCTAATAAATAAATCTGAATTTGAAAGAAAAAGTCAAATCGCTATCTAAATATTTCTCACCTATTAAGTTCTTCTTTGAGAGAATTATTCTCATGTAGGAGCTCTGCTTTCTCCGCAGCTTCTTTCTGAGCCTCACAGTGGAGTCTCTCGTTCTCTTGCCTCAGTTTCTCCAGCTGCCCAAGTTCCTCTGAACCGATTTTTCTGTAAAATATCAAGAGCAAAGTGTAATTAGCTCCCTTAGGTTTTTTTATTTGAATTATAAAACTTGTTTAAAATTAAAACTAATTTAAATAGCTGAGAAAGGAAGAGAAAGTCAGGGTGGCTATCTAAATCTTTTAACCTGCTCAAGTTTTCTTTATAATCTTTATACTCTTCGGCCAGCTGGTGGTTTTTCTGTATAAGGTTCTGAATTTGGACTTTGAGCTCCTCTTTTTCTGCCAGAAGTTTCAAGATTTCCATTGTCTTTCTGCAAATTATGAAGACCAGAGAGAAATTAGGCCCTTGGGTTTTGTTTTTTTTTACTTGAATTATCAACTTTTTGATACAATTACAACACATTCCACCCTTTTTTCCCAAGCTTTACTAGAATATAATTTTCCATCACTTGTTTCATAAAATGGCCCCTCCCATTGCCAATGGACAAATGATGAATGTTGTATAAAAAAGTGTGAACTGAATAGGGTTATAAAATGATGTGATGAACTATGCAAAGACTTACGTATAACTCTGGTCCATTGCTGTTTTCAGATCTCCTTCCAATTTTTCAGTTTTTGTCTGAACAATCTAGAGAAGCCAAAATACATCACAAGTCAGGAATATATTTCCATGCTAGGTTGCTTACCCAATGGGAACGCATCTTTAAACTGATGTTCTGGTCCATGTGCCTTTCTGGACTCCGGGAAACCTGGCAGTTCCGTGAAGAATGAAGAACAAAATGAATTTTAAACGCTTGCTTCATAATTTCCTTCATTTCATGGTCATGAGAAGAATTACATGAATTTGTTTTCCATAAATTCTCTCATGTCAGTGTAAAGAAGATATTCGTTGAAACATCCGCTTTAGGAAAAAAAGTCTGGGGTGTAGACAAGCATATTTGTGCATATTAAAATCATGCATGTCAAGATGAGCACAAATGTGCAACTCCCGATTTATTGCTGTAGATGTTTAATGCAGGCAATAAAGGTTATTCACACCGGGATAGAAAAAGAAAGATTTAGTGTTAGTTCATTTGTTTAGGAAATGCAAAACACGGTGGTTCAAACAAAATCTGAATCATCTACATTTTATTTCACCACCATTGGTGTTGTATGTGGCCAAAGAAACTAGCTAATGTGGCAAAGAAGGAACCAACCAAGAATGAGCATGAACTCTGACAATTGCCATTCTTGAATAGAAATTACAAATAAACTAGTTTGTATTGAATAGATGTGTGTATGTATGGATTTCATCCATATAGTAGAAATATAAAGCGAACATATATACTCTATAAAATATGCTACACATGCATTATTCACAATTACCAATTGTGAAGAAATCATTTCTTTTCATTTTTCTCATAAATATATTCCAAGGTGAGCTACAAGTATACATTATATACCTCAGCACGTCTCCGTTCTTCGGTGGTAGATGACAGAAGAGGAAGTCTCGATCGTTCTCCCTGCAATGACCAAAGACCCAATTTTTAATGATTTTTGGGAATGGCTGGACGAGTCCCTGCAGTTTTCTTAGCAAGGTTTTTCAGAAGTGATTCGGTGTTGTTTTCTTCCTAGGGCTAAGAGAAGCTAACTGGCTCAGGGTGACCCACTTGTCTTTGCTTCTACAGTGGGGCAAGAAATGTCGGTCTCTGAGTTTGCAGGTTGATGCCTTAACCATGGCGTAACAGAAACCATAATTAATATTCTGTCTGTCTGTCTCTAACTACCTAATCTGCCTGTCTGTCTTTCTTAAATTTCTATACATTCCATCCAGTGGTGGGATTCAAACAATTGAACAACCGGTTCTCTGTCCTAATGACCAGCTGGGTGGGCATGGCTTGGTGGTCAAATGTCTAGGTGGGCGTGGCCAACTCAATGTCACTCATGTCGATGGGGGCTTCGCCTTAGCTGTTACAATGTCATAAGGGTTTACCGGAGAGGCAGTTTCTGTAAGCAGGGCAATAAAGATTAGGCTAGAAACAACACTAGAAAGTTTCCTTCCTGCCTTCCTTACAGGATTAGCCCTGTAAAGCGGAAAAAACCAAAGTAAGATTTCTTCCAACAACCGGTTCTCCGAACTGCTTAGAAAGTTAACCACCGGTTCTCCCGAATACGTGTGGACAGGCTGAATCCCACCACTGATTCCATCACACATTTACTGTGACAGCCTATGAACAAATATTTTCTCTTACCTCTTTTTGGAGACACCTCAGTTTTTTTCTTAATTTCCTCAACCGATCGTTTTCCATCGCAAAATCAGTGATGGAAACTAGAAGGTAAAGAAATAGGTGACAAGGCAGAATAGCTTTGGCATTTTTATTTCAAAAATTGGAATGTAAACTTGAGAGACAATGTCTAGAATAGGACATGATTGGTTAATTACATTTGCCCTCAAATTCCTCTACTCTGATCCTTTAGGACAAGCGTTGGCCATCCCTCCCCAGCAGTTTCCCCTTTCCTTTTTTTCTTTCAACTAAATATTTGGCATTTCTATTCCAATTGATAAGGTCCCATAACCTTAAGCTACTTTTCAATCTCCTATGACTTACAGGGGAAGTTTATGATCTTTTTCATGAAAGCAGATGGATAGACGATTCAACATGTGGGAGACATTCCTGTTCCCCAGGCTATTTCAACCCCTTCAAGTGTTTCTAGCAGCTACAACCTACCTATCTGAACCCCACATAATTCAATTTTCCTATTTATATGTGGCCCATCTGACCTAAAGGCAACACTAGGCAGCTAAATGAAATAAAACATTAACAGATTATAACAGATAACATCAAAACTAACATTGCTTTAAAAATGTAAATCCTACAATGTAGGGGATGCAGCAGTGATGGGATTCAAATAATTTAACAACCGGTTTTCTGCCCTAATGACCAGCTGGGTAGGTGGGGCTCAGTGGTCATGTGACTGTTTGGGTGTGACCAACTCAATATCACTCAGGTCGATGGGGGCTTCACCTTAGCTGTTACAATGTAATTAGGGTTAACCAGAGAGGCAGTTTCTGTAAGGAGGGCAATAAATATTAGGCTAGAAACAGCACCAGAATGTTTCCTTCCTGCCTGCCTTCCTTACAGGATTAGCCCTGTAAAGTGGGGAAAAAAAACAAAAGGAGATTTCTTCCAACAACTGGTTCTCCGAACTGCTCATAAAGTTAACAACCGATTCTCCCGGATAGGGGCGGACTGGCTGAATCCCACCACTGGGATGCAGCCATGGATCTGTGAACTATCTCAAATGATATATATAACTGGCCGTCAATATTCCCCATGAAGAGCCTTTCAATTCAAAGAACGTTTTTCTCTTTCATACCACAACGGACCCAAACAATTCAAAACAATTTCTAGAGGTACATTTTTTTTATTTAGTATGTGGGAAAAGTTCTCACTTTGTTCCCAAACGCCAATCTGCAAAGGTATCCCAACAAGTTACTTCCTCACAGTACCTTTTTTGGGAGGTCGCATGACATCACAATTGCATCAACAAAATTTGCAATAGTGATGAAAGCTTCATATGCAAAACAAGCTCAGCTATTGATGTTTGCAGCTTTTTTACTTCAAAGTTTGATCAGAACAGAGGTCGACAAATAGCAGAGGTCTTCTTGATACTCTATATTGATTCTATGATTTATCTGCCTTTAAAATGGGGATTGGCAACAGGATTTTACAGACATCCACCAAGGTGTCTGCCCCCTCCCCCCAAATTTCACTAAATACTGAAAGCAAACATGTCATCAAGGCTTGGTGCAAGGTGGGCAATGACATCTCAGCTCAAGAAGTGTGACATGTGACCCACTGGACCATAATTCCAGAAGTGTGTCCTTACCCGGATCCGCTGGTCCTCCACACGTTAGCACCTCAGCACCTTAGCACTTCACCTCCTCAGCACTTCAGCTCCTCAGCACTTCAGCACCTCAGCACTTCAGCACCTCCGCACCTCAGCTCCTCAGCACTTCCGTATCTCAGAACCTCAGTACTTCAGCACCTCCGTACTCCACACGTTAGCACCTCAGCACCTTAGCACTTCCGTACCTCAGAACCTCAGCACTTCAGCACCTCCGTACTCCACACGTTAGCACCTCAGCACCTTAGCACTTCACCTCCTCAGCACTTCAGCACCTCTGTACTTCAGCACCTCCGCACTTCAGATCTGTAGCACTTCAGCACCTCAGCACTTCCGAACCTCCGCACCTCAGCTCCTCAGCACTTCAGTGGTTGAGGTTAAAAGATGAAAAATTTCTTAGGCAAAGGAGGCACGTGTTCTCTCGCCTTTTGTAGAGGGCATTTTTAGAGGCTTTTTTTCTTTTCATGAGGGCAGGCAAAAGCAGAGTTGAAATCCTCTCTGAAACAGCTGGAAAAGCTGCGTGTATGGGGAGGGGGGAGGAATTCAAAAAGTTTGATTGCATGCAGAACCATGTTGCCTTTTCAAACACACACACACACACAAACACACACACAGAGCTGGATAAAAGTATATAAGCCCAGCTTCACTGATTACAAGTTTGAAAAGGCAACGTGATTCACCTGCAATCAAAGGCTCCGATCAGAAGGCAGCAGGGGAAGGGGGGGTATGGCAGAGGAGCTGCTTTCAAGCCTTTGGAAAATATATCCAATCCAACTTCTGTGTTTGTATTTGTTTGAGAGTGAGTGAGTGAGAGAGGGATCCAACTTCTCTGTGTGCGTGTGTCTGTTTGAGAGAGGGGCGAGGGAGGGAGAGAGGGAGGAAGGAGGGGGAGGGAGAAGAAAAAGAATGGGAAAACTTATTTTGCAAGGGGGGAAAATGCTGTCACTTTAAATCAGAACTGAGCATGCCTGGCTGTGGAATTCTGGGAGTTGAAGTCCACAAGTCTAAAAAAATTGCTGCCTCACCAGCCATAAAGATCACTGCACGTCACTGGTCTGTACATAACCTTTCCTCTCATCCCACATCTGGTTGTGCTAATTAGGTGAGCTCATAGGTATGCGAGGTGCTACTGAGATCATGGAATTTTACTGCACATTTCTTTACGTAATCTTTCCTCTCATTCCTACAGTCAAAGACAAGAAAATACACAGGTAGCCCTTGAGTTACGAATGTAATGGCCAATTACTTTCATAACCTGAGGATTGTTGGAATGAATCATGTAAAATGAACATGAAAACTCCCTGCTTTTGCCCACGCATTTGCTAATCGAATGCCCGGTTCATTAACAGCACGTGAGGTTTCTCAGTGTGAGGAAGGCCTTGGGTGGGTGGGGATAGTGATGGAACAGGCCACCTGCTTAAGGTTACCCAAGGCCTATTGACATACCTCATACAATTGTTTCCCACCTCCATTCTGCTGCGCCAGGTTACTTACCTTGCGAAGATCTAGCAATTTACACTGGTATACAAACTGTATATTCACTACTTTACATTGTAGCCAAGTGTCATTTCTTCAGTGTTGTCACATGAAAAGATATACTTAAATATTTACAAATTTTGAGGGGGTGTACTCACTTCTGTCATACACTGTAGCTATATAAATTTGATTAAATAAATAAACGAACAAATAAATTCTACATTTTTAGCCAAATCCAGCCCATTCCTGCTTACATTCTTACTGATATTGCAGAGTTGTCATTTCTTGGATCCAGGGCATGCAGTCACAAATAGTCTAGCTCTTCACTGCAGTTGGAGAATTAATTTTGACTCCAGTTTTGGTTGGCATCTCTAGCCTGGAGTTCTGCTATGATTTCCAGTGCCCTTCCTGCTCCGATCTCAACAGGCGGAAATGAAAAGGATTGAGGGGATGGCATAGGCAGATTGGAAAAGGCAGTGAATGGTTTACTAATCTCTAACCCAGGGAAACACTTAGACTCATCTTGGCACTTCTCTCCCACAGCTTCTCAGTGACGCAAGCCTATTTGTGAATTTTCCCTTTGCATCTCGAAGAAACTTCAATTGGGTTCAATACAGACTCGATACAAATAAGAGTTTTGGATAGGCAAATTTTGTTGTCGGGGAAGAAGGAAAAATATTGTGTTAGGTTTCCTTTCAACACATTACTTTTCATGATAATTTCTCTAAGGTCTACTTTAGTTCTGGAGAACATGAAAGAATACAAGCGTATCACTACATGGAGATTTTTTTTGTGTGTGTATCAATCATTATTATTAATAATAATACATTCACATAATGCATCCACTAAAGGAATTTATTTAATGTTCAAGTTGCATGACATGAGCTTTTCCATCTTATTCCATCCTGCTGTTTCCTCTCTGTTGGAAAAAGAGGCACAACAGTTGCAGACATTGAAGCAGTGAGCAGGAGATGGTTGATCTGCTGATATATTTTGATGCTATACTGTTATAGATGGCTGATGAAAGCTTCCTGCTAATTGATGAGCCAATTCTGAGGAAAAATAAGGAAATGCTGTTTCACAAATTGACAACTCAATCACAAAGTCAACATTAATGTCTCTGCCTCATGTTAGAGAATGGTAACCAATGAGGTCCTACAGACACCAATGTTACTCAACATTTTTTATTAATGCCTTGAGAACAAAATTGATAGGCTGTTAGTTAAATATGTGAATGACACAAAATAGTCTGGCCAATATCCAGGATGACTGTGTGAGACAGCAATCAAATCTTGAAGCCAACACTAAGAGGAACAGAGGAGTCCTTCAAAACTGGAAAAACATAAAGGAAGAAGATATAGTCTAGATCAGGGCTGTCAAACTCTCAGCTCGCAGGCCAGATGTAGCATGCACTAGCCACACCAACTGCAGGTTTAGCAAAGGGGAGGGAAGTTATGACACGTCACGTGATGAAGCCATCACGACACAAGTTTGATACCCCTGGTCTAGATGCACAGAATGGGACACTCTGGTTTTGATCTATCCTTCAAAGTGTGCAAATAGAAGTCTGGATGGTTCTTTAGATACCAATTAGCTGGTGAGTTCCGGTGATTTCCCAGAGCCTTTGGCTGTTCTGCAAGACTAAACAGCTCACAATTTCAGGCAGCCCATAGGCATACAAGCCTTACTTACACTAACAGTATCTTCTGGATGTCGATCTAAATACCAAGACATTAAAAGTACCATAACAATTAGAAACAATTCTAGAGAATAGAGAGGAAAGACTACATTAAAAAGCAAATATAATTTTGGCCTAACTGGGGTCCAGAATGCTAGCTATTCAATGGGAAAAATGGAAATAACATGGAAGAGAGTGGGAGTGGAAAGTTGACAGAAGCACTCTAGCCTGTAACATTTTGCTAAAATCATATAGGGGTGAGTTTATGTGGGTTTTGTTCAGCATATTTTTTTTTCTTGGAAGTTTAATCAGGAGTTTAAATGCTCTGTGATTTCCCCAAACCTTCAACATATATCAAGAGATATCTTACTGTAAAAGAGAACTGGAGAGAATGAAAGAGGTTATGAATGTGCACCATGTTGAATTTAATTCTATTAAAAGATAATTACATAACAAAACCAGACAAATGCTGTACATCAGTATTCATTTTAATCCAGCATTTCTGTTATTATAGCAACAAAATACCACCAAGAACCCAACAAATATCACTTGATGGTGTCAACTTTCCTCTGCTGTTTTCAGGCAGTAGCCTGGCACTAAACATGGAGGCTCTATTTATCTAACATTATGAAAATTGCTTGTGCGCAGTGAGTGATACACACATGGCTTGCTACCCAATAAGATGGTATTCTACACAACTTGCATTGTTGTACATCTGAGATAATAGGTCTGTACACATGCAATCATACACAGACCTGTATTCTGAAAAGGAAACAGAATATTTCTTCTCTTCTTTTTCAAGTAAAAAAACCTTTCCATGCATCATCTGAGAATTTCACAAAGCACAAAAGCTGATTATAACCTATGAATTATTCATTTGGCTTCAAGTGAAAGAGATCAGATTTAATTACATTCCAAGGGGCAACTCCTATAGAATTAAAAACAGCTTTAAAAACCCCTTCATGGGTCTAATATGGTTGTTTTAAGCATCAGGATACAGGGAACTTTAAATGTTCATACATATGCATATCAGGATAGAAAAAAAGTATTAGTTCACAAACTGAACAAAGGGACGTAATTAAAATTGTGTAAATGTCTTGGCAGTACACTCCTCTACTTAGAGAATCCTTTGATGCAAAATCAGAAGAAAAAGATGTGAGCTCAGCATTGGGAGGGGCAGGAATATAATAAAAATAGTTTTACCCAGTGGTGGGTCTCACTTATTTTTAACACCGGTTCGCCCTGTGCGCGCATGCTCACTTTGCGCGCACATACACCTTCTGTGCATGCACAAGGCCTTCTTTGCATGCCTTTGCTCACACATGTGCCTTCCATGCATTTGCTTTGCTCACGCATACGCCTTCCATGAGCCTCCACATGGGCCCTTTACTTACCTGACATCCCAAACGGGTCATGTGGAGACTCCTGGGAGGAGAAGGGAGGGGTGGGAGGGGAGAGGTGGGCGGAATGGGGCCAGCCATCGGTGGGATTTTCAGGTTTGCCAAACTGGGCAGATCCTTAGCTAGAGAATCGCCCAAACCCGTGCAAACCCGCAGCAGCCCACCCCTTTGTTCCATGAGCTACCCTGTTACTTCTGAGTGCAATTCAAAATATCACCTACAAAAGCCCGTCGTGGCATTCGGCCTGGTTATCTGGGGGCTGCTTGTCTCTAGTTGTTTCTGCCCATCTTGTGCATCCAGACAGAGTAGATGGGCTCTAGGGCCCATTACTTAAGCAATGACACCTAGCGAGACTCCATAAGCATGTTTTCTCTGTTGTTCCACCTGTCCTGTGGATTGATATCCACCCAGAAATCCAGATGCCTCCTATCATGATGATGTTAAGGAAACTATTGAAGACCTGGTTGTCACCTGAAGATTGGGGACAGAATGAAGGTTGAGCTCGTGCTGAAAGGCTTTTTGGTAACATGCTGTTTTGGACACCATTAACAAATTCTTTTTATCTTTTATACCATTTATTTAGTGACTGTTTAAAGTTACAATGGCAATGAAAAAAGTGACTTATGACCGTTTTTCACACAACTGTTGCAGCATCCCCATAGTCATATGATCAAAATTCAGATGCTTGGCAACTGATTCATATTTTTGATGGTTGAAGTGTCCTCGGGTTATGTGATTCCCTTTTGTGACCTTCTGACAAGCAAAGCCAATAGGGAAGCCAAATCATGTTACTAATTTAACAACTGCAATTATGCACTTAACAACTGTGGCAAGAAATGGAGCAAAACTCACTTAACAACTGATTTGCTTAACAACAGAAATGTTGGACTTAATTCCTGCAACCTGTTAACTTCTCAGAGGCAATGGGAGTTTGGACAGCCTATAACTGTAAACTGTATAAATAAAATAAAATTAAAAAAAATAGTATAAATATATTCTTTATTGTCATTGTACTTAAGTACAACAAAATTGGTTATAATTATAATAAAAAATATAAATTAAATGGTAACTTTCTCTTTGGGGAGAGAGTTCCAAAAGGAAACAAAAAGTTGTATGTCTTCTTCTTCTTCATCAGATGTGGTATTCAGTAGGTATTCAGTAGGTTCTGACCAGTTCTGGAGAACCAGAGCAGAAATTTTGAGTAGTTCAGAGAACCAGTAAATATCACCTCTGACTGGCCAGGCCCCCATCTATTCTCTGCCTCTAGCTGATCGGGAAGGAATGGGGATTTTGCAGTATCCTTCCCCTGGAATAGGGTGGGAATGCAGATTTTACAGTATCCTTCCCCTGCTACGCTCAGATAGCCACACCCACCAAGCCATGCCACGCCCACCGAGCCACGCCCACAGAACTGGTAGTAAAAAATAATGAATCTCACTACTGTTCTTCATCCAGGGGCATAAATGGAGAGGGCAGTAGTCAAAAATTCAAGATGGTAGTTGAAATCACATTATCACAAACTTCTTTCCAAATGTATCACACACGTATTTCTTGTACACAAAAGACAGGGTTGTGTCATGGCTGCTGCCACGATGACTTTTTGATATCCCTGCCCCCCATCCTAGCTTCTTGGTGAAGATTTCAAATTGGAGGGAACTTCATATAAAAGAAAGTATTCTTTCTCTCTAAGTATTTTTTAGATATTTCATATCTAAAGCCTCTTGGGCTTTGTGGAGCATTTGGTTGTTGTTAGTTGCAAAGTTGTGTCCAACCCATCATGACCCCATGGACAACATTCCTCCAAGCCTTCCTGTCCTCTACCATCCTCTGGAGTCCATTTAAGCTTTCACCTACTGCTTCAGTGACTCCAGCCAGCCACCTCATTCTCTGTTGTCCCCTTCTTCTTTTGCCCTCAATCTTTCCCAGCATTAGGCTCTTCTCCAGTGAGTCCTTCCTTCTCACTTGGTGGCCAAAGTATTTGAGTTTCATCTTCAGGATCTGGCCATCTAAAGAGAAGTCAAGGTTGATCTCCTCTAGGACTGACAAGTTTGATCACCTTGCAGTCCAAGGGACTCTCAGAAGTCTTCTCCAGCACCATAGTTCGAAGGCCTAAATTCTTTGGCACTCAGCCTTTCTTATGGTCCAACTTTCACAGTCATATATTGCAACTGAGAAAACCATAGCAGATCACTTAGCTGATGCAAAACAAATGCAATACAATCATCTAAAATCAACCTCAGTCTATATAATATCAACCTCAAAGCAATATACTTTAATTTTGCACTTACTAGAGTTTCTAAATACTCTTCAAGGGCAGCATCGTTCAAGGTGATGTCATTCCATAGATTAAAACAAGCTGAGTTTAAATCTGCTCACTCTTTACAGTTTCATTAGATCTTTGATTCTCCCTATCAGAACAGCAACAGTCCATCCTCACAGTGAGCGGAGGAAGCTGCATCACTCATGTCAGACTATCTGCTCTTTAATTTCATTATTAGCTGCAGCAATCCAGGAGAGGGGCTCTCACATCTCCTGCTATCTGATGCTTTAAAAACAAAACAGAATGAGTCAATAACTGGAGATACTGAGAGCTGGACGTGAGAAAAACGAGATAAGAACTGAGAACGTTTTTCAAATCAGCATTTATAAAAGATAAGGGAGCCAAGAGTATTTTGTGGAAATCAGACTTCTAAAACAGGCAAGGAAATAATGGGTTTGTGTGCTATGTTCCCTCTAAAGCATGTGCACATGAGAGTGAACAGTACTATCACACTTTTTACCACATGCATAGTAAAATGTTGAGCACAGATAAAATTAAGTTACTCCCAATTAATTAATAAGGCAGCATAAACCTCTGGGTGTGCCAGTCACATCCCCAGTCCTGAACAAAAGAGACTCAGGACCACAACTACAGCAGTGAGGGTCACTTGGTAGGAGCTCCTGGGGAAGTGCCTCTTGCCCAGGACAGTGGACCAATGGTCCTTTTCTGCCCTTGTAGTTGCAACCAACCTGCTCTGGATCAGGTCCAGTGAGAGACACATCAGTCATGACCTCTGAGCAACCTTCACATGAAAGAGATTCCCTCTCTTTCCCCTAAAAAAAGTTTTAATATCTATTGAGTTTAAAGTTCCACAGGTCCATAGCCATTGTGAGCTTTATTTTTTTTAAATCCATTCTAAAATTAATAATAAAGTTTAAATAAGTTTAGAATATAAGAAGCAGGAAGAAAGAATGAGAAAGAATGAAAGAAAGAAGGATATACACACACACACAGAGAGAGAGACATATATATATAAAGTCACAACCCCTGGTATGCCCAAATATGGGAGGAAGGTCACTACTTCCATTCTCTGTCCATCGGCTCATCATAAGAGACCATCCAGACAGAAACCCAATATTTTTACTGTTGCCTTTTTGTTACATTTTGTTGTATTTGTGTTGTGTGTGTGTGTGTGTGTGTATATATATATATATATATATATATATATATATATATATATATATATATATATATATATATATATATAGTGTCACTTATCACTTATCTCACTTATTTATCAGCACAAATACAACACACACACAAACACACACACACACAAACACACACACACACATATATATATGTATGTGTGTGTATATGTATATATATATATATATATATATATATATATATATATATATATATATATATATAGCGTTTCTTCCTTCCCTTTTAATGTTTCTTTCATTAAAATATCAAATGCAAAAACAAATTGAAATGCTTACAAAAGATTGATCATAAGTATCAGTTAGCATTGACTAATTATTTTTTTATAATTCATAAGTATCTATGTGTAGAGCCAGTTTGATCTATGGCATCAGGCTAGAAACCAGAGCTGGGAAGTTGATATTCATTGTATCCAACAGCCCATGAAAACTGAACTTGCCAAAGAATCATTATAAAACATAGGACTGGAAAGGACCTCAGTGTCTTTGACTCCAAACTCCTGCCCAAGGCAAGAGTCTTTTTTCTGTCCCAGACAAATGTTAATTTTTTTCCTGAAAACCTCCAGCAATGGAGTCTGTAGAGACTGACAGTCATCCAGGTCATGATTGTGCCAAAAGTACTTTTTCAAGAGGCAACTGGACTTTCTGGTTTTTTCTTCTTTGAAGATGTTTCGCTTATCACCCAAGGAGCTTCTTCAGCTCTGACCGTATAGTGGGGAATGGAAGGATTTATATTCCTTGCAGACAGCTGGTCATTTGCATCCTTATTTAGAGGGTCACTGAAGCACTTGGAGGTTTTCTGTGTCCTCAAGGTCACCTGAGTAGTGTTTCTGGTTCCTGTAGTCTGCATTTTTTCTTCTTCTCTGGCAATCCATTCCTATTCCCACACCATTCAAAGGGTGTTCACCCCAAATTGTATAGCTAAAAGTCTGTAGAGATTCTCAGTCACCCAGCTCATGGCCACCCAGCTCATGGTTATCCCAAAGGTGCTTTCTCAAGTTGAAGCACCTCCAAGTGCTTCAACAGCCCTCTAAAAGGATGCAAATGACCAGCTGTCTGCAAGGAATATAAATCCTTCCATTCCCCTCTATCCTGTCAGAGCTGAAGAAGCTTCTTGGATGAGAAGTGAAGTGTCTTCAAAAGAAAAAAACAAGAAAATCCAGTTGCCTCCTGATAAAAAAGCACCTTTGGGACTCCAGCAATGAAGTATCCACAACTCCAGGAGGCAAACTTCTTCCGTTGCTTAATTGCTCTCACTCTCAGGAAATTTCTCCAGTTATGGGTAAGGTCTCTCTTTAAGGAGCTTCTTGTCCTGCCATCAGACAAAAGCGGACAAAGCCAACCAAAGGTTTTAAAAGGAAAAAAATAGTGAAATATATTGAAAAAGAAAAAAAAATATTGTAGCGAATACTGTGAATTCTGAGCCAAAGACATCAACAGGATATAATGTTCAAAAGCTCTTAAGAGAGACGCAAGGATTCTGCCAAGTGAAGTACAGGGAGCAGACTGAAGAATTGCGAGGAAGGGCTTGGAGCAACTAAAGCACCCAGGGGTCCTTTGAAGTTCAGTGGCAAAGGACAGGAGATGCAAGGGGCGCATCGTGTTTCAGATTTGTTGGCGTTGTTCCTGAATGCCAGCAGGCTTTAGGAAGAGGGACTTTTGTTTGTCTTTTGGCTTCTCCAGATAAAGCAGAATTTCCTTTATGGTAACTAGATCTGAGCTGGGATAGACCATGTGTCTATCTACAAAGGAATTCTTACAACTGTTACTTCTTCAAAGGAATTGTTTCAACCATTCAAAGGAATTGTTGCTGTTACAATTGGAACAACCACTGAATCTTTTTTTTCCCTTCTGTCCCCAAATCATAAATATTGCTATTGTACAAATCCAGTTCACTTTTCTTTCCATTTAAAAAATAAAAGGGAATATTTCTTTAAATCATCATCATCATCATCATCATCATCTGCCAGAATATGTAACGAACTGTACTCTGCTCAGAGTCATCAGAAGGGAAAGGCCAGATAAGCCACATAAATAAATATCTTGCAAAGTTCATCAAATCCTGTTGAAATGTCATAAAAGCTCTTGCTATTTGTGCATTTCCAGTACTATTAAGATGTTCAAATCTCACTTTAGAGTTAGCCCTAATTCTAACTTGGTGAACTCCACATGGCCTGAAGGGAATCAAGTTGTTTTCTTTCCTGCTAATATTTAAATTTGCCTGGGGGTCAGTGCAAGTACTTAATATTTCTATTTCAAAGAAATGAAACACAAAGGGTTAATCTAATTGGCTGGCCATGATTGTTTCAAACCACTGTGGGCACAGCCCACCTTGGTCTTGGGACATAACAGCTGTATTTCCACAGAATGTTTAATCACATTGAGAGTCTAGTCATCACATTGGTGGCTCATCAGCTAAGACACTGAGCTTGTCGATCAGAAAGGTCGGCAGTTCGGCAGTTTGAATCCCTAGCACCGTGTAACATGGTGAGCTCCTTTACTTGTCCCAGCTTCTGCCAACCTAGCAGTTCGGAAGCATGTACAAATGCTTAGAAAAAGTAGGGACCACCTTTGGTGGGAAGGTAACAGCGTTCTGTGCGCTTTTGGCATTTAGTTATGGCAGCCCCATGACCACAGATATGTCTTTGGACAGTGCTAGCTCTTCGGCTTTGAAATGGAGATGAACACCACCCCCTAAAGTTGGGAACGACTAGCACATATGTGCAAGGGGAACCGTTACCTTTACCTTACAAAGCTTTATAAACTCTAACACTGACTAGTTTGAGGCAGGGGGACAGAGTGATTAGCACGATTTGCAAGCGCAGCTTAATTGAGTAGATTATTATTCAATCTGTTGTGCAAAAACCTGAGTTTTTAACTCTGTAACCTAGTTAGACATTTTTAATGCGGTGGGTCAGTCATCTCAGACCATTGAATAACAATCTGAAAACCACCCCCAATTTATGTTGATATAAGCAGTGGAAGGGAAACCCCCAGCTGTATAGAATGCAATTCGCTATTATTGCAAAACATAAAAACAAAGAATTAAAGGAAGAGCCCTCCTAGACTGAAATTATTCCAGATTATTGCAAGCAGCATTGACCATCCACTTCCTACATTTTATTCTGAACAGCAGAACCTAGTTATTGTAAATATTTGCATATTTGTCTATTATTTTGAAAGGGAAGGGCAACATATGGGTCACATCCAGGCCTCCCAGCTTTTATGATCTCCATCCCAAAATTATACTGTTGAAATTGAGAAGAGTTCTGCTGAATTGGATGATACCTAAAATACCTATTATATACAACAGAACAGAAACACAACAGAAATTCCAACACCCTCCCTTCCTGGGCCATTACTGCTATAGTTCCTCTGGTATTTGGAAGCAGGAAATGGTTTTGAAAGTATGGCACAAAACTATTGTCCATCTCTCTCTTAAGAGACGCTTCTAAGTTTTCTCTGTTTATAGTCAGAGTATTTTAATTCTGTCTTCCTCGGCTAAAAGAAATCTTCAGTAATTACTGACAGATTGTATATTTGCAGTCTGATTTCACCAGTTATATTGGTGGACCCTAGCTTTCTTGTCATTTGTATCTAAACATGATAATGTCCATTTCTATAAGCACTGAGTATTGAAATCCCTGAAAAATATAATTGCTCATTACTTAAATCAGTGTTTCTCAAATGTGGCAACGTTAAGACTGCATGTTGGCTGGAGAATTCTGGAAGGTGAAATCCACACATCTCAAAGTTGCTAAGTTTGAAAAACAGTTGAGTTAAATGAAAGGATAAACTCTGTTTATTATTTATTTGTCACACAGTTACCTTTTTAAGACTCAAAAGAGCTCAAAGAGCAAATCAGGCAAAGCTCAGATATGCTCATTTGCAATAATGTTTAAACAGCGTCCTCTGGTGGGCAATCAGATTTTGCATTTATAATTGGTCAGAATTGAAAATTCATTTTCATTTCATTGAACTGTATAGCGCTAATGCATTCCTGAGTATCCTACATATATAATTATTAACCAAAGGAATGGCATGACATTGGCACTCAACCCCCTACTGCCATAAATTGAAAAGCAAATCCAGAATTATCACTTCTACCCCTCCAAGTCCCAGGGTTAATGCATTTGCATTCTTATCTAATAGCTATATACTCTGTAAATTAAAAGCCAGTCAAAGTTAAGTGAAGATTTCAAGGATATTAAAAAAAAACCATTGCATTTGTAGGTACACAGGCGGGGAGTCCTAACTTCTTCCATGTGATCAGCTGGAATTTACCTTGGTCCTTTATCCAAAGATGATAGCTAGTATAGCAACCTCTTCAAACTTTGGGAACTCCAGATCTGTTGAATCACAATTCAAATTCTCCAACATGGGAGAAACTGTTTTAAAATGAATCAAATCATTCACCTATTTAGGTGGAGCCTTGCTTTATCCCAAGTTACTTTAACTATAGTTCCTTCCTTCACTGGGATGGTAGCTAACTTCTCAAACTTTGTGTTTCCCTCAGTTGTGTTGAATCACAAATCCCCTCCTCCCTGGCCATTGTGAGAAGAACACTTTTCTTTTTTCTTTTATATTGGTTTGTATAAGTTTTTATCTTCTTTTTAAGAAAAAACTTTAATAAAAGTGTGTGTGTGTGTGTGTGTGTGTGCGTGCATGCACGTGGGTATGTGTGTATAATATGTGAAATTAGCCAACAGAATCCCCTTAAGCATTTCCCCCCTTCTTTGGCAATATAAATGCAGAAATAAATTCAATCACAAATAATTTGATGATCCTTCATTATTTCCCAACCAGGTTGCTTGATCAAGTGGTTGATCGTTTCTTTAGTGTAATGGAAGCAAACAATTAACTAAGCCTATGTTTATATATTTATTTAGGCAAGAAAAACGAAATGCACAGGTACACTATAGGTGACACCTTGCTCAATAGTAGTAACTGTGAGAGGGATCTTGGAGTCCTAGTGGACAATCATTTAAATATAAGCCAGCAGTGTGCAGCAGCTGCCAAAAAAGCCAACACAGTTCTAGACCGCATAAACAGAGGGATAGGATCAAGATCAGGTGAAGTGTTAATACCACTTTATAAGGCCTTGGTAAGGCCACACTTGGAATACGGCATTCAGTTTTGGTTACCATGATGTAGAAAAGATGTGGAGACTCTAGAAAGAGTGCAGAGAAGAGCAACAAAGATGATTAGGGGACTGGAGGCTAAAACATGAAGAACTGTTGCAGGAAATGGGTATGTCTAGTTTAATGAAAAGAAGGACTAGGGGAGACATGATAGCAGTGTTCCAATATCTCAGGGGTTGCCACAAAGAAGAGGGAGTCAAACTATTCTCCAAGGCACCTGAGGGTAGAACAAGAAGCAATGGGTGGAAACTAATCAAGGAGAGAAGCAACTTAGAACTGAGGAGAAATTTCCTGACAGAACAATTAATCAGTGGAACAGCTTGCCTCCAGAAGTTGTGAATGCCCCAACACTGGAAGTCTTTAAGAAGATGTTGGATAGACATTTGTCTGAAATGGTATAGGGTTCCCCGTCTAGGCAGGAGGTTGGACTAGAAGACCTCCAAGGTCCCTTCCAACTCTGCTATTGTATTGTATTGTATTATAAAGTACTTAATAGAGTCTACAGATAAAAATTAAGGGAACTTAAAAGTAAGAGAAGTGGCAGCTATCAACTGACTGAATAAAAAAGAGAAATTAGAAGAAAATAATCAAGTTTATATACAAGAAATGAAGAGACATTGATAGCTGAAGAGTTGATTTCCGAAAAAGTAAAGTATTATTCAATAAATAAGCATTTATTGATGCTTTGAAGTATAGTTCATAGTATATGAACTATATAGCATACTTCAAATCAGAAAACATTTATATTATTTCATCATGAAATGTTTTTGGTAAATAAAATTTTAATTGCTTATAAATTGGTCCTCTGTAAATTGGGCATTTTATTAAAGTGTATTTATCCACCAAATAACTATAGACGTTATGCCACTTCTGATTAAATAAACTCAATTCTGCCACCGTGACACCTTTTTTTTCTTGAATCATTTTGGATTCTAGTGTGCCTCTATCTTCTTAGGTTTTTCTTTTGGCCCTGACTCATAAGTTGTACTCTAAGCGTCCTTAGATATACCCTGTGAGTTCCCATTTATTTTTTGCATCTCACTGTTTAATAGTATCCTGGTTCCTAATTTAGTCCCTGCTGATACTCCACCCTAGATATTACCTCTACACATATACACACATACCAGGGGTGGATTGCTGCTGGTGTTGCAGCTGGTTCACTTTGTGCACACTTTGTGTGTGCTGCGTGTGTGTGCGTAGTTGATTATCAATTGTTCTGCGCATGCAGAAATTACTAAAAATTACTAAAAAACACTGGGGAACCGGTTCGGGCGCGTGACCAGCCTGGGTTGCTGCCGGTTCTGCCATCCAGGCCAAAATATCACTACCGGTTCGGCTGAACCAAGTCAAACTGGGCCAAACCGGTAGCAACCCACATCTCTCTCACGCACACACACGCACACACACACACACAATCAGTCCCATCAATTCAACATGCTAAATTTTAAGCCAGGGATAGCATACTATTCCCTCCCAATAAATCTTATGGTATGCTTGTTTCATACAGTGCTTTGATTGTGGTTGAGTTCCCACAATACTCTAAATCACACATTTTAGTCTAGTCCAGTGTAGAAGTGAACTCACCTATGAAGCGCCACATGGGAGATCCAAAATGGATGATTTTACACCTGCTTTCTTTTTCTCTGCTATTTTACCTGCTAAAAATCTTCCACTTGTATAGATGATACTTACCCTTGTACATAAATAGTAATTAGAGGTGAAACTGGCATTAAAGAATTCAAAAGACCGACACACCAACCCATTTCACCATTAGATTTAATCAGACATTAGCTATACACAAATGCATCTGTGCATATATTCTTTTTAGTGCATTTTCGGTCTATGGACTTCTCCCAATGTCTTATCAGACAGTGGCGGAGCTCCAATTATGGAATTATTCATTCAGGCACTCATAAAACAGCAAGGTTTGTAGGATTACACTTTTGACTGTTATTTTGGGGAGCTGTTTTTGTTTTGTATAAGTTTTTACACATTCTGTACCTAAACATTATCAAATTTTATTTAAGAGGTTTTTGGGAAGAACATAGAAATCAAAGAAAAAGAAAAATAGTAAAAAGTGAAAAAAAATCCCATTTCTATCAATAAGGAAAGTAATAAACATTATTGATGCACATTTGAAAAATATGCACACGTAAACCCAGGGATGGGATTCTGGCAAACTGATAGTTGCGGTAAACAGTGGAGAGCGAACCTGTTCGGGCCCACTTGCCCACCCAGCTCCATATCTGTTTTTATCGGGAAACAGCGAACTAAGCACACACACGCAACCTGCATACATGTGATCGCCGCCGTCCCTACTATGTTAAGGTGACCAGATTTTCAGATTGGAAAAGAGGGACGCCCTTGACCGGGGGGGGGGGGGGGGGGGCTTGATTAAAAAAATTTTTTTTGTCAAAAGGTCACCCCAGGACACTGAAACCAGCATAAATACGAATCTGTTGCCAAACAAAATTTTGATCACGTGACCATGAGGATGTTGCAACGGTCGCTAAGTGTGAAAAATGGTCATCAGTCACTTTTTTCAATGCCATTGTAACTTTGGTCACTAAATGTTTTCCCCCTCCTCGAGACTCCTCACTTCTTCCTTCATTCCTCTTGCTTATCTACCTTCACCTTATCTGTCTTCTGCTCTTTCCCTCTCTTCCTTCCTTTCTCCTTCCATCCTTTCTTCTTTCCTCACTCACTCCCTTCCTCTTTTTTTCTCTTCCTTCCTCCTTCCATTCTTCCAGCTTCATTTCTTTTGCCTATCTACCTTCTCTGTCTTTCTGCTCTTTCCATTTCTTCGCTTCTGTTCCTTCCTTCTTCCCTCCTTTCCTATTTCTTCCTTCTTCCTTCCTTCTGCCTATCTACCTTCACCTTCTCTGTCTTTCTACTCTTTCCCTGTCTTCCCCTTTCCTCCCTCCCTCCCTTCTTTGCTTTCTAGTTCCATCTTTTCTTCTTTCCTCTCTCCCTCTTTTTCTTTTTTCCTTCCTTCCTCCTTCCTCTTGCCTATCAACTTTTTTTATTTTTTTTTTGTTACATAGACGACACATACCCACAACAATAAAAACAAAACAAAAAGAAAAAAACCCATCATCACATATAGCATGTCATTTGGTTACAAGTGTTTTAACATTTATCATTCTTATACATTTATTATTTCATTTAATAGGTTATAATATACAGTTTGGGTTGCTTTGTTTACCATCCCTTCCTCCTGTTATAACACCACCTTATTTTCCCTTTCTTTTCTCCCTTCCTCCCTTCTCTACTTTCTTCCTTCCTGCTCTCCTTTCCCTTCCTTCTTCCCTTACCTTTCTCCTACTCCTGCTCTTCCTCTTCCCCTTTCTACCCTCTCTCCCCCTCTTTCTCTCCTTTCCATCCTCCTCTCCTTACCTCTTTCTTCTTTCCATCATCCTTTCATTCTCTCCTCCTTTCTCCCTTTCTCCCAACTCCATTTCTGGGAGTTGAAGTCCACACACTTTCAAGTCTCGAAGGTGGAGAAAGACTGATCTATCTAATTAATATAATTATTTCTCCCTCTCTTTTTCACTCTCTCTCCAGCGCACACACGCAAATGCATAGGGCAGCCCACCTCACACACAGGTAACTCCGGGCGGCTTACGGGAAGAGGACAGCCGACCACTCAACCACGCGGGGGGGGCAGGATTTCGCCAAGAAAAGTTAACTTTCCTGCGAAAGGGGCCGGCAGCCTCTCAGCTGTTCCCGGCCGGGGAGACCTCCCCCCACTTCCACTCCTGCGACCCTCCTCCCGCCTCCTCGGAGCTTCAAGCAAGCTAACTGGGAAGGCCGGGGAAGAAGAAAAAGCGGCGGCGCGGGGGCGTGGCAAAAGCCCGGCTGCCGTTTCTCTTGCTGAGGGCGGAAGGGGAGGAGGAGGAGGAGAAAGTTAGAGTGGCAGCCCGATCCCTTCAGCAGCCGAGGCGGGAAACGTGCGTTTTGACAGGGCTTGCACAGCGCTGTGCAAGCGCTGCCAAAGTGTCCATTTCCCGGGCGGGCTGCCGTTTCACTTGCTGAGGGCGGGAGGAGGAGGAGGAGAAAGTTAAAGTGGTGGCCCGATCCCTTCAGCAGCCGAGGAGGGAAACGTGCGTTTTGACAGGGCTTGCACAGCGCTGTGCAAGCGCTGCCAAAGTGTCCATTTCCCGGGCGGGCTGCCGTTTCTCTTGCTGAGGGCGGGAGGAGGAGGAGGAGAAAGTTAAAGTGGCGGCCCGATCCCTTCAGCAGCCGAGGAGGGAAACGTGCGTTTTGACAGGGCTTGCACAGCGCTGTGCAAGCGCTGCCAAAGTGTCCATTTCCCGGGCGGGCTGCCGTTTCACTTGCTGAGGGCGGGAGGAGGAGGAGGAGAAAGTTAAAGTGGCGGCCCGATCCCTTCAGCAGCCGAGGAGGGAAACGTGCGTTTTGACAGGGCTTGCACAGCGCTGTGCAAGCGCTGCCAAAGTGTCCATTTCCCGGGCGGGCTGCCGTTTCTCTTGCTGAGGGCGGGAGGAGGAGGAGGAGAAAGTTAAAGTGGCGACCCGATCCCTTCAGCAGCCGAGGAGGGAAACGTGCGTTTTGACAGGGCTTGCACAGCGCTGTGCAAGCGCTGCCAAAGTGTCCATTTCCCGGGCGGGCTGCCGTTTCTCTTGCTGAGGGCGGGAGGAGGAGGAGGAGAAAGTTAAAGTGGTGGCCCGATTCCTTCAGCAGCCGAGGAGGGAAACGTGCGTTTTGACAGGGCTTGCACAGCGCTGTGCAAGCGCTGCCAAAGTGTCCATTTCCCGGGCGGGCTGCCGTTTCTCTTGCTGAGGGCGGGAGGAGGAGGAGGAGAAAGTTAAAGTGGTGGCCCGATCCCTTCAGCAGCCGAGGAGGGAAACGTGCGTTTTGACAGGGCTTGCACAGCGCTGTGCAAGCGCTGCCAAAGTGTCCATTTCCCGGGCGGGCTGCCGTTTCTCTTGCTGAGGGCGGGAGGAGGAGGAGGAGAAAGTTAAAGTGGTGGCCCGATCCCTTCAGCAGCCGAGGAGGGAAACGTGCGTTTTGACAGGGCTTGCACAGCGCTGTGCAAGCGCTGCCAAAGTGTCCATTTCCCGGGCGGGCTGCCGTTTCTCTTGCTGAGGGCGGGAGGAGGAGGAGGATAAAGTTAAAGTGGTGGCCCGATCCCTTCAGCAGCCGAGGAGGGAAACGTGCGTTTTGACAGGGCTTGCACAGCGCTGTGCAAGCGCTGCCAAAGTGTCCATTTCCCGGGCGGGCTGCCGTTTCTCTTGCTGAGGGCGGGAGGAGGAGGAGGAGAAAGTTAAAGTGGCGGCCCGATCCCTTCAGCAGCCGAGGCTAATTCTCTGCACGAACGAGAGCGTGGGGGCAGCGGCAGCCGCCCGCACAGAACTTCCACGCACTTCACGGACTTCTGCCGGGCGGCGGGAGCCCCGGAAGCGAGAGGAGGTTCTCTGCGGGCAGCTGCCACTGCCCCCACCCTTTCCTCCTGCCGCGGCAAGCGGAAAATTCTCTGATTAGAATTAGATTAGATTACTCACCAACAAGCGCAGCTGCAACCCCAAAAGACGAAAGGAAAATGGAGACTTGCGCAGGCGTCCTCAGGCTAAGGAGTCCAGCCAATCAGTGAGCTGGTTGGGATGGAAAATTTTCCATCCCAGCCAGCTCACTGATTGGCTGGAGTCCTGGCCAATTAAATCAGTGAGCGGCAGGCTGGGCTGGCTTAAATTTGTAGGTAGCAGATAGAACAGAGCCAGCCCAGCAATCTAGCAGCTGATGGGCGGGAGCTGCCAGCGCCAAAAAAAGCGTGCTTTTTAAAAAAGCGTGCGGGACGCGGGAAAATGCATTAAAAAGCGGGGGTGTCCCGCCAAAAGCGGGACGTCTGGTCACCTTATACTATGTAATCAGCTGTTCATCACAACAATGGGTAACTGTGCATGCATGCAAAGCAAACCGATTGTTACACCAGTAGGATCCCACCCTGCATACACATCCCTTACATGGCCTTCTGCCATTCAAACCAACCCTCCATACAAAACATGTAGTAACAATAAATAGCTTTTAAAGATTACAGCACCACTGTGCAAGCAATAGTGATTTTCTAGGCTAATTATGCCATTAATTTCCAGTCATTTTCCAACAACCTTTCAATTATATTACCGGGTCAATAACTGCCCCACACCTCATTGACACCTCTGTGTTGTATTTCTTTAATCAAAGCAATGCATTAATATGGGGAACCCTACACAACTGAAGACCTTTATTGACTTGACATAAAGAGTTTGTGAAATTTATTCCCTGGCCAAATGTTGAACATTCCTCAGCTGCAAGAACACAGTTTTAACTGTCTTGGTATCTGGCATCTGAAGAGGATTTATTGTCAGTCAATAAGAAGCTCACCTTCTAGCAAGAAGATAAAAAAAAATTCACTGTGCCAGTAAATAGTTTCTAAACACGCAAAAATTTATGATGCAAGGAAAGAGATAAGATGGTATGGAAACAGTAACTTATCCCCCGACTGATGTTCAGCAGGTATTCCATTACTTTTATCTTCTATTTTGGTCTTTATTTCATAATATATTTCTGGTGACTCTAATGCCACCAGGTACCCATTCCCAAACGGAAGGACATAGTGGCAATAAGCAAGTCTGCAGTACACTCTTTTATTACACTGTGTTTCCTGTTCAGTTAAATGCCTGTGTCCATCTTCCCTCACTGATTCTTACGTCTGAACTTTTGGTCAGGACACCTACAAAGCAATATCATCTTCTCATCTTTTCAGCATCAATCCAATCATGCCACATCCTGGGAGAATAGGGCGTCTAGTAGTAAGATCAAAGGGCCTATTGCCACTGTAAGCCAGTATTAGAGAGGAATTAATGTTGTCAGGCACACATTGGCCAGTCTCCCTGCCTTTTTACTGTCCACTTAGCTTAGCTCTATTACAAGGCATGCCAGCAACTAAAACCGAGACACTACAGGTAGTTGACTTACAACAGTTTATTTAGTAACTATTTGAAGTTATGGCACTGAAAAAAAGTGACTTAGGACCAGTGGTGGGTTCTGGATTCCGTTCCAACCGGTACCGGCGTCACCCACATGCACGTGCACGGCATGTGCACACACAACATGCACATGCGAGGCTTCCGCTACCTTCCGTGACACTCCAGCTGCTCAGCAGAGCGGAGCGCAGGCGCTGTACGTACCATGCGCATGCGCGTAAACCTTAAAAGACAGGTAAGGAGCTCGGGCGGGCGGGAGGGCCCTCCGGAGCACCGTACCAGAATGGTATCCGGTGCTCCGGGCTGGCTCTGGTATGCCCATACCGGGGCATACCTCCTGCAACCCACCACTGCTTATGACCATTTTTCACACAACCATTGCAGCATCCCCATGGTCATATGATCAAAATTAAAATGCTTGGCAACCAACTCATGACAGTTGCAAGGTCCCAGAGTCAGGTGCTCACTTTTTGCAACTTTCTAACAAGCAAAGTTAAAGCAGAAAGCAGATCCATTTAACAACCAACTTACTAATAACTGCAATGATTCACTTAACAACTATGACAAGAAAGTAAAATGGGGCAAAACTCACTTAATAAATATATCTGTTGAGATATTAATAAATATCTCAATTAGCAACAGAAAGTTTGAGCACAATTGTGAACTATCTGTATTTGAGTGTTTATCAACATGGCCAGAGGATTCATATGAATTTAGCCCTTCTCAACCCCATTTGTATATGTCTTAAATAGAAAAGTGTTTGAAGTGTTTATAAACTTTTAAACACAGATATTTTATTTGGTCTTGTTTCTATTGGGATATTGCTTCTGGTTTTATGCTTGAAACAGAAAAAAAATAGAATTTAGTTTGAAGAATTAATAATTGTATAGTTATAAAACTGGCTTGTAATAATTATAGGTAATATAAAAAGTGGCTTCAGCAGCTTATCATCGTGAGGAAGAATGTTGTCTCCCATTTTCAGTAAGAGGCAATCTGTTTACATGTTAGGGTGGCCCTTAAGTCAAATGTTTTTAACCCGGGGACTTTGCCTTTGTGTGTGTGTGTGTGTGTATGAGAAAGAGAATGTGTGTATGATATTTTTATAAATAACTAGCTGATAACCCAGCATTACCTGGGTATTTATTTATCCCATTCCTATGAGACAGGAATGTCAATGTCAAGTGGCAATGTAAGTGCGGGCATAGGCTGTCCTCCCTCCTTCCATGAACATCACCGCAATTCCTGAAGAGGCAATGGAAAGAGTAACTTCTCCCCGAGCCCTGATTTTGGTGACAATTAAATTTATTAAAAATGTTTTCCCTGTGCCCCCAGAAGCGTAATTTCTAATGTTGGATTTTACCCCTTACCAGAGGGAGCCCCCTTGTGGAGCATTGTGAAGCCGTTGCTATGGCTACTCCACTGCACTGTACAGAAGCTATTTTAAGGCAGTACAGTAGAACCCATTTTAAGGCACAACAGGTTGTATCTTAATAGAACAGACACCCCAAGTGGTGTTAGGGGTGTCTTACCTCCACAGTATGTTTCCAGAGAGTAAGTCATCTGTGTACCAAGTTTGGTTGAAATTGCTCGAGGCGTTCCAGAGTTATGCTGGAACACCCACGCACACACACGTTTATATATATAGGATGGAGTGCTATGTACATTTGCTGCCTTGAATAGATAGATAGATAGATAGATAGATAGATAGATAGATAGATAGATAGATAGATAGATAGATAGATAGATAGATAGATAGATAGATAGATAGACAGGCAGACAGACAGACAGACAGATAGACAGATAGACAGATATAGATAGATAATAGACAGACAGACACAGACAGACAGACAGACAGACAGACAGACGATAGATAGATAGATTCAAGGCAGCAAACATACATAGCACTCCATCCTATTTTCCCAGCAACCACCCTATAAGGTGGGTTGGGCTGAGAGAAAGTGATTGGCCCAAGTTCACTCAGCTCAACTCGCCCAAGAAATTCAGAATAGACCATTCTTCTTCCTGCTATTTTATCTAACAGTCATATGAAGTCAGCTGTGAGAGAGAGTGTAGTTAAGAGTTTTTTTCCTCTCACTGAACCTCCTGGATACATGACAATTTGAAATAAATCTCCTCTGACATTCTGCTGCATGTCGCAACATGATGCCTTACAATCAGCATAACTTACATTTTTAAAAAATCAAGTAAGTATCATTTAGATGTGGACACACAGCAGTCCTCCTCCTCTGCTGTCTCTTTGGAGGAATCAAAATGAAATGTATTTGATTTTTAAAAAACAAAAATGGAGTTTCACAGCACACTATCACTGCAGTGTGGCAAATACAGAGACATTGTTGCTGCCGCTTCCACCTTTCATGCTCTCAGTCGGAATGAGGCATCAAATATTTATGCTCACTTCTGTTAGCCCAAAAATGGCCTCACTGCATTTTTCCCTGGAGTAGAACTGCATTGTAAAAAAAAAAAAAAAAAAGAATTGATCTGTACATTTAGAAATTTGGGAACCATTTGTAATCTAAATCCAGCAGTAAAGAACCAGGGTAGTAAAATGAGAAGCAAGGTAGAGGCAGGGGAAATAGTTTGAGCAGGGTATCTGGAAAAAAATAGTTGGAAATATAATTTGTCCAGGGAATGGGGGTGCATATCTTTTAGCAGTGAATACTGCAAATATGACAAAATGGGATTTAAAAAAAGCAAGAGCTCTATAAAGAGGCTTGAATGAACCTGACAGGAGTATCATAAGCCAGGAATGCTGTATTAATTTTTGCCATATGTATACTAGTAATTCTACAAAGCAGTGTAAAATCTAAGTGTCATCAGTCTTTACAAATGTCTTGCACAAGCACACAACCTTTGCAAGTAAGTGTACGAGCTAGTCTCAAGCTATTTTAGCTGTGATGGTGCATGTAGAACTATGCACTGTTGATCTTATTATTTGAGGAATAGCTGTTGATAACATAATTTGAAAGAAAGATACCCTCCAATCTTCTTTAAATTGCTGCATTTTATCCACATTTCTTAGTCACAGCAACACACAAAACAGCATCTTCAAGAATCTGCCACTTTTCTTAAAATGCATAGCACACAGAGAAAAGAGGCAGGTCTTGATCACAATGCAGCATTTTTCATCCTGCCTTCCTGCAGACATCCCTGAAAATACTGTGTATTCATGGTTTTTGACTATCACTCAAGGGCTGGAATTTACAAAGATGAATCGTAACTATTTTGTATGGGAGGGGGGAAACTATTTCACAATGAATCAGATCACTCATCCATTTAGGCCAATACTGTCTCCTCTGACTGGCAGCATCTCTCCAGGGTCCCAGTTAGGATCAATCCTTGTCTTTAACCTAAATTATTTTAATTAAGACGCTCTCTTCACTGAGAGGGCAAACTTCCCAAAGCCTATGCTCCACAGATTGATCTGAATCACAATTCCCATCCTCCCTGTCTGTTCTGACCTAGGCTTCCCAAGAGCATGAAGCAAACTCCTTGCCCTGACAAAAACCCTTTATCAATTTACTGTGAATTCTGTTCATTCACATCCAGCAAAGTCTTTCAAGGGAGGATTTACAGTCACAGACCTTATCTGGCTTGAGAGCTGCCAGGCCAATACCTGCAAAACTTGGCAAGGAGTCTCAGAGAGTCACAAACCAATTAAGCAAACTAATTGTCTCCTGCAAACTCCACTCCCCTTTCACTCCCCTCTTATTTCCTCTGGGAGGGGCCATTCATCGTCCAACTGTGGCCTTACTCCCAAGTCGACCTCCATTCTGTAGCTGTTCCCTTTGTTTGGCAACTCTGCGCATGCGCACACTGGGAAAAGGCTCCAGTTGTTTGTCTGCCTCAGTGATGTCTGACTCTGAAGGCAGCTGATAACTGGCATACGGCTCTGCCCCCCTCTCTGCCTCCGACACAGAGCTCTCATCAGAGACTTCCCAAGATTCCAGGACTGGCCCATGCTCCTCCCCAACCTCCTTACTGTCCAAATCTGCTGCCAGCTCTGCTGGCTGGTGGAGGGCCACAACACTATCATAACAATGGCCATGCCAGCCATTAGTGAGTGAGTAGTAGTCCTACACTTCAAGAGAGTACCAGATCGGGAAGGCATGGTATTTAGGACAGGGCTTGTTATAGTGAGATCTCTGGCAACACATGCATGCATTTATTTGTTTCATAAATTTCATTTATTATCATTAATAAATTCATTTTTTGAACATATAGTGAGCAAAGGCAACAAGAAGATATTTTACCAAGAACACTTCCAAGAAACTTATTTTAATTTTGGAATGACCACTGTCATCGGTGTCCACTGGAGAGCAAATGAATAACACATGTATGACTCTGTTACACAAAGGAAGTAGTTGCATCAGATCTCATGGTAACATGAAAAGTCCGCGCCATAAGGTCAAGTCACAGAGTTTGACATTTTGATGTCATCATAGTTTGTTTTAGATGCAATTGATCATTGACATGATCTATGTTTGCATACCATTTTTATTTATTTAAATTCTAATTTTTTGAGTGGGAACTTGCAAAAGGTGTAAGTTATCTGAAAGCATCCATACTGCATTCAAAACATTGCTGACCTGAAGTAATTTAGGTCCAGCATATCTGAGAGACATGTGAGGAAATTCCTTCTGGCTGTTGAATGAAATTATCCTATAGTGAGTGACAGAAGAGAAATGAATATCTTCACAACAATTATCAAACAGCATAGTTCATTCTTTATAAAAGTAGAAAACTGTATAAAGGTTCAGATGACCTTGAATCAGTTCTATTTTCTCTCTTCTTTATGTTCTGAATTAGAACAAGATGGCAGGGTACTTTCTTCATAGACTTCTCCAACCTTAAGCCAAGATTCTGAAATGGAGTATGTTCTTAATACATCCAAATATAGTAAAAAGTCTTGTAAGCAAGTAGGTATCGGCAACTGGCGGATGCGCTGGTCTGATCGCAAACAAACACTTGTTAAAAGTGAGCGAATCTCCAGGCGGCACAGATGAGACAAAGATGGGATATGATCTGTCACAAGAAAGAAACATGCATTGATCAGAAGCAAAACAACTGAGTGTTTCATAAACCTTCTGCTTCAGTGCCAAAGGCCTTGCAGAGGGAGGCCAATACCTTTGCTGACTCAAGAATTACACTTGGCTTCTGAGGGGTATGCCCCAGGCTATACACCACAGAGTAACAGTCCAGAGCAAAATTAGTTTTTATTTCATTTAATTCCAATATATATAGCAAATAATTATTGACAATTAATGTAATGTAATAATTCTATTTTTCTGTCACATTAAAAATTATCACTGTTACCAACAATTTTTGGTGTTCTGGGTGACATGGCCAGGACTTTGGGGAACTGTTGGTTTCACTTCTGTAGTTTACAAAGAGAATAACAAGATAAGGGGCCTCATAGAAAACTTCTAGTCTTGAACTGATGTATTCCTTCATGAATTGAAGGACCTACTCTTAGTCTCAGCCATTCTTTGACTTTGTCTCTCTTGAAGGTACAGACAATCTTCTGGACTGGTACCTGGATTTCCTACTGTATACAATAAAATTTGTATATTTATATTTCCTCTTTGATAATGATAGGAAAAAGGGGGTTGTTAATTATTTACCGAATAGGAAATCCTTGACTTTCTCATGCCTAATCTTCAAAGAAAGCTACATTCAGGACTAAAACAATAAGAATAAACAGTGTTTTAAAATTAAATTAAATAAGATCAAAGGACAGCCATTAACAAAGCAGGGCAGATTTAACTCAGGACCTGAAAGAAGGGTAAGCAGTAAGCCTAAGTGTTGAGACAGCAACTTTTCTTTTTTCCTTCTTTTTCAATCAGGTTTTCTGATTTATTTCTCTATTTCATACATATACTATATGTGGGTGTGGCATGTGTGCAGATGGATGGGTGGGTGAGTGGGTGGATGGGTGGGTGAGAGGGAGGGAGGGATAGATTTAGATGTGTAAAACTTACATGTCCAATGTTTTTAAATATGGAAGAAAACAGAACTGAAACTTCAGATACCAGGCTCAAATATAAGTTGAAATAAGCCAACTAGGAAGGGATTTGATGACTCGCTTCAAATACCTGAAGATATTCACATAGGAGAAGGCTATTATCCATTGTCCCAGAGAGTATGATACAATAAATGGATTTAAATTGAAAATTATAAAGCTAACAATATTTTGATGACTGGGACCAATTACTGAAAGAGGTGGTAAGCTCTGGTTCACTGGATATGTTCAAGTAGGAACTGGATAGGCATGTAATATGAATGCTTTAATCTAAATTCTTGCACTGACCGAAGGACTGGATGGCCCCAAAAGCTTCTTCCAATTTTATGAGGATTGGAAAAAATTTGCACTGAAAGAAGCTATGGAAAATATTTACACTGGTTGGAAGGAAAAGGAAAAGGAAAGGGAAAGGGTGCTTTAGCTAACATTCTCAAATAAACAGGCTCATGTTGAAGAACAACTTATTTCCAACAGTTTTTGGTTACAAAGAAAACAATAAGGAAGGCAAGAATCTTTATGGATTGATCAAAAATATTTTAGCCTTCAAACAAGTACATTTGTTAAGATGTTTCTTCTGTTTATACAGAAACTGTGGGAATGCTGATTGGGAAGCTACTTTGCAGAGCTGTTACACACCCCAAAGACACAACTTTACATATAGTCCTTGACTTACTATCACAATTGAGCCCAGGATTTAAGCCATAAGCCATTGCAATTCTTAAGTGAGATGCCCACGTGATCACCTTACTCAAAAACTACAGTCCTGATTCTACTTGTTGGGGTGATTAAGTGATCCCGTGGGTCATTAAGCAGAGCAAAAAACTTACCTGCCAAAGGGGGAAGTGGGGGTCAGGCAGTTCCCCTCTGTCAGCAGAAGGAAACTGTAGCACTGGGCTGGAGAACTCCATTCAGAAATCCAAGCAGGATTTTGGCATGAAGTGTTTGCAGTATGGTGCATTTGGAGCCAGCCCCCAGAAATGAGGGAATCCTCTCATTTCTGGAGGAAAGCTGGATGCAAATGGCTTATGCTTTAAATGCCCTTGGCAAAATCCTGCTTGTTTGAACTTATTTATTTTATTTCGTTTGTCAAACATGTAAACAGGTATACGTATAAACATAAATATGAACACAGTAAATGGGTACGAATATATGGAGGATAGGACAGGGACAGTAGGCATGCTGGTGTGCTTATGCATGCCCCAACAGACTTCTTAGGAATGGGGTGAGGTCAACAGTAGACAGTGTAGGGTTGAAAATATAGGCGTTTGGGGATGTAACAATAGAATCAGGTAGTGTATTCCAGGCATTGATCACTCTGTTGCTGAAGTCGTATTTTTGCAATTGAGTTTGGAGCGGTTTACCTTGAGTTTGTATCTATTGTTTGCTTGTGTATTATTGTGGTTGAAGCTGAAGTAGTCATTGACAGGCAGGATGTTGTAGTAGATAATTTTGTGTATTATACTTAGGTCAGACCGTAAACGGCGTAGTTCTAGTTTTCCAAGCTCAAAATTTCAAGCCTGGTGGGATAGGGTATTCTGTTGTGAATAGAGGAGTACTCTTCTCGTAAAATACCTCTGGAATCTCTCAATTATATTAATATCCGAAATACAAATGGTTAAGCCCTCCCCGCCCTCCAAAGCACACACTAACCAATTCAAATGGAAAAATTTGCATAGGAAGCAGAAACTTGGATGGAGTTCACAGCAGGCCGAGGTGGGCTGAAGATATAACATAATTCATTCTTCCCTCTCCACCCCAGCACAAAGACAAGCGAACTTGTCTTTGTGCTGGGGTCCAGACTCAGACCATCCCAGCTTTCCCATTCCTGAATATAGGGAAAAATTTGGCTTACTTTAATTCTAGGAGCAAAATTAAAAAGAAAACTGCAAAAACTGTACACTAAGTCTAGAAAAACAGTTCCTTCCGTGTACTCTATAACTTCAGATTTAACCTACTGGAATCCCAGTTAGCAGGAAGAACAAAAGTGAAGCAGGAGAATAGATGCCTCACATAATGTTCATTCAGAAAAACAATGGTTTAAAAACCTTGTGGAAACCCAGAGATGGAGCACCCACAACTTCTGAAAGAAACTATTCAGATTAATTGTCCTGTCAGGAAATGGTGGCAGTAAGAATTGTTATCAGTTACCCCAAAGTTGAAGGTGAGGGCTGGCATAAAATTCCTACCTTCTGGTTTCAATTCTCACCCATCCACCCGTCTACCATCAGTTGGATCTTCTACACAGGTATATACAAAAACATATTTTGTGTATCTGTCTCTCTATGTATACATGTACACACACAACACATGCACACTTTCAGAGCAAAAGGGAAATATTCAGGATTGGCTGCAGCTGGAATTCACTTTACTGAAAACATGAGGAAGAACACAGTGCACAGGAGCTTTAAATGGTGATCATGCATAGATATGCACATATTCTTTGGGTGTTCATCTTAAAACCAAGGTCCATATGTGTATATGTTGTTGTTGTTAGTTGCGAAGTCGTGTCCGACCCATTGCGACCCCATGGAAAAAATTCCTCCAGGCCTTCCTGTCCTCTACCATCCTCTGGAGTCCATTTAAGCCCATGCCTACTGCTTCGGTGACTCCATCCAGCAACCTCATTCTCTGCATCCCATTCTTCTTTTGCGCTCAATCTTTCCCAGCATTTGGCTTTTCTCCAGTGAGTTCTTCCTTCTTATTAGGTGGCCAAAGTATTTGAGTTTCATCTTCAGGATCTGGCCTTCTGAAGAGCAATCAGGGTTGATCTCCTCTGGAACTGACCAGTTTGATTGCCTTACAGTCCAAGGGACTCACAGGAGTTTATGTGTATATATACAGTGAGTGATATTGGCGACAGTTAACTGAGACCCATTTCAGAACATTACCCATGCAAGAGACATAAATTGGTTAAGATCATATATTTGGTTTCTTTTATTGAGATTCCTCTGCATTGTATCTGAAGGCTATGTGCTCTAAAATGGTGCTCGGGAAGGTTATTACTTTTTAGCTCCAGAATTAACTAGCTGGGAATAGTTAATTGTGGGTGTTCACTTTGCAAATTAGCATATTATTGGGGTTATTTAAAATAAAGAAAGCGATAGTAAAAGTGAGCAGGAAAAGTAAGAGTGGTAGAAAATAAGGGTGATGATTTGACAAAAGATGTGGTGATGAATCCCCCCTGGATGAAGTATGGAGAAATTCAGGTTGGAACTGAAAGAAATAAAAATAAAAGTGATAGCAATACTCAATTCCAGGTGTGCCTATTTATTGCGAAAGGTGCTAGTTTTATGGGTTCACATATGCTCAAATATTTGTTCTCATTAATCTCCTCTTATGTTCTTCTATAAAGGCTTACCTTTGGATCCCTTAGAACATAATTTAATAAGCACTCTGCAGGATCAAACCAAAAAGCTATCTATGTCAGCATCTTATTTCCCACAGGGGCTAACTAGAGGACTCTAAGAAGTGCATGAGTAAAATATCCTGGGTTACTCTTATCTTTCCACAAGTAATATTCAAAGGTATACTTGGATATGGAAAATTTGCATTTCAAGTAGCTAACAACCATTTATAAAAAATTAATGGCTTGGGGAAAGATTGGTGGCAAATAAATTTAGCAATAATAACTATTAATGTTCTCTAAATCTGTATTTGTTTGAGGAAATCATATTTTGCAACAGCAAATGCAGATTAATTCTATTTTGTGCAGAATCTAACAACAAACACAAACCTTTTCCAAATCAGTATTTAGATGACAACAGGTAAAAGACACTGGGTTAACAAATATATCAAGCCAGTTCTTGCTGTACACCACAGCAGTATGTTTTATGTTTTCAATGCACCACAAAATGTTCAAAATACTTCTATGTAGCCCCCAGAAACCTTCAAAAGTATTATTAAATTCCAATGTTTAATGTGACAGAAAGGCAATTAATAAATGAATGACTAGAGACTAATATTGTATTTAATTCTAATAGCATAAAATATATTTTATCATACTTCCATTTAATTCTTGAAGTCAATGTATTTTGGAATGCAATCATGTAAGTGTTCACCGAGAAAGCTATGCATCCTAATATTTAAAAAGAAAATATTAAAACGAAGTCAATTCAAACCATACTAACAAGCGTAAGTTTGAATTTTTAAAAGAGATTTTTAAGCAGAAAAAAATAAGAAAAAAGATCTAGTTGGCAGGCTGATAGAGACCATAAAGTGAGATTAATTAAAGCACCATTCAGGCAGAACTCTCTCCATGCATTTGCTGAATTTGAACACAAAAGAAAAGAGACATTTTCTGATCAGAGGCTTTCCTAACCTTTCCATTATTAAAAGATGGTATTTCAGTTTCCAGGGTATCTAGTTAGCAACTGATGATTGCAGACTATACCTGCACTATTCTCCCTGCCTGGCAGGCAGTCTGCAGCTTCACTGTTGTCTGCAGTAATTGGATGACCTTTATTTCCAGAGCAGGATTAAGCAGAGCCACAGGATCATTTATTAAAAACACAACAGCACACTGGTTTCAAAAGTCTAATTTGGGGGGGGGGGGGGGAAGCCAAGTTACACAGATGCCACTACTACTTCAACACTAGCACCTACTGTTTAGGAAACCTTCTAGCCACTCAGAATATGGCCTGGAATAATCTAGATATTCCCATACGCTCTCTACTTAAAACTAGAAAATCCAGGATCCTTCAACTTTCAAAACATTTGCTTCATCAGTAATAATAAATGGTTGTTCGTGGCACATTAAGCTGACCCTGAGATACTATCTATACATTTGCTTTATCTTTTGTGTATCTTTTTAGCTCACAAAAGCACCAAGGTGCTGCTACGGATGCCTCACTGTGACAAGGGGTATGTTCATGGGAGCAATGTGCAAAGAATGCTAAGAATCAATCTCAAGAGTGCATATTCCCAGCAGCATCACTCAAAGCCTGAAGGTCATCCTAGTTGCTCAGCTAAAACAAGCCGACACCTATATCAGGCAGCAGCAATATTGGAAAATTGTGGAAATTGTTAAATACCATAACAAGGCATCATTTCATACCATGCTAAGAAAAGCAAAGGTAAATCACTCCTATATATTATCAAAATACAACAAAAGGAGACAATATAAAGTGATTGACAATATTTAATATCAAATGATCATCCCCTTAGGTCAGATTGCAGTCAATATACTACTGAAGAAGAACTAAGGATTTTTCAGAATATTAATAGTATTTATGATGTGGCTACATTAAATTCTTTGGAGTGTCTAGTAGCTGGTACTGTCATGAGGGCGGGGGGAAGGATGAAGAGCTGCATGAACAGAATTACAGTGAGAACTTGAAATGAAAGAAGCAGGAATGTTTCTAGGCCTAGGAAACAGAATGATAGAAACTGAAAAAAGAAAAGTTGAAGTCTTGACAAGATCTCGAGAAGAAGAATGCCAAACAACTCTTAAGAAGGATTGTTACAATCGCACTTCTAGATCTTGAAGATGGAAACATACACAGAAAAGGCCAATAAAGTAAATTATTTCTGGATAAGTGAGAAAGTAAAGCACTATCAAAAATGTACTTCAATGATTGTCATCTATTACATCAAGCTGTAGTATAAAAATAGGAAGCTCACAACTATTCAATATCCTCATACAAAACCTAAATAAAAGAAAGCCATAGTCCATAGCAAAGCAGTCCCCAGGTCAGAAGATAAGTTGTATATTCTTTCCTTATTTATTCAGGCGTAGGCTTAATATATGTTGAGAGAGCATGGATTAGAAAAACATGGGCATGATTTTGAAATTGGAGGAAGCAATCTCAGTAGCCTGAACTACACTGATGATACTACTCTAATACATACTCCAATAAATAAAGGACTGAAATGAAACAAAATAACAAAAGTCAAGGCCCACTGAAAAAATGAGACTTAAATCTAAGACTTAAATCTAAAAAAGACCAAACTAATACAATAAGCACAGCAACCAACCTTAAAATTGACAATGAAGACATTATACAGGAAAATAGTCGGTTTTATAGAATTGATTATCAACAGTTAAGGAACCAGCTGTAAGAAATACACTTGGTGAGTAGCAGTAAAGCAGTAAAGGCCTTGAAAAAGATTTTAAAAGGCCGTAACAAAGATCAGAACTGTACAGGCAGAAGTTTTTCCTGTGACCTTCTTTGGATGAAAAAGTTGGACTTCAAAGAAGCAGGACGAAGAGTATTGACAGTGTTCAAAATAGAATAATTAATACTTTATTTGCATTTATATTTAAATGCTCAAAATAGCTCAAATGCTCAAATGTTCAAAATAGAATAATTAATACTTAATTTGCATTTATATTTAAATCAGCATTATGCTCTCTGAGAGCATGTATATCAAGGCTACAATCCCTTGTATTATTGACCAAAAAACTATTCGTTATTTAGACATTAATAAACAGGCCATAGAAAAATAAGCTGGCTCATTCTTTGCTTACCAAAATAACTACAGGGTTTCCACATAGAAGTGGCCTTGTGGCTGGAAAGAACCTGCTCCACATTCCAGGGAAGCCTCTTCCAATTAGTAAACTCCAGCAGGAAGTTCAGAGCATCACTGCTTACAGAGAAAATCCTAGAAGTGAACAAAAAGAAATTACTATAAGAACCCATGTATCATATTGAATAGTGTCAGCTTCTGGTACAAGAGTTCAAGAGTTCAAATTCCTAATCAGCCATGTAACCAACTGAGTGATTTAAGGCCAATTATTATCTTTCAGTTAAACCTATAATACTCTCAGTTCACAAAAGAAATATAAAGATGAGTAGTAGTACATTTTAGAGGGTATTAAGTGATGTACTCCTAAAATACAAAACTTTATTTAACTGGGAAATATGCCATATCAAATATATCTTAATAGAATTATATTCTACTAGTACTCTGTTCATTCGAATAAAATGAATTTAATACCGGTCTCCTGTAATCTGAGTATCTTTGTAACAGATCTTCACTACATAATGCTTGCATTCTGGATATTAATCAGGGTGGATTTAATTTAAATCAAGTTGATTTAAATCATGATTTAAATCACTAGTAAAAAGGCTTGATTTAAATCAACTCAATTTAAATCCTAATTTTTAAAGAGCAACTGTCATCTCTGTCATGCAATGGCTCCTTCTCTGACCCACTGTTGACTCATTGACAATCTCATTCACTCTAATGGGATAGCTGGTGATGCAGCAGGGATACAACAAGGTGAGGGACGCGGCAGGCAGCAGATGAGTGGATGCCCGCTAACAAGCACTGCCATGATGGATCTGAAATTACAGATGCTCTTTAATATTATATTTATAAACTGCTTAGAAGGATTCCCTTTCATTTTTACTGCTTGCTCTGCCTCCTCGCACTTAGAGCCTGATGGTGCAGATTAATTTCTCTCCAAACAATCACACAGATTATAGTATACATAGATTTGCCAAACAGTGGGATAAAGGAATATTCCTGAACTTTGTTTTATGATTTATCCCATGGTTACTGTGAAATTGTGTGAATGCATCAATGCAGGTCATGTTATCTCAGCTTGCAGAGCTTGGATTCATTAAATGAGTTTACAAATAAATGTAAATATTACAGAATATACAGCCCCATGCTACATAACTAAGCTCCATTTCATGCTGAATAAACTAAAGCATTAATGTATCTTATATAGAAAACTATCTTTAGATAGATTTTTATTCCAAAAGCATTTTATTAAAATAAAACTGATTTTTGGTTTTTTTTTAATCATTGATTTTTATCCACCCTGACATTAATACATAACAAACATACATGTACTCCACTTACAGAGTATGTAGTAAATTATTTTAAAAAATCATATTGCCAACTGGAAATCCTAACTTTGTTCAACTACTGCAATCAATCAATCCATTCTCTCATACATGCAAGTGAAGAGTATCCACAAAGGATCAAAGCAATTGACAGAATCATACCGGGGCTGTATTTCTTGTAACCTTTGATGATATTTGGCTTCAGAACACAAGGCTCTTTTTATTAGTTTAGAATGGCTGTAAATCTAATGTATACTGCAACAAGATGACTTCTGCCCTTTATAAGCAAAGAGAAGATATTTGGTCCTTTCTACATGGGAAGGAATATGCATATGTTTCATTTTTTTTGTATTTGTTCAAAGTTTTAAGAATGCAGCATAAAGCAATTTTCCTTTTCACTGGAAAAAAAATCAGACCACCTGCTTTCACTGAGGAATCAACAGTTTGAATTTGACACAGAACTGCGAAGGACCAGCACAATGGTCTTCAAATTCACCTCCAACCTCATTGTCTTCCAATAATTTACTTTTGTTCCAAACTTTCTCCTGTTCTAAGATCTGATGTTCTAAGGTGTAGATGTAATAACGGTACTAGGGAGTTGAGCAACATCATATGCTTCTTCCCTAAAGCCCCTTATAATCACTACTCCCATTAGAACATTTAATCATGGTGCAGCTTAACATAATAATCATGGCTAAATGCTATCCCGAGTTTGCTCTTCAGTAGGCCTAAGGCACAAATAATTTTCTTTCATGTCATAATTATCATTAACAAATGCTATTTGCCCTAATTCACATATTTTCTCTGTAGTACAAATGCTCCCCATTTTCAGCATTAACTATGGTGTTGTGTTACATCAGCACTCGTATTAATGCAAAACCTGATTATCAGAGCTTGACACTGAAAGCTGAAACTGGTTCACAGAATTAACTTCTCTATCAACCTGGCTTATTCCACTGGGGAAAACATGCAATTTGCAAGTTCACTTCCAACAGCTTTAACCATAATTATTTACTTAGGTCATAGAGTTTCCATTTTGTAGTTCTAAATCTTAGCTCAGGTTATGAATTCTAAGAATTAGCAGTCAGACAGAGTCAGGTGGCAGAATCCCAGAAAGAGGGAATAGACTGATATAGGATTTAAGAGAAAAGCCTGTATTTTTTTCATACCATTTGAAGGATATGCTAAGATATGCCAAGCTACTTATTTGATAAATGTATATAGCCACCTTTCCCACAAAAAAGACAGATGGCAGATAAATCAATAAATGCAAAGGAGCATTCTATTAATTTGCTGCAGTTACAACAGTAATATTGATATGCAACAAGCCCAGATAATAGCATGAGACTACCTCCTGGACTCCCAGGATGCAATCACACATACATAATTCAATTTCTTCATCTTTTGTTGTTCTATTCCAGTAAGCTTTTTAACTACCTACATTAAATTTCTCTCTTAATTGGACATAGAAAAACCAAACTAAATCCCTCTGCAGTTAATTATTCTGTTGGTTTCATCCTAAACTGTACATCTTCCTGCATTAATGTCTTGATAACCAACTGTTTGATTGCTTTCCTAGCCCAATTCAAGACACTCACAATGGCATATAAGTAATGTACGACACTATAACACTATAGTGTCCAGACATGCTGTCTGCTTCAGACATGCTGAACATATAAAAAAACTTTTCATGCTTGTAGCCCAATCCTACTCTGCCAGATATTGAACAAGGCTCTGAATAATGTATTCAGAACATTGCATAATAGGTATCCACCTGAAGTGACTACTACACACATATGAATATACACTTGTAAAATCCTTCATGGACACACAAACACAAGCTGATAAGATCTATATGTCCATGTTACAGAAGCTTCGTGTATGTATATCCAAACATATGCAACATTCCAGACATAATGAGACTGAGGACACTACAATATATGAGACAGAAGTGGGAAAAACTTACTATCAGAATTTACTGATCTGCAAGCTTGTGGATTTCTGACAAACAACTTTTAATCATAGTAACAACAAAATTACACATCTCTTATTTTTTGCTATATGAATGGATAAAAGAAATCTGGTAATTGTCAGGAATGCATTCTAACTTTAGGAAGGGCTTGGCAGTCAGTACAGTTCGGGTATCAACTCCAAATTAAGGCCTCAACATTCCATAATCCTAAATAAATTTGTTTCTGTAATTTGTTTTATTGGTGAATTCCAATTTGGAAGGGGATTTGAAATTTGAAATCCTACCTGAACTATCCACTTATATTCAAGATAGCATTTCCACACAATAATACTGAGTAACAAAAGCAATTCTATAAGATGTATGGATGCATGAATGAACAGATGTTTGTATATCTGTATGCCTACAAAGAGATGTATGTAAATATATTTACATAGTGGTGAGCTGGAACCAACTTGCTGAGTCAATTGATACGTTTTCTTAATTTTGTGAGCTGGTTCACAGCAGAGATGAGCCTGAACACTTAGTACATTACTGAGCTGTTCCACCACTAACAGTAATAGCAATGGAGCCAGCAGAGCTGTTTCTTAAAACATTTAGCAGCACACCGGTACACATACACAATCATACAGTATACTTATATGCCTATATTGTCTTGCTTACCAATCATGAAATAGAAGATTCACAGGATTAAACCCAGCTAGCAAGAGTGAGGGCAGCCATTCTCTGTAGTCACGTCCTGCACTGACCGCGTACTTTGAAAATTCTGCCAGATGCTGCTGACATGGGAGCTTGCAATCCTTCCTCAAGAAATGCCGAAATAAACCATATCTTCTATGTAGCAGGCAGAGGCCTAAATCTATTTCAAGAATTTTGATTCCGTACTTCAGAAGAATGAGAATTATTTCACTTCTGCAAGAAATGTACAAGACATGTACATGTTACACCTTGCAAGCCATTCAGAATTGCCTTGTGGTGAGATGGGCAGCAAATAAATTTAATGATAACCCCAGTAAGACACTACCGTGACATAATTGTGGGGCTTGTGTGCTCTGAGGAAGATGAGAACTATGCCAGAGGTTCAAGCATACTGGGCAGGTCTCATCAGAGGAGTCAGATATACAGTGTTTCCCCCTTAAAAAATATAGTGAAACATAAATTACAGACATCCATACTGGCGCAGTTATTACCTGGGTTAACAAGGACGATGCCAGAAGTTGGGAGTTCCTGGACATCTAGTGAAAAATGGACTACCGAAGTCCGAACTGTTGGCCAGGTTCAACAGTTTCAGAGTTACTCGAAGTAAAGTTGCTTACCCATCACAAATATACAGTGATTGAAAACAAAGAATGCAGATATTCTTACAGATTGTTACATATCAAGTCCAGCAAGAGGATATTTGAAACAAATGGACCAGTTCTGGAAAGAACAACGACCAGAATAAGAAATAACAGAAGAGTGGCCAAAGCAAAGCTATGTAATGATATCAATAATAATAGGTGACTTGGGTACAATTTCATTACAACTGCAACACCACTTGAACATCATTGACATTGGCAAATTCACCAGCAAGTCAATTTCAAAAGGCAGCTCTACTCAGAGCATCTCTCATCCTGTGACAATATGTCTAATTGTGCATGGAAAAACCAAACTAAATCCCTCTGCAGTTAATTATTCTGTTGATTTCATCTTAAGCTGTACATCCTCCTGCATTAATGTCATGATATGATAACCAATTGCGCAATTGTTTTCCTAGCCCAATTCAAGACACTCACAATGGGATATAAAGTAATACTGGACACATTAAAATTCAGTGATTGTAGTCTGCTTCAGACATGCTGAACAAACATATAAAAAGTGGTGTGCCAATAAATATCCACATCTGCCTATCCATTGGAAAGGACTCAACAGGTAGACCAAAATGCCCAATCTAGTCTGAACATCTGGCTGACTGTGCAACAAATCATATTTTAAAATGGCAATACAGTATTTATTCAAACATTTTTTCCAGAAATTAACCTGTAACCTACTAGTTAGTTAATTTGCTAGATAGCTGATTAATTCCTACTTATTAAATAGCACTAGGTAAGTGGATGGACCACTCTACACCATCCATGAAATTAGTTGATCTCTTTGAATACAAATACCTGTCCAGCAGAATATTTCAACGAACGATCCATAGAGGTCGCCAAACATGAACTGAGAGGTGAGTTTCTAGCTGCAACAATCTTTCCAACACAGAGCCCTCTAAAAAGCTCTACATTACTTTGAAAACCACTAAGTCCCTTTGGTGTGCTATACAGGACAGACTAAGCAGGGCAGGAGACAATGATCTCCAAATGGATGTGGAGGCCAGGAATTTGAAGAAAAGTGGCTTATCAAATCCTTTGGTGGATTCACAGTATTTTCTAAACTTGTCTATAAATGGTGTGCTTTTGTATATGTGTGAGAGAGGGAGAGAAACAGAGAGAAGCTGTATTAATTACATCTCAACTAAGTTGCTATTGCTACAATTAGGAAATGCAACAAATACAATCTGAAGGACTCCTGTTCAGAACATCCCATTCTACATCTTCTTTTATAGCAGTTAAGGGTTTTTTTTATGTTTCTTGAAACTCTGGTATTTTCATGAATCTGCCAATCTTTCCCTTTTGTGCAGATAATGCTGCTTTGCCTACATAAGCAACAGCTTTCATCTCTCAGCACTAGAAATAAAAAGAGTTGTTTACTTGTTACACTTCAATGCAGTGTGTGAATTGTAAGTATGGAAAACCAGTTGTCTGCTTGTTCTTCACTTTCCAGCACTTTCTTGCAAAGATCAGTTCAGTGGTCATCATACATTACAACTGTATACCTTATCATACATTATATACTAAAATATAGTATGATGGAGATAGCAACTTGAATGTTCTCAATTTTGTCTTCCCACTACCTCATTTTTCACAAATTATTATTGACAAACTGTCAAATTATCTTATCACTGAAGAGTTTCAGCAAAACACACATTACAGAAGAAGATAGTACATAGCCAGGAAATACTGGCTTAGCAATATCTATTTGAACATATTTCAACATGGCTCTCTTATTTTAAAGTAGAATATGGGCAACTTGATGTTCAAAAAATGTTTCAACTAACCCACTCTGTAAATTAAATGCAACGGATGTCCCTGAAGAATGCATATTAGCATCTTAATAATGTGCCTTTTAAAAATTTAAAAAAGGCAGTTTAAAAATAAGAGAATACAAGAACAGCCATTTTGAGCAAAAAAAACCCTGTAAAATGATTAATTTTATTCAATTTCATAAATCATATCAAGTGTTCATGAGACATAGCTTTCAAAAAATATATAACAGAAATAAAGAATTCTGTTCAAAGGGAAGAATACCCCTTAAAGATTTTTTACAAGGATATTATATGCCTAGAGATGACCTAGTACTGGGATTTCTGGATGCTTAGAAATATATTCAACTAAGTTTAGCTAGGCTTATTCCTAGATAACTCTGAAAGTGTGATTTAGTGGTTTAGAGTGAATGTTCTACTAAAAGAAGAGAAAGAAGTATTGAAAATAAAAAAAATAATTTTACATAACCATAGGTTGAAGAGTCAATAATGAGTATTAGAGAGTAAAGCAATGACATGAAGTTTGCAAAGTAATTAACTCAATTTATTTTGCTGGATTTTTTTTTCACTATTCTAAATCCATTTAAAAGCCTATTTAACATTTGGTGAACAAAATATGCCTAACCTGAGTAATTCTTAAAACTTTTCCCAGAGTAATTGAACAAAAATATTTAATTTTGATTAACAAATATATGTTGTGTTTTAAGTGTACTGATCAAATAAATTCAAGACATCTCTTTCAAATTTATTTTTGCTGGAATATTTCATAAATATGTAAATATTTTATACTGCAAATCAATAATGTACTGTATATTTATGTATTTGTTTTTTTTATTTTTATTTCTTTATCCCACTTTTATTATTTTATTTATAAATTTAAGGAAGTAAACATATCTAATATTCCTTATTCCTCTATTGTCCCCCCAAGAGCAACCTTGTGAAATGAGTTGGGCTAAGAGAAGGTGATTGGCCCAAAGACACCCAGCTGGTTTTCATGGCTAAGGCAGTACTAGAACTCACAGTCTCCCAGTTTCCAGTCTGATGCCTTAACCATTAGACCAAACCATTAACAGTTCTCTTGCACATGAATTTGTTTGACTGGCAATAGATGCCAGAGGTTTTTTTATTATGATTCCCTTCAACTGCTTGTGGAAGTATAATAAATGATGCATTATCTTTTTTTATAAAATAACAAATATCTCAACTGTGTGGCCCTACTTCCTTACCCTTTCATTTAGGTAAAAAGCATTTCAAAGTTTGTCAACAAGTTTCCTATATCATGTGAGCCCTCCACAAGGTTACAATAATATTGTAATCTGATATGGAGAACAATAATTCCTTAGTTTAATAACAGTTCCATAAAAAGGATCAATAACAGCAGAAAAGCTTTCCCAAACTATTTCACCTTCCCATATTGGCTGATATCTCCTGAAATGTGAAGCTGTATGTTCTAAGGCAGTGGTTCTCAAAGTGAGGTCTGGGAACCCCCAGGGAACCCTGAGATCTTTACAGATGTCACATTTAACTTTAACATTTCTCTGTTTTTATTTCTAACACAATAAATATTGCAAGATATAACCCACATAAACAAAAGCTCTTTGGAATCCTCCATCATTTTTAAGAATGTAAAGGGGTCCTGAGGCCATTATGTTGGTGTAGTGCTACTTTAAGGTATTTCCAAGCATCTACTTTAACAGGCACACTAAAGTTGAAATATTATCTGAAAGCAGAAAGTTTGAAAAAGGTTTAATACAAACCAGTTACCGCTCCCATAATATTCACCTTGTTTGCTAGGTTGCTTATTCTTAAATTTTATTGGCCACCCATCTTACCACAGGTTTATAGTTCCCATAACTTTCTTGTCCTATAATAACTGCAAAGAACATACGCACCCTTTCTGAAAAGCAAGAGACATTGGTGATTTGCAGCCAAAAACAGGAAAAGACTGAGCATCCGGACTGTAACCTTCTTTAAGCAAAAGTTCCAAGCAAATTTCCTGACCACTGTAGATTGCAGAGTAGACAGGACTCACTTTGCCTTCAGCATTACCACAAACCCGGTCAGTAACTGGTATCAGCATGCGCAATATACTGCAAAAATGTAAAATGGATGTTACTGTGCAAGCAAAAAAAAAAATCTTTATTACGTATCTTACAGATGAAAACATCATTTTCCTGACCTTAAAACGAAAACCATCATTTGCTACCTTTTAATGTGTTCTGTATAAAACTTGAATTCTCAGCAAATGATAAGAACTGGCTGATGTCATCTGGATTCTAAAACTAAGTAGGGTCCCGTCTAATTGATACGAGACCTTTGAAAAATACCAGTGCTGAGACAAGATATATTGGTTTAAAAAAATCTCAGAAAAGGCAGTGGCAATTAAACTCAATTTTGCTGCCAAGAACATTGCATAATTTCTTTCATGCTGTTAATAGCAGTTGAGCTGGATTCAACGGCTTCCATAGTGGATGAGCCTATATGGTTAAAAAGTACAAGGTTTCAAACCTTTTCTTTCAGAGGTGGGCCCATCTTTTGCTTTGGAATGGCAACATTTCATCTTGAGTCCCCTGTGTAATTTTAGTATGTGTGAGAAATAGGACTCTCAAACCAGTGTTGCCTTTTTAAGCAATTTAAAAAAAAAAAAAAAAAGCAAAATAATTGCTGTAATGTAACCTCCTGGACATCTACATATAGGCATGCAGCTGGATTATCTATCCTTCCTCTTTTTCTATTGGTGATAGACCAATCTCACCAGAAAAAAATACAACCAAATTTTATTTTAAAGACAGAAATGTTAAAATGTATTCCCATTTAATTTTTTTAAAATCCAAATGGTGAATGTGAAAGATAAATGACAGGCCTGTTCAGATTGCAATTAAACAGCTGACTGAAAGGAAGAATACAAAGGATAATGCAATATTCTAGACAGGCAAGATGCTGTTTCTCATTCTGAGAGAAAAAAGAAGACGGGTTAGGTATTTCAAATTAATATTAAAGATTACATAAACATCCCAGAGAAGATATGAAATCTTCATATGCAATATGATAGGTTGAAGACTGAGGTTACATGTCCAATTCGTCAGAGAAATAACATTAGACTTTAGCACCACGAAGAAATATAAATCAAAAGCCAGTGCAATGTTAAACAAGCCACCTTCTTAAACAGATGTTCCCAGTTCTACAGCTACTTACATTGGAATATTAATCCCGGGTTTTCCCAGTCTCAATTCAAATTTTGCCCCCAGATTGTAAAAGGAGAAGAACTTTTCTTTTTCCAGCAGAGGGAGAAGCTGAGGTAACCATACTCTATAAATGATGCTTCTTTATCCTTTTAAAACCTTAAACAGCACCTAGGTTTTGGGAACAAGCTTTTACAGTAAAGAAATCTCACTGATTTTTTTAAAGCTTACTACAAAGATCAATCTAAATTTTAATACATTGTGACAGAGATATATTTTATTTTTAAATCTATTTTCTCTTCCTTGATAGCCCTCTTTTAATCTACCCAAGTTCTGTAGCTTGGTGTATTCATTCAAACAGCATTCCAGACATATGTAGCCAAAAATTCCCTTCATCCCAAAACCACATTTCCTTCACCACTCTGGAATTTAGAGGTAATCCATACGTAGCCTGGAAGAAAGAAACGTCTTTGAGGAGAAACTCAATAAAATTACCTCATAGGTCTTAGTGAAGCTGGGACAGATATTTTAAATTATAAGAAAAGGGAGGCTGTCCCATTAGATATTGCTTATAGTGTCCCATTTTCAGGAGATGGGGGAAGCTGAAACTAAAAAGCATTGTTTTCCAACAACTATTCTTTGGAACAGGTTTCCTATAGATGTGTTTATCACACTTGGCAATTTTAAGGTGTGCAAACCTCAACACCCAGAATTCCCCATGGTGGCATCTCAAAGTTGCCAAGTTTGATAAACACTGCTCCAGATGGCAGCTCCAGTAATACTTTTCCAGAAGTTTCCAAAGGCTGGATCCAGTAATACTACTGGCGGCTCCAGTAATAATTTTCCAGAAGTTTCCAAAGGCTGGATGTGAGAGAGAGTATGAGAAGTGATTCTTAGTCATAACTATTTTTATTATATTCCTCACTTTTTATTCTTACTGTTATAGCTTTGGGTTTTTTAGTTGTCTTGGAATTCTGAAGTTATGAAACAATGATTTTAAAGCTGCTTATTTCTTTTATTTTTATGCAAATATATTTGTATTTTTGTCCTAACTGGGGTTGCTTCTATTCTACTGTATTTTTTTATTGTAAGCCATGGTAGTCCGAATGTTTCTCCAAAATACAAATTTAATACAAAATCCAACTGATTTTAAGTTGAGGTTGTCCTCAACTTGCAACCAGTTGCTTAGCAACCATTTAAAGATAAGGCAGACTCCCTAAAAGCTCAGCACCCCCACAGTCATTTGCCATCAGGACCAGCCACAGAGATACTGCAGCACTCCCCCATCTATCTCCCCCTATCCCATCCCCCCGATTCCACATCTTCCACGTTACTCTTGTGCTCATTTTTTGAAAATTTCCAGAACTCCATTCAGGTCAGGGAAGCAAAGCAAACTGCTTTGTTGATGGGCTGCACAGTGAAATACCAGAAGACCCACCATCTTCTCAGCTGCCACAATTTGCAGAGCTTGGACAGTTTGCTAGCTGGGATTGCGCGGGGCAGTCCAGCAACAAAGCAGCTTGCTTTATTTCCCTTTATGAGTTCCAAACATCTTTGCTAGGTAAGTGTGCAATGGGTAACATGGGGTGCGGAGGAAGGTTTGGGGCAGTGGTGGGATTCAAAATTCTTTACTACAGGTTCTGTGGGCGTGGCTTGGTGGGCGAGTCAGAAGTGGTATTTAGCAGTTGTCCAAACTACTCAAAATTTCTGCTACCGGTCCTCCAGAACTGTTCAGAACCTGCTGAATACCACCTCTGGTTTGGGGCCCAGTGGGCAGCACTCTGAGGGGTGGGAAGCAGAAAACCAGCTGTCTCATAGGAGGGGGAGAGGTCTTGAGAGTCCCTGGAACCCATATGGCACGTTTGTTTACCAACCACATCAAGAAGAGCAGGGATGGACAGTCCAAAATGAAGCAATCACATGGATGCTTCATATAATGACTGTCACAAACTCTAACCATAATGGACAGTCTCCATTACCCTCATGATTATTTAGACAGACAGACAAACAGATTTAAAAGCTGCCCAAGTCCTGGTTACTTAGGGCAGCTTAGTATCAAAAAATAAGAAAAATACAGAAATTGAAATAAGAATAGTCCAAACAAATAAATGAAAAATCCATCTAACAGGGGCTTAAACATCCATCTGTCCCAAAGCCTGTGAAAAAGCCAGATCAATAATAACAATAACAATAATGACCCATTATTTCTTCCTAAGGTCTTGCATAAATTATGCATTTAGTGTCTTGAATTGTTAGACTGCCTGTGTGATTCCTGTAACCACATTTGAGAAGCACAGAACCTGCTCTGCATGCAGATGCTCCAATTTCTGACAGTTGTAATTTAAAAAATGAAATGTCAGGAAATGGGAAAGAAAGTGTTTTGGTAGAAAGCTGCTGCTTCTCAGATTTAGCAATGGACAAATAACCTGATCTGATGAAAAGCTGCTTTCTGTATTCCTAAAAGTTTATACTTTTCCATGTTGCTAGGTGATTATCTACAAAATATTTTTTTCTCATAATTTACTGTGTGTTAAGTTTCCCATTTGGTTCACAAATACATGAAGGTACATCAAATACCTCAAAACAGGAATATCCAACCCACAGCCCATGCGTTGCATGAGACCCTAGACACCTAGTAATGCGGTTCCACAAGAAATAAAAATAATAAAAAATAATGGAAGTTTGTTATTTGTATAAAGGTAAACATAAAGTTCCTCCTTCCAGTTATGTCTGACCATACTAGGGTGCAGTGCTTATCTCTGTTTCTAAGCTGCGGGAGTCAGTGTTGTCCGAAGACATTTTTTGGTCATGTGGCCAGAATGACTATGAGCTGAACTGCACAGAACGCTTTTACCTTCCCACCAAAGTGATACCTATTTATCTACTATTTGCATGATTTTGAACTGCTAGGTAGACAAGATTGGGGCAAGTAATGGGAGCTCACAGTGTCATGCGACACCAGGTCTCAAACCAGGGTTTGAGCTTTCTAGCTGACAAGCTCAGGCTCTTTAACCACTGAGCCATCGCACCCCATTATTTGTATACGTTAACTATATTACATACTTTTAATGCATCCCAGGACAATTCCTTTTCCTCCCAGGTAAGCCAAAGGATTGGACATCCACGCTCTAAAGCAGTGGTTCAACCTTCCTAATGCCACGACCCTTTAATACAGTTCCTCATGTTGTGGTGACCCCCAACCATAAAATTATTTTATGTTTTCTGTATGTTTTCAAAAATATGTGTTTTCCGATGGTCTTAGGCAACCCGTTAAAGGGTTGTTCAACCCCCAAAGGGGTCCCGACCCACAGGTTGAGAACTGCTGCTCTAAAGGAAGAAGGGAGCTTCAATTCATACAACAGTTTCTTTTTCTTTATCCTGCCTTTTTTCCTTTAATGTGTCAATGCCTCACAACAAATTGCTGGTTTGTTCTTTTGGTTCTAATTAAAAGCATGAGATTTAGGGCTTAAATTTTTTAATTCAAACACTAATATTTTCTGGAATTCTCAAGGGCAAATTGGGTCATTCAGGAATCATCAAGGAAATCATGATACTCTGACTCATTTCAGAGAAACATCAACTTTTTTAACTTTTATGTGATTATTTTATTATTTTATATTAAATATTTTTACATTATAAAATATTTTATACAAAATAAACCTTCTTTTACTATTATCCCACATATTGCATTAGAAAATGTCTAACCTGAGCTACTACAAAGACATTTTAAATAATATTAAAAAAGAAAGAAGAAAGTGATTTTACTACCAGTCAAAAACAGAGCAGATACAAAACTGATTCATCAACTGTAAAAATTCTGAAAGATTAAATGATTTCTAATATTGCTTAGAAAATATAGCCATAAATAGGAACATCTTATTTCTATTATTCAAACTATAATTTTATTTCATAATTTATGCTTGGCCTTTCTTTCTTTATAGAACTCAAGGCTTAACAGAAACTAGGAGCAATTTTTTCATATCACCTACTTGCTGTGTCCCATTTGTGCTGCTGCATGGATAGGCAGCTGCCATTCTTCTTCATTGCAGTATAGGTTTGGATTGGCTCCTTCGACTAGTAACAGCTCCACACATTTGTCATTGCCCTCCTGGGCTGCAATGAAGAGTGGTGTGGCTTTATCTTTTGCTTGACAATTGATGTTTGCTCCTGATAAGGGAATTTTAATAATTTGATAATGCTCCTCATTTTCAATTGCTCACTGAACCTTATTTTTATACTCTATGCTTAGAAAAGGAACTAGTATAACTAATATATAATTACAATATGGTTGCTGATTCTTTTAGGGATTTCTACAAATCAGCAATGTACCTATTTCTATCCAAACACAGGGTATTAAATGCAATTCAAACATTATAGCCTCACTCTCTTAGGAGCAATGTTCATCACTCTATTCTCTTCAAAATCCCTACAAAAGAGCTAGATCTTTACTACTCACCAGAAGAGTCATAGGGACAGAATCATCCTTATTTCCAGCTTTAGTTAGGCATTTATTTTAACACAGTAAAATTTAGCAAGACTAACATTCATACTATGTTATTAAAAAAATGTGCATAATACATTATAGCAAAATGTACATTACTTCTGATAAAAGACTCAAGAAATAGGAAGATCCTATAACTCTAATTACTTCATGTTTGACCCAACTGCTCATTGTTGCTGGTTTTTTTTGCTATTATCATTGTCTACCCAGCTTAAGTTCTTTATTATCTAACTCAGAGTTTCTCAACTAGGATTCAGTGGAACCCTAAGGTTCTATGAGAAGTTGCCAGCCATTCCATGTGAGACTTTTTTTTTTTGGGGGGGGGGGGGGATGCATACAAAGTTGACCACAGATACATCAATTGGTCTCATCATACAACAAGAGATGTATAACCACTCAAACTGTTTTACACATGGCATTCTATTCTGCAAATCAGTCCTACATCAGTACTCTTAGCCAAAAATAAGTCGCTAATAGTATAATCTATCTGCTATAATTCACCACAGCTTTTACTAATGAAAGCCACGATGACTGTAGTTTTGCAGAAATTACCATATGATATAAGTATCCTTAAGCATTCCAGTTTTCCATACTGTGCAGCAATAAATAAAGGTGTGATCCCAAAATCATCTACAGACTCTTTGTTGGCGCCTTCATCTAGAAGTAATTTCAGTATTTCAGAATTATTCTGGAATGGGGAGAAAAGATTGGTTGTTAAATATGGCTACAGAACTGAAAATTTTCCACTTTGGTTATTATTTGTAGCCAGTTCCTTGATCCCTTAAAGCTAAATTTAGCTGATGCTAACCCATTACAATATTGCCAGTGACAACTGAAAACACACAGTAGGATACCAGCAAAATAAAAGCCAAAACAGATTTAGAGGACTGTCATTTTATAATACAGCCTTTTGTTTCTTGTAACATTTAATTCTGCTCAAGTGAAACATTGATTTACAAAAGAGTTTTTAAAGCAGTTCTCAAGGGAGAAAAAACAAACAAAATGACTCTGTAAGATTTTTTTGGCTTAAGACTAGATGGACATCAGGATAACTGACGAAATGAGGCAGTTTTGCTATAAAACCTAAAAAAAATCAAAACAAGATTAAATCAAAACAGGATTTGAGTTTTTACAGATGTGGGATGACTAAAAGTCTTAACGATCTCTTAGAAAGATCTAAAAGACGTATATGGTAAATAAATAAACAAAGGCATTAAATGAAAGGGATTTCATCAAAATTATAAATTCCAGTCAAAAAGTCCCCATTACTTAGAATTCTCACTGGTTTAAATCCAGGTGTTTCTGTGACATTTTGCTCATGCAAAATGAGCAAGGGAATTTAAATTCCTCCGTCACATTCTCTTAACAGCTTAGCTTTTTCATTCAAAATAGGACAGGATCAGAAACAAAGGGCTGAATCAAGATAAGGAAGTACAGTGATTTTTGAAAGCAGAAGCCTTTCCCACTTGTACATGAATATTTAGATATTACAGTTGATTTCAACAAGAACTGTCCACCACAACCCAAAGAAGTCATTATTAAAACTATTACCATACTTAGAACTGTAGAATATAAAGGTACTAGCTGAAAACATGACGTTGTCCGGGTATTTATTTATAGGGAAGAAATTTCCAGACCAAACGTAATTCCTAATGTTGGATTTTCCCCCTTGCCAGAGGGAGCCCCCTTGTGGAGCACTGTGAAGCTGTTTCCATGGCAACTCCACTGCACTATACAGTAGAAGCCATTTTAAGGCACATCAGGCTGTATCTTAACAGAACACACACCCTGAGGAGTGTTAGGGATGTCTTACTCCCACAGTATTTTTTTCCAGAGATTAAGTAATCTGTGTACCAAGTTTGGTTGAAACGGCTGGAGGCGTCCCAGAGTTATGCTGGAACATACACACACACACACACACACACACACACACACACACAAAATGTCAGAATGCAGTCTACTACACTAAAGAACTAAAGAGATTAAGAGTCTATCCATGGAACCACTCACCTTTTAAATACCAAAATGCCATTTCTTTGAAGGTCTCAGTGTAATGGAATAAAACAATTATTTCAAATGAATTATTGTTCAATAATGGATTTATGACCCATTTATGATATCTGATCATTTCTTAAATATGTGTACTACTTTTATTATTTAAAATGTATATTGTTTCATACTCTCTTCAGTTCTTGTCATATTGAGGATGATCATTTGCATTTAATCTGAGTTTACTACACTGTCACAGATCTAAAAGTAAATGGCTTGCAAAAACTACACAAACCTGTTCTTTAAAGAGAACAAGAGTAAAACCTTTATTCATGTGGAAATGAAATTATGGATTTATAGCTTACCTGAAAAGCAGCCTGGTGCAAGGAATTCCATTCAGACCAGCAGTGGGATCCATTAAGATTGGCTCCATGTTGAAGGAGAAGCTTAATCACATTAGTATGTTGGTTTTCAACAGCTTCAAAGAATGGGTTAAAAGCTATTATTATTATTATACACTAGACAACCCATACCCCTCTGGGTCATCATTTCAGACATATTTTCTTACCTAAACTGAGTAAAGGAATGACCAAGAGCAGGCAAAAAAAAAAATCCAGTTGGAACAACTTTCTGCCAGCTTCCCCATTGAGTTTCCATGTAAGAATCTGGCAGGGAGCATTGGAAATAATTCCTTCCTTCCCTTCCCTTCCACTTAGGGCCTTACTACTTAAGAGTAACTTGTCTGACTATTCAGAAATGTGCGAGATGGCTTTCTGAAGACATGCCTGTTAAAGGAGGCCCATTTTTAGGGTTCATAAGAAAGTTTCCCCCCCCCTTTTTCTATATTGCTCCCACTATGGAAAGCATCCCTTTGGCAGCTGATTTTGACTGCCATATATAATTTTAAAAGTCTGTTTAAGATTCATCTTTCATTAGGCTTTCAGTTAATTAAAAAAAAACTAGAAAGAGATATTAACTTATCATCCTAGCAGCAAGTCATAGATCTCATCTCTGGCAACAAATGCAATTATTATTCAGTAGTTTTTCATTCGTACTAAGGCAGTTTTGGAAACTTCAGCATCACTGCAATTATTTTCTGGAGCTTCATCAGCAATTCAAGATCAGACAGCAACAAGATTTAAATATCTTGCATGCACTGTATATTTATTATATGAAATGTGCAAACAGACCAAAAATATATTCAGAGAATACATTTCTAAAATGAAAAAAAAAATCCTGAATGCTTATATTGTTTGTGCTATTCTCTCCCACAAGAAGAAAATGAAAACTTTTTTAAAAAATAAGAAAATACTATATTAGATATGCACTTAAAAGTCCAGTAGATTCTATGGATTGCATCCAATGTTCAGTTCAGTAGTAGAAAAATTATAACTGGAAAGGTTCTTTTTATTCTATTCCCTCTAATATAGCAAATTTTATCGAGACAGATGATCTTCCAGATGAGAATTGAGACGGGAGGTACAGAATGGGAAAAGAGAGAAATTGATATACATAAGCAGTGTGTGTGTTTGTGTGTGTGTGTGTGTGTGTGTGTGTGTGTGTGTGTGTGTATTGACAGCAACAAGATTACAGTAAAAAAGTGGTGAGTAGAGGATCAAGGTCCATCAGTGGTAAGTGCTTCTAATCAATCAGTCAATTTATAAATTGTGGAGGTTCATTACCATCCTATACAGGTGGAAAAGTTTAAAAGGCATTGTTAAGGACAGCATTTTTAAAGAAACTTGTATGACCTTAAAAAGTTGAACAAAGAAAGAACTGAGAATATATTATTTCTTTCCAGGTTTTTGCCTATCTGATTATTGCATTGCCAAAGCAGTTTCTATTTCACATTAAGCCAGGAATTTGCCTTGATCACTTTTAATTCTCCATGTAGACTTGACTCTCCTACTGATGTATTAACTCCATAATCCCAAATCTTCACACATCAAGAAGATGCAAAGTCAGGAACTCTTTGAAAATAGATTGTATTGTGGCTGAGACCAAATAACAACAAAAGCTACAACAGTAAAGAGATGTTGGACAGGATTTCTAGAAGTAGCCAAGTTCAATTGAGAGCCTGTGGCTTTCAGGTTGATTTTCAGAGCACTCTTGTAATGCTTTGCTCTGAATGGAGTTTTGAAAAAGAGGTTTCTGTTTTCAAACAAACACAACACTCTTTTTATCATTTGAAACAAACAAACAAAAGACATCAAAACATCAAATTTCCTTTTAATAAATAATTTGAAACCCAGGCATATTTTGCATAATTCAAGACTGACTAGTACTTACATGCAATATAAAATTAACCTTTGGGGAATATATTTTCTATCATCATATTTTATCAACCAGACCAGCACCATAGCTACTTTACATTGATCAGCACTCTGAATTCTAGATTGGGGAATGAATAGTGTTTGCTTTACTGTAAGTTTGAGGTAAAGAAAGAAAAAGAGTTCTTTTATATCTACTGATGCACAGCAATATTACTCTATACTAGTGGTTCCCAAACTTTTTTTGGCCATGCCCCACCTAAGCATCTCTAAAACCCCGATGCCCCACCCCCCCAGGATATATAATCCTTACTTTACTCAAAAGGTGAACTCTACTCATGCGGAGGATGCCTAAAAGGCCATTAACTTGGTTTAAACAAGATTCAAATTGCCCCCATTAAAAATCAAATTGCCCCCCTGCGGGGCATGGGCCCCACATTGGGAACCACTGCTCTATACTAACCAGCTAGCAATGTTGATATCGGGGATAAATTGAAAAGTTCTGTGTAAGAACATTCTAATCTATTACAGATCTCTAATCCATCAGGAAATCTCTAATTAATTAAAAAACAATTGTTCGTAATAGAGAACTATAGTTCTAGCAGGTTAAAACTAGCCTGTGGGCTAGAATTCAGCTTGACAAGTAAAGAATTATTAATTCTGAAGCTAGTATAGCTAATGAGTCTTTTCTCTTGGCAGACTCCAAATCCATTGTTTTATTTCCTCTGCAATAAATCTAATTCTTTAGCCAAAAGATCACAGTGATAACCAATAAAAAATTAAGACATAATGCAAACATATCCAAAGATAGCTATCAGTCCAAGGTGCACTGAGACAAATTCTATTCCTTCCAGAGCATATAATCACTCTCAACTCTAGCCTTGTGACTTCCCTACACCCCTACTCATTACCAATATTCTGATATTATTGCAACCTATCCAGAGACCAATTACACAATTCTAAGTTTCCAGTAAAGGATTTTTTCCTTAGCCAAAGCATCATTGAATTTTTGAAAAAAGTGCTGTAATTTATAAGAGTACACTGAAGTCTAAGATGTTTAAAATCAATTCAACATTTTGCTGCTCCTTGGATAACACTGACACCTACCGGCTCACACATAGCAATTGATTCCTTCCTATTTAAAGATTGTCATTTCCATTAGCCCTGTGACTATTGTTCAATTACTGAATAGGTTGTTTGAGATGTTTGAGATGTTTATTAACATTTGTAGGCCGCCCTTTTCCCTGAGGGGACTCAGGGCGGCTCACATAAAATCAGGGAGGGGGAATACAAACAATGACGTAGACACATATAATAAAAGTAATAAGCAACATACATTCATCATTCGGGAGGGGCGGCTATCCTTATCCCCAGGCCTGACGGGCTAGCCAGTTCTTAAGGGCTGTGCGGAAGGCCTGGACGGTGGTTTCACAACCTTGCCTTTCCAATTCAGTCTTTGAGAGTAAACTTTGGTGTAGTTTAAGAACTTAAATTAAGGACACCTTTTCTTCCCTTTCAGCTAAAAAACTAAATGACCAACAGAATTTTGCCCATTTGTACACGGATTGATGTTGTAAGGAGGCAGTTTCCTGCCTGAAAAATAGGAACAGGTGTATTAAATAACATGTGGGAAATAAGAAACATATTTGAAAGATGATGAGTATAATCTACCCTGGTTTTAGTTCAAAATAAAATAAACACCTTGCGTATCAGAATAGAGCTGGATGGGACCTTAGAGGTCTTCTACTCCAGCCCCCTGTTCAAGCAGGAGATCCTATTCCATTTTAGACAAGTGACTGTCCAGTCTCTTCTTAAAAACTCCAGTGATGAAGCATCCACAAGTACCAATTCAAGTGACAAGGATAAAGTCAATCCCTAATACAGAGCCTGTTATGTGGCACCCAGAATTCTTCTGAATGTAACTGCCAACAATCAGTGACACTGGTCAGGCATCCTGATACAAGAAATATCCAAAATTTATTATCAAAGTGCTAAAATAGACTCATTATTATTCAAATGGGGGGGGAGGAATCTTCAAAACATAAAGAAAAAAAACAAAAATACTGGACCATATATACAGTGCCGCTTACTTTGCAATCATTCCTTCAGTCCTAGTGCTACAGGTGGTCCTATTCTCTGTGAGCGTTTGGCCTTTTTAAACAGTTAATCATAATGTATAACACATGCATATGTACTGAATTACAAATCTTGCTTTCAAAAACTGTTAAAAAACCCAAATATAGTTTACTCTCAAGAATGAACAGCTATGTTGAAAATATAAAGCCAAATATCCATCTTACCCACAAAAAGCAAAACCTTTCTAAAATAGAACCAACTGTGAACCACTTCAAACTGAAGAGCACTGGACAACACTGGTGGGGAAAATGGAAAACTACACAGTACAAAAATGCAGAGACGTGTCCATGCACTTGCCATAGTTGGATTTGTGTTTCCTGCACAATGATAAAGGAAGCAATCCAATAACAGCTATATTTGCAGTATATTCAAGAACTATGACTAGCTGAAACTTTGTATTAATATAAAGTAATGATGGCATTTTTGTTATTTTTATATTTTTATTTGTTTATGCCAAAGCACACAGCTAGAACAATTAAAGTTATGAAAAGAAGAAATTTGAAATATCTATGTTTGAGGAATTTTTCCCCGTGTAACTTTTAAACTTTTTGATAACAATATACTCACCTAGAAATAAGGGTGTGGTGGCATCATTAGTGACTTCATTAGGATCAGCACCAGATTCCAGAAGAATAGCAGTGCATTCCAGATTTCCCCTACTTGCAGAAAGATGTAATGGACAAGTACCCTCAAATGTTTTGGATCTGATGTAGTTAGCAGAGGATGCTACAAATCATAACAGAGTAAAATGAGTAAAAGAATAATACGCAAAAGTTGGAGAAGCCATTTTCCAGGCCTCCCTAACTGCAGTCCATCTACGTACTATATTTTTCGGACTATAAGACGCATCGGAGTATAAGACCCAGCAAGGTTTTGAAGAGGACAATAAAAAAAAGTTTTTGCACTCTGCAAACCTCCCAAAAACAGCCCATTTTTCATGAAAATGGGCCTGTTTTTTCCCCCCAAAAGGCATGAATAGCTTTAGGGAGCTTGTAGAGTGCTCCTGGGAAGGCTCGGGGGCCAAAAATGAGCAAAAAATTGCCCATTTTTCACAAAAATAGGCCCATTTTTTCATTTTAAAAAAGGGTATGGATAGCCTTTAGGAAGCTTATAGAGTGCTCCTGGGGGCTGGGGAGGTAAAATTTCTGCCCTCCCCAACCCCCAAGAGCTCTCTAAAAGTCTCTTACAGGCTCTTCATGGCCATTTTGATGAAAGGGGTGGGGTTTTGGGTGGCAAAAAATGCCATATTGAGTGTATAAGATGCATCCAGATTTTCAGCCTCTTTTTTGAGGGAAAAAGGTGTGTCTTATACTCCGAAAAATATGGGTATATAAACAGAATCACAACATGGTGGCAAAGCATGTGTTTCTCACATAAAAGGTTCCAGTTCACATCTTCATTTAAAATAATCATAACTTGCTGTTGTTCCTAGGAAGAAATTCTGAGCTACTTGGACAATCACTCTGAATTAGTATAAGGCAATTTTCTATTGCTAATCTAAATATGTAAAAAGGAGCACACTTGTTTGTCTATCTGCCTCCTGCCTGTTTTCTCTTGAGAAAGTAAAGACCACCCTTTCCTAGAAGGCATTCCTTTTGCAATGCCAATTTAGGATCAGTTTAGCTGTTTTATTAATTATTTACTTTTCTACAAATATCATACAATCTTACAATTACTATTTTACAGCTGGAAATAGTACTGAAATATAATGAAATATTGGACTTTGATATCAGGTATACAAATCATAGCCTCTAACATTTCATTGTTGAATCATTTGTGGGGCATTTAAATACCTTTTAAATATATCAATCAATCAATCAATCAATCAATGGTGAGTCTAATTTGCTCCTCCACTCTAGTTTCATAATAATAATCAACCACAATTTTTGCATCCCCAAAAAGGAATAAAGAGTGATTCCAGGATGCACAAGTTTTTCTACCCCTATTCAACATTTATTAAGCTAAAATTTAGCAAAAATGTTCATATCAAAAATCCTCTCATGAAGAAAATAATTCAGTAATATATCTTGATTCTTTAAAAGAGCCTTAGAAGAAATCGTTTTACTAATATTTGGCTTGATTTGCATGTAGCGATAGTGCTTAGCAAAAACACAGGTACATTTTCCATACTTGCTGCACAAATTTTTTAACAGATTTTAAAACTCTTATCCTGAAAAATATAGTTGACCAAAGAACATAGAAACTGTTCTTCCTTGATTTGTTCATTATTATAACAGTAGGGTACTGGGGTGATGACCTCACAGAACCCCACTAATTCAGTGATGCTATAAACGACAGCAAGACCTAGCAAAAGTCAAAAGATGGTAAAGATATAATGATGTTTTCCAATGCTGTACACAGACAATTGCCAGCTATGATTAGTCTACTTTTCATCAATTAGATATCTGATGGGAAAGTGGAGTAAATTGGAGAACTAATACTATGGGGCTAAATTTTATCTTCATTTTATATATATTTGTAAATAAGTGGCAGTAATCTCCTTTAAAATCAAGGGAAGGCTATCATGGAAATGAAGATCACACATAACTTCAGCCTCCAAGCGTCATGGTAGCAATAATGACCCTAGAGGGAGACTGGAAAATATTTGGTCATATTTTGAAAGAATTTAGATTAAATGTGTTAAAATAATGTTGGAATTTTAATGAGCATGTTTTGCTTGCTACTTAGGATAGAAAAAAAAACCAAAAAATCATGCCAAATTTTGACCTTTTGCTCCTTGAGTATCAGCAGCTCAAGCTATTGAGAGTTTAAGGATCTTATGCTTTTTGTAATTTCTGAAATATCTACCCCTTTAAGGAAACTAATCTCCCGGGGAAAAATGGAGTCTCTGAAAATTCCTATTACTCTGAAGCAGAAAGCATATAAATATCACTACTGCTGATACATTTCTCCTTACCTGCTTGAATTAAAAGCTTTAGACATTCATTTGTGTTTTGAAATGCAGCTTCATGAATAGCCATCCAACCTCTGTTATCAGGAACATCAATGCTGTATCCCTTTTTGATTAGTTTCTTCAAAAGCTTAATATTGCCTTCTCTGGCTGCAAGCCCAACAGCCGAACATCTATCAGAATAGGCTTCTGTAAAATCCATCCTAACAAATTGGGGTAGGAGAAAATGAAGAGGCATTGGCCATAAACTTAATGGAAAAAGAATACAACAGTGTATTATTTCAACAAAAGTTATCTTCATTAGAATATAAATCTACACAAATATATTTGATAGGCACCTCTACAATAAATTTATTTTCAGAAAGTATTAAGAACATCAGAAGGCCATGCTCAGAGTATATACATCTAGCAGGATCACCAAGGCGTGAAGAGCATCCCAGTTAAAGTAAACAGACCCATGTATAAGGCAGCAGCAATGTAGGAAAATGCTGGAAGAGAACAATTACTTTAGTAACAACAGTAAAGGCACCATTTCATATTGTATGAGAGAAGACAATGGTAAACTATTCCTGTATTTTACTAGAAAACTTCTTGGATAGTTTGGATGTTAGTTATGGTGAATGACAATATAGAGGCTGGTGCTGGCCTTTGAGGTCAGATGGCACTCAACATGCTACTGAGAAAGAGCTAAGGATTTTCCATTAGTGTTCATGTCAGATTGATTTAATTCTTCATGACACCTGGTCATTAACGGTGCCATATAAAAGAAAACGCAAAGATGCAAAAACAGAGGTCTAGTGGGAAATGCAACATAAGAAGCATGAGCATGTTCAACACAGTGAAAGATTAAGTGAAACAACTACATGCTGACATTTTAAGTTAACTGAAGTGGACTGTTATGGACTGTCAGTGAGATCACATTGTTTGCTACTGTACTGAACATGAAAAACAAAAAAGGAACAACACTCAGATCACTCTTTATTTAGGAGTTTTGCTGGACAACTTCTCTTCACAGGGTGATCTATCAGATCAATCAACCCATGGTGCCTAATGGATCCAATGAAGTTTCAGAAGGCACCTGCACAGTTTTCCAAGAATCGATTAAGACTAGTCATCCATTAAAATAAAGGGGAAGCTGAGGAGTTTGATCAAATTACACTGGAGTGATATAATAGTGCTCCTTGGTTTACTAAAGAGCTTATGGAGATGAAATCACAGAGGAAGGAAGACCCATTTTGAGTCCAACCGCTACTAAGAGATCACATTTGCATCTACACTGTGAAAATCCAACAATCAAATTGAGATATTTTGCCACTTCATGGCATCTGATTAAAGACAAAAAAGATGATTTTCATAAAAAGTCTGAAAGGCCCACTGTGAAGAATTTTATGACTTCTGGATAATGAAACTACTCAGATTCAAGAGGAGTTGAACTTCAGCTGCACAGCATCAACAGATGTAACTGGCCCTTTTCACAGGTCACTCACATACTGTACAAACTAAACATATGTAACTAGAAGAAAGTCAGAAGGCTTTCTGGAAATTTCTTTATAAGCTTAGAAGGCTACCCTTTTTAAACTCATCACAAACAATTGCAAAATCTCTTCCATGTAATAATAATTCTATTGTCACTAACATATTGAATGAGTTCGCCCAATATCAAAATCATTTTGGCTCACAGTGTACTTAGACACCATAGTACATTACTATATAACAAATTATATAGTTTAAATTCAGTTTGCCACGAACCCAACAGTAGTTTCATTCATCACTAGTGCAATGTATGAATACAGGGCTAAGGCAAGAATTAATACTGATTATGGCTTGGGCTGAAGAGACCAGAAAGTGGCTGACTTAGGGCTGATAATACTCGAATTGGCCTTCCTCAGAGGTTGCTACTTCAACGGCGATCCCCGGGCCGGGCACTCTAAACTCCCAGAAGGGATAGAAAATCAATAATTAACTGAATACGAATTAGGACATTAACCCAACTGGATTCAAAGCCCATACTCGAGCACCACGCAAAGTTACAAGTTAAATTCGTGCAGCAAAGTAAGCAAAGAGCTAGGACGCCTCCTTTGAGACTCAGCGGACTGCAGCCCCGGATCCTCACTTCCCTAGTTTGAAGTTAAAACCCGCTGCCTGGCCGAAGGAGCTCAAAGGGGGAAGCTGGCACAACCCCCTCGCCACCACGACGGTTCTTTTTCCCTCTCGGTTGCCGGGGCAGCCTGAAGGGAAAGCGGTGAAGATGCTTCCCTCGGCCGCTCGGCGTGGGATATTCCGTAAGATGGCGGAAGCGTCTTGTGAAAAACAAAAAGGCCGCGCCAAACAGCCGTCGCCAATCCGGCTTGCCCCTCGCCGAGCAGGACGAAGCAGCCAACGCGCCTCCCAAGAGAGGTGGCCGCTTCTCCTTCCTGCCTTGGCCAAAGAAAGAGCAGGAGCCCAGCAGATCAATGGAATCCAAGCCCCGCTCCCTTCACTGCCCGCTCTTCTCACCCGAAATCTTCGCCGGGGCTACCGTGGCCGAGCGAGGCTCCCTTTCTAGGAAAGGAGGGGCGACCGCTCAGCGCTTGTGGCTCAGAGCGGCTGTCCCAAAGAGCATATCAGAAGCTTTGCCGAGCAAGAGCAGCCGGTTGACACCCAGGCTTTCTTTTCCTGGCTCAGAAGGGGATGCCGGGAGCTGTAGTTTGAGCTCGGTCTACGGCAAAAAAAGCCAGCGGCGCCTCTGACTCCCCAGTTCTCCCGGCGAGACAGTCAGTGGAGGGGCACGTGGTTAAGTGGAAGCGGAGCCCGCTCGGAGGTTGGGGCTCTTTTGAGCGCGGGCCCTGCGCTCTGCTGTGTGCTCTGCCTGCTCAACAAAGGCTGGAGAGAATATGCAAAGCCCTAGCAGCCCCCAGGGCCGCTGTTGCCCGTCCCCTCCCTCTTCCCCAGTCAGCGAAGCAAAGAGTGACGGGGCTAGAAACATGTGGGTGTTCGGATATGGCTCTCTCATCTGGAAGGTGGATTTTCCTTACGAGGACAAGATGGTAGGATACATCACGGGCTACAGCAGGAGGTTCTGGCAAGGCAGCACGGATCACCGTGGAGTGCCGGGCAAGGTGAGCTGCGGTAGGCAGACGGAGCGGAGAAGTGGGGCTACCTCATTACCCGCTCGGTGTCAGTGGGGCAGTGAGAGATGCCAGGACTTGCTCTCTCTTTTAGTTAGGGGGGAGAATTTGTTATCTTCCAAATGGGAGCTGGGTTGGAATCGAACTGGGCCAGAGAAGGAAAAGGTTTGGAGAGGTGGATCTGTGCGACTGACAAGAGCTGACCCGCCAGCCATCCTGTTGGCAGAGGAGCTTGGCAAGTGCCTGCATGCCCACTGGTCGGATTGATGTTTGTGTGCATAACTGCCGAGGCAGATCGCCCACGTTTGGAGTAAAATAAGCCAAGTGCCAATTTTGTACGGGTGGATCGATTCCAGAACCCAGGTGCAGTTTTCACACGCACAGCCCAGCTCTTATTATTGTTGGAATAATAGAGGAAAGGTGTCTTTGTCTCCCACAACTACTCTCTTTGCTTTTAACTTGTTAACTATATACACAGACAAACCTCGAATACTAATATAGTTGACAATGCAACTTGGGTACAATTGTTTTTTTTCCCTTGCCCTTTGGGGAAATGCAGACAAGACAGTGTATCTTGCAGGCAACAAGGAAAAGGACAAAGTTCCCAAGCTAATTTTATTTTTTTTAATATGGTTGCACTACACTTCAATGTTTGGGATATCTTCTATACATTTATTTATATTTGCCCAGATTCCTTCTGAGCACACTATGAAGAGAACTTCAATGGCAAGATTTGATTTTCTGCTAAAAATAAAAATACTGACCTTGCATATCATGTTTAAATCCAAACCCATGTATAATGCTGGTTGTATTCCAACATGCTATACCAAAACAAAGAAATCACATTATGGCTTAAAATGATGGCCTTGTTCGCACAACATACTAAGACATAACAGGATTTGTTTAGTTTTAGCTTAGCATGTATAGTTTAATCAGTTATATTCAGCATATTGTGCAATATGAACAGATGTGATCATCTCCTGAGCAACATATACTTGTTAAAGATCAAGAAAAGCATTGTCTCCCTTTAGAACTGTCTTAAGGTATTTGACATCAGCAAGTCTTTTAATGGCTGTATCCATTTTGTCTTTGAATGTAATTTGACAAAAAATTCAGACTATTTCATAACATAAACATGTAACAGATGCGCAGCTCAATCCTCCATGGTTTGTCTGAATAGGCTACATTAAGCCAAATGAGATTGTCTAGTAAATAAAATAAGATGAAGGAAGTTGTTTCAAATATTTAAAAAGACCAATTCCCACTTACTACATGTGGATTTTGATTGCAAAACAAGAACATAATGTGCTCTGTATAGTGAGATGAGCTGTGCATCCAGTATTTTAAAATCTTCTGAAATGGGAAGGTATAATCTTGGATTTTTAGCTTACTGTGCTGTGCAATTCATTCCTGTATGTAGAGGGTTTCTTTATATTTGGGGAAACAATTTACAACTTTCTGAAGTGATACTATAACGGAATGGCAGACCACAATTCTTCTAGAATTAGCAGTCAATCAGTGTTCCAAGATTTCCAGGGTAGAATGTGGGTTTGCATTTTATGTTCTCAGTGAATGTCCTTTTGTTTGATTAAGTGTTACTTTTTTCCATATTTCAATTGAGGGGCCTAAGGTGTTTAACTTTTTGACTGCATTTATCTATAGAGTTTACTAATCAACTGATAAATTCAGATTACATTTCATTTAAAATGAATATGTGAGCAACATTAAAACTAGTGAAAAATTAGTTAGAATTGGGTGGTCAATTAATTTAAATGTCATTGCATGATGAGATAATAATTTTGTCTCTACATCATTTATACTGCTTCAGTTTCCATTACTTTTTTTATATAAATGTATCAATAATATGAGCCCAAAGTTTGTTCACTAAAAACATCCTAGCTTGTAACCATTGCATCCTTACCAAGAAATAAGTGTCAATGAATTCAGTGGCATATTAGAATGGTCACAATTTCTGCACCCATTCTGATTTATGATTGTTGTTGAAACAATGTTAACTTCTGATTATATTAAATAATTGTAAGCAAATACAAAAGTAGCTGTTAATTTTCCAATTTTTTTTACTTCTTTACCAGTCTGGAATTAATAAGAAAATTCTGATTAAATGAACATCCTTCAGTATCTTTTTTGGATAGAATAAAATGAGGAAAAATCTAAGAACTGTAAGAACTAAGAATCAGTAAAGAACTGATTTGGTCTAGTAGGTAAGGCTCCAGGTTTGGTCTAGTAGATAAGGCTCCAGGCCTTACAGAAACCAGAAGACTGTGATTTCTAGTCCTACCTTGAACATGAAGGCTGATTAGGTGAATTTGGGCCAGGATACTGCACTTGCAAAAAGATGCCAGGAAGGAAAAAAAAGAGAAGAGAAAGTACATGAATCTTTTGGAGCTATCCATAATCCTACAACACTATGACTTACAATGTCCTCAGAGCTCATGTAAGCCCATTAATAAAACAAACATTTTATGTCATCATCAGAATGTTGCTCACAGTCCAGGTTTGTGTAAACATGCGCAAATTTGTAACCATAAGAAAAAGTGTTGCTGATGTTCATGAGACTAGAATGGCCTCCATCAATTCAGAGTCAGGTAGGGTACAATTGGAGAAAATGCAACATGACTATTACTCCCAAGACTGATCATCCAATGCAAAATTTCCCAAGAGCAAAGCTTACAATTTTCTGGGAGATCACAAAGAGCCCAGAGAACAGCAAAGAATCAAGCTGTTCTTGCACTGAACTTGTACTGATATCAGTGTTCATGACTACCATAAGATACACTGAAGAAGAATGATCTGAATGGAAGATTATCAAAGACGAACTTTGGAACTGGTTTCCAAAAAAACCCTCAATGCCACATGTTTCAAGTTTGCCAAAGATATTCCAGCAGGCTACTGGAACATGGTTCTGTGGACAGACTGAGATAAAAATAGGTCTTTGGATATTAATGAGAAATTTTATTTTTGAAGGAAGTAAAATATTGAATTCCAGTAAAAGTAACTCATTGTAAGAATAGTGATGGGAATTTTCATGGATTGGAACTGTTTTTCAGCCTTACGACTCTGGCAATTCATAATTAGGGAGGAAATAGTTAATTTTACTGTTGGGAGGAGTATTGCTGGGTATTTACAACAATTAGCCTAACTGAAAATCTATCTGACCTAAAACAAATTCATCTAAGACAACCCCAAACTATCAATGAAACAAAGCTGTTACGTAGAGGGAAAAGGGCCAAAATACTTGCAAATCAAAGTGCAGGATTGGTCAAAAAGTACATAAAGTGTTTGTTGAATCTAATCTAATAAATCTTAGATGGAGTTTAAAGCACATTGCAGCTCATAGTACTGCAGGAGTATAGATAGTTCTGAAATGTTTACAAACTGACTGTTGTAGTATAACCGAGACAAGGAGGTGTTGCCCAGTATCCATCCTTTCCCTATTTTTTATTGGTTTTATTTGTTATTTTATTCCTTCCGTTTTTAATACACATATTATTTCATAGTGGCTGCATCTGAACATTACATTGAAATAGAACCCTTAAGACAGAATTGATCCAGAATGCAGCGGCATGCAAAGATTTGGGCATCCCATGCAGTGTTGGAATTCAAAAAAATTTCCTACCGGTTTTATGGGTGTGGCTTGTGGGCATGGCTTAGCTTGGTGGGCATGGCAGAGGAAGGATACTGTAAAATCTTCATTCCCACCCCACTCAAGGGGAAAGATACTGTAAAATCTCCATTCCCTCCCAATCAGCTGGGACCGAGGAGGCAGAGAATAGATGGGGGTGGAGCCAGTCAGAGTTGATATTTACCGGTTCTCCGAACTACTCAAAATTTCCGCTACCTGTTCTCCAGAACTGGTCAGAACCTGCTGAATACCACCTCTAATCCCATGGTTTGCCCATGGTACTCTGATGCTATGCAAGCTATACTATCTTCAATTTTCTTTTTGACTGCCATTCAAGTTTCTTATTATCGCCTTTAAATCCCTGAATGGCATGGGGGCAGATTATTTGTGGGACCACTTGAAGCTATTTGCCTTCTCCATCAGATTAGATAGAATGAGCTTGCTCCAGGTTCATTCCCTTAAATGTTGCCATCTAGCAGGATTAAAGTAATCTGCCTTCTTGGTAGTAGCTCCTGTCCTTTGGAACAACCTTCCCTCGGAGATCCAGAAAAGCCCATTGGTTTTCTGAAAAGCCTTGAAGACTTCATTTTTCCAACAAAGTTGGGATAGCATCTGGCTGGAACCTGATAAAGTTGTTGGTAGATATAAGGAGTGGTTTTTTTAGGGCCACTGCATGTTTTTACACTGGTTCTGGTTTTTTTGTGTTTGTAAACTGCCCACCATTATGTTGTATAAAATAATAGGCTATATAAATTTATAAAATAAATAAATAAGTCTGTATAGCATATGAGTAATATGTGGTACAGATAGTTCCCAGACTACCAGGGATAAATCATTCTGAAAGTTCTGCATTCGATTTGTATGGAGTTGTGCGTAAACCAGTACTTTTCACATGTTTCTGTCCTATTACAATCCAGAAACATGGAAATATGACTCTCAATCAAACTACTGAGTTATATCAGCAGAAGTGTGTTACTATTCGTTTTTATATGCTACCCATAGGAATTAGATTGCCCAATAACCTTTTAGTTTGAATCAAAATTCTGGGGAGTTAAATTAAAGCAAGCAAGCAGCATGGACTAACAAGCTGCTTATTATTAAACAGAATTTTAAATAGCTGATTTCAAGCATCGCCAGGATGCAATGGATTTCACTCTTCTAAATAATTTGATATTATAAGAAAATTGGTTGTGTTGATCTAGATTTGTTAACGTGTGGAAAATTTTTAAATATATTTGGTCAAATTTTAAAATGTTTGTTTTTATGTAAGTGCTTAATCATTCCTGTTTAAGCATAAAAACAATTTTTTGGGAACCACAACTACTAATTTCCTCAAAATGAAGGATTTTAGTTATTAGTGCAGGTATCTGTATAATTATAAAAATATGCTGTTCGTTACTAAAGCCCACTGATGTATACTTCTCCAACTTTCAGGGATTTTTCAGAAAACCATATTTTGAATTTGTAGCCCAAATAAAGACTGATAATAAGCTATGGTCTAGTTATTATTTGAAAATGCTTTTCAGAAAGCATTGCCTGCCATAGATTAATAACAATATCTATGAATTAAGATTAAAACAAGTAAAGCCTTTCCTATTTTATATTTCATAAAAAATAAAAATATTTGAACAAAAATATTAAATTTTACAGTACTTTGAAACCCAGTGTGCCTCTCGCTATACAAGGATTATAGAGCTTATAAAATTCTAAATAGTATTTGTGGAGCAGAGGAAACAATGGAGTTCAGAAACATCCAGCAATCTAGGAGAATGGCATTGACAAGGCAAGGCTATGTTATTTACTGCTGTATATGCAGCAGATTTGTCAGTCATCAGAAATACTGACTGACTTCAACATAATGAGCCAATACTTAAAAATAATTGGCATTCTTCTAGGATTAGACAATATGCAACAACATTAATATTCAGTAGAGCTTATACCTTTCAGATAATATTGTTTGCTTTTTATGCAAATTCACCTCCAGTCTGAAATCCTTACAACAAATTTTGAAAATTTATTTAAAAGTATATGCTTCTTATAATATTTCAGCATAAGTTTAGAACATCCATACTAAATTAATAAAAAAAAGTATTTAATACTTTTGCATTTTTGCATTTTTCTTTTCATCTGTATGCCTAAGAAAGCTATAAAGATTAAGGTTTTTCTTATACAAATTAGTACTAAGGTTGAATATACTACAGAAATTAGAAAGTCGACCTACAACATTTAGATTAATCATCTAAATATCTTCATGATTGGATAAAACAGTACCTATGTACTTCTGAATATTTATTGAAAAAGTAACTTAATTTAGTTATCGGTTAATGTCTACATTATAAACAATTCTGTCTTTTTAAAAGAGTTCAGAGAAATAGTAATCACAAATCAACTTGAATACAGATTCCTATATTGTTGACATGAATTCAGACTAAGAGGTAACACTTTAGCTTAGGCCTTTCAAAAAGTTTTTAACTAAGATAACACGATACCAATTTTCCCACATCTGTTATTTTAAAGGAACTATAGGAAAGCCCCATATGAAAGCAGATATTGCCCCTGTGACTTGGGTGCTATAGAAACCACAGCCCATGTTTTTTTGTATTGTCAGTTCTACACAGAAATTCATCACCAGTGGATTACCCCTTTTTACATACATTTCCAAGGCACTCTAATATTTTCATTTGTATTATCTATTAAACAATTAAATTTATTTCTGTAACCATAGAAATTTTTTGCTACACTATGTATAAGCTTTGCCTATAAATGGTTGCCAACAGTTATTGAAGTTAAGGGATTATTTTGCTTTATTTTATAGAATGTTTTATTAGTAAATGGCCAATATAAAGTTTCTATCTGTCAGTACCAATTTCCTAGCTATAGATACCAGATGGCCTCATCTTAACAGAGTTAGATAACTGAGCACAAAGATCCCATTTGTGGTAGAGAGGACACTTCATTCTTATACCTGTACAAATGTGGTAATTCTTATGAGTGCACACATGAATACATTTCTGAGGCCGAATCTTATTTTTCAAATTTATTAAACAAACTTACCAGACAACTAAACTCACATCTAGGTGACTCCAAGAGACTTACAACATTAAAAAACACAAATATAAAAATACATAACCCCCTCCCCTCCCATGACAGCAGAACACAATCAAATTAACCACGATTGATCAGGTGAGCCTGAGGATGGAGTCAAACACATAATCTATTTGGAATGTCTACACTCCCATAAGAGACCTTGAAGTCTGTTAACTCTTACATGGAGCCGATTCACCTTGACCGTTAATAGATCAAATTCTTAGGTATAGGTAGCATAAAATAAACTTGTAGCATTTTGAACTCTAGCCTGGTTCCCAATTTCTTGGACCTGACAGCTTCAGCTTCATTTGGGATCCCCACACCCATTGCCTTTTGGAAAAGCAACAGGATAGATGGCCAGCCATACCTCAACAGCAAAGGTATTCCATAGAGAAGTGATTACCACTGAGAACATCTTTTTCATGGTCCCACCAGATATACGTTCCCAACTGATGAGACCCATAACATATCCTGTCTTCCTGCCTTGGTAGGCTAGGTGGATGTAATAAAGGAGAGGTGGTCCTTCAAAAAACTCTAAGTCTCACAATACTTTAAAAGTGATAACCAGCACCTTGAATTGTATCTAGGAGCATATTGGCAGCCATTGCAACTCATACAAGAGAGATGACACATGCAGAGCTTTGGGCTTGCATAAAACTGTTCAGGCTACTGCATTCTGAACCAAATGAAGCCCCTGGATACTGTACTATGTAAGCCCCATTACAACAGTTCCGATGGGTGATAACCAAGGTATGGGTGACTATAAGAAGGGCATCTTGGGCACAGTTGTGCAGAGACTGCCATCAGCTCCTCAAGCAAGAGTCACGAGTCCAGAAGAACTCCCAGATTATATAATGGGTCAGTATGGGGCAGTGCAACCCCATCCACAACCAACGATGGCAATTCTTCAAGAGCCAAAGAGCCCCTAAGCCAGTGCCAATCTATCTTGTCAGGATTTAGATTTAGCCTGTTGCTCCCTATCCAGACCTCAACAGTCTCCAAGCAAATCTCATCACCTATATGACTTTATTGATTATTACAAGTACACAATGGAGACAATCCTAGTAGTTATGGGCTAGGGGCAAAATTAAGATTTTGAAAGCATAGTGGTAGGTGGATTCAGAACATAGCTGTCATAGTACTGTATACATAGCCAATCTCACAACACTCATTTCCCAGTCAGATATATGTGTGACTCAAAGACTACATGATTCTAGAGCAGTGGGTCTCAACCTTCCTAATGCCGCGACCCTTTAATACAGTTTCTCATGTTGTGGTGACCCCCAACCATAAAATTATTTTTTGTTTTCCGTATTTTTTAGAAAATATGTATTTTCCGATGGTCTTAGGCGACCCCTGTGAAAGGGTCGTTCGACCCCCAAAGGGGTCCCGACCCACAGGTTGAGAATCACTGTTCTAGAGCCTTGTGCTTTGTAGCATGTCAGCTTCCTGCTTTTACTATCACGACCATCATTTTCATCTTTAAAAAAAAATAACCTCAGATAAAATAGAGAATCTAGCAAGTACATGGGGACAAATTTGTGAATAGAAAAACTTTTAACTGGTAAAAAATGCAGCTTTTTATTTATTTTTATTAAAATTTTATTTATTTATGTCCAACATGTATTATTTTTATAAATAACTTAATGAAGCAAATATACTTAATACTCGTTTATCCTCCTATTGTCCCTACAATAACCCTGTGAGGTGGATTGGGCTGAGAGAGAGTGACTGGCCCAAAATTATCCAGCTACCTTTCATACCTAAAACAGGACTATAAGTCTTGGTTTTTAGCCTGGTACCTTAACCAACTAGGACAACTGGCTCATCATCATACAACATCTATATTATAGAAGCTACAACAGTTGCCAGTTTATTTCTGGATGCAATTCATTATGCTGTAAGAATTATTAATTATTACATTAATAATTAATTATTGCGATTATAACAATAAGAGTTAAAGATGAGAGACCTTGATATCTATGAAATCATTTCTACTTGGGAGCTCCAAGTAGAATCTGCCTCTACAAGGCAAATAAAAGAAGCACAGTTAGAATATTCATACATCCTCAAAAATGTCTATAGAAGGGACTTCAAAAAAAACCATTCTCTCCTGGATCTCTCCATTTATAGAAGTACCTGTCTTCTAAAATAAGATAAGCATCTTGATATTTCAAAGTCTCTGAAAATATTTAACAGGCATTTAAGGGCTAAAGAACCAATGATAAATGTGCCTGAGAAACATATGGGCACTACTTATTGGTTTATTACTACTGAGGTGAATTATTTTGCTTGGTTAAACCAGCCTAAAAGCACACGAAACACTTGTACATAAATAAAATGATTACAAATGGATTTATATTACTATCTCCAGTCTTATCAAATATAAGCTCCTCAGCCAGCAAATATACCTTCACTATGACAGAATTCGAATACTTTTAAAATTATATTTCATTTATATAATGATCTGTGGTTTGGATTTTTGTTTTAAAAAAAAACTTCACTTTTGTACCAGCTCTGATAAATTTTTACTGATTTTTTGCTTGTTTTGTTTTTAATTTTAGCCTGGAAGAGTTGTGACACTTATTGAAGATCCTGAGGTAAAGTAGTTGCATTTTTACATATTCTATAAATACGTTTTGTCCTCAATAGTAGCATGTAGCATCTGCCTTCCTAATTCTGATAGAAAACTAGAATTTTAACCTGTAATCTTATACACATCAATTGAGATATAAATTCAGACACAATGTAAATTAATACAAAGTAAATATGAGATACATTGCAGCCTGAAAAATAAGCTGTCAGACAGTGCTGATAGACACATCCTGTGCCAAATTCACCCTCTTAATGGCATTTTCTTGCTGTTGTATATATGTTCAGTATTTGTGTTGGACTCTATCATAGGTGAGCAAGAAGTAATATCGAGTTGAATGGTAAAGCAGCTATTTATACTTTTTGAATAGCAAAGAAATTAGTGTCCTGCCCCATATAAACTCAACTTGATTTAAAATATATTTGGTCAGTATTATTCTAAAATAAAATGTTAATAAGGAAATATAGAAAAAAATCTAAACATTAAGATTATCTGTTCTCTGAAATGCTGGCTCTTTAGAGCATATTCCATTATATTTCTTCAAGAAAAACCACAGTTCTGGTGTGTCCTCAATATACTTTTTGCAAATGTAATGTATCTTGTACTTGAATGATTTCCTTGATTTTTTAAAATTTAACTTCCCAGAATAATTAGCATTATATTTTAACATGTTGCTGAAAACTGCTAACTCTGATTACAATGTTCATATTTTAAAACTGTTTACATTATTTTTAGAAAATAATGTTTTGTTTATAGTACAAAGAAAATAAACAACTGCTCCCTTTCTATGTCCTGCTGTTAAATACTGCAACACTGATGCTTAAAACTACAGTTTTACACAGCTAGGTACCAGTAAACCTACTTATTTAAAGTAAATTTGCTTAGGATCAGAAATTAAAAATGTGACCCATGAAAATCTCACTTCCATCCTCAAATCAGCTGCAAACTCACAGGTGAATTAAATTTTCAACTTTGTGTTCTCAAACCTGACGAGCAAAAGTAAAAACTTACAGGGTGTTGCAAAATTATTGCAATATTACTGAAAATACATGTGAAATGTTTTGTAAAGTAAAAACTGAACTGAAATAAAATAAGCTGAGTTTGTATTACTATTATAAATCTTTATTTCTTCTACATTAGGAGTGTTTACACCAAGGACCACTCTTGACTTCTAGATGGTATGCTAGATGGGACCCTGTAAAAAAAATTAAGTGAAACCAAGATTAAAAAGTGGCTAAGACAAAAATAAAAATCATTTTGCCATAGTTTAGTTGAGATATTATATACATTACATTAAAATATGCACCATTTATTTATGATGCACTGAGCAGTTTCTCTTAAAAATGCAATTGGAGGCAGGTTTTAGAGGGATATGGTCACTGCCTACAGCCCTGAAGCCTCAATTCCGTATATCTTTTCTAAGTAGCATCAGTAATTCCCCCCCCAGTATTTAAATTTTCTTGAGAATAAATTAAATGTCATGAAAACAAGGAGGTTTGTACACCACTAGTTGCCCTGTAATGCTGCCTAATTTAGATCAGAGTAATGGCAGCTACAGATTTCAACCTTTTGTACTTGACAAGATCAGCAAAATGCAACACAGTGTCTGTCACTGTGAATTCTTCTGTACTTTTCTGGTAAGTTTTTTCATACTGCTGTGCAGTTAGATCCTATTATGTTAGCAGACAGCTTCCTCTATAAGCAAAGAATAGTTTAGCTTGGTTTTTTTTCTCTTTCTTTCCCCAGCATTTGTATTGCAAAACAAACTCCAATCATTGCAAACTAGTTATTTCAAATCAATATCCTGCAGTCATCCTAATAGTGCAGTATTAAAATAACTAGAAATGAGCAATATTTTTAGCTTATCTCTATCAATCTATCTTGCTAAATTAACAGTACTTGTTAGATGAAGTACCTGTACTTCGGAGAGTAGAAAGAGTTCTGAACCGTAGTAAAACCCTGGAAGAAAACATGGGAAGGGAAGAGAGCCAGTGGAGAATTGGAAACATGGGTTTGAGAATTTGTAGTTCCCTCATTAATATCCTGTTTTCTACTTTTTCATTAAAGAAGTTATGTGCATGCATTACTGACAATAATGGTTTGGAAGAGTGACTTCTGCAACTCTTTGATAGAGTCTGATCTTAGTATGCTTTATTTTTCTGGTTGTATTCTTCTCCAGGGTTGTGTGTGGGGTGTTGCATACAAGCTGCCAATAGGACAAGAAGTTGAAGTAAAAGCCTATCTTGATTTTCGAGAGAAGGGTGGATATAGGACTACAACTATTGTCTTCTATCCTAAAGATCCTGCAGTGGAACCTTTTAATGTGCTATTATATATTGGAACCTGTGAAAACCCTAACTACCTCGGACCTGCACCTCTAGAAGAAATTGCCGAACAGATTTTTAATGCAGTTGGTCCTAGTGGAAGAAATACAGAATACCTATTTGAACTTTGCAATTCCCTCAGGGATCTTGTACCAGAAGATGTGGATGAACATGTTTTTAATTTAGAGAAACTGGTAAAGAAACTATTGGAACAAGAGCAAAACAAACCTGTATAACAGTCGCTTTGCAAACAGTTTCTTCACTATCAGACTAAGTTTATTCTGTTTATATTGTTTATATAATTTGGAAATTAGCCATCAAAATTTTTAAAAAAATAATTTTCATATTTCATTGAGGCATCACTGTCCTTGAGCAACAGAGATTTTTAAAATGATATTTAAATTTAAGAAGGAACTTTGAATTTCCATAAAGTTTTAAGAATGCTTTTCTGTTCATTTCTCAAATTGGAATAACTTAGGCCTGATTTAAGTTGAAGGGAAACTTTCTTAACTTTAAATTATTAGATTTTGTTTTCCTTTCTAAAAAAAAGTTTTGAACTAGATTCTTCACTTAGGTATGGATGCAGTCCTATGCACAAAAGGAAGTCCTTTCAACAAAGAAAGAAATGCATAGGATTGAGTGATGTGTGTTGACATAAATGTCAGTATATTCCTTCAAAAATGTTCCCAATGGGATTTGTGGATTACAGCACTGAGAGAAAAATTCTTTGTACACTTGTTTAGGATTGAGTCCAACATGGTACAAAGTAAATATGTGTAGGACTACATTGTAAATGGCAATTATATCTATATGAAAGGCCTGGATTATTTGTACAACTGTTTGAAATGTATTGCTTATTATATATTATTTATCATTTAGTTTCACTTGCCCAAATTCAATAATTTATATATAACATTTGCTTAGTGATAAGAGGATCAAATAGTTACAAATGAAAGGAAACAGCACTTTGCATTCATGGTTTCAATATCTTCAGAGATGATGTATACTGGTACCATAAGACTTTCTCTCATTTTTGGAAAATAATTGTAATCAGGGAAACAACTTGAATCTAGAGTAAAAAGTATGTAACAAAACTCCTATCCATAATCATTGGGCATTTTTAGAGATAGTCAAATTTGCCCTTATCCTAGTAATTAGAACTCCATTAATGAAAATTCACAATAACCCTTTGTTCAACCTTTACTATGCCAACATGAAGTGGTCACCAATACCTATTATAGTTTCACAACTTCTTGCTTCTAAACACACAATAACACATTGAGGTACAAGAATATTTCTTCTTCAATTTTTGTTTTTAGTGACAATCCTTAGTTTTTATAAATTTCTATGCATTTGTAAAGCTTTCATTATGAAGACTGCACTTCTCTTTGTACACTCTTAATTGGAAAAATTTGGAAGTATATGGATTATCCAGCCCATTTGAAAAGCAGAGAATCAGCATTTGCAATACAAAAGCACATTTTTGACACTATTCTATACTAATTTCTTTTTGCCTCAAACAGAAGAATAGGATTATTGTTTCTATAAGGACTGGCAGAGATCTAGCAAGCATCTAAAGGAATAAGCTCCCTTGAAAGCCAAAGTTCCTCAGAAAATGTTGGCACATAACTTGCAGCATAGGTTTTAAATGGAAATTTTTCGCTGCAAATGTCCAAGTCTAGTTATTATCATTAGCATAGTTCTAGTTGTACCTGGATAACTTAGTATAATTAACTTAATTATATTTTCTACTAACAAAATTTGGAAATGCTTGCTAGAATATTTTACTGCAATGATAAACATGTCAGTAAACAAAAGAAAATACATGAGCTCCAGTCTATTTCCAATCTCTTAAAGACATAAAAATATTATAACTCCTCCCATAGACTAGGATTTCAAAAAAACACTATGGAATGCCTCTTTCATGGCTATAGCTGGCCAGTAAATACCCTTTAAAAATTCTAATTGTGCATCTCTCTCCCATAGTGCTTTGAACTTGATGTTTATTGAAGATTGTATTACATATATCTAGGCAATCTGTCACAATATTTTTGAAACCACGTCAAAGTAATTATTTGAGAGTCTAAATTAAAATTTACACCAGGTAAGCATAAGCTGTTGATTTAGTTTAAATCTAATCAGCCAATTTTATTTGCGTCCAGAAGGCCCATAAGCAACTTACAAACACAATATAAATTTAAATATTTTACTTACTAAACTGTTTTATCCAATGTCAAATTTAGATTATGTTTGTAAGTAGCTTTTGGATCTTTTGGCTGTAAATAAAATTGATTGATTTAGTTAAATGTACCTCTTTTTTCAGGACTCTGTACTTATCAAGGGTAAGTTGCACAGTAAATTGCCGGGACTTCTAAATCTTCTCAACTTCCACTAAAATGGTTATCTGCTGCGTTAACTTGATGATGATCTCATAACAACAAAAAACGTTTCCGTCCCAACTATGCATGTACATCTCACAGTTTCAGTTCTTTTCTTTAAACTTTCAACAAAAGCATAAACTGGTTCTATGTTTCTGTCATTTTCATAATGAAACTTGTATGATTTTGCATTAGTAATACAACAATTATGATTTAAGCCCATACAGTGTTTTTCTTCCTCTGTTTAACAAAAACTCGCAAATGTTATGCTGTGTTGTTGTTTGTGTTTTTGAAGGCACTTTTATTCAACAAAGTGTGATAACTAAGTCTGAATCTGAAGGGTATAGTTTTAATAAGGAGTTAATCAAGAGATTACACAATGAAAAGGAATTCTGATACAAATTATAAACTGATCTGGTATTTCCAGATCGTAGTAAAATAAATCATATTTAGGTTAAATATGATTAATTCTTATTACATCATTATAAAAACATCTATATAGAAATAGGGCTTAGCTACCATAAAAAAATTTCACTGATTTTTAATTCAATTTTAATTCAATTACATTAAGCAAAGCAGAGCTCAGCAACCAGCAAATGTGAATACTGTATAATCAAAGAAATGTTCAACTTTCATTTCCCAAGTAGAAACTCATGCTGCGTATCAAGTACTCTCTTAAAAAATTAAATGGAATTTTAATAAGTTTGTAATCCATAAATTGCTTCTCTGAAAAAATATATATACAATTCCATTGGGCATTCTGAAAATCTTTGGATCCCAGCCATCAACACTAGAGATGCAGTACAGTGGTATAAATATGCAAAAAGTTATAGGTGAAATGTGGTGACTTTTAAGCTTGAAATTAGAAGTACACTGAAAAGCCAGCACCACTCTTAGAAACCTGCTTCAGCATCAGAGGGTGGCTTGTTTTACTAGAAGATAAATGCACATACATATTTTAATGAGTTACAGGTATCCTTCAACTTATGAAGATTCAGTGACCATTCAAAATTACAATGGCGCTGAATAAAGGGACTTATGACCTATAGCCAAACCTATGGCCACTGCAGTGCCCCCCCTCCCCGTGGTCATGACATCACACTTCAGGCATCCATACAATCAACATCAGGGATGCTGCAATTGTCCCTACTTATCTATCTTCCTCCCATTCACCCCACTGTTTCCCATGAGCCTGCTTCCCATCTTGCTGGATCCCATACCCCACCATGCACTTACCTATATCAAAGATTCCCTTTCCTGAAGAAAAATAGCTAATGCATCATGCAGTCTTCCTATATAAAACTGGCTTGGAATCATCTTGGAAATGTGCCATTTTGGGAGTGGCCATAATTTTCAGATCTCAAGAAGTATGGCCACTTTTAAAATGGCACCAGTTTCCGGTATGGTACCAGGCAACTTCTGTATAGGTGAATATAGTGATGAATTGCTGCTTCTCTTTCTGAAAGACAATTTCTGGAAGTTGTCATTTGGAAAGAGAATCAGTTGATGTGACACACACCAATCTCGCAGATTGACGCTTGCCTACAGAATGACACAAAGCGGCCTCTGCAAGAAGGCTGCATGGTTGCATTAGGGTTGGGTACTCTCTTGGAATGGTAAACTGGAAAAGATAAGTGGAGTGAGGCAGGAGAGGATACGCAAGAGTGTGGGACCCAGGGGGGCAGGAAGCTGTAGAAGGAGTGCTTCAAGAAGTGGGGGAGGCCTGATGCAGGCGATATGTGAGCTGGGGAGGTACACTGCACTACAGTCCTGCATTAGGCGTCCCCCACCAGCTATGGCATTGTGTGTTCCAATTAACAATTACCATGGGGAAAGCAGATATTCTGGTCATAAACAAGGTGAGCACATGGACACCTCACTAATAACTTCAGTAACAAATATAATTCCAAGTTTGAGAACTACTTGTATTTATTTACAAGAGTATAATTTCTGTTCTAATAGCAGATTGTGAGGAGGAACTAAGAGGTTCTTGATGAGGGTGAAAGATGAGAGTGCAAAAATTGGTTTGAAACTCAACATTAAAAAAAAGGATCATGGCATCTGGTCTCATCACTTCCTGGCAGATAGAAGAAATGGAAGCAGTGAGAAATTTTATTTTCTTGGGCTCTAACATCACTGCAGACGGTGACTGTAACCATGAAATTAAAAGACTCTTGCTCTTTGGGAGGAAAGCTGTGGCAAAGCTAGGCAGCATATTAAAAAGCAGAGACATCACCTTGCCAACAAAAGCCTGTATATGGTTTTTTCAGTAGTAATGTATGACTATGAGAGTTGGACCATAAGGAAGGCTGAGCACTGAAGAATCGATGGTTTTGAATTGTGGTGTTGGAGGAGACTCTTGATTTTCCTCTAGACTGCAAGGAGATCAACTCTTTGGAAGGACAGATACTGAAACTGAAGTTCAAATACTTTTGCCACTTAAGGAGAAGAGAGGATTCATTGGACCCTGATGTTGGGAAAGATTGAAGGCAAAAGGAGAAGGGGACAGCAGAGGATGAGATGAATAGAATGAATAGTGTAGCAATGAACATGAATTTGAGTAAACTCTAGTAGTAGAGGACAGGGGAACTTGGCGTGCTATGGTCCATGGGATTGTGAAAGGTCTGAGACAATTTAGCGACTCAACAACAAAAATAATTTCTGTGGGGAAAAAAGATTGTAGCATGGAGAACAATTGTACATACCATATAAAGTATCTGCAATATTTCTGAGGGAGAAATCCTAATTAGAAGCAAAAAGGCATTTGTTAGATGTCTTTACAACTGTGTGTTTGATGTCATAAAAATATTCCAAGGAGTGATATTTTCCCTTTTTATACAGTACACTGCAATATGAGCTGCTGTATTATATATTGTTATGTGCACCTAACAAGGTTCCATAAATAATCACCACCATACCAGAGAAGTACAAAATGTTTCATTTCAACTTTAAACCAATTTTGACATCATTGAGAAAATATAATTATAAAATGTATCTGCCACGTTACCACAACTTAATGAAAACAATGTTCTTAATAAGGACTAGTTTGTTAAAGACATACTGAAATATAAATAACTAGCATTCTGTCAAAAGGGTCCAATAATGAAATTATTATTTTAGGATTACAGTAGTTCAAACTTGATTGTTATAAAATAATAGTTTTCAATGCTTGTATGAAGATGCCATCAAAAAATTAATTCCAGATAACTGTCAAAGCAAAGTAAATAATATCATTAAGTGCAATATTTTTCAATGAGATTATGTACCAATTAAATCCTGAATTATTTAAAAAGTGCATGCATTGTTCACATATTTGTTACAATTATAAACTACCAAGTCAAAAGCAACCATATTGGGCATATTTCCAGATTAGTTGAGTAGCATCTGTTGAATTAAATATGGATAAACATTAATATCCGACATTCGGTATTTTTATATGAGTTGCAGTAGTTGTTGCTACTATTGTACTATTTTTTTCTTATAAATACATGTAATATGTAAATGAGAGTATGCAGATTAGGAGAAAATGTATTTCCTTCTTTAATTTTACTGCATAAAAAGATTAATAAAATGCCTTGCTAGAATTAGTGTGGAATGTCATTAGAGTAACAGGTCTAACAGCCATAGTTCCTTGTTTGACCTTATTAGTTCAAAGATGTCTGGGGAGTGCGACTCCTCCATAGCTGTGCCAATTAATAATTATAAATTCAGAGAGTACCAAGTTATGGAAAATCAGTATGCATTTCTTCTCTCATAATTACTAGCTTTGATACATACATAGTCTAAATTAACAGCAATTTCTAATGCCAAGGGCAGACAAAGCCCTGGTAATAGTTTCAATTAACAGAGAAGAGCTTTCTCATGTTATTATATTTTCTTAATCAAGCAGGTACGGATGGAGATTCTCAGACATCCAGGTCACGGTTGTCCCAAGATGTTTTGCTCCTCATCCAAGAAGCTGAAGAAGCTTCTTGGGTGAGAAGCGAGATATCTTCAAAGAAACAATAAAGTCCAGTTGCCATTTGAAAAAAACACTTTTGGGATTTATCAGGTAGGGCAAATTACTGAGCTAAATTCCTCCCCTTCCCCCCACTTTTTTGCAAACTTAATAATCCATTGTTGTTGTTGTTAGCCATTGTGGATTTTAGTGGTATTGTTTGGTGGGAAACAAAACTTTAAGCCATAAAATAGGCACTAACAAAATCTCCCTCCACATGACAAAATAGAAAACTCCAGGTAGCCCTGCATACTAAGTGGCAATACCGCGTGGCACGACAAAACCGTGCTCGACTAAAGCGCGCCCGATTAAACCGCGTCGCTGATGTCATCAACAGGGTGACAACAGCGAGCGCAGAGAAAGAAGGGCGCTTTAAATAGCGCTTTGAAAGCAAGCCGATTCAAGTTAAGGGTTAGGTTTAGGGTTAGCTTTAGGGTTAGGTTAAGGGTTAGGGTTAGGGTTAGGTTAAGGGTTAGGTTTAGGGTTAGGTTAAGGATTAGGATTAGGTTTAGGGTTAGGTTAAGGGTTAGGTTTAGGGTTAGGTTTAGGATTAGGTTAAGGGTTAGGTTTAGGGTTAGGTTTAGGATTAGGTTTAGGGAGGTTAGGTTTAGGTTTAGGGGTTAATTTTAGGTTTAGCGTTTACAGCGTGCTTCTGTCTCCGCACTGTTGTCGCCCTGTGATGACGTCAGCTATGCAGTTTCGTCGAGCGCGCTTTAGTCGAACGCGGTTTTGTGGTGGAACCGCAATACCCATTCAGTTGTGTCGGACTCTTGGTGATTCTATAGGCCAAGTCTCTCCAGATCTTCTGATCTTGCACTAGAGGTAGTCCTTGTTTTAGAATGGTTCATTTAGTGACTATTCAAAGTTACAATGTCAGTGAAAAAAAGTGACTTATGACCATTTTTCCCACCACCTTTGCAGCATCCCTGATCAAAATTCAGAGACTTGGTAACTGGTTCATATTTATGATGGTTGCGGTGTCCTCTGTTTACATGATCTCCTTTTGCAACCTTCTGACAAGTAAAGTCAATGGGAAAGCCATTAACACACTCAACAAACTGTGTCACTAACAACTGTGGCAAGAAAGCTCGTATAATGGGGCAAAATTCACTTAACACATGTCTTAGCAACAGAAATTTTGGGCTCAGTTGTGGTCGTTAAGTCCAGGACTACCTCTACTTCTTTGCCTGCATACTAAGCTCCCTGAAATCTACTATTTAACTTCAGCTGTCAAAAACATTGTACCTGGTTTGATCTGGAGATGAATCAAAGCCTTGTTTACAGTAAGGTTACTTTGCTCTGGATCTTATTTATTTGCTCTTGGCAGTTTAAAGTACAGGTAGTCCTGTAGGCCACAGTTGAGCCCAAAATCTCTGTTGCAAAGTGAAACATTTGTTAAGTTTCACTTAAGTGAATTTTGCCTCATTTTACAACCTTTCTTGCTGCAGTTGTTAAGTGAATCACTGCAATTGTTGCATTAATAACATGATTGTTAAATGAATCTGCTTTCCCCATTGACTTACTTTGTCAGGTCACAAAAGGTGATCACATGACCCTGGAACACTGCAACTGTCATAAATATAAGTCAGTTGCTAGGGATCTGGATTGGTTTATGTGACCACTAGGATGCTGCAATGTGAAAAAGGGTCATAAGTCACTTTTTTCAGGGTCGTTGTACCTTTGAATGGTTACTAAATGAACTGTTGTAAGCCGAGGGCTACCTGTATGTGCAATTTTCGTTATTATCATAATCACATTATTCCAAGGGGAACCTTTACCTTTACAACTCTTTTGAGATTTCGGTTGGCGGTCTGCCATATATGATCCACCCCCACAGGGAACCAGCTTAACCTGAGGTAGATTTGGTCAATTGCCGACAATATATCACTTAACCCATTCTCTCTTGCCGCAAGAACTAGCGCTCCGAAATCGCCACCCTCCCAATTCCCACTAAAGTATCTTTATTCCACTTCCCACCACGGTGAGTCCGGCAAATCCCTCGCAACCACGGATTTCTCGGTCTCTAGTTCTCAATAAATACATATAAATAAAAAAAGGAGAGGCAGCTTCCACCAGACCATCCGGAACGAAGCGAAACAAAAAACACCGGTCCCGGAGATCAGCAAGGTCCTCTCTGCCCCTCCTCGTCCTTCCAGCGTCTTACCTTCCCTTGCTCTCCTCAGGCAACGCGCTCCGGCTGCCCCGGATGTTGACCAGAGGCCGGATCCGCGGGAGGAGAATTCATAGAAGACCGCAGAGTGTAGAGTCACGCGCAACCTGCGCCTGCTTTGAGCTTCCAAGATGATTGCTCGACTCCCCGCCGACTAATCTTGTGTAGCCTATACAAACGTTGTTGCATGCCAAGATATTGTTGGCCAAGGATTTATAGGAGTAGACCGGTATGGGAAGGAATCTTAGCCAGAAAGAGCCGAACTCTATGGAAAGCAGGGTGTTTCGAGAGAAAAAGTCTCTTTGAAGGCCATTCCTAGAATAGAATAGAATAGAATAGAATAGAATAGAATAGAATAGAATAGAATAGAATAGAATAGAATAGAATAGAATAGAATAGAATAGAATAGAATTCTTTAATGGTCAAGTGTGATTGTACACACAAGGAATTTGTCTTCGGTGCATATGCTCTCAGTGTACATAAGGAGAATAAAAATACATTCATCAAGAATAAAAAGATAAAACAGTGATAATCAAGGTTAGTAATAAGCTATCAAATCGTACAGGAAACAATAAAAACAACATAAATTGAAAAATACAAGCAACATGATTATAGTCATAAGTGTGGAGAGATAGCTACTAGGAAGGAATAATATTAATACATTCTTGGTAAATTATTGACAGTGTTGTGGGAATTAATTGTTTAGCAAAGCGATGGCATTCAGGGGAAAACTGTCCTTGTGTCTAGTGGTTCTGATGTGCAGTGCTCTATAGCGTCGTTTTGAGGGTAGGAGTTTAAACAATTTATGTGCAGAATGTGAAGAGTCTGTAGACCTATTTTTACAGCCCTTATTTTTTACTTCATGCTTGTGACAGGGAATGGGCTCAGCACCACAAAAATAATTAGCTGGAGGTGTTAAGATTGTAAGGATCTGTGTATTTCGACAATATAAAGCTTGCGAAGTCCGCTGTTGTTTTTAATCCCCGTGGGGCAACCGAAACAACAACATAAATAAACCCGAGGGCTACGGCTACGGAAACTAAACTCCACTGCCGGTAACTCTAGGATTTCAGAGAGAGAGAGAGAGAGAGAGAGAGAGAGAAAATCACGTGCTTTGCTCCTCCGGAAACAGACGTGGCCGGCTTCTTTGGGCGTGTGATGATTGGTCGTTGCCGGCCGTTTCGGACGGGCTCCCGCTGCAGAGAATGAAGCGGAGAAAGCTGGAGCCCCGCAGGGGGGCTGCGCTTGTGCCCCTCTTGCTATGGGGGCTCCTGGAAGCGAAGACGGCGGCGGCGGGCGGAGGCAGCCGGTCCCTCCCGCAGTTTAGCGACGACGTGCCTTTCCGAGTACACTGGCCGGGCAGAGAATTCATCCTGGTGGGTGGCTTTCTGCCTGGAGAAAATGAGAGTTTTTAGACCCGGAGAAATAGAGGGAGCCGGGGAGGAAAGGGGGCGGGAAGAGGGACCAGTATATGCCGAAGCGAGGAGGGGCGGACCGGCGTTTGCCAGGTTTTCGTAAGATTGCTGGAAATGAAGTGGGGGATTACGGGCGACCGCCAAGTCGTCTCCAAGAAAGACCACCGCTTTAACTCTTTGCTTGTTGCCGTGGACTGTAGCCGTATTTATGCCAGAGTAGATAGTTGTGGGCTTAACACTGGCTGGTTGTAGGATATTACTCGCCGATCGCCTTCTTTCGTTTTGCCAATCAGCCAACGTGGTTGAGCTGTCTTTCCTCCGGGCTGTTGGTCTGAGCGCCGAGCTCGGCAATTTGGTTGCAAACGTTTCGTAGGAGACATCGTCAGTGTGCTTTGAAGTGATGATGTCTTTCTTCTTCTTTTTTAAAGGAAACTGGGATTGATCTGTGTGTGGTTGTCAGTTCCTGTACCTAACTGAGCCTTTGTGCTCCAAGGCACTTTCTCACACTGAAGGCCAGCTTGTTATCTTCTTGCACCACGAGTTACTCAGAGTCATCTATAAAAGAGAATATTTGCAGCACAGGGTTAAAATGAAAGGTCCTTGGTGCCTTCTGAGTTTGTTTACTTGCACATGTTTCATTACTCTAACTAGGTAACATCATCAGTGCTAGTACTGATGATGTTACCTAGTTAGGGTAATGACACATCTGCAAGTAAACAAACTCAGAAGGCACCAAGGATCCTTCAGAGTCATCTGTTCACTGTTATAAACACTCAATACTGGACATCCTCTATGGAAACACTGAATGAAATTGGATGACTGATGTGATCCAGCAGGGTTGCTCTTTACCACTGAAGTTGCTGTTAATTTTTTTAAAGTCAATTCTAGTTGTCTCCACAACAAAAACCCTGTGAGGTGGATTGGGCTGAGAGAGAGTAGCCCAAATAATTGTCAGAGATAGATTAGAAAAAATGTAAGTCATTAAGAAAATCAGGCTGATTTTGTAAAACAAAACTGGCTCATAATGTCATTCAAAGCTAAAATTCAACATTTCCTCTTAGCTATTTACTTTAGACTTAACTGAGCCTGGATCGTTTCCAGACATGTTGAACAATTTTCACAATTCTCCACTAGTGGGCCATACCCCTAGAGGTTATGCAGTTTGGGGAAGGTTTCAGATCAGTGTTTCTCAACCCCAACAATTTTAAGAAGTGTAGACTTCAACTCCCAAAATTCCCCAGCTATTATTATGGTTGATAAACATTATATTTTGTTTGATTACATGCCATCAAGTTGCCAATTTGTAGCAACCACATAACAATAGCAATAATACTTAACTTATATACCGCTTCACAGTGCTTTACAGCCCTCTAAGCAGTTTACAAAGTTAGCATATTGCCCCAAACAATCTGTGTCCTCATTTTAGCCACCTCAGAAGGATGGAAAGTTGAGTCAACCTTGAGCCTGGTGATATTCCATCTGCCAAACTGCTGGCAGCCAGTGATCAGCAAAAGTAGCCTGCAGTACTGCACTCTAACCACTGCATCACCGCAGCTCTTTTACTTCCTTTGCTTTGCACTGCTCTGATCTTTGTAGTTATAGCTGCTTAGCAGTATTTGAATATCCTTTCCAAGGTCTTCAAGGCTATTTTATCAAGTGCTAACCTGCAGCATATTTTTGATTGATTGTTTCTTTATTGATGATGGTGGAACCTAACAAGCAGAAGAAACATTGTATGAGACTATGAATATTGTTTAAATAAGGGGTTGGTTTTTTCACTCATGAAGAATAGCAATAGCACTTATATACTGCTTCACAGTGTTTTGCAGTCTTCTCTAAGTGGTTTACAGAGTCAGCATATTGCCCCCAACAATCTGGGTTCTCATTTTACTGACCTCGGAAGGATGGAAGGCTAAGTCAATCTTGAGCCGGTGAGACTCTGTCAGCAGTCAGCAGAAGTAGCCTGCAGTACTGCATTCTAACCATTGCACCACCACTCCAGATTAAAATGGATTGTTGACCATCTTTTTGGGGTTTATGAGCAGATATTATTTTTAGAGCAGAATTACATTTTCCATAATTGGTGGGATAAGTTCCACTGAATTACGTATTTCTAAAAATGTTCTCTGTCAAGGTCTATGAAGATTTATTTTCATGGATTCTGCCTTGTTACAGTGTTAAATTGCTGAAGGGCATGATGTATACACAGAAACAAAGCTATGAAGAAAACAACTCGGGAGCATGAGCAATTTATGTGGATAGGCTGTAAATTAGTAAAACATAACCCTAATTTCCTCTGTGGAAAGGAGTGTCTTAGCAACTCCAGTGAATTATGCTTGATAAGTGTTTAAGATTTTCAGATATATGGACCAATTGCTTATTGTAAAAGGTAATAAATGGTGCTATGAGTAGCAGCAATACCTGCTTTCAGGCTGTGGGAACTAATGAATCATCCTCTGTGTAGCTGAGAACATATCATGCAACTATTATTCAAGCACTAAAAAAAAAATTTTTTTTGCAAAAGCTATTTTGTAATTGCTATGATATTTATAAATAATCAAATGACTTTTTAACTTCCCTAGTCATGGGATAGAAAGGGAGCTTGCTTTAAAATTTCATCTGTAAATAAGACACTGCTTGCATCTTAATCAAATAGCTTATTTAACAGTAATGTTTTCTATAGCTCTAAGTATAGACCAGTGTTGGCGAACATTTTCAGCATTGAGTGCTGAAACGGGAGTACACGTGTGTGCCAGCATCCGCCCGGAGCACATGCACATGCCAGGAAGATCTTCCGGGTTCCAGTATGCACATATGCACTGGCCAGCTGGTCCTTGAGCGAACATGCTTGCCATAAACTGGAAGACCTGGTGGCCGGTGCACATGTGCGTGCCGGAAACCAAAAAATCATCTTCCTGGTGTGCGCATGTCCACCGGCCACCAGGTCTTCCAGTTTCTGGCAAGCATATATGCACAAGGACCAGCTGGCCAGTGCATATGTGCATACTGGAACCCGGAAGATCTTCTGGCTGCTCTTCTGGTTTCCAGCACTCTGGAAGAAGTGAAGACCAGCTGGCCAGTGCACCGGAACCTGGAAGAGCAACAGGTGACAGCTCAAATGACCAGAAAGATGGCTCTGTGTGCCACTTCCGGCACGTATGCCATAGGTTCGCCATCATGAATATAGATTGCAATAGTGTATATAGCAAGTCTGTAAACTCATTTTTATCTAACAAATCTAAGCTTGCTTCTTAGTAATTTTGGTTTGTGTTTCTTCCTCTTAAGCCTACTGCTGGTGTTCTATACAAAGAAGATTATTACATCATTATGACAACAGCAGATAAAGAAAAATACAAGTGCATTCTTCCAGTATTAGCTAACGGAGATGAGGCAAGTTATTCTAGAACCAATTATAGAAACCTACAATACATTTTATATAAAATATTTAAGATGCACAGAAGGAATTAAATCCAATGCAAGATCATGGTTCCTTAATTGCTGTGAATTGTTAGCATGCCAAGTATGTAACTTGACATAAGGAGGTTTTAATTGATAATTGGCAAAAGATAACTTGTGTTAAAAATTAAACATGCACCATAAAATGCCTTTTAACTTGTTGAGTTTGAGTATAGTCTTGAAAGCGTGTATCTTTTAAGAGCAATTTATGCTCCAAATTCTTTTGGAAAATGATTTAATTTGTGGTATAAAGTAATCTTATTTTAAAATTGTCTCAATACATGGTTAAATAGAATATGTCATATCTGTTATTGTGTTTTTAATTTACAATAGGCTACTGAGATATCAACTAAAATCCTTGGACAAATAAGCAATATGCTGATAATTTTATCTAGCTGTTAATTTTTTTGATATTATGAAATAATATTGTTTTATAGGTGGTTCTATAAAGGTTGAGCCTTTGTAGGTCACAACATGGTCATAAAAGGCATGTATTAACTTAGCAAAAATTTATGCTGTAAAAACTATTCTGCAAAATTCAAAAGCAGTTTAATTCAAGGAAGGTATGGCTGATGTTGATATTCATAAATTCTTCAGATAGTTTAAAGGTTCTTTAGATCCAGATCAATTTTTTGAATCTGAATTGAAGAAATTCAGATTGAATCCTGTTCAGTTTTTGAAAAAGTCTAAGGTATTCTGTTGCATGAATAATAGAAGTATTAACTGTCTGATAAATATGAAAGCTGGTTTGGGCCTTGGGTTTATAAATTTTTTATTTATTTTCTAGTAATTTGTTTTTTCCTGTAGATTTTTAGAAATTAATAAAATAAATTATTCAGTACATATACAATTAATAAATTTGCTAATATTCTTAATTCATTTGAAATAATAATTCTCTCCAATTATTTCTATTTTAGGAGGAGGACAAGGATTATAAAGGGCCAAGCCCAGCTGAACTGTTGGAACCTCTGTTCAAGCAAAGTAGTTGCTCTTATAGAGTATGTTTACTTTGGTTTGAGATAAGTAGTTTTAAATCCCGAATAAATTGATCTAAACACTTATAAATTTGATATACTACATAAAAATTTGTATTATTTTCCTGTGAAGTTTTTTTTAGAATAGCTTTTATTTTTAAAAATGTGCATAAATGTTTTTCCATGGTGGGTAGTACAGAATCTTTCCATCTTTGGGCATAGAATAGCCTCACCGCAGTAATCATATAATAAAATAATCTTCCATGACTCTTTTCTAGATGCATTCATAAGCCCTGAAACAAAAACTTCTAGCTGTACTTGAACATTATTCTTTAAAATCCTCTGTATCCCTATGTGTATTTGAATCTAAAATTATTTAGCTTTTACATGTCCATCAAGCATGAGACAACTTCCCTTCATATTGTTCCCATTTCCAACATACATTTGGAATGACTTTTTCAATTCTAGATAATTTTTTTGGCATTATTTTCAAACAATACCTCATTTTATAAAAATACTAATTAAGATCATAGCATAATGTAAATATTCAACCCTTTTAAATTGTTAATTTGACTATCCAAAAGCAGAATATATGTGTCAATTATTTTTAGATTGAATCATACTGGACTTATGAAGTTTGTCATGGTAAACACATTCGTCAGTATCACGAAGAGAAAGAAACTGGACAGGTATGTATAATTTCACCCTCAAATACATTTAAAAAAAACATTAAATTAGCATTTTGTTCAATACTTCGGGTCCTTCTAAATTATTACTTTAACAAAGATTAAATCATTGGAGGAGAAGTGATGATTATGAAAATAAATGAAAATGTCTTTCTTATTTATAGAAAATAAATATTCAAGAATATTATCTTGGAAATACGCCGAGAAAGAGCCCACCACTAGATCCAGGTGGGTTACTTTGTTTTTAAATGCTAATGAATAAAATAGGAAGAGTGTCCCATGTTACACTGTTATTCCATGAGCTGCACTGGTTTGCTTCTGCATGCAATTCAAGTTGTTGGCTATCACCTTTAAAGCCATGTAAGCTAATTGAAGAACCATCTCACCCCAATGGGATTGAGCTGCCCTACTAATGCCAGCAGAAAGGGCATACTTCTGTTAAGGAATTTTGGCTGCCAGAGTCCAGAAGAGCCTTTTCTCCTCCCCCCCTCCCCCCCGGTGAGATCCACTTCCATCCTTTTGACCTTCTGTTAGGGCCCAAAGACCTGGCTTTGATTGCGGCCCCAACAACGGTGTATCACGCTGGAGGTGGTTCATGGATTAAGTGAAAACTGCACCTCCACCCCACCCCCCATCTTTAATATATTTAAAGGAAGTACCCTGGTTCCTTCTTCCCCATTTTTTTATTGTAATCTTCATTGTTATTATAACTATTTATTCGTAATGGTTTACTGGCTTTTATTGTTGTAAGCCACCCAGAGTTGCTTCGAGAGATGGGCAGCAAACAAATCTAATAAATAAATAAATAGTCATTATGACTTATTCATGAAAGAAAATAGTAAGAGTAAGGCTTAAACTGTATAGAAAATACACCTTCTCTAATTCTCAGTGAAAATGTGATTTCAGTAGAAGTTAAACTTTGTTAATTACCTCTTTTTTCATTTTATCATACAGCTAGTCCTCAATTTACAACTATTACTGAGCCTGGAATTACAGTAGCAAATCATGTGGTTATTAAGCAGTCACCACATGACTGAATTTGATTTTACAACCTTTTTTTGGTGGTCATGGTTAAGCAAACACCATAGTTGTTAAACAAACTGTGGTCATTAACCCATTTTTCCAGTGGGTGTTTCTTGCCAAAGTAAACACTGGAAACTGACAAAAAACATTTAAAAAAACACTGTCACATCACTGCAGAACCCTGCAAAAGGTCATAAATGCAAGCCAGTTGCCACGTATCCAAAATGTGGTCACATGACTACACTGAGATTGGCATTGGCACTTTGAAAATTGATCTTAAGTAGCTCTGGGAAGGTCCATTGTAACTTTGAATGGTTGCTAGAGAGGACTATCTGTATACTGATGTTATCTTGCTATTTGAATCCTTGCTTAGAAAGAATTTGTCAATTACATGATAGCATGAGGAATTATTTATTTGTTTAGTGTATGGCATATCATACATAGACTAGCAATATAAATTAACATTTCAACTAGATTAGTAGATCCCAATAAAACACAATAGTCAAAAAGATCTATGTTCAAATATCAATGTCTAGGCCATTTAACCATTGAAGTGCAACATTATTTATATTTTTAAAAAATCAGATACTGGACCAATATATGCCCTCAGCTTACAACCAGATGTGATCTACAGTTTGAAATGAGACCCTGCAGTAACACCAAGGGGAGAATACTATACCCCATTTATACAGAGTCCTAACAAGACACCATGTGAGGTGCGAATCCTATTCAGGATTGTCCATTGCTGACCTGGAACTTATTTTGTGGATCATTTATATGTTGTCCTATAACTGGGCATTCAGTGACCCCTTTGGCTTTCCATTGGGAATTGATGTTAAAGTTGTTGGGCAGATGTTGTGCAAGTGCCAGTCGAGGTATCCTGGTTTTGAATCTTCCTGCTAATAAATGAGGAAGGTTGGCATGCACTGGAAGGAGTGAATTGTTCATAATTTTTCTGTATTCTCTCACTAGTGCATTGTGGTGCTATTTGGCTCAGAACAGGAAGCCAGCAAATTGAAATGGTTTTAATACATCCACTTATAATCCTCATAGTGTTGTTGAATCTGGTCTCTAACTTACTAGTGTGGCAGTTGTTAAGCCATACAGGAGTACAGTATCTCCCCTATAGGGTAGCTCTGAGCAGCTTACAGATTATAAAAACAAATAGAAAAATAATTAAATATATTAAAGTATTAAAACCATACAAATTAGAATTTTAAAATTATACAAAACCCAAAACTAAATGGAATCTGTAGCATTTTGTGCACACTACTATATTATATACACACAGAGAGAGACATTTTATGAAAACGCCTGTTCATGCATTTGCACTTTTTCATAATTATTGAATCAAATCAGGATCACCAAACCTATAGCTAATAATTTATCTTTGAATAGCCATACTATCTTATTCCATACCGACTTTATGTTATACTCAGTCAAGTATTAGAATTGTGCTAAAAGAAAATCTTCCTTTCAAAATATTTAGTTTTCTGTATAGAGAAATAAAAACACAGGTATTGGTTACTGGTGGTAAGAAGAAGTGTTTTTTTCTCAATATTTTCCAGATCAAGAAGAAAATGAAATTGAAAAAGATACAGCAAAAGAGGCGAGTGAGAAATCTACAATTTCACTTATCCCATAGCCAGCTTTTCTTAGTAATTCATATTTGCTCTTAAATTTCTGTAGTTTCACTTTTCATAGTGGTTAATGCATGCTTGCTTTTCTTGTAGCATGACAAAAGATAATAATGACAAATGTGATTTTATTTATTCATTCAATTTGATGCCACCCAACTCCAAATAACTCTGGGAAGCTCACAATATACTAGATATTATTAAAACTAATGTAATTGGAAGAAACAAACAAAACTAAACTAGACCAGAAGAAAAAGAAAGAACAAGATAGTAAATTCAGCAGACACCATAAAATATCCCACCACCTCCAACATGCAGTGAAGGGGGTTCCAGCCAGCCTAGCCCAAGGCCTGGAGGAATAACAAGGTCTTTGTAGTCCTCCAAGCACCAACAGGATGGGAGACTTATTACTTCTGCCAATCACCTCCCTGCGACCAATAAGATCACACAGATTGGGCCTCCTCCGTATTCCATCGGCCAGCCAGTGTCGGCTGGCAACTACAAGGAGGAGGGCCTTCTCAGTAGTCGCCCCGACCCTTTGGAACGAACTCCCCGTGGAGATTCGTACCCTCACCACCGTCCAGGCCTTCCGCATAGCCTTGAAGAACTGGCTAGCCCGTCAGGCCTGGGGATGAAGATAGTTGCCCCTCCCGAATGATGAATGCATGTTGGTTACTGTTTTTATTATATGTGTCTTTGTTATTGTCTGCATTTCCCCTTCCCTGATTTTATGTGAGCCGCCCTGAGTCCCCTCAGGGAAAAGGGCGGCCTACAAATGTCAATAAAATCTAAATCTAAAATCTAAATCTAACATAAGACAATGTCAAAAAAGTCATAAGAAATAAATAAATTTCTTAGTACTTTTGACTACATTCAGACCATTTGGTATTCTATATGGTGAAAGACTATTTGTATCACTTTCCAAGATAATGCTTATATTTCTCTCTATATTTTACAAATCTAGATTCCGACAAAAAATATAGAAGGGCAGATGACTCCATATTTTCCTATAAGAATGGGAAATGGCACACCTTGTAGCCTGAGACAAAACCTTCCCAGATCAAGCACAGTGATGTACGTCTGCCATCCAGAAGCAAAGCACGAGATACTTTCTGTGGCTGAAGTCACTACTTGTGAATATGAAGTAGTTATTTTGACTCCGTTGTTATGCAGCCATCCTAAATATAGGTAAGGAATTGAAATAACAGCTATCATTGTAGGCTAGAATTAAAGTAAAATGTTCTATAACTATCTTTTTTAATTCTTCTTATCACAGCTCTTAGTAGTGTTTCCAGATTATTGCTTTAGCTGAGGTTTACTTTACTCTTACAAAATGAAGTACTCAAGGCACGTTTTGTCCTTTTCCCCATATTAAATAAGGGGATCACTTATCCATGGTATATTATTACTCTGCTATTTTTTCCTCTTTCTGCATGACTGCTCAGTATTTGTATTTCTTATATCCAAGAATGCTTGACTCACAGGCACGGCTAGAGAGAAGTCAGTGGACCTAACCAGACAAACATGACAAATAAAAACATTTTAACTTTTTTAATGTTACACTCCCAAGCTATGATTTAAACATGTGTCTCCTATGTAATATTGTCCTATGATTCGCAGATCACCAGTGTATGCCATTTCATACATACCAATAGAAAGCTTAAGTATCTATAGCACTATACTAAAATACAATCTTAACACAAAATAATCTGGATGGATTTAGGTGCAGTTTTTCTACTTTATCTGAATATGCATTACACTGTGAGCCATTGCATTCTGTGATTATTAAGAAGCTCAGTATAAACTTTTTTATTCTTTGGACAGATTCAGAGCTTCCCCGGTGAATGACATATTTTGCCAGTCACTGCCAGGATCTCCACTTAAACCTCATAAATTGGAACATCTAGAGCAGCAGCAAGAAATGATGAAGATGCCATTTAGAAGAGCCAAAGAGGTTGGAAACTGAAAGTGTGGGCACTGATGTCATGTTTGGGACATAAATTGCAACCACCCTCTATCATATCTGGCTTTTTTGTTACTATATGTGTAAATACTATTTTTTTTTAAAACATTTAGAAGGCTGTTCAATTCCAGCCTTCCAATTGGGTGGCAAATAACAAAACAAAATTTGAAAATAATTAATCAAGGAAAATATAGTAATTAACCTGAAGGGAATAATCCATATCCCTGCACATATACTATTAATTAGCAGCCATTGAGCCTCATGAACCCTTTTAAGTCAGTACTGAATCCTCCTGTATTTAAAAACAGTGGATGACCTAATATTGTCAAAGAGAGAGAAGGCTTCTTCGTAGCTATATTACTTAAGTTATGCCTGTTCTTATATTCCTATAAGACAAAACCAAGGTTATTTTTTTCTGTTTATGCAGAAGCAAAGAAGATTGTGAAATTGACACATTATTATCATTACATCAGAGCAGCCATGGCTTTGTTGCCTAGATATAACAGAATTGTAATCAAACATAGCTGGAGAACATTAGATTTTAAAAAAAACATTCAAATTTAGAACACTGCATGCCTTGGGTTTTTTCCTTGCATTTATATATTGTAATTGGTCCCTAAAATTAATATTTTATGTGTTTAAGACTTTAATTTGAGTGCAGCTTGTGAGTATTTTCTGGTATAGACTGAGGATGCTGACTAAGGCTCCCCTGGCATTAATCTTAATGTATGTAGTAAGGAAACATCAGTTGTCTTTAAATCTTAGTAATTTTTAATTTGCAGGAAGAAATCAGTTCAGCAAAAGAAGAAAAATTTTCCTCCTTCCACAAACCGGTTGCTGTTGGGACATCTCAGCTTTTAACAGTTGGAACAACACACATCTCCAAACTGACAGATGAGCAGCTCATTAAAGAATTTCTTAGTGGGTCTTATTGCTTCCATGGGGTAAGAATCACAATTTATGAACCGTATATACATATATTTTATATGATTTGCGGGGTTTATATAAAATCTGGATATGGAAGTGGTTTTTTTTATATCTCAAATCAGACTTTATGAGGCTTATACATACCTGTTTCTGGAAGACTTATAATACTTAAAAAAGTAGCCCTGATGAGAATCTCAAACTGGTTCCACTCATAGTTTTATTACCTCCAATGTTTCCCTTTTGTGTACAGTTCCTTTTAAAAAAGTCCCAAACTTTATAAATAAATGTGTACTCAGTATGTGTGAATCACATTTTCCTTGATATTTCAGAATTTAGCTCTCAAAAAACTCTTTGCTGTCATTTCTCCAAACTTACATATGGTTTAAGGAATTCTTGGATTCAGCCAGATAAAAGACAACACACAGGGTTTTTATCCATAGCATAATCAAGGATAAAAGGGAGAGAAGGGGGCAATGGCACGACGTGCGATCTTGGTTCTCTGAGATCGCAGTCAATATTTCTGCCACTGGACGGTCCATTCGGACCTTAACTGTCCCACAGAGAGGTGATTGAGAAGGGCACCTCCTGCTGATCTCAGGGACACTGCAAAGTCCCTATAAGATCCAGGAATAGTCTTTTTTTCTGGCGACAGAAACGCAGCTAATGAAGCTGCTGAAGTTGGGACAGGAAGAAAGCGAAAAGAGAAAGTGTGTCAAATTGGTGAGGAAATTTTATTATTAGAAAAAGAGACTACCCTCCCCCCCAAAAAAAATTAAGTTAAATTAAAATTGAAGATAGAAGACTGTAAGCGGCGAAATCAATCTATATTAAACTTAGTGTGTTATCCTGTTTCTATATTTTTTCCCCATGGTTGGAATTTTTGCAAAGGCTCCCTATTTTTTAAACTGAATGGATTAATTTTTTCTTCTTTTTTTACTTTTGCTTACACCTATGGATTAAAATTTTCCTTCTTTTTTTTATAATGCTTGATTGGATTGTTTTTGATCTCCATTTAAGGGTTTTTTTCTTTCTTAAGCTTGGAATATAAAGAAGATAAGAAGGATTATAAAGAGGGTTGTAACAACAGGAGGAAAAGCAGTTACACTGCCACTTAGAGGCTGGAGGCTGGATACATTGTTTTTTCTTCTTTGTCTTTGATCACTTGAGATTCAAGGTTCTTTCAGTTTGTTTACTGACAGTGATAGTAGGAAGAGCACAAGTTGTTTATACAGGTGCTTTTTGGGAGTTCTATCACTAGCTATTGGAGGGAAGACAACATTTGGACTTGAAAGATAATAAATGAACCTGTTTGAAGTTTATTAAAATAGCCTTGAATCCTATGGTGGCAGTGCCTGCAAAATTGGAAGAATGGCGCAGCAGGAAAAAGAAACTGTAACATTGCAAATGATTATGTTTGAAATTCAAAATATATTAGTTGTGACAAAGAGAATTGAAAATAGATTGGAGAATATGGAATACAAAACAGAAAAATTTGATGGAAAAACTGAGGATGTTTATCAAATGAAGAATGTGGAGGACAGAGTTCAAAAAATGAAAGAAAAAAAATGAGCAAAGAGATAAGAAAACTGTGGATACTGACAATAAAGTGAGTGTGGTTGGTAATGGCAAGAGCGGAATATGGAAAGGGCAGAAATCTACCCCAGACTTCAAAGCACATTAGAAGAAAAGAGAGAAAAATTGACGGAGAGAAGGAGAGAAATCTTCACAGAAGCACCAGTGATAACCAAAGATAAACTGATGGAAAGATCAGATGCTGAGTTTCAAGCTTTTACGAGATACGAAAGGAACAACATGTTGCAAAGAGATTTCATACAAGATTTATTAAGAAAGTAATTAGAATATTAATGCTAAAAATGGCAAGAGATATAACACTGCACTATTACTGGAAAGATACAGGTAGATGCAGTGAAAATGTATAATAAAAACTAAGCTAAATTTAGTTTACTAGTATGTATAAAATGAAGTGACAATAGCTATGTTATATTGTGATTAATAATGATAACAATACATATAGATATATTCATTTGATAATATGAAATTTTATATAAACAACACATGGAGAATATGAGAGGAGGTTTATAAGCTTTATCTAGAATATGTTATAAAGATGTATTGCGATTGGATGATTTTAGGATGATTTAAGGAGCCGAGGTGGCGCAGTGGTTAGGGTGCAGTACTGCAGGCCACTTCAGCTGACTGTTATCTGCAGTTCAGCGGTTCAAATCTCACCGGCTCAAGGTTGACTCAGCCTTCCATCCTTCCGAGTTGGGTGAAATGAGGACCCAGACTGTGGGGGCAATATGCTGACTCTGTAAACCACTTAGAGGGCTGAAAGCCCTATGAAGTCTAACTGCTATTGCTATTGCTATTAATAGAATGTTATCATATTCTAGATTTTGAATATTATATATAAAAGGATGTAAAAACATTTATAGTCAAATTAAGGTTGAGATATAATAATTCTGTTATACATGAATATATGTGAATTTAAAATTTGCAATTTGATATGAAAAGCAGGTGATGACTATGGAAGAGATGCATGGAAATACTGTAACCAGCTGACACACTTTCTACAATTTGTAATGGAAGATTGTTTTTTTATGTTTGTTTGTCTTTGTTCAAAAATAAATAAAAATTGTTTTAAAAAAAGGATAAAATGATATTGGACTCTCTACTAAATGGACTCAGTCAGATAATTAGACATCCCTATTAATACATTTAAACAGAAATTAAACCCCCTTTTTTCTGTCTTCGAAACAATGTAATGTATTGTTTTATTACCTAATTGCTTTACCATTCTAAGATTAACTCTACCAATAACATGTCCCTTACACTAATATAATTGTGTGCCTACCCTAAAAGGTAATTGCTGCTAATTCCCCGAATATGTTAATGAAGGGCTATAATTAATACTCAGCTTGCAACCTTTCATGGTTAGCACAATCTTGGTGTTCTGCTTGGTGTCTTCTACTCTTCTTCCAGGCATTTGTACCAGACAAGAAAAGTCCACCATACTTTTGTCTTCCCAGCATAATGATTTCTGTGCCATCTTCTCTTTGATGATTTTGAACGATCCAGGAATCTTGAGCAACTGAGACTGCTTAAGCCAATTTTTACCTGGAAGCCACTTTATCATTTCCTTTCCTTTCACTCCAACCCCAATTCCTTCCTACTCACTAGATTATTGCAGGATATGGTGGCTAAGATGCTGAGCTTGTCAATCAGAAGGTCAGCAGTTCAACAGTTCGAATCCCTAGTGCCGGGTAACGGAGTGAGCTCCCATTACTTGTCCCAGCTTCTGCAGTTTGAAAGCATGTAAAAATGCAAGTAGAAAAAATGGGAACCACCTTGGTGGGAAGGTAACAGTGTTCCGTGGGTCTTTGCCATTTAGTCATGCCAGCCACATGACTACAAAGACATCTTCAGACAGTGCTGGTCTTTGGCTTTGAAAAAAAGATGAGCACCGTCCCCTAGAGTCAGGAACGACTAACACATATGTGCGAGGGGAACCTTTACCTTTAACAAGATTATAACCCTATCTCTATGAGAGAGACAATGCATATGATAAACCTAATCTGGTTTTATTTTCCTTAGCTTTTTTCCAGGCTCAGCTGATCAGCATAGTGCAGTTTGTATGTCTAGAAAATTGGCAGGAAGAGAATTTCCAGAGGCAGATTATGCCCATCTTTTCTATTTTGTCACATATATAGATATGTATATTTATTTATTTATTTATTTATTTATTTATTTATTTATTTATTTATTTATTTATTATTAATAAAATTTATATGCCGCCCAATCCCGAAGGACTCCGAGGGGCTTACAAAAAGAAAAAGAAAACAAAAGACACATAATGAACACATAACAATAGAAAACGGTTTAAAATAGCAACATATATTCCCCATGGAATAATTTAAGGCACCCTTAAATTATTCTCATTCATAATACAGAGTTTTGGGCATATGCATGCCAAGCATTAGAACACCCATTCTGAATTTAAAAGGAAGCTCTTCTTCATTTTGATATGGTTTTCTGTAAAACAATATATGACTTGGAAGTGAATATATTGTTTTGTACTACATGCATTTTTAGTATCCCAAGAGTTTACAATCTATTGGTACTCAATTTTAATACATGTTTCAAAATAAAACTGGAAGTTTGCAATACAGAAAGTGAAATAGAAGTATCAGATGGAATAGAGGGAATTATTTTAGCAGTACTGTTTTTCAGACTAGAACAAATACTAACCAGTCTAGTTCTCATGGTAAGCAATCTATTTCTGGGCTATATAACTTGGGGGCTGAACTATAACATAAGTACAGAAGGCTTACCCTGTGTAATGTCAATCTTGTTAATTTGCATATTTTGTTCAAATAATTGAAAAGCGTTGTAAATAAAAACTTAGCATGAGACCAGAAATCACCTTTTCACCCTTTTATCTCAAATTTTTTTACAAAGCACATTTCATAGATTAAAATTGTCTTAAGCTTCCAGAACAGAGCAAAGTAGAAATTGTGGCTTATTTAATTTCAGTTTGGTCTCTGGTTAAGGCACCAGACTAGAAACCAGGAAAGTGTAAGTTCTAGTCTTGCTTAGCCATGAACGCACGCTGAGTGACTTTGGACTAATCACTCTCTCTCAGTCCAATCCACCTCACATGTTGGTGATTGTGTGGAAAATGAGAGAAGAAAGGAGTACTGTGTATGTTCATCACCTTGACTTATTTATAAAAATAATAAGGGTGAAATAAAAATACACAAAATATATTAGTTGTTGTGCTACTGAATGTTGTGCTCTGCCTAAACCTGTTTTTTCTCTTAGGGTGTTGGCTGGTGGAGATATGAATTCTGTTATGGCAAGTACGTGCATCAGTATCACAAGGTATATATAAATAATCATTGGTAGTCTGTTCCACTAGATGGCTACATGTTTCTATTATTGTCCATAAAGAAGAATCTGAAAGTACAGATTTAAAGTTCATAAATTCATTGTTGCCTTTACTACTAGGCTCGGCAGAGATGAAATATAGGAAGTCACCTAACACTGTATTAGATCTTTGGCCCATCTAATCTAGCATTCTGCCCTGGAAATGATCTGTTCAGCACTGCATGCAGGTAACTGCGTGACTTGGAATCCAAACTGGGCAGGAACATTCATTCGTCACCCACCCACCCTTCCCCAACCCCTTTTTTGTCTTTTTTTAATTTTGTCCCAAGGAATCAGGGAAGGGGAAGGAGATAGATTATTCCTATTTTTATTGTACATAGTATCATTTCTTCTGTCATCTCAAACCCCTTTCAGGACTATTTTGGTCAGAAAAGTTTTTGAAAATATTTTCCCTTTCATTTCTGTCCATTTCGGATTTTTTCTTTTTATCCCCTCCTGCATTTATCTTCTCTCTGGGCATTCTCTTTAGAATAAAATCAAGCCAAGAGTAACATCTTCCTTATCCCTGACCTACATAAACTCGGAGCAGTTCTTTCAGGTTTCAGCAATTTTCACATATGTCTACCCTCAAAGACAGAATCTGGCACCTACTACATGCAAAACACATGCAGCTGCATCAAGCTATAGCTGTATGAGGTTCATGCTATAATAAAAATAGACCAATATTCAGTTATGTGCCTTGGTCTGTCTCTGATATTGTCAACCCAGGATGGGCAAACCAGTAGCCAGGCATTAGAGCAATGGTAGCATTTGGGTGGTTACAGGTGTTACTTTAATTCTGCCTCATAATGCCATATATGGTAAGAATGGACTGTTGGATACTTGCCATGAAGGGTTTTTTCAGTTTGTTATGACGGATGTCATACTTAATCACTCTTATTGCTCAAGAGAAATGCAATCATACGACCTAAAGTCTCCTATTACATTACTAATTCCCAGATCCTCCTTCCTGTCTTCATTCAACCAATTTCCCTGTACTAAGAATAGCAGAACATGCTCATCAAGATATAACTAAGGATAAGCAAAAGAAAAACAGACTTCTAGTTAGTTAAAACCATTGCCATTTAAATATAATGGAGGAAGCCTACCTGGAGCCAATTGGGTTCATAAGGATAATTTTATTATGGGGAAACTGCCATAACAGCATGAATATTGATTATTGTCCACCTTAGAATATCTGTTTAGGGTGGTATAAAAAACAGAATTATGCATGGATTATATGAATTATATGAAAATTATATGAATTATATGAATAAATAACCAATAAAATATATTACTTATTTTAGGATAAAGAAAATGGCAAAACAACTATAGTTGTGGGGACATGGAACAAAGAGGAACACCTTGAATGGGCACAAAAAAATGTGGCTAGAACATATCACCAGAAAGACGATGACCTGCAAACAGTCAAGTATGCACAATTTGGCTTTAAAATGATGGCTTAGAAAGAGGGTTGCTGCTTTGTACTTTTAAAACATAAGTGTAGTCTCCAGCTGATTTTTAAGTCCCACTTACTTTCAGTATCCAACCCAGGATGGAATCTTCAATGTTGCATAATATTGTATCTCATGCTTTTAAATTTTTAGATGTCCCTTCACTGTATTTTTAAAAAATATTTATCAGCCCACCTATAGATGAATGGATGGGTAATTGCTTATGGCTCCCTTTCTAAGAAATGTTGGTTGTAAAGATGGATTGCATATTATATTCCTTTGTACTGAAGACATATTTGAGATAAACAAAAATAATGAAATTTAAATGCAAGATATCTAAACGTGCTAAATATTGTATAATTGTTTTCTGATATTCAACTCTAGTTGAGGATTTTGTTCATATATTTTATAGTAATTGTATAGAAGACATATGAAAGCTTTAAGCTTTGGACCTTAAGCAGTGAGTTTTAAACGTGATTATTGCAATCAGAGTCTTTCCTGACAGGATGGTGTCTCACTACTATGGCAATGGAGATGTTTGTGACTTAACTGACAAACCTCGACAAGTGACTGTGAGATTGAAGTGAGTTACACTTAAAATAAATACTCTTTGTACTGACTAATTGAGCTATATATGTTTCCTAAGGAAAAGATGCCTGGACCCTTAAAGTGCTCCTTTTTTCCTTTACTAATTATTGGGCACAATTCATATTTATATGTTACAAATAATTTGAGAATTACCTGCAAGACAAGTGCTAACACTGATGATGTTACTATTTGGGTAATGAAATGTCTGGAAGAAAACAGCCAAGCTCAAAGAGAACCATTCAATCCTGAGCTACAACAATGCTCTTCTAAATACCAGATTCACCAGGAAATGTTATCTAAAAGCATAATTCTTTGCTCGTATTGCAGCAAGACTTGGATCCTCTTTAGAGATGATTCATAGACCACTATACTAATGGAAAACAATGTTCCTTCTAATTTTTTTTCAGTGTGAGCAGAAAAGTATAGTGTTTGGGCGGCACATTTTCATGCCTGAGCACCTGAATTTTTTTCACAGATGTCACCTAAGACAACAACGAAATCAGTATTATTTGAAACTCAAAGTTATGTTTATTCAAGGTACCTGCTTAATTAAAAGTGTTATATAATATCAGTATCACTTAACAACGCTCCTGCTTAGCAACCAAAATGTTGGCTCAGAAAGTCTGGCATTTGAAGCACGCAAGTCTTAAAGCTGTTGTTACAAGATCCTTGCACCCCTAACCCTTTAGGGGAAAAAAACCCAGGGGTCTTCAAACCTGACAGCTTTAAGACTTGTGGACTTCAACTCCCAGAATTCCTCCTCCAGTCATGTTGCAGCAATGTCATCTGCGTGGATCTGCTCCATCTTCGGTTTTTTTCACAGGGGGCAGGGTTGCCGCTGAAGATGCCAACGAGCCCCCGCCGCCACTAGAATAACTGCTGCCGCCACCTCCTCCTCCTCCAACAGCACCACCACATTTGCTGCCCAGCGCTGCAGCTGAGGTGAAGCGGTGCCTCCCCCTCTGCTCGGAGCACCTCAGCTGGGCACTGTGTTACCCCTGCTGCCACCCCCACCTCCGCCGTGCTTTTGAGAAGCCATGAGGCCTTTGTTCCTGCTCCCGCCCCCTCTGCCGCCTTCCTACTAACTCCCGTGGCCTCATGGCTCCTCAAAAGCACGGGGGAGGAGGAAGGGGGAGGAATAATGCGGGGGCCAGCTCAGGCACTGTTTTACAGTGGTTCTCCTCTTACCTCTCGGACAGGTCGCAGTCGGTGTTAGTTGGGGAGCAGAGATCGACCCCTAGGCCCCTAACGTGTGGGGTGCCTCAGGGTTCGGTCCTGTCCCCCCTTCTTTTCAACATCTACATGAAACCGCTGGGTGAGATCATTCGACGGCACAGGATAAAGTGCCATCAATATGCGGACGATACTCAATTGTATCTGTCCGCCCCGTGCCAACTCAACGAAGCGATGGATGTGATGAGCCAGGGGCTGGATGCTGTTAAAGACTGGATGGGGGTCAACAAGCTTGTGCTCAATCCAGAAAAGACCGAGTGGCTGTTGTGTTTCCCTCCCAAGAATTGGCCAAGTACTCCATCTCTCAGGCTGGGGGGTCAAACTATACGCCCCTCAGACAGGGTTCGCAACTTGGGAGTCCTCCTGGACCCACAGCTGACCTTTCGAACATCATTTGTCAGCTGTGACCAGGGGGGCATTTGCCCAGGTTCGCCTGGTACACCAGTTGCGGCCCTACCTGAACCGGGAGGCCCTCACAACAGTCACTCGTGCCCTTGTGACCTCTAGGCTGGAATATTGCAATGTGCTCTACATGGGGCTGCCCTTGAAGAGCATTCGGCGACTCCAGCTAGTCCAGAATGCGGCCGCGCGAGCGATAGTGGGTGCACCTTGGTTCACCCACGTAACATCTATCCTCCGCGAGCTGCGCTGGCTACCTGTTGATCTCCGGGTGCGCTTCAAGGTGCTACTTATCACCTATAAAGCCCTTCATGGTAGTGGGCCTGGGTACTTGAGAGACCGCCTACTGCCAATTACCTCCACCAGACCGATTCAATCGCATCGATTAGGCCTCCTCCGAATCCCATCTTCTACCCAGTGCAAACTGGCAACTACCCGGAGGAGGGCCTTCTCGGTGGCTGCTCCGTCCCTTTGGAACGAACTCCCCGTGGGGATTCGGACCCTCACCACCCTCCAATCCTTCCGCGCTGCTGTAAAGATCTGGCTGTCCCGGCTGGCCTGGGGTTAAGATTATAGCCCCACTCGAATGGTGTGAATGTTGCGTTTTTCTCTTTTAATATGCTGTATTGTTTATTGTTTGCTGTTTCCCTCTCCCTTTTGAATTGTGAGCCTCCCTGAGTCCCATTAGGGAGAAGGGCGGCATACAAATAAAGGCAAAAGTAAAAAAGTAAAAGTAAAGGTGCTCCGTGTGGAGGGGGAGGCACCACTGCCATGGGCGGGGGTGCTGGCGGGAGCTTTGGCGGCTTCATCTCAGCCGCAGAGCCGGGCGCAAGCGGCTAGGACTGGCCGCCCACAAAGGACCTCCCTGAGCTTGCTTTGCTGAACATGGGGCGACTGATGCTAGTTTGAGCGGGCGCAGGGGAGGTCCTTTGCGGGTGGCCAGTTCTAGCCGCCTGCAAAGGGCTTCCCCGTGTTTGCTTTGCTGAACACGGGGCGACCCATGGTAATGAATGGCGCAGCCGGTGCCTAGGAGGTCCTAGGAGATCGGCTGTGCCATGTAAGCTCCTGCCGCCATCCCCACGCCTGTGGAAACCTTAGATTTTCTGACGCCCCTTAGCCTCCAGAGCTGCGCACCTTAGAAGGAATGGTGATTGAAAATCTTGGGGCTTGAAGAACCATTTTCTTAATCTGCTTTGTCTACTTCCTGTTTTAAGGTGCAAAGAATCTGACTCTCCTCATGCAGTAACTATATATATGGTGGAGCCTCATTCCTGCCAATATATTCTTGGGGTATGTGTTTGAGATCTTGATCTAAACTATGTTGACTTCTAGGGGGGAAAATTTCCCATGAAAAATGTATTTCATTTAGAGAAACATGAAAGTTCTAGTACTAATTTTTCATTAATATGGACCGAATGCCTTTGATAATATGACACAATGCATTTTCCTAGAGTAGGGGTGTCAACCTCGCGGCATCGTGTCACATGATGCATCATGACTTTTTTCTCCTTCACTAAAATGGGGGTGGGCATGGACAGCACGTGACACATTCTGGCCATGGGCCATGAGATTGACACCCCTGTTCTACAGCATTAGGAATGGAGTGACGTGACAACAATGTGGCATAGATGTCAGATGTATACCATAATGCTTTCCCATAAGTTTTTATTTTTTGGTAATAGTCTCTGTGATATTAAGTAAATTTCAAATTGGATAGAACTTTCAGGTCTGTTTAGGTCATATTTAATATCGGAATCCACGACAAAAATGTTGGTAGACAAAGTTGTTATTTAAAAAAAATATTGCAGTTAGACTACACACACCCCAAAATTAAAGATAATATTAAACTGTTATAATATTATGTGAAAAAGACTTCGAGAGATAGGGCAAAGAAATGCTATGCAGGGAATGGTCAAATAAGTGAGGGAATAGGCCACAACTGCATAATGGGTGTAGAAAGAGACTAAGAAGGGACCCTCCCTAGCTTCTCAAGATATAAAGGAAATAGCATGAAACTTGTATGTTCAGATTTGCAAGATTCTGTTAACCTAGCCTTACAATAAAGCAGAATTAGCCTGTCTGGTCATATTTCCTATTTGGAATAACCAGGAAGACTGACAGATTTTTATTTTATTTTTTTGCAAAAATGCATTTTATCCCAAATAAAATGTTTAAATGTTAAAAACATTGGGCACAATTTAGCCAAAACCGTAAGACCTTTACACAGACTCTGTTAATTAAAATATATTTGTGAGCAAGTCAGTGGATTTTAACTTTTTTTGAGAGCCTTGTATATACATAAGATGTTCAAAAAGCTTGACCAATCATATTTTGATTGCAAGATTATCCCCCGATAATCTTTTTCTAACTCCAGAGCATCAGATTTACGAGCACTAAGTTTATAGTAGCTTTTTGGTCACAGTTGTTTGATTTGATTTTTTCCCCATGACTTATTTTGGTCAGTTTCATTGTGACTAACATCTTTGTAAATATTTTTTTCTTTCCAGGTAGAGTCACCAGTTATCTGTAAAATTCTGGATACGGCAGACGAGTATGGACTGCTTTCCGTGCCAAGTTAATGACATGGTAAATTATTGGACATTCAGAATCACAAAGCTGAAGGAAGAAAAGTACACCTGCAGTTCTCCTTGTGAACCAAGGGTGAAAAGAAGTACAGAATCAGAGGAATTCACCAGTAGACATACAGAAAGAAAAAAAACTATTGTGAATTATTTTGTGAATATTATATGTATATAAGAGACTATGATAAACTTTTAAAAAATTAAAATCTAATCTTGGACACTTTCATTTACTCTAATACAGAATGGAGTCTCTTTTAATATTTACTTTTTCATGTTATGAAAGATGAAAATAAGATTCTGTTTTGATAATATATCAAAATACTGTTAAATTTCTCCTTAGTTCAAGGAGAGCAGCAACCTAGAACTAAGGAGAAATTTCCTTAACAGTAAGAACAATTAACCAGTGGAACAGCTTACCTTCAGAAGTTGTGAGTGCTCCATCACTAGAGGCTTTTAAGAAGAGACTGGACAGCCACTTGTCTGGAATGGTATATTGTCTCCTGCTTGAGTAAGATGTTGGACTAGAAGACCTCCAAGGTCCCTTCCAACTCTGTTATTCTATTACATTGGTTTATTTTGCATAGGAGTTTTTCTGATCTGTTCAGATGATCAGCGATTAATTTTTACCAGAAGATCTCTCTATGTCTTTGCTATACATTTGAATTTGTGACTCATGAAGGAAATTAGGTGAACAAAAATACTTTCATCTCTTTACACAAGTTTCTTAAATTAATGAGTCCAGATTTTGAGATAATACAATACAAAAGAGCTGGAAGGGACCTTGGAGGTCTTCTAGTCCAACCCCGTCTAGGCAGGATGCTTACTAATGCTTTTGTAATCATTCCAGGAAGTACCTACACTCTCCAGTTACATCTGTAGCTGTGGAGGACTGAAGACTCTTCTGTCTAGGGCTTGCCATTCCCAATTTAATTGGGATATTATGTTATGTTGCACTGTAGCAATTTCTGTTAATTATATGTCTTGCTACATTATGCAATTCTTGTATTCATGCAGCTTCCAGAACTCTATCCACTTCACATGCACTCAGACTCTTCTTCCACCTTGCTCAGTATTATCATACTTTCCATAAATGCGTCAGCTTACCAGAAGGTGTCTAAAGTACAATAGCTTTTGCACAGTAAATCTATTTTGGTCCTGTCCCTGCTGGTATTTTCATTAGACATTAAGACGTCTTCTCAGGATATGCTTTCTAACTCTGGTAACTCATTTTGTAAAAATGTTTTGAATCTGATATTCTCTGGTGGGATGATGATAACGATCAGAGTTAAGAGGAATTTTCTTATCAAATTACTGTTGCAATAGATCAATAGTTGATCTGGATCAGATTTACAATCAGGAGGAGGGTGATTCAAATACTTACCCAAAAGTTAATTTGGATTTTTCTGTCACCTTGCCTTCACCTTATTGAAATTAATCTTTTCTATCCATCCCAAATAATTCCTACATAGTTTTCTCAACCAACAATGGTTGGTGCTATTTTATAGTCTTGTCTGGGAAATAAGCTTTTCTACTGGAGCTAGGGATTGATCAAGGAGTTATAGGTGACGGTTCTTGTTCTAAGTAAGGGACAGATATCTAGCTGATCTCAGGAGCTGAGCAGGATTAGTCCTGGTCAATATTTGCATAGATCATCTGGATATTCCAGGTCTGCCTAAATAGAGAAGTAAAAAATGCCTCACAGAAAGACAAGTAACTGAACTTCCTAATTAATTAGTATCAATTTAGGTGTGATGATACTAAGTGGAAAAATATTTATTTAGTAAGCATCATTAGTAAGCATCATTTATAAAACTTCAGTTTCCTTCTGCTGAAAGATTTTTGCTCAACTGATCCTATTGTGTTAAAGAAAAACCTTCATTGTTGATGAGGATTTCTTAAGCTGATAAAATGTTTCCCAACATGATGTTTTTTCCAGATGTGTTAGATCAGCTTCCAGAATATCTAGCATCTGGCTGAGAATTCTGGGAATAGAAATCTAAATCTAATTTAAGAAAAAGGAATTTTTCTTAGGGCTTTTTTTTCTTGTCTATAAGCCACTTGATACAAACCAGCAGAATTTTCATTATGAATTCCTCACCAAAAAGTGTCAGGCAATAATTAAATTATGCACACATGAAGGATTTTATTTTGTTTTGGGTTGAAGTACATATTAATCATTATAAAGATTGTTTTCATTTGCTGCTGCTCAGATTTAGCATTAATTCTGGAAATGCTATGCAAAATTTTTAAAATTCAGCAATGCAGAAGTAACAGCAAAGGTTACCTCAGATTACTGCAATTTGTTTCCTGTCTGTAGCAATTTTTGTTTCTTTTGAATGAAACAGCAAAAGTGGGTGGGAGAAATGAATAAAGATGTCGGTAAAATAATATTTGTTATAGCTTATTTGATTCAGAAACCTTTCCTCAATGATTCACTATGAAAAAGAAAGCTAGAAGGTACAGGACCTTGGGTGGAGGACATTTCCAAACCCATGTTGATTAAGTCAGCAAGGAATATGAGACCAAAAGCCATTGCAGGAAGAGATGGAACAGATTAAAGCAACTTCTGCATATTGCATTTGCTTAAACACTAAGCAATCACTTCATTTGATTAAGATAAAGTAAGCAAGATCCTTGGTTCCTTGTTGCATCATATTTAATCATTCACTTGTGGGAAACAATCTACAAGTTGTAACAGATGTTACCATTGAAAATGGGCTTTCCTTTTCTTTCCCACATTGTAATGTAATAGTTCACATCCTTATTAACAGGGAATTTCCAAAAGATGTCATGCAAATAGTAAATTCAACTTGATAGGACAGAGGCATTCAAAACTGTTCAGCTGTTGAATTCACAGCAACAAAATGTTCCAGATTATAAGCACTATCATGGAAAGAGAATGAATCGAAAGGTAAGCAAAATACATCTTAAGGAAAGGTGTAGAATGGTTGAGGGAGGGTTCATACTTGGGGAATAACTGAGGGAAGCACAACATAGTTTGTGTGCTATACATGCCATGCCTCTTTTTGTACTGTCTTGAAGAGATATCAATTTAGAATAGAACAGAACAGAATACTTTATTGGCCAAGTGTGATTAAACACACAAGGAATTTGTCTTCGGTATAGTAGCTCTCAGTGTACATGAAAAGCAATAGAATAATAATACCAATAAGAGGTGGGGAGTAAAGAAGATGAGAAGGATAAGTGATAATACTACAGCCATACTATATGGGTTGGGTAAATATACATAGGACATTAGACAGCACAGTGAAAATTAGGTTTCAGCAGATTGAGGGCATGAAGGAAAAAATGTCCCTCTATCTAGTTGTTTTGGCACGCAGTGCCCTGTACTGTCATTCCAAGGGGAAGAGTTGAAAGAGTTTGTATCCAGGATGGGGGGGGGGGGGATCTGTAGATGTCTTCTCAATGCTCCTGACCCACACAATATACTGGTCTTCTATGGAAAGTAGGCTAGTTGTAATTGTTATTTTTGCAGTCTTAACTATCCACTGGAGTCTGTACCTGTTTGGTTGTTACAGAAACACAAACGCCAGATTCAATAATTCCTGTAGAACGGTATCCACTGATCCTGGGACAGTCGGAATTTCCTGAGTTGATGCAGGAAGAACATTCTTTGATGTGTCTTTTTAACAATGGTTCTAATACGAAGTAGAGCCGAGGTGGCGCAGTGGTTAGGGTGCAGTACTGCAGGCCACTTCAGCTGACTGTTATCTGCAGTTCAGCGGTTCTAATCTCACCGGCTCAAGGTTGACTCAGCCTTCCGAGGTGGGTGAAATGAGGACCCAGACTGTGGGGGCGATATGCTGGCTCTGTAAACCGCTTAAAGAGGGCTGAAAGCCCTATGAAGCGGTATATAAGTCTAACTGCTATTGCTACCCTTTCAAGTGCTGGGAAATTTAAAAAACCAAAAACTTGAAGGACTCTGCTGCTGACACTGTGCTGTAGAACATAGTAAGGATGTAAAATAGAAGGGCTCCTCCTAAAATCCACTCTGATCTCTACTGTTTTAAGCATGTTTAGCTCCACATTGTTCAGGCTACCCAAAGGGTCAATTGTTCAACCTCCCTCTATATGGGAGGTCCCTCTATATTCATCACTGTCTGAAATGAGACCAATGACCGTTTTATCATCTGCAAACTTCAGTACTTTAACATAAAGTTCTCTTGAGTTGCAGTCACTGATATAGAAGCAGAAGAGCAATGAGGAGAGCAGGCAGCCCTGAGGGGCTCTGGTACTAATTGCCTGGGTACTAAATATAATTTTCCCTTGCTTCACCTGTTGCTTCCTATCTCTAAAAAAGTTTACAACCCACTTACAATATGAACAGGTTCAGTGAGATGAATCAGTTTCGAATGAAGAATTTCTGGAATGATGGCCCTGAATGCAGAGCTGAAGTCTGCAAAAGGAACTCATGCATATGGAATTCAAGATGTTGCAAAATGTAGCAGTGTCTTATTGACAGCATCATCTGCCAATCTATTTGCTCAGTAGGCAGACTGCATCAGATCTGTGATGACTTTCAGATCGGCCTGTACTAACCTCTCAAAGGTCTTCATAACTAAGACATCAGAGCAATCAGACTGTATTCATTCAGTTCCCTGATGGAGGATTTCTTAGGAACGTTTATTCAAAATACATGTGAAGATGGGGGGAGGGATGGCACAGCACTTGTTCAACACATGTATTTGGAGTGCAGTAGATAACAGTAGATGACAATGGTCTCCTCCTTATATCAAACTGCATAATGTAGCTTTCAATAACAATGACCTAATAGTACTACTTTATGGTGAGCCTGATTTGATTTCTTAACTTGTGAACTCTTCCCCCCCACCCTGCTTTTTAACATATGTATGAAATGAATAGAACCACTGTATAGAGCTCTGGATACGTATGCTAAAGACAGTTAACAAAACTTGGTAGTTGTGAAAGTTAGATTAAACAAAATACAGAGTGTTAATAAAAACACAGAATGTGACTCTCTGCTATGTGATGTATTTTTCTCTCTGAAAACATAGAATTCATGTGTGGATATTTTTCTAAACCCTGTTTTATTCTAGAAATGGATACCTAGATGAAAGCTGTGACCATAAGTGATTTTTCCAAGTTGAGGCTTACTTCTCCATGGGGGGACTATCTTTGAAAACTGCCCAGAAGTTTCCACCTGTTAAACTGTGACACCTAGATTATTTATTTGATTAGGTTATCACTTTACTGTGGAAACAATTGCAATAACTAACCTTTCCCAATACTAAGTGTTATTTATTGCTATAAAATCCTACTTGGGTGAGACAAGATAATGGATTGCCTACTGGCTTTTTTGCACAACAATCAGCAGAAACAACCTTGTAATATTCCCATTTGTTATGGAGGTAGGCCAGCTGCAGCTCTTCAAGTAATGCCAAAGCACAACTGATTCAGCATCTTCCATTATCATGCATCCAACTAGGCTGCTGAGGGTTGAAATTGAAAACTGTAAATATTGGATTGCCTGCATATATCTTAACAGATACTAGGTTAAAACTGCAAAATTTTGTATAACAAAATGACATCAAATACAATATTTTCTTAACCATTAGTCTTCTACATATGTAATGAGTATAGTGTGTATTTATTAAATTTGTGTTCCATCAGTCTCATTACCATTTATGGCAGCATAGATGTTCTCCTCAATCCCCATTCTAGCATATTCACATAGGTTATACAAGTGCGCTAAAACATAATTGAATTTAATCTTGCACATCTGCTCTAATACTAGGCATTGTTTTTTACAAATTGTAAAACTTTTCTTGGAAAACTGACCCAGGAAGATATCTCTTCCACAGTGGTATCTGCCTCTGGAACAATCTCACGCACATAGACCCCATAAATATCAACCTCTAAAAAGGCATTTTTCCTTAGGCATTGGAGCCAGAAATATTTTCTGACAATCTTCTTGTTATGCTCTGTTTTTATGGTAACAAGTCTTTCATTCTTATCATAAAAAGAAAGCAAAGAAGCATTTTTTATTCAGACATTTTCAATATAAAGTATTGAAGAAAGAAAGCTCGAGTTTGCGTCGTCTTTGCATGTGGTAGCACCTGCCTGACCTTCTGTGGGGTTAGAGGTTAAGGAGGGCTAGGCTTAAATCTATTTGGAAAAGAAGCAGGTTTGGAAAATGAAAAGTCATCATAGAAAGCAGCAATGGCATGCAATTTCCATCCTGTTGCCAAGAAAACTATAAACATGTTGATGAAATCTTGAAGAGATTTCTTCAACATAGCAATATTATACTTTCCTCTTAACCTGCTGGATTAACACTTATTTTGCATAGAACACCTTGTGCTCAAATTTAAAATGAAAATGCCCCAAAGATTATATTAAAATGTCACATTTTCATCTTGATTCAAAACTATTTCAATGCTCTGGAATTAGAATTTCTTTGTAATTTATTCAGTGTATAAAAATCACCTTTCTGATAATATTAGGAAATAGATAACACCTGTTTGTTATCCGCAAAAGAGACTTAACTGATATTTCTTTAAAAGATATAGAAAGCAGTTTGTTTCTAATATTTGAGGGGACCTTCTACTATGTCCAATGTATTCATTTTATTTGGATGAGGTTTAGACAGTTTCATGCCTATAAACACTATTATATGCAATTTCTAGAGACATGAGATTTCTATTATAATTAGATATTTATTTATTTATTTTATACATGTATTGTAAGAAAACTCTCAATATCAGCTTCTTTCTGTCTCCTTCTTTAGCCTGAAAGAGCTGAGATCAAGCAAGAAAATTAATATTCAAGTTTTATGAAAATATTTTCTGTTGCTTTTACTTTGTGAATCCCCTCTATATCATGTATATCTATTGCTATATTTTCATGTTGTAAACAGCCCAGTTGCCTCACAACGAAATACATGGCAAACAAATTTAATAAATAAATTATATTCCTCCATATTCTTTAAACTCCACAACCACTAATGGGAAGCCATAAACATGTCTTTTTCATTAGCTATATCCCTATTCATTGTAATATAGGATGTACACTTTTCATGGGATGTGACTGAAAATGGGAGAATCTGCAATTATTAGTATGTATTTATTTGTTAGAAATATACCACATCTTTCCTTTAGGAAGTCAAGGCAACATACAAAGGGCTCCTACATAGCACTCTCTTCCGATTTCCCACCAACAGTAATATTATGAGGTAGCTTGAACTGACAGTGATTGAGCAAAGTCATCTTTCCTATCCTCAAATTCATCCGCTTTCCAAGTTTTCATGTTGACTTATTTACTGCATGATTTGTAAAAGTTCTTGGGCATATACTTGAATAGAAAAACATGTCATAAGAACTATTTCTACAGACCTCACATGCCTCTAAATTGGTAGAGAGAACTGTAACTTGCAACACACCCAACTTTTTAGTGCAAGTCTAATTAACATGAGAAGGTAAGTGGTGACAGTAAACTCTTGTTCAATAGGTTTTTTTTTCACTCAGACTGGTAATCTATAGCGTAAATTGTTAGAAGCACTATCCCTTCCTACAATATTTAGAAAATGTTGTTTTAAAACTTTCATTTTGAAAATATGAATCATGTTCACAGCTCATATTGATCACATATAAAACCTGATTTCACCAATCACTGATCACAGAAGGTTTGGTGAATGGGGGTGCTTTGTGGTCAGGATGGTGCAAAAACATCATTCATTTTCTATATATGAAACTATAAACAACAAACTGAATTGAAACTCATAGCCCACCAACATATTTGACTCCTTCTGAAAGAACCATGTAGAGTAGGAACGCAAGGAATAGAAAAGGTGATAAATAGCACTTAGCCTAAACAGCACTATTACTTAGACTTATATACTGCTTCATAGTGCTTTATAGCCCTCTCTAAGTGGTTTACAGGGTCAGGAAACAATCTGGGTCCTAATTTTACTGACCTTGGAAGGATGGAAGACTGTCAATCCTCAACCAGTGAGAATCGAACTCACCAGCAAAATTAGCCTGCAATACTGCATTCTAACCACTGTGCCACCAAGGCTCTTCCAAATGAAAGTTAAATAATAGTTACAATTTCATCCCTGTTTTAAAAAAGCTAAGACTGAAAATATTGAAAATATGATATAATTATCAATATAATTTTATCAATTAAAAAGTTTCTGATTTGTGAAGTTGCAAAACTGAATTGTTAATGTTACACTTTGAATTTACATATGCTGTTTTTGTTTCCTCTTTAGGATGGGATTCTTCATCAAAACTTTGCATTTTTATCTCATCATTCTCTTTTGTGGTGGAAATGAGCAATTTCAGCATTCAGACAATAAGAGTCTTCTGTCTAAATCCTCTCCAAGTCCTTCTTTGTTACCTGAATCTCAAATTCCAAAAGGCCTCAACTTTTTACATAATGTAATGGCAAAGTCTACAAAAAAGAAAGTACGTCTCAATATACGTAATATTTTAAATAAGCAACACAATGATAGTTTCCAAGTTGATCCAACAATTGTTTTATCTAATAGCCAACCACAGTATACGTCATCTCATAAAGTCTCACAAACTGATGAAATAATTAATGTCTCATTGACTAGTCAATCTCTAAGGGGCATGACATTGTCTCCTATGCCACCCAAGAAGCAGCAAAAAGCTCTCAAATCAGTGTTAAAGTGGAATGTTCTTGGTGATGAACAAAACAATGCAAAGGGAATAAGATTTCCATACTCAACATTACTCATTAGTGCAGGCTGTGGAATCCCAGCAAATGGCACATTTGATCTATCAAACAGGAATCTAACTGAGAATGAATTGAGGGGGAAAATGGATCCCATTTTCTGCAAAGCTACACTGGACCAAATTAAAAAGTTTAATGCAAGTTTCAACAAACTGGAGATCGATATTGCAATCTTGATTCCATTATTCCTTGAAATGAAGAGTGTGTATTTAATTGATGTGAGTTATAACAAAATATTTATAAATACCACATCTGCAAAAGAGAATCATAATCTGGAGCACAACAATCTTCTGTATTTAAATCTCAGTCACAATCCTCTTAAAACTCTGACAAACCTCACCCTACCAAGAGGTCTCAAGAGCATTGATTTATCTTTTACACAAATTAACCAAATACCAAAAGAATTTGTTGCAATGTTTTCTCAAATAGAAGAGGTATTTCTTCAGGGGAATCAATTTACATACAACACTGAAGTGGTTACATCTAACTTTAATCCTGTACATAAAATAAAAAATGATGAAGTTTTCTTTCATAGATCCCCTCACATTGAAAGATTATTAGAGGAAGAAACACATCAAATAAAGTTAAACTGTTTCACTGAAGTATTTCCAGAAGGGTTTCCAAACATTACAAAAGAACATATTGTTCTTCACTTTAGAATTAATTTCATGCACTATTTCCACTACTTACCAAAATCTTTGCGTCGTGTTGATTTAAGTAACTGTAACTTACAAGGAATAGCTAGCCCTAATCTTTTTCCAAATTTAACTGTGTTTAAAATTCAAAACAATAAAATGAAAAAAATATCATATCTCCCAGATTCATTAGAGGAATGTGATGTTAGTAAAAATAAATTACAAACATTCCCTTTCAATAGAACAGAACAAAGTTTAAAATTACTCAATCTTTCTAGAAATCATTTAAAGGAACTGAATGTGAACACTTCTTATCTTTTCCTAAATAATCTGGATGTAAGCTATAATTTAATTACAAAACTGCTGGGTGACATGGCAAAATGTACACCTGAATTGAAATATCTGAATCTGTCAGAAAATAAGATATCTTTTCTGCAACCTGGAATTTTCCCTAAATCCTTGGTAGAGTTGGATATCAGCAACAATGCCATTGCCATCCTTATGAAAGAAACATTCCTTCCTTTGACAAACTTGAAAATTTTAACCGTTCAAGGGAAACATTATTTCTGTAACTGTGAATTATACTGGTTTGCAAATACATACTTTGCTAACCCACAAATACAAATAAATGGCCAAGAAAGCTTTTTTTGTGGTTTTCCACGGAAAATGAGGGGGCTTTTATTGCAAAACAATCAACTAACCATGTTGCGTTGTTCTCTTGGTCTTCAAATTGGAATTACTGTCATTGTGGTCATTTTGATTATGTCCATCATTTCAATATTATGCTGGCAGTTTGATGGTCCATGGCATTTGAAGATGGGCTGGTATTGGTGCAAGGCTAAAAGGAAACAATATGAGAAGAGACCAGAACACAAAATATACGATGCTTTCATTTCATACAGTGAAAATGATGCATCCTGGACCAAAGAGACTCTATTAAAAAACCTGGAAGCCAGAGGATTTAAAGTATGTTATCATGAAAGGGATTTCATGCCAGGGCATCCAGTTCTTGGGAACATTTTTTACTGTATCGAGAATAGCCATAAAGTTCTTTTTGTGCTATCACCCAGGTTTGTCCACAGTTGTTGGTGCCAATATGAGCTGTACTTTGCTGAACACCGGGTTCTCACTGAAAAGCAAGATTCCCTCATCATGGTTATACTGGAAGATCTGCCAGCCAACAGCATTCCAAAGAAATTCAGCAAGCTTAGAAAACTTTTAAAAAGGAAAACCTACTTGAAATGGAGTCCTGAAGAACACAAACAAAAGCTTTTCTGGCACCAGTTGACTGCTGTGTTGAAAACTACAAATGACCCAGTACTAAAAACACAGAGAAAAAGCTGCATCAGGAAGCAGACAGATGAAACTGAATGAGAAGCAATGCTGATGAAGTATTAGGATATTTGGAGTATTTTAAAAAATCAAATACTTCTTGAATAGCCATCATCTGAAAGATACAATTATTAGACTACTGATAATGAACCAAAGTTGTATTTTAAGTCATCTTTCTAGGAAAGTGATCTTTTCAAGCCCAGGTATTTCCTAGGAAACTGTTCATATAAGTACAAACACACTGCAACAACTCAGAACATCATAAAAAGAAAACAAATCACTTATAAATATATTCCAACATAATAGATATCCATTTATTTATGAAATAAAGTACCTGACTGTTCAACCTACCACAGCACAAGCTATGAAAAGGACAACACTGAGGGTTCCTTGATGCTCTCTGAGCTTGGTTGTTTTTCAGCAGATGTTTAATTACCCAAACTAGGTAACATCATCAGTGCACTGATGTTATTACTTACTTTAGGTAATGAAAACAATCAAGCTCAGAGAACACCAAGGACACTCATTTCAACCCTGAGCTACAAATATTCTTCTTTTAAATATAACACTTCCCTCAAAAATATCTCAGAAACAACTAACAGGCTATTACAGTTACACAGCATCAGCGCAGCACATGAACCAACTAAAGCCCTCCAAAATTTCTTCAGTAAACCAAAAGACCCAACAGCTCAAGAAATAAAAAGAGGAGTCATCTACAACATACAGTGTTAGCCACAATATCGGACAGTCAGGCAGAAAACTAGCAGAATGGAGCCATAAACATTAATTAGCAGTCAAAGATATGATCTTAAAGATTATCTAATCAGATAATGAAATATCCACAAGCAAACAACTAAACTCAAGAGTACCAAGGACTCCTGTTCAACTTCAGCTACATATATTCTCTTCTATTATATTCTCTGACAAACAACTTTCCAATATACAGTATTTATTCATAGCAGTTTTATCAATATTAGTTTTATTGCTGATACTGTGTTTCTTTTTTCCAAGTTGATAAGCTAATAATTTTCATGGTTTACTTGTTTATTTAGAGGTTTTCTCTTTCGCGAATTTTATTTTCTTTTGTAATTCTTGCTTCTAATAAGCTTAATTGAAGTTTAGTGTCTTGCAATTTTTTAATCAATTGTTTCTTGGGTTAATTTCGTGCTTCAAATTTTCTTATTTTGGCTTTTAACTGTATTTTTCATTTGGTTTCTTTTAATTTGCCGCTTGTATATGCTTTACTTGTATCCCACATAGTAAAGTGGGAGATCCCTGGTGTCGTGTTTGTTTTAAAGAATTTCAATTCTTGTTTACATTTTTGTAAAACTGTGTCATGGACTCTTTTCATTCATTTCTCTATCTAAAGGATAGTTTAGAAGCTTCTTGTCATTAAAATTGAGTTGTGAGCTACATATATCATCGGGTGAATGTCTATTTCTTTGATTGATGGTATTAAGAGTCTTTAAGGCCCAACACATATTTCTTTTGAAGTATGACTGGTGTCCTGCAAAAAAAAAAATGTTATTGAATTTATAATCCCCAAATGAGTACCAGTTCCGCCACATATTGAAATACCTCTTGCAGACGCTTCCCATATTTTGTGTGTTTATTTAAATTCAAATCTATTCATATCACCCAGATCGAATATTCTTCAAATTCCATTAATTTTTGAAAAAGAACTATTTTTATTGAGCCTCTTCCTATAAGACCAAGGTTTAACTAGCTTAACTACCGTAGGTTTACAAGCAACACAAATTTGATGGGGTGAGGGGTGATCAATTCGGGGGCAGACACAGGATTCTGTGTCTATTATTTCTGTTTCTCAGTATAGTTTTATTACTGCAAATAAGATTAGGTGATATATTTATTCCCATTAAAATTCTATATAAAAATAAAGAATATCAGACATGAGGCTAAAGTAAAAACGTCCCTATACAGTATACTTGTTCTGACCTGGAAGATCCAAAATCATTTAATGCTATCTCATAGGTCTTAAGAGACTTTTGTCACTCTGGAACAATTTGGATATTTAATTATTTTACAGTGTTTCCCCAAAAATAAGACAGGGTCTTATTTTCTTTTGCTTTCCGAAATAAGAACTTGGCCTTACTTTATGGGGAGGTCTTATTATTTTTGAGGTGCAGGTGGTGGCAAGCGTGGTCACCTCAAGACTGCTGCTGTGTTGCAATATTTTCGGGGTGGGCTTATTATCTGGGGAGGTCTTATTTTGGGGAAAACAGGGTAGATGTATTGTAAATGCAGATTGTGACAAAGTGGGAATGTGTTCATTTGTATACAACCTTAAAGATGAGGATTTAATTCTGAAATGCTAACATATGGAACATGATCCCAGTATATATGCAACTAAATATTAATGTAATGGTTCAAGGCTATCATCATTCCTGCTCTGTTAATCAAACAAGCAAATACTGACACATACACACACACATACAATTTTAAATCCATAGGACAGACTTTATGGGAAAGAACATGCTTCCAACATACAATTTTGATTTTGCGAAATCAAAAAAAAGGTTACAAAATTTACTAAAGCTATGCTATTCAATGATAGATCTCAAACTTTCAAGGAAAAAAGAGTTCTAGTTTAGTGTATATGATTTATACAGGAAAGGTCCCAGATACAATCCCTGCATCTCAATCATAAAATTAGCCAAGATAACTGCTGTTGCCTAAGTGCTCTTCCTCATGGCTGAGTCCATGCTTTCCATCAGTCTTTGGGGTGCTAGAAAACTATACTGCCATACAATTTACTGCTCTTACTAGCTATCCTGACACAGGCATGACACTGACAAATCATCTTTATTTACATTGTACAAGGCATACTCCGGTCAGTTTTTTTTTTTTTTTTTTTTTATTAATTTATTTTATTCAATTTTCACATTCCATTTGCAATCATTTATATACAGGGTATTCACTATAAGAAAAGAAAAGAAAAAAAAGAAAAAAAAAAAAGGAAAAAGGGAATAAAACGAACAGATAAAAAAGAAACACAACTCATCATTCACAACCCCACCTAACCCTTCCATCCTCCATACACCCCATCTACCCCCTCCAACTTTCCTTTCTCCCTCTAACACTCCCCTCCTACTTCCCTTTCCCCTCAAACCTTCCTTCTCCCCTTACTCCCCAGACACCCTCCTTACATTCCCCTTACATTCCCCTTACTCCTTCCTTACTCCTCCCTCTTCCTTCCCTCTACCTCCCTCCTTGGTGTATGCCTTTATTCGAATGTTGTTTGATCTGATAAAGGTAAAATGAACCAAGGAAAAAAAAAAAAGGAAATAAATAAATAAATATAAAAAAAAAGAAAAAAAAAAGGAACCACCGTATATAAATACATTCTTGTTCTTATTAAGGCTATGTTAACACCCCCCCACCCCACCCCCCCACAAATCCCCATCCCTAATCCTCCCAAGTTCCCAGGGCCCACACCTGGCGCTTCCTTCTGTCTAAAATATCTTGTGTACATATGGATTAAAAAATAAAATAAAAAATAAAAAAAATAATATATCTAAAGAAAAAAAAAACAGAGAAAAAACAGAGAAAGAAAAAAGGGGAAAAAAGAAAAAAGGAAAGAGTGGTTACCTTTTTTTTTTTTTTTTTTTTTTTTTCCACTCCGGTCAGTTTTGATGACATAATATCACCTGCCAAAACATCAAAGCACAAATGATCTATCACAAAAATGTACTTTCTGTGCAGAATGATTTCCAGAGCTTGGGGTATGAACTTAGTAGTATAGGTGGTAGACTTATCTTTTCAGAGGTTTTACCAGTATATAAGGAACAAAAATGGAAGGGCCAACGTGTAGCAGAGTTTAATGTGTGGCTAAAGGAGTGGTGTAAAAGGGAAGGCTTTGGTTTTATTAGTCATGATGTCTGCAGCTGGTCCAATGAAAAACTGTACAAAAGAGATGGTTTGCACCCATCCAAGAAAGGGACTGAGTTACTTGGCATTAAATTCACAGATTTTCTGGATAAACATTTAAACTGAACAGCAGGGACAGAGAATTAATTGATACAGAACATTTCTGTCCCCAGCAATCTAAAACTCATAGGGTTATCAGTGAATGTAACATAGATGTTTCTGCAGGTAAGATTATCACTCCTGCTGTCAAGCAAAACCAAACATTTAATAGTGAGTGCCATACCATGTGCATGAATCATACAAGTGGGAAGAAAATAGGGGCAGTCAGGCATAACACAGGTTATGTAGACAGCAAACACAGGGTCAATCAAAATGGACTCAAATGTCTATACATCAACGCACAAAGTATGAGGAATAAACAGGGTGAATTAGAAATTCAAGTAAATGAGGGCAGATACGATATTGTTGCCATTACAGAAACTTGGTGGGATGAAACCCACAAATGGAACATACAGCTAGAAGGATTTAAATTATTTAAAAGAAATAGACCAAATAAAAGAGGAGGTGGAGTTGCACTATATATAAAAAATAACTACATCTCTACAGAAATAGAGCACAACAATGACGAGAACTATCTTGAATGCATTTGGGTCAATATTAAAGGTGTGGGGGGGGGTGACATTACCATAGGTCTATACTACAGGCCACCCAGTAAGTAGATGAACTTTTTGCTAGTCAGCTACCTAAGGTATGTAGAAAGCACACCACAATAGTAATAGGAGATTTTAACTACCCTGACATCAACTGGGAAATAAACTCCGCACCAAGTGGAAGATCCAACAGGTTCCTAGCAAACCTAGCAGACAACTTTGTTTCCCAAAAAGTAGAGGAAGGAACAAGGAGATCAGCTATATTGGACTTAATTCTCACTAAAAGAGAGGAAATGATAGAAGGTGTTGAAGCCACAGGAATCCTGGGGGCGTGACCATTCAATAATGGAATTCAACATTATGCAAACACAAGTAGTAGAAAAAGTGAAACTAGAGTCTTGGACTTTAAGAGAGCTAATTTCAATAAACTTAGAGAGAGCTTGGGAAGAATTCCATGGATGAGAATCTTCAAGGGGAAAACAACTCAAGAGGCTTGGGAAATTTTGAAAAATGAGATTATAAAAGCCCAGTCTAGCACAATACCAATGAAGAAGAAAAATAACAGCTCCCAAAAGAAACCAGCATGGCTGCATAAAGAAGTCTCTGACAAATTGAAAGACAAAAAAGATAAGTATGAAAAGTGGAAAGAGGGGGACATCACTAAAGCAGAATATCAGCAAATAGCCAGAGCCTGTAAAGATGAAGTGAGGAAAGCTAAGGCTCACAATGAAGAAAGGCTTGCCACAAAAGTAAAAAATAACAAAAAAAGCTTCTTCCAACATGTTAAAAACAAGAACAAAGTTAAGGAAACAATTGGTCCATTGCTGGGAGAAAGTGACAAGAAGGTGGACAAGCAACAGGGAGAAAGCAGAACTATTTAACTCATTTTTTTGCATATGTCTTTACACAAAGTGATAAAACACTCCAACCTACCAAAACAGCACCACAAAAATCAGATTAGGAACACAAGTTGAAATAGGGAAGAAAATGATAAGCAAGCCCCTGTCTACCCTAGAAGAGTTCAAATCACCAGGACCGGATGGATTACACCCCAGGGTTCTGAAGGAACTGGCAGATGAGATCTCAGAACCACTGAACTATACCTTTCAGAGATCCTGGAGCACCGGGGAACTGCCAAAGGACTGGAAAAGAGCTGATGTTGTTCCCATCTTCAAAAAAGGAGGTGAAAATAGATCCAGGAATCTACAGACCTATCAGCCTGACCTCAATACCAGGAAAGATTCTGGAAAAGATAATCAAGCAACGAATTAGCAAACACCTAGAAGTAAACAAAAGCCAACATGGGTTTGTCAAAAACAGATCATGCAAGACTAACCTTATTGCATTTTTTGACAAAGTGACAAAATTAGTGGACCAGAGGAATGCCGTCGATATAGTTTACTTGGACTTCAGTAAGGCATTTGATAGACCATAACCTACTATTAGATAAAGTAGTAGAATGCGGGTCAGATAGCATCACTACCAGATGGATTCGTAACTGGCTGACCAACCGCACTCAACGTGTAGTCCTCAATGGAACTGCATCTTCACGGAAGGAAGTATGCAGTAGAGTACCCCAAGGATCTGTTTTAGGCCCAGTACTCTTCAACATCTTCGTCAATTATTTGGATGAGGGAATAAATGGGAACTCATCAAATTTGCACCAAGCTGGCAGAAATAGCCAACACTCCAGAAGATAGGCTTAAGATACAGAAGGATCTTGACAAACTTGAACATTGGGCACTATCTAATAAAATGAAATTCAATGGTGAAAAGAGTAAGGTTCTACATTTAGGCAAGAAAAACGAAATGCACAGGTATAATATAGGTGATACCTTGCTCAATAGTAGTAACTGTGAGAGGGATCTTGAAGTCCTAGTGGACAACCATTTAAATATGAGCCAGCAGTGTGCAGAAGCTGCCAAAAAAGCCAACACAGTTCTAGGCTACATAAACAGAGGGATAGAATCAAGATCACGTTAAGTGTTAATATCACTTTAAAATGCCTTGGTAAGGCCACACTTGGAATACTGCATTCAGTTTTGGTCACCACAATGTAGAAAAGATGTGGAGACTCTAGAAAGAGTGCAGAGAAGAGCAACAAGATGATTAGGGGACTGGAGACTAAAACATATGAAGAACGGTTGCAGGAACTGGGTATGTCTAGTTTATGAAAAGAATGAAAAGAAGGACTAGGGGAGACATAATAGCAGTGTTCCAAAATCTCAGGGGTTGCGACAGAGAAGAGGGAGTCAAATTATTCTCCAAGGCACCTGAGGGTAGAACAAGAAGCAATGGGCGGAAAATAATCAAGGAGAGAAGCAACTTAGAGCTGAGGAGAAATTTCTTGACAGTTAGAACAATTTTAATCTGTGGAACAGCTTACCTCCAGAAGTTGTGAATGCCCATCACTGGAAGTCTTTAAGAAAATGTTGGATAGTCATTTGTCCGAAACGGTATAGGGTTTCCTGCCTAGGCAGGGAGTTGGACTAGAAGACCTCCAAGGTCCCTTCCAACTCTGCTATTGTATTGTATTGTATCTATCACATATTTCTAACATAGCATGGGGAGCAGACAAATTTTAAGAGATGAAACCCACTGGTTTAGGCATCTCTAAAGTCTTGCTTTGTTTTTGTACAACTGTTTTGACTAGTGTGGTATTCTGGAATAATATTTAACTCATGACCAAAACCAACCTGACTGGTAGGTAACGTTTTTTGGTTCCTTTGGGGATAGGTTTAATGCTGTTACAAAAGGGCTAAACCCATACTGAAAAGCTGAAAGTCACTGGAACTTTGACTGAAATGAAACTGGGGGGATATTTTTCTTGCTCATTTGCCAATGCAGCCCACTATTGTTGCTTCAGTTTAGTTGCTTTGTAGCTACTTGAGATTTTAAGATGATAACTGAAGCAGATTGCTTCTGTAGGAGATTGTCCAGGAACTGAAAGAGTGCCAGCAATAGTCTAAACTGGCTATCCCAACCCATTAGCATTCATCTTACTCTGATATCAATAAAATAAAGCCCATCAGATTGCACCCATAGCAAAATTGCCATGGTTTGCCTGCTTGAAGGAAAAACAGTAAACTAATACTGGAACAACTGCTAAGAATGGTTTTATAGTTTTAAGGTACATAGAGATGAGATGAAGGCAACATCATGAAGACAGAACAGGAAAAAAAAATATTGCCAAGAAGTATCTTACATGCCTTAAGAGTCTTAAATGTCATTGTAGTAGGAAAAGACCTAAGACTGAGAAGGGCTGCAGTTATTCAAAGTAATGAAAAGTTTAGTGACATAAACAAAAAATAATAATTTATTGTGAGACAATATTATATCTCCCAGTACTCCATCTACATTGGCTTTGATTCAGTTTCTGTTTTTGAAAAAGTTAAAAGTGATCAGCTAAGCAAATGTCAATAGAATGAGAGGGAATCACAAAAGAAATCGCACAACTCTGAACTGGATACTAGATTTAATAACTTACTTTTATCTTTGTACATAATTAACATAACTGTCTTCTGCAAAAATATGTTCCATGCTAAATTAATAATAGACATAACTCTTAGTAGAAATGTTTTAAAAAGCAACTTTGTAAAACCTACATTTTCAAGCACTCGCTATATCAGTGATGGCGAACCTATGACACGCGTGTCAGTGCTGACACGCGTAGCCATTTGGGGTGACACGCATAGGATTTCATGCGATTCATCCTCGGCTCCTGCACGGCTGCCGAGGATGAAAGAATCTGTGCTGGAGGAACGGGGGGGCGGGACGTGTGATCTCCCCCGCCCACACTCACTTACTGTATCGCCGCCGCCCCTTTCTGAGCGCAGGGGCTGCTGGTAAGGCGTGCGTGCCGTGCGCACACACGTCATCAGCACGGCGAGGGAGGACCCGCAGGAGAGGAGCGCGGGAACAGTGCGCGCCTCTCTCCAGTCAGGCCGGCACAGAGTCTACTCCTGGGACTGTCGGTTACGACCGCACCACAGCAGGGAACAGCGGAGTGCCAACGGGAACTGTGAGCGCCATTAGCAGCAACTATAAATTGCGCAAAATTATGTTTTTGTCGAAGTGACACACAACGCGAGTTATGCTCGATTTTTTGCCGATTTTTGACACACCACGCCAAAAAGGTTGCCCATCACTGCGCTATATAAACAAGAAAGCAAAACCTGATTAAATTATAAAACATAAAACAGCGGTGATTTGTGGTAGCAGACTTTTTTAAAAAAATGATATTTGTTGGAGTTGAAAAAAAATCTTCTGGGTGTTATAATACTGTAGACACTCAGAAATCTTTAAAAAGGAGAAACACTACTAATGAAATGTGCAGAATATGGGACAGTAATTTGCAAGACACATACAGAACTTAGAAGCCTGGCTAAGCCATGAAGCTTGCAGTCCTATCTTTCTTAGCCCGGCTGCTGCCTGACTGAAGCAAAGCCAACATAACACATGGAGGAGCTGAACATTCATGCACATGCAATAGTGATACAATATAATATGGATGACTCATGGCACAACTTGCCAAGATAGGATAGCCACCATTATGGTAGAACATTGGGCACTGGTGGCTCCCACCAGCTACACCGAGGGCACTGGTATCTGCTTAGCAAAAGTACTGTCATAATCTCGCACCAAGTCATTTGTTGGGTGATAATGCATGGCAATGTAGGAGTTGGCATATCTGAATGGCGAGTTTGTTGGTTGCAAGCTGTTGGGAGTGCTTACTTCCTGAGAAGGGCAGCTGTTATAAATGCTATAATAAGGTTCAATGCGGGTATTCATGGGAGTGGAACTACTCTGCCCTCCTCCATAATAATGGCCAACAGAAGCCTTAGGACTCAGTACACTTTCTTTAGAGCGACTAGGGCCACACGCTTGGTCCACAAACTTTTTCTGAGGCTTTGGAGATAACATATAAGCTGAGTTGGTCTCATGATGAGATGATTTATTTCTGTTGGCCTCCAGGCCCCCTTTGCCCACAGCTTGAAGCCGTGTTTTCTGTTTACAACAGAAAAAAACAAAGGCCAAGTACTGTATAAACCAAAGGACCCTCCTTCTTAAACCAGCACTGTTACGGGAATATATAAAAGGATTCAATCCAGACTTTAAAAAAAACAGCGTAAATCCACACAACTCAAATTGATAAAGCACAATATCATTGTTCTTGGACAAAACATCCTGTATCAAAGATATGCCCAGTGGAAGGCAGCAAACTAAAACAGAAAGAACAATAACAATGCAAGTCACCACAGCTCTAGAGTCCTTGGCTGTGGACAAATTAATCATGGACACCAATTGGAATCTGCTGGCTGCAGATGCGGAGAGCTGGCCAAAGTTCTTCATGTATGCATGTGTTTGGATGTGTTGCAGCTTGTTATAGTTTTGATTTCTATACAGAGCTGGCATAGTGCACTGTACCCCATCAGCACAACCAGTAGCAAGTGTTCCAACAAAAGGATGAGGCCTGGAGGCATCAACTGTGATGATGGGGGGGCATTTTCTCACTTGGGCATTTTTCCTCAAGGCTTGTGCTATCATGATATAAGAAACTGAAACCACTGTCACACAGCAGATGAAGTCAATAACATACAAGTAAGGGATGATCTTTCCCTCACCACTGATCAGGCTGGAAATAGGAAGGCAAAGACGAGATTTATGGGTCCTCATGGTGGCTAGAGTGGCCAGAGTAAAGCTTGTAGCCCAGAGGAGCAGGGTAAGCAGTAGAGTGCAAGGGAAGGAGGCAGTCCGATTGGGTTGCTTCCCTAACACCATGCTTAATCGGTGAAGGGCAATAACAGCCACTGTCTTGAGGGACATGATGATAAACCCAGAGCTGGTAAGGTGGAAGGTAAAACAGAAAGCATCAGGGATGCCAGCTGCAGAATCCAAAAAGAGAGCAAAGGTGAACATGGGGGCAGTCACTCCACAGATGAAAAGGTCACAGAAAGACAAATTGAGGATCATAAAATCAAAGTTGGTCCTGAACTTCCGGAAAGCTGGGTCAAAGAAGGACAAAAAAACAATAAGGTTGCCATAAGAACCTAAGCAGAAAATGACGCCCAGCAGGAAGGTACATGTAACTAAAGTGGCTGTGTGGATTATCTCCTGGAGATCCCCTTGGAAAGAAAAGGAGTCATTGCTGCCCCAAGATGGTGAAGGCAGTTGTGTTGAGGAATTTGAGCGATCTGTCCATTTTGTTTCAGCCCACTCCGTCAGGTTCATCATCACAGAAAGTAACCTGCTGCTGTCCTTCAAAATTGTGAACTTGGCATTGGTCGTTTGAGGTGCATACTTGGTGAGACCTAGGTGTACAAATACAACCCCCCAATACCAAAAATTAGTCAATAAATATTGAAAGAGTTGTTAGTTTTCTTAAAGAGTGTATATCAATAGCTGGGCTGAAATAAGTGTGTCAATTATTTCAGGTTAGCCCTTAAATATATAGAAGAGATTGACATTTGGTAACTTTACAGCAAATGGATTAGGACTCATATCCTACTGCAAGAACACCCATGCACATTTTAATAAAACTGGATTTAATATCAAAAATAAAGAAACATTTTATATATATTTTTAAATTGCCACATGCTGTTTTTCCTCTCACATAATATCACTTGAAGCTAGTTATGTGGTAAAAAGAATCCCTTACTGCCCATTTATACCATCAAAGCAACAGTCCCTCCCAATTCTTTCTTCGGGGACAAAGTATTATTTGTATTGTTGTATTAAAGGATATGTTTTGATGTAGAAGATCTGGGTTCAGTTGCTGACAACTTTAGATAATCTATGGTTAAAAGAGTGTCGCATCCCCGAACCCACATGGAGACTTTGTGACAACTTATTTAAATTTAAGAATACAGTGTCAGAAAGTATGAAAAAGTCAAACATATCTTTCATGCATTAGTTTGGAAATATAATGAACTCTGGCCATACTGAAAGACTGGCATTTTGGTACGTGAAGCAGAGAATTCCATCTGAGCTTCTCCTATCAGCAAAAAATTCAGAAATAATGAATTCAATGGAAAATAATTTACTATCATTTATTTACACCCAGCATTCACTCTAACAATATAATAACAGTAGTAATAATGACTCTAATTGAGTCTATGGTTCCTAACAATTAGAGCAATTGCAATAAACTCAATAAAAGATAAATATGGTGAGGGATTTCACACTCTTCCAGGCTGTTCTCACAGCTCTACTACACAACAGCAGATCTAAGGGGACACCGTGTTAGAGAGAGCAGGCACTGCTATAGAGAAGGGTCCCAATAAATGACATTATTTAATTGAAGGGACCCTGAATGTGTCAACCCTGCAGTATACAATTAGCAATGAAGATGTTATAGGAGAGAGATGTTGAAATAACAGACCCTATGTCATATAGGGCTACGTAGGTAACAATCAGCAACCTGGATTGCATCTGGAAGCAAACCAATAACCAGTGTATCTTGTGGAATAGAGGTCTTACATGGGCATACCAAGGCATGCCTATTATTGTTGATGTTGTCACATTCTGGACCAGTTGAAGCTTTTGGGTGGTCTTTAAGGGTAGCCCTGTGTAGACCATGTTGCACAAGGTCACTAGGTCATGAGTGACTGTCTGAGGGGCCCCACAATCTTGTAAAAGGTGTATCTGGCACACTAAATAGAGTTGTACTAAGATCTTCCTGGCCTTTATACATAAATTGTTCTAAAATGAAGTATAAGAATGTCCATTTTAGAACTGCAATGAAATGAGATTGGTGAAGGTGCTTCTTTCTCCATAATATCTAAAGACAGGCCATTAAATATAAGTCCAGACCAAGACTGTCACTGAAATCACAGACCAATGACTAGAATAACAGCTTCCAAGCTGATGCTAACATGTTGGTGGTGGAAACAGAAAGAAGTGTGAGACTGGAATGACAGGTCTGGGTCTGAAAGAGCCAAAGCATACATATGGAGCCAATATGTCTCCTGGCCCCATATGTAACTAAGATGTAAGGAACCAAAGCATGATCATGGGAACTGGAAAGATTGTTTCTGGGCACAGAAATGAATGCCTTTGACTGAAAATCATGCCCTTCATCTCAACCCTTGGCTTATTGAGGGCCATCATTCCAGTCCCACACCTGGCATTTTATCTGTCATTCCCATTCTCAGCCTGACAATAAGGATAAATAAATAACAATAAATAACATGGCAGAAAAGACCACATCAAGCACTAGGGTGTTTTTTCTTTTTCTGAGGACTCCTTGATGCTTTCTGAGCTTGATTGTTGGCTTGCACTTATCCACGAGATAACATCATTATATAGATAGATAGATAGATAGATAGATAGATAGATAGATAGATACATAGATAGATACATAGATACATAGATATATTATATATATACTTTATAAATATAGATATATATATGTATAAATACATGTATAAATATACATATATACAAATATACATATATACATAAATATACATACACACACACACACACACACAAATGGGATTCAATCGGGTCAAAATTCTCAGAAGTACCTTTCCGTCCTTTTGAGAGTTTGAGAAAGAAGGTAATAATAACCTTCTTTCTTGTTCTTCGTCCGTCCTTCTCTTCTGTATTGCTCATAAGAAAAGCAAGGGGCCTAATCAGAAGGGCTGGCAATTTTCGAATGCGGTAGGATCGCTCGAGTTTAGCCGCGCGGGCTCAGGTGCGCATCGAGGTAGTAAACGGCCTTCTTCGCCGTCCAGTCTAGGGCGCCGTAGGCGCTCGCACTCCACCCACCGACCGACCCGCCGGAACGAAGCCCTCAGTCAGTCCGCGGACCGGCTTGTCCTTACCAAGCGCGGGCTCCGTGGAGGCAGCCGGGACCACGCGCCTTGCGCGTCCGTCCGCACCGGGGGCAGAAGGCAGTCGCAGTCGGGGCTGCGGCTGGGGGAGGGTGAAGTCATCGTCGGCGGGAGGGAGCGGCTCGACCCCCTCCACCGTCTCCTTCCTGCGTTTGGGCCCGAAGAAAAGGAGGGAGCGGGGTCGGCGTTGCAAGCCCGGCAAGCCTCGCCGCGCGCGCCGGCTGAAATGACGTCGCGCTTTTTCTTTTCTTTTTTTTTTTTGCAAAGCGCGGGTCGAAGGCGACGGCCGCCTCAAAGGAGTCTCTTCTCCGAGAGATTTTCTCGCACTGCTCCGGGGACCGTTTCCGCGTCCTCGGCGACACCGAAACCGGTCATCCTGGCCGAGCGGATGAGTGGTTCCCAAGAGTTGGACATCCAGCAATGGCACATTTCACGCAAGCGCCTGGCCTGGAAGAGCGCGGTGGAGATCCGCACTGCACAGAAACAACGCCGCAATCAGCGTGCGGGGCACGTCTCGCTCCGATGAAAACAGCTCCCTTCTTTTCTTTTCGGGGAACCCTGCTCTGAAATTGTGGCAGGTCAAATGTTTGAGAGGCGGTAGCAGATGCTGCCGAAAAGTAGCATCGGTTGGGGCAGTTGCTTATTGATACCCAGAACAACACAAGACCAGCGTGCCTTTTTCTCCATCCTATCTCAAGAGTGTGAATTGTCGAGCATTTTGAATGGCACAGCCCAGAGCCAGCCGATGCTCACCCAAAGCTAGCAGGATTTCAATTCACAGAAACGAGTGCGGCAATAAATGCATTATTCTTGGAGTTTTCCTATTTTTTTAAAAAAGAAAACAGGTAGTAGTTATGTTGGCAACAAGGAATATGGAAGCAATGTACTTATTAAATCAACTGCAACTTTACAAAGTGGTCATAACCGCCTAAGTTTCAAATATTCTTCATCAAGGAAGATTAGGGAGAAAAAAAGGAGGGAGAATGGCTGTTCCAAGTTACTTTCTCAGCTGGCATGGGGTGGGGGTTCTATATACAGATGCTGCTGACATCAGCCATGACAGAAGCTCTCCCAAAGCTTTCCGAGGAAATAAAGCATGTTTTTTCTGTTATTTTTATGAGATACAAGAAATACCTGCTGAAGTCAAGACTGTTTCTATCCTGTAGCAGATCCTCTAGCTGAAGGAAAAGAGCGACAAAGCAACCTGGCTATCACTTTCTTGGTAAAGTTAGGTACAATGTACTAGGAAAGCAACATCAAACCTAAACTGGATAGGATGCTCTAGCATTGGAAGTGGCAGTCATAGAAGCCATTTATATTTTCTTATGTATACATGTGCATGTTGCATGTGCAGGTATGGGTGTTCTTCCTTCATGTGTATCTATTACTGAATATAGCATCAGGAAGAATGGGGAGGGGGTCATGTCACCTCTGGTCATGTGACCAGGGAAGACTACTTTGAGGCAGGTGCCAACATATGAGCTGCTCCCCACTTGCCTGTCCCATAAGGTGGCTTGGGTGAAATTTGGGCTTTCTTTGCAGCTCTGACCAGTTCCATCTTATTTCAAAGTTGATCTGTTTTTGTCAGGTCCTCCCTTGGGCCAAATGTGGTTCTGTTCTTGTCTTAGGAAATAATAGTTTGAAATTTCGTGATTACAAGCAGATGCTCAACACAAAAAGTGTCCTCTACGAATCACTATCCATAAACTTATAATCTAGAAGAGGCAGCTCAAAACAGAAAAGGCGGTATATTATATTATATTACAATGATACATCATCTACTAGTGTTTTTCAGTGGGATCTTGCTACATGTTATAGGGAAGCATGAGGGAGAAGCTATCATCATATTAATATTCACATTCATCTAATAGTAGCAAATTCACAATTTTGTTCCCCAGTCAGAAAAACACAGGAGCTGAGAATTATTTGTACTCCTATTATAGTGTTGATCCAGTACTATTGCCATGGGGGAGGAGGGGCAGAAAAGATATGAAATATTTTCTAAGTCTTTTCATTTTCTCCCTTTTTTTGTTTACAAATTGAACTGCAGCTACCATGTCAAATAACTGAAAACATATTGTTCAGAGATAAAATCTCTGGAATGATAGACAAAGCTGATTCTTTTAAAGCACGAGACAGATATTAAATCTTAATTCATATCCTTTTATGCATAGGCAGATTGCCAATTAACTCCGTTATTAGGGCAGTTTTATATATAGCCTTTTAAAAAAAAGTGACTCACACAATTTGTTTTTGTCTTAACAAAAACTATATGTTGTTTCTTATTCAGACATATAGTGTCATTGAAAATCACATAAACATACAATCATCTCTAGAATTAATATTTTTCTCTCACTAAGGCAATCCAGAAATGATCTCAGTGAAGTTTCCTGGAGGAAGATTCAAGCAGTTTGTGATGTTCAAACCCCAAGTATGGGTTTTTCTTTTAATGGCAGCTGTGTCACCCATCTGTGTTCTTATTTATTATAACACAATGGTTTTGAAAAATAACCTTCCAACATTTTGAATTTGTTCCCCAGAGTAAAGTGACAACCAGCAAAGCTTCTTTAAATTTATGAGACATTATTCAAGTGAGCAGTATGAATCAAGATTCTGGCCATCTTGCCAACCAAAATTTCCACATTATTTTTATAGATGAAGGATTATAATAATTCAAACGAGTTTACCAGACTATGGAGGAATATATTTACAAAAGTAAGATCAGAAATTAACAAGATTTGTGTACATACTTCCTTACCAACTCTTTTGATTATTTTTGCAGATGGAATAAATTAGAACTAAGATTTGCCTTCTAGAAGGAAAGGGAAGAGGATGAACTAAGCTAGAAAGATCTCCTTGGCAACAAGAATTGGAACAATTAAGTCATCTTTTTGTGATTGGAACCTACCCTACTCTCTCACAAGACCGAGTGGCTGTTGTGTTTCCCTCCCAAAAATCTGGTTAGTATTCTATCACTCAGGCTGGGGGGTGAAATTTTACGCCCCTCAGACAGGGCTCGCAACTTGGGAGTCCTCCTGGACCCACAGCTGACTTTAGAACATCATTTGTCGGCTGTGACCAGGGGGGCATTTGCCCAGGTTCACCTGGTGCACCAGTTGCGTCCCTACCTGAACCGGGAGGCACTCGCAACAGTCACTCACGCCCTCGTGACCTCAAGACTGGACTACTGCAATGTGCTCTACATGGGGCAGCCCTTGAAGAGCATTTGGAGACTTCAACTTGTCCAGAATGCAGCCGCGCGAGCGATTGTGGGTGTACCTCAATACACCCACGTTACACCTATCCTCCGCAAGCTGCACTGGCTTCCAATCGGTCTCCGGATACGCTTCAAGGTGCTAGTTATTACTTATAAAGTCCTTCATGGTATTGGACCTGGGTACTTGAGAGACCGCCTGCTGCCAATTACCTCCCAAAGACCCATTAGATCGCACAGGGTCGGCCTCCTCCGGGTTCCATCTACCAGCCAATGCGATCTGGCTACGACCCGGGGGAGGGCCCTCTCTGTTGCAGCTCCGGCCCTTTGGAACGAACTCCCCGCGGAGATTCGGACCCTCACCTCTCTCCCGGCTTTCCGAAAAGCCGTTAAAACCTGGCTGTGTCGGCAGGCCTGGGGTTGATGAGCTCCCTTCCCCTCTCGACAGGTGTGGTTGTTGGTCATTTTAAATGTCTGTCTTGTATTTGTATGTGCCCACTGTTCCCTCTAAGGTGCGCGCCTGCGCGGCCGCGCACCTCGCAAGAAAAGCCCGCGCAGCAGATTCTATCTGCCGCGCAGAGTTTTCTGTAAAGCAAACGTGGGGAAGTTCTTTGCAGGCGCCTAGAACTGGCCGCCTGCAAAGGACCTCCCCAGACTTGTTTTGATGAGCCGCCAGTCCTCTTGCTTCTTCTCCTTCACCAGCAAAGCTCCCGCAGTGGTGCCTCTCCCTCCACGCGGAGCACCTGAGCTGGCCCCCGCGTTATCCCTCCCCCTTCCTCCTCTGCCGTGCTTTTGAGGCCGCGGGAGCTAGTAGGAAAGCGGCGGAGGTGGAGGCGGCGGCAGGGATAACCCAGAGCCCAGCTGAGCTGAGGTGCTCCGAGCGGAGTCAGCTGGGCTCTGGGTTATCCCTGCCGCCGCCTCCACCTCCGCCGCTTTCCTACTAGCTCCCGCGGCCTCAAAAGCACGGCAGAGGAGGAAGGGGGAGGGATAACGCGGGGGCCAGCTCAGGTGCTCCGCGTGGAGGGAGAGGCGCCGCTGCCATGGGCGGGGACGCCAGCGGGAGCTTTGCTGGTGAAGGAGAAGAAGCAAGAGGACTGGCGGCTTTGAAATGCAACCCCCTGGTCCCGCCGGCCGCGGATTTGATTCGGCGTAAGTGGGGGCCGAACACATGCTGAGCCGACTTTGCGCAGTGAGGCGGAGTAATTCAAACCCCCCCCAAAGAACGTGTGTGTGTGTGTGTGTGTGTGTGTGTGTGTGTGAGAGAGAGAGAGAGAGAGAGAGAGAGAGAGAATTGGATCAAAATTGGTGGCCAAAGGAGTGGAGGGAGGGAGGGAAGGGAGGAAGGAAGCCCTGCCCCCTGTGAAAAAAACTGAAGATGGAGCAGTGAATGAATAAACCATAAAAGCAACAAACAGTTAATGCGTAAGTAAGCTGAGGAGCAAGTTCTCAACTAAGGAAGAAATATAAGAAAGAAATATAAAAAGCTCAATATGCCAAAACACTTATTTTAGTCTTCATTTAATTACTTGTATTGTAGTCTGATGTAACATCTTTTTAAAGTTAACGTTAGTTAGAAAAGATAGGGTACAAAACTTAAATAATAAAAAAATTGTACATTCATTTTGAAAAATAAATGCAAGACTTGATTAATTTCATATCTTTATTTAAAATAGTTTTGGCATGGCATATGATTTTATTGACTCAGTTGGAAATGATGTGGATGTTGTATCTGATTCTGAGGTATATATATTCTTAAGTAACATAACATATAGCATATTGTCCAAACTTGCTAGACTATTTAATTGATCTTACTACTTTAAAGGGGGAGAGTTTTTTATGTTGCATTTATATATTATATTTATTACATTTATATTCCACATTATATATTTGTATTGTTATTTTAGTGTATATTGTCAATTTCGATAGATATTATATTGATATATCAATACTGATTTTAATCATACTAAATAACAATTACTGCTATTATTTATCAGCATTACATATTTACAGTTTTTAATATTGAGTTAGTCATATTTTAGAATAATAGCGTTATTTTTTAATAGGATAATTGGCAAAATCTAATTCACATGTGATGGGTTGCATTCCAAAGGAATGTGAGAGGACAGGTTGCCTGCAAAATGCCAGGACCCAGGACCCTGTTGGTGTCATGTCTCTCTCTAGCCAGTCTAACAATCTAAAAGCTGAGCAGAGAGCCTTTTTTTTTCAGGGTGAGGGGAAAAGTATAGTGTTTGAGTGGCACTTTTCATGTCTGGCATTCATCGGGCTGAAACCTCGCTCGCAATTGGCGCTTGACGCTTGGAAGGTTGCGCAAATGTCCAGCAGACGCGACAGCAGTTCAAACTGTGGCTCTCTTAGGTGCTCAGGCATGAAACTGTGCAGCTCACACACTATACTTTTCCGCTCACACTGAAAAAAAATTAGAGGGAACATTGTATGTGCCCCTTCCCATTAGAGTTGTTCGCCGCCCTGAGTCCCTTTAGGGAATAGGGCGGCATATAAATAAAATAAAACTTCAAACTTCAAACTTCTTTTTCCTAAGAGAACCAAGTTACCAAAATCAAATTTCTGTTCTAAGGGGAAAACAATTTTTGCACTTTTCCTCTCAAAATATTTCATTTTAAAAGGAAATATAATTATATGTGTTCATTTTAATTCTATAAGTTGACAAGATTTGTAAAATATGAATAATTCATATGAATATAAAGTACTTTTATATCATAAGCCACGGGTCTCCAAGTCGCTGCCCACTACCTATTTGCAACTGGCTTGTAATTTGTGCAAGTTGAGCTGTGTGCACCACTGTGCAGTTCACTTAAGTTGAGCTGTGTGTGCACACATGTGCGCCAGCCCTCCACTTACAGCACCTGGTTCCCCTATCTCCCCCCCACCTCTAAGCTGCCCAGCTGCAAAGGTTGGGAATTGCTGTCGTAAGCCATACCATGGTTCCTCTTGATCAAATTACTTTTATGAAGAGTATCAATACAACTTTTAAAGTATTGTATGTACTTCTCGACCTCGTTTCCTTTCAGAACTAAAAGTAAAGAACCCATCATTTATATTCAAGAGACTGATTAGATCCCAAATATCCTTATTAGAGAGTGTTAGCTCCTATCCTAAATGAAAACACTTACTTGAGATCATACATTGAATGATAAACATGCCATGCACACCCAAATTTTTACAAATAATTAATTTATTCAGCTTTAAACTAAATACACAACTGAAAGTAAGAAGATGCATTTGGCACTACCCTATACATGTTATTTCTTCATTGAGTCTCAGGACATGCTGTCCAGGTTATACTGCCATGTTTGCTTTCCCAACAGGCAGATGATTTAAAAGCATATTATATTCCTTTTAAACAAAGAAAAAATACAGAGTGAATGTATTTTTCAAGTTTGTGTTGTTTTTGTTTTCTTAAATGGGAAAGAGATTTCAATTCTATTATTTACCATACATTAAAATATACCATTACTTAGGATGGTAGCAAGAGAAAAATATTGGTAAAAAAATCAATTCATTCACTAATGATAAATGAATAGTAAACCCAAAACTAAATAACTTCATTAATGACAATCAGCAATATTATAAACCAGAAGAAATTGGCATTTGAATTGGATACAAAAGCTAAAGCAGTATTTTAACATTGAAAAGTGTGAATCTTTACAAGATAATGTCACAAATGGATTATGTAAAACTTTTGCAAACTATACAGTACTTTGTCAATGCAATGCCTCTACAATTTATACAATCTTTTACATGTTTGTAACATGTATTGAACATGTTGTGAAGTAGTGAGTCAATAGCCACCAAAGTCACAGACCAAAAAGGAATTTGGTGGGGACAGATACAGTACTTCTGTATTTTAATGCAACTTAAATATTTGTTCCAGCATGGAGACATAGAGTGAATGAGGAAAGGTGGGAGTTATCAATACAGAACATTTTATTTTAACCATATAACCAGTGGTCTTTTACCACTCATAATAATAACATATATACATGAAATAAAACAATAGCAAATATCTGTTGTTGTCCATGGGCTCTACTAAATTGGAAAAATGTAAGCTGCCACTTACAAAACCAGGGAAAGTTAAAGTTAAGTACCTGGATGAATGATCTTATTGAAAATTTGGCCATGAAACAAAGATTAACAGTATGAAGCTAAGATTTGAAAGAGAACTGAGCACAAAGCACTGCATAGCTTGGTTTTTGCATATGAGCTAAAAAAGAAAGTAAAAATCTTTTTTAAAAAATTGGGATGGTATTACTACCTACACTTATACCCAAGGGTACTATGAAGAATTGGGCATGCATATTCTTATAGGTTGTGTGCCCAGTTATTCACCTGATATCAATAAACAATCCATTTGAATTTGAGAAATTGCAATATTAGCCATTCCATAAGGTAGAGTTTATCTTAAATACAAGACACTTGCATGGATGTATGAAAGAAAATTACAATTCTCTTATTCATGCAGAGACTTGTTACTATGCCACAGCTTTTTTCTTCAGTTAAACAGAAATCTAATCATCTTCAAGGGACATACTATACGCACTGTTTAAAAAAATTGCAAACAAGCCTCTGAATTACTGAATCCAAATATTCAGTAAAATTTAAATTTCTTTATCTTTACAAAAATGAAGCAGTCTCTTATTTTTCTGAGACCCTGAAAGAGACAGATAATATGACAATGACAAAAGCCAATCTATCTTTAGGAAGAACAAGGGCATTTGCTTGTTTTAAGCATAGAGTCTGGAATGGAAATCTGTCATCAATATAATCTACATACTATTTTACTTCCCAATTGCCAAGGAAGATTATCAATCTTTCCTGTTCTTTGGAAAGTTGGTGAAATTTTGGGTATTTCACGAGACAGCGTTATTGTAACCATCTCTCTGTATGAGCAATTATTTTAAATAGTCTTCTTTAGGCGGTTTGAATCCTTGGACATATATTTCTACTATATATTTCTGATTTTAATTTTTGACATGTGTGTGTCTGTGTGTGTGTTGCATTTGTGTTGATAAATAAATAAAGGGAGACTAGTATAGGGAGACTAGTATATATATATATATATATATATATATATATATATATATATATATATATATATATATATACACACACACACACACACACACACACACACACACACACACACACACACACATATATATATATATATATATATATATATATATATATAGTACCCAATTACAGATTTCAGGAGTTTTATGCTAGTGGGTCGTTGACTGAAACCACCTATACAAGCCTTGAAAATAAATAATAAACGATAACATATGAGTTTATGTATTTACAAACCAAGTTATTTGTGATTTATTTACTAAAATGATAAACTTTATCATGATTGTAAACCAATTCTGTACAATGGCAAGCAGGTCTCTATTCAATTCAAAGTTCATGAAAGCAAGCACTCTCCAGTTTCTGACCTCATATGATGCTCTTTTCTTGTTCTTCTTCTGGGGTTCCAGAACAATGAAATATTTTACACATGGCAATTCATTAAAGTTAAAGGATTCTCAAACTTTGCAATACCATAATCCCTTGAATGATAAACAAATTTGTTCAACCTCAGTCATGAGCTAAAACAATGTGTTAAATAAAACTCTTTTGATTGATGTATGCCTTTTCCAGATTATTAGATTCTCAGGTTTTGTCATCTTCCCAATGATATCTGGGCCTTTTCTTCCGACTTTACCTGTGCAAATCTTTAAAAAAAATATGCCCCCCTTCCAAGTTGCTTGAGACGCCTGTGGGACTGCATTTGAGTTGAGAACTTATATATTAAGAGAATAACAAGTGAACCAGATTGCCAGTAAAATCAGTGCAGTTGTTCTTCATTATATCAAGGTCACATCCTGTTTACTACCGCATGCAAACACAATGCAGTGCTGTCAAAATATTATCCATACTAGTCTCACATAAAATGTAAATATGGTGTAAACTCCATTTTATCATCATATAAAATAGATATAATGCAAGATTAATTTAAACAGATTTCAATATAATATACTGGAAAACTAGCAAAAGTTATCTATGGAGATTCTCAATCATCCAGATCATGGTTACCCAAAGGTGCTTTTCAAAAGGCAACTGGATTTTCTTGGTTTCTACCACACAGTCCCTTCAGCGGTCCCAAGAAGATTCACACCCATTTTCACGCTGATTCAGGTCATCCGGTGGGTACAAGTAAATCCCCAAATGGCCTCAACAACTCTTAAGAGTACTAACAACCAGATGACAGCAAAGAATATAAATTCTTCTATTCCCACCATTCAGTCCGAACTGAAGAGCTTCTACGACGAGAAGTGAAATGTTTTTACTGGGGGGGGGGGGGCACCCAAGAAAGTTCAGTTGCCTTTTGAAAGGCACCTTTGGGATAGCAAAAATTATGTTTCAATGTCTTTGACACCATATTCAATACATGCCCCATCTATATTTCATTATTTTCTTTCAATTTCAATCAAAAGGGTATTAAATTTAAACTTTATATTTTTAATCCAGAATTCTAAAGAGATTCTTATATGAAGGAAGGAAAAGGCCAGACAGTATTGGTTTCATTTAATGAGTCTAAAAATTACAAGGCACTGTTTGAAAGGTGACATTTTGCTATGTCAAGCTGGATATCAAGAAGACCATTCCAAGATAGCCCAAGGGTACAGATTTTACAACACAGTCTCACTCTTTTATGCATAATAGCACGGTGATACCAAAAGATCTGTAAGGACAAGCAGCTGGTCATCAGTGAATTGTTGCTTATGTTGCTGCCAGTTATCATGGTGAGTTCTCCGGAAATTGGACAATGTTTTTTTTACAGTCATCTGTGTCGAGAAAAACAGAGAGAGATCTAGGCAATGTATTTAAAACAACTATAAATTGTCTTGTTCTTAAGGCTATGATTCAGCTTTGTAAGTGTAAATATATTATTCAGAATTTTGCTCAAATGTTTCAGGTTATAGAGTAAAACTACCAATCAATAATTTCAAGAGAGTTTGAAATACTTACTACTGTTACCCTAAACTTGAAAAGAAACATTATTTATATATAGTGATTTAAGAATTGTGTATATTAGCTCATATATTTCTTTTTATTCTATTCAATGAATTGTTAAATGTGTAGTTTAATTGTACAAAAGTTTAACAGATATGTACAACTACATATTTTTGTTTACTACTGTGTTGTTTTATGTAGAGGATTATTCTTATTCTTCACCCCCCCCTTTTTTTTTGCCTAAAATAAAACTAAGAGATTATTATTAGTATCAAACCAAACTGGCTCTTTGGTTTGGTTATCTTTGTTAACTAGCTAAAAAGCAAAAAACAAAACAAAATCTTTAAAAAGTATTATTGAATAATTTCTTTTTTGATCTTTATTATTAACATTTGGTTAAAACAAAACAACCCAAATAGCCAGTACCTATAACAGAAATTTTCTAAGCACTAGACTAAACAGCTTCTTCTCAAAAAGGAAGTCATTTAAGAGGCCAAGCTTCAGCATAAGAATTCCAATGATTGATCAAATGAATCATACCTCAATAGGCTGAGGATCATTCAGATGCGCACTAAGATCCATCAAAAGTTGAGGCATCCACGTGGGCACATCATAAGGACTGGACAAAATACACGCACTAAGTCCAAGCACACCAGCATGGCGTTTAACTAAATCTGCAAAAAAAAAGTTGGTAATTCTTCCATGGGGCAGCACAGGAGTCTTCAATTGGCACAAATAAGAGATAAGCTCCTTCTATCTATGGGAAAAGGGTATGGAAGAGTGGATTTTTTTCTTCCTTCTGAAGCCCTTTAAACCACTGTCATGCATACACATTTACATGGTTTTCTTTAAATTTCATTGAGCAGATTTTTGGGACTACAAAGGGATGCAAAGAGAAGGTCATAAATCACAATTATAGAACTGTAAGGGGCTGCAACCTTTATAAATGTGAGCTGCTTGCAAATTACCCAATATAATCATGTGGTTAACTTTGAGGATAAGCCATTAGTCACTTTTCTGAGGCCATCACAACTTCAAACCATGGTTAAATGAATGGTTGTAAATAGAGGTCTACCTGTAATTTCTAAAACATAGGTTAAATGATGCATTTAAAATTATTGCAATCTAATCTAATGCAGATGTACTGCACTGCCTGAAATATGCAATTTCTGCCACAAGATTCAGTTCCCTTGCAGAATCCGCTCTTCTTTTGTGGTTTCACCTAAATTCAATGCCGCTCAGTCATGTCAACTGTCATTCTGAGTTTCCATTATTTAGGGAGCTTTAGATTGCTCCCTGTTTCCCAATGACAATCTCTAATGCAGGTCCCTATTTCCTGTGAACTAGACTGCATTGTATGTCAGAAATAACTGGCTGTTTCACTTTTAGAAGAACAGATACTTTTCAAATGTTATGCACAGAAAGGTAGAAAATAAGTAAATCAGAAAACTGAGATAAGATTCCTCTAACAAATCCATTCAGCATGATTTACACCTTCCTGAAGCACCTCCACCTTACCTGCAGGGGGAATGGTATCCACTACAGTACTGAGGTCTCGTTTTCTTCTCTTTGGAAGTCTCATTTTACAGAGCTGCTCAAAATGAGTCTGCATAGGGGTATCAATCTCCAGGAAGTGGCACTGGAGCAAACCACCCAAAGTGGTAGCAGCCATCTCTCTCACCTAGGATCAAATAATAGCATCAGTAATAACAATAAGGGCAGTCCACTTTCCACTATACTCTAAATCAGTAGTTCTCAACTTCAGCAACTTTAAGAGATGTGGGCTTCTATTCTGAGAATTCTCCAATAGCTGGATTGCTGGGGAATTCTGGAAGTTGACATTAATTTAGCAAATCTTAAAGTTGCTAAAACTGAAAAACACTATTGTAAATGTGAGAAAGATGGTGACAGTGTGTACCCTGGCATTATCACATGTGCACTTTCTGTACATGTCATTTGCAAAATCAGTGTTCACTGTACTAAGCAGTAAGATTCTGAAGTTTCTCTTCATGAGACAATTTCCCTTCATGAGACAGTAACCTCAGGAACACAAGGAGAGTTTCATTTAAATTCCAGTGAATAGAAAAAGTTATGTTAAACATAGAATAGGGTTGGAAGGGACCTTGATGGTTTTCTAATCCAACCATCTGCCCATGGCAGGAGACCAATGGCAGCAATTAGGATCTTAGCATTTAGTTGGACAAGGTCTGGATTTGAAATTCTGACCAGATACACAGGGCAAAGTTGTGGCATGGCCTGTTGAACCCATGTGTTGAAAAGAATAAACAGACCGTGGTTTTTACTCTACCTACAGTAACACATGAATATTTCTAGCACTGTGATGTCTTTTGAACGATCCCATAGTAGCTGATGAACACAGAAAGTTTGTTGCATACTGGCTTTTGTTTGACTATGATTATTATTGTGGCATTAAAATGGCATTACAGAACACATAATTATTATGGAAAATAAAATAAAAAGGAGATTTTCAAAAACTTAACAGACACTAATCTACATTATCTATTTTCTCAAAGGACTTTTATGTGGCTTCTTCAGCCTTTCAGTAACCTAGTGCCAGTGAACTCTAGGAGAGTTCTTGAGATAAGAATTTTAAGTATACTTTAGTTTATCAAGATATTGTAACTTATTCCATTGCTTAACAATATATTAAAGGTTTAGAAACACAGGCAGTTGGTCAATCTTTGACTACATGATAAAACCAAGCCATTTGAATAATGTCTCATCAGAATCAGAAATTTTTAATTGTACTGCCTCTCTTTGAAATACGTTTCAATGTTCTGTTCAGCAAATTATAAAATTATATTCTTGAACATAATCCACTTAAATTCCATAGAACCAAAATTAAAAACCCTATAATGAATTACCAGAAATTAACTGGCTCCTGAAATCTATTTCTTGTACTAATATTGTAATGTTAAGTATGATTTACAAGGCTTCTGAAATAAATAAGATATTATACAGCTTATTAGCATATTTCTGATGCTAACAGTTGAATTGCTAACTTCCAGGAATACTTGACAATGGAGTAAACACAGACTTATTTTAATATCTTCTGCCTCAAGGAAAATCAACTGCTTGAGTTCCTTTCCTGATAGTATTACATTTTCTCTAAATTTTCCCCTTTTCAGGAAAGATGGCTGGCCCATTTGTAGCTCTGGGTTGAAATGAGGGGTCATTAGTGTTCTCTGAGTTTGGTTGTTTTCTTGTCGATGTTTCATTACTCAAAGTAGGTAACATTATCAGTGCTTTTTGTTTGTAAATGTTGGGGGTTTTAATTTCTGTTTACCACTCAGAATCACTTCAGTAAAATGGGTAGCCATATAAATTATATAAATAAATAATTTAAGAAAGAATGTATTTTTTAAAACAGATATTCGTCAACTTATGACCATACATTCAGTGACCATTCAAACTTACAATGGTGCTGAAAAAAATGGACTTACAACCTATATCTGAATTTAGGACTGTTGCCCTCAGAGTTATGTGAACAAAACTTGGATTCTTGGCAGTCAACCTACCCTTACAATTGTACAGGTGCATTTCAGCTTAGTCCCAACTGCAACTGCAGCTGCGCCTGTCAACCTGTATTCCTACATTCTGCCACCCTAGCTCACCTTCACTATTTTCTTCCTCTCAGTGCTGATAAGTCATGCTGTGGGGAGCCAAAAGCAGTCCCTGAGCAGCAGCACACTGAAACATCCATTTGCAAAATGCTCCTGGGGTGCACTGTGCCAAAATGCCCTCTTTTCCATACTCATAAAAACTAGCCCCAGACTGAGAGTGGAAAACAAATGGGAAGAGGACAACAAAATGTAACTTGAAAGCAAATGGGAAACCAGGTGGATTTTGGCCGGGTAAGAGTTAATCTCCAACATGCTTCTCTTGCCTGTGGTTGTGCTCTATTTCCTTGTCTTCTGGATACAACCTCATAGAGGATAAAGTGGCAGGCTGGAGAAATTCAAAGCATGGGAAAGTATAAATCCTTGGCATGAGGAGTGAACAAAATGAATAGATGCCAATGTTAGCTCAGCTGACTGAAGGGTAAAGTGTTCTGAAGTAAACTTTTCCAGACCAATGTAGGGCTGCGGGTAGGATGGAAGGTGCACAAAACAGAATTTGTTTTAGTTTGAAAAATGGTTAGGGCTGCTTGTTCCTCTTCTGATAGCTGAAGAATCAGGGCAGTGATAGCTGGCTCAACAGAGACTGATTGAATAGTGTGTGGGCAGGGCAATCATGCCCAAAGGAGCATTTCAGGGTTCTGCACTCCAGAAGATTTTTGCAAAAAGGCATTTTGGCACACTGTTATTCAGGAACTACTTTCAACTTTCTTTTTCCACAGCCGAAGCTCAACCCAGGCTGGACAGACCTTATTAGCAGCGGGAGCAAAAAACGGCAAAAGTGAACTAGGCTGATGAAGCAGCGGATGGGCAAGATCTCAGAGTGCAGAGGGTAAGGGCGACTGCAGCTAGGACTGGGCTTTGGATGACTAGAACTTTCATGGGCATAGTAAGCAACCCCAGAGCCACATGGTTGTGGGACTGTTTGGTACCCTGCAAGCCAGATTGCAAGGCAACCAAAGGGTAGAGGATAGGCACACAAGGGACTTGAAGACAGTCCTTACTGAAGCTCAAGGCTGGGACAGACTAAGCCTGGAATGGCTTAGATTGGGATAGGGTAGATATTTACTTAATGATTTGCAATTCTTAATTAACCACCACAATAGGGAGTGTTGGTTTGTCATTTTAAGTCTCATGGCCTTGCTTTCACAATGGCATCAACTTATGATGGCAATCTCGGTCCCAATTGTGGTTGTTATGTCGAGGACTACCTGAACACATTAATGCTTACACAAAGGATCCGGGTACAGAGATAGGCTGCCATCTTGGTGCAATTCTACAAACTACATATAAATCCAACAAGGAAATATAATGTAGAAGATGCTTTATCACAGCATTTAGAAATGTGGTAGGGTTCTAAGGTCCAGATAACATAGCAAGAGAGCAGCAGCTTTGATTTAGAGAGTATTACCTAGCTTTCCCTAGGGTAACTTGTTTTTTTTTAATACATCTTTACATTTGGAGTAAGGAAGATTATTCAGATTAGAAAACAACATGCCAACTAAAGTTTACTGTTTATGAAATTTAAATATCAATACATCTCTCTGAAAGTCTTTTTTGCTCTCAAATATAAGTGTGCATTTACATTATTACTCAGTCATCTAAAATTCAAATATCTGAGAAAGTGATTGAAAAGATGGCTTCCAAAAACTATTCTAAATGAATAGATTTAACTTCAAAATGTAAAAGCCCAATTAAATGGATGGGTAAGTGGCAAAGATCAGCCTAGGAAGGATTTACACCCTACAATTGCAACAAAAACCTCTAATTTATATACAAAATAACAGAGACACAATACAAGGGTAGTGAATCATCATCCTATTAAATCTTGCCTAAAAAGAAAGAAAAACAAATTACAACCTCTGCAATACAGGGGTTTCTATGGCAATATGATTATTAAGATGTTACACAAAAGCAAGTATTTTGACAATTTTACATTTATTTCAAGAATTTACCATGCCCCTAATGGGCAAATTAGGCTGTCAAATTTGTACTAGTGGTTGTCTCTGCACAGAAATGGGGAATGAACACAGGCAGTCCCTGCTTAATAACCCTAATTTGAACCAGAATTTCCAGTGCTAAGTGAAGGTGCAACATTGTTAGGTGAAACATTATATGCCTACACTACTTAGTAATGGCAGTTCCAGTAGTCACAGTTGTAATCATTAGACCAGGATCATGCTGTCATTAGGCAAAGATCTCACGCTTCTTGGTTCCTGTCCTGCTCACTTCTGCTTCAGTTCCCCCAACTTCCTTATCTCTACTCCATCTCTGCCAATTTGTCTGCCTTGCACTCTGCCACTACTGCCCACAGCTGAAAGTCTTCTTCCTCCTGCTGCTGGCCTAGACTCCAGGTACTGGTAAGAGTACAGTGTCGGGAGGCATGTGCAACACAGCAGCATGGTGAAGTCTGGTCTGCTGAAGGGGACTTGCTGGGCCTGACCAGGGACGTGGGAGCAGGAATGGAGTCAGAGGAAGAGCCTTGTTTTCCAACACTAGGGGAAGGAGAATAGCCTACAAGGCCTTTAAAGTATAGCTTTTCATCTCACATTGGATGCAATTTTAGAGAATCAGCCTGCACGTTTCAGCAATGGATGGAAGCAAGCCTAGCAGCCACAGGAGGCTATCTGCTTGCTTGGCCCAACATTCCTCCTGCAAAGCCTCAAGAAGGATCAGTTCTCCAGGAGCACTTCCAACACAAACTGCAGAGATTCCCTGCTAGGATGTGCTCATCCCTCTGTTTCCTCCAGTTCTGCCATGACCCCACACAGCCCTACACAGTCCTGCTTCTCATGGCAATGGCGTATGTTGCATATCACTGGTCTGATAAGCCCTCCATGGTCTGCAGGCTATCACTCCTCATGCTGATGGCAGAAACAGGGCATTTTCCCCTGCAATGCCACTCTGCCTCTACCACCTGTTTCATTCTGCTGCCTCCTCACCAACTGAGCCCTGCAAGCTTCCTTCAATAGATGAGGTTCTGCCGAGTTTGCCAGGCACATCATGGTGCTGTACCCTCAACCAACACATGAATCCTAGACCAGCAAGAGGAGGAAGGAGAAAATGGTGACGGTCAGGTGACGGTCAATGCCAGGGGAAAGCAGGGTTGGCAGAGGATTGCATGGCAGTCAAAATGGGAATGATATGGATGAGTGATAGGTGGAGATACTGAAGTGCCCCTGGGGTTGTAAATACAGGTGGGCTGCCAAGCAGTTAAAATTTGATTACATGACTGGGGCACTGAAATGGCTGTAACTTCAAGAACAGACTATAATTACCATTCATTTAGCACTGCCATAACTTCAAACTTTTGCTAAACAATTGGTTAAGTGAGGACACTTCTAAATAAAGATAAAAGAGAGAAAATTGCTCTCTTTTATTTATGAATGTTTTAAATGGTAGCTTCAGGAACCTGCCTGATTATCTAGCACTGAAATAAGAACTGAATATTTCAAATTTTAATGTTACTTATAAATTTGGTTCTTTTCCAAACATCTGGCATCCATAAAGTATTATATGGCCCTACATTGATAGCTATTAACACTTTGTCAGAAACAGTAGTGTTATTATTACAGTGACAAAATTAGGCACAATTGTAAAACAGGATAAAAATATGGAAAAATAAAACTTTTACATCAGTTTGAATAACAGGCATGACAAAAGGACCTAAATTATTGAACCAATTTCTTATTATTGACACTTGCACAGAAGATCTTGCATTAGTGTGGCACTAACACTCCTATTTTATTTCCAACAGAGCTTTCTCATTGCTAGTCAAGACTAAATATTAAGTGGAAAATCCACAATAAAATTAATCTTGCAAACTCAAGGCAGCTGAAGGTTGGCTTGCAGTATAAACAATATATCAGGATGGCAAAATCAGATTCAGGCCTCTAATGAGATCAGTTCCGCTTTTCATCTTCAAAAGGAATCTTCTACACATCTGGGCACAAAGAAGTAGCATCCTTATGAATTTTGACTGCGTCCCTTTAGAAGGGACTACATTGAGAAAACTGTTACATCTCCAATATCTATTTCATACAACATTTTATTATCTGGTATCAGCAGGTGGAATGTGATAAGCAAGGGTATTTCATCTAACTATATAATAATTAAGTAGTATTTGGTACTAGTACAAAGCAAAGCCTATCAGAGTATAATATATGCTCAGTATATACCATATAAGAGTTTAATAATATAGGTAGTGATAAGCATCTTTAGCCTCTGTTTTCAATTCTCACTAGGTTAAATATATATATTTCTTTTAAGAGTACTCACAAAAACATTTTCTTAAAATCTAAAACTTAATGGATCATTAAGGAATAAATGTGTGGAAAACTTACTGAGCAATGGAGGTTACTAGTTAAAATTGTGATGAATAATCATTTAGGAAGAACAATAATAAGAAAATATTAGAATACTATAGCAAATTGCCATGGACTGTGTTTAATTTGTTTACCAATCACACATATCATGTCCAAGTCTATGGTTCCACATTTATTCTACAAATAAATTTTTCACAAAATGTCAAAAAAAAAGTAGGAGTACAAGAATGTATTCACCTCAAGCTGTTCATCTTCTAATAGTTTTATAACCAGCCATCTGATGTTGTTCACAGCTTCTTCATTGTTTAAGAAGATAAAAAGATTATAAAATACCATAGTCTGGAGGTAGGTTAGCACAGTATATCTAGCATGCCAGGAATTACTCTTCGCAATCTACAAAAAGATAAAAAGAAGATATCAAAATAATAGAACCACAGAAATCAGAAAAATAAACTAGAATAAAACCTAAATCAAAGTACATGTTGATCATGTATGTTGATCATGTATGCAGAAAACTTTCCAAAATTATATTTCAGAATTCATATATAATAGTTGATGGTTTTTAAACATTTTGTAGTTAATATGCTTGACATTCCAAACAATTTTTCATCTCACAGATTACTGCTAATCTCTCTCTCCTCTACTTGTTTTCCCTTCCCTCTCAAAGACTAAGTGTAACCTTCAACATGAAAACAATTGCACACTTCTGTTCTACAATGTCAGTCCTTAACCTGCTACAGTGTAAGAAGTACATCCCCCAAACATATAAATTACAATTTGCTTTGTCTCCCCTCCTTTGGCCAGGCTGAAATTGTTAAGAAAAATTGCTTATACAAGTAGCCCACACTTACAAACTGCAATTGGAACTGGCAATTTCACTGCTAAGCGATGCAGTGATAAAGTGATATATCATATTACCACAATGTCTTATAATGTCAATACTGGCTGCAGTCATTCAATGAATCACCCATGGTCATTAAGTATAACATCAGGTGACTGTGACTCATGACTTTCTGTCAGCTTCCCCATTGACTGCTTTTCAGAAGCTAGCTGTGAAGGTCGCAAATGATGATCATGTGACCGTGGAATCAATGACAGTTGCCATGCACCAGAATTGTGAGCAGATTACTGTGGAGTCTTAAATTTCCTTTTTCAGTAGAGTCCGAACTTCAACTGGTTGCTGAAAGAGCAGTTAGTAAGCAAGGACTATCTGTATCCCTTAAAATTAGACTTATTAGATAGGTCTGTTCCCAAAAACTAGGGGGCTCTGAGGTCCCTGAAATTTTTCCTGTGGATCTGATTGGATGAGGTGAAATGATGCTTTGGCCATATCCTAGAATGGGCAAATAATAGAATGGATAAATTAGGCTGGATTGCTCCTATATGGCCTCTCGCTGTGTGTTGATTCTGGATTCTTGGTCTTCTGAGGAAGTACAGAGACGTGAAATGCAAGAAGAGATGCCTAGAGTGTTGTTGGAGAAAACTGAAGAGCAAATCCAACTGAACACAAGAACCATTTTTGGGATTACATCATGGCAACCTGAATAGCAAAGCATGATTCCTTTTCCAGTCTTATCACACCTGTGATAAGTAGTTGTCTAAGTGTTTGTTTAAAATAACCTATTTTCCTGCTGCTAAGGACAGCCGTTTTCACAAAACAGAGATTTGACTTCAATAGGACATGTTTGTCCATTATTATAATTCAACTAAATGAATTGTTTCATTCCTGTCAGAAAAGTTTAATAATTTTACATTGGGTTACTCATGTGAATATGATAGAATTCTTTATTGGCCAAGTGTGATTGGACACACAAGGAATTGTATTATAATTATATTATTATTATTATATAATATGTCCCAAACTATTCATTGAGTTACAATCTCATTATCACAGGGATCCTATGAAGTCAGACAAGATGATTTGGGCTATAGATGGTCTCTATTTTTTATAGCTAGCTGAAATGCACTAAAACCAGAGGTGGGTTCCTACCGGTTCTGACTGGTTCGGCTGAGTAGGTAGTAACTTGGCTGGCCACATCTCCCAACTGGTTCTATCGGTGGCGCCTTGTTTTTTTAGTACTGTGCATGTGCGAGTAGCACGCATCAAGCGCGCCGCATGGAAGCACGTCCCTGAGCGAACTGGCAGTAACAGAAACTGGAACCCACCCCTGACTAAAACCCATAGAATTTATGCCATAGATATGTTTTCCCTGTACAATATTCAATACAATATTCTATTATAATTCAGATATGATAATTAATAAAAACTATTTTTTTGCAGTCTCTTGTGTATTTAGATCAAATATATTTGCTAATGTTTTTTAAGCACTGATATTAAAAAATCTACTAACACAAGATTAAATATATTTAATTATGCTGTTTAAAAATATTAGTTTAAAAAGCATCACATACTTGTTTTAGCACCTGAAGTACCAAAGGCACTTGTTGAGGATATAGCAATCCCTGAGACATTAATGATAAGCACATTTTAGCATCTCTCTTCAATTCATCATAGCTATGATCATTTTCTACAGGCGCAATCTGTGGAAACAAGTAGATGAAAGATTAGTAACAACTAAGTCTTGATCCTTAAAACTGAATTAATGCAAGACACATTGGGAAACTGCAATTTAATCTCTCTAAGAAAACTAATATAATTAATACAGAAGCGAAAACTCCTAAAATGCTATACAGGTAGTCCTCAACTTACAACCACAATTCAGCCCAAAATTTCTGTTGCTAAGCAAGACAGTTGTTAAGTCATTTTGCCCCATTTTATGACTTTTCTTGACACAGTTGTTAAGTGAATTATTGCAGTGAATTTAAAAACACGGTTATTAATTGAATCTGGCCTGCAGAAGATTGCAAAAGGTAATCTCATGACCCCGAAACACTGCAACTGTCATAAATATGAGTTGATTGCCAAGTATGTGAATTTTAATCATATGACCATGGGAATGCTGCAATGATTGTAAGCATGGAAAACAATCCTGTCACTTTTTTCAGTGCCGTTGTAATTTTGAATGGTTACTAAATGAACTGTTCTAAATCAAGGACTAGTGATACTGGGATGGATTAAAATATACAATATTTGTGCAATATGCAGAAAGAAATTCAAACTATTATGTCATTAAAATATAGCTAAAAAGCTTTTAACTATAGTGACTCTAAATAGTTAATTCACACAGGTATCCATCAATATGAAAATATCCAATCAAAATCTGGAAACTCATAATTACATGAGAAGAGATTTAAAAAGAAAGGCTATACTAATAGGTACCAGCAAAACACCTTATTTCAGACATGCATTCTCAAATATTATATTTTTATTGTGTCTGGGATGTTTTGAAATTTCCATAGTAAGCAACATTTTTGCATAGACTTGAAACTAAAACCAGATGTGAGCAGGACTTGTAACAGCTGGAAGTCTACATCCTAAAGTGGCAATCTTTAAAAGATTTCCCTGCAGTGTTTTCAAAGGTTATGGATCAAATGAATAAGCAAATATTTAGACGAAATGGCAACCAATTCAAACATTTAATGTAATTTGTGTAATGTATTGTCTATGTGGCTTGGCTTTCTGTACATGCTATTTGTTTAAATGAAGCATCATTCATTCATTATTAAAATGTTAAGTGTTACTGAGAAATCACCCTTATCATCTAAACAGATGAAGCTATACATTAAATTACATACCTTGAAAAACAATGGCAAAAGCAGGAGCTGCTCTGTAACAGCTGTAGAAAAAGCTCTCCCTGCACTTGCCATCAACCACTTTAGAACTGCCAAGTAAAAAGAAAGACAAGCACAGATCTCAATTAAAAGACAAAGAACAAAATACAACTTCATGTCTTCTGAACAATTTTTTCCTTTAAATGGCATTTCAGTACAAGGGAATATTTAATTAGGTTCTCACACATTTAAAGCACCTACTAGTTTTCAGTAGTTTAATGCCCTGAGTTCGTTCATCTTCCTCTCCAACTCCATTTTCTTCCAAAACATGATTCTGAATTTCTTCATCCACTTCCATAAGAGGTTTGAGTTTTTCAAGTATTCGAGAAGTGAAATCATGGACACGGGGAGACTTTGTTAGTGCAGTATTTGGTAAAGAAATATCTATCATGAAGATGTATGTCAAAACACTGCATAAAACACAAGAACACACTTTTAATTTAGTTTCATGCCTTAAAGACAGAATTCAAACTAACCAAATCATTTTTCCTTATTCTTATTTCTGGAGTACATATAAACAAAATGACAATTTTCTGGGATATCTAAAGATTGGTAAATATCTGATATTGTATAGTCTTAATACTAACCTTCCTATTCTCTCTCTGACATTTTTATAAACTTGGGTGAGCTTAGGCTCTAGGTATTTCAGCAATCTGTGCAGCAGTTCTGGCACTCGCCATTCTTGTTGTGCAAGGCCCCCTTGCAAAACATACAGACGACTAGAAGATAAAAAGAAGAAAAAGTTAGTGAAGTGATGATGCCTTCAAAAGTGGACTTCCATCTTTTGCAAAGATAGGGCAAATTCAAATCCAAATTCCTTACCCTGCTTTTGTTCATAAAAGACAGCCATTCTATGTTTAGCTAGTTAAGAATGAGCTAATTAGCCACTAAGCCATGTATTTTTTAAAAAGTTGATCATATCGGAACTTACATCAAGCAAATTAACTATTCAATTTTGAGTTATAACCTGTATTAGTATTTATCTTGTACATAGCAGTTTAATGTTTTACATGTACATATAAGTGTAAATGCATAGAACTCTGTCACTGTAGTGTACACTTAAAGGAAGAAATCTCCATCTCCTGATATAACAGTAACTGTAAATGCTTAACTACCTGAAAATTTTTGCTGATTTTTATCAACTATACTCAGATGGTGACCAAGAGATACAAATATAAAGACATCAGGACCAGTGGGTGTCAACAACTTTTGCTTAAAATGTTTCTAAGCACATCAGTTTTAAGCGTATTTTCCATAGCCACCTAAATAGTGTGCTCTAATCACTTATCACAGAATAACAGAATCAAAAAGGACCTTGGAAGTCTTTTAGTTCAACTTCCTGCTGAAGTAAGAATAAAAAAATAACCTTGGAGGTCTTCTAGTACAACCCCCTGCTCAGGCAGGAAACCCTATACCAGTGATGGCAAACCTTTTTTGGCTCAAATGCCAAAAGCGGGGGGAGCGCAGGGGGGGTCGTGTGCGGGCGTACCACACTTATAATGCTATGTGCACTCCCCCCCCCTCCATTTTGGACGTGCTTGTTTCGCCCTCCCCAGGTCCAGAGGCTTTATAGCAGCATGGGGAGGGCGAAAACAGCCTCCCCTTCGGAGGCTTCAGGAGCTTGCCTGAAGCCTCCGGAGCGCAAAAAAGTTCAGGAACTTACTACCTGTTTGCTCGTAGGGCTGGTTTTAGCCCTACGGAGCCTTCAGGAGCCTTCAGGATTCCCTGAAGGCTCCGGAGGGCAAAAAAAAACCTATGAGCAAACTGGGCGTTCCGGTTGTCCGTGGGGCCATTTTTTGCCCTCCGGAGCCTTCAGGAAAGCCTCCTGAAGGCTCCTGAGGGCTAAAACTGGCCCTATGAGCAAACCAGAAGTATGTTCCTTAACTTCCAGTTTGCCCGTAAGACTGGTTTTTCGCGCTCTGGAGGTTTCAAGGAAGCCTCCAGAGGGCGAAAAATGGCCTCAAAAGAAGGCTGAAGTCAGCTGGCAAGCACACATGCACACTGGCCAGCTGATAGGGCAATGCCCCGCATGCCCTGAAAAATGGCTCCATGTGCCACCAGTGGAACACCTGCCATAGATTCGCCATCACGGCCCTATACCACTTGAGACAAATGGTTTTCCAGTCTCTTCTTAAAAATTTCCAGTATTGGAGAATTCACAACTTCTGGAGGTAGGTTGTTCCACGGATTAATTGTTCTAACTGTCAGGAAATTTCTCCTTAGTTCTAGGCTGCTTCTCTCCGTGATTACCATATAAGATGCTCCACATTAGTTTGTGGGGAGGGGGAAAAAAATTCTGGCTCTGCCTACCAGCATCCATCAGTATGGCTAGCATCCTTGTGGCAAACAGCAAACAGCCTGGTCAGCTTCAGCATGTTATCGCAGCCTGATTCAGCACGAGCAGCTAATTGGATAGGCCTCCTGGAATACCGCCAATCAGCTGTCCCAGGCTGCGGGGAAGGCCACAGCACATCTCTCTCTCTGAGCATTTTTGGTCTCTGTGCATTGTGTTTTTGGCCTCCACACATCATCGCCAATTGCCGCCTCTGTGTGCTGTATTTTTAGCCCCTGTAAGTCGCATTTTTGGCCTGCATAGGCCCCAATTTTGGCGTCTGCATGTCGCATTTTGGCCCGTTCCAGGTGGTGGGGATCGCCGTCGATCCACGCTGCCTGGAATGGGCTGAAAATATGACATGTGGAAGCAAAAATGGTGTGTACAGAGGCTGAAAATATGACGCACAGAGGCCAAAAATGCAACATGTGGAGATGGCGATTGGCTGCAATGTGCTATGGCGATCCCTGCAGCTTGGAATGGGTCTAAAACAGGGCATGCAGAGGCCGAAAACGCAATGCGTGGAGGTGGCAATTGGCAGCGATGTGTTGTGGCGATCCCAGTAGCCTGAAATGGGTCTAAAATGGAGTGTGCAGAGGCTGAAAACGTGACACGCAGACACTGAAAACGGCTGAAGGGTGGGGGCCAACCAGGGGATAGGGCTTTGGAAATATTCGCTATATAAGACGCACAGACATTTCCACCCACTTTTGGGGGGGGGGAGTGCATCTTATACTCCGAAAAATATATTGGTTTCAATGCATCGCTTCTTGTCCTGCCTTCAGGTGCTTTGGAAATAGCTTGACTCTCTCTTCCTTGTGGCAACCCCTGAGATATTGGAACAATGCTATCATGTCATCCCTAGTCCTTCTTTTCATTAAGCTAGGCATACCCAATCTCTACAATCATTCTTTATGTTTTAGCCTCCATTTCCCTAATCATCTTTGTTGCATGACCCGCCAAAAGCAAGCTAGACAAAATAGCGGCGACAAATAAGTGCCAACAAGAAAGTGACCTCATTAGCACGCCCACATTAATGCGTCGATATACACGCGCCGATGAAAGCGTGAAGGAAGAAACATATCTGGCTTCAGCTGGTTGAAAAACATGCAGATCCGGTACTTGAACATCATTTACCTTTTTTCTTTCAACGGCGGCAGCAGCGTGTACCTTTCAGGATGGGGAGAGGGAGGGGGGGAGCCACGGAGAGGTGGGGTATGGGACGCCGCCGTCTAGCTGTGCCCCTCCTGCCTAGCATCGAGGGACGAAGAAGATCGGGGAAGTTCCCGGCAGGTGGAAGACTGGGGGACGGAAGGAGCGAGACTCGCAGCCCACATCTCGTCGCGAAGGGGAAAGGCAAGCTGCGTGTTTACAGGTGTCGGGGAGGGAGGGGGCAGGGATGGATGAAGGGCAGGAGGAAATGGGGAGGGAGAGGTTGCAGCCCGCTATGACGGAGAAAAGGGGCTTTGGGCGCAGGTGGAGAAGGGTTAATCAAGAGGTCGGGATTCTACAACTCCAGTCCCGTTGGGGTGGGTGGGGGGCAATAGGGTCGGGAGAGGGGTGAGGGGTGGCGCGAGAAGGGGCAGTTGGGCAACACCTGGAGTGTTGCGGGAGGACTGCTAGGCTGGGACAGAAACCGCGCTCCCCCTCTTTCCGAAGTGCTGGGGTGGGGGGTTTGATCTCCGCTAGGATTCTGCGGGAGGCCAGCGTCCAGATTTCCTCGGGTCATTGTAAAGCGAGGCGAGCCAAGGGAGGAGGATCCGGAGAGGGAGGGAGGGAGGGAGGGAGGGAGGGAGGAGAGGGAAGAGGAGGATTCAGCAGACGTGACGCAACGGCGGGCTGCGCCTCTTCTTCGCAAGCTTCCCTTTACTGCCGGCCGCCAGAAATATCCATGCAGTTTATTATACAGGTTTTTTATATAGATGACAGTTGAATTGCGCGCGATTGCGTCGGTGCACAGATGTCCGCGTGCTAGTATCGCATTTTGCTTAGCGCTTCAGACGGCGCGAATTAGACGTCCATGGTTTTGCCAGCGCGGAAAAGTGTTTCACACTTTTGTTGGTGAACCATCTTTGTTACTCTTCTCTGCACTCTTTCTAGAGTCTCAACATCTTTTTTACATTGTAGCAACTAAAACTGGATGCAATATTCCAAGTGTGGCCTTACCAAGGCATTATAAAGTGTATTAACACTTCAAGTGATATTGATTCTATCCCTCTGTTAATGCAGCCTAGGACTTCATTGGCTTTTTTGTCAGCTGCAACACACTGCTGGCTCATATTTAAATGATTGTCCACTAGGACTCCAAGATTCCTCTCACAATTGCTATTATTGAGGCAGGTATCACCTATCCTATACCTGCATTTGATTTTTCTTGGTTAAATACAGAAGCTTACTTTTTTCACCATTAAATTTCATTTTGTTAGATAACACCTATACCATTTGAGACAAGTAGCTGTCAAGTCTCTTCTTAAAAACCTACATATATTTATATATTTGTTCACTTTTTTCAGGCTGTATGCATGGCTATTCAACTTCTATTCTGATTATTATAATATGGTTAAAAGCAAAGCAAGCACAAATAAATGTTCTATTGCTATCATTGGCATCCTTGTCTCAAAAGACTATGATATCGTGCTCTGGAAAGCATATAGCTATTGCTATATACTTTGACTAATAAATGAGAAAATGTTTTTTTTCCTTACCATGCATCAACAAATGATCCTCCTTCACCATTCAGTGGAGACTCCAATAACAATTCAAACAACCAGTGCAATTTCCTGGGATCTCTGCTCTCCTATATTTATATTTTTTTTAAAGAAAAAGGGGCAAAATCATTTCCTGAAAACATAAATCTTAATGTAACTTGCTGAGAGACAATTCAGCATCAAACATTGATAATGTATTTCACAGTGCACTCTGCAACATAACTATGTTTTTTTCAATAAATTCCACAAAACATTCTTCAAGATTGTATAAAAAATTATAAAACCTCTACAGTATTAGAATTCCGAACATACATATATATATAATCAATGTAACAAGTCATCATAAAAGAATTTCCATTCCTCTTTCTAGATAAAAACTAAAATTAGAATAGTCAAAAGTATAGGATATTTTCCCCGTATTCACGGATGAAACCAACAGTAGAAGACTAGAGAATGCTTTCATAACCTGGCAGAGTGAAAAATAATGTACAAGACTTACACATGATGTTGCTATACATGTCCCCCAGTCATTGTAAGTTTCTACTGTAATATTGGATAAAGCTGTCCTAAGAAGTGGACAGAGAACTTTCCAGAGATTCTCCACCTATACATAATAAGAAAAACAATGTATTAATACATGGCACCTGTAATTCCAAACAATTTTGTTTTTATTAGAATGGAACACATATAGGCAAAGTCTATTTCTGTCAGAATTCATACAGCTTAGTTTTAGAGGAACCAAAAAACACCACATACTGAAAGCATAGGCTGTGTTAATACTGTAGTTTGGAAAGCAAGACAGAAATATCTGTTCCATGTTTAAACAACCCTAATTTCAAACATATGTGTGTGTGTGCCTTCAAATCAATCTTTGCTCCTAGAGAAGTCCTACAGTTTTCTTAGAAGTGCCATTGCCGTTGCCTGCTTCCTGGGACTGAGAGAGAGAGAGCCTTTGGATTGGTTTGTTTGTTTAATTCCTATAGCCGCCCATTTGAATCAATGACTCTGGGTAGCTTACAATTTTTTAAAAAATTACAATTAGAATACCAAAAATATTTTAAACAATAAAAACAATATAAACATCCAAATTAAAAATGTTGTTTAATGACTGTTTAAAGTTACAACAGATTAACAAAAAAGTTACTCATGACCCAACTTTGAAATTAAAGTGTGTGAGAAGTAGGGGGAAGGGATCATATGATTCTGGTTTGATGCAGCAGTCTTAACTTCAAGGATGGGTCATAAATAACCTTTTTTAAAAAGTCTATCAAGGACCACACACACAGATATATAAAATATTCAAGTATTTATGAAATAAATCCCTCAGACCAATCTATATACATGAAAACCACCTATATGAGCCTTGGTGGCACAGAGGTTAGAGTGCAGTACTGCAGGCCACTTCTGCTGACTACCGGCTGCTAGCAGTTCGGCAGTTCAAATCCCACCAGGCTCAAGGTTTACTCAGCCTTCCATCCTTCCTAGGTAGTAAAATGAGCACCCAGACTGTTGGGGTCAATATGCTGTCTCTGCAAAACCGCTTAGAGAGGGCTGTAAAGCACTATAAAGTGGTATATAAGTCTAAGTGCTATTGCTATATCAGGCAAAGGAAAACATTATACTTTTTCTCTTCAGTAATTCAGCATAATTCTGTTGTATATAAGATCTGAATCAAATATATTTGCAAAATTCACAGAAATGTGCTCTACCTTTTCAAAAGTCCAATGTTTAGATCCTCTTATCAAACCAGCTATAATTTCAGCCACACAGCGTTGAGGACTTTCATGGGAATCTTCAGCAAGACGTTCTAAGTGTGGTTTCAATACAGGTAAGAAGGTATCATCAAAATTTCTAAACAGACCCTAGGGAAATAACACACAAATTTGACTTTAAGCCTTAATGCTTCTTATTACATTTACACAAAGGAATAAACCTAATTTAACTGTTCTAAAATGATAAATATGTTTTAAAATGTTGAATATCAACAATATCTAGAGAGGAAGGAATTTTTTCAAGTCACAAGTGTTCTGCATATATTTGATGCCTTTTTAATACAATTTATCATAATTGGGCTACCATTTTCAAAATTAAATGATATACAAGCTATTATTAAGCAAAAGCACTAAAGAGCTTTAGAAAAAAAGGGAGCACATTTTGCTATTGTCCCTAAATTATAATCTGTAAACCACATTTCTACAATTCCACATAAGTCTGAAAATTTGATTATTAAGCTGTGAGGAAAATTATAAAGCAATGAAACACTATCAGAAAACCTTACTGCCTTAACACAAGCTAAACAAAGTGTAATGTAAATGAACAAATGAGTGCTTGCATGTTATATGTAAGAAGGTAGTTTTTATGTTAGTTTTACAACACCATTCTAAATGGCTCTCTTGTTATGAAAGTCTTACAGAAGGTTGAATCCATCACTGAATATGATGGATTGGTTTCAATAACATGGCAGTTCATCACACTTTCTTATTATCTTCTCTTATCTGCCTTTAAACTATAATTCTCCAATCCTGACAGAATGGAAAACTCTGCCTGTATACAAGCCGGAAAGAACAGTGTGTAAAGAAGGGCACTTGAGGCAGAACTTTTTCATAAATTATGATAGATAAAATTTTGATAAACTCCAGAATCAGAACAATATTTGTGGAAGAACAAACACAAAGGCTTTTAACCGCATGGATTTTTTGTTAAACAGCTTTACACATGGCTCAACATATTTCCTAAAAAAGAAGCAAAATATTAGACAATCATTTTACCTTAAAGAGACAAAACCTCCGTGGATTAAATTTATCTTTTCCTTTTCTGTCTTCTAAAGAAAGAAACTTGATTAACTGCTCAACAAAATTAGGATCAGAAAAGTGATCATAAATGACTTGTTCTGCCTGCAAAATAAAATGAACAATAATATAAACAGAATTAGAAATTGCTTACCATATCTATGTTGGAAAAATATATATGGACCCCATAATTAGATACATTAATCTTTAGATCAGAAAACCTGAAAAAAATGTATAACTGATACATTCTTGCAAGAACAAACTGTTCTTTGTCAACCCTAGAACTCCTCATGCTATCGTTTTCTATGGTGGTGGTGATGATGATATCATCCACTCAGATTCCTAGGAGATTTTATCGACCAGGTCTCTCCACATCTTCTGATCTTGGACTACTTGAGGTTTTTTTAATGCTATGGCTGGTGTCAGCTTTGATGATGTCCAGTCACTGTGTTCTTTGGAGGGCTGGTTTCTTTTTATCACTAACTCTTCCAAATATAATTGCTTTCTCCAGTGACTTCCTCCACAAGACATGGCCAAAATAACTGGCCATAACATACAGATTTGAAATTGTGAATATGATCTCATTTTCTATAGAAAACTAAAATTGAATATTTTTATACTTCATCTTCCTACTCCCAATTTAAAGAATTTTTGACCTGAGAAGGGACTTATTAATGTGCTACAGAAATCAGTGTGACACTATGATAAATTGAAACACTGCCTGCCCGTCTCCCCAAAAAAATCTTCTGGAAAGAATCCAATCAAAAACTTCCATATATAAATGGTAACAAGAACAATATCCAGGTTAGGAATTCAGGTAATTGGAAATCATATTTAAAAGAAATCACTGCTATGGTAAATGGTTTAGTATCATACCAGTGCTTAATATATTTAACTCTCACTTTTAAAAAATCAAAAATAATTTCATTTTTCCTAATGTAGATACCTGACACATGTATGCAAAACCACATGATTTCTCCAAACACTGTTACTTTTTAACTGCCTGTTCATTGTGTGAACAGATTTCAGGCAAACAGAAAATATCCAATTTCCAATTTATTGGCATTTGTAAGCCGCCCACTCCCAGTATCACTATATATGAGGCACAAAGGTGTAAAGAGTCAGAAGATACATCTATGACGACTCACATAAGAATATCTTCATACTGCATTTTGATATAAGCACTACAATCCAAACACATAATTGATTCTATTAATGTATTATTATGTGCATTTGAATTTCAGTACTCTGCAGTTCAGATAACTTTGAATAATTTAAGTCATTCTAAGGTAAATCATTGTTATAAAACGAAGAGGGGGGGAAGTATATGCTGAAAATGAAATATCAGACCAAGAGAAATTGTGAGCACATTTTAAAAATATAACATCACCTCTGAAAGTTCCTTTCTACTCCTCCCAAGTTTTGGTTGCTCTTCTGCAGAAGCATAGATTTCCATATTTCTAGAAATCGTAAGGGAAAAAATGAGACAATTTAAAACAAGATTGAAAGGCAAAATAAAAAAATACAACTTCCTGGTTCACTGTTTCCAAGTCACAATTTAGCAAGCACAAATTCAGAGTCACATCTTTCTAACCTTTATATTATCAAATGTAGAAAGTGTAAAGGATTTAATATGTGGAAGAAATAAATGACTGCTCTAGCAAATCAAGCATAAGCAGGACAAGGTTTGCATCAGTAAGGCAACTTGAGTGAAAGCTGTGAAGTGACTCTACTGACTTTCACACTATAGTAGAGGGCAAGAGGACAGAAGCCAATACTTACTGAGGCCAAGTGTAGTATCCCCAATGTGTTTTTTCCACAAAATGGCAGGCCTCCCAACTTTGTTTAGTCTTTGGTAAACTAGCACTCTCATAATGCAGCCATTGGTTATCGGATCTGTCACCTGCCTGGATATTAGAAGGCTGTGGGGATCCACCTATTTGTGAAAGACAAAAATGCCTTTTTTCTTAAATTTATCAGTAAGTACTTGATATTCCTATTTTCATTCAGGACATATTGCTGTCCACAATTACTACCAGCTGTCACTAATTCACACAATTCTGAACAATTTATATTTTTAAACAATCAAAATCATGAAGCATCTGTTTCAAATAGCAACATAACTAGTATAATCTCACTAGGAACCAAAATATGTTAACTAATACTCTTAAAACTAAAACAAGTACCACAATAAAACACCCATTAAAATGGTCATTTTTCTACAAATTAGTTGCTATAAGATAGATTGTTCATCCCTCCTTGGTATAAGATAAACGCTTAGAAAGCTGGGGAAGCTGATATTTGGCAGGTAATTGATAGGAAAAATTGTAACAGCCATTTCTGTACTCAAGGATAACAATCAAGAATGATTTCAATCATAAAAAGTTCTTAATTCTTATTTACATCATTTTTCTAGAACTAAAATTATGAAAATATGTTATCAGTTTAGAAAACAGACTGCAGGATCCTGAAAGTCAGTTAGCTGACAAGTAGTGGATTAACCCTTTAACAACTTTTTACAAACATCTGAATTGAAGATTCACACATAAAGGCTAAGGACTTTAATAAGACTTTGAGGAACAGGAGACTACATAAACAACTTACAAACAAACTCACAGCCTGCAAATTTAAGTAAATCAAATCATAGGACTGACTATTTAATATCTCCAATAGAAGAGATATCTGTAGCTGTGGATAGAATTGTGGAGTCCTTGGTGCTCTCAGAGCTTGGCTTCTTGCTTGTAGATGTTTCATTGGCCAAGTAAGTAACATCATCCGTGCAAGTAAGTGTGGGGTTTGTTTCCTGTTTATGTAAAGTGCCCTGCAATGTTAGTGGGGATGTGGTTTTCTCCTTGGTAGTTCTTTGATTAGTCTTTTGTTTTCTGCTTATTTGTCTGGTGCTAACCCTATTTATCTGGGTGTTGGCTGCTGGAGACAATGTAATCTGGTCTTTTTGTTTCCTTTTTAGCTTTTTTATTGTCTCTTTTGAATTGTATGTAGATGTAGTTTATCTCTATTATAGCAGAGCTGTTTGAATGTCAAGTATCCAGGAATTCTATAGTTTTTGGATTCGGCTTAATCTAAGATGCTCAGTTATCCAGTTGAAATTGTGGTTAAGTCTGTCTGTGTGTTGTAAGCAAGTAGTTCTCATCACGTCTTCTAACTGCTAGCTGGGTTCATGGACATCTTGCTAATTTTCTGCCTATCTGTCCTACATAGTGGCTGTTATACTCCTTACATTATAGCTGCAGATTATATCTGTTTTTTTCTTCTTGAAAGAGGAGTTGATTGATTTGTGTACTATGATGGTACAATGTGGATGTAAATCTGTTGGCTGTTTCTGATTTGGAACTGGATACACTGAAAACATCTTAGAAACAATCAACATATTATATTACAGCCATAGGCATCACAGTGGCAGATGAATACCAATCCCAAAATACTATGGAACTCCTGAAACTTCCCATTCAGACAAATCAGCTATCAATAGGCACATAGAGATAAACCATAAAATGTCTGAAAGCAAACAAACTCAGAGAGTACCAACAATTCCACTATTTCTCTCTCCAATTAATAGAATACTTCCAAGATGCAGCACTTCAATATTTTAATGCCAATGGAAAAAATAATGTTATTAACTATGAAAATCAACTAAATTTGAAGTAGATATGGTGGTCAGTTAAAAAAGAAATAACATAATTGAAACATTTAGCAGAAGAAATTGATGGCAGATACCAAAACTGCAAGTTAACAGATGTTTAGCTCATATTTCCCTTAATATTAACTAACTTAAATTATCATTATTGAAAGATAGTTGTTTTTCTTTAGTGCACTTACTGATTTGGAAAGGACAGATGAGCATCTTTTTGTGGGGCCTTTTCAGCTGCTTAAGGATACCAGCCACAGCAGAGATTGCCATCTACATGGAAAAATGAGTTAGTTCATTTAAATTTAAAACAAATGAAAGGAGATCCTGTTAAGATGGCACAATTTTATCACAACTTTCCTCCTACATATAAAAACATTATATGTAAGGTTCAACTATGTATTGAAATAGTCAGCATATAAATGTTTTAATATATTTTTTAAAGTTAGAACAACATAAAGATTCGGATTTTCTAATATCTACAGTGTTTATGTATAAGCATTTAGATCTTTACAGTCCTAAAAGTATTCCTAAATATGTGGAATTCAATATGTTAAAAGTTTTTAAAAAGTTGTCTAAAGGTCTTTTAAGGAAGGGTGTTTAACTTGGTGGTAAAGCCATTGCTCATACAGAAAGCTTCAGAATTAAGTAGGTGATAAGAAACAAATCCCTTACTTAAGACTGGACAACTAATGTCTATCAAAGACTGCAAGCTATGTAGACAAATAATATGATTTGTGCTTGCAAAATGGATGGTATTTCATTGAAGAATTTCCCTGTGAGAATTGGCAACCCTGCCAGCCTACACATTTCTGGAAAAGTCTACACATCTCAAGCAAACTCTATTTAAAAAGAAAACGGTACTCTGGAAGCACTGAAACTTATTCATAAGATCAAAAACAAATATTTTGCTATGTGAAGAAAGCACATTTGAATCCACTCTAAGAAATGAATAATGGAGTCAATATCCGCAAACAACTTTTACTATAATTAAACCAGTTAACCTTTTACCTTGCGAACCACCAAGACATCATGATTGAGACATTCCACAAAAAAATGTATGGCTCTTACAGGTAGCACTCTGTCATCCCTTAAAAGTAGGGAGAGGAAACCAATGCCAATGTGCTCAAACTTCCAAGGGCTGGAAGAAAGAAAAAGGGTCCCCAATTATACAAAATAAAATCTGGAAGGCATAACTCTTAAATCTAGTACTGAATTTTCACTGAACTGGGTGGGGAATGGGATATGGTATGATCCTGAAATGGGCAACTCACTGCCTGGGAAGTCCCACAGACACTCAACATTCAGCAACAAAATGACACCATGTTTGCAGCACTATGTTTCTTGTTTTATTTTTGTTCTCAGAAGTGGTCATAAGAAACAGAGGGGTTTCTGAGTCAAATCACTTTCTTCTTCATCTTTAATACTGCTCCATCTCCCCCATCACCAAACCATACTGCAAAAATTCAACCATTTTGCAACAGAATATAAGCAGTATAATACTACTTATTTTTCAGGGCATGGCAGGGGGTTTTAAAGATAAACATGGTTTGTTTCCAAAGTGCTTTTTATTCTTGTTATAGATAAATTATTTCTCCACAAAGCCTTTCAAAGTTGGTCCTGTCCTTTCCAATGATGTCATCTCAACTCCCTGGAAAGCTTCTTGCAGTCAAAGCTGAATGGTGACTACCAATTTCTTAATGGTTGCTAACTCACAGCCCAGAAAAATAAACACATGAATCACATTTTGAGAAAGATATTCTCATACTTACAGATTTCTTTGATTCAAACAATCTAGAAGCTTATTTATCAAATTTTCATAATTTCTAAAAAAGAAAAAGAACATTTATGTATTAACATATCTCAGCAAAAGACAATATATCATCTATGGGCCAGTGCACATAGAATGAAAGTCTTTATAGCAATCAGCAGACAGGAGAAACTTGTGTGAAAATGCTATATATGGAGCATTTCAAATGAACATCATTTGTTTGAAGAGGTTTATCATCATGTTACATTTTAACATTCATATTAGACAAAAAAGCAATAGCCAGATATTATCTCTGAATCAAAGTTTAAAAAGCCTTATTGTTACAAATGACAGGCTTTGGTTTCCGTATAAAAAATGAAATTGTTAAAGAGTCTGCACTTACTGAGAGGACTCGGCATTCCTTTCTTTCTGTCGCTGAATTCCCAGCTCAATTTCTTCTGAACTAAGGCTGGTACATTCACCGTTTTGACCCACTGACTTCTGCATGAGGACTGCAACTTCAATACATGTCTCTGGGACCTGGAAAAATAAGGAGACATAAGAAAGATTCTGATACAATAAGTGATTATTCCCAGGGAACGATGCAACATTTACAAAATGTACACTGTCACAAAAATTCAAAAGCATCACAAAACAGTATGCAGAATGGTATATCTATTCACTGTTTTTACTTTTAATATTCTACAACACAGATGCAGTTAAAAGTATCAGTACTCTTCCATTTTCCTTCCCCATCCCTATTTGCTGAGTGATTGTTTATGGGGGTGAAGGCACCCATGATAGAATTGAAGCAAAATGTCTTTTTGAGAGAACATCAAAATCCAATAATGTATTTTAACTGTTAAGGGTTACCTATAATTATGCCTATGCCATTTTCATTTGTTCTATTATTTACAAAAAGAAAAACAAATATAAATAAGCAAAGCACTATGAACTATAGAATACAAAATGGTGGGTGCTATTTACTTGTGTTGGTTTCAACTTACTTCCCAGCAAATTGGAATTCTTTGGAAACTAGTATAGGCAATCCATGACCTATGACCACAATGGAGCCTGTCAATTATATTTGTAAGTTGTGATGGTCATAAAGCAGGTCACTTATGCAACTAGCCTGATTTTATTACCTTTTTTGGAGTGGTTGTTAAGCAACCCCATTGTTTGCTCTGAGGTGGCTTTGCCAAAAACTAGAAGAAAATGCTGGAAGAAACATTGTAAATTGTGGTCATATGATAAATGAGATGCTGCAAATGGCCAGTTGCAAAATGTCCCAAATTTAATTACTAATTGTGGGGGGTGGCTGTCGGAACTTTGAAACCAAGTTGTAAGTACCTTTAGGGGGGGGGGGGTCCATTGCAACTTCCAACAGTCGCTAAGGGAATGGTCATAAGTTAAGAACTTAGGAGGGGTATCAACACTTTTTGTCATATCTGTATCTGGCTGTGAAAAAGTAATTCAGAAAGGGTACAAGATGGATTGAGGCCAGAGCAGATAATTTATGAAAGCTAACTGCTATTTGTTTTCTTTTAACAATTCTGTAATCCCTTTTATCAGGGTGGAGTCAGTGTGACTGAATGGAGCTGAACATTTACTGGCCAGATGCTCTTCTTGATGCCTACATGGAGCTCACAGCAGATATTTACCATATTTTTCGGCGTATAAGACACCTTTTTCCCTCACAAAAGAGGCTGAAAATTTCGGTGCGTCTTATACACTGAATACAGCATTTTTTGCCTCCTGAAACCCCATCCCTTCACCAAAATGGCCATGCATAGCTTGTAGGAGCTTTCAGAGAGCTCCTGGGCGCTGGGGAGGGCAGAAATGAGCAAAAATGGGCCGTTTTTTGCTCGTTTTTGCCTCCCCCACACACACCACTCTACAAGCCTCCTAAGGGCTATTCATGCCCTTTAAAAAAAACAGGGCCATTTTTCGTGAAAAACGGGCCGTTTTTGGGAGGTTTACAGAGTGCAAAAACTTTTTTTTTTTATTTGCCTCTTCAAAACTTTGGTGTGTCTTATACTCGGGAAAATGCGGTACTCTTTGCTCCCAGACAGACAAAAATCTGCCACTACCTAGGATTGAACTCACAGCCTACTCACTGTGAGGCAAGTGCTCCCCCTCTAGGCCACCACGAAGCTCGATCAAAGATAACTATTATTATCTTTAATAACAGATAGTATGGATAGTAGTATGGAAATACTACCAAATGTATTATTTCCAAGTATGTGGAAATTATAGTATCCTAGTTCTTTATTATACTGAAATGTTTACATTCCAGTTTATAATCAGATTGCCAAGTATAGCAACCCTGTCATTAATCCAAACTCACTGGCATCTACTTCCCCACTTTCCTGTACAAGGCATATAGATTTAAGTCTAGATCCCCAAGTATCATCAAAATTTAGGCAATATATTTATATCTATCTATGCCAGAGCACACCAAACCCACCAAATGAAACTGGCTGGACAGATACTAATAGGAAACACATGGACCCTAAGTAACCAGGCTCCATTCCTAAACAATTGTAAGTAATGTAAATATTTAACGCTTACAGTAAAATCCAGTCCTATTGTTTCATACTGCCGATGGATTTTCTCTGCAAGGTCATCAAAGAGTCTCACTATGGATGGCTTCTCCAGAGACATTGCTTTGCTAAGTCCAGAAGACACAATTGCAGGCCAAGTTTGGACAATGCAGTCCCAATCATGAAGATTTGCCAGACATACTCCACTATGATTTCCAAGAAGGCAATACAAGGCACCCTATGGAAAAGAAATTTTAGACAGAATTATTGACATATAGTTGGAATTCTTCTCCAATTACAGTAGTCTATTATCTCTTTGTTTATAATAAAAATCTGTGAAACATGAAATCAAGTGATCTCTACAGTGGTTCTACCGTACAACCACTGATAGAGTCTACTCAGGATTGGCTACTGATGCCCACAACCTAAAGGTTTCACATACTATATCTTAAAAATCAACCCATCAGAAAACCATTTACCATAATACTATAAACAGAGATTGAAAAATGCTATTGAACATTATTTTAAGCTTTATTGCTTTTTAATAGGACTATATCTTATTCCTAAATAAAAGGATGAAAAGATGGGAAATACTTCTACTTTCACATTTCTCAAACTTAAAGCCTCTAACTAATACAAAAAGTCAGAACACACTATGAAGTAAAAAATAAACATATAAAATCTAAATTTTTCAATTACTACATTGTTTAGTAATCAAGCATATAATCCTATTGACTTAATACCTAACAACAAAAACAGATCTATTTTATGGTATTTTAGAACAGGAATTTCCAATATTTGTATGTGCCAGAATTTTCATTAGCTCCAGCAACAGTGTCTGCTGCTTCTCTCTCCCAAACAGTATGTTTCTTTTTAACTGCTAAAATCTCACATATTGCCAGTTTTTAAAAGATCACAATAATTTTGTAAGATCTCACAGAATATTATGAAGATAATCATGTGTTTCCAGACATGAATATCAGATTGTTCATCTGCAGCAGATTGAAGTTTTTCATTTGGTTGTCATTTTATGTATTCTGGTTTATGTATTAGTATTATGATTTAAAATGTTGTTAGTCTGCCAGACTCCATGAATTAAGTTGAATGCCATATCAATCACATTAACAAATAACATGATGATAACTGAAAGCAAAAAGCTTATTTTGCTTCATAAAGCTGTCCAGAGTCAAGCTTTCAATGCAAATATGTCAATAAAAACAAATCACCCAATCATCCATTGTACTAAAAGTGTTATTAAAATTTACACTTTTAAAATCTTTAAAAAACTCATCAGAAGAATTGAGTAGGAAGCAAGTCTTAGATATACTAATCTTATTATTTGTTTTTCATATAATCATCATCATCCTGCTATTCACATAATAATACAACATTCAAAATAATATTTTATCAGCTTATTTAAGTTAACGTGTCCTGAATCAGCAGTGGTAACATGCTTCCTGACCAAATAGACAATTGTAGATTTCATTGGAAAGGGAGGACTTTCATTTTTGAAAACTCTTTTGCTCTTGTAAGGCTACTTACTATGAGGTAAGGGTGCTATGGAGCCTGTAGGAAAAAAAGCTCACCCAAAGTCTGAAAAGCAATCTGAAATCAGCCCACCAAAATCATGATCACAAAATTGCTAGATCCCAGCAACATTCTTTCACACGAAGGGGGGGGGGGGGGAATGATCATCCACAATCCTCCCGATTCCATTTCCATTCTTATTTTGAGAGGCATAAATATTACAAAACCAAAAATAAGTCATTTTGGCAATAAATTTTGCCAATTTATTCTGGAATTCTAAGATGGCTAAAATAGTCACTATGGCTGGAGATTACCTCTCCCCCTTCAATGGCACTGACAGAACCTTCTGTAAAGAAAATTAATTAATTCCTTACTTTAAATTGTTGCTGGGTGACACTGTACCCATCTGGCCTCAAAAATTCCAAAACCAAAGGAATGATGTCTCTGCAACAGAAGTTGTAAGTCCCCAAGGCTGTGAAGAAGGCTTGTTGAGCTTTGTTCCTGACCTAGGGCAAAAGAACCATAGAAATATGTACAAAAGCTAAACAAATAAGCTTTACTTTATATTGTGATTGGTTCTGAACAATCTTATAATCTAAAAAAGGATCTATGCACTATATATAATTTTTTATGGCACTGAACAACTTTTATGAAATATGTTAAAAAATTAAGAATCTTATTCTGCATCTGATTTTTAGTATTAGAAGGAATACATTCTGCATGGAATTCTATTTTGAGGCAACTCTAAATTGCAAATCATCTGAACAGACCTTAAAAATGTTATTGGCAGGCTTCTATGAGTAAAAACCCACTACTGATGAGTAAAAAATAAATTTTAAAAAATGTGTGTTGCTGCTACAGCTGGTCCACAATCCGCTTCTCTACCCACATAGTTTTCCTGAACTATTCATTTCAATATAGTCTTATATCCACAGAGATAAGTGGTGCAGTGGTTAGAATGCAGTATTGCAGGCTAACTCTACTCTGCCCACAGCTTAGAGTTCAATCCTGTCAGGGCTTAAGGATGACTTAGTCTTCAATTCTTTGGAGGTCAGTAAAATGAGGACCCAGTTTGTTGGGGTCAATGTTCTGACATTGTAAACAGCTCAGAGAGCACTGTAAAGCACTATGGGGCAGTATATAAGTCTAAGTGCAGTTGCTATTGCCATTAACCCCTCTAGGCACCCACCGAGTGGCAGTTAGAAGTAACTGCTATATAGGCTCAAAGTAATTACGTGGGCAGGATATCATGAGGTACTATGGCATAACCAAATGGTATTCTGGAAATGTTAACAAGCTCTCAAAATAAAGATATACAAGTAGTAGTCAACGTAAGACCACAATTTGTCCAAAATTTCTGTTGTTGAATGAAACATTTGTTAAATGATTTTTTTCTCATTTTACAACCTATCTTGCTACAAAAGTGAATCTTTTAAGAGAACAACTGCAGTTGTTAAGTTATTAACACGGTTAAGAGTATATGGTTTTCCCATTGCCTTCGCTTGTAAGAAGATTGCAAAAGGTGACACTTTCACCCTGGGACACTGTAACCATCAAAAATATGAACCAGTTGCCAAGCATCCAAATTTTGATCACGTGACCATCGGGATGCTGCAATGGTCGTAAGTGTGAGAAACAGTCTTAAATCACTTTTTTCAGTGCCACTATAACTTTGAACTGTCACTAAATGAACTGTTGTAAGTCGAGGATTAGCTGTACAAGATTAAAGCTGACACAGAAAGAGTTCTCAGAAATTTCAAATTGCTGTGGAATAGCACTCCATTTCTTGCAAATACCTATTTCAAAACTTCTGCCATTAATATTCAGCTTGTATAAAATGAGAGGAGCATATGGCTTACCTGGCCATATGAACTTGTAGATAAACGAAGAAGGTCCCTGATCAAGTTCTGATGTACTTTTTTGTATTCACAGCCTTCAACAGTGAGTGTTCTTAGCTGAAGAAAAAGGAACATTTTTTAAAATTTTATAGATGAAAGTTATAGATACTACAGATTTCAGAGGCAGCCCACATTCAGTAGTAAAAAAAAAACATATATTTACCTCATGCTGTAACATGACTCTGTCAATGAGCAGTGCTCTAATATGCTGTTTCTTGCCTTGAAGCTGCAAATAGATAAATCAATTATTTATAATGAAAAACTTTATTCAGTCCTACCTGTGATTCTTTTTTTTTAATTTCATTAATTATGAACATTAACATTAACTCCCCCTAGATTCCTTAAAGTCTTAATTGTGTAAATAAATTACTTATAGTAAATACTAACCCTATTCTCCATTGATTTCTTCACCAAGTTAAAACTTTTCCACCGTGAATCAAACTCATGCTTATGTGAACCTTGGAAATGTAAGAGGTCCCCAATGATCTGTAGTATAAGAATTTGAGTTATACATAAAAAGCCTTCCATCCAACAATGTTTTAGAAATCACACTAGAAATATCAACTATACCTTAATGACTAGGAACAAAGACTTAGTATCATCCTCCGAGTTGTCAAGTACAAAGTCTATTACAATAAAGAAAAAAATAATTAAACAAATCGATATAAACTAATTGTTCACAGTTACAGCACTCTTGTCATATTGATGGCAAGCTAACAACAATACAATTTCTTTCTGTTTTTAGTAGGAAAAAAAAGGATAGTCCTCAGTTTCCGCCCACCACATAAAAAGTGTAGTCCCCCAATCCAAAAAATTAAAGAAAGCTCCATCCATTGTCCCACATTCCACCCTGATCCATTAAAAAAAACCTAATTAATCTCAAGATATCACAATCAAACACCTTCATTCACTTAAACTGAAGAAGAAAGTACTTTGCTTCATATCTGATTTATCATCTGGATTTCTATGTCTATTGTACTAATTCAATAAAGAAAATAAGAACAAATGGAATAATTAAAAGCACACTTACGTAGGAGTTTTCTTGTCACTTTGCAGATTCTTTCCCTGTAATTCTCTTTCGACAAATCTAAACAAGTAAGACCATTCATTATCTATAAAGTTTATAAATTACAATGTGTCGCAAGGACATGTCAAAGGGGGCATAGGTTTGAGGATTCTGCACAACATCTTAGTCATTCTTATCCCTGCATTCCTCTGGACTAAGAGCTCTGCTGTTATTCCTAGGTTCTGTTGCAGTCACTCTCTCATCTTAGGAGTCAAAACTCCAAGTGCTCCTTACCACCACTGGGAATACTTTGGCCTTTATTTTACATACCCCCTCTAATTCCTCCTTCAAGTCCTAGTACTTCTCCAGCTTTTCATTATTGTTCATCCTGATGTTGCAATCACTGAGCATTGCTAGAGCTATCTCTATTGCTGTCCTTGCCTATGACCATGAAGTCTGGTTGATTGGCTAATATCTGCCTGTCTGTCTGGATCAGGAAGTCCCACAGGATTTTAACCTTCTTATTCTCCACAATCTTCTGTGGAATCTTCCATTACGGTCTAGCCCATATATTTTACATAAGTTGCATACACCATGCCAGTTACTTGGTTGTACTGTTCAGTGTTCCTACCTGCCTCTTACATCTTGGGACTACATGTTGTACTTTCTTTAAGGCCTCTCTGCGTAGTCTGCTCTTTGAGTTCTGCTTAATATGATAGACTCCTGCTTCCATGGACCTAGTGCTTAGTGCTTATTTTCATTCCGGCACAATCATTGCCACAGTGTTGTCTTTTAGGTTAGCCCTTTTCAGTCACTGGTAGTATTTCCCAATGCATGTCACCTCAGTTATCTGTCAGTGCTACATCCCGTGCATAGTACTATCTGGCCATGGCACTTCCTCTGCTTGATCTTTCTCTCATGTTTGCTGCTGCCTCAGGCATTTTCTCAACAGCTCATCTTTGGTTGCCATTTTACTGATGAACCCCTAGATGTGGTGTGTTTTGTCCAGGGCAGGGGCTTTGACACTCACAGGACCCTGTCCAACCTCTCCATATTGTAAGGAGCTTCTTCACATTGACAGCTTTCATGCTTTGGCCAGCTCATACAGTATATATTTTCCATATTTTATCTTTAGCCTTTATTGATGTTATTGTAATGAATGTGATTGTTGATTGTTATTAGCCGCCCACAGTTGTTGAGTCTGGTAGCATGCAATATTAAACTCAACAAAATTATTAAGTTATTATTATCATTTTTTCTTTAAGATTCACAGAAAAAAACATAAATAAGAAAGAAGATAGCTATTTTCTTTCAATAAGAGATCAGTGATGCCATGAATTAAGTAACAGCAAATTTTCTCCACCATTTATGCAATGACATTAACTTACCATATTCAACACCGGTATAAAGTTTGATCTCTTCCAATGACACTAGACTTGGAACCCTGCATGATATACAATACATACATATTCTTTAAACAGAATTCTTGATGCAGTGAATTTAATTTCATAAAACAGCAATTACTGTCACAATTCCTAAAGATTAAGAGTTATAATTTTATATATTTTAATTTCTATTTTTTTCTACATTTTGAAGGAAAAAGAATTTCAATAACAGTGAAGCTGTATAACTTCTTGATTACCGTTGTACTTAGGATTGCATCTGTATAAGTGCTAACAAGTATCGTTGTGTGGGTTTTAAACCTATAAGCAGGACTGAACTTGATTAGTACTTGGATGGGAGACCATCAGGGAATTGAAAGGTCATTGTAAAGGATTGGAAAGTTTAAAAAATCATCTAATTTATGGTATGTTTTTTATGTACAATATCAGATGAATAATTCTCAACTCATATTTTAAGAATCCTTTCTAAGTGAGGCACAAAACAATCTCTGATTTTTTTATCTAAATGATTCCGTTTATCATCTACATAAAAAGCAAATTTTACTTACAGGTGAGCCACTTTTTCTCCTTTCAGAGGTGGCAGCATGTTTCCTGATCCAATAAGGCAATTATGTACTATAGTAAGACACTGCTGAACATCATCTCTGAAAGTAAATGTTAAATAGGTGAAATATTTTTCACTTTACTAAAAAGAACTCAAAAGAACTTTTGAGACCTGACCTCCACAACAACATTAGAAAATCCTATTAAACAGATATGCTGAATTATTTTATCTGAAGGCTCAAATAAGACACTATTTCAAGGGCCAAATCATTAAATAGCCACATAATGCATTTGTCAGCAATTAAGCAATTTATTATTCAACAATCAAATCTATTTGATGGATTGATTCAACAGTCTATATTATATGCTATCATCCCTGGAAATTCTGAGCATTGTTTTTTTTTTTCTTCCTGCTTGAGCAGGGAGTTGGTCCCTTCCAACTTTGTTATTCTGATAAAACTGACATCTATAAATAAGATTAAAAATTACAATACAAAATTTAAAGTACACCTACATAAACAGTGGGAACATTAGAGAAATACTCCAAAGCAATTGGGGGGGGGGTTGTCTGTGACAACAATAATAAATTGTCAACCCCTGGAATAACAAGTTTTAATGGCCTTCCTAAAAAGCAACAGAGTGAGAATAACATAGATTTCCAGGCAAATGCTCTTTAGCCAAAGGGTAGCAATTTAGAGTGTTTATTTCCATGATCCCTGCTGATGACATTAGCTGAGAAAAAGGATATGGAGAGACTATATCTAACTGGAAAGGCAAAAAACAATTGGGAATAGGCACTCCCATATATACTCAGGTTCTGACCTTATGTTCATTTCTGATCTCATCCAATGGCTTCAGTAAATGTCAAATTCAAGTGGAGAAAAGACTGAGTTTTGTGGTGCCATAAAATGGAGGAACATAAGACACAATAGTACCCCTAAAGCACTACGGTTGTTAAGTAAATCTAGCTTCCTCATTGACTTTGCTTGTCAGAAAGTTGCAAAAGGTGATCATGTTGCTCCTGATACTATTATTGTCATAAATGAGTCAGTTGCCAAGTGTCTGGATTTTGACCATGTGACCATGGAGATGTTGCAACAGTCATGTGAAAAATAAATCACTTTTTTCAATGCCGTTGTAACTTCAAATGGTCACTAAATGAATTGTTGGTAATGTGAGGATTACCTGTAATGTATTTTTTCAGTGTCTATGTTCCATCACATTTCCCTCAAAACTTCCCTCAAAATGGAAGAAGGTTGAAGAGTGTTCAGTAATTATCTACAATTTCTGGGTCAAGTAGTAGTTTTCTGAAAAGAGGCTATAGCACTATGTACTTCATGTCAGTAGGGATCAACCTGTGTGTCAAGAATATATCTAATAGGACCCTGACTCAAATCCTAGCACCTTTCTGGAAGTTTTCATCAACCAGGAATGGCATGGATCCACAGCATAACTTCAAAAGAATCCTGTCCACTTCTTCAGAACTTTTGAAGACCATTTGAATGATTTAGCTGATTCAACATGTAGCAACATGGATAGAGTATTCTGAGATATGCCTACAGCATATGGGAGCTGCAGTGGTTTCCAGTTATGCTTTAGATGTAGCTTCACATTGGTTGTCACTTTTAAATCCTGCATGGTTTAAAGCCTTTCCTGGTTAAAGTCCCAGATAACTCTGTTACTGCCTGTTCTGGGTTGTCTCTACGTATATAATGAAATAAGTCTTTCTGAAGGTCATGCTACTGAGGAAATGTCATTTGCAAGGACCTTACTGTTGAACCTTCTCAGTGAAGCCCTTCTCCCACTTCCTGTGGAACAGTCTAAATACTGGGACCATACCTCTTTACTATCTTTTTCAAAGGCTGTAAAATGTAGCTCTTCAAAATAACTTTTGAAGAGTACAGGTAGTTAACAATAGTAACTGGGACCAGGAACTCTGTTGCTAAACAATATGATCATTAACTGCAACATCAAATTATTGAGCTGACTAACTATGTCAGTTTTGGCAGTTGTAGTTGTGGTTGCTAGGCAAATTCTGTGAAGTCATTAGGTGCAATGTGATCACCATTTGCACTTTCCTGATGGTTTCACCATTTATTTTACTTGTGGAAAGTCAGCAATGAAGGTCGCAAATGCCAGTCGCATGATTGTGGGATGCTGCAATGTTTGCAAGTGCAAGCCAGTTACTAAGTGCCTAAATTACAATCTTGTGACCATGGGATGCTGCAATTGCCACAACTTCCAAGGACTAGAGGTAAGTTTCCACTGTAACTTTTGAACAGTCACTGAACAAATAAACTTAATCAAGGAAAAATACACTATCTTATAACATTAACTATTATTTATATTATTAAACATATTCCTATACAACCACAATTAAACTGAGTCTTAGCAGCTCACACCAAATATATGTGTTTTAACTTTTTCTGTTTACGTTGTTGTGGATTTGTTAGCTACCTATTATTGAGTAGCATCTACAGTTTATCAGAAAATAAACATAAAACCATGAAATAAAGCAAATTTTTCTGACGAAGTGTTATTTATATACAAATATTCTAAATAAATAAACAGATATGTAATGTATCCCTGACTCCTCTACTTGAGCAAATCTTCATCAGTTTATTCAGGAATTTAGTTTATATTCATTTACTTAAACTTGAAAAAACAACTTAGTCAGTAATGAATCTGTCTAACCTGGACATTTCAAGATTTCGATCTGAATACTGGTCCAGTTTCTCAAGCTCTGGCTGGAGAAACGTATCCAACAATTCAAAAGCAAAAGCAACTTCTTCAGCTGAAGGAACATGCCATTGAATATCAAGTTTCTGTAGATTACCAGGTTTACCCCAGTCCTGTAAAAACAACACAAGGGTGTGCATTTTGCCTTTAGCAAAATTAGAAAATAATTATGTCACCAGATTTAACAATGGATAATTTTCTTATTTCAGACAAAAGGATCTTAAACACTTGACTTGGTAAGAGATGAATTAAAAGAATATTAACATTAAATTAATAGTAACCATTTAAGGTCACCAGTTAGACTAATTTTTTAAAAAGAGTTAAATTTAAGGGGGGGGGGGTAAACAAATTACATTCTTTTTTTCCAATTTAACTTGTGTTGCAAATATTATAGTACAAAAAGCAAAACATGATTTCATAAAATCAAACCATTTTTTAAGTAAAGCTAGAGAAGGTCCAATGGTATAATTATACAAAGAACAGAAAGTGTTTCGTGACAGAGAGACCCCCTTCGAAAACCCTCGTCAAATTCATTAAGCAAAAGAAGGCACATGGACTCAGATGGAATTGGGTGGAGAATCATGTGTTAATCACACTGGCTGCATTCCACTCATTGCTTTTGAGGTCAGGTCCAGCACTTTCAGGTGTGCTTGGAACCGTAAACAGAGTAACATACTTCTTAAGAATGCCACACAAAAGGTAGCTTATAAATAGCAACCATATCCATTTCCTCAGTAGTCAGTATTCTGAGGATTTCTTTACTTTACTCTCATGATACGTTCTGTAAAATTTAGCATATTAATTCTTGCATAACAGTAACATTTGGCAAAATCCATTTTTATGATGTATGAATCATTTTGATTTTTAAATTGTATTTTCTGATGGTATCTACTAAATTCTTCCCATTGAAAAGAGTTTCCTACAGTGTATGTTCATCCCTGCCATGCCTATGATCAGATTACAACTTGATTATTTGCTACTTTAAGATAGAAATAAATATAAACAAGGAGATATGGAAAATACAGTTTATGTTGCTTGTTTTCAAGACATAAAGTAAAACTCAGTTTTCAAGTTCCTTTCTAAGCAGTTTGAAATATCACTATAATTATTCAGTTATGTCTCGCTGCTTACCATTATCATTATCTGCACACATGGAAAATATGGACTTAGTTCATGTGTGGCTATGTTGAGATTCTAGGCTGATCCTTCCCCTACAATTACTTTTTATTACATACTTAATATCATCTTCCTTTTTAGTATTTTATATTTTATATTATAAAAATATAACATGTATTGCACATATCTTTAGTATCGTATTTGTGTACCTGACTAAGGCTATTCGACATGTTACAGAATTAACAGGTTTACTGTACAGACTACTTTATTCTGTAAAGTTAAAATACCTTTTAAAAATAAAATGAAAAAATACTACCTAGTTTATGAAATAAGAAATATCTCAATTTTATTATTTAGTAGAATAGGGAATGTTACATAGATCTAATGATTTCTTGTCATTTAAAGCTAATCTGCAGTTGTTTATCTACTAACTACAAAGTATTTAACTTTGGTTTTCATGACCCATCCCTTCAAGATGGTATGTGCTAGCATCCAATTTAGAAAAATACACTGATGATAAAATCGACATTACACATTTTAGTCTTATAGCATCTTTGACTTACACTTTCCATGCTATTGAACTGAAATAGCCTTTGAGGAAATGCAACAGAGTAATTGTTCATTACTTTTATTTGTTTAAATGCAGTCAAATTCTCTAGTCCTAAGTAAGTTAAAATCCTTGCCTTGATAGGAAAGTATTCAGAAACAGGCTTGTCAAAACCACCTGGCACACTGCAGTATTCTGTGGGGTAGATAAGTGTAGTAGAACGAAGAAGATGGTGCAGTAGGTTACAAGACAGAATGTAACCCTGCTTACAGGTTAAATGGAGGGTTCGTTGCAGAATCTTCAAAAGCTGCTCCCTGTATGGCAGCAACTTCTTCCCATCCACACGAGTGATCTAGCAAAAGTCAAAATATCAGAAATAAACATAAACAGAATTTTGAATGTATAGTTCAGAAGAGAGATTTGATCTATTTTTTGAAATTAGGATAGCTCTGAAAAAGTAACCTTATGACTGCTCCTCACATTTACGACTGTTGCAGTCTCCCTGCATTCATGTAATCAGGATTTGGGCAGCAGCATTTATGACCATTGCAACAACATCATTTGCCAGCTTCACAGCTGGCTTCTAACCACAGAGTCAATCAAGAAGCCAGTAGTAAATTCACAAGTCATGATTCCATGATGTTTAACAACGCAACACATAGTGACAAAGTTGCTAACACCATCTGTGGTTGCTAAACAAGGACTACTAGTAACTGAACAGCAAATGAGTGACATACATTTCTAAAAGAAACATGCCATTTTTGACTGAAGGAAATAAAATGGAAAATAAAAGGCTTTCTATAAAAGCCTATTTAAATAGAGGGTTATGCATTTTCTCAGTATCTTGCAATACTGAATGTTCTATGAAATATTAGGAGCTAGGAAGAGAGTGTTAGGAAATCCTAAGGCTCAAGCTCGACCTACCAAATCTCAACTACCAAAGAGAAAGAAAAAAAAGGAGACACATGTGGCTAGATAAAGAGCTAATAAGCTGAGAAATATAGCTTAAGTTTAAAGAATGGAAAGGGGTGTATAACAAAAACAGAGCCTCAAGGAACAGCCCATATTAATAAGAATAATGCTAGGAAGACTCAGAATATGCTCAGGCTGACACCGAATGCCAAAAATAATGAAAACTGTTCTTTGAATATGTTCAGAACAAGGGAAAGTCAAGGAAGCAGAATCTGCTGGTCACAGCAGATGGCAAGATAATGATGAAAAACAGGGAAATGGCTGAAGTATTTTAACCTGTCAGACGCCAAACTACTAGGGGGGGAGGGGAGTCAGAAGAGAAATGAAGATCAAAAAGAAAGAGTGCAAAGAAAATCAGCAAAGATGATGAAAGGCTTGAAAGCTGAATCCCATAAAAAATAGTTAAAGAAACTGTGTCTAGCCAAGTAAAAGGGGATTTGAGAATACTCTTCCAATACTTTAAGGAATATTTTCAGGAAAGAGGGTATGGATTTATTTTCCATAACTCCTAAGTGCAGGGCAAAAACTAAAAATATAGACTTTAGGAAAATCCAAAATGGAAATAAAGAGAGGAATTACCTCAACATTAGAGCTATTGAGCAGTGACTTAAACACAGCATGTCTCCTAAAGTCATGAGTGCTTTATCATTGGAGATTTTCAAGCAAAGATTGGACATTTGATATCAGGATTCATGTCCTGGAAAGGATTGGACTTGAAAAACTCTAAGATCCATTCCAACATTATGCTTCTATGAATTAATTCCCAAGTAGGGGCACACATAACACTTGAAAACAACACTACTAATTTTCACTTTTCGTTTTAGAGCTTCAAGCTATTATATTTCCTCTCTCAAATCAGATTTAAAACTCACTGTTCTTCTCTATAGGAGCTTTGCAGGTGATATAATGATTCAATCAAGCACACAAGTCTAGTTAAGTACTTTGGGCCACAAGTACATAAGGAAATTTCTGTTTGCTATATCACATATTGAAACTAAAACATGAACCAACTATATTGAAAATTAAAGCTAGAATTTCTCATAAATACCTCTGATAAAAGTTGAAGATTCCAGAGGAGTTCTTTATCTAATTCTTCATCATGTAACGCATCATCATCTAAATATGAAATATATTATACCTCAATGTTATATGATGCAGTATATGTACTGGTAGGTAATAACATTCACAGTTTTGAAGATTTTTGTTTAGGCTGCTCATGATACAAGCTATGCTATGAAATGTTTTTTATGATTCAACTAGAAAATGGAAAAAATATATAAAATATATAAATGTATAAAATATATAAATGTATAAAGACATATGTTCATATGAGTGTACTGAGACATATGTTCATATGAGTGTACTGAGTGTACTCAGTAAATCTGAGTCAGACCGAGCACTGATGAGAGCCTTTATCAGAGCCTATCTCGTGGCAATACGGTCGGCGAAATGTGCGCATTTTGCCGCCCTTATTGCATCCGCTGAATCGCGCCCAGCCGCCTTCAAATTCATGTGTGAACATTTTGCAATTGTTACAAGTAATAAACATGTGAATTGCTCATTATTTTATATTACACATTATCTTTCAAACAATGTATATAGATATATTTCAGTCTCCCAGATAAGATCTTAGGATGTCACCTGTACTTTTTCAACATGTGTCATGATAGAAAAGAGATTTTTAAATCAGAAAATAAGGGCTATTTTACCTATTAATTTCTTGCAGTAAATTATTCCAATTGTGAAGAAAAAGTAAACTGTTTAAGGCAAGAACAGTACAACAGCCAGAGTTCCCGCATATAAATACACTGCTTCATATTTCTACTAAAGGAAGCCTACCAGCTTTGGGCCCACCTATTGTTTTTCAAAATCAGCAGTCAGCACTTAAACACATTCTCTAACATTCCCTTGAATATTGGAGATATGGGTGAACTTTGTGCCTTCAGTTAGTTTATCTTCTCTGTTCTACTGATGTATTTACATTAATGTAATATAGCAGTGAAAATTGGATTAGGGAGATTGAATCATTGAACTAATAACTGAATGATACTGTGTCAATCTCTTCTCTTATCCTAACCCATCAAAGTTACTGTGGTATAGTAGTTAGCATGGTGAAATAGGATCCCATTCAAATACATATTGAGCAATGGAAGTTTTCCACTAGTCTCCATCTCTTGAGAAAATTACTGTATAGTATATATCAGAATATTGTATATATTGTCTCTAGCTGTTGGAAGAACATGCTCAGAATGCTAGAAGCTACTTCCAGTTCTAGATATTTTGTTCCAAAAAATTCTGGGCTTTGGTAGAATAGCTGTATAGGTATAGTCTGGAGGAGCAATAAATTCTAGAATCCCCCCCCCCAAATATTCCTTCTCCAGAGCAGAACAGTTTGCACATAACTACAAATAAAATACTTCAAACTTTCAACAGGCAATATACAGCTATATATATAAACAAGTTACAACATTATTAGATCATTGAAACTTACTGAGAGTGAGATGTGTTATAACATTGCAGCAATGGGGTACAAAAAGCTTCAAAGACTTCTCTGGACAGCACTGAAATATCAGACAGAACCAAATGTTACATTAAGATATTTGACAAAATAATGAGCATTCCATAAAGATATCTTTCCTACTGAATGGCCTTGATTTTGCAAAGGAAAAAATACTAAGAACTAGATAAAGAATATTCTATTTAAGGTCTGTGTGGGAGACAGAGAGAGTTAATGAACTGGCAAAACATTCTAGTGTCAACAAAACAGAAAAGTTATTGTTAGTTCTTAACTGAGAAGAAGGGAGAGAAGAAGAAAAATAAAATCTTACTTTCACTGCAGCTCGGCACATATCAGCCACCATTCGACCAGCAACTCTTGTCTCAAAAATATTTGAGACAGCAAAATTGAAAACCTTGTCCAAGGCAACCTATACAAAAACAAAAAGAAATAAATTGTATGAAATGACCAAATCAGAAATATTGTGTCATGGACAAATTATGAATCCTGATTTAAAGGATATAAATTATGACATTAAACAAGGATTCATCAATACTGAGAATTACATTGTTCCCATTTCAGGTTTATGCATTTCAGGTTTATGCAAAACATTTAAACATTTTTAAACCAGTGATAGATAAACTTTTTTGGCATGAATTCTATGAGTCATACCCAAGGAACCAGGAAGTACCATTCTAAGACACAGGAAACTCTATGCTGAGAATCATTGTGAGGATGAGCTTGAGGGTCAAGCTGTACTGTCCTCTCTGTTGCACATGGACATGGCGATATCCATGCAGTAACTGCTGAATCTCACCACTGGATTGACGAGGGACTTCAACCTGCGTCTTTACTGCAGGAGTCACCAGGTCCAGGTCATAAGGGACTTAGCAGACTACAAGGCCGTATGGTAGCTCTTGTTTTTCTCTTGGAACAATTGTAATACAATCTGACATTAGCATCAGTCCCTTATCATAATCAAATCTGTCATGACCCTAATCAATCTTTAGAGTAAGGAGGTGGCTTCAACAACTCTTGGTCATGATGGTACCTTGGTGGCTTCTTCTTATCTGGTGATCAGAAGGTACTTTTTAAAATATTGAAACAGCAAAAGAAACACCTGAAACAATACTGGCAATGAAGTGTAAATATGACCAAACATTGGATAAAAACAATACAACGCCAATACTATTCTACATTTATCTGTGGATAGCCAACTTTATTTAAGGTGTCCTTGTAGGGAAGAATGGGGTAGAAGAAAAATGATGAGTTATTAACATAAATTTGCAAAACATGTGAGGGATAAAATCATTTATATATATTTGGAATTGAACGCTGGATACAGGCTGGGGAAATCCAAAAGAAGTGACAGGCTTGTGAAGTTATCCAGGTTCAACTGATTCTGCTTGATCTCTCAGCAGCTTTTGATACCATTCATCATGATATCCTGGATGATTTCCAAGGATTGGGGATTGTATGTACATTGGCAATAATTGATATTGACTGGAGTTGTACATAAGCCTATCTAGAAACCAAGATATAATCAAACAATAGCTATATCACTTAGACTTATATATTGCTTCATAGTATTTTACAGTCCTCTCTAAGCAGTTTAGAGTCAGCATATTGCCCCCCAACAATCTTACTGATCTCAGAAGGATGGAAGGCTTGAGCCATTCAGAATCCAACTCCTGGAGTAGCAAGTTAGCTTGCAGTACTGCATTCTAACCACTGGGCTACCATTGCTCCAATCTAATTTGCGACCTATGAACCAATCAGTTGTGCGACAACAATTTAAAGAAACCTACTAAGCATCTATTTTCCTGGATTCAGGCTGAATCTATCCTATCCTTTACATTCATCTTTCAAAATATTATGCAGCATATTATATTACTGCATTAATGGACAGGCTAAGAAGAAAAAGGATTAGCTTTGAACTGTGTTATTTTCTATTGCAGAACATAAGACATTAGTTACATTTTAATCCTCTGTTTACAGAGGAACAAAAACTACTGTACGTCAAAGTAAGCTTAGGGAAAAATAGATAAAAATATATTTTACTACTAAACTTTGCCAACTTGCAATCTATCTTGAGACACAACAATTAAATTTGATACAGATAGTCCTCAGTTAACAGTAATAATTGAAATTGTGTCATGTGGTCTTATACTGTGATGTCATGTGACTACATGACTAATGACAGCAGTTCCAGAAGCCATCATTAGGTGAATTTTGCAAAGTCATTAGGCACGATAACATGTGGTCTGCAATGTCAAACCACTAATGATCATTTAACTGATTGAATGTTCTCCCTTCCCAAAAAAATAAAATAAAACCCTGCATATTCAATGTAAGCATAGCAGAAGAAAAGTCCTATCACTGCTCCAGATATAGATTTTCCATTACAAAAGTCAGATGGTCTAGTACTGATTGCAAAAAACAACTGCTTAGACTTAAAGATCTATGTCTATATCTTCGTGTTCTGCAGGAGATTATAGCCTTAGTATCACGTCAGCTATGCTATTTTCCAACTCAGTTCTAAATTTAGGACAACCTTCACAGATTCTGACATGGTATTTCATTTTGAACAAAATTAAAGGTAAAAAGTCCTTTGCACTGACTTTGGTGACTATTCAGTCATATTATTTTCTTGGCACAAAAAAGAAAATTGTTTGCAACTGCCTTCTTCACAAAAAAAAAAATTCCTTCACAGACTAGCCTACAGCTTTGAGATCTCCTGGCAATCTCACATCCAAATATTAATTTTAGTAAACTTTTCAAGATCAGTCAATATTGGCTGAGACATTTTAAAATAAAATAAAATAACGAAGTCTATTAAGCATGCCCAAGTCTTTGGGTATAACTGAAGTTTTTTGAATCCCAGATCGATATACTTATTTTCACTGTGCAATGTTTTTTTACACCATGACTGCATCTTAAATTATATTTCTTTAGTCAAACTCCAAACAACATAATTAAAATTAAAAGAGTTTCAGAAGCTTTGGGTTTAAGAAAATTAAGATAGAAAGCAAACTGTGACTTCTATGTTCATTCCCTTTGATGAAAAATACCTTAAATATATCTTTTGAGCACTGTGTGAGGATTGTGTTGTATGTAGAAGATAGTCCTAGCTCCACTAAGCTCTCTAAATGAGTCATCTTTTCTGTTTCCGTCTCCTCTCTTGTTTGTTCCAATGTGCTGCTTTCTATGAGTCCAAAACATCTATACAGAAAAACAACGGGCAAGTAACATAATTAGTAAAACATGAAACCACTACAAGTTTTTTATTGTTTGTTTGGGCTGAAGTACAATATTATTTTAACAGTATGCTATAAAATTTGCATATGTTCATTTCTGGCAACAAACTCCAGAAGATGAAATCAATTCATTTTTAAGATTTTCTTTACCCACTCGTAAGCATAGGGATTTGCAGTCTAATAAAAAAAAAGTTTATTATCTATCTATCCCCCCCCCAAAAAAAATTCAATAAAGCAAAACAAATTAGTCAAGCTATAAAACTGCAAAAAGAGAAGAGAGAAATTGCTTAACTCTTTAGAAGTTTAAATATCTCAGATATTGACTTTTATATCATAAACGTGAGAAAAAGGAAAATTAATTGTATTTGGCAATTACAAAAAAAGGCCCAACCACATGACTATCATTAGATGCCCTATTCAAAAACACTGTTGCCTATAAACTTTGTTGAAACAGTATCAGTCATATCATTTATCCAGCTCTCTGACAATTTTTGATTCTTATATTTTTTTTCTCTCAGAATAGCTTTCAAACTATAAAACATAGATTAGTATGAAACATACAACTTCAGTGTGCAAGCCTTTACATAGGATTGTCACATTACCAGCATGCTCTGCTTCCCATTACTACTTGCCTGTCCATAAACTGCAGTACAAAATCTTCAAATTCAGCAGTAGCAGAGCACAGTTCTCTCTCCACCTACAATTTCAAAATATAAGAAGTTTTTTTTCTACTGCATGTAAATCATGCCGCAATTTCCAATTTTTATTTAGTTCTTTACACAATTATTGCATTATTCCAAACATACAAATCTCAGTTTCTGTAAATATTCAAAATGCTAATGTGAAAATCAAGAGAATATAAATAAAAACAAAACAATTTTATTAGTAAATTTAGACCAAAAGGTTTGCTTTCTTTTAAATTGAAAATCTTAATTTTATAGTTACAAAGTACAAACAGCAAAATATATGTTTTAATATTCTTTTACATTCTATATACTTATACTTGAACATTTTCATAAGCAGTTTAATTTAGCAAATAACTTAAAACAGATACCTCTGTAAGATCATTTCTCTCTTGTAGTACTGATGAACAATCCACTAAAGGCACGAGAGTAGAAAATGTTGCAATAAACTGGAATGTGATCTAATAAAGTATGCAAACAAGTTTCAGTGTGTAATTATACATTCTAACATAAAAAGAGCATAAATCACTTCAAATATCTGAAAAATTGTATGATAAAACTCTACAGGGACAGAAAACTGATATTCGCACATCTCAGTTACCCAGATTATACTTAATGCAAAATTAAATTGCATTTAGCATTTTCTATTCATATTCCCATATACACTAAAGCAGAGGTTGCCAGCCTTTTTAGGTGAATAGAATTTTGAGAAAAAAATGATACTTTCACTACCTGACAGCTGTTGGAAGAAGAGATTCCCATTCATAAAACAGTTGTCATGACAGACATAGCTTGTTATAAATACACATTTTCCAGAAGCCAAACTGGCAGTGTTTTTTAAGATCTAACAACCACAAATGTAGGGCAAAGGTGATGTCTAAACAATTCTGAACCTATCGTTTTATGTTCTGTTCTTTATTTGTATCTATGGGCAAACTGGGAACTGAATACAAAATAATAGATATTAACCATGAATTCATCTTAACAAAGCTTAAATCCAATGAATGGCTCACCAGGCAAAAGACACCATAAACATACTAACATTGAAAAGCAAAACACATTCACAGCATGGGGAGGGCTGGGGGAGGGGGGGGTTCCCCAACAATCCCTCCAAGTCACTAGATTCTCACACAGATGCTTGCCATCATCTGCCCTAAATTTCCAGTAAATTCCGTATTCTTGTTTCTTTACTATTTTATTTTATTCTGGCAACTGGGCATGCATCAAAATGCTGAATTTTTAGCCATGCAACATTTTGATTGTATTAAAATGGGTGTGTGGCCCCATGTAAGGTCCACAGTTAATACTGTAAAATAAAAAATATATACTTTACTTTGTAGCAGGTCATAGTTTAAAAATGATTTTAAAGATCAGGGATAGAGGAGAATCCTAATGGTGCTAAGGGAGATGTAAATTATGCTGAGGAATCAATTGTGATTTAGCAGAAAGCACATAAACTGGAAAATATTGCAGTTAGCTTATGCCTTATTTGTTCCTCCTGTTGTATGCTCTACCCCTGCAAATGAAAGGAGGAAGAAATAAAGGCAGCCAAAAAGATGCTCAAAAAATAAGCAGTAAAGAAAAGGCTAAAATACAAAAGAAAGAAATCCATGGAAAACTGTAGTCATGTCTTAGCTGACATTAAGAGAGATCTAATTGCAACGTAACACCCTGTGAAATTATTACACTCACCATGCATTTGCTAAAATCATTTGGATCCACACCAGGCAATGCTCTCATCAACAGAGGCAACATATGTGTTGGACCTTCAGGAAATGACTTGCCCCCAGATACCAGGCTACGAGCTACACCAATTACACAACTTAACGTAGCTGTCAGCTGATGAGGTTCTGTTAATGTCTCTAGTGCGGGATATGTTCTATGGAAAAAAAAATAAAAGATTTATATCAGTTCAAATGTTTACTTACAAGTGCTTATAAGATAAGCCAGACATGGGCTATGTCCAAACCATTTTTCTAACTTTTCCAGTTTTAATATTTCATTACTCCACTTGCAGAAATTCTAACCGATATTATGTTTCAATGACTCAACTTTAGGAAATATAAAAAAAAAACACAATAAGATGTGATTTCAAATATATTTGCTACTAAATATACAATGCAACATTAAAAAACAACAAAAATGAAATTAGTTTGTAGGTCTCTTAACTTCTGTTGACTGAAGGGTTATAAAAAGCTTTGCGGGACATGTGGAAGACTCCATTCTAAACAAAGGAACAAAGGAGAAGGAATTTCGGGAGTTTTAAAATATAAAATGGGTGTTTTAATGATTTGCAAAAGAAACCCATTTTTTCATTAAAATGTCAATTTTAAAAAGGACCCAAAATGTTTGACCCTATGCATTTTTGAGGAACTCTAGGGAGCAGAGAAAATATGCTGTCAAAGCCAAATGGTATTTGCTCATTTAAGCCAATAAAATGGAAGGGTAGAAGTTTCAAAGTGAGGAAATTTATAAATTAACTTTGATCTTGTCAAAATTTCTTAAACTGTGTTTTGGCAGAATGAATGTTTTTAAAAGTAAACACATAAAATAAGTAGTAAAAAAATTGCAATATAAACTAAAGCATACATCTCCAAAAGTAAATGCATAGAGACACAGGCAATAAATCTACATTCTCTTGTCATCCTCAGTGTTAAAATTGTAGCAAAAAAGACAATGATTTAAAACAGACAATTTTGAGGTATGTGGACTTCAACTCCCAGAATTCCACAGCCAATACAGCTGTGGCCAAGAATTTTGGAAGCTGAAATCCATACATTTGAAAAATATTGGTTTAGGTTTGGAAAAATACTGACTTAGAATAACCTTTCCTGGTCATCTAAAAACTAGGTAAAAAGAAGGAGGAGCCAACGTCCCGACGATACGGATGTGCGGTCCAGATGCTAAGAGACTGCAGCCGATACTTTTGCCACTGGGTGGTCCAATCGGACCTAAACCGTCTCGAAGAGACGGTGAACAGGAAGAATACATCTTGCTGACCTCAGGGACATCGCAAAATCCCTGATCAATGCGAGAAGTTCTTCAAGCCGGCGAAAAAAAATCTAGCCAAGGTTGACGAAGTCGGGGCAATGGAAGGATACAGAAAGAGAAAGTGTTTCCAGCTGGTGAGGAACTTTTACTGTTTTAAAAAGAGACTGCATATAAAAAACTTAAAATTAATTTAAATTGGAGAACAGAAGAATCAAGCGGCGGAATTAAATTTGGAATGGTTTTGGACAGTGGTTATCTTACTTTTTAAATGCTATCTTCATGGGTGGAATTTATGCAAGCCTTTTAAAATGAATGGGTTAAGTTTTCTTCTTCTATTTTTTCTTTTATTATTCTCTGTAACCTATGATCTAAAATTTTCTTCTTTCATTACTGTGGGTGTTTTTCTAACCCATTTAAAAATTGGACTCTTTTTTCTAACTTTAAATACAAAAAAGATAAAAAAGAAATAAGGAAATTTGCAATAATAACACTGCTACTCGGAGGCTGGAAGATTTGTGTATTGAAGTTTGTGTATTGGAAATGGAACACTTTTTTTCTTCACTGATTGTTTTGGTTTGGCACTACAGGGCTCATTGCTTGGTTATAAAGAGAGATAAGAAGGGAAGCATACAGATGTCCCTTTGAAGTATATCTTTAACCAGAGAAAAGTGAAAACAAAACGTTTCTGTGAATCTATGATTAATTTTATTAACCTTCCAAGCTAGAGCAGCTGTGTTTGTTAGCTGGAGAGAATGGCACAAGTACAAAAGCAAAAAGAAATCTTAAGCTTGCAAAAGATATTTTCAGAAATACAAAAATTATCAAATACATATGAGAGGATAGAGAAGAGGTTGGAAGACTTAGAGCATATAACAGCAAAATATGATGAAGAAGTTGAGGATGTTTATCAAATGCAAAATGTGGTGGTTAAAACTCAAAAAATCAAAGTGGAAAATGAATATAAAGAGATTAAATTTGCTGATATTTATGGTGATTGGTTTGTCTCTGAAAATGGAAAGAGTGGAATACTGAAATAGAAATTAAATGGAGGGGAAATTTATCCCAGAAGGCAAAATACAGAAGAAGAAAAAACCAAAGAATCCATGGATTTAAAGAGAGAAATTTTATTAGCAATAGCATTGATAACATTACTGACAATCAAAGAAAAGCTGGCTAAGGAAACAGAAGAAGGGCATCAAGATTACATGAGAGATCTTATAAGCAAGGAGTTGCTAAGAGGAGTCCATACAAAGTTGATCAAGGAGATGATTAGAAGGCTGGCACCACAAATGGCAGAAGATATGAGACTGTTTTGCTATTGGAAAGATACAGGTTAATAGATGGAAGAATATAATTTAAAATTAGTTAAACTTAGTGAAATCTATTGATAATATAGTTTAAATAAATAATTGATAAAGTTACTAGTTTATACAATGTTTAGTGTTATGATGAGTATAATTGGATATGAATATTGAATGGTACTCATGTAAGGAAGATTAGAAATCCCTTTGGATTATACATAAAGGTTAATTTTAAAAAAAAGAACCAAGTTAGATACAGTTAAAGTTTTGATTATTAGAGGGGAAATGTTATGATACAGGATATAGTCAAATAAAGGAGGGATAAGAATAACGACGTATATATAGATATGGATATACTGTATATACTCGAGTATAAGCCTAGTTTTTCAGCCCACTTTTTGGGCTGAAAAAAGCCGCCTCGGCTTATACTCGAGTCAGTGAAAAATTTGCCCGAAATGGAGGAGAAAAAGGGGCGGGGCCATGCCGCTGGGTGACACTCGTGAATGGCCCAGTGCCCCTGTGAGTTTCCCCTCCCTCTGTGTCAGTTTGCCGCGCAGCGCGCACCGCACCATCCCCCCTCCTCACGTTCTAATGTAATGCAGGGCTGTCTTACGATTCCCCTTCCTCCCCCTCCTGCCGCTCTGCAACGATGTCCCACCTCCTCCTTGTTATGGCAAGCAGCCACATAGCGATGTCCCACCTCCTCTGGTACAGTGATCCAATGATAGGAATCACTGTGCCGTGTGTCATAGGAGGCGGGACATCGCTCCCGCGGCTGCACGGGACATCATCATCACAGCGGGACATCAGCATCATGAGGTGAGTGAAGAATTTCATTGAATACACCGCTAGTTTACTGTTTTTCTTTGAAATAAATATTCAAAAACATTATTGGTATCTATTTTTATTTTTGAAATTTACCGGTAGCTGCTGCATTTCCCACCCTAGGCTTATACTCGAGTCAATAACTTTTCCAGTTTTTTTGTGGTAAAATTGGGTGCCTCGGCTTATATTCGGGTCGGCCTATACTCGAGTATATACGGGTAACATAAGGAAACTGGATGTAAATTTTAAACAGTGATTTGGAAAGGAAGATTAGAAAACTTTGTTATTAAATATTATGGATGTTTAGCTAGAATAGGACATAAGGATTTAGTTTTAGTGGAGGATTTTAGAAATAGTATTTGAATTTTTTGTAATTTTGGTATATTTTATGATGAAAGATGCTTAAACAATTATAGTCAAATGAAAATGGAGATATGATGATGGTGACATGTATAAATATTTCAGTTAAAATGCTTGAGAGAATATGAATTATGTTTGTTGACTGTGGAAGTGATGCACGAAAGTCTTTTTGTAACCAACTGATACACTTTCTACAGCATGTAAAGAAGGATGTTGTGTTTGTTTTAAATAAAAAATAAACATTTTTTTAAAAAAATAAAAACTAGGTAAACTTTTTGTGGCTTTTAGATAGTACTCACTTTTCAAGTACTGGTGGGATTACCAACTCAGGACGCATTAGTGCAAGATTCTGTAGCGCTTGGGCTGCCTCTAAACTTCCAGTTTTGCTAAACATTGCCAGCAGGACAGGTTGTATAATGCATTCTACAAATTCTGTTATGTCCTGATCAGTAAGCTTATGGCTATCGGGCACAGGAGTCAGCCAGCTCATCTTCTTATAGCGCTCACGATGCAGTCTTCTGACTATACTACTGGGTAGGCGCTGAAGTAGCTTCATTAGCTTATTCTACCAAAGAAAGGCAACAAAATTCATTCCAATTAATTAGAATCAAGGAAAAGAGCCAAAACTAATTTGATTATTACATTCTGTGCATTAAACAAAGTAAATCTAGACCCTTATTCAGCAACCAGTTATGTCTGTCTGTTATGAAGATATTTTATGTATTGGGCATAATGAGAGATGGACCAGAACCTTCAGTAAAGAGTTGGGATTTGATGTCAAGGAGATTGTGGGCACAGGAATATCCTTCTTATAGCACTGCAGAACAACAATATTTTCCATTCTTTTCTTGGTGCTATTATAGTAGTTAGTTATCTACTGGGAGAAGCAGATGGCTTTCCCATACTTCCTCAATCCCGTGATACTCAATCCCAAAAACTCATTAACTGGATAAAATTCCTTTACTGACAGCATCAGCAAGTCTGAAAGGAAGCTAAGCAGGCATTCAGCTCTGCCAACCAAATTCCAGGATTCTAAAAGTATTCTAATAAAGAAGTCTAATCCGATCTAATGTAACAAAGGGTGATGTGTAGTTTTGTACCATTTTCCATTGAAAACAATGGAATTTAGTTGGAGAGCTCATTAGCATAAACAACAGATGGGTAAACTAGCAGGCAGCCAGTGGTGCTTTTAAATGAACCAAAGGCAGAACTGATGCTTCGCTGCATTTTGAAGTAGCTTTTATTTTACATATTTCCTACTTCAATGACTATATCTTGGCATAATGACAGGCAGATTGATCAAATGTCAAGGCAGTTCTAATCCCTTTCTAAAAGCAAAACAACCCATATACTTGGTTCACAGATAATGTCTCTGAACCTACATCAGCTGAAACAGCATGACAGCTTCGAGTGCAGGAACTATTCTTGTATCTTGATCTTTTATGAATGATGCATTGCACGAAAATTTTTAAAAAAAACTTTGCATCAGGCATAATGCTATTCAGCCTTTACTACAGTTCACAGTACCATAAAGAAGCCATAAGGTAATTCCCTTCAATTTGCTGTTGGCTATGTAGATCTACTGTGCTTGGTTCATACATAACTTTGAGCTATAGTGAAAGGAAAGCCTGATTAGTACTGTTCAATATTGCTAATAATGATGCTTCAGACTCAGTAAACCAGAGGTGGGTTTCTGCTGGCTCGCCCCGGATCGGGCGAACCGGTAGTGGCAGCAGCGGGAGGCTCCGCCCACCCATCTGGACGCTTCTGCACATGTACTGAAGTGTCGCACGAGCACGCACACGAGCAAACCGGTAGTAAAATAAATTGAATCCCAACATTGCAGTAAACGAAGGGATTATATCTTCATTAATCTTTCACATCGTTAACATTGTTATATAGTCTCATGTAGCTATTATTACCCATCACACAAGAGATAGTAGAAGAATTGAACACTGATTTTGATAGCTATAACATTCTTTATAAATTAAATTTCTATTCCTTTCATCTTTGATATTGCTCATATCTGAAAACAGAATACTACTGTAACAACACCTCTTTCTCCCTTCCAGAGCCTTTTCAATAGTCACATTTTCCATTCAATTTTATAAAAAACAGGTGCATATTCTCGCCATAACAGCACCAGATTCTATTCCCCATGTTTTTTATAGTTCTGCATCTATTTGTAGATCATAATGTCTCTGGAAAACCAAACTGTTTCCTAAAAGCATTATGTATACTGTTGGTACTATGGAGACACTAAGAGTTGCTGCTACTCTTAGAATGTTTTAAAAATCATATTTAGCATGGACATTTTATTGAAATTAGTGCCTGAAAAAATGGATTTGACAAAATTCTATACCAACCCAAAATTTAAAGTCTTGATGTCAAGATTTAAAGAGAAGATACGCATATACTTACCAACCAGCGACCATTATTTGAGGGATGATAGAAAGATGCAATACTTTGGAATAATCCAGCCAAATGCTTTTGTACAAGCTTGCTTGGTCCACCCTATCCAAAAACAGAGATAACACAGCTATTTAATACAATTCCAAATCTGTAGTGCCATTTTAAATTCAGGTTTAATGTGCCCACTTTTTTCAGACATCAAAGTTATGGCTTCCATATTCTAACATGTAGAAATATGTGAAGAATGATATTCTACTCCAGAAAGGCAAAGTTATAATGTAAGTCAATTGTAAAATAGCTATCACAATGTATCATAGCTTCTACAATGCATGTATTTTTTCTTGTTAATAAGTTCCTAGAAATCAAGGATTATTCTCTTTCATTGACATTATTTAAAATACCGTATTTTTCGGACGCACCAGTGTATAAGACGCACCAAGATTTCGAAGAGGTAAGTAAGAAAAAAAGGGTTTTGCCTTGCCTAAGCCCCCAGCAGCACACTATAGGCTTCAGCATGGCTGGGACAAGGCAAAAAAGCCTCCGTTTTTGTGGAAAACGGCCCATTTTTCACAAAAGCCTGGACATTTTTGCCTTGCCCCAGCTCTGCTGAAGCCTGCAGAGTGCTGCTGGGGGCTGAGGCAAGGCAAAAAAGCCTCCATTTTTGTGAAAAAATGGCCCGTTTTTTGCAAAAATGGGATGCGGGGCAGGGCTTTAAGTGGCCCAAAATGGCTGTATGCGGTGTATAAGACACACCAACATTTCCACGCTCTTTTAAGGGGGGAAAGGTGTTGCTTATACTCTGAAAAAAAATGTATACCATTTTAGGATCTGTGATAATGCACCATTTCTCAAAATGTATATATTAGATTTACTGTAAAAATATTTCTCTATAATTGAGACAGACTTTTTGTGTATATATATCTGTTCTACACATGCCAGAAGCAGACTAGAAAATCTTCTGGTATCATTTCCAGGGAATATAAATCTTTCTTTCCTAGTTTTTGAAGGACAGGCCAGATGAAAAGTTCAGAGAAACAAAATTTCAGGATATATAAATATGAGAGAGGGTTGAAGTACTTCTCAGATAAGAATCTCTCCTTTTCTTTTTTATTGTTTGGGTGGGCTGGAGAACAGGATGTTCTCATTGTAGAAAAAAAATCTTTACAATAAATGCAATGTACAGATACACCTTTCTTGCTGACTGCCTCGTTCAGTGACTGCTTAAATTTAAAATGGACCTGAAAAAGTAACTTTAAAACCAACGCTGGAATTTACAACTTTTGCAGTTTCCTTCGATCACGTGATTGCCAGTACAGGTACTGTACTTAGTAGGGACCAGTTTAATAGGGACCACTTAATAGGGACCAGCAACTCTGCCTTAAGCAAAGCTTCGCTAAGTGGGAAATCACATATCCATAACTGTGCTTTCTAGCTGAAAGAGACAAAATTACTGTTTTACACCTTTTATCTTTGTTTATTTGTAAATTTTATTTGTAAAATTTATTTGTAAAATGTATAGGCTGACTATTTTACCTCTTGATTGCCCTCCTTCTGTGCAATGCTCAGATGCCTAATTATTGTCTTGTACATATCAAAAGCAATGCAATCACGCCTGGCAACTAGGCTGGGAGACATAGGCACACTATGTGAATGGCTTAGGAAATTCCTATGTCTCTGATCTCTCCTCTGAGGAGATGAGGGGAGAGAAAAAAATACAACTTCTGTAGGCAATCTTTGCCTGATCCCTTCCCACTATAGGTATGATCGCATTCCTTTCTAATGTAGAAGAACAAACTGCTTACTGTCTTGCAATCCCTTTTTCTCCAATCTCTCTGTTCTGCAAGAGTGGTGAGGGAGAAAAAACATAAGTTAGGCACAAGATAACATGTACTAACTATAATGGTGATCACGTGACCAAGAGATGTTGTGAAAATCATAAATGGGTGTAAAGTTCTTTTTTCAGCACTATCATACCTTTGAACAGTTACTGAACAAATAAGTGAAGACAACTGGTATTTTTAAATATTATACATATGCAGATAAGGAGATAAAGGCCATGAAGTCATAATTATCTACAACAGAAAACAACAGCCACATAGCAAAGAAGCTGAAATTTAGTTATCCAATATTATTTAACCAATAAGTTGTTAATCAGAATTTATTTGTCCGCCACATACTACCAAATTATAGTCAAAATGTGATTGTGTGCTGACCATTTCTTCTAAAGCTCTCTTTTGAATACTGAAGGGACATTCAGCATTGAAAACTGAAGGGACAGAGACATTCCATCATTTCTCCTGGAAGTCTTTATGAACTGTCCTCACCGTTCTGAGGGCATATGCTGTCTGTAAAGCAGTTGTTGCTATTTTATGTACAGTAGAAAAACAGTTCCAAGTATTGTAATTCAGGATTTTTACAAAGAAATTATCCATGTGAGCTCTTGCTTATTTTCATGAATTTGATGTTCATTAAAGTAGTAATTAATTTGAAATGTCAAATAAGTTGACTTATTTACATATCTATGTAACTGTACAGCTTCCTTATTTAGAAAAAAGATACTACCATCATAGCTGTGATCCACATAACTGCATGCCCTATGTCGTAAGCATTTGTTAGGAATCGTGGAACCATCATCTGATTGCTTCCTACTGGAAGATTCAAGCTACGCAGTATTCTAGTAAATATCTGCAGAAAAGGACATTGGGAAATTAAATAACAAAACTTCATCATGAATATTTGAACTTTGTTATACAATTGATCAGACAATTGAAACCCTTCACATTCAAAACCCAATCTCCAAAATACTCAATTTATAAACAAAAGTTTGATTAAAAGAGATGTCATTGCCACAGAACTAATGGGAAACTCTCTAAATTAAACTCATATGGTGGAAAACTGAAATTTCTGCTTTAGAAATCTATATTGAGATGTCTCTTTATTAATGCACATTTGCTATTGCACAGCAGCCACTTTCACATCTTGACAAATTGTTGACTGGCATGCATGCAGGCCAAAAGCATATGGAAAGCATCTACATAACTTGCTAAAGAAATTCAATTAGCCCACTAGATAGTTCCTTTTAAGTCAACCAAATATTCAGTATTGCAAAATCAATTTCTGCTCTGGACACTAAATGTGATGACCCAGCTCTCAACATTACTGTTTAAAGAGAAGAGAAGCTAATCATAGTCCCAATGAATTTTAAAACTGCAACTAAATGTTGTAATTAAGTGATGAATTAGCTTCAGTTCACAGAAATTAAATTATAAAACATGACAGTTGCCATGGCTGCTAAAAAATATATAAAAATAACAGGTCACTGTTTTGCCCATTACAATCACATTCCTGCAGCTTGGAACCACATTCATTCTTCAAAAGTTTTATTCTTTATAGCAAGAAACAGGAATCCCGGCAAATATCATGACGGTAGATTAAATTCAAGTTCCCTGTGTGATCATTTTGTTTGCCATACTTTAAAGGGAATAGATCAGTAGAAATAACACTCTTGTTTATGTTTTTTTTTCTTTTATATAAACAAAAATCCTTAAAATATATTTAAGTGAAATTTAATAGATAGGGCAAGACAGAGAATTTTAGAAAACTGCCCTTCTAATAAAAAGTTAAATGTTAATCACAAAAAGTTATAAATTACAACTTTTCAACTTTGTTGACCAGATAAATGATTTTAAATGTAATAAATATATTTAAGTTAGGGACACAATTTTTATCTTCAGAGCTAAAATAATGAGTGAAAGAGACAGAAACAGAATGAAATGCATGTTTTATCAAGAGAGAAAGCACTTGCCAGTATTTCTTGTTAATATTTGTAGTATTTTCATATTAAATATTACCTTTGGAATATAGGGATCCCAGTTGATGTAGCCTATGTTATCAGTGGCCAAACGTGCAAAAAGGTTGACTAGATGCTAGAGCAAAAAAAGCACAGACCACATTTTCATGATACAACATCAACATTAGCATAGTATTAAGGTTTATTCCTGCTTTTTTCTGTAGTTTTCTCAAGAAGTAGGATCAGATTATTTCATCATACACCATGGGATCATAAAGGATAGCAGGTGGGACACGAGTTAATAAGAAAAAAGAAATATAATTATAAAGAACATTTACAAAAGGAATAACTATAATATTGAGATGCATAAACAGGACTGAGAAGGCCTTTTGGTTTATTGGAAACTAAAATAATAGATCCTGGGATAGAGGTAATATAGTAAAGATGATGAGCATGTGGCTTTCCAGCGGTTGCTGAATCCTGACTGTGGGGAGCTGTGGGGAGCTACTATTCTGCAACATCAAGAAAGCCAGATTTCTCACAAAAACTAGAAAATATAGAACCAGAAATTAATAACAATGAATTCTCTTAACAGATTTCTCCCAGACAAATTTGCAATAGACAAATTTCAATTAGGCCTTGGTTAGGGTTCTATACAGCACTGCTAAAATACCTACTAGCTGTCCCATTATGTCAGACGAAAACCCAGATTCATGAAGGCCAAGGTTTACAAAGACTGAACCTCATCAACGGATACAAATAGAGAAAGATTATGAGAAAGAAGAATTTTTCTTCCTCTTGTCACCTGGGAGGTGACATGCAGGTGGGTTCTGGCAGTGATCTATGTTTCTCTACATGAAGAGATAATGACCCAACTTTTCAAGGAAGGCTGTGATTTGCCCTCTTCCTAAGAGGTCATCACTAGTTTCCATCCTATAATTTTCTTACTATCGCCACTCTTCCCTTTTTGGAGAAGGTTTGAGAAGATGATTGTATTGCAGCTCAAGAAGTTCCAAATATTTTTTTCCCAGCTTTTGTAAAAATATTTGCTTCTGGTTTCCAGAGATTTATAATAATTAGGTTTGGATTTTCAGTCTAAAGGAACCCTAGCATTCAAACAAAAAATAACTCCTGCACAGTATGACAATTAATAATCAAACTTATAATTGTACAACTAATAGATTAAAAAACTTTAAATTATTTCAATATTTCCAGGCACCATTATTTCTAACCCAATTATCTACATATCATCTTTGTAGTAAAAAGAAATAGGGAAAATAAATGTGGCACATTACTTACCCCTTCCCATTGTGGAAGATTTTGAACTGAAACCCAAAGGCCTAGAAATTCATCAAGCCAGAGCCTGAAAGACAATGAAATCCCACCAACAGAATTTTGATGTATGAAAATAATTTGTTCCCAATATCTAATAATGCATTCTTAGTACATTATACATTTCAAAAACAATGTGTGTGGGTATAGCCCTATCTATGAAAGTGATTTTTATTATGCATAGTGAAGAAAAATGATGTTCAACATTATTTGTGCTTAAGGCCACACATATTAGACATCCTCCATCTGACAAATCTCCAGCCATACTGCTGGTTGTAGAATTTGAGAAAGGAAACAATCAACAGTACAAATTTTTAATAGTAATGTTATTAAAAATCATAATTAAAAATAAAAATACAAACTAAAAAAGAAAATAGAAAATAGAAGGTGCAGAAAAGAAAAATAGTAAAGAAAAAGTTAAGAAATTTATAAAGAAATGACTTCACCCTTCATCACAAGTATAAACAAATGTAGTAACCTATCACCTTCTCTTAAAATAGAACTAATGATCACTTCTTCCTTTATCCCATCTCTTATCTGTAAACAAATCCTCAAAATCTCATTGTTCAGTCCTGATCAGCAAAAGTCCATTAAGGTTAAAATATATCTATTTTAATCTTGATACAAAAAACCAACTTTGTATTTCCTTCTTTGACTTTTAACAATCTTAATCCCTTAAAATAATGTCCTAGGAATTTGATTTTTTTTGTCCTGAGCAATGGTGGCACAGCCGTAGAATGCAGTATTGCAGGTTGACTCTGCCCATAGCCAGGAGTTTAATTGTGACCGGCTTAAGGTTGACTCAGTCTTCAAGTCTCTTTTGTAAATCCACTATGGAGAAGTTTTATTTATTTACATAAACAACACAAGGCAGCAAACATATCCAACAGACCCACAACAATAACCCTGTGAGGTGCATTGGGCTGAGAGAGAATGACTGGCTCAAGGTCACCCAACTGGCTTTCATGGGTAAGTTGGACTTGAATGAACCCTTGTTTTCTAGCCTGGTCGCCTTAATCACTAGACCACTCTTGGTTTGTTATTTGTAAATCTCTTTTAATTGTTAAGACATCAGCTACTTTCATTTGCATGTTCAGTGCAGCATCTTTTTCCATATAATTCATGTAGTCCATAATTTTTAAATCACTTTCAGATCAATTTCATTCTCGTCCTATAAAACTTGTAAAATTTATAGCAACTTTTAAACACCCTCATTCTATAGAGGCAGGCATTTTCAAAATTAACTTCTGGGACCATTGTTCAAAAATATCCTTCAATGTGTCCAATGTTAAAATATTTTGCCCCACTCTATTAATAAGGCAAATTTAAATGTTCTTTTCCTTTAATTGTAATCTTTGTTCTTTCTAGATTCCTTTAGTATCCAACCTTCAAGTTTCATCCTATCAATTTTTTAAAAACAGAATTCAAAACAAAGCACATTTTCCAATGGGAAAGATTCTTATAATTAATTACAGAATCTTATTTCAAATCCATCTAAACCAGTGGTGAAATCTAAATTTGTTTGCCACAGATTCTGTGGACATGGCTTGATGTGACTGGGTGGGTGTGGTCAACTTTTTCCCCACACTTTTTAAAGCATTTTTTTCTTGCCGGTTCGGGCCAATAGGCAGGAAAAAATGCTTTAAAAAGTGGAGGGGGAGGAGCTTCCGATAATCATGTGTCTCACAGCTGATCCAGTCGATTGTCAGAAGCTTTCCCCACCACCACACTTTTTAAAGCATTTTTTTTCCTGCCCGTTCGGGTGAATAGGCAGGAAGAAAAAGCTTTAAAAAGTGGGGGGGATTGCTTCCGACAATCGTGCAGCTCACAGCTGATCTGTGCTATCATCAGAAGTTTTTATTTCCACTTTTTAAAGCATTTTTTTCTTGCCTATTCGCCCAAACCGGCAGAAAAAAAATACTTTAAAAGGCGGAAAAAAAGCTTCCGAGCCACGCAATCCTTGGAAGCTTTTTTTTTACTACTGGTTCTCAGAACCAACAACAATTGTCCCTACCCGTTCAGTCAAACTGGGCCAAACCGGGAGTTAGACCCCTGATCTATACCTTTAATTTAGTTGTAACATTCCAAAATCAAAATCTAATTCACTCTTTTCAACAGAAAAAAATTAACTTGTATTTAAAACGTTTTTTGCTACATATTGAAAAAAATTCATCCAGTGCTATAAAGTGTGTTGATTCAAAGATTGTTAATAACTGAAAAGCAGCTAACAATTTCCAAAAGTGGTTAGAACAGGAATTATTCAAATTTAGTGTCTTTCTGAAGGCAATGACTGCAGTTTGAGGGAAAAATAGTTATTCCCTTGTCTCCCACAGTTCTAACGCTACCACAGATCACTGTGTTACGATGTCCTCTTGAGGAGCAATTTTATGGAGTACTTGAGTGATTTCAAGTCCTTTGCTTGTCTGCAGAGGAAATGCAAAGAGACAATCTACTCACTGGCTCTTCATGCTGCAACAGTTGTCTGCTGAGTCTTCTCTGAAAGTCCTACAGCACAGGCTTTCAAGAGCATAGTTTATATTGGGGTGGGTAACCTGGAGTCCTTTTTTGTGATTCCAGATATCTCTTAAACCACACCACCAAATTTCATCAGTGAATTACAGATAATCAGTGACTCAGTTTTCCTCAACTTTGAAGCAAACAACACACGAGAACTAAAATTGCCTTAATTGTTCAAAAAGACAAAGGAAAATTTCAACCTTCATGCACACACAGAAAAGAAATACATCAATTTCTTATTAAGCACTCTGTAAATACAGTGTGTACTTTCATTAATCTTTGTAATGATTAAAACACTGGAGACTCATTGATATTTCAATTTTTTGTAACTGAATTTTAGAAGTCGGTTAGGAAAAAATTGACATTTTATGTTGACATTTGTGTTGAGTAACAAAATATAAACAAAAGTTTAAAATATGAACCTTATTAAATATTTGCCATGATTTGGCAATACCAACTTAAACTAAACCAGAATAAGGCAGGCCTTATTTTCTAAGTTTACAATCTGATCATATTTGTAGGCAAGCATACAAACCTTTAAAGCTGATTTTAAATGATTTTAAATAGCAGAAAAGACTATTATAGATGAAGGTTCTGTTTGTGATTCCAGACCACTGCAGTAGATGTTAAAACTGCTAGTGCATTTACTGTACCCAATCAATGCAAACCATTATTTCACAGATAACTATGCAAGATCTGTTCTTTTGAGTCCCTATTGACAAAAACAAACAAACAAACAAACAAACAAATTCCTGTCTTAGCTTCTCTGGCCAGCAATATATCTAAAACTCCCAAACTGCATACTAGATAATTCAGAGAATAATATACAAGAATATAAACTTCCATGCATTAAAATTCACCTCTCAACTCAGGATAGCAATTTTGTTTAATTTTTGAAGAAAGCTTCATTTCTTACTACAAAACTACCTCCCAGACCTTGATCTGACAAGCGAACACATCCTTTGATAAGAAGATGAAAGCAGAATTGCTCAAATGGGTGGGATAATATTCCCACAATCCGCAGAGCAGAGAAAAATGTCCCTTGCCTCATCAACCTAAAGTTTTCTTGGGCACTTGTCATACAGTCCTGTCCAGTCTCTGTAAGCATACTTTACTAACAAAAGTAATATCCCAGGGACTTTTAGAAATTCTCTGTACTTGAAGAGGGAACATAGTGCCATAACTTTGGAACTTTTTTCCATTTATTTAGAAAACACATCAAAGTAAGCAAGCGACTGTTGATTTCACTATATTGTTTAGCTAAGATTATTTACTAGTAAACAAGGCATGACTTCTGTTCCAACTCTTTCTCAAGACTTTCTTTCTCAAGATATTTGCAACTTGAGATTAAAAGGGCATTGCAACATATTTTTTCAGTGCTCAAGATTGCAGCCTAAATTTCCTCCTACTGCATTTTCAAATTAGGTTAACCTAACCAGTACATCTGCATGGCTGTTTCTTACCCCTGACCTATATTCTACTTTAAGGATATTGTTGGAATTATTTCTGGTACCATCTGGCACAGCTTGACTGATTGGCAGTATGTGGCCTCTTCAATCTACCTATAGTCCTTGGAAGTTCATCAGCATTGAGTAGCAAGTCCACAATACAGTTGCCTTTTCAAGTCTTCAGTGAGTCTTCTTCTGACTCTCAGCCAATTTACTTTCTTTAGCAATCTCCTCTGGACATCCCCTGAAGCTAACAAGGCTTTGTCATCCAATATGATATACCATCCTTTCTAAGTTAGAAAAATCAGCCCACATTACTTTTCATTAAAATAACAATTTTTCAAAGCCATTATTGCCTAGACCCATATTAGAAGCCAATCTTTACACCTTCTACATCAATGTTTTCCTAGTTCTTCCTTTCCTTTGTGGAAAAAGAAATGTAGCTCAACAGCTCCTTCTCCTACAACATTTTCTTATGGAAAACTAAACAATCACTTCTGCTTACTAAAACAAAGTGTTTGTTGGTGTTTCTGCATGGATATGTGAAGTGTTGGTAAGAAGTCTTGACTGAATCCGAGCTGTCACAAGGAGATTAAATTAATTCACTGTATTATTTTTGAAACTTTGAAATGTAATATTACATTACTAAGCAGTCATACATTACACGAAGTGTGCCAAAGATGCCAAACTTATTTAACCACATCAGTGACAGGAAGTGACATTAGTCAGATTTCTGCACATGGCAAAGCATTCCAAAAGGCCCCTTAAGCTTAGAAGACATTTTCACTTTTGTAAAATGAAAGGCATTATTAGTACAATAAGTTTTTTTCTCTTCTTGAGGTTCTGGCAATTGAGCAACCTCACAATATCTGGACACAGGCCCTGGAATTTGATCCAAAAACAGGGCACCAAGAGGACTGACTTGTTAAGGCTCAGAACTTCAATATAATTTTGCTTCAGAGTTTTTATTATAGTTGGTATAACAAATTAATAAAGTTCCACAATTTTTAGAATTTTATCAAGAACTGAATTAAGCAACAGTATTGATAGAACTTCACTGAATACATACTTTTAACAGAATACCACCATCCCACTAGACTAGACTACTGTTTCTAGAGAAGCAATTTTAGGTGAATTGGTAAAATTTTGTCCCTTAAAATTTAGCATTCAAAACAAATGTAGCAAGGCAGTACAATAGTAATTATTATATGTGATAGTAAAGTCCAAGTTCACAAACATCAGCTTTAAATGAAATAGAACATCATATAAAATGCTGCAAAGCAACTTACTTAAAACCTTTGTGATGGCACTCTGGAGGAAGAGTGGTAGGTAGAAACAGTTCAAAATAAGTGATAGCTTTTTGCATGGTAACATCAAAAGGGCACATTAATGGCCGCCATTCATCTAACATCTCTGCTGTGGCACTTTCTGGGAAATAACTAACAAGAAGGATTTTTGCATCAACATGTATTACTTACTTATAAGTAATCCCTATCAATAAATCTGAAATACAATTCATTAAGAAACAATAATAACAATAAAAAAGTACAAATTAAACATGTTTCTGAGACCAACGATCTACTAGCTAGATATTCACAGCATGGAAATCACTGCAGTTGCCAGCTTTGTCTCATACAGTAAGTAGGACATTTCATAATTAGACTTCTTCATCCAAGAGAATCCTCTCCCAATAAAGGAGAATATTTGTAGCTTAGAGTTGAAATGAGGGGTGCTTGGTGCTCTCTGAGTCTGATTGTTTTCTTGGAGATGTTTCACTGATAATGTTATCTACTGTAGTTTGGGTAATGAAACGTCTGCAAGAAAACAACTAAGCTCAGAGAGAATCAAGGCCCCCTCATTTCAATCCTGAGCTACACATATTCTTTTATAGGTGTGTTACAATTAAATGAATCAAAAATATGTTATATCTTCAAACTCCTTGTTATTTAAGACACATGCATTGTAATTTCTGCAATTCTGCAAATTTTAAAACACTTTAAAATAATGCAAGAGATATCTTGAAATATAATCATGGAAGTGTAAATGTCAAATAGTCACTTTATCCGGTCCCTTGTGGTCCCTCATATATGAAGTAGGGATAATTTTCAGTAATGGGAGATTCCCAACTTTTTTAGCTAAACCTTGTTGGCATTCTAAGCAACGCATTTATTTGACACAATTTTCTACTCCACCACTGAAGGTACAACTTAACCGAGGACTCCTGTTACTGGCAACAAGGCCCTATAAATGCATAGTTTTTTTCAATTTCATAAAAAAGATTGTGGAAGGTAGTCTCACTATCAAATAGTTTAAAAAGTACACAGAAATTGAAAATGGTTAAAGTACTTACAGTCTACAATTTTTCACAAGAGTCTTCAAAACACTTTCTACTGAGCTAAAAGAAGAGAAAAAAGGGGGGAAATGGTAAATAAATTACAGTATCTTACTTTAGAAGAAGAATATAGTTATATAATTATGCAAAGCCTAAGATGGCATTGATTCAATTTCCCATTAAATATGTACACGCAGCAGTTAAATTTACTAAAAGATGCATACTTACAAGTATTACACTTTATTTTTGATTTTGCTTCTATTTCCCCTAGAGTACTGCTTGGGCCACATATGGAATTATTTTTTTCCTTGTATCCCAAATACTACACTGAGTGTGTTTCAGTTTTTAAAAACAAAAACTCACATAATAGTAAATCAAGTTTAAAATACTGCATCACATATGCAAACTTACTTGCCAATTATTTTCGCTGTTAACACATTTTGAGATGCTACAAGTTTTTTAAAGCCTTGTCTTATGTCCAAAGGAGGTATGCCTGGAGAATTGTTGTGTCTATTGACAAGAGCATTCAAGGGCGCTCAAGCAATGGCTTATTTCAAAATGCTCTATAATACGGATTATCTAGTCTTATTTCAAGCTGTTTTCTGATGCACTTTTGGCACTGAAACCTCTTTACAGTTTGTCAAATTGTCTTCTGGACTGGTTACCTACACTGAGATAAATGCTTTACATGATTCTGATCTCATCTGATGCATATGTTTCAAAAGGTATTGGCGAACTAATCTGATTTTTTTCACAAAATAATTTTGCTGCAGAGTTCCACATTGCTTTATTTGTTTTCTGTGAATTCTAACACCCTAGCAATTAGAAAAATAAGTCTAGAAATTTGGATTATAGGATTAACAATATTCTTGTAGCAATCAGATTTTTCCTCCTATCTAATTCAGACATGACAGCTCAGTTATACAGAATGCTGTTGCAATTCACATAAAAGGAACACTTTTAAGTAGAGTATGTCTTTGTCAAGAATTAAAATGGCATATGCATTTCAGAGTGTCTCCTATCAGATCTTTTGAGGTATCAGAAACATAAGATAAAAATGACTCTGCTGTAAGAATTCATGCTTCTGGAAAATTAGTTTTATTGTAAACCACAAGTCTACCTCTGCAAAAGTGAACCTTCATCTTACTTGTAATCTTCAAATAAAGTGGTATCATTCACAATACACATTTCTGAGATCTCATTACATTAGTGAATATTAAACAAAAAAAATCCCGTTAATTAAAAATATCTCTGCAATCAGACTTTAAATGGTTAAGGATCAAAGTATTTTAACAACTCATTTTTCCTTTATTAAATTGCCTATTTCAGAGAGTAACTAAGAGAGGTTCCTATCTTCATAAATACAGTTAGATATGTTTATGGACCTTCATTATCATAGTGTCAGATTTCTGAAGTGCCCTCCCCAGAAAACAGACTTTATCACAATAACTGTAATTTTAAAATATTTTTCCTTAGATATTCTCTCTCTCTCTCTGGCTGTGTATATAGTTGCTACTGCTTTCTTACTACATTTCACAGTTATTTGGGAACTTCTAATATTGAATTAATTTTGAATTATTTAAAAAGTTCTCCAACTTGAAAGGATCGGTAGAAACATTTAAAAATAAGAAAAAATAAATAAATACATTCTTTATTGATTTTTCATGCACTTATTTCTTTAAGGTTTTTAAGCAGGAATAGTGCTATATTTTAGAAGATTGATTTTATTTTTAAAAAACCATATGCATGCCATTTCTTTTTTATTTTAACAATCTTAGTCCTGAGTGTACCTATGACTTACTAGAGTTAAGTAACAGTACAAAAATAAGCAACATTCTTCTGGCACAATAATAATAAGATTAATATTCAAATCTATACTGCACTGCACTGCACTCAGGAGAGTGAAACTTCTAGTAATATTAAATTATGTCCATATAAAAGCCATTTTCATTCATACTAGCTGATCTGAAAAAGAAACAGTTTTGCTAAAATAGAAACTCAGTAACGGTTTTCTGCCTACAAAATAATATCCTTCAGCTAGAAGGATTCTAGGAGTTAAATTACCCAAGAGGCAAAAATGTAGAAGCAAGAAGCTAATCAAACGCTAACTGTAAAACCCTTGTTATCCAACCTCTTTTTTAATAAATCATAAATACCTGATAAATCAAAAGGCAATTCTGTCTCTAAAGTCACAGAACATTGCTAAAACGAAGTATGACTGCAGGCTCTGGAGATAGTCATAAACGCCTACTGGTTGCAAAAAAATCCAAATTTTGATCATGTCACTGTGGAGATGCTGTAATTATTTTAAGTGTGACAACCGGTCGTAAAATTATTTTTCAACCTGGTGTAATTTTAAATGGTTGCTAAACAGGGCAGATGTTAAGCAAGAACTACTTGTATATGATAAATAAGCCATGTTGCTTTCTGACGGAAATTATTAAGTCTCATTTTTTCCCAAGTTCACCATTGTACAGCTTCAAAAACCTAGTCCATCAAGGGGCTGTGTTCAAGATCCATCTACTTAATATTCCAGGGAAAGATAGTGGAAGGGAAGGGAGTGTGAGTGACTGAAAATGCAAGGCACTCTATTATATAGCCTGCTGCCAAGCTTCCAAAAATGATTGGTTGGAAGCATCCAAGCCATGCCCAATACCGCCCGCTGAATTGAACAAGCCACTGATGTAGTAAAGCCTTGCCAATATTCTCCTGGATACCTGGCAGCAGTCACTGAATTCCCAAATCCTAGACTCAGATGATGTCATTGTGTCATACAAACTTCAATAGTAAGAAGGTATGACTGAGTTAGTTAGTGGCTGACAAGGTTAAGCAAGCTGAGTGAATGCAGTGAGTGAGCATTTGTCTAAACTGTTTGTTGTTAAAAAAATTTCCACAGCAAATAATCTGTTATACTGTAATGGCAATTAATTACATTTAAGTTAGTGTGTATTGTTATCACAAACTGAACTGCAGGTATAGGCTAATATTATTTTAAATTCAAATAACTCTTATTCTACATTTTTAGTCATTTTACCAACCTATGTATTGAATTAAATTCATGCATTTCTAGAATATTCTACAAATTATGCATAAAATCAAGTATAATTTGTTAGGCACCTAAAATATAACTTAGTTGTTAACAGGCAATTAGCAAGTAGCTATACTTTTCAGCCACTTCACACACATATATTTTATTGTAATTCAATTTAAATACAGTGCGACATTCCCATAAATTGTGGTGTCATGTTAACATTGGATTTTTCAGTTTTATATGCAGGAAGTTACAGGTACATGACAAATGTTACAATTGAACAGGCCATGCACAAAGAAAACATATAGGCCAGAGCTACATAAAAGCAAAATAATTGTCCTTACCACCTATGTAAAACATTAAGCACAAATGTTTTAGGTGAAGACAAGCCTGGTCGACATGAACTGAACATAAAGAAAAAAAGATTTTAAAACAAAATAATGAAAAAAGCAATTGTAGCATTTAAACCAAGTAATGCTAAAGCCACAAAAATCATTATTCATACTCCTTTTATTTTTAATTCATTCTTCCAAATTCATCTAAAGTGAAATATAAATTGTAAGCAATGTTGTCAGAACACCATGAAAGAAAAAGTCGCACTGCACCATTTAATTTCAAAACCAGCTTGCCTGAAAAACGGAAAGGTTGCTTTGGCATTTATTGCTTCCCCTTTAGTCCCTTTTCAGTTTGTATCCGGGAATCTGTTGTTCAAAGGCAGACTAAGCACCAAAATTTTTATTATTTATTAATTCAGTTTGCCTGACTGAGGGCAAAATTATTAACTTGGAAGTACATGTTTTACAAAATAAGTTAAAAATTCAATTATTAGTGTCACTGTTTAAAAGACTGTAAGCAGCAGCAAGGCTAGAAATATATCTGTTTCAAGCATTGTCCCTTAGCATTAAATAGCTAAATATTCTAAGAATAAAATTACTGTACTTTATAGGATAAACCCCAGCCATTCAAAGTTGAGAAAGGAATTTTCCTCATGGAGGTAGATAGAAGCAATGTTACATGTTAAATCAGATAAAACCAACTCAGTAACATCTGTTTTGATGGCATCGGCATAAAGTAAAGGACTTTTCTAGTCTTATAATCCATAATGCCGTTACCTAAAAATTCAATAGATTAAAACCTGATCATCATATATGCAAAGAGCATCTAAAATATGCCTTGTCTCTACCAAAGCATTAGTTTCCAAAAGTGGATAGATTCTAGTTTTGTGCAGGCATTCGGTCTACTCATACAAGGCCTAAAAGCAGGGAAGGAATATGGCCAAATGCATTCCCAACTCTCAAAGTTCTCATTCCTCAAATCTATAACCTATCTACACTGAATAAAAAGCACAAAGGAAGTTTTTATTTGCTGGGATAATATTTACATACCCATATTTCCTAATTCATTAAACTCTCCAGTAAACCTACAAAGTGTTGACATAAGGCTTATGTACTTTTCTATTTGGGAATGTGAATGGTCAGTTTTCATTTCATATCTTATAAAGTCTGAAAAATATTTTTCTCCGAAATAGGGCTATCATATCTGGACTATAAAAATCCACAAAGAACTGTAAGTTTTTGTTGCCATTAATGCTCCTTGGATTTTTGTAACTCAGATCTGGAAGGACTAAACATTTTTTTAAAATAGCTAAAGTATTCCTTTAATAAAATATGACCATGTTGCTTTCTAAAAAATTTCCATTTTTTTCCACAAAATGGAAAAAAAACAGAAGAAAAATGAACATCTGCTGTAAAAGAAAAATGAAATTATTTAAAATTTATGTAGATTCAGATCAATGAAAGAAAACATATAAATCACAAGGAACAAAATTCAATATAAGAGCAGTGTGAGGATATTGTGTAAATAAAACAAAACCTTTAAAATCTTACTTTGGAAACCAATTCAATCCAAGATGTTCTGTCTTAGAATACAATATACGTTCCAGCATTTCATAAAGTGGTCTCCAGGGCAATTCTAAATCATCTCTTGACAAAAGTTCTTTTTTTCTAAGTTAAAAAACACACATAAAGACAGGAATTGAATTTGAATCATTACTCACTGACAATTCAGCTGACAATTTAAAATATTCTAAGAAAACCTCTTCGAGTAACCGCATAAAATTGTAGATCCAGATCTAACTCTTACAATGGTAAAAGAAAAAGATTATTTTAATCAGGATTATCTGTTAATCAAGCTTTCAAATAAATTAATTACATTTAGATTTATGTATGATTAATGCGGGGGGAGCAAGAAACGTAATGCTAGAAAACCACAATATTATCCAACTATTCATTTACAGTATTTCTCATTGAGATATGAATATTACATCAAAACTGGCACTCAACATATTCATTGATATAGATCCTTGCCTAGCAAAACCCTTTTCTATACTTAAATTAGCATAAACCAGTGTAATTTGGGGCAACAGAAATTACAATACATCTAAGGATGATAAATGCAAAAATTAGAGATATATAGTGGTTGGTTTTTAATGCATTCTGAAAATGTAAGTTTGAACTTGACCAAGTCTTTAATCTTTCCCCAGAATTAGAAAAAAAGTAAGAGTACTTGCTGCTTTAGTCTGGCTAGGTTTTTGCTACTTCTGATTACTTATATAAGGCCAGCATGAAACAAAATACCAATCAAACTTGACAAAATCTGTTGACCCTCTTAATTTTAACAACAACTACCCTTATCTCCAGCTATGGATTATGATTTATATAGATTACGGGTTTCAAACATGCAGTGTCATCTTGCTGTCACGTGACATTTTACGATGTTTTTTCCCTTTTGGAGCTAAGATGGATGTGGCCTGTGTGTGACATATTCTGCCCACAGGCCACCAATTTGACACCCCTGATATAGATAGAAGAATGGTGTAAAGCAAAACTTACTTCAGCAAGTTTATTAAAAGTCGAGCAAAACCTTGCATCATGCTGATCTCCAATTTTGGAATAGTTACTAGTTCATACAACAGCTTAATGAAAAGAACATGATCTTCTTTACTAAAATTTCTCCCATACAGCCGGAGATACCTGTAAAAAAGAAAATTTTAAATACTGTAGGTAAGGTATTTAATTTATCCACATCCTGTTAGTGTATACAATGCAAAAAAAGTAAATATAATCAAAATGAATGGAAAAGTACAAAAAAACAAATACTAGGTATAATACAATTATTCATAGTGAATTCATGTCAAGACAGCTTACAAATAAATGCAGACCTTTTCAGGTATTCCTTTGGGGGTTATGCAATATGCAAACCAAAGAAAACAAATAGGATCAAGCCAAAAGAATAAAAAAGGAAGAAGATTAGATATGGCATACTTTTATCTAATTTATATTGTTATTCATTATATCCATTATTTTATTCCTATACTATTCACCCAAACCAACCTTACTTCTCCATACTCATGCACCACCACATATATTGCCTTTTATTTAAACTCTTTTGAGGATTTCATCAATTTCATCTACCATGACGTCTTACATTTGCATCTGTAGTCAACAGACCTTCTAAAGTTAGCATGAGTATTATTTTTGCATTTATCCATATATGTATTAAATAATCAAGAGGAAATTGCATATTCTTTTTTCACTCCTTGCTCAATGTTGAACCATTCACTAAGCATTCCATTAACTCTCAAGCATGATTTAATTCCGCTGTGCACTGTTCCTATCATGTTCAGCTTCCAGCTATTGAACTGCATATTCAAGTAAACATTCCACAATTCACATTTTCTATTTTATCAACTTTGTCAACAAACATAATAAAAATCTTTCTCACATTCCTACACATATAAAAGATCTGTAGAAACTAATTGTACTATATACCCCTGCCTTATATTTTGTAGATGTCAAGATAGTGATCAGATGAGCAATTTGTTGAATTAGCTTGTGTGGATGCTTTGAGTTTTGTTGTTGATTTTTTTTATCCACCTTCATCCACTCCAGGGTTGTGGGAATCCTCCACTGAAGAACTTTTCAGGGGTGGGGGGGCAGCATGGTACTTATCACCTCCCTGGCCCACAGCAAAGCCCTAAGTACAGCTAAAGTCTTGATGGTTGCTGCAGTTCATGAGAGACTACTTATGTAAGGTCTGGCATCTGGAAAGTGTGCAGATATTGTGGAGGCAGCAAGGAGTGCTGTGTGTCACTTCCTTGGTGGAAAATGGTGGAAGTCACTAACATCATTCTAATGCTATGGATAGATCTATCTCTGGTTGCCTTTCAACTCCCTGGTGTTACTACTTTCTGCAGGAAGAAATTCAATCATTCCAGATAAAGTGCCACAAGTGTTGTCTGCAGTCCTATGGGAGAAAGACTCACATGACTCTGACTCTGGTATGGGTATGAGTCTGTATTAGGGATTATCTTATAGTAATAAACACAGGAAAACATCAATACTTCTTTGCCTGTATTTTGTCCATTGATAGCTGTCCAGTGGTTGTTTACTGTACCCTATTGGGTTGGGAAGAGTTCAGATTATTGATGATCCAAGGGGACTATTCAAGCTACCTGTTGGATAAAACTGTTCAGGTTTGTTTCAACTCAGACTCTGACTGAGCAGGATGAGCCAAGGTACAGCAGCTGGAGCATGGTCTATTGGCATTATCTGGGATGACTCTGAGTTGGTGACTCCTGAGGAAATAGAGAGGGTTTTCTGGGGAGTTAATTTGACCATGTGTTTCTGGATCTGAGCCATTCCTGGGTAACAAAAATGGTTAAGATTAAGCCACAGTCAAGCCCATGCTGTGGCATTAGTCTTCTTCCTGCCTTTAGAGAGACAAGGTGTAGCCCCTCCTTGGAGCTAATGGTTTTTGTTACCTCTTCAAAATAGTCCAGGCCAGGAAACCAAAATAACTTTTATTGTAAGGTGACAATAACAGAATCTTGCAGATCTGAAAGCATTCCCCTCCGCCACCGCCTTTATGTCCCAGATAACAGTAATTCTGAGACACAGTCTCCATCCCCATTCCTGCCCTGGATTCAGATTTCTCTTTTAGGAAAGTTATTCAGGTTACATTTCTTCCTCCCATCTCTCAAGGTGATTTTCACAGCCTATTACAGTTTTTGATAACTATCAACTGATTCCCACCCTCTTTTTTGAGGGAAGTTTGTTGAGAAGATGGTTGGTCTGCAGCCAATGAGAACTCTTGAGAAACAGATTATTTAGACTTGCTTTCGTCAGTTTTCAAACTGGGATTTAATAATGATATAGCTTTGGTCATGCTTATAGATGACTGGTGGCAGAGTCAGGATGAAGGTAGTACATTCATTCCTGTGGTTCTTGATTTCTGAATGGCTTTCAATACCAATGACCACGATAGCTCCATGTGTTGGAAATAGCTCCATGTGTTGGGAATTGGGGACATTGTTTCATGGTGATTCTCCTCCTTTTCATGGGGCTGGTTCCAGTTAGTGTTAGTTGAAAGGGAGAGACAGTCCCATCACTGCCCCTTTGTGGGGTACTGCAGGGTTCAATTCTCTCGCCTCCTTTTCACATCTACATGAAACTGCTGGGTGAGGTCATCCACCTGTTTGGGGTTTGATATCATCACTACATTGATAGCCAATTATATCTTTTGATCCTAGTTTGGTCAAGTGAGACTGCCAAGGTCATATCCCTGTACCCGGATACTGCATATAATACCTTTGTGAAAACTTGAATAATGTTATTTATCAGCAAAATCAGTAGCACCTATTAGGGCAGGGCTGTCAAATTGGATTTCTTCCGACCAGAGATGAGCTTTGTCATTTCCCTTCCATTCCTGCCTAGGTAGGCATCATGCTGATTTGCCTCCCTGTATCCCTCTTTTTACACTCTTTCTCCTCTTCCCCCCTTTTCTCTTCTCTCCCCATTGCACACCTACTTATCTTACATGCCCTTTCACACTGTCAATGCCCCTGAAACCCAAAGAGCAGTGGCAGCAGCACCAGCGGCAAACAGCATATCCTCCTTTTTGCTCCCTTTACTGTCTTCTTTCTGCTGCCTTTGCTCCTTTTTACTCCTTTTGCAGCTTCTTTTTTTGGACTTAGTTACTCCAGTGAATATCTATCTTCTGTCTGTCTGTCTGTCTGTCTGTCTGTCTGTCTCTCTCTCTCTCTCTCTTTCTGTGTGTGTGTGTGTGTGTGTGTGTGTGTGTGTTCCAGCATAATTCTGGAATGCTACAAGCAATTTCAACCAAACATGGTACACAGATGACTTACTCTGTGGATAAAAATACTGTGGTGGTAAGACAACCCTAACACCCCAACATTTCTAATGTTGGATTTTCCCCCTTACCAGAAGGAGCCCTCTTGTGGTGTACTGTGAAGCCTCGGTAAGGGGGAAAATCCAACATTAGAAATTACATTTGATCCAGACATTTCTCCCCGATAAATAAATCCTTGGGCAACGCCGGGTTATCAGCTAGTTCCTTATACATATAAGCAGTATCTTTAGCCATGTGTATATAAAATTGTAACTGGGTCTAAAAAGGTGGCGGCAAAGTAAGCAAAAAGTACAAAAGCAGAGGAAAGGACACCTCTGGAAGAGTGGAAAGGAGAGGAAAGAGTGAAAAGGAGAGCAAAAGCAGTGGAAAACAGGGAGCAAAAAGGAGAAGAGTGAAAATGGATGCAAAAGCAGTGAAAAGGAGGTGGCAAAGGAGTGCAAAGGCAGCAAAAAGGAGCAGGAAAGTGAGTTAAAAGGAATGCAAAGGCAACTGAAAGGAGGCAGCAAATTTGCCCAGTCCCTGAGCAAAGAGGCAGTATAGTATGATAAGAAGTGTGAAGTAGCTCAAGGAGATGTTGGAGGCCTGGCAAAGGCCATGCACAAGTGTCTCTCTGCTCAGGGAGAATCTGCTCCCCACTCATCTAAAAATCCTGTTTGGATTTCAGCAGGGAGGATTTTCATCCCCCTCCCCTGAGAAGAAACACACATGTGCGACCTCCCAGAGTTTCCCCCATCCCCCTGAGATACCCCACACTCCTTACCTACGACTGTCCACTTAATAAACTATGAAATCACTTAACTGCAATTGGGAGTACCAGGATTCTCCTTGCTTAATAGCCATTTTGTTCAATGACTGAGATTCCGGTTCCAATCATAATCATGTCAAGGACTACCTCTAGTTTTTCATATTGATTTATTTCAGTTCTTTCTATTTCTTCCCCAAATCCATTTCTGATACTACCAATGAATGTCATTTATTTACAAATAAATAACCAGAACCTCTTACATACACTCTCATTTATTCTCTTTTATTGCATATAATCATTTAATCATGCTTTTTTTTTAAAGAGGGAGGAGCCACATCGCAATATTACAACATGCAGTCTCGATATTCTGAGACCACCGTTGATACTCTTGCTGCTGGGGGGGGGGGGTCCATTGAGACCTAAACCGTCCCGTAGAGACAGTGATCAGGAAGACAAAGCCTTACTGGTCTCAGGGATATCGCAAAATCCCTGATAGACCCAAGGGAAGTGCTTCAAACCCGCGGTAAACAGGCAGCCCTTAGGCTGATGAAATCGGGACGCTCCAGAAGGAAGGAAGTGAAAAGAGAAAGTGAGTCCATCTGGTGAGGTATTTTTTCTATTTTGCTAAAGACTGCCCAAAGAAATGTTTCTTTAAAGCCAAATTAGATCTTTAAACGAAAGTACTGAGCGGCGAAAATAATCCTAATGGGATCGCTGTGGAAAGTTTTTTTTTTCCCTTTGTCTTTCTAACTATTTTTTGTCGATTGAAATGTTCGTAACATTCTTCATCTCTCCTCTTAAAGTGAACCAATTGATTTTTTTTCTCCTGCTTCTTGTTGCTTTATTTTTTGACTTCTGGATTAAAATCTTCCTTTTTATTTTAACAATTCTTCCTACTACTTGTTATTAAACCACACTAAAAGAAATCCAAAGAACTTTGTTTCCTACAGAAGGTGAAAATTAACTGCGACCGAGTTTTTTTTTCAAACAACGTATCTCTCTTCTTACTTGACTTCACTAACTTTGCAGCTGAAGGGTTTGCAACTTGTTTACAGAAACTGATAAAGAACCAAGGGCATGAACTGTTTTCACAGGTGCCTCTGAGAATTATTTTGGCAGGGAAAGAAAGGAAGGAAGGAAGGAAGGAAGGAAGGGAGAGAGGGAGGGAGGGAGGGAACAGAACCCTTCCCCTTTGAAGAATATAAAAGAACTTGTGTTCAAGTCAATTTAAAATAAAAGTAAGAGAGGCCTGGAAGACTAGAGTCGCAGTCATTATTAGTTTTTTTTTTCTTTTTCTTTCTCTCTTCTGTTTTGGAAACATGGGTCAATATGTAGATGAGGAAACCTTAAAATTCCAAAATATCTTGGATGGAATTCAAAATCTATTGGAAGGATATGGGAGAATTGAGAAGAAGTTGGAAAGACTAGTCTTCCTCACAGCAAAAGATGATGGGGTTGGATACCCAAAAATTAAAGGGGAGAATGAAGATATAGAAGATAAAGATAAGATAATAATAGATGAATTTATTAATGGAGCAAATGTGGGTGAAAATGGAAAAAAGGAAATATGGGAAAGGGAATTTGACGAATTGGAGCTCTACCGCAGATTCCAGGACACAGAAGAGAAAAAAATATTAATGATGATAGACTAAGAAGAGAATTTTTTTCAGAAGCAAGATTGACAAACAAAGGCAAGTTAACTTTAGTAGCAACTGGTGGGCAAGGAGATTATCTGAGAGACCCTTCAAGCAACAAAGTGCGGAGAGAAGCCTATAAAAACCTTATAAAGGAGATAAAAAGAAGACTGACTCCACAATTGGCAAGAGAGATAAGATTGTTTTGTTACTGGAAAGATACAGGTTGACAATGAAAGTTGGTAATTAAAAAATAGTTTTTTATTATTGGTGATTAATAAGTAGGAATTTTGTAACTCCTAGATTGTTATTAAATGTTTACACGCTAACAATTAATTAACTATAAATAATAATAATGAAATGACAATGGATACAGCATAATGATATATACATGTATTGATAATTTAGTAAAAGAAATGTGGATATAAATTGTAAATTGTGACTTGGAAAAAAGACCTATAAATTTTATTAACAAATTTTCATTTAGATCTTGTTACAAAGGTGTAAGGTTATTTTTTGGGAGTGAGGGCCTGATGAGAGGAGATGGGGCATAAATAGTAAATGATTTTTAGCCAATTATAATAACAAAAAGGAAATGTTAATGGACATTGTTTAACAATATATACATGCTATGGTATTGGCTAAAGTAACTTGGATATAAATTTTAGTCAGCAGAAAGGCTTAGAAACTTTATTAAGTGACTTTTACTTAAAAGATGCTATAAAGGTGTAATGTTATTGGAGGATTTTTTGAAATAGCTAATGAATGCCATTATATGGTTGTGTCTTTAAGTGTGAATGCTTTGAGGTAAAAGCATGTTCAAATAACTGTAGTCAAATGAGAACTGTGGTACATTGATAGTAAGATATACAAAGATTTTTGACTTAAAGTGTATAATCTAATATGAACTATAAGTAATGACTGTGGAAGAAATGCACAAAGGTTATCTGTAACCAATCGACACACTTTCTACAAGATGTAATGAACGATGATTCTTTTTTTGTGTTTTTGTTCAATTAAAATAAAATAAAAAATTCAAAAAAACATGCTTTTTTATTCATTCCTTTTCCATTTGTACTTACAGATATACACATACACTTAAGCCATATACATGAAATGAACATTTTTTTCTAAGCAGATAATCACAATTCTCATTCATCCTTAAGTTTCTGAATTGTTCAATATTTTCTGTACTGCATATCACCTAATCAAAACCAAAACTAAACCCTGCATTTCATTAATTCAGAATACTGAATAGTATTTCCAACAACTCATCCCTAGTTCTTCCAGGAACACCATTTAATATAGTATAACAGCCAATTATCACTAATCTATGAACTCTTGCTTCCATACACAATCACAGCAATTCTGACGACACCTTATATACATTCCAGAGTGTATTTAACTTTCCTGGATGTATTAATCAATCTCATTTCTCAAGCGATTGATCAATCTCATTTCTCAAGCGATTCTTCCAGGTGTAGTACATCATATACATTCCAGAGAGTATTTAACTTCCCTGTATGTACGTATTAATCTCATTTCTCAAGCGACTGATTACCGTCATCCAGGTCTAGTACATCATATACTTTCTATAATGTATTTAACTTCTCTGTATGTATTAATCAATTTAATTTCTCAAGAGATTAATTACCTTCATCCAGGTCTAGTACATATTGCATTTCAGTTTTAAGTTTCATGGTTACACAATATTTTTAATGGTATTAATTTGTTCAATAACATTATCATATACTCTCATATATTGCAAATGACATTATTTCATGTGTCTAGGTCATCATCAGATGGATTCATAGTTATTAAATTCCACCATCCATATTGGCTATGTCAATTAAGTTTTTCATGTACCACTTAATAAAATAAAAAAGTGTAGCCTAGTTACCAGCTTTTAGGAGCACCCATGCTACAATATACCATTTCAATTAGCAAGCTTGCTTAATGTATACATTTTTGTGCATCTTTGGAGACAGTTATGAACTCCAGCAAAATATAGAGGGATTAGAAGTGTTAATTCAAAAACTGATAATGGACAGAACTGCTCTTTGAAATGTCCTGTTCTTTGTTTTTAATACTCATTATTTGCAGTTAGTATATGCTAAATCTATGTTATTTGACTCAGTTTTTAACTTCCTTTAGTATCATGTTGATAAAATACTTTATGTTCATGCTCTCTAGAAAATATTTACCTTCAGGCATCATCATATTAAACAAGCAGTGAACCCTTATACAAAGGTGTTGACTAGGAATGTCAGCATTCAAATGTGCTATCAAATTGCTTTTCCCTGTAGGCAGTTTTTTTTTTGTTCGTTATTCTGTCACATCAAAATGTGAATGGGAAGAGCAAGACAGCATAGTTTCTAAATACAATTTCAACATTTGAAAAATACCGCAAGTCAGTTCGTATTCCTAGCTATGTTTTTAAATAACAAGAATTTTTTTATTCTAACAAGAATTGTTAGCCACCAAGTATAACACATGGCTTTCTTTAAAAAATAAAATAAAAATAAAGATACCTTGCGTATTTTTTTAAAAAAAAATTAGATACATTCTCTCCTCTGAAGTATTTTACTGACAATTCAACCTGTGTGCATGAGAAAATGATTGAGATATACCTAAACTGATATTTGTAAACCAACCAGTCACTCAGATGAGATAAGTGGCATAGTAAATAGAAAGATGGATGGATGGATGGATGGATGGATGGATGGATGGATGGACTGGATGATTTACACGGTAGGTAGGTAGGCAGGTAGATATGTAGAGAGCGATTTGTAAGTAATATGCTTTAACAACACAGCAATAAACTACAGTGGGATCTCGGGTCACAACCGTAATCCGTTCCAGGACTTCGGTTGGCACCCAATTTGGTCGTGACTGGAAGCAAGAATGACTGCACATGCGTACGCACACACAAAAAAGGTGCAGCAGGGGAAATCGCTACAGCAGGGAAAATTGCTGTGGCTGTGTTTGATTGCCACCCGAGGATGTGTTTGTGAACAGAGTGAGACATTTAGCTGACTTTTTGGTTGGCACCCGATTTGGTCGTGGTCAGAACTGTTTGTGACACAAGGTCCCACTGTATTTCCATATGCTGTCAAGAGAACTACATGGATATATCCATGAAGCAAGAAGTTGGGCTTTTAACTCGCTTCCCAAGGGAATCTTCACCTTTGATACCTATTACGGCAAGAGGTTTCTAATTATGACTTAAGTGCCTCTAGAAACTCATGAGCAAATTAGGATCACGAAGCCAGATCACTGGCCCATAAAGTGAGCAGGGGGCTGTGCAGGTTGCAGAGCTGGAGGCAAGCTAGCAGGGCCATTATAAAGCCAGATTCAATATCAGCAGTTGTCAGCCCTCCTTGGTAAATCAGATAGGAAACATGACTAGATAAACTATTCTACTTTACTGTAAAGTTACAACAACTTGCAAATCTGAAAATACAGATTTGCCCTCTCTCTTTATAGCCTGATCAATTTAGGGTAGGGATCTACCAAAAATTCTTCTCTGACAATTAAGTAATTGTGGGCTCCTCCCCCTCTCCTCCCTAGGCAGCTTCTCTTCCCTTCCTCCCTCAAGATCATTCCCACATACTATTAGAGAAGCAAGGCTTGGGATCTGGGTTAAAGGTTAGCTGAAGCAGTACAGAGGATCTCATGGAAGGCTTGACCAGGCAAAGTGGGATTGAGTTCTGACAGTGATCTAACTTTAGTCAGGGAGAGTCAGAATACTTTTCTGGAAGGGAGGGAATGGGTGTGTGTCAGGCGCTTATACATCAATTTCTCCAATTTACTTATAGCCTGCCCAGAACAGGGATTCTTGCAGGCCCCAAGAAGGAGGAAAGGCACATAGAATTACTTCTGAGCAGTTTTCTTTATTGTCCCTCACTTATGGACAGATATCTTGCCAAACTAAAGCAGCTACTTGCATTCAAGATATACTTTGACAATTGCTACATAGAAATCATCTTACCTCATAAGGGAAGAAGAGAGAGATAGGAGAGAGGGCAAGGGGGGGGGAGAGGACAAGAGAAATGAGGAGTGGTAAGGGGAGGGAGAAGGAGAGAGGAAGGGAAAATTGAGAAGAGAAGAATGACAGAGGGAAGAAAAGATGTATAGAGGGGGAGGAGAGAGGGAGAAGAAAGTGATGGATAAAGTACAAATATGGTGTATGGAGAGCAGAAGAGCCAATAATTGGTTTTTGGGAGTTGTTGGTAAGATGAATTGATGTAAACATTTAATAATACAATATGATGTTGGTTATGTAATAGTATCCATGTGATTATATATTATGAAAATGAAAAAATAAAAAACTTTTAATTAAAAAAAATTGTATTACCTCTCTTTCTCCCAACCAAACTATCTAAACACGCAGCCTCTTGGCTCCCTGGAATGCAGCCCCTCCCTCCTGGGAATCCAAACTACATTCCATCAGATTCCATCCTCCAGTCTCTTTTTCTTCAAACTCAGCCATGTTTCCTCACTAAACACATTATTTTCAGCCAGGCAATGCAGGTTTGGTTCTGTATCTTGGAGATGGGGCACCCCAAAACTTAATGCAACATCCTCTGAGCCATACAAGAATCCAATCATGCTCTGGATGAATAAACCAGCTGTGAAACCATCTACTGACTGGGCTCTGATTCTGATCACAAAGAAGATAAAGGACAAAATACAGTAACTATTTTGTGTTAAATTGGTAATTTGGTGCACACCTTGCTATTAAAGAGGACTTACTAGTTTTATCATAAGGGACACACAAATCTATCATTCATACTCATTCATATTATAAAGTACTATGTATAATTAACTTCAATAAATAACCTTAAGAGGTAGCTTTAATATTTATAATATCTGAATTGAAATAAGAAAGACAAGTACAAATCATTCGGGATGTTAAAGAACTATAAAAGAGCATAAACAATCTTGATTCTAATGCTTTAGTACAGTATTGGAAAGTAAAAACACCTCAGGTCAGGAATGCTGTATGGGAGATCTGTATAGCACCAAATGCTATACAGAAGCAGAGAATAAGACTATACTTATTGTTCCTACTCTCAATGCAGCTAGCATGTGAAGTAAAAGTTGTATGTCCTGTAAGACTCAGTTTTAAGAAATGTGCTTGTTGTAGATTCCAACTGATTTTTTATAAGCTCTCATGGGTCTGCTCCTATATTCCAAGGTTCTGATATTCAGATATCCAGACCAAGCCATTTTATTGACCTTATAACTCCTTGCTATGCATCATAACTTCACTTTGCCCAACTAACTGTAACAAGTACTCTTTACTGACCGCAGGCTGTTATCTACTGCCCATGTACCAGTCAGGACATTTATCATCACACCATAGAATTCATGAAAATTATGCTTCAGATTTCAAATATTTGACCACAAACTGACATTGGAAATTGAAACTGATATATGAATGATCTTATATAGTAAATCTATTTTTTTCAAACATTCAAAATTCAAAAATAACATCACTTCATCTTAGAAACATAAATAAAAATGTAATAAACATAATGACAACAATATAATTACAATGTACTAGGATGTGTTAATATGGTTATCTTCTATAGTCACAGGACATTTCAGAAGCCAAACCAAATATTTGGGCACCGTTTCAGCACGTTGTGACAGCGTTAGTCTATAACTCATGTTAGAAAGAAAACACATTCTGCTGTAAACACAGTCAGGGAGAACCCATGGTTACTGGAGAAGTAATGTCATGCTACATCTACTCAAGTTCAAAACAACTTTGTAAGGCAACCATGTGAGTAATTTATATTTATCAATGTAACTCTAAGAATCTTTCTTGTAAACAAAGTCACTTACAATGACGTTCAAGATTTATACAAAATATTAATTTCTCCAGCATACTCCAGTAACCTTTTTTTTACCATTAAAAAGAGCACAGTAGACTAGAAACTAACCAAGGTAACAAAGAAATCAACTCTTGTGTATACACCTTCGTTATTATGATGGCATGGTATAAGTTGCTTTTAAACAATTATTTGATTTATTCAAAATGTATAGATAGTCCTTGAACTATGACTGTAATGAGCCCTCCCATTACGGTTGCATGTTGCGACGGCTGTTAAGTGAGATTTCCTCGCTTAAAAACCCACACCTGCTGATGTGGTCACTAAGAATTGAGTGTCTCAAGGTCTTCCCCACTCTGAGATATCCCATGCTCCACTTCCTGCCACTTGGGGTTCCCACAGCCCCTGGGCCTGCTTTCCACCCACCCATCCCAATATCAGATCCTCTTTCCCTTCCCAGCAGCTCACCACAGGACTTGGGACTCCTCACCACCACTACCTGTCACCCATCGCATCTCCACCTTTTGAAGACCTCCAGAGCTCAAAACCACACATTGGGGAAGGAGATCACACCACTCCATCCTTTAATGTTCTGGGCCATGTCATGAAAGCTGCACTCAAATAGCGGCCACTTCTATGATAGGGCCACACAGTCCAGAGATGGAGCAATCTGCCCTGATTTCTTAACACAGTCTTTGCAGTACTAAGGCTTTTTTTGTAGTCCAGGAATGGCATGACCTTCCTTTCTTACCCAACATGAGGTCCAGAACTCAGAAGATCTTCTAAGTGTGCGATAGGTAATGGGAGGGGGATGAGGACCAAGCCCTGCAGGGACCCAATGTGGGGTTGGGTGGAAACAGGACCAGGGTCTGCAGGGACCTGGCGGGGTAGGATGGTGGGGGAAGATAGGGGGAGATGCTACAACTTTTCAGCGGTCAGTTGTAAGGGCAAATAACATGGAGGTGCTGCAGCGGCAGTAACTTTGAAATAGGATCTAAAGTATCTTTTGAGGGGGTCTGTTGTAACTTATGGGAAGCTGTCAAGAAATATTAAAAATGATCATTTAGCAGTAATTTAGTGCTGCTGCACTAAACAGCAGCAGCAAAGCAGCAAGAAATTTCCCAAACTTTGTTCCATGAGGCAATGGGTCTCAACATTATGTAAGCTAGCCTAGTTGACCATGTTTTGCCGTATGATGCAGCATTTTGCTCAACTGAAGATTACAAATAGATGCAAGACTTTTAATAATACAGTATATACATCCCTTAAAGGAACACGATGGCTCAATGGCTAAGACGCTGAGCTTGTCGATCAGAAGTTCACCAGTTCAGCGGTTTGAATCACTAGAGCCTCATAATGGAGTGAGCTCCCGTTTCTTGTCCCAGCTTCTGCCAACCTAGCAGTTTGAAAGCACGTAAAAAATGTAAGTACCACTTTGGTGGGAAGGTAACAGAGCTGCGTGAGCCTTCGGCATTTAGTCATGCCAGCCATATGACCACGGAGATGTCTTTGGACAGCGCTGGCTTTTCAGCTTAGAAACGGAGATGAGCACTGCTGTTAGAGCCGGAAACAACTACCACATATGTGCGTGGGAACCTTTACCTTATATAGATCCCTTAGGTTTTAGGATTTCCTTAACATTCTTTAAGTTTCATATTTCTAGGCTTTCGGCAGGAAGATTCAAAGCATCTTTCTTTATTCTTAAACCTGGCCTTTGGTATAAGGGCTAAAATCATTTCATCTGGACAGATTAAGAAGAATAGCCTAGTTAAAGACATCAGTTTTACATTTTTGAATGCACAATGTAAGTTTTATAGATAAATTCAGTCTTTTATCCATACCTGTATTTTCTATTGCTTGAAAAATATCACTGTAGCACTATAACAAACAGAATTCAGAGTAGCAATCTATTACCTGCATTCTATCTAATATTTATGCCCAAATGTATAGTGGGACTGTCTATACTGCTCATAGAATAATTAACAAATAATTAAATAATGTTAATTTTCTTCAAAAGTAGCAGGTAACTACTATAAATCATCTCTTCAACTGCCAATAGGAAGGATGCATAACAGTCATTTTATCATTCTCAATTATCATAAAGATAATTACATTTTTAATTTGAAGAACTGTACTAGAAAGTGCAATAAACTATTAATTTACTTAATACTGTAAGCTAACAAACTTTTTCTTCTAAAGTCCAAATGAGGCTTAGCAGCATTGAAAGATGACACTTAACAAACGTTAGCCCACCCAAGTACCAGTAGTTGCACATGCTGAAGTGATAGCAATTTATTCCCATGAAAAGGTTTCAGCACCTGCCCCAGTCAGAAGGAAGACAGCCAACTTGCAACGTTTCAACTACTTAGAACCTCTCCTCTGGTTGATCATGTCACTTACATAAATTCCACCAAACAAAGCTCCGAAGATGCTGGAGTAATGCAGACAAAAGGTAATGAAGCATGGAAGCTCACTACTTAAAGACATTAGCACAATGTAATCCTTAATACAAGCTCTATAATATCAGTGTCATACAATTTTGTTCTAATTTAAAAAATACTACCAAATGTACAACAAATTACATTTTTTTTCAGTTTAGGGGAATAAAGCTTTATAATCAAAATGTGGCGGAATCCATTAATGTTATTTTAAGTTATAAATTTCCATTAGGAACCAAAAGCTAAACAGAGCTTCTGGAAAGAGAGGATCAAGCATCTTCCGAGCCATCTTCAGCAGAAAGTTACTGTTTCCAGCCAGCCACTCACACTTTTTATTTGCTCAGATCAGCTGCTTTTGTAAGTATTTAACTACAATTTCCCAAGATGTCTGTGAAGTAAATTTTTGTTTATAGAATGGATTATAAGTACTTATTTTTTTCAAAAATAAAGCATCTCAAGCTCTACAGGGTAAGGGTTATAGATACATAGATCTGGCAAAACATCGACAAAGGTGGAGTGATTCAGTTGTACAATCTTTCCATATGTACCAGACCAATATCTACTGCCCTCTTATTTAAAAACATTAATAATAAAGACATCCATACACTTTATCTTTCACATACACACATACACACACACACACACACACACACACACACACACAGAGGCAGAGGGACATAAACATGTGCGTGCACGCACACACACATTTTTTCTAGAGTAAAGGCTCATGCCTACCAAAATAAGGAGTACATCAGTTACTTAGTTTTAGATCCAAAATCTAGTCCAATAGAAATTCAAACTGTTCTCAAGAAACCACACTCATGACCTTTTGTTAGTTTATTACTTTTAAGAGAGTATTAATTATTCAATGGACAGGTCCTAAATTCCTGTTTCCTCTTCTCTTTTGTTCACTGTGAGTGGAAGACCCGATAATGGGGGGGGGGGGAGGGTTGAAAGAAAATACTGGTTTGATGCAAATATCCAAACTCAGAGGGGTAGGAAATATTGGTTGGAGGGTTAAGGTGGGCTTCTAGCCAGGGTGGTCTTTGGGTGGGTTGATTCGAGTATTGGCCCCGAGCCTTAGTCAAAGAAGGAGTCGAGGCAATACCACACTCCGAATCAAAAGAGAAGCGAAAGGTTCCCCCACTTCTATGATCACCCGTCTTTCTCTACCCAAATTTGCAGCCCGTTCCACCCCATCTCCGGCCAAGCTCACGTGGAAAGCTTTCTTGTCCAAAAGAGGCCGCCGGGCCAAAGCTCCTGAAGCTGAACAGCGCGGCTGAGGTTCAGTTTGATCTGGGCAAGGAGGTAGCTGGCCTCGGCTTCTAGCTTGTCGCCATAGGGTAGCAGCTTATTGTACACCAGTTCCTTCTGTACGGCTGGAGGCGGTAGCGGTGGCGGTAAGGGAGGCGGCGGCTCGGCACCGACGCCGGCCTTAGCCATGGCCGCCTCCTTCCTGTCCCGTTGGATAACCGCCTGTCTCCCGCCGCCCCGAAGACTCGGCTTGCTGCCGCTGCGGCTTCTTTGCGTCGCCCGCCGGATCGGCCCCGGCTGTTGGCTAGCCCCGGCTACCGAACCCGACTGCCTCGAGCGTCTGTCACACAGCGGCTCCTGGTGACGAAGCAACAGAGCGAACGAACCAAGCGGCGCCTCCGACCTTGTCGCTGTCTCCCGCGGCTGCCGCCCAACACTGCTGGCAGAGCAGGCGGGCGACGCGGAGGTCACTTCCGCTGCGAGGGAGGGGGAGGAGACGAGGATGAGCTCCCTGGAAGGAGAACCGCGAGACTGAGGAGCCGCGAGGCCGCAGAGAGAGAGAGAGAGAGAGAGAGAGAGAGAGAGGGAAGGGGGTGAGGGCGCGAAGCTAAAGCGGCCGGCCGGCCTCCCAGTCCTGAAGGCGGTCGGTAGCGCCGTCCCTCCCCCGCCCGCTCTCTGAGGAGGCAGCAGCTCTCGAGCTCTCCCCCCCCCCGCCGCTCCAACGGACATAGCGGTCCTGGCGCATCCTTAGCGGCTGCGAGGATGATGGTTTGAAAACGCCTCTCACCCGTGGAAATGAGCCTGGCCAAAGTGCAGTAATAGGGAGGTGGGGGGGAGGAAACACCTGGCTCCTAAGGAGATCGTAGGTATGATTCGCGGAGGGAGAGGCGAAAGAAAATTAGCCGCCTGGGGTGGGGTGACGCTTTTAAAAGGCAGGCAGCCAAATTTCCTTCGCGTGGAGCAGGTAAACGAAGACATCCCGAGGGCAGGAGGAGGAAAGAGAAAGGAGGTGGATTGAATCCATAGGAGGATGAATGCAAATGGGGAAGAACTGAGAAGCTTCCCGGGATCGGGGCGGTGTTTATTGCGGGGGGGGGGGGGAATAAATAAAGCTTGAGAGAAGCAGGAAATAGAGGATGGAAGGCAAAGGACAGAAAAATGGTTGTAAAAAAATGTTGAATAGAGGAAACGGACTTATTTTGTGAAGAGATGAGAAGGGAACCTAGGATTTGTGGTTCAGAGAAGTTGGATTAGGGATAATGAAGAAAAAGTGTACAGGTAGTCCTTGACTTACCACAGTTCGTTTAGTGAGTTACAACAGCACTGAAAAATGTGAGTTATGACCATTTTTCAAAGGTATGACCTTTGCAGCATCCCCATAATCATGTGATCAAAATTCAGATGCTTGGCAACTGGTTCATATTTATGACAATTGCTGTGTTCCAAGGTCGTATGATCACCTTTTGCAACCTTCTGACAAAGTCAGTGGGGAAGCCAGATTCACTTAATAACCATGTTACTAATTTATCAGCTGCAGTGATTCACTTATCTGTGGCAAGAAAGTTTATAAAATGGGGCAAAACTCACTTAACAAATGTCTCACTGAACAACAGTAATTTTGAATTCATAAGTCAAGGACTACATGTACTGTAATTTGTAAAGATTTGAAAGGAGAAAAGTATTTTGAAGTGGGTAGGGGCACTGTCACTAGGTAGCACCAGCCTGCCATTCTTTGAGTCTTCTGCTTCTTTCCCCAAGATCCTGGGCCTGTCCTCTGCAGCTGCAATGCAAACCTAGGAAAAGGCACATTAAGTTTGAAGAGCGGCAGGCAGATCCTTTGTACTTTGAAATACCTTCTCCCCTTGAATTAAAGTGCTGCATAACTTTAATATGTTGTAGGGTGGGGAACCTTTATGAGTATACAATATGATTCACACATTGCCCAATTCATATATGATTTGATGTTTGCTTAATGTGTTCTATGAATGTAGCAAATTTAAGTTTGAAAAACTGTTTAAGCAGGATATCACTTTAGAAGTCATCAACCTTTTTAACACAACCATGATTTGTTGAATTAGACACTGTTAGTCATATTCAGGCCACATATGAGTTAGTATTACGCTAAGCCAACCTATACATCAATCTGAACATGAAATACAAATATTTTTTTTCTTTTGCTTCCATTGAATCCAACTGATTTATAAAAAATGCTATCTTACTAATTGGGTTTATACAATTGGTTATTACTGGATACCAGTCATCTGATTAGATGCCATCAAATTTGTGTTCATTGTTAGTAACTGCATAGATCACAGGTGTCAAATTCGCAGTGTCACATTGCCATCACATAACATTTTGCAACATTTTCCCTTTCGTAGATCTGGGGTGAGCGTGGCCTCCACATGATGCATCCAGCCCGCAGGCTGCCAGTTTGACACCCCTGGCGTAGATATATTGCCTCAGGATGATTTGTCCCCATCTTGTTCCTTCTGATCTCAAGAAAACTGATAAAAATAAAAGAATGGTGGTACATTATTGTAGTGGTTTGATCACAGATTCATTCTTATAATGGTAAATCCTATTGTTTTCAAATGTTTTTATTTACTTGTAGAAAAATTAAGGCAAACTTTAAACTGTAGGAATTAATAAATGGTCAATATGTTCCATATGCTACAAAATGTATAGACAATAAAAAGTCTGTGATTCATTGGGACAAAAGAGGAAGATTATAGTTTGACCACTGTCCTTCCTGCATTACGTTTGTTCTACAGCTGGCTGTTTTTCATCCTGAGAGATAGAACTACAGTACATTAACTAATATCAGTAATTTGTGTGACTATTGAAAAAGAATGCACATTAAATCACTGATTTAAAAATGGGCTGGGAATAAATTACATTTCTTTGCTCCTAGCAAAAAGATCTGCTTTCCCCACTTACCACAGAACAAAAAAGATCAATAGCAGCACTTTTTTATCTCCCTTCCAAAAAATAGCCTTATTACTACCATTGACATGTTTGAAGGAAGAAAAATCTCGTCTCTGATAATATTTGCATGACACATTATAGACATATTACTATCATATTTTTATCATGTTTATTAAAATACATTTTGGTCATCTCAAGGCATCAAATATACTTAATAACTTGCCTCCAATTTTCTCAACAACCTGTGAGGTGGATTTTGCTGAAGATGAGTGACCCAAAGTCACCCAACCAGATGCTTTATGATTCAGTATATAATTGGGGCTTTAAGATATTTATTTAAAACTGTATACGGCTGCCTTATATGCAATCATCCTAGGTAACCCACAAAAGTTCAGCAATAATCATGTTACCCATACAAGAAACATGCTTCCCACTATAGCACCATAACATCCATCTGTACTAAATATATAGACCACAAGATGATGTTCCACCATTTCATTTTTTTAAAAAAATCATTGCAAAGAGACTGAAGCAGATTTTCAAAATTATTGTTCCAGAAATCAGGAGATTGTAAAAAAAAATTCCTCATATACAATCTGAATTACATTTTAAACCCTGAAATGCTCACAATTATATTGAACTTGTAACTGAGTAATAATAGCTATGATGCAGAGAGGGAAACTGTCAGGCATGCCTCCTTCAATATCCAAGAAAGAAAAAACTCAACTCCATTTGAATAGAGATAAAGTACTTTTACTAGATATGAAGTGAAAGCAGCAAAAAGGAAAGCAAGATCTGAGCCAGAAAGGCGGGAACATGTACATATCAAATGTTTACCCAGCATCCTCCCCCCAATTCCCCAACCTAGTGTCCAATCTGCAACTCCCTAAGGTGTCATGTGGGGTGCATCTTCAAACAGTCTCATCAAGTTGGTATGCAAGACGGTTGGCCTTGACCAGGTCCAAACATCAGCCACCAGCATGCACAGAAGATGGTGAGAACAAGACTCCTCCAGTACAATATAATTCCCTTCCCCAATACCATGCCCCCACCCCACCCTCCCTGTTTCTATGGCAGCCGATAGTAAGCAAGCGTAGCAGAAGCAGACAGAAACATGCAAATTCTTTCCCACATCTGTTACCTATTCTTCCAGTAGTAATACTGTCAGGGTTCCAAGTAACACCCACAACCAAAGAAGATTCCGAGGCTTGAGTTTCCTCAAAGTTCCATTTTATTAGAGATGTCATATTGGCACATCTGCGAAAACCCAAATCTGAAAGTTTCCAGATTTTCCCTAACCAAATGAAAGTTCCAGTCCCTGCCCAGCACCCACATATCCATCACATGATCCAATCAGACACAGTCAAAACTGGAGATGCCAGTCACACCATCGCAGCTGCAGGGCAAGCTGTCCTTGACACTCTGAGAAAGGAATGTTATTTATATATCACCCATATTCCATATAATCCCCAATCCTGTTTCCTTACAGCAGAAAATGTGGCTGGCCTGAAGGCCCAATGTAAAATATGGCTTCCAGGTCTGCCAAATACCTTAAGCCTCCTTTGCTTTAATTTTCCTGGACACTCCGTTTTCCCCAAAATTCCAAATTTTAATCTGAGACTCTTAAGAATCATATTTTCCTCCTTCCTCACCCCAGGAATGGCTGCCTTGGCTTTAAACTTTCTGACTCCCCCCCCCAAAAAAAAAATAGGAGGAGAGGCTGGGACATCTTTCCCTTGAAAATATAGGATTTTATGTCTGCAACAGTCTTAAATGTTAAGGTGATCAGCTGGGAAGGTATATAGGTAATCCTTGATTTATGACCACAATTGAGCCCAAAATTTCTGTTGAGACATTTGTTAAATGAGTGTTCCCCCATTTTACAACATTTCTTGCCACAGTTGTTAAGTGAATCACTAGCTGATAAATTAGTAATCCGGTTGTTAAGTGAATCTGGTTTTCCCATTGACTTTGCTTGTCAGAAGGTCACAAAAAATGATCACATAATCTTGGGATGTAGCAATAGGGATGTCATAAGTATGAACCAGTTGCCAAGCATCTGTATTTTGATCACATTATAATGGGGATGCTACAAAGGTCATAACTGTGAAAAATGATCATAAGTCACTATTTTCAATGCTGTTGTAACTTTGAATGGTCACTAAATGAACTGTTGTAAATCAGGGACTACCTGTAGTGGCAATGTGTAATGCCCATTGTTATTCTGAGGAGTTGGTGACATATTTTGATTACTACTTCACATTAAGACAGGTGTAGAAGTTGAGGGCTCATTCTGAGCTAGCCTACTTGTTTTTCACTCCCACTTGCTAAACAAAGGGGAAGGGGGAATCTTGGTGCCAAGTTTTGATAAAAACTGTGGTGGTGGTGGTGGTGTTATTAGGGGGAAGCTTCTTGGGGCATTTCTGCAGACATTATTAAGGAGCTCCTGGCAGCTTATAAGAGATTTGGGTATTATCTTACCTGATATGTATGCTTTTTATGTTATGCTTTTAATTCTTAGCTTGAGCTAATAATAAAGCTTAAAATCCCCTTATTTTCTGGGGTATTCATTCTCTCTGGATCCATAAGAACCAATTGCCTGGGCACCGGATCACTGCCCTGACATTTGGCAAAACAAAAGGGCAGCCTTGCAGTCTGCTATTTGCAATGCAGTGTTTTCAGATAAGACTTTTTTCTAATGTTGTGGATAACCAAGAGAGCTTTAGGGATTAGATTGAATTAAAACACATAAACCCCACATTGTGTTTTCCATATTATTATTGATTTGATTCCTTAAGTACTATATTGATATGTGCTGATACTCAAGCATAGTTCTAGTTTGCTTAATTTATAGTCTGGATTAAGCATCTGTCTGACAATAGCACCAGAGTTGCAGATGGGGGTCATTCTCAATTCAAAAAGATGTGTTAAACGTGTGGTAGGCTTAACAGACCTTTTTTACTTGGAATTCAGTTTTAAAAGACAGAAAAATGCTGCTCTGTTTTGAAAATTCATTGTCAAAGGTTAATATTGGGGGGGAGGGGTGTTAAGTCACAAAAATTGCTTTGAAGGCTGTACATAGGCCCAACAGTGATAATCCATAAGTGATAGTTTACAATATCTGACTTTGTATAACATGCTATTCCAAAATTAAATACTGTAAATCACATTACAGCAATAATGTGCACAATATATGTACATTGCCTTAATCCAATTTATAGCCTATAGAAATCTATGACCTAATCTGTCATATTGATTTCAGTACTTTCTAAGTATAATTATATTTGAATCCACTATAACTAAATTGGATGAATTTACTTATTTCTCTCTCACCAACTCAGTTCATCATAATATGTATTGATAATAATGATAGGTGGTTATCTCCAACTATCTCTTAAATATTATTAACTGATATTCTCTTCCAAAACCACCTAGTGATCAGGCAACATCTGCAACCTAATATAAAAGTAAAATAACAGTAACAAACAAATTAAAATTCCTGGTTTAGTTCTACTTACAAAAGTGTTTTTTCGTAACATGAATTGCTGTTATTTGAAGAAAAAAACAGTTTGGATGACAAGTAAAATAGAAAAAAAATAAAACTTTCAGTATTTTCACAGACAGCATTTATACACAATCCTGTAAAACTGGGTGGATAGAAATTGATATTTTTTTTTAATTAAAAATGTTTTTTTATTTAAATTAAAAAAAAATTAATCAAACTTATTTTAATAAAATGCTTTTGGAGTCAAAGTTTATTTAAAGATAATTTTCTATTTAAGATACATTAATGATTTATTTTATTCAGCATGAGGCTGTATATTCTACAACATTGGGACTATGGTGAGTCAGCAGCTGGTCAGAGGAGGAGCTGCTGCAGGACAGAGATGACAGTTGCTCTTTAAAAATTATGATTTAAATCAAGTTCATTTAAATCAAGCCTTTTTTCTAGTGATTTAAATCATGATTTAAATCATGATTTAAATTGACTTGATTTAAATCAAATCCACCATGCTGTAAATCTGTTATTTTACACAATAGTTATTTGCTTCCAATGCCTATAGCGCCCTAGTGCCTGCTGGCTGGACACTATAAAAGATGATGACACCGAGATGACCATGGCGGAGCTGACTGAAGGAGGCAATTTGAGACAAAGAGCATGGAGAATCTTGATCCATAGAGTGGCCAAGGGTCAGACATGACTGAATGGCTGATGATGGCAATGAATATTGACTTGATTGCCACATGTGAAAATACAGGTTTTATTCTCAGTTTCTGATGAGATTTTGACTTATTGGAGTTCAGAGCATCTATAGGAATGTGTCAAAAGCACATTCAGTCACTTTTCAAGATTTTCCTATTACCCTCAATTATCAATTCTATTAAACTCTCTGGCTTTCTAGAATTGAGAAATGCTCTGGTCACTTGAAAACATCATACCTGATTACCTTCTCACACTGAGAAGAACCAAAATGTTTTTCTGTTTTTTAAATGACCAGGAGAATGATTAAAGAGGGAGATGAAAGTTTGAATTATATACATGGAATATTATCAAAAAGTACTCACTGTCTACTCATTATTTCTGCAAAATCATCCAACCATCATTGAATCATACAGGCCATTCTGCTGCCTAAGTTATGAGAACTAGATAAATTCTTTTGAGATTATTCATTAAAAAGTTGGGTTAAGTTAGCTGAGAATCCAGAGTCTTAAAAAAGAATTACAATGGCTTGAGATATGAAATGATTGAAGTTGTGCTACAACTTCATCAGGAGAGCCACAAGTTCCCAAGTATCTACTTGAGCTACCCATCACTAACATATATTGTTTAGCCACATCAGGTGCTATACTTGCCCAGGTGGAATTCAATATATGCATATGATCAGAATACCAGAGGGGGTGGAAATCCTGACATTATTCAGAGACTAAGGATTAAGACTGGGAAGAAAACCAAATTATTTTTGCCCAAAAAAATCTCAGTATCGATCAGAATAGAGCTAGAAGGGACCTTGGAGGTTTTCTAATCCAACCCACTGTTCAAACAGGAAACCCTATACCAGTGTTGGCTAACCTTTTTGTCATTGTGTGCCAAATGCAATGTGCGAGTGTCCCCACCCCCTGCGCATGCATGCACAACCGCCCCCATGTGCTACCTGCCCCCATGTCATTGTGTGTGCCCTGTGCATGCGCCCCCTGCATGCGTGCCCCTACACCCCCTGTTTTGGGCCTGGAAGGCCTCCTGCACCAACCTGGAAGCCAAAACAGGGCAGCGGGGTGCTGCATGAGCCCCAAAATGCAAATCGAGTGCATCCCAGCGCATGCGCACCCCCACACACACACACATGCACAGCAGAGACCCAAAGACCAGCTGGCCACACACATGCACGGTAGAGCTGGGCTGGGGCGATGGCTGGCATGCCCGCAGAGAGTGCTCTGTGTGCCACCTGGGGCACGCATACCATAGGTTCACCCTCATGGCCCTTTACCATTTCAGACAAGTAACTGTCCAGCTCTTAAAAACTTCCAGTGTTGAAGCACCCACAACTTTTCCTCTTTCTCTCTGTCTAGTGGTTACTCTAGATTAGGGGTGTCAAACCCATGTTGTCATGGCAGCATCATGTGACAGATTGTCTTTTTCCCTTCGCTAAAATGGGCATGGCCAGCACGTGATGTATTCAGCCCACGGGCCATGAGTTTGACAGCCTTGCTCTAGATGGAGTAACACTTAAAAAGTAGATCTGTGGGTTGGAGCCCTTCTAGACTTAAAGCAACCATTGGATAGACATGCAAAGAATGTTGCTTTAGAGATCTTTGTCCAGATCTTTGGTTGGTATGCCATTTATAGTCTTTTTGGAGAAAGAGGTTCTGGTTACAATGTCTCACACTTTTATTACCTCCTGATTAGATGACTAAAGAGCATGTTGCATGCATCCTTTAAAGTCTACACAGAAACCGCAGTTGGTATAAAATGTAACAGCCCAGGTGCTTGTATATAAAAGTCACTTCTTACATATACCATAAATGTTGCAGATGCAGCATTTGTTGCTGAACAATTCAGAGTGATGATTTTCACCTGCAAAGTTTGGAATAGGAAAACTAAGAGGAGTTTTCACAATGACTAAAGTGGCTATTTCAAAAGTCTGTCATTGATGTGAGCCCTGCATTTTTCTTTCTAAAAAAGGAAATAATTGAAAATTTTTACTCCTTTCTAACATGTTTCTTTAATTGAGCCAGAAAGACAATACTTTTATAATAAACATTTATAGGCTATGAATCAGAGCTAAAATCCATCTGTTCAGTTTTTGCAACATTTTAGTTGTCATTGAACATGAAAAAGGCACAGTCGGTTCCTGACTCACATAATGGGTACTTTAATATCTTGAGTCTAAAATTCTATTGGCACAGCTTGTAACACTAACTTTTCCTTTCTTGTTAAGTGGGAGGAATACTGACTGAGAGTATTCAAAACAGCACCATTACCACCTGTCATTTCCTGGTACTCAGCTGGAGAACAAGTGAAGAGATCCAAAATTTAAAACTGAAAGAAATGCATTTGCTCCATTGAAGAGAATTGTCACTGCTGTGGTTATCAACTCTGCAAACTGCTGACGCACTTTTGCACCCGACAGCCTTCTGTTTTAAGTCAACTAACACCAGTATCATCAGTTTTTAAGTATGGGCAATGAGGGTTTTTTGCCTGAGACTAATCAAGGTTAAATAAAAGTGTCTTGAGAGAACACTAAACTGTAACATCATTTGGTTGTTTTTAATTTATTGTATGGTGGTTATTATATTATTTATGGTATAAGAATTAAGTTGAACCAGCCGTTATGTTTTTCATGGTTTGATTTGATTTAAATTTAGTTGCACATTAGATATCTGTAATACTAAATTCCAGATTCATAGACAAAATGGAGAGAAGCAAATAAGGAATTTTTGGAATTCCATATTTGGAATATCTCTACAATGACAATTAGAAATTAGACTGGCATATTTTCATCACTTGAGATCATCCTATATAAGTATAATCTTTATTGTCATTGTACTTAAATACTTATAATCACTTCTGTCCAATGAGATGTGGTCTAATATGTAACTGGACAATAAGGACTAAAACACAAATGTAGATTGTTTTCCTGGTTAGACTGATCTATCAGGGCAACCTGGTATACCCAAATATGGGACAGAGCATACTATTTTTGCCTTTCAGCCTCAATCCAGGAGCCTTTGCAGACAGTCGCTTTTGCAACAAACCTTTATTTCTTTGCCAGTAAATATAAATTCAACACAAATGTAGATTGTTGAAAAAGATAAAAGAAATTAGTATACTAATACATGTGTTATAAGTTGGTGAAAGACTATCTGCATTAAAAATATGTCTGTGCGTTGGCAGTTTTAGAAAAACATTGTGGAGGAATTTTCCTTCATTTCCGTAAGTTAGATATAGTATATGCTCTTTAAATGTTTGACTCATTGTCCAATGAAAGTGACTATCTTAAATGAAAACTGATTGTGATGTGAATCTATCCAGAAAAATTGAATTGAAAAGTCTGCTTGGGGAAGAAAAAGCTCCTCAAAATCCTGAATTGTTAATGACAGCCTCTTTTGCTGTCAGAAACAGTTGGTTGTTACTGAAAATGCATTAAACTGATTCACGCTTCTGGTTGATGTAATTGATGGCAAACCACCACCTTCAAATTTCAAGTCAAGGGCAACCCACACACTTCCCTGTTGCTTAAATTCTTTCATGTGGTCCTGGGCAGCCACATGGTTGCCATTATTGGATGAAAAGGGCAAGAATTAATTCCCCTGTTTCCTAGGAAACAACAGTGAATACAAAGTGTCAATTGAAGTGATTTTAGATACTGTAAGTCCTGTTTAGTCTGTGGCAATATAATCTGCAGCACAGCTTTTATACTTTTCCCCTTAATTTTATCTCTTTTCTTAATCAAGAATTCCAAAAACCGAAAAGGAGAATTAAAGTCAAGAAGGGACATTATGTCTACTTATTTTTAAACCCTTTTATTTCTGTTAGATGCATTTGAAATTTTAAATGCATGGTTTTAAAATATTTTAAAGTTTTAAAATAATAATTGTTCTAATGAAAGATTGTTCATAATAATTGATAATTAATAATTCTCTCTTCTTCTCCACCTACATTGAGCCATGTGATCACCTTTTCTGTACAGGGCTCAAGCCACGTGGCCCTGTCCAACAATAAACCATCTTTCCAAGCAGTCTCCATGTCTCCAGTGTCGTCTTCCCCACTTGGAGCTGAACCCAGAAGGACATTTCTTTCAACAGTGGGAAAGAGAGGGGAAAGCCTTTTCTTTTGTTTGTATTTTTTAGTTATTTTAACATGTATATTGCCCAGAATTGTAATAGAGTCAGGCAGCCTTATAAGTTTAATAAATAAGGCTAAATCAAGCAGAAAGAATTGAGAGGTGAAAGGGAATAGACATTACAGAACAGAATCATATTTTAGAAAAACGCTATTTGTAATGAGAAAAGGTAAGACGAGAGATAGAATATCTTGTTTCTATATGTAGCTATCTTCTGTAGTAAGCCAGTAAAGCTGATTTGGTATCTTCTAGGTAAAACATTCAGTCTTTGATCTAATTCTGATCATGAAAAGAAAGTTCTCTAAATTTAGTATGTTCAAGACTGTGTGTGTAAGCTTGGCCTGGGGAAAAAGAGGCTTGCTGGTTCTAGTATGTTTTGGTATGTGTACATCTGAGTAATATTATATAGCTTTTGCTGAAAACTGTCTAACACAGAACTCTCATCGAATAGAGCAGCAAATGGCAATAGCCATAAAATAGCTACAAAATCCTTATTGTTAGAATTAGATCAACATCTAGAATTTTAACTGCCTATCAAAACTTTTCCTACCACAATGCTTTCTATTGACACCTGCCTGAACACAGTATTTCAAATGGTGATTTATTTCAGTTATTACATGGTAGTGCTGTAGAATATTATTAAAAGTAATTGCCTTCCATCACCACTTGCTGCTCCTTAATTGCTTCCTCTTCAGCCCCACCAGTCTTTTAAAAATACATAGCAAACCTCCATCCAGAAATTGAATAGAACAAGGTGTGGATAAGATCTGTTAGTATACAATACGTCTCTGAGCATTCTCTCACACGTCGTCTGTGTGGGCCAGGATGCTTCCTTAGGGTATTATTTTCTACTCAGAAAGATAGAAGAGAGCCTAACCCTGTATTTTATTGAAGAAGAAACTGATATTGATTGGATAGCTAGTAAAGTTTGCAAAGCACCATCCTCTAAGCCCCTTTGAAACACCAGTATGCCTAAAATACTCTTTGCATGGTACTTATTCTGCTTTGCTTCTAATTTTATCTAAGACCTTCTGTTTCTTCTCAATGTAACACTTTGTCCTCTTTGAAACATTATCTAGATGTTAACCGGAAATATAGTCAGATTTAAAGAAATATAAGTTATAATTATCTGTTAATTTTTCAATCTTTATTAATTTGCATATACAAACATATGTTTAGAATTTTAAAAATCGCACATTTCATTTGTAGAGGATTTTGTATTTCTATTTGTATTTTATTATTTGTATGCCGCCCTTCTCCGGGAGGACTCAGGGCGGCGAACAATTCAAGGGGGAAAAAAAAGGGGGAACATAAAAGACAAAATACAAATAATAAAAGTAGACAACAGTCACACAACCATACATGTCGAGAGGGGAGGGAACTCATCACCCCCAGGCCTGCCGTCAAAGCCAGGTTTTGACGGCTTTTCGGAAGGCCTGGAGAGAGGTGAGGGTCCAAATCCCTGCGGGGAGTTCATTCCAGAGGGCCGGAGCTGCCACAGAGAAGGCCCTCCCCCGGGTAATAGCCAGGTGGCATTGGCTGGTAGATGGCACCCGGAGGAGGCCAACCCTGTGAGATCTAATGGGTCTGTGGGAGGTAATTGGTAGCAGGCGGTCTCTCAAGTACCCAGATCCAATACCATGAAGGGCTTTATAAGTTACGACTAGCACCTTGAAGCGTATCCGGAGACTGATCGGTAACCAGTGCAGCTCGCGGAGGATAGGTGTAATGTGGGTGTACCGAGGTGCACCCACAATCGCTCGCGCGGCTGCGTTCTGGACGAGTTGAAGTCTCCGAATACTCTTCAAGGGCTGCCCCATGTAGAGCGCATTGCAGTAGTCCAGTCTTGAGGTCACGAGGGTGTGAGTGACTGTTGCGAGTGCCTCCCGGTCCAGGTAGGGACGCAACTGGTGCACCAGGCGAACCTGGGCAAATGCCCCCCTGGTCACAGCCGACAAATGGTGTTCTAAAGTCAGCTGTGGATCCAGGAGGACCCCCAAGTTGCGAGCCCTGTCTGAGGGGCGTAGGTTTTCACCCCCCCAGCCTGAGTGATGGAATATTGACCAAGTTTTTGGGAGGAAAACACAACAGCCACTCGGTCTTGTCTGGATTGAGTACAAGCTTGTTAACCCCCATCCAGACCCTAACAGCCTCCAGGCACTGGCACATCATGTCAACCGCTTCACTGAGTTGGCACAGGATACATGTTTGATGCCCTTTTGGAAAAAGCATTTCTTAAGTGAGATAATAGGAAATGCTCTTCTAAACTGTAATTGCTGCCTTATTTTATAATGTTTATTAAAAGTTCTAAATCTTTGCAATTAATTATCATATGTTAAATAATCTAAAGAATTTGATTAAGAAAACATTACAGTCCCACTTTTCATTTCCATATTTGCCAAGAATTAGGCAGGTTTCGTGGAGTATAAGTGAAGTTAAAAATTACGGTTGTTCTTTGATAAAATTAGACTTCCTCTAAATGAACAATTGTTTGAATTAAATATTTTGGAAGTCAAAAGATACTGCTTAGAGCAGGGCTGTCAAACTCGCAGCCCATGGATTGGCTGTGTCACGCGCTGGCCATGCCTATGCCCAGTTTAGCAAAGGGGGGAAAAGTCACGATACATTATGTGACAACATGAGTTTGACAACCCTTGCTTGGAGGAATAATATTATAAGACAACTGAAACTTTTTAAAAAAATTACTCTTACTTATGTTTGATAAAATCTCTTTGTCAACAACCAAAGCCTTATGAGGACCCAGATTGTTAGGGGCAATATGCTGACTCTGTAAATGGCTTAGAGAGGGCTGTAAAGCTCTTTGAAGTGGTATATAAGTCTAAGTGCTATTGCTTATGCACAACAGCTAAAACATGCAGAGTGTTCAGATAGCTTCTATCATAGTATTATGATAAGGTGTATATCTTCAAACTCTTAGTGATTTGATAAAATTATCAGCAGGATGGTATAAAAGAAGAAACAGAACTGTCCCCATGAATGTTTCAGATCTTGCTATAATCAGATTTTAGCAGAATGTTTCAGATCTTACCTGCTAATTTATATGCAATTGGCAACTTGGTTTTGCTGTCTGGGAAATGAGATTGCTGTAGATTAATCAGTGGAACAACTTGCCTCCATAAATTATGAATGCTCCAACAATGGAAGTTTTTAAGAAGAGATTGAAAAACCAATTGTCTGAAATGGTGTAGGGTTTCCTGCCTAAGCAGGAGGTTGGACTAGAAGACCTCCAAGGTCCTTTCCAACTCTGTTATTCAATTTCTATTCAATTTCTATATTTTGGCTCTTTTCCCATCATATCTCCTAATTACACATCATCTGGGAATTTGTTCTGACTGACCCTTGGCTGCTAAATATTTCATTAGGAAAAGATACCATTCGTAGTCTCATCTCTCTATCACATTCTACTATTAATAATACACCAATTCATGTGAATTCTGGTCCTCTCATCCTGGTTTTATAACTTATAAATCTCGTCCATGAAGTTTTTCTACATTTTCAGCATTATTAGTCACCGAATGCTTTTATAAACACTAAACCTTGACCCTAATCCTAATCCTAATCCTTCACATTTTTGAGGACTTACACGATACATAAAAAGATAGTGCATTTATTAAACGTCCAATTTAACATGTAACATTCAAAAAGGAAAAGTGGAGAAAGAATGCAAGCACTACAAAGTGCGTGGGGATCTCAATTGTTCTTAGTTTGAGGGATTATTTCATTTCCTTACCCCAAATGCTAAAAGAGTTTAAGGAAGGGAACAGGTTACATCGATCCAAGCTCTTTAAAGTCCCCCCCCCCGGCCTTTTATTTATTTATTTATTTTTAAAGAGGGTGGATTCAGTTTATCGAATTGGCCCGGATAAACCGGTTGGGATACCGCCCTCTAGTGAATCTTGAGCCTTGCGAGCTTCCGTCGCGGCCCCCTGCTGGCTGAATTTCCGTATGAGACTAATCGGCGCTTGTTCGATCTCAGTCTTTCTCTACACAGAGTGACTCTTGTTCTTTCCCTGCAACCGTTATGTCCCGGATCCTCAAATCGGTGGATTACGAGGTATTTGGCCGGGTTCAAGGTGAGGACCGGAGAAAGACGCGAAAGCTAAAATATTAGGAAAGGGGCTATGGGGAAGAGAACTGTTCTGGCAAAAATAGCCTCAGAGCGCACGAACTGCCCTCTCGGGTTACAAACAAAAGCTGGCAAGGAGAACTGTTTATAAAAAGCGAATTTAATTGCCAGATCATGCTGGCTGTGTAAACAGTTCTGTGCTTAATTAGTCTTAAAGTTAAAAGTGAATTGAAGAGCCGGCAAAGCTCTTAATGTTAATAATACGCATGCGCGGCAGGTGCAGGAACGGGCACTCACTATTTCCATGCCCCCAGCTCCATTAATGCTGTCCCAGTTACAAGTTACCATTACCTCCTATGCTAACTTCACAGGAGAGCTGTTCAACTGCTTACTGGAATTAGCACGTGTTTTAAAAACGGGGGAGATAAATTTTTATTTTAAACTGGCAATGAAAGATTACATTATTAAATCCTTTTTCATGCCAAAGCTAGTCATCAGAGAGAACAGTCTTCTTAATACATTTTATATATAAGGGATTTATCCACATCAGCCATCTTTCAAAATTGCACAAACACACTTTAGTGAAATACAAAGATGTAATAGGAACAGCAACAATTTGACCAAGATATGTGTTCTGTCTTCAGGGAAGGACACCATAAATATTATATTTCATTATGAATGATGCTTTGGGCACATATTTTCAGGGATAATTCAATCTTCTGCTTTATTTTCCTAGAACTCCTCAGGTCAAAACCACTCATTCTGTGTAAAATGATTGTAGATTTGTCACTGAAATAACTGCACATACAAATAAACCAGGAAAGAAAAAAGAAATGGTTATTTATATAAACCATCCTACATCTCTTTCTGTCTAAAAAAGAGACAGCCCACCAAAATAAGGCCCTTTCTAATGTAGGGAGCAAACAGTTAAAACCACAATGATAAAAATAGAATTTAAAATGCAATGTCCTTAATTTAAAACAAAAGAGTTAAAATAACATGACAACTAATTTAGAATGAAGAGCGGAGGATTAAAATGGAGTGCAATAATAGAACCATAATAAAATAAAATATTTTCCTGGTAGGAAAATAATATAAAAATAGACATCAACTGGGCTTCCATGTAGGACATATCACAGTTAGGAATTCAGCACTGTAAAAACATAAAAATACATAGCTGAGTTCCACATCTAAAATAGTATTTCTCTACCGTACATGTAAAGAAAAGCTATGCTTCACTATACATACATCTCTCTTTGTATGTGATGAATTTATATAGTGTTTTTTGCTCCATAAGAGGCACGTCCACCACCACCACCACCAAAAGATGGACGGTGCATTTGGTGAATAGCAGCTGGGCCACAGCGACAGGTTCCTTTTACATTTCCTAACCTCACCTCTTCTTTGTCATTGCCCACCTCTTCTGTCTCTTTTCCACATTGCAGGAGTCAATAGGCAGAGCTAGCACATGAGAAGATACCTATCTGCAGTCCTTTCAGGCTCCGTCTGATATTTTTTGGTCTTATTTTCCTCCTCTAAACTTATGGTGCGTCTTATGGAACAAAAAATATGGTATATTGTTATACTACAAAGTGGTATTACAAAGTCCTTGTTGTGCGACCTTAACATTGTTGATGTTTCAGGCATTGCCAACTATCAACACAACAGAAAATGGTTCTTCTCAGCTCCCTTGATTTAAATATTTTCTATGTGACAAATCTATTATATTGTAATTCTATTAATGCTAAATAAATTTTATTTATTTGTGTAATTAATTCATATGCCACCCGTCTCACTATCTATAGTGACATATAATTTAATATATTATTTTATTAAAATGTTTTTCCTACCCTATATGTAGCTGAGTAAAATCAATAGAACAGCAACCAAGTAGCATGATTAAAAATATAAATGATAAACTGTGATAAGTTTTTTTTGCTCTGTTTATCAGTTCTAAATGTTCCCAAAAGAAATAACCGAATAAAGAAACAACTTCAGCAAAAACAACTGAATATCATAGTGAGAAATTATTTTCCAATATTACCCTTAGCCCAAGTACAGTTCCATAACCCAGATGTGTATCTTATTAACAGTAGAGCCCAGTTGAGCAATCTTCCACTGAATTCGGTTATACATCTGGATTTCACTGGATCTATCCATTGTGCTTTCAATTTTCTTTGTTTCCCAAAAGGTATTATTTTTAATCACTTTTCATTTTACCAAACCTTCTATTAAAATAAAAACTGGCAATCTTTGATTGGTTGTTATAATGCAGTTTTATAAATACAAATGAAATGTTGTTCCATTGAGCAAATATTTATAATTTTATTTTCTTTGTATTCTTTTTTCTCAGGAGTTTGTTTCAGAATGGTAAGGCACCATGAAGTATATCTTCTTTGCATCCCTTCTCTGTAACATTTTTGAGAGCAAAATAAAAGCCTGTGCAGAGTCTTCAGAAATCTGCAATGCCACGTTTCTGTGTTAATCTGAAGAGTTAAGTATCATATAACAATAATGTGTGTTTTAGTGGAAATCCTTTTATGGTAGAACCCTGATTTTATGATTAGGGTATATGCATACCCTAATTTTAGTATTTTATTTAGCGACGTAAGAAAGAAGGTACCGGTGGACAAATTTAAGCATTGTACAAGGGTCCCAAGTTACATGGAAATCTTGCATTTCTCATTATCCATATTTAAGAGTGTGCAACCTGGAAACATGGGAAAGCCCATCTTTCATAATGATCAAGAAATACAAGGGGACTCTGTTCACTTTCCAAAGCAAAGTAGAAATTGTTGAAAGGTTTGGAAAGGTGAAATATGATTAGCAGTATTAACAGAAACAGTATTAGCAGAAGCATTTCGAATTGGGTTATCTACAATTTTACAACCAAACATTAAAAAAAGACACCTCCTTGCCTTTTCAGCAATGGGGGATGAAAATGAAAAAGGTAATGGGAAAGAATGAAATATGAAAAAAGAACCCGCATTAGAAAATACTATCTATGCAAGGTTTTTTTTCCCCAATGAATTTTTATGTGAAAGAGGCTTGGAAATGAACAAGAAATTAAATGGTAATCCTGACTTTAAGGCAAATTGAGGAAGGTTAACACAAATCAGGTTTCTCCATGGGATTCATCATTTTGGCATTCATTATGTAAAATTTATGAGCTGATCAGACAGGTACTCAGTGCCTGAAAGAGAAATTCATAGATTTCAAAAATGAGAACTTTAATGCTGAAAATATTTATAATACTGTTATTATTTTTGGGCCCTTCCACTCTGAAGTATTAGTGCATTAGAAATTGCTTTGCAGTGGCTACAAGATGAACAGGACTGAGATGTTGCACTGTTTCCTGTAGGATTTGGCTGCAAAAAAGATAACTAATTGTCTCAAATTTTAAAAAAATCAGAACATTATTTTAAAAAATGCAGTATAGCCATCTGAATAGATGTAATCCAAATTCTTTTGGGCACAGAGTGCAAATTATACAGTTATTTGGTTTTCACTTAAAAAAATAAAATCAGATGAGAATATTTGTTCAGTGTGTGAATTTTCTCTCTCCTACCACAGAAGCATCCTTTATGTCTTATCTTGAAACTGTATGTGCCAGGCTCAGAACAAACTTATCTGAAAGCCTGGCGCTTATTGTATTTGAAGCAAGTACAAACCATAGCTCAGATCCTAAACTTCATAACAATATTTGCAGCATTCATGTGAAATGCTTCATTAGAGGACTTTGATTGGGGCAGAGTGTCTCGAGAAGATAAGAGCGTAGTTGCAAAAGACTTGTCATATTCTTGATGGCCTAAGTTGAATGGTGTTTATAGTAGTTATCTGTGATGTGCTACACACAAACCTTTTTTTTAAGCAGACACATTTCTCATGAGATGGGGTGAGGCTGTGTATTAATTAATTAGAAGGTTTTTTTTCCTTACTTGCTTCAGTTTTTCTGCAGAAATTTGTATACGTAAAAAGTTGAGGTTTTATGTTATTACCTTATTCTACTGCATCAAAAAGTCAATGCTTTTCTTTTTCTTTTCCCCTTTGCCCTACACTTTTCTCTCTTCTACTTTTCCTTCCTTAGTGTCCCATTATTTTTCTTTTTCTTTGTATTTTGGTATTTTATATTTTGATAAACTAATAAAATATTGGAATCCAGCATTATAGGACTGGAAAGAATGTTGGAGGTCTTCTAATCCAATACCTTGCCCAAGGCAGGAGTCTTTATATCATCCTAGACAAATGATTGTCCAATCTTTTCTTGAAAACCTGAAGTGATGAGGCACCTGACCCTCAGAGGCAAACTGCTCTGTTGATTAATAGTTCTCACTGTCAAGAATTCTTCCTTATTTCCCGGTTGAATCTTTCTCTGACAAGCTTCTCCTTGTTGCTTTTTGTCCTTCTTTCAGGTGCTATGGAGAATACATTGATGCTCTCTTCCCTGTGACATCCCTTCAAATATTGGAAGACTGCTTTCATATCTCCCCAAACCTTCTCTTCATTAGACTGCCCATACCTAGTTCCCTTAGCTGTTTATTGTATGATTTATCCTCCAGGCCCCTTGTCATCTTTGTGGCTGTTCTCTACATTTTTTCTAGTGCCTCAGCTTCTTTTTTGTATCATTATTGGAAAACCTCATTTTGCAGTAGTTCAGGACAGATCCCAAACCATTTTGGTTGGCAGAGAACATGGAGCAATAGACTTCAGCTTTAGGATGGTACTTAGGGCACTACCTCCTTTTTAATATATCCAATACATGAAGCCACTGGGCAATATCATCTATTGATACTGAGTGAAGTATCTCCAATACATTTATGATTCATCATTGACTATCTCTATCCCCAGTCTTCCAAATAAAGCTGTCAATATTCTTTCAGGGTGTGCAGAGGCTGCAAGAAAAGAAAAGTCGAGGCTTAATCCTGCAAAGATGAAGTAGCTATGGGTTTTAGGTCCTCCAGATCCAGGAACTGGAATGTTTCTATCACTGGATCTTAGTGGGCAAGCTGGGAGTCCTTCTAAATTCTTAGGTCCTGCTCAAAGAGCAGATAGCACTGTTGCCATAGGGGTCTTTGTATAGTTTTATCTTCCAGTTGCAGATAAAAGGGGATTTGCTCAGGGTCACTTATGTCTTAGTCACCTCCTGATTGAATTAATGTAATGAGGCCTTGAACTTTATCTGGAATCTTTAATTTATCCAGACTGCAGCAGTTCAAGTAGTTATGGGTGCAGGCCATTACACTCTTATGATTACTCTATGATCTACATTGGCTCCCAGAAGATGCAATTCAAAGTGCTGGTTTATCACCTTTAAAGCCATACATGGCATATGACCAAGCTACTTGTGGGATAGCCTATGTTAGGCCCAAGGAACCAAGAATGGCATAACTTCTGTGTTATTTTTTTATTGTTGCTTGCTTATAGACAGCAGTCATGCCAGACTAAAGCATTTATCTGCTTTTATAACTATTTAATATACCCTGCAAATGCTAAGGGGAGTCCACCTTCTTTTTTTTTTCTACATATCAAATATTCCAAACTTCTTTGTCTCTTTGCTTGCTGGAAAGAGCCTTTTTCTTCTGTGATTCTGGTCCACATTCTACCACATCTTTCTGCCAAAATACCTGCCCCTTATTCAAGGGGCCTTAATTTAAACACAGTTATATTACGAGTCTAGGAAGATATATTACAGTCTCCAACTCCGCTTACCTATAAAAAAGTCATTAAGACCTGAGTTTTTCTCCATATACAGTATTTGCATCCAATTGAGGGGAATCAATTACCCTATTTAGTTTCCATTATATATTCTATGCTTTATATCCTGTTTGCTTTATAATACATGGTTGTTTACATTTGTAAAGTACTGCCCAGAATCATATTTTTAGTTGTGTGACTTTACAGTTCCTTAAATAAATAACGAATTAAACAAAAAAAGAATACAGACTACAGGATTGCTACATTAGAAAGTTTGTATGTAGATTTCTCATGGAAAATAAAGTATTTCTTGGAATTCCCGTACTGTGATTTACCCTTTCTTCTAAATAAATATTATTAATAAGTACTCTGAAAGACTTGTTCTTTGTGTAAACTGCTTCCAATCCAAATTGTTAGGGGGAAAGTCTGACACCTACTTAATACTATTTTATTTTAGTTTTGTTTTGTTTTAGTTCTATTAATGATGTTGCTTTTAAATTTTATTTGAATCTATTTTGATTCCTGCCTTTGAAGTTATTCAAATACCTGTGTGACTCTTTAACATAATCATATCTCTTATTTATGGAAAATGTTCTGAGTATAATTTTAGAAAACCACCCCACACACCTCCAAGGTCCCTTCCAACCCTATGATTCCATGCTCTATATATATGCAGCTGAGAACATGAGGTTAATTCTACTGCCAAATCTAGAAGTAGCAAAAACAAATTTAAGACTTAACATTGTTGGTCTTTTAGAAGAAGACTAGGCCATTAAAAAGCAAGTCATTGAATAAAACACAAGTTTTGAGACTGAATTGTACAGGTAGTCCTTGACTTATAACCATTCATTTAGTGACCATTTGAAGTTACAATGGTACTGAAAAAGTGACATATAACTGTTTTTCATACTTATGACTGTTCCAGCATCCCGGTGGTCATATAATAAAATTTGGATGCTTGGCAACTGACACATATTTATGATGATTGGGATCATGTGATCACTGTTTGCAACCTTCTGACCAGAAAAATTAATGGGGAAATCAGATTCACTTAAAAACCATGTTACTAACTTAACTGCAGTAATTCACTTAACAACAATGGCAAAAGTCACAAAATGGGGCAAAAAGTGTTTTACCTAGCAACATGCATTTTGGGCTCAATTGTAGTCATTAAGTCTAGGACTGCATGTACTGTCACAGCTTTAAATCTTGAATGCATGCTGACTATATCTTATGTTTGTTTTCCAAACCAGTACACAGAGGATAAAGCTAGGAAAGCGGGTATAGTTGGCTGGGTTAAAAATACCAGACAAGGAACGGTTACTGGACAAGTGCAAGGTCCAGAAGAGAAAGTGAATGAGATGTAAGTACACTCTTTCCTTGGTCTGCTGGCTAGCTTCACTAAATTGCTACGTTTGATTCAAATGCTGCTGCCAATTAATAAAGAAGCTTTCTAGGGATGGTGAAATGTAAACAATTAACTGAATGAATTTTCTTCAGAAGAAAACTAAACTCTGGTAATGAGAACTTGAAACTTCAAGCAAGCTAGAACAGGAATGGAGAACTAAAGTACAGTTCCAGACATCTCAATTTTGACCTGAGAATTGTAGTTCAGGAACACTTGAAAGGTCATAGGTTTCCCTTATGATCTAAAATCTTCCAGAAGGGAAGTACCTCTACTTTGTTGGCACCCTATTTTTCCAATTCAGTTAGTTGCTGTACTTGTCACTAATTGTGTTTTCTTTATATTTAATCTTAATCACAAATTTTCTAGTACTTCTGATTTTTATTACTAGAGCTTTTAAATCTTTTGTATTTTCTGCTATTAGAGTAATATTACCAATATAATGCAGGCTACTGATATTTCTTCCTCCAATTTTAAAACCATGCTTGCCTTCTAATCTGGCTTCTAGATAGATAAACAGGAGACAGGTAGAGGTGCAGAGATATACGTGTGTGTCTGTGTGTGTCTGTGTGTGTGTGTACATGTAAGGAAAAACTCAAGGCTAATAGTGTGATTTTTTTTCTCCTTATAGTTTGTGGTCCCTGGTACTTTAAGAGAGAAAAGGACCACACCTGTACTGAAGGGAGATAAAAGAAAAATGCTGAAGGCACATGGTATGCTGTTGGTGGAAGAGAGAAAGGAAATTGTCGTTGGAAATGGAATGTGGGGATGACCTTGGGGGACAGAGGGGACAGATGCTACCTAGGAAACAATCAGACAAGAGTGGTAGGAGCCCCCAGTGACTTAGTGGTCAGAGAAAGAAACGTAGGAAAGACCCACTCTAACTGATCAATTAAAAGTGGAGTGGGAAGTCTGTATCTTCAGATTTGCAAGAATCTATTAATGTAACATTATGGTAAATTAGAATTAGCTCATCTAGTTGTGTTTCCTGTCTTATTTACCTGGAAGGGCTGAGAATTGTGTTTGAAAAACTACCATGTTTCCCTGAAAATAAGACAGGGGTTTTTTTTCTTTTGCCCCCTGAAATAAGCGCTTGACCTTATTTTCGGGTAGGTCTTATTATTTTTGAGGTGCAGGAGGCGGCGAGCATGGTCCCCTCATGGCTACTGCTATGTTGCAATATTTTGGGGAGGGCTTATTTTAGCGCATGCACCAAAGCTTGATTGAGCTTATTATCCAGGGAGGTGTTATTTTCAGGGAAACAGGGTAAAGCCAATTATCTGTGAAGGAGGGGAAACTAAAGTAGTTGGAGTGAGCAACAAGATCTTAAAATTATAGCTATGAAAGAAGTAGCAGCACTTTACAGCTTCACAATCTTTTCAGAAATGCAGTCCAACTAGAATCAGCCAGCAAGAAAAAATTGTTATCCTTCTTACAATCTAATGAGGACTGAGAGATGGAGAAGAAACTCAGCAAAACGAAACACTTACAATGCTAATGTTATCATTTGTAAATGTAATATACAATTTAATACATTAGGAGTATATATTGGTATAAAACTCTTATCTACATATTAAAGCATTCAATGCCTTCCTCTGTTGTTTTTATCATAACTTAATTGGAACCCTCTCAGTATTTAGAGAGAATAAATAAGGGAAGAGCAAACAGCCTTGTTCACTTCTTCACCCATCTGCAGCCAGTCTGTTTTTGCCATATTCTGTCTGTACTGTGGCTTCCTGACCTAGGTATAGGTTTTGCATGAGGACAGTGAGGTAGTCAGATGTCTGAAATAAAGAGGTTGGGACAAGTTTAAGATGACAGTTGTTTGATAGAAAGAATGGTGGAAGGCTCAGGTATACGTTTTTGTTGTTTTCAATTTCTTCTTTATTTCTTATTTTCTATCTTTGTTCTTATGTGTAGTTTATTACATTAAAAATTTCTAATTATAAAAGGTGTTATCGGATTTCTGTTTTCCTAAAGACACTGCACACGACACAATGAAAGGTCTTTCTATAACCATCAAAGCACATGCTGATTCTTTTTTAGTGTTCTTTAGTGGTAATTAATTTCTCAATGATCCAGCATGCATCAGCAATAATGTCTTATATTGCTTGCTTGACCTTTTCTAAAGCTACAATAGTTTGAACATCTGTCTTTTCTCTTTTCATGAGGGCTTTAATTTGGGTTGGATGATCCTAAGCATTCTTTTGCTGTCATGTCAAATTAAGTGTATTGTATAATAGTTTGCATACTCTATGTCTCTTTTTTGTATTGGAATGTAGGTTGACCTCTTCCAATTGATGGGCTATTGTGATGTTCTCCAGATCTGCTGCCATAATTTGGCTAGAACCTTTATTAATTCTTCTGTTGCTTCCTATATTTCCAAGGGGAATTGTCAGTTCTTGTAGCTCTCTACTTTGGTAATGATTGAAGTGCTGATCCAACTTCATATTCTAGTAATAGTGTCTCCTAAGACTCTTGGATGTTGACATCTTTTCTGTCAGACTTCCATCCTTGTTTGATAATTTCTTCCATCCTTGTTTGATCTTCTTTGAACAGGTTGGTCTGTCCATTAGCATCTTTTAACAAACTGATCTGAGATTTCTGAGTTCAGAGATCTTTTGGAAGACTTCCTTTGTTTTTCTATATTTGATGTTTTTTATAGACATCATTATAATATTGCTCTTTTCTAGGCTTGGCTTCTCTTCTGGGCAGTTTTCACCATTTTTTCTGATTTCAAGTTTGCTTTTTTCTCATTATCTTTGTTAGTCTTTTTTTAAAATATCCATTATTAACAACTTGATTTCATTCCAGAGTTGCTCTGATTCCTATCCATAGTTCAGGCTTCAAAGTGATTTTGTCGTCTTTTTTCTCCGCACCTCTGCACGTGACCGGAACCAGCTGGGTGGAGATGCCAGCGTGGAAGAAGAAGATTGGACCATGTGATGGATTTGTGGATGTGGGGACAAGATCATGAACTTTCAACTGGGTGGGAATCCTAGGTAACTTCGAGAATTGGGATAATGTCAGCGTTCCAAGTATCATGCAGAATTAAATCAGAGTCCAAGGCAAAACGATCCTTAAAGTTCGAATTTAATAAGTCAGACATCTTGGCACATCTGTGGAATCCCAATTCTAGAACTTACCTAGGATTCCCACCCAGTTGAAAGTTCATGATCTTGTCCCCACATCCACAAATCCATCACATGGTCCAATCTTCTTCCATGCTGGCATCTCCACCCAGCTGGTTCCGGTCACGTGCAGAGGTGCGGAGACAAAAGATGACCTTGGGCTTCTAGAAAAGAATGACAACAACACATTCCACAATTCTACTCCTTTCTATTACCCCCTCCCAACTACTACATTAATGAAACAGCATAATGAAATAAGAGAGTGTGTGTATTTGTATTTGTATTTTATTAAATTTATATGCTGCCCTTTTCCCTGGGGGGACTCAGGGCGGCTCACAACTCAAGAGGGGAGGGGGGAAAAACAAACTTTAGACATATAGAACAATACAAATTAAAAAAAACACAACATTCATACCATTCGGGCGGGTTACAATCTTAGTCCCAGGCCTGACAGGATAGCCAGGTTTTGAGGGCTGTGCGGAAGGGCTGGAGGGTGGTGAGGGTACGAATCTCCACGGGGAGATCGTTCCATAGGGTCGGAGCTGCCACCGAGAAGGCTCTCCTCCGCGTGGTTGCCAGTCGGCATTGACCGGCAGATGGAACTCGGAGGAGGCCTAATCGGTGAGATCTAATAGGTCGCGTGGAGGTAATCGGCAGTAGGCGGTCTCTCAAGTACCCAGATCCACTACCATGAAGAGCTTTATGGGTGACAAGTAGCACCTTGAAGCGTACCCGGAGATCGACAGGTAGCCAGTGCAGCTCGCGGAGGATAGGTGTTATGTGGGTGAAGCGAGGTGCACCCACAATCGCTCGCGCGGCCGCATTCTGGACTAGCTGAAGTCGCCGAATACTCTTCAAGGGCAGCCCCATGTAGAGCACATTGCAGTACTCCAGCCTAGAGGTCACAAGGGCACGAGTGACTGTTGTGAGAGCCTCCCGGTTCAGGTAGGAGCGCAACTGGTGCACCAGGCGAACCTGGGAAAATGCCCCCCTGGTCACAGCTGATAAATGGTGTTCGAAGGTCAGCTGTGGATCCAGGAGGACTCCCAAGGTCCTAATGTGTGGCAGATCAAAGATCTTAAAAGGGATATAACTGCAGGCTTAACCCTCCATGTACAGTATATACAGACATTGCTTTGGTTGTTTGAAGTCTATGTTAACTGCATACCCAAACTTACATTTATATAAATGTAAACCAAAGCCTTCCAATCTAAACAAGAAGGAATTCAGCCTAATCCAAATTGAATCAATAGGGGAAAAATGCAAAAGTTTGAAATAGGATAGTGGGGGCCACACCATTCTTGAGCCCTTTACATTTGATAATATTCTAGACACGGCATGATTATCTATCACAGCCCCAAAACAAAACATTTCTTTTTGCTGAAAGGAGAAAATATGCTGTAAAATTTTTATTGTAAACCATGCTTGTCAAATGTAAGTATTTTAAAAGCCAAATTTTAGATCTGGCCATTTGCTAAGAGGAAATGGATGAGGGCAGAATGGAGGCTTATTAGTCTAGTTCCTGAAAGAAAAGAATCAAAGCATTAAGTACAGAGAAAACAAAACAATAAATCAAAGTGACTCATTAGATGAGACTGATGAGAAGCAATTACAACACTGGAGAAATGGTATAGCTATGCTAGGATCACTGATGTATAATAATTCATGTGAACATATATTTGGTTACCTGGTTTTAAGATACTGATTTTTCCTGGAATGTACAACTAGGAGTAGAAATCAGAATAATTATATTTTTACCAGTCTGATATTCTTCAGGTATGTTAGACAGTGTAATTGTTTCCAGTCAACTTTATTCAATCCTATACTGTGAACCTTCCAAAAAGGACTAGAATATTAATATTTGTTTTTATATGCTATCATAATCTGCATGGATTTCAAAATGTTTAGCAGAATAAACTATTAATACTAAAGCAATAATAATATTTATTATTAATAAATATTAAATGTAATATTTATGTGTATATTATTTTGTTAAATATTCCCTAATTGCATTTAAATCTGACTTGAGCCACAATAGGCTATGGCCCTCTAGTGGGGCATGAGGCGATTGCAACCAGGTCACAGAAATGGCTGATGAGTGCACTTGCGTATCCTCACTTGCAGAAGCAGTGGGAAAGCGTGTGCGTGCACACTCCATTTGCGTGAGTGGGCAGGCCTGCATGCACACAACTTGTACAAATGGAACTGCTGTGCGCACGCGTGTTGGTCAATCGCATGGAACTATCCTCCCCTCTCCCCCGCCGATACGCAAAGCTGGAAACATTGGGGAACTGAACTAGGCTGTTGTAGACTGCATGTTTGACTCCTCTGATTTAAATTATCAATTTAAAGATATTCTATAAACACTATTTTTCCCCAAAAGAAAGTTGGAGTCAGGGCACCACAACTTCTTTAAGGACAGTTGCCATCACCCTATATCAGAGAAATATTGATTACCTTCCGAACTCAGCTCATCTCTATTACCCCAGCCACCTTAAGGAGTCTGAATGGGTATGAATACAAGCCATCAGTGTGAAAGCACATTTAGCTCCTATTTATTCCACTAGAATCTATAGGTTAAGGACTCTCATATAAACTACAAGAAGTGATGCAACTTTAGACTCTGCCCCTAAAGTATTAGAACTATAATAAGAACTTACTACAACTAGATAGCAACTCTTCTTGCACTCTAAAAGGAGCCAGCAGTTTTACACAAGGCTACTGTATAACACTCCTCTGACAAGTAGAAGAGTATGAGCACTTCACTGCTATTAGTGCTACTTTATAGTTCAGATGTGAGCTGGTGCCTGTGCTTGGTCAGATTTGTGCATTTCTATCAATGAAGACTTGAAAACTATTGACAGATACAGAATTCAAATGCTCTCAATCATATACCCTTCATTTCTTACCATTCTTTCCTGTCCTTGCAAACAATATTTAATACTGTAATGATATTTGGATCGTAACATCAGCTTCAATTGTCATAGCAGGGAGGCAGCTCCTGGCCAACCATGGCTGATGTTATAGAAAAATCAGATATGGTTAGTTCTTGGATGGGGAACTGCTAAAAAAACCCAGGGCTTAGACTAGAGGCAGGTATGAAAAAAATCTGAGAAAAACCAGTGACAAATCAGTCTTACACTGTTAACAGGAAATTTAGTATCCATTGGTCATGAGAAGTCGATCCTAATTTCAAAGAAGTTTTACCTTTTTTCATCAGCCTCAGACAAGGTTTAAACAAAGGTATTAGAGTAAAGAAGTAAACACTTATTTGATGTTCTATAAGAATACAGGAAGACATTTTTGTATCCAACAATTTCACCATCAGTAAATTGCAAAAGGCAGCATTACTCAGAACAGCTTATATCCTGTGGCCATACCTCTAAAACCACAAAACATTGATATTTGCCTATCCCAGGTCCTCGGGAAGGTGGATAAAAATATCCAAATCCAATCTGAACATCTGGCTAACTGCAACAAACCATTATACTAATAAAATATTAATACTAATTAATAATTGAAAATAATAGGTAAATAAAAAGACAGACAGACAAACCTCAAAGGGCAGACACAATGGATCACTGGGTCTTTTTCTGCCATCAGTTTTCTATGCCTATGGCACTGATGATGCAGTGCCATAGACATAGGCAATGCCTATGTCTATGGCACTGTAGGTATATATGAAGCATATATGAAGCTATGCACTAAAGGCATTGTTCTAGGTTTTATTACAGTACCTGGCATCCCAAATATTTAGCAGTTTATTGCCATATACAGTTGATGAAAAGAAATGCATTTTGTGCACTGGATTGATTATGCTCTTAGGGTTATGGGTTTTATTTTTAAACTTGCTAACAGATCTCTAGATGGAGCTGTTTGATGGATAATAGTAACTTCTGAACTGCAGTTTCATTTGGATGCCTATGTATTCATTTTAAACTGTTCTGCAGTGAGCTTTGTCTCTTTTATCAACACAAGACCCATTTTCTCTTGTTCCTACGCTATAGAAAGGCACTCTACCAGTTAAGACTGAGGCAAGATCCAGATTCTGAGAGCTAAGAACATGACAAAGCAAACAAATCAGCTAAAATGCCCACTCTAAAAAACACCCTTATCCCTACCACCTTGCCATGGTCTTTTAGAATGCAATTCTGAACATGTAGCTCTTCCCAGAATCCCTGCTCCCAGCCTGAGTTTCTGTTTCTGTCCGAATGCTTGGGGACACTTGAAAACAAAGCTCTGAGTTGCAAATGCTAGTAACCTTGTTTAGCAACTGCCTCAGACAGAAACACTATGCAATTATGCAGGTGATGAAAAAGTAACAGTAACCTTGTGGATGTGACCAATGCCCACATTTAAAAACTTCACAGGTCTCTAAAGCAAAGCAAAGCTGAAGTAAGATTGTATGCACAGTCACAGTCATGTGATTTTTCCACTTAGTGACCACTGAGGTTAATGAATGAGTTTTTGGTCCCATTAAACAAGGATTAATAGTACCGACCTACCTCTTTTCATCCTTCTCCTTTGATTTTTTTTTTAACTGAAACATTGAGCAAAAAAAAGTGTATAGCATTCTTCTTTATAACACTATGCTTAGCAGTTCACACCAAACTATAAATATTTAAATGTATATTTTTATAGGAGTACTTAAAAATGTGTGGAATAATATTTGTTTCCACTACAACCTTACATAGTATCCAAGGTCAATTTATTTTAGCACACTGATTTAAGAATACAAAAATAGTGCTAAACAATGTTTTACTTTTGGCTAGTTTATAAACATTCATTCTCACTATTTAATCTCACTCCTCATGCTGGTAGGATATTTTTGTAGTTATTATTTATCATTCAAAACCATTGGGGAAAAATGCCTTCCAGTCACTTGTGCTCATTGAGGAAATATTACCTGTTACAAAAGACCATCTCTTTGCTAAAAAAAACCCAATATTCTATGGCCACAAATACATGTGTTTATAACATCATTTTAAAATTGCTTCAATATTTTTACTGCAAAAATTGAGTTTCCCCATTATTTTCTTGAAATCACTGCTCTACTTTATAATCCCTAGAAGAAGAAGAAAGGAACTGTTGTGCTTATTGCTATAGCAACCTGCAGAAGTTTGACAGGCATACCTTTTTTAGTATGAGTTTTCCTTACATTTACACTGCAACATAATTCATTGGAAGACGCAGGGTGCTTGCTGGAGGTGGGGGTAAATTTATCCCATAGATCAGGAACCAAATGCAGACATGATTTTAGGAGCTGAAAGAGGTTGAAAAGAATAAATGTTGCACCTGATGAACAATTTGAATAGAGCCATTCTTGATAAATACTGCATTTCAATAGAATTAAAACCATGCTGGTTTAACAATGGTTGACTTAATTCTGTTAATCCAATACCTTAGAGTCTGTGATATATTGAAATTTTACCTAACCACACAGGCTGAATTTGCATAACCTCCTAAAGTACTGTTAAACCTGACCAGTATTCATTGTTTTCGTGTCTTTTGTGATACAGTGGGCTTTTCAACAATTATTTTGGTATATTTGCCAATTAACTATCTTATCAGCCCCCAAAACAGCTTAGGAAAAAATGTTTGATGTTCTGTTTTGAGGGTAAAGTTAACATACAAATTGAGGCTTTGTGATTCTGTTTCTTAGAATATGCCATTATCAGCTCAAATCAGATCACTTTTAGTTATGCATCCTTTCATTTCTAAAACTTGGCCGTAAATATGTTATGCAAACCTCAGTACAGCACTCAAGACAGTGAAAGTTGTGTACCTCTACATATCTGTATATTGTTTTCCAGTACATAACACCCACTCTCAAAAACAAAGCAAATTTACCTATTAATCAATATAGTTGTTTGTTTTATTATTTAAATAATTTATATGGCCACTTGTCTTACACTAATGACTCTGAACAGAATAGAGTTAAAGGCTTCCCCTGATCATTCTTGTCCTACTCTAGTGGGTGGTGCTCATCTTTGTTTCTTAGCTGAGAAGCCAGACAAAGACATTTTCCGTTGTCATATGGCCAGCAAAATTATATGCTGAAGTGCATAGAACACTGTTACCATCCCACCAAAGTGATACCTATCTGCATGCTTTTGAACTACTAGTGGGTAGGAGCTGTCCAGCTGGCAAGCTCAGTGTCTTTAACTGCTGAGCCATCACGCCCCTTCCTGGGCAGAATGCAAATATTAAAACCAACAATAACAAACATAACCGTTGATTGTCACAAAAGTGCTTTTCCAAAAGGCAACTAGACTTTCTTGGTTTTTTCCTTGAAACTGTTTTGCTTCTCATCCCAGAAGCTTCTTCAGTCGAGGATCTCCATAGACATAACCCATGATGCCTAGGTAAATAATACACCTCAATCATTGAATCACATCAAGAGTTGAGCATGACTAATCTGCTGGCCTAAATGTCTGGGAAATGTAGTTCTTCAGAACTATCTTTTCCACAAGGCAGGAACTGCTACAGAGAAGACACACCTTCAGGGTCCAGCTTGATGATATACTTTGGTAGGATGGACTAGAGCATTCCCTTTCTACTAAAGCAGATACAATGGGAATATGGAGGCTCAGAAGGTATCCAGTCTCTATGGCATGCATGGCTTTTATAGATGATAATTAACACTTTGAATCATGCCCCAAAGCCTAATGGAAGCCAGTGCAGGTGATAGAACCACAGTGTTGTATAAGCCTGCCATGTCAACCCTTGCAGGTAAATTGGATGGGAACATGACTAGATGTGCTAATTCTATTTTATTGCAATGCTATATGAATAGAATCTTTAAAGGTACAGATTTCCCAATGCCACCTCTGCTTCTTGATTGCCTGATCAACTGGGGCAAGTTGCTAAATTTCTTTCTCTGACCATTAATCAAGTGGCAGCTACCCGTCTCCAGTCTGATAGTTTCCTAGGCAGCATCTCTTCCCCTTTTTCCTCAAGGTCGCCCACATATTCCATTACATGCCAAGATGCACCTGCTACTGCCCATGCTACTTCATTCTGGACCGGCTACAGCTTCCAAATGTACATCAAGAGAAGCTCTAATTAAGGCATATTACAGTAATCCAAACGCAATTAAAAAGGCGTAAATCAACATGAACAAAACCTTGAGGTCCACAAACGGACCCAATTGGTACACAAGTTGAACATTGCTGCTCATGTCACCCTCATCTGAGCATAAATAGAAGTAGCTTATGCTCAGTCCCAGGAATCTGCAGTGACTAATAAATATAAAAAATCTACTTACTGATATCTTGAAGAGGCCTTAGTTTGGTAGAATGGGCAGGATTGGCCTAGATGGGCCTAGTACTACAACTGAAATGGTAGAAGACAATTTCTCAATCTGCTGATCTGCCTGTAGCCCCATCAGCCTGTCCCGTGATTGCTAGTTACCTGCTCACAGCACCCCCTGCTCCCCTGTGCCACCCACTCACCACATTCTTTGCTTGTGATTCTCTCCTCTCAACAATCTTCAAAGTGTTGGGGTTATGATTAGAACTGCTGGGATTTCTCATAGCTGAGTGACGCAGTCACATGATGTTGTGCTTTATGACCACTTGGCTTAGTAATGCAAGTTTTGGATCCAATTGCTTTCATAATTGAAGTACTACCGATATTTAATTTTAGTTGCATTTTTTTCACTTTGCTCCTTGACTTTTATTACTCGGGGTTGCACATCCTTTGTATTTTCGTCTATCAGGATAGTTTCATCAGTATAGCTCAGGTTATTGATGTAACTTCATCCAGTTATAAAATATTCATCATCTTCTGATACAGCTTCCGTTAATATTTATTCAATAGTTAGGTTGAATAAATAATTGTCTCGCACCTTTGCCAACTTGGAACCAGACTGTTTCACTATGTTCTGTCTGTACTGTGGCTTCCTGACCCATATATACATTTCTCAGAAAGACAATGAGATGTTCTGGGATCCTGTTTTTCTGAGTACTTTCCACAGCTTGATGTGATTGACACAAAGCTTTTTCTCTAATTGATAAAACATGTACTGACTTCCGTTTAGTTTTCTTTGGCTTCTCAATTATTCTCCATGCATCACATTACTGTCTTGTGTCCTTCAGCCTTTTCTACAGCCAAATTGAACATCTGGAATTTCTATGTGGGGTTCTAATCTGCGTTAGATGATCCTAAGCATTATTTTTGCTAGCACGTGAGATTAAGAATATTGTATGATAGATTGCATACCCTGTTCAATCTTTTTGAGGGGGTGGGTATTGGAATGTAAACTCACCTCTTTCAATTAATTGACATTCCTCAGAATTGCTGGTAGAGTTTGGTTAGAACCTTTACTGACTCTTTTTCTATTGCCTGCCATATTTCAGTAGGTATTCAATCTCTTCCTGTAGATTTCCAATTTGGTATTGGAGTTTTGACCTAACATTATCTTCTAGTACTAGAAATTCTTGAATGTATGCAATATCTTCTAAGGTATCTTGGATATGGACCACTATTTCAGTATACTCCTTCTGTCTTTATTTGATCTCTTTTGAATATGTTCTATCCATCAGAATCTTTTAGCATACCAATTCAAGGTTGGAACCTCCTGAGTTCAACATTGTTTGGATCAGATTTTGGAATCAGATCTGTTTAGCAAAAATCCTGATCCATCCTTCCTTCCTTCCTTCCTTCCTTCCTTCCTTCCTTCCTTCCTTCCTTCCTTCCTTCCTTCCTTCCTTCCCCTTTTTTATGATTCTTTGCTGCTGTATACTTGCTGGCTGTATTTCTACAATTTGGATCTGGTAGTTTTAGCCAGTGCAGACATTGTAAAGGTTGTGATTCCAGGATACAGATATTCCCCAGGGGCTATTTGAATGAAAGTGACAAATGCTATATGCCAGCTGAAGACTTAACATAATCTTTTAATTAGAATTTTCAGAATGTGCTTTAGAGAATCTGAATCACAACATTTTTCTTGGGGTTTTAAGGTCATTTTGAATGGAAATGCCGCAAGTTAGTAAGTACTGTTATTAGCTTCTTCCCCATTGCTCCTTTTTCTGAATTATAGCAGCATGGTTCTCAACTTCTGTGAATCTGCCAGAATCTATTACCTATTTCACTTTCCAACATTTCTAAATATTAGAAGAAATGTATACTTAGCACATCTTTTTCATTCACACTTAATTTGCACAATCTAGCCAATCTAGCCAGACATTCATTTTTAACATTACAATTTTTATAATAATTAGTTGGCATGAAATGAGTAGGCCTCCTCCGAATTCCATCCGCCAGTCAGTGCCGACTGGCGACTACGCGGAGGAGAGCCTTCTCAGTTGCAGCTCCGACGCTATGGAACAATCTCCCCATGGAGATCCGCACCCTCACCACCGTCCAGGCCTTCCGCACAGCCCTTAAGATCTGGCTATCCCGTCAGGCCTGGGGATAAGACTTTACTCTTGCCCCTCCCGAATGCTGAATGAATGTTGTGTTTTTACCGTTAATTATTTTTACTCACATTTTCTTTTTGTGTTTTGTTCTGCACCCCCCTCCCTTATTATTGTAAGCCGCCCTGAGTCCCCTCAGGGAAAAGGGCGGCCTATAAATGTTTAATAAATAAAATAAATAAATAAATAAGGTGATTTAATTTCCATGTAAGAGATACTGAAAGTATTTATCAATTTAACACAATTTTATTGTGACTAGTCACCCCAAAACAGTAGTAAGATCATTCCTGTCCCCAGGCTTATATAAGTCTGGGTAAGAAGAGGGAAACAAACAGGGCCAGACATTCATTTTTAACATTACAATTTTTATAATAATTAGTTGGCATGAAATGATTAGCATGATAGAAAAAGTGCCAAGCAGATGACTTTGAGGAGATGATAGAATTTCTTTTTTTGTCTGCAATGCAGTACATTGGATTGGCTGCTTCTGTAGCTACATGAAAGCTGAGGAAAGCTTAAAAAAAAAAGATAGCCTCATACTGTATAATAAGGAACCAACCAACTATTATAGTAGAATCAGGAGGAACTATACGGTTCAAAATAGGGAAAGATATGTACTCAGGTTCTATTCTATCACCTTATTTATATATGTGGAAAAAATGAAAAGTACCAAAAGAAAAAATGGAATTAAAACTGTGGGAAGAAACATGAACAATTTTAGACATGCCGATGATATCACTTGCAGGTTAGAAGTGAGATTTAAGGTATCTCTTGTGAAAGTGAAAAACAGTGTAAAAGCCTGTCTGATTTTTCTGACTATTTAAAAAAAAATGAATAGTCAATGCCAGCCAGTAATAGCTGGAGGAACACATGGTGATACTTCCCATAAGAATGGTCTCTAGCTCACAAAGAGATGCCCACTACTTGAATGTAAAACTGTGACAGATCTAAACAGAATAGTACAGGCATCATATTGATAACAATGGTAATATTATTAAGGCCATGTTTTATTTCTAATTGAAGAAAATAAAAGTCCAGTTTCCAAACTTTATGAATCTACATTTGCCAATTCCAGCTGAAAACAATTCTGGGAATTCTTTTCCTTTAATAAAAGCAGTGATGGGAAAGCACCGTAATCATACTTGTATATGTATACACTTTTAGTTACTACATGTGCATGTGTATTGATTTTTTTAAACATTTTGATTTTAAGAACTCAGAGCAACATAAAAAGTCTTTAAATCAATATCAAACTGTTCCTCATTTCCATTTCTTGTAACAATGCTATATTACTGCAATCATGTGATAACTCTGGGTCTATACAACAACTTTAATGCACATTGGACTAGAAAGATCAAATACTCAAGGGAGTCAGTATGGAACTACTCTATGGTTAGAATATTGACTTAAAACTGGGGAAATCCATCATTTCCATTTTCTTAATTCAAGTTTTAACTCTCAGCAACAGTGGGAGGAACTTTCTTGGCAGCAAGATCGGAGCAAGAATCAACTGCTATGTGCAGTGTAAAGGTCCACACCTTCATCTGCTGAACAACAGACAAGAATCTTCATAATCACCAGAAATTTCATTTCCTTTTTTTCCACTGCTGGCAAATTAGCAAAACAGAATTACAAGTTTCAAAAGCCCACTAAAACTGAAATGCCTACAAAAATGCTTCCAGAAAAAGGGCACAACTTTGCGTCTTACTGTTACATACCTGTTGTGCCTCATCTTCTCACAACCCTCAGAAACACATTCTGCTCAATTGTCCTGCAGCAAGGGTTTGTGTAAAAAGAATAACAACTCATTATTCTTTAGCATAATGTGAAACAAATACTAGGGCAGGGGAAGGAGGAATATGAATTGTTTGTCTTTGAGCACCAAGGAGACCTTATATTTTATTGCATGAATCATTTCAGCATCCTCTCATTGGTCTTACCACTGATGAATATGTTTACATGGCCAGATATCTCTGTATTGTTACTATCCTACCTTAATAAGAATGAATATTTTGTTTCTTTCTATAATTGGAAAGATGGAAATTTGGAAATTGGAAATCTGCATCTAATCTGCTGTGGCTGTAGCTGACACACATCATACCTAAAATAGCTCTCCTGCAAAGTACAAAAGATTTGTATGCATTATGAAAATACAGTTGCAGCAGATGGATTAAAGTAGATGATTGCTTAAATTATGTAAAGTATTATTAGGGTATTAAAGTATTGTTTCAAATGTAATAAAAAGGAAGCTTGCTGTCAGCATTTTTCAAACTCAAGCTACATTTTTTAAAAATGTAAAATTAATTTTTTTTAAAGAAGCGATATCTTAATCTGCAAACGTCCAAATGACAGGAACAATAACAGTTGTTTAGGAGATGTAGTATTCCTAAGGCCAGATTCTAGATCGCTGAAACCTAAATAAATATGTTTTCATGGGTTGCAGTTGTGGGGTTCATGCCTTTGTGTCATCTTTTTGTGCCTTTCCCTATCTCTGCTCCATATCAACGCACAGCAGCAGTAATGGAAAACATAATGCCTGGCACCAGAATATGGAGCAAGTGATTACATACTATGGAAAGAGACTTCAGTGCAGATGCTATTTATAGCAATGGTTTGCTCTTTCACTCAATCTTTAGTTCTACCCAGCTATTGTAGCCAGGATGCACATTCTCAGAAAGTTGTTAAGGCATGTTAAAAGCAAAGGAACCCAGCCCCTTTTTCCATTTGGTCATTTTATTATTGATTCCTACATGTATTCGAGTGAATGTGCAATCTTTAGGGACTTATATATTCTAGTTGGCTGTGCTAGAAATATTGAGGGATGTGGAAGATTACATTATTGATAGCCAGTGGCAATTTCCACATTTCAAAACTCATTTACAAATGAATCTGTTTTTTACATTTCCTTGTTGCGTTGAGATTTGAACTAATGCAATGATTGCCCAGACTGTATGTTTCCTTAACTCTTGGGTTTTAAAATTATAACCATTTATAAATCAGGATTTATTTTAACCCAAAAGAAGTATGTTGTATTAGTATTAATATTGTCAACTAGGAAACAGATATTCTCTTCATAAATTCAAACAATTGCACTGGACAGCACAATCTGAAAGGACAATAAAGTCTTACCCGTGCGGAGAATTTAATCCCATCTTTCCAATTGCTTGCTTGACTCCCTATGCTTCAAGCTAGCAATGTTATCAAACTATTACAATGCTTTTTTAGAAATTGTCTAACATTTCATCCTCCTTAATTTAAATCAATTAAATCCAGCCCCCTCTGAAATAATAAAGAAGCCCTGGGAGCCTGCCATAGGCCTACACTAGGGGGACTAGACGTCCCGCATTTGGCGGGACAGGCATGCCTTTTCATAATTTTTCTCGCATCCTGGGCCGTTCTTAAAAAAACCCGCTTTATTTTGGCTCTTGCAGCTCCCTCGCTCCCCCGCCCATCAGCTGCTAGCTCGCTCGCTCGTTCCGTTCTATCTACACTAAAAATCTAAGCCAGCCCAGCCTGCCGCTCACTGATTGGCCTGGACTCCAGCCAATCAGTGAGCTGGCTGGGATGGAAAACTTTAAGCATGCAGTTTTCCATCCCAGCCAGCTCACTGATTGGCTGGAGTCCGCTTAGCTTACCGCGAGAGTCTCCATTTCATTTCGTCTTTTGCTTGCTGCAGCTTAACTGGTGAGTAACAGTACCGGTGGGAATTGAGAGGCACTGGGGGGAGGAGACGGCCCTCCTCTCCTTCTCCCCCTTTGTGGAGTTTCCCTGTGTCTCACAGGTCGCGCCCGTCCCCTCTCAAAAGGATTCGGCTCGGCCACCGCTTTCTCCTCTTCTTCCCTGTCTGCGGTTCCGATTGCAGTTGCAAGGAGTGGGAAGGAGAGGAAGAAAGGAGGGAGGGGGGAAGGAAAAGAAGAAGGGAGGGGGGGAGGATATGGAAGGAGAAAAGATGGAAGGAAGGAGAAAGAATGGAAGGAGAAGGAGGAAGATGGAAGAAGAAAGGAAGAAAAAGAAGAAGGGAGGGAGAAAAGAGGGAAGGAGGTAGGAAGAAAAGGGGTCGCCCAAGCTTTGATGCCGGCGAAAGAAAAGTCCTTTCCTTCGCCTGAATCAAACCCAAGCTCTGATGCGGGCACCAGTGGGGTGCATGCAGGGAGGAGAAGAGAGATTCCTTTCTGCACAAGCCCCCCCCTTCTTTAGAAGAGCCAGAAGCATTAGGGGCACTGTTCCCTCTAAGGTGCGCAGTGTCGTTTGCTGGACATGGACTGCAGTCTCTGTACTCTGCAGAATGGCTGTGGAATCGTGAACGAAACCACCTCCAGCTAAACAGGAGTCTTGACAACATTTTTAAAAAAAAGTTTGGGTGGAATTGGTGTGATTTATTATGCAGCTGCACCTGGGTGGCACTTCCTGATTCTCTGCGCTTCGGATCTTTCAACAAAGCCTTTCCCCACCCTGCGCTGGGGGACACGCTTGCGTGCAAGCCGGCGCCCCAAACAGAGCTGGGTCCAGTCACCTCCTCCCTGCCTTTTCTTCCCTTTTTATGCCCTGTCTCGGACGTGCGGGCGCGAATGCTGTGGACTCGCCCACTTAGACATCGAGGTTGCTGCGTGCTTAGCTGTGGCCGTATCTCTTCTTGTTTTTTCCCCTCCCTCTTACATGCCCCCTTGGTGTAGCGGGCTAACGCCGGCGAAAGAAGTGGGGTGGACTACATGGCACAACTGGGTAAATTATAAACCACAGATTTTAATCCTATTTAATTTTTAATGGTATCAAATTTAGCTATAAAGTGGCTTTACCTACTTTTTTTCCCTGGGCCTGCTAAATTCTGGTCCCTGGTGATACAATGAGTTAAATGCATTCTGGCCTGGATTTCCTATTGTGCAATTTGTGTCATGGACTTAATCATTTTAAATTCCATAAAATGCCAGTACACATCCTTTCTGCCAAGAGATCAGAAAAAACAATGCTCGAATCTTCTGATATTTAAATGATTTATAATGTTGTTTAGATATATAATTTGGATTACATTTGAAAGCTATGCATTGATTAAATACTATGGAATACAATCCTGCAGCAGTTCTTCTTTCTTTTTTGGTTTTAGAAAAGGATAATTCCCTTTTTAGCCAGGCTTTTTGAATTAGATTAACACCAGTTTTTAAGTAGATTTCAATTTTAAAAAAATCTGTTAGCTGCTTTGAATACCTTGAAGATGAAAAGATGGGGTACAAAACTTAAATAATAAAAAAATTGTACATTCATTTTGAAAAATAAATGCAATACTTGATTAATTTCATATCTTTATTTAAAATAGTGTTGGCATGGCATATGATTTTATTGACTCAGTTGGAAATGATGTGGATGTTGTATCTGATTCTGAGGTATATATATTCTTAAGTAACATAACATACAGCATTTAGTGACCAAAGTTACAATGGCATTGAAAAAAGTGACTGATGACCACTTAGCGACCGTTGTGACCATTTTTCACACTTAGCGACTGTTGCAGCATCCTCATGGTCACGTGATCAAAATTTTGTTTGGCAACTGATTCGTATTTATGCTGGTTTCAGTGTCCTGGGGTGACCTTTTGACAAAATATAAAATTTTAAATCAAGCCCCCCTCCCCCCCGTCAATGGTGTCCCTCTTTACCAATCTGAAAATCTGGTCACCTTAGCCTACACTAGAACATTTCTCCAACTCATACGTGCCTGCACCAGGCCTCTCAGAGGCTAACCCATCCCTTGAAAGTTCTTGCACAACCTTGCTTCACTTACCTTTTCCAAAGATGGGTGAGTATTGCAGCTCCCAAAATGGCATCTTACTTCCAAGATAGTATTACATGACTTCTGTATAGGAAGGGCATATAGTACATTAGCTGCTTCTGTTTGGGAAAAGTGATCTTCAGAAAAGATAAGAGAAGCGAGCCATGATGGGGAGGAGCTGTGGTACCCAGGAAGGCAGAACCCAGCTCCAAGGCCTATATCAGGAGGGAAGGAGGCCAAAGGGGCGCAATAGGGAGAAGATAAGTGGATAGGAACAGCTAAAGAGTCCCTAATGTTGGTCATAAGAGTGGGTGATTGCTAACCACCTGAATTTTATTCACTTGACTGCAGAGGCACTGCAGCAGGCATAACTTTAAGTACAGGTCATAAATCCGTTCAGCGCTATCATAATTTTGAGAGCTCACTGAACAAATGGTTATAAGTTGAAGACCACATGTTCTCTTTTGTTCCTGATTTTTAATGAGCAATGATTGTATCCCCAAAGTATAAAAACAGAAATAAAAGAATATTATAGAAAATTAAACTTTGCATTAGACACTTCAATATTTCAGAAAAGCATATCAATGCACTTGACTCAGGGCTACCAACGACTGGGAATAGCATGTATGATTTATATTTTTGTAAATCATTTATTTGTATTGTGTATAGATTTTATATAGTTTAATCCTTTTAATATTGTAAGGTACCCTGAGTTGTCCTTCAGTAAAAAGATAAATAAATAATAAAAGTACTGGGGTAACAAGAAGAGAAGATCGGGACTCTACTCAATGAAGCAAATATGGGACACTCCCCCATTCCCCAGAGCATAGACAGACTGCACCGACTCCTTTTTAGTATTTTTATATTTTGTATTTTACTATTAATATCTTACTAATTACTTTGTACTATTTATTGTTCAGTATTTTTAGATTTAAAATCAAACCAAGGTCTTCAGAAATTATTCCTTTTATATACACATAACCACTCAAAATCATATATTGTATTGCAAATAATTTGCATGATTTGTCACTGCTTGAATTTCTTTTTGTTTATTTAGTTAATGTTACAGGCCCTGTAAATGAACTTTTCAAATAAAAGCCGTTGTTGGTACAAATACATTAGCCTTTATGGGGGTATAAACTTTGATAAATTATCTATGATGTCCAGAAAATAGATTCCTTCTCTAAAATTCTTTTTAGACATTAAAGAAAGAAGAGGATCAAATGGATTTCTAATAGATTTGTCTATTTAAAGGATATTGCAGGTAAAGAATGTTTCATCACAGCCAAGAGTAGCAGAGAATATATTTAGTGCTGATTTTGCCAAATAAAAAGAATGACTTAAAATAATAGTTATCTTCCTTGTTACTTTAATATAAAAGTTCATCTAAATATTTGGGTTTTATAATAGAGAGGTGACAGTGTATGGTTTTGGGGTTTTTTTTGGCCAAAGGTCACACTTGACCTCTAAATAGCATGTTAAAAATCAAAGAACAGTGAGAAAAGACCAGACCCAACACTATTTGAATTAGTTAAATTAAAATATAACAGAAGAATTACAGAATGGTTAATGAGATTATTTTCCAGTCATGTATTTAATAATCCCCTTATTCTACTATATTAAAAGTTGCAGTTTGGTAATAACATTTGAAGGTCTTTGGTGTGTCCACCCAGAGTTTTGTGGGGCTAAAAGCAGCTGAGACTTAGAATGCATGTGTGATTTTAAAACTTATCTTGGTATGTCTATTTATTTACTAGCTGGATGCCCATGCCACGCTACGAAACTATGTAATCGGGCTTGCTAAACCAACACTTACAGCTTGAAAATTAATGAGTGGTTACGATTGGCCTCTCCTCTCCCCTTCTACCCCTCAGGCTTGCCCCACAGAAGCCTCCCCTCTCCTCTCCCCCTTCTCTCCCTCAGGCTTGCCCCACAGAGGCCTCGCCTATCTTATCCCCTTCTCTCCCTCAATCTAACTCCTTAACATCAGATTCCAAGGTTGCTATACTCCCCAAGGAGTCCAATCATGCAATTTATCATTCATATGTATTCGACGTTTTAGAAAGGTGACAATGATGTCCTGGACAGAGTGGTTATACAATTTGATCACATTCATGAGTTAAAGTCTGTAAATGTAAAAGGAATTGGATCTTCTCCAACCTGATACCACCACCACTGCCATTCTGCCACCACCAGCATTTGGAGAGAGAAAAAAGAGAGAAAGAAAATGTGTGTGTGTGTGCGTGTGTAATTTTGCTATTTTGCCTCCAAATTATTTAAACTTCTAGATTTTATTTCTGCAAACTTAGAATCACAATGTTTAACTGGCTATTGTAGCAATCTATGCCATTAATTTTCATTATGAATAATTCCAAGAATAGAACAGTTAATATTGGAACAGTTAAACATTAATTACAGCAAGATGTACAATATATTCAACTATTTTAAAAAGTGATGAAGATGGCTCAAAGTGGAACGCAAGTTAAAGGGAGAAATATATAGCTATTGCTTGAAAAAAAAACCTGTAAAAATAATTGCTTCTCCACAAAATCCTGAAATATTTTTCTTGCAGGCATTGGCTTCTATCTCAATCCACCCACAGGCCTTCTGTTTCCCATTACAACTGTTAATTTCCCATTTAGCTGAAGAAGTGAAAGGCTGGAGTAGTAAACATCCTTTTAAAAAATCACAGCCATTTCCTGTAATTTCATGGCTCTTAAGGCTAAGAACCATTCTCCTAAAGGTTTTCATTATTAATCCTAAGCATCAAACAAATTCATGGCTTTTCATTGACTACAAAATGTGGAATACTTCAGAATGCAACATGCAGAGAACCAGATGGACAGGGCATAAGCATGACAAGAGGAAGATCATATCTATGTTAGTTAATAGACACGTAAAATTCCATTCTAATGGAATTTTTGTTCTATTGGAAGAACATCTCTGAAAAATTGGGGTGTGATATAAGGCTTATGTATGTAAATATGCAGACTGTGTATAGTGTTTTTTTTTAATCACTTGTCAGTGTCTATATTTTTGTATCACACAATCAGCATGAATGGCAGTTTCTACTATAATGTTCTACCTCCAAAGTTTGTATTGATCATAAAGAGGATGGAAAACATCATTGCACTTAGCTGCACTTAGTTATGTGCATGAATCTTAACATACAAATGTAACCATGCCTTTCATGTTATAGTTCAACACTGAAAATGTATTTGGGTAACGTATGTACCCATTATACCATCACTCCAGTTGAAATGGCACATGCCACCATTAGAATTATCAGAACTAATGCAGATTTGTAATTTTTCCTTCTATTCTTTTTCTTTTCTTGTCTTCTTTCTTCCTTTTGTTTGGGATATGTTTGGAAGATGCGTGTGATTGCGTGAATGTGCCCACTTTTTATTGCCCTATTTTGCTGTATTTTATGTGTTTTTAACTATCACGTGGGGATTGGTTGAGTGAACGAATGAGTGTGTCTGATTCGGAGGGCCTGGCAGGGAATGCGGGAGCTATAGGTGTGGTTGGGGGGACCACGGACACGGGAGTGGGTCGGAGCACTACGGTTGTAACGGGGAGGGGCAGATATGGCGGGGACTTTAGGGCTGGCCATTACCGGGGAAGGAGGGCTCACTATGTTATAGAGATCCCTCCTTCCGGCCCTATGAGTCCCACTCCGAGGCCAGATGGCGCGAGTAATAAGGACCCTGGTCTCCGGCTGTTGTCGCTAAATGCCAGGTCTGTAGTTCACAAAGCTCCCCTCGTCCGGGACTTAATTTTAGACGAGGGGGCAGACCTGGCATGTATTACTGAGACCTGGCTGGGCCCGGAGGGAGGAGTCCCCCTCGTAGAGATGTGCCCAGAAGGATTTCAGGTGCTTCATCAGCCGAGAGCTCAGAGAAGGGGTGGGGGTGTGGCTATTGTTATTCGGGAGTCTTTAGTACCTCGTAGGATCCCTGCTCCGGAGCTTGTCGGGTGTGAGTCCCTGCTGGTGAAGTTGGACCTCAAGGGTCAGGTGGGTCTGCTGTTAACGTACCTGCCTCCCAACTGCGTTGTAGCAGCCCTCCCCTCGCTCCTCGAGTCGGTAGCCGAGCTAGCAATTGAGTTCCCCAGGCTTATGGTCCTGGGGAATTTCAATTTGCCTACGCTCAGTGAACACTCTGACGGGGCGCAGGAGTTCATGGCTTCCATGACAGCCATGGGCTTGACCCAGGTAATTCGGGGTCCAACCCACTCAGCGGGTCACACGCTCGACCTCGTATTCCTCTCGGAGCAGTGGACTTGTGATCTTGGTCTGAGGGGTAATGAGATCATACCCCTGTCGTGGTCAGACCACTGCCTACTGAGGCTTGACTTCCGGAGACCAAACCCCCACTGTAGGGAGGAGGAACCGACCAAGTGGTTCCGCCCCAGGCGACTTATGGACCCTTTGAGGTTCCAGACGGAGCTTGGGGTTATTCCTGATACTCTCGCCCACAGTCCGGTGGAGACTCTGGTTGCCGCCTGGCACTCGGCGGCATCGGAGTCCCTGGACCGGATTGCGCCACTACGGCCACTCCGAGGTAGTGGATCCCGGAGGCCTCCTTGGTTCACCGAGGAGCTCCGGGAGAGGAAACGCCGAAGGAGACGCCTAGAGCACCTGTGGAGGTCCGATAAATCCAAATCGAACCGAGCACTTTTAACAACCTGCACCAAGGAATACATCAGGACACTTAGGGCAACAAAAAGATCATATATTACCACCTTGGTTGCGTCCGCTGAGTCCCGTCCAGCCGCCCTGTTTAGGATAACCCGTTCCCTCTTAAATAAGAGAGATACGGGGGACCCCTTGCAGGGTAGGGCTGAAGACTATGCCCAGTTCTTAGCGGACAAAGTTGCTCGGTTTCGGTCGGATTTGGACTCCACCTTTGCAGATCCAGCCGAGGCACAAGTGGACGATTTAGTAGACCATCGCTGGGTTGAGTTTCAGGATGTTACCCACGGGGACGTGGACAAGGCCATGACGGCTGTGAGTGCCTCCACCTGTGTACTGGACCCGTGTCCCTCCTGGCTGGTTGCTAACAGCAGGGAGGTGACACGGGGCTGGATCCAAGCGGTTATTACCGCCTCACTTCGGGAGGGGCACTTCCCCGCCGCTCTTAAAGCGGCGGTGGTGAGACCTCTCCTGAAAAAACCATCTTTGGATCCAGCCGTACTTAACAATTACCGTCCAGTCTCCAACCTCCCCTTTATTGGGAAGGTTGTTGAGAAGGTGGTGGCCTACCAGCTTCAGCGGTCCTTGGAGGAAGCCAATTACCTTGACCCCTTCCAGTCCGGCTTCAGACCTGGTTACAGCACAGAAACCACTTTGGTCGCATTGACCGATGATCTCTGGAGAGCCAGGGATGGAGGCCACGCCTCCATCTTGGTTCTCCTTGACCTCTCGGCGGCTTTCGATACCATCGACCATGGTATCCTTCTGCGACGACTGCGGGAGGTGGGGGTGGGAGGCACTGTTTTGCAGTGGTTCTCCTCCTACCTCTTGGACAGGTCGCAGTCGGTGTTGGTTGGGGGACAGAGATCGACCACGAGGCCCCTAACATATGGGGTGCCGCAGTGGTCGGTCCTGTCCCCCATACTATTTAACATCTACATGAAACCGCTGGGCGAGATCATTCGGAGGCACGGGATAAGATACCATCAATATGCGGACAATACGCAGCTGTATCTGTCCACCCCGTGCCAACTCAATGAAGCGGTGGACGTGATGAACCAGGGTCTCGAGGCCGTTAGGGACTGGATGAGGGCTAACAAACTGGTACTCAACCCGGAAAAGACCGAGTGGCTGTTGTGTTTCCCTCCCAATAATTTGGCTAGTGTTCCATCGCTCAGGCTGGGGGGCCAAATTTTACACCCCTCAGACAGGGTTCGCAACTTGGGAGTCCTTCTGGACCCACAGCTGACCTTTGATTACCACCTGTCGGCTGTGTCCAGGGGGGCATTTGCCCAGGTTCGCCTGGTGCGCCAGTTGCGACCCTACCTGAACCGGGAGGCTCTCACAACAGTCACTCGTGCCCTTGTGACCTCTAGGCTGGAATACTGCAATGTGCTCTACATGGGGCTGCCCTTGAAGAGCATCCGGCGGCTTCAGCTAGTCCAGAATGTGGCCGCGCGAGTGATTGTGGGTGCACCTCGGTTCGCCCACATAACACCTATCCTCCGCGAGCTGCGCTGGCTACCTGTTGATCTCCGTGTGCGCTTCAAGGTGCTTCTTACCACCCACAAAGCCCTTCATGGTAGTGGATCTGGGTACTTGAGAGACCGCCTCCTGCCAATTACCTCCTCGAGACCCATTAGATCTCATAGATTAGGCCTCCTCCGAGTGCCATCCGTCAGCCAGTGCCGGCTGGCCACTACGCGGAGGAGAGCCTTTTCAGTAGCAGCTCCGACCCTTTGGAACGATCTCCCCGTGGAGATTCGTACCCTCACCACCCTCCAGACCTTCCGCGCAGCCCTCAAGATCTGGCTATCCCGTCAGGCCTGGGGGTAAAGATTATAATTTGCCCCCACCCGAATGCTGAATGAATGTTGCTTATTTTTTTAATTACATGTTATGTTATATGTCATTGTATGTATCCCCTCCCATATAAGTTGTTAGCCGCCCTGAGTCCCCTCAGGGAAAAGGGCGGCCTATAAATAAACTTATTCTAATTCTAATTTCACATTCTTGTTTGTGGTAGGCCTTGCCTATTTCTATTCCTTCTATTTTAGATGCTTGTTGGAGAAATGCTAACAAAGCTTACTTAAAACAGGGCTTCTTTCTCATGTCACCCTCCCTACACTCAAAGGCACTCAAAGATGTTTTGGAGCTGTTTAGATGATAAAAGGCTTCTGGCTTCAGTAAAAAGAGAAAGAATGCTCTGTTGAGAAGGCTTTAACTCAACATGAAGAGTCATGGGAAGGGCAGTAAAGTAAAATGGCATGAGAAGGAGAAAAGAGTGCACAACCAAATTAGGAATGCCAAATTACTAATAATTATTGATCACATATAAGTGCCAGTTTGGCACTGTAAAGAGGCAGACAAAGAATGAGCTACTTAATAAATAGATGCCTGGCCATTATAAAGGTGAACGAAAGGAGGCGTGCATGATAATTCTACATTACTGGCAAAGGACAGGCAGCATTCTCAGCTATCCCATATGATACTTTTCACTTAGGCTTTTCGTTTGTTTGTTTGTTTGTTTGATAATTAGGGAGTTCTTTATAGATATACCCTTGTAGCAGTGGTGAAATTCATTTTTTTACTACTGGTTCTATGGGCATGGCTTGGCAGACATGGCAGGGGAAGGATACTGCAAAATCTCCATTCCCACCCCACTCCAGGAGAAGGATACTGCAAAATCCCCATTCACTCCTGGGGGAAGGATATTGCAAAATGTCAATTCCCACCTCACTCTGCGGCCAGCAGGTTCTCCAAACTACTCAAAATTTCTAGTTCTCTAGAACCTGTTGAATTTCACCCCTGCCTTGCAGCTCTCATTCAAAACATAAGAGCTTGATTTAAAAGTGATTGAGTCAGTGGTTGGTTCCGGATCCCATTGCATCCGGTACAGTGCAACGGGCCTGGGCATCCACCATATGCATGCGCACAGCATGTGCATGCGTACTTACTGCCCACGATGCTCCAGCTGCTTGGCGGAGCATCGCGCAGGCAACGTACGCTCTGTGCCCGTAAGCCTCAATCGGCTCAAATACAGGTGGGGAGGGTGGGCAGGCAGGCAGGCCCTCCGGAGCACCATACCAGAACAGTACCTGTGCTCCCAGAAGGCACCGGTATGCCTGTACCAGGGCGTACTGGTCGTATCCCACCACTGGATTGAGTCCTCATGGCATCTGATAGAATCATGTGGGAAAATACTGTATAGAAAACGTAAGTGTGTGTGTGTGTGTGTGTGTTCATGTGTCATACATAGGTTTAAATGTGGTTTATAAAAAATTACAACAGCTTAGTTCACAAATAATATTCAGTCACAAACAATGGTTTATATAATACTAATTCATAAATCTTTATGACTAGATTCAAGAATATACTAAGCCAGTGATGACTAACCTTTTTTGGATCGCGTGTCAAAAGCAGGGGGAGTGCAGGGGGTCATGCGCGGGTGTGTCTTACCCATAATGCTATGTGCACTCCCCTCCCACTTTTGGGTCACTTTTTTCACCCTCCCCAGAGGCTTTCTAGGAGCCCCCCCCCTCCCCGAAGGCCCTCCGGAGGGCAAAAAACGGCACTATGGACAAACCAGAAGTCGCCATTCCCAAACTTCCAGGTTGCTCGTACGGCCGTTTTTCTCCTTTAGGAGGCTTCCCTGAAGCCTCCAGAGGGCGAAAAACGGCCAAAAAAGAAGGACGAAGTCAGCTGGCAAGCATGCGCATGCGCATGTGCATTGGAGCTGACAGGGCAACGTCTGGTGTGCTCTAAGAAATGGCTCGGCTTGTCACCTGTGAACACGTGCCATAGGTTTGCCATCACGGTACTAAGCCAAAATATCAAGTCACATTATGACTTAATGCGATGTATGAATCCAGTGTACGTACGTATTTTTGCAAGGAGCATTCAGAACTGACTGGCAATGCTGAAATTACATTGTTAAGTACTTATAAATAATGTGAAAGACAAAAGAATACCAAGTAGAAATCTATTTTTTGCTTTATTGATCAAACAAAGCTTTTAAGTCTGTGGATCACAGCAAATTATGGGTAAGCTACCTCATCTGCTTACTGAAGAAATTTTATGATGTCCAGGCAGCAATAATTAAAACAGAATATAGAGGAACTAGCAGGTTCAAAATGTAAAAAGAATGCACCAACACTATATTTATTTAATGTACAGTATGTGAAGACTATGTAATAGAAAGTGCTTCTCTTGATTAAAATCAAGCAAAATTTGAATAAAAATTGCTGGAAAAGCTATTTACCTCAGAATTTCTTTTTAATGTGAAAGAAGAGAGAGAATATAGAATAATAGAGTTGGAAAGGACCTTGGAGGTCTTCTAATCCAACCCTACTCAAGGAAAAAACTCTATACCATTTCGGATAAATGATTGTCCAGTCTTTTTCTGAAAGCCTCCAGTGATAGAGTACCCACAATTTCTGAAAGTAAGATGCAAAAGCCTCTCTCAATAAAGGGGAATATTTATAGCTCATGGTTGAAATGAGGGGACCTTAGTGCTCTCTGACCTTAGTTGTTTTCTTGCAGATATTTTATTACCTATAAATATTTATGTTATCTAGTTTGGTAATGAAACATCTGCAAGAAAACAACCAAGCTCAGAGAGCACCAAGGACCTCTCAGTATTAGAAAAAATGTCAACAGCCAAAGCATATATAATACAATTATAGGAAGGTGATTTTGCAGTAGTACAACTCTGTTGTCCTAACTCAAAAGATTCTCAAGAAAGGTATAGCCATAATACAAAGAAACAAAGAAAAGCTATGGCAGATCTTAATAAAACATTAAAAGGACAGCAATATCACACTGATAACAGAGATACATATCATCAAACTCTTCTTTTTCAAGTTGAAATATGGGTTTAAAAATTGAGCCATCAGAAAGTCTAAGCAAACAAAACTGAATTATTTTCAATTGTGATGATGGAGAAAATTATTAACCTGAAGCACTACAAGAATTTAGTAGCAGCCTGCTCATTGTGAGCACTAATAATGAAACTAAACCTTAAATATGTTGTACACTATGCGAGGGCAAGGGTAATAAAGAATGAATACTTGGAAAAATCAAAGCCAACTGGAAAAAAAAGCCCAACAAAAACAAGATGGGTATTTATTATCACAGATAATGCAAGGGTGAGTTTACAGGAATTCATAGAAGCAGTTATGAATAGATATTGCTGATGAAATAGTGTCCTTTGGGTGACAAAGAAGCATGTGTGTAATTAATACATTATTGTAATATTGTATAGAATACAATATTAACCAGCAGTGGGATTCACTTACCTTCCCTACCACTTTGCAAATGTGAGCGTGTTTGCTTTGCTTGCATGTGCTGCGTCTGCACATGCACACTTCCTTCTGCGCATGCACACCACCTTCTGTGCATGCACAGTGCTTGTGCATTATGTCAGGGCGGGTGGGTGGAGCTCCTGCAGCCACCGCTACTGGTTGGCCCGAACTGGAGAGAACTGTCTGAATGCCACCTTTGATATTAACATACTAACATAGCCTACAATATTCAGATATTTTTTTAGAAATCCAAGACCTGATAAGACCTGGTCTTTAGATGTTGCCAAACTGATATCCTTTATCACTTATCATGCTATTTCGTAGAGTTGGAAGATAATAGTTCAGCAAGACCTCTCACAGCAAAAACTTCTAACTTTATGTTTATTTCATTTACTGTAAGCCCGCTTAAATATTATTTTAATACAATGCATAGTGACAACTCAAGCCTTGATTTCCATTAACCAGAGTTCTGAGGTCTCCAGTAGAGAATATAAATAGTGACTAAGAAGCCCTGTTTCTTAGTTGTGACAAGCACAAATGTGAATCTACAGTTAATTTTAGCAACCTGCTGTCAAACATCCATAATAACAAGCTTCTTAAAATGCTTCTCACCAGTGTCTACTTCTGGTACAAGTAATCCTGGAGATTTCCAGGTGGCAAAGATTTTATCAGGCAGTGGAATTGGATATAAGGAAAGTATATATAAAAAGTATCAGATATGCAAAGACTAAAGGAGAGGTCAAGTTCTTGTACATCCACCAAATCATAGCTGTGTTTTAAAGTGCATCTTGGTGGAATCTTAAGAGATTTAAATAAAGCCTAAACTGACTTTCACTGATCTGAAATATCTTTCAAGTAGTTTTCTTATACCAGTTATTAATATTATTATTTATTTACGTACTCCACGTACACTATATACATAAATAATAATAACTGGATAAAAGAAAACTACTTGAAAGATAATTCAGATTGGTCAAAGTCAGTTTAGCAGAAGAAACTTAAGAAAGTTCAGGGTCTCAGATGGACTCTCCCAGTGAATGCAGACTATAGGTAATTCTCGATTTATGACCACTGAAAGTTATGACAGCATTGAAAAAGATTACTTCTAAAGAGTCCTCACACTTTTGACTGTTGCAGCGTCCCCACAGTCACATGATCAAAATTAAGGTGACGCCAGGTCTCAAGAGTGACACGTGAAGTTACTTTTGAATAGTTTTTAAAAAAATATTTGACCTATAGACAGAATCTTGCCAGACTAAAGCAACATAACTATAAATATACTCTGTGAACTGCTAGGGGTTGTCTTAGTTCTTTTCCTGCCTGCCAGACTTTCTGAATTCTGTTGCCTCTTTGCCTTCTGAGAAGCAGTCTCTCCCTCCTGGGACTCCAGATTACATTCCACCACAGATGCTTGGGAAACAGTGAGTATTTATGACAGTTGCAGCATCCTGGGGTCATATGATTGCCATTGGTAAGCTTTCCAGGAGGCTTATGACAAGCAATGTCAATGGGGAAAACTGAATTTGCTTAATGATAGCATGATTTGCTTAACAACCATTCATTTAATGACCATGGAGGAAAAGGGTGTAAAGTTGGGCATGACTCAATTAACAGCCTCATTATTAATAATGGAAGTTATGGTTCCAATTGAGATTGTACGTTTAGCCACCTTTTGTTCAGCAACCATTCAAAGTTATGGTGACATTGAATGAATGCTACTTACTCCCAGGCTCTGAAGTTACAATGATTGCAGTGCCCTTGCGGCCACCAGATCAAAATTTGGGTGATTGGCATCCACCCACATTTTTGAACATAGGGTGCTTTAACTCCCCCCCCCCACCTTTTCCCCACCCCCAGGATTTCTGTCCTTTTAGCTACCCTGCATAGTATCACTCTGGCAGTAACAATTTTTCCCTATTTCTCTCATCAAAAAGAATCACAAAACATTGCCATAGTCAATATCCAAGTCAATGCACCATAATAAACAAGGTAGTTATATAATATAAATATGAAAGAAAAGCATTGCTTTTATTTGTGGTTCTATGATTTATATGTAATATAATTTTACCCAAAACCTGCTGTTTTGTATTGCAACACTAGATGTCAGTCTTCCAGCACTGTTTACTAGATGCTGCATTATATTTCTCACATTCTAGATTGTTCTTTCATCCAATTCTTCAGACAAACATCAGACAAGGCCTTCTGAAAAGTCTACAAAATAAAGGCCTAATTAGAGCTTTTAAGACTGGCATCCCAATTCAGAATATATTTGTTGCCAAATCAGCTTCCATCCAGCTTCCATTTGTTCCAAACTATAGTCTTTGTTAAAGAACCCTGGAAGAATCATATTATGTATTAAAAATATTCTTAAGACTTGGATTTAATTAAAATCATGACATCTCTATTTCAAATAACCCTTTCAGTATCATCCTCTGTGTTCTTTGATATAATCAGCACAGTAGTGTACCATTTTTGTAGGTAACACATCTTTAAAAAGAAAGACAAAAATCTCTTATCTAAAGTAATGGAAATTGCAAATTATTAAGCATAAATCCATGTTAAAGAGTCAAATTATTACTAGTCATTTCCTTTGTCAGATAACTTTGGAAAATGTAGTTCTATGAAGAGGAATTGAGGATTATGTCATAATCCCCAGTTCTTCTTCACACAACTACATCTTTGAATAATATCAGATGAGTTAACATTAAATGTATCAATACAATAATATAATACAATACAATACAATAACAGAGTTGGAAGGGACCTTGGAGGTCTTCTAGTCCAACCCCCTGCCTAGGCAGGAAACCCTATACCGTTCCAGGCAAATGGCTATCCAGCATCTTCTTAAAGACTTCCAATGTTGGGGCATTCACAACTTCTGGAGGCAAGCTGTTCCAGTGATTGATTGTTCTAACTGTCAGAAAATTTCTCCTCAGTTCTAAGTTGCTTCTCTCCTTGATTAGTTTCCACCCATTGCTTCTGTTCTACCCTCAGGTGCCTTGGAAAATAGTTTGACTCCCTCCTCTTTGTGGCAACCCCTGAGATATTGGAACACTTGCTATCATGTCTCCCCTAGTCCTTCTTTTCATTAAACTAGACATACCCAGTTCCTGCAACCATTCTTCATATGTTTTAGTCTCCAGTCCCCTAATCATCTTTGTTGCTCTTCTCTGCACTCTTTCTAGAGTCTACACATCTTTTCTACATCGTGGTGACCAAAACTGAATGCAGTATTCCAAGTGTGGCCTTACCAATAAAGTGGTATTAACACTTCACGTGATCTTGATTCTATCCCTCTGTTTATGTAGCCTAGAACTGTGTTGGCTTTTGTGGCAGCTGCTGCACACTGCTGGCTCATATTTAAATGGTTGTCCACTAGGGCTCCAAGATCCCTTTCACAGTTACTACTGTTGAGCAAGGTACCACCTATGCTGTACCTGTGCATTTCATTTTTGTTGCCTGTAGAACCTTACTTTTTTCACCATTGAATTTCATTTTATTAGATAGTGCCCAATGTTCAAGTTTGTCAAGATCCTTCTGTATCTTTAGCCTATCTTCTGGAGTGTTGGCTATTCCTGCCAACTTGGTGTCATCTGTAAATTTGATGAGTTCCCCATTTATTCCCTTATCTAAATCATTGATGAAGATGTTGAAGAGTACTGGGCCTAAAATAGAGCCTTCGGGTATTCCACTGCATACTTCCCTCCATGAAGATGCAGTTGAGCCGAGGTGGCACAGTGGTTAAATGTAGCACTGCAGGCTACTTCAGCTGACTGCAGTTCTGCAGGTCAGCTGTTCAAATCTCACTGGCTCAGGGTTGACTCAGCCTTCCATCCTTCCGAGGTGGGTAAAATGAGGACCCGGATTGTTGCTGGGGGCAATATGCTGACTCTGTAAACTGCTTAGAGAGGGCTGAAAGCCCTATGAAGCGGTATATAAGTCTAATTGCTATTGCTACTGCTAGTTCCATTGAGGACTTCACGTTGAGTGTGGTTGGTCAGCCAGTTACAAATCCATCTGGTGGTGATGCTGTCTACCCCACATTCTTCTACTTTATCTAGTAGTAGGTTATGGTGTACCTTATCAAATGCCTTACTGAAGTCCAAGTCATTTATATCAACAGCATTCCTCTAGTCTACTAATTTTGTCACTTTGTCAAAGAATGCAATAAGATTAGTCTGGCATGATCTGTTTTTGACAAACCCATGTTGGCTTTTGGCTATTACTTTGTTTGCTTCTAGGTGTCCGCTAATTCGTTGCTTGATTATCTTTTCCAGAATCTTTCCTGGTATTGAGATCAGGCTGATAGGTCTATAGTTTCTTGGATCTATTTTTTTCTTTTTTTGAAGATGGGAACCACATCAGCTCTTTTCCAGTCCTCTGGTAGTTCCCTGGTGCTCCAGGATCTCTGAAAGATATAGTTCAGTGGTTCTGAGATCTCATCTGCCAGTTCCTTCAGAACCCTGGGGTGTAATCCATCCGGTCCTGGTGATTTTAACTCGTCTAGGGTAGACAGGTGCTCACTTACCATTTTCTTCCCTATTTCAACTTGTGTTCCTAATCTGATTTTTATGGTGCTGTTTTTGATAGGTTGGACTGTTTTATCCCTTTGTGTAAAGACAGATGCAAAACATGAGTTAAATAGTTCTGCTTTCTCCCTGTTGCTTGTCACCTTCTTGCCACTTTCTCCCAGAAATGGACCAATTGTTTCCTTAACCTTTTTCTTGTTTTTAACATGTTGGAAGAAGCTTTTTTTGTTATTTTTTATTTTTTTGGCAAGCCTTTCTTCATTGTGAGCCTTAGCTTTCCTCACTTCATCTTTACATGCCTGGGCGATTTGCTGATATTCTGCCTTAGTTATGTCCGTCCCCCCCTTCCACTTTTTATAGTTATCTTTTTTGTCTTTTAATTTGTCAGAGAGTTCTTTATGCAGCCATGCATAAAGATCCGGGTATTAGACAGTTTGAGGACTTGATGAGTTATTTTGCTACTCGAGGCAAGGATGATACCCTCAGGCTATTCCACATATTGAAACAACTGAACTGGAAGATGAATTTTTTTTCACTCTGGGTCAGCATCCTTTACCACAGGGGTCCCCAAACCCCAGTCCGTGGACTGGCATTGGGCCACAGTATGCCAGAAACGGGGCCACTTAATCAAGTGAAGCCCATCTATGAGATGCAGACAGCATGTGAAACCATACCCCCTGCAGTCTGTGGAAAAACCTGCCTCCACAGAACCGGTCCCTGGTGCCCAAAGGGTTGGGGGCCTCTGCTCTACTATATAATACTTTACCAATTCTGTACTGTATATTTCCCTCTCACTCTGCCAAATGGTTAGGACCTATCCGGATAGCCATGAAAAAGGAAGTCAGGAACTAAAGCTGGGAATCAGAATCTAAGACTAAGGTGAAGTGCATTACAACAAATTATACCACTGTTATCCAGGCAGGGTCCCAGTCAAAAACAAGTAGCTTTTAAACCTGCCCTGTTCAAATGAGACTACTTCAGTGAGCAGAAGAAAATCAGAGGCTACATCAATGGTGGGTTTTCATTTTTTTTTATTACTGGTTTACTCGTGTGTGTGTGCGTGCAATGCTTCTGCGCATGCACAGAAGCATTTGGGTGGGTGGACGGAGCCTCCCACTGCCACTACTACCGGTTCGCCCGATCCAGGCCGAACCGGGAGCAACCCACTTCTGGACTACATGTAGGTGCTCCAGTCTCCAGGAGACACCCCAAGCTGCAGTTTTGCAGATCACTATGGGGGAAGGAAAACTACTAGTAAGTTTCACTTCTAGTAAAATTGGTACTACTCTGACTACCAGTGATAGAACTGGTAGTACAAATAGTGCTTGTGACATTTTCACAGAATGGAGATTTCAAACAGCTTGTTAGAATAATGGCACTGAAGGCTTTTCCAAGGGAAACTCTGATATTGTGACTCCTTGGTTATGGCACAGTAGCTCCTTGAGCTCTTTTGCCAATGTTTCTGTATTGGACTGTAGAAAAATAAAGTGGGGTGGGTGGGCAGGGGGAGAGAGACTCACCCCAACGGCTTGTGATCATCCTTCCTGGCTTCCTATTGACTTTGCTTGGAGGAAGTCAGCAAGGAAGGTAGCAAATAGTGTTCATGTGATTATGGGATGCTTCAACTTAAGTGACTTACGTGCAAGTTGATTGCCATCCAAATTTTGCTACCCAAACTTTCAGTACCATCATAATTGTGGTGGACGTTGAAAAATGGTCTTAATTCAAGGACTATCTATACTGAACCACACCATATCTCCTTAGCCCTTGTGTTCTTAGCTCAGCCAGAATATCTCTAGCCTCCCACATGAATTGTGCTGAATACTAGTAAGTGTCCTTATAGTGTGAGATAACATCCTTTTTATGTCACCCGTTATATCTTGGTAAAATGTGAGAAAGATAATAAATAAAATGTTTTGCTTTGGGAATTTTTGAGAAGATTCTTTTAACATACATCCCCTCTTCTATTCTGAAAATAGTGGATTTATTTATTAAGTATAAATTACATTTAAATATCTAATAAATAAATACATTAAGAATACATAAATATATGAGAACCAGTTTGGTCTTGTGGTTAAAGACACCAGACTAGAAAATGGAACCCCCGTGAATTTAAGTGCCTTTTTAGCCCTGAAAGCATTTGGTGATCTTGGGCCAGTCACTCTCTTGGCCCAATGTACTTCACAAGATGGTTGTGGGAAAAATAGGAGGCGGAAGATATGTTTGATATGTTTGTTTCATTGACTATTGGTAAGAATGATAAAGGCAATCAGTCCATCCAACCAACCATCCAACCATCCATCCATCCATCCATCCATCCATCCATATTAATCATGTGCCCTGTGGTGTGCCAGGTGGGAACAGTCTGTTTCCTGGGTACAGAGACAATAAGGGTTTGCTGTTGAATATGATGTGGAAGCTAGCAGAGCTGGGGCACTGCTACTGATATGCTGATTAGATGTTTGGCAGTGCATCTAGATAGAGGAAAGGATTTTGATCACTATCCCCTACTGTTTTCTTAGTACCAATTTTCAAAAATGGTTTGCCATTGCCTTCTTCTAAGCACTGGCTTCATCTCCTAGTTTCTAGTTTGGTGCCTTTAACCATTTATCAAACTGGCTCTTAGTAATAGAGGAAGGTGCTTTTTTAAAACCATCTGCTGCGGGTGGCAAATATGCTAGGTACACCACTGTTTATGACAACATTGGCTGAAATATAATTTTTGGAAGCTGCTGATACCATCTCATACATGGGGGTCAAAGTTGCCCTGTCATGTTGTCGTCACGTGACATTTCCCAATGTTTTTCCTCTTTGTGGAGCTGATGTAGGCGTGGCCTGTGCGTGACATATCTGGCCTGCAGGCCACCAGTTTGACACCCCTGATTTTTAATGCTTTTTAAATGGGCACTGTCCCCCTCTTTTGTGCAGTAGTACTAATGTCAAGGAAGCTAATCTTTTTCCAACCCAGTTTGTCCTCTACTTACAATCATTATTTAGTGATTGTTTGAACTTACAACAGCACTGAAACAAGTGACTTATGACCAGTCCTCACACTTACATCTAGCATCCCCACACGGCATATAATCAAAATCTGAGTGCTTCACAATCAGCATGTTGTTATGGTGGTTGCAGTGTCCTGGGGTCATGTGATCACCATTTGCAACTTATCCAGCTGGCTTCCAACAAGTGCAGTCAGTGAGAGAAGCCAGATTCGTTCAACAACCGTGTGAGTCACTGAAATACAATGATTTGCATAATAACCATGGGAAAAAATAATGTATGATTTCATATACCTCAAAGATGTGGAAACAAAACCTTACTGGGTGCACCTCACTTAGCAACCATGTTTCATAGCAATGGAACTACCTGTAAATCAAAATTAGTTAAGTGACAACTATAGCAGACATCCTTAATTCCATAACTCTACTCATTAAGAGAAATATACACCTCTGTTATTTACCTACCTATCCACCCGCCCACCTACCTGTGTCATAATAGGATTCCCAGCAGTTTTCTGTAAGTTAGGAATAAAGTCTCTCATGTCGCGTTATGTTCGGAAACAGACAGAAGCTATTTTTGGCACCGTTTTTGTCTTATTCCTCACTGCCATCATCTATTCTTGCCTGCATGGTAATTGGCCTGGATGGTTATAGCATCTAATAAAACTTTCCATGTCTTTGAGGCATCATGAAATCAGACATTACGTCATGGCATCCTGGAGAAACTTGAATGATTTTGCTGCAGTTGGATTCTACAGCAATGAGAACAATTGAGTTCAAGAATAACATGGGCAAAATTAGAAAGGCAAACGAAGACTAGCAACAACATTTGAAACAAGATATTTGCAAAGAATATTAAAATTTATAGAAAATTTTAAATGATTTAATGTGAAATGAAACACCCTTTTAACAATGTCCTGAAATTTCTGAGAGCTACTAAAGAAGCTGAACATAATGCAAGCAAATCAAAGGTGAACATTATTTGGAATTATTTTTTGTTAGATTGTCTCTTGGAAACATGTAGGCCATTGTTTCTGGAAAGAATAACAGTAGGATCTGTAAGCCAATCTTATTTCTCCCATTTGTTTAGCAGTGAAATATTATCCTGTCTTCTGATGGGCCTTTGGGGACACACAGCAATGAAAACAAGATGATTCAGTTCCCATAAGAATTTGTCCATCTGTTCTTAGCTGTGTTTCATTCTTCCTGCCATATTACAGCATGCCTGCATGAATATGGACTAAAACAATGTGTGAACTGGGCAATTGATGGAAATAACTAACAACAATTCATGTTGTCATGGAAGCATAAATTTTTTTGAGTGATATATTCTTTTATATCAGGCATGTTTAAACTGAGGTCCCAGTGCCATATGCCCTTCAGTGGTTGCCATTTTGATGTGAGGTAATTTTGTTGTATGGGAAATTATCATTTAACTACAGATGGTACTCAACTTACAACCACAATTGAGTCCAAAATTTATGTTGCTAAGTGAGACATTTGATAAGTGATTTTACGACCTTTCTTGCCATAGTTGTTAAGTGAATCACTGCATTTGTTAAATTAGTCACAAGGTTGTTAAGTGAATTTGCCTTCCCCAATGACTTTGGTTGTCAGAAAGTCGCAAAAGGTATGACCTGACAACACTGCAGTCGTCATCAATGTGAATCAGTTGCCAAGTGTCTGAATTTTGACCATGTGACTGTAGGGATGCTGCAACAGTTGTAGGTGTGAAAAATTGCATGAGTCACTTTTTTCAGTGCCATTGTAACTGAATGGTTATTAAATGAGCTGTTGTAAGTCGAGGACTACCTTTACTTTCAAACTGTAAATTTACTTTTAATTCAATTACATTTAAAAAATAATTTGCCCAACCCACTATCTTGTCCTACCTTGCTTAATTTTTAGAGTCTAGTACCATGTTTCTTAACCTTAGCAGCTTTAAGATGAGTGGACTGCAACTCCCAGAATTCCACAGCCAGCTTTGCTGGCTGTGGAATTCTAGGAGTTGAAGTCCACCCATCTTAAAGCTGCTAAGGTTAAGAAACACTGGTCTAGTACAAGGCTGTCAAACTCAAGGCCCGCAGGCCATGCCCACACCCGATTTAGTGAAGGGGAGAGAAATTGCGATATGCCACCGTGACAATGCACGTTTGACACCCTGGTGTAGTGCATTACATGTCTTTCACTAGTTCTTAGAAATTATGACAAATATTGTGCCTTCTGCCATCTGTATACATATCTACATCATATATATGCATCATGCCATATAGAAATATATGGTATGTATTATATATGATGGCAACATCACAGAACTATTGCTAGATTTAGGTTATGCCTAAATGTTCAGTGTTTTCCTGGATTATTATCATCCCATTTTGTCATTGGTTTTTACTGAGGCTTATGCTTCATATAGTTATTTTAGAAAATTAACTGCTATTGTCAATATTTGATAGTCAAGAAATTGGCCAATGTTGCCTGCTCCTGATATATTTGAACTGACACAGCCTTCACAGTCAGCACATTTTTGTGCAATTGCCTCGGTGTAACAATTCAGTACTCCATTCAAATAGTGATATATCATTGCTGCAGTTTAACAAAATTAATGAAATGAGATATGCAGTACAACCTTATGCAAAGTGTATATTAAAATTACAGTCCTAAGCACTCTTCCTACTGTAGAGCTTGGCAATCTTTTCAGACAGCAGTTGCACCACATACAGTATTTTTGGGATAGTATGTGCTTAGTTTCCTGACTACAAATTCTGTAACTTCCGATTTCTGTTTCAGAATGCGAATGCTGCACAAACATCCCTATAAAAATTCATACATATCTAATACATAATACATTTATGCATGGCCCTTTCTGAGTATTTGAAAGTAATGCCCTCTACTCTCATGCATACTTGCTTTAACTTAATAAATGTATCTTTATGTGTTTTCCAGTTTAATACAGGGAGTTCTCGACTTACAACAGTTCATTTTGTGGCCATTCAAAGTTACAAGAGCACTGAAAAAAGTTACTTATGACCATTTTTCACACTTATGACCATTGCAGCATCCCAGTGGATATGTGATCAAAATTTAGACGCTTGGCAACTGGGTCATATTTATGATGGTTCCAATGTCCCCAGGAACATGTAATTCCGTTTTGCAACCTTCTGACAAGTCGAGTCAATCTGACAAGCTAGATTCATTTAACAATCATATCACTAACTTAACTGCAGTGATTCACTTTACAACTGTGGCAAAAAAGGTGGTAAAAATGGGGTAAAGCTCACTTGACAAATGTGTTGCTTAGGAACATAAATGTTGGGCTCAATAGTGGTCGTAAGTCGAGGACTACCTGTGTAGACATTGGGGAAGGGATTGTATTCCATTCCAGTTTGCGTAATGGTTTGTGAAGTGCATTTTTGATAACTTTGCAAAGAAATGTGTACCAAGCAAATTTACATCCCTCTTTCCAAGTAAATATACGTATATTTCCATCTATACTAACTAGACAGAGGAGTCATATCAAAACTTTAAAGACATAAAATGTTCTCATTCCCCACTTCCTCACCTTCTTTGTACTGTTTCATATGGCCCTACTGTTTTGTCCCAAAGGTGCTTTCTTTCAAAAGGCAACTGGATTTTCTCTCATCCAAGAAGTGAAGCATCTTCTAGCAAAACAAGAAAGTCCAGTTGCCTTTTGAAAGAAAACACCTTTAGGACAACCATCACCTGGACGATTGAGAATCACTCAATCATCCAGGTCATGACACCACTGTTTTGTTGGCCATTGAAGTCGCTGGCCTGGGAAACAGGAGAGGAGTGGTCAATCCTAAGTAATGAAGCAACTCTTGGGGCTGTATTTTAATTGATATGTTTTATAGAGCTGTCTGCTTTCAAAATGATTCAGAGGAAATCCTCTTCATTAAAGAAGCACTGTCCTTTTTCAGGCTTTTATGTGAGCCTGGAAAAATGAAGCAGTTTGAAATCAATTCAATGACTTTTGAAGGAATAAAGAACAAACAAAATGAGTATGTGCTTAATGGAGATGGAGTAGCATTGAAGCCACTGATTGTGTAGGTGAATTGAAATTGGTCCAAGACACATTGTTCAGTTTAGTTCAGTGATTGGAGCTATTGTGAATGGCTGTTTGAAACAACAGGTCCTGTGATGGTTCTACATATATTTTTTTCTTCTGTAAGCTTTTTAATAAAAAAAAACAATAAAATAAAATGCAGACCTAATTGGAAAGATTGGAAAGATAGTGACTGTGAGAACATAAAATAGGGTGATCTAAAAAAAAGGAGCCCTTATTCTGTTATCTGTTTCTTCCTCTTTAAATAAATGCTGAATGAAAGAATCCAGTTTAAAAAATGGCTTAAGGCAAAGGTCAACATCATTCTATTTAAAAAGATCTGTTTTTAAAAAAAATTAAGACAGCAGGTTACTAATTCTCACCAGATTTTAACATTATCATAAAATATTCTTTTTCCAAACTTCATGAGATCTTGCATGAGAACGTCTACGACATCATAAGCAAATTTATTTATTATTAATCAAATTATTATAGTCATGAGATTTTATAAACTTACATACTAGATTTCAGCAATCTCATACAATTTTGAGTGACTACAATGATGAGTCCTAGCTTAAAATATTTGGAGCAGGAACTCTCAAACCCATTGTAAAGTGTTGCCCATACCAATAGAAAAGCAGCATATGTCAGCATAAGAATTCAAAGGCAGTCATGACCTACAGAAGTGCCTAGGTAGGCTTTGTAAGTAATCATGGCTTCTTTTGTGGCAAGAATAGTAAAAACACCAGAAATTTATAGCTCCTCCATTTTGTATTTAACTACAAACATACAGACATATGGTAGGAAGTATAAGGCAGTACCTACCTCATAGCAAAAGTAGCTCTTAGGAAAAATAATCAAATAAGCTTCATATTCCTGTCACTTTGATGGACATCAACCATCCAGATACAATGTGGAGATCTATTAATTTTGGTATACTCCTGAGAGTATGGATAGAGAGCAACCTTTTCACTTTGAGCTCTTCCTAAGTGACTTTCATGTTTCAGCTATACAGTCTTCTGCTTTTGCACAAATTTTGCAAGGATGGATGAAAAAAGTGAGTTTTTTTGAGCCATGTCCAAGAGCAACTATCTCTTTTTATAAAGCTTTTGAAGAAATATGGCTTGCCATATCAATATTTAATCTTTATGTGTTTGTCTGGTGAAAGATAGTACAGATGGCAAGGAAGGAAGGATGTGATGATTTCCAGAGCACCCCTTGAACTCTTTTCAAGGACTTTCCATTCAGACACCTGCCAGTTTTCTCCTCTTACCTTTTTTAAAAAAAATGTTTTGTTTTTTCATTTCAAAGCATGAACAGGACATAGCATTCACGTTATCTAGGTTTTCCATTATCTATGGGCATTGGAATGCCAGGAATCCAGCACTGGACTTCACACGTACTTCATCACAGTAAATCTAACAAACTCATTTCTTCAATTTAGCTGACTTCCTCAAAACTGCAAACAAAATAAGCAGGATAATAAAGAAATGATAGCAACGATACCAATGTCAAAAGAATATTTATTTCCTGATATTTTAATTTGACAGGACACAGTGTTATATATCCAGTAGCTAAGAGCAAGTACTAATGTCATATGATGATGCAGATCTTGTAATATCTGGCTTTATATTCTCTCTCTAAACAGATTATAAATGGCAAGGTGCATACATTCTTTTTGCAAGCTTCAGATTGCCAGCAAGGAATTTATGTGATCTCTTAAGATTGCAAATCAGTTTTAGCTATTTCCAGTCCTGACAACGTATCTATTATTTTTGCTTCAGTGGAGAAGACAGCTCTAGATTTACAAAGAAATGGGCACCCCAATTTATGCTCTCCGCTGAAATGAACTTTAAAAAATTGTTTACCTTTGAGTTCTATCACAGTATGTGCAGCCTTATAAGTTTCAAACCATGTATCTATCCTGGTGAAGTTCTATATTTTTTTACTTCGTTAAAACATTTATTTAGCCACCCATCTTGAATGAAAATCTGAATGGTTTACAAACTCTTGTTATAGGTGATCGGTTTCTTACACATAGTGGATGCTTATCTTAATATTGTGTAACTCTACATAATCATTAAAATTGGGATTAGCTTTTCCACTGAGGCCCAATTAATAATGTGATGTTTTATGGATTTGCATCATCCTTATAAACAAACCTATAAAGTTATAGGTTTAATGCTACTACGATTAGTATTTCTAATTAACTTGCTGTCAGAAGAAGCTCAAAGACATTTTGCTGCCTGAATTGAAGACCAAGATGTACCTACCTCCTCATTCTATGTACAAAAAGTAATTGAACTGGCAGTTGAATCTTACTTCAATAGGTCTGATGAAACAGTTATCTTGATTGGATTTGACAATGGTAGATAGGTTTGGAACAAAAGGCAGCAAATGCAACCTATATAATTTTTTTTCTCCCAGCATGCATAATTCTGTTTTTTTCTGTTACAGTCAGCCCTTGACAGTTCTCCCTCTTAAGAATAATAATTTTAAATTCATCCATATGCTAGTCCATATCATTACGGCTGCTGAACTGGTGTTTTTGTAGGATGTAGGATATGCTATATCTTTTCTCTTCCTGGAGTATATTCAGTGTAATTGCTTGATGCTTCCACTCCACAGACCAAAATCTCTGGCAAAGTAATGTCTTCTATGTTCTTAACAAGTTTAAATCTACAGATCCAAACACTTAAAAAAAATCTCAGGGGACCTCACTCTTCAGAGTACTTTGAAATAACTCAACATGAAACATAAAGAAAAGCAGATGTGTATGTAAAAGGGTCAGAACATTTAGACTAAAGAACATAAAAAATATCAGAGTTCTTCCCTATTCCTCTGAGCCATACCCAACAAAACTGTACTATATTAAAACTGCAACATTAAAAGTTTCTTCAGATAACTCTTTTAACAGCAGGCTCTTTGCCAGTTCTTGTGATTGTTATTTTTTCCCATAAGGCCCCCGAAGACATGTGAATGTACCATTTTCCTTGTCTGCTTCCCTTTTTAGTTCTGTGAGAGAGCATATCTTTACATTAAACTATGAATTCATTGACAATGAATGTGGTAGTACCCTGATTTTGCTGGTTTTGTGAAGGAACTATGGGAACATTATGCTACCAGCGATTAGCAGTTTTGATAATTGTCTGCCACATTCTGAATCATCATCACCATGTCTTAAATACTAGCTGTCAATGGGCAGTAGTGGAAGAAAATTATCAGCTGTTCAAATGCTTGTAAACTTACTAAATATATCTGGTTGATCACTGTGGGACACAGAATTCTAGTCATCACCACCATATTTATATGTGCGTGGGTGCATTCTTCCTGTCCGATAGAGAAGAATCAAACCCTACAAAATAAAAGGATAGCATGCCTGTTGTCCTTTGGCCAGTCAGCATTAGAAATTTTAAATGGAGGATGCTTTTCCTGAATACTGTACATTTAAAATTGAACCCTGAATTTAAGTTCAGGGGCAAAAGAGTTAACAAAGCATACTCATGCAAAATTCCTACTGAATTACAGGATTTCCCTGAAAAATGCTGGGGATTGCTTTATATCAATAACGCCTCCCTTTCACCAACATACTAGTGCTAAACACATGCAGATTAATATTTATTTCTATTTTTCCTTCTGATAGCTAACCCCTGGAAAAGCTTTCTATGAGGTCCATTCAAACAAAATAAAGCTTATTGGGGTTGAGATGTTTTGGTTTATCTAGCAGTGTATTTTGCACACTTCTTCCCCCCCCCTTTAAAGAATAAAATTTTCATTCTGATATTTCAGTATTTAAAATAGATTTCATATTGCAGTGTTTTTTACATCATCTTTGGGCTTTAAAAGGGTCAGAAGTTGAGAAGCTTGTAGTTGAAACTCAGCCGTAAATTTAGACCATATTTTATAAGCTTTTGTTTTTGTAACAGTGTTCAAGAGAGATAGCCCAGAATAATGTATTTTTTTAATTGCTAAAGGAAAAGAATCATCATATCAGTTTTATACCAATATCTTCGTATTCCAGGGAAATATATTTTTACAAGTCCATGTACAGTACATGCAAACATAATATTTAAAAAAATTAATTACTGTATTATACTCAGGCTTCTCAAAAAATTCAAATGCCATAAATACCCTTCCTCAAATTAAAATAGTATTGTTGAGTGGTTCTAGGCCGCTATTTAAAAGAATCAATATCCTAAAGGTAGAGTTGATCTAGGATCAGGGGCAAGCTATTCCATGGTGAGGGGCAACCATTAAGGAAGTCATCTCCTGATACTTGATTTCCCAAGGAACAGGTATCCCCAACATCATCTCCTAGTTAGACCATGGAAAGGGGGCAGATTCTACCTGGACAAAACAAGTAACATTTTTTTAAAGACACTAACAAACAAAGTCTTAGGAAATAAAGACAGAATGCTGGGAAGTCCAGCTCAATATATTTAGCCTAAACAAGTAAAGGTTCAAGAGAATTGTGAAAGAAAATTTCAAATATCTGAAGACTGTCAAAAAACAAGAATCAAGAATCAAGCAGAAATAGAAGCCAACAGATAAATATAGCAAGAAAAACACAGGGGCTTTTTAAGCAGAAACTGAATAGCCATTTGTCACTATGGCTGTACGCTTCTCCAACATTGCAGAACCTATGAAGAGGTGTCCATTGTTTTAGCTGATACCTACAGAGCCTTTCTACTCCTTAATTCAATTAGTTACATAGTTATGCTCTATGCTTGTCAACCGATCTTCTTGGTATGGTAGAGAGTGTGCTAAAATACTCTGTCCTTTTCTGTAAGCACAGCCTTTTAAAGCTATGTATTATTTTATTTTGCGTTTTTAAAATAAGGCAATCACACCAGGAGTCCTCGAGTGTGTTGGTTACATATTACAAATCTTGAAAAAGATAAATCATTTTCTATCACAGAACATGTATTGCACAGCAGAAGATAAAATGGAATAAGCAACCAATCCCATTTATAATCGATTTACGAAGAATACAATTCAGTTTATCCATGGGGGTATGAGTAACTTTTGGAAAAAGCTTATAATATGTGTAACTTCTTCATGTGGCATGAGCTTTTAAATATACTTTTTCTATTCTTCTCAATGCTTTTTTTTGCCATCCCGTAAAAGTACTTTCAGTTTTTCTTATTTTTCACTAGCACCACAGGATACCACAGTACTAGATTCCTGAATATGAAGCCTTTGTTCTTTTTTCTGTCAGATGTTTCCATTTCCAAAGTTCAACTCTGGATCTGTTCTCTGTTTCAGACTGCAGAAAACTAAAATAATTTAATTAAATTCCAGAATTATGAAATAATTGAGTATTGGGCATAAATGTATTGACATTCTCAGAAATTGTGATAAATCTATATTGAGCCTATAGTGAGTGGGTAAAGTAACATACTTTTAAATATTACTGGCTTTTTGATAAAGATATCACATGTTCGGCCTTCCAACTATTTCAGATAATAATAATTTATTTTTGTTCTTTTTTTTATTCCTTTACTAACCCTAAAATAAAATCTATAGATTCATTAAAATTACAATTCATCATTAACATTATGTTAGAAGTTACGTTCATTAATATTCCAATTCAGGCTGTTTGCACTAAAGCGTAATTTACATATCATACAGAGTACAGTACTGAATAGATACTAGGGATCTGATTATGTATGCTTCCAAGTTTACTAGCACTACAAATTAAAAGATATTATATAGAGGAATGAGAAAACATGGAGGGTCACCTAAGCCTCCATAGGTAATTCCAAATCATGCAATTGCAAAATAAAAAATTCATTTAGAAGTACTATGGAGAAGTAAATCTGATATCTTTTGCTGCCATGGAACTCAGTTGCTGACTTAGATCATGTCAACATAGCTTGTATGTGCATAGGATTTGTGTGAATTCTTTCTTGTTTTTAAGAACCTTGGTCCTTAACATCCATAAAATAGATAAAATCCCCTCTGAATTCTGCAAAACTATATTGCTTCGCTTTCTCACACCTTCAACACTCTACAATAGCAAAATATAACAGCAGAAGCATGAACAATATTGTATTACTCTGATTCCTCTATTGTTTTTTCCCCTTTGCAGGAAAGCTTGGCTGACCAGCGTTGGAAGTCCTAGCTCACGCATTGACCGGACAAATTTTTCTAACGAAAAGGAAATCTCAAAACTTGAATTCTCTGGATTCACCACCAGATACTAAAAAAAAAAAAAACAAATCATAGAATTATCTTTATTTCTCACATTGCATCAAACTTTCTATGTCTCCCTAAACCTTATTTAGTTCTCTGGCCAATGAGTGTTCCTCTCCCAACGGTATTCAAATCAGAAGCTACCTGTCATCATTATTCCTAGATGGAAAATACCAAATGTATCACATTAAATTTTGGTGGTATTTTTGCACATGAGGTAACTGTGCTGAAATAAATTTTGAGTGTCATAAAACTAGTTTAACTCTTGTTTGGGTGGAGCTACTTCCTCTTTGTTGCTCCACTCCTTGTTTCTTCTGTTTTCATCTTGATACTACCCATACAATGGGAGGGGAGGGGTTCCATGACCTTGGCCTTCTTACTAATCTTTTATTCTATTTTTATTGACGTTCCTCTTTTTGCCTTACTGTTGTATTGAGGTAAAGCAAAGTAAAAGAACAGATGGTCAGAGTAATCTGAAATCAAGAAACAGCTTCTCGCAGAGGTGTGAGCTCTGACAAGTGGCCGTTATACCAACCTCTGACATCTCCAGCTTAGGAAATACTTAAATGTGTCCAGTGAAAGGAAAATAACATCTGAGAAAATTATTTTTTTGAGCATATGTGATCCAAGCGAGAAGAGCTTTTCCGGGTTGCTTCTATGAGTTATTCTCAGTGTGCTAATGGAAAAAAAGATGGATATTTATTTCTCCAGAGATGAAAATTGAGCATTTTCCATGGCATTATATATGATCATTGACTCTAGGTTTGCTCCTTCAAATATCAAGGCAGGATAGAATAACAATGGATTGTCTATTTTCACTTGTGCCAACAATATTGGCAAACTGCAAATATGCAAAACTACTGACATTTATATGTATCATCTAAGCAGGCATTCCCAGGAAACTATTGATCTGAGTCATTAATAAAGCATGAATTCATTGCTAGTTCAAATGGGCACTTGAAAAGGCCTACCATGTTTATGAAAAAGAGTATTTTTTCCACAACTAGATTAATTTCCATTGGTTCTTTTATTCAAGTTCTTGCCTGCTTAGTAAGTTGTTATAATTACAAACACACACGGCTTTTGTGATCATCTACAAACATCCTTTGTTAAACTCCTTAAGGACAACCCTTGTAAATCTGAAATACAAAATGGCAAAGATCAAGTATAGGTCTTGTTCATTAGCCAGAATATCTTTCTGATGGGAACCAGTCTGTATTTTCTTTTCAGCCATAATGAATATGAGCAATAATTCTAAAAAAAAAGGTTTTTTTACTCATTCTCTGTTGCTTAATATGTTAAGGAAATAAAAAGATAATGTAAGATTTGTACAGAATCCCATAGGTATCTCTGTGTTTCAAATGTTAGGTAAAATACATAGGAAAATTATTTTAGGGATCTCAATTTTTTGCTTGTCATGTTTGTATATTTAAACCCATTCCCTATCTGAGCAAACTTTCAAAACCGATGAATCAGAAATTCTAGTACAGCATCTCCCAGTTTAATATACTCCCATCCAGTATAACCAGAGTGAGCAATATGTGAAAAAATGTTCTCCTGATGCTAAAAGGTTTTCAGAAAATATGGTCAGGGGATCGGTGGAGTAAATATTTCTGAAATGGTGTGAAGTGCTAGAATTTCATGGAAGCTAATTTTCACAAAAATTAATGGGCAGTAATATAAGAAATTAATATATAATTCAGGAAAAAAGCAGGAGACATAGACCAACATCCAGAACAGCAATCGATCTATTCAGAACATCCATGCAAAAATGGATGAAAACTGTCAATGCCCTACATCTAGCAGACCAGGGCGTAAGCCAAAACATTTTACCAAAGAAATAGTTCATAGTCATTAAAAGTGTATTCATTGGAGTGGTAAATGAGCTGGACACTAACTCAGTTTTATGAATGAGTTCATTCTTGTTTAATTGAATATAGGATGAATCTCTTAGAGAAGGAAGGTCAACTGCTTACTTGTTGGACTCTTGTGAATTGTGATAAAAAATCTGCCACAAAGAAACTAGACAATATAGGAGGTATTGTAGGTGTTTTCTTCAGGGATGGGTAATTCAGTCTTAAGGTTCTAAATGTCTATTGAATACAGCATTCAATAACATAATTTTTCCAAACAATATCTCAGAATCATTAGTAATAATTAAGTCCCAAGCTTTATTTGATAATGAAGATTAATTGGACCCTTTCAGTGTTAATTTGAGATTGGATGAAGAAACATAAATAACCTGAGTGGCATTGGTCAGTGACTTATGCTGGGGATTAACTAAGGAGAATTCCCTTTTGTTTCTGTTGGATCTCTCAGCATCATTCAATTCTGTCAAGGCATGTCTCATTCAATGTTCCCTCTAAATTTTTTTCGGTGTTCAAAAGTAGTGTTTGAGTGACACATTTTCATGCCTGAGCACCTGAATTTTTTTTATCCATAATTGCCATCAGAGCAGATGTTGGGGAGGGGGGCAAGGAGGAAAAGGGTTCCCTCTGTCTCCCTCAGACCCCCAGGAAGGAAGGAAGGAAAGAAGGAAGGGAAGGGAGGGGGAGGACAAGGAAAGGAAATGGGAAAGAAGAAAAGGAAAGAATAAAGGAAAGGAAATGGAAAAGAAGGAAAGGAAAAAGGAAAGGAGAAAGGAAAGGAAAAGCGAAAGGAAATGGGAAAGAAGAAAAGAAAAGATGAAGAAGGGAGGGAAAGGGAAGGGAAAAGAAAAAAGGGGAAAGGAAATAAGGAAAGGAAAAGAGAAGGGAAAGGAAATGGAAAAGAAGGAAAGGAAAAGGAAAGGAAATGGGAAAGAAGAAAAAGGAAAGGAAATGGAAAAGAAGGAAAGGAAAAAGGAAAGGAAAAGAGAAAGGAAAGGGAAAAAAAGGAAGGGAAGATAGAAGAAGAACAGAAAGGGAAAGAAAGAGTGGAATGGATTGGTATTGCTCAAAAATCAAGTCACAAGATCCCGTGGACCCCTTTGGCTCAGGCAGTCCAATTCCACGCTGGTTCCCTCTCTGCCCGAAGCAAAGGGATCACAGAAAGACTGCCCAGTCCAGAACGAGGCTTCAGACAACGCAATGCCTGAAAAACCCTGGATATGCAGAGTAACATAGGCTACAACCAGCAAATCACGTTTTCCCAGGAACCGATGAAGCCCCATAGGACCAATGGGAATTCTCCCTTCTGCAGGGGGATATTTTCAGTCACATTTAAAGAAACACTGCACTGCAGTTGAAACTCGTGCGCGGTGTTTTCTTGCTATGTGCGTGGCCGTGCAGGCGCACAACTTAGAGAGAACACTGGTCTCATTCCTCTTTTCACCTTTTTTTAAAAAAACTTTTATCTCTATTTTTTAAAAACATTTAATATACATATAAAAACAACTCTTTGTGTCTCTTTGATAGTAAACTGTAAGTATAACTGAAACACACCCTGAAACAATTTGCCCAATACTATAATTTGGATTTCAATACACCAGTGTTTCTCAACCTTAGCTCCTTAGCTCCTTTAATATTTATGGACATTGATTCCTATGTCGGCTGAAGATTTCTGGGAGTTGAAGTCCACACATCTTAAAGTTTTCAAGGTTAGGAAATAGTGCTAAACATAATAGAGAAAAATGATTGCTTGTAATTTATTAAAACATGCTAGATCAGGAGTGTCAAATTTGATTTCATTGAGGGCCGCATCAGGGTTGTGTTTGACCTTGGGGGGGATGGGACTTAGCCAGGGGACATGGCCAGCTCAACATTCATTTTCAATAATTACCCTATACTTAACTATTGTATTGATTGCATACAGCATTGCAATTCTGATTAGAGGAAATTATGCAGTTTTACCTATACAAGCTTTTTTACAGCTTTATATGACTGACAATAATATTGAATATTATTTCAATATTACTTTGGCCCATGGGTATTGAGTTTGACACCCCTGTGCTAGATTTAGAGGGGATGGGGACAGGGAGAGAAAGGAAGCCACTATTCAACTATGAGGCCTACCAGGTATCAGCTACAGCCTCATTTCTGCCCAGCTTCTTTACATGATTGATCTCCACTACTGAAAGCAACTTCAAAGGGGTTGCTTCAGGCAATGGACTGACTCCACCCATCCAGGCTAGTTGTAGATGCATCTGTTATATGTTGAAAAGGTTGCTTTGATGCCAAGTTAAAATCTTAAATAAAATATAAATGATAAAATGAACAAACACATAAAAAACTTTAAGCACGTGCTAGAATTTATTATTTATTTGTATCTCACCTTTATTTTAGAAATAACTCAAGCTGGTAAATATAACCAACACACCTTTAAATGCAGAAATGAATGTCTTCATTTAAAATGCTGCCAAATGAATTAGCATTCATTTTAATTTTGCTTTTAATATTTTTTTCCAAATTATTAAACTTTCAGTACAGTGGTAGGTTAAAGGAAGACTTCTAAAAAAGTGAAAACAGAAGTAGCCAATTATGCAGTTAAATTTAGAAAAATAACATTTGTCATCACAATTTTCAGCTACTGCTAAAAGCATAAAATTAAACTCCAGCTATATTCCTTTTGGCAAAGATTCCACAGCAGTGACACCTTCCTTGTAAAATCCCATCAATCAGCCCTTTCTCTCTTGAAAAACTGTGACATCCAGGTGAAGGTATTAAATAGTTAGATACCTGCGGGTGGGGGGAGTAGGAAATAATATTCAACATTATTGTCAGTCATATAAAGCTTCATTGGAAAAAAGCTTGTATAGATAAAGCTGCATGATTTCCTTTAGTCAGAATTGCAATGCTGAATGCAATCAATACAATAGTAAGTATAGGGTAATTATTGAAATATTGAAACACTATAATGCTTCAAGATTTATAACAATATAATAAAAAGGGAAAAGAGGCCAAGGCTTCAATTGTATGGCTACAGTCGCCATCTTGACTTTTTAAACTACCTGATGCCTTTATTATGGAGCTCTTGCCTATAGTTTTAAACTCACTCAGCTGTACTGACAATGTAGAAATAGTGTAATAAGATTAATTCTTGTTCTGGAATATTATGGACAATTGTTTAACCTCTTATTATGCTTTGGTTTGTAATACAGGTGAGCAAGCTTTATTGTGTTGGCTATAATTAAACATTCATTTATCTAATGCTGCCAAATGCATTAGCAACCATTAAAGGCAAAACTTTTACATGGCAGACATGTCCTAATGTATTTAATGTGCTTTAGAATAAATAACCCAACTGAATAATTCCACCAGGATTCAATGGCTTCAGCAGTCTGCCTCCAGCAATGCCTAGCCACAATGGGTAAACCATGTATAGAGTCAACAGCTTTCCATTACTTAAGCATATGCTTCCAAAGAAGAAAGCCATGTTGTGATCATGGGTAATAACTGAATATTGATGGAATTAACCTACACAAGTCAACCCAACCTCCATCAACCTGGTGTTTTGCAGAATTACTATTTACAGATTACTTAGCTAGAAAATTCTGCAATCTGTTTCACATATCTGGAAAACATGATAGAAAAATAAATTAGTTTAACCTTCTAAAAGCTTGTAGCCATAGCGTCTATCCTTTTCCTTGGGTACACTGAATTTTGAAATCTAGTACCCATTGTTAAAATTTTAAAATCTAGCACCCATCAATTCTAGTATTTTAAGAAATGGAGAAATGGAGGGAACAGTCAATCTACTAATTTTGTTGGACTGCAGCAGAATAGCTTGCCTGGATCTTAACGAATTCAGCTTTGGATAGTGAGAACAAATGTATGTATTCTCACATTGATTATATTATCTAGATTCTAGATCAAGAGTGTCAAACTCATGGCCCATGGGCCAGATGTGTCACATGCTGGCTCCGCCCCCACCCATTTAGCAAAGGAGGGGAAAGTCCTTATGCATCACGTGAAGAGGCAATGACGATGCCAATTTGACACCACTGTTCTAGATGATGCATTTAAGTATTAGCAAAGATGTAATGAGACTTCTGCTTAACTCTGATAAATACGGCAGAGCATCCTATTCTCTTTGCAATTTTGTCCATTATGAGAGCTCATAGCACCCCTGTCATCTTTTTGTCAACAAACCTGATAACTAAACTAGAATTTAGCTCTCCAGCCTCCACTTGCTGCCCCTGGATTATCTAGGTGGTTTAAACCTTATACCCAGTGTTATTTGCAAATTTCTTAACAACAAACCATTACACATTAACCTTTTGGGGAATTAAACCCAATGAAATTTAAAGCTTTATCTTAAAATGTAATAAATGTATATTATATAGATACAATGGACTGCAGCTTATGGACACAGGCCACATTCGGTGACCATTCCAACTTTTTAATGACCCCTGTGAAATGTGAAAAATGTTTCTAAGAGAACTGGTTTATTTTACACTCTTAAGATAACCATTTTATTCTTCTCAATTACAATTACAGTGAACTGGACTTATTATTTTTAAAAGGGGATGTTTATAGTCATTTTCATAAAATGGCTGCCATGAGGGACATTACCAGTCACAAAATACCCATTTAGCATAAATAAAGCATTATTATCTAAAAAATGTTTATGCCACTCAATCCCATATGGTTTGGACAATATGGGTTTGCAAGGCATTCAGAAGTAGTGTGTCAACTCTGAAGTGAACCTGGTTGAAGCCATCTTTTGCTGCCTCATAGTTACCACAAACTCTGAAAGGGGAAGGGAGGGGAAGTAGATAGAGGGACTAACAGTCAAAACAAAGAGTTTACTTGTGGGAACCAAGGTCATTCCAATAGGTCTCTTTCAATCCCAATTGAAAGAGAAGAGGAGCGACCAAGCAGCCAGCCAGCTACTTCCATTGGACAATGTGACCGGGGACATCTGGGGAGGGAAATATTTGCTCTTTTAATTAGGATAAAACCACAGAAACTTTTGGAGTTAGTTTTCACTGGCTGTGCCAATATGATGTACCCAATAAATATGTTCTTTGAGGAATCTACCTGCCTTGGAGTTCTGCTTTTGGGGGATGCATTACTTGGAACACTGATATAGTGCTTTGCCAGATGTGAGCATAAAAGCGAAAGATATAGCTGTTTTGAAAGTTTAAAAAGGGAGTCTCATTGGTACTTCTGCAGAGGGCAAAGCACCCTTTGCTAAGCATTTGCCCAACCACACTTGGCAGTTTCTAGGGATAAACATTATAACTCCACAACCAGCAGCACAGGAAAACTCTAAAAGTTGATGCACACTATTTCCTCAGGTTTCTTGGGATGTTCTTTACACTGTACCTTACCTATCTTTTATTTTTTCTGAGCTGCTGAGCACATTTACGAAGCATGCATTAGGCTGCAGCCATCCACTCCCACCCACACCTTGCATTTCATTTCATAAGAAGGCATCTCACATCACCATTAACCCAAGGTTCACACAATAATAAAATCCAATGGTTTATATTTTGAAATAAAGAAATGGATTCTGAAAACTCTACATTTCATAAACAAATAAGCATATGTTCTCTAAAGGTAAAGGTACAGGTAAAAGTTTCTGTCATTTCTGACTCTAGAGGGCCATGTTCATCTCCATTTCTTAGCCAAGGAGCCAACATCATCCAAAGAGAGCTCCTGTGATCATGTGGCCCCCATGACTATATGCCGAGGAGCACAGAATGCTGTTATGTTCCACCAAAGGGATACCTATTTGTTGTGACCCAGCAGGAGCCGTTGGAGCTGCCACCAGACTCCGACAGTGAGAGGCCCTATGAGTTGGCTCTGGAGGATGTGGAGGACCCTGGAGAGGGTTCCGACTTCGAGCAGGGCACAGAGAGACTGGTTGGCCACCAGGTGGCGCCTGAGCCTTGGACCAGTGGTGAGAAGACAAGGGAGAGTGATCCAGAAGCCAGCAATGAGTTGTTCCTGGATTCACGCCATCAAAGAGCTACTCGGCGTCAGGAGCAATTACACAATTACAGGAGGTAATTGCGCTCAGCTGATGATCATTAGGTTCCTCTCCAGGCTATAAAAAAGACTGCTTGTGATAGCCCTTCTTGCAGAAGTCAATGCATTGACTAAAGAGAATGTAACTAACTTGGCAGGGTAGATTGCTGCCAAGGTCCTTATCTGTTTGTTTGCTTGGCTTTCAGCCACCGAGATTCTAGTCTTGTTATTAAAGGGGATTCTAATTAAGCTTGTTTCGGCTTTCGTTACTGGACAGAGGAGAGGGTCAGAACACCTATTTATTTACTTGCACTTGCATGCTTTCAAATTGCTAGGTGAATAGGAAATATGTTCCCTATTTTCATAGATTTTTATAAAATAGAGAATATATTTTATATTTTCTACTTTTCCACTATTTTGTTGTTTGTGCTAATCATAGAAGTGTGGCTATGTGCTACTAGCTCCTGACATTCAGGAATCCTATTCAAGGCTGAAACCATATAGACTGGATATTTCAAGCCTAGAATCACATGAAATTCAAGACACCATGGCCCATTGTAGTATATTTATTGTATATATTGTACCTTTCCTGGAGAAATGTCAGAAGACACACTTCATTTTTGATGTGGCTCCATTAATGCAGTTTAAAAAACCTTGTGTTTTTGTGACACCAATTTCTCACCCCTGTACAAAATTTGGCTGTTTCAAGTAGCCAACTTGGATAGTTATATGTAGCAGACATATAATATTTTCCGAATGAAAAAGCCATGATTCTAATTGAAGGCCAGCAGAGCACTTAAAACCACTCCCAGGTAGCTGTTCGCACACACAAATTTAGCTGTTATGTGTACTGTTATAAATATATAAATAGAACTCAGAGTAGGAAAAAAAAGTGCTATATTTGATCATTTTGAAAGAGGTAAAATTTTACATAGTGTTAAAATAGGTTAAGTACTCACCAATTCCTCATCACTATTCCCCAAAAATTGCATTCCTGTAATTCTGCTTTATATTTAAAAGAAAGAATAAAAGTGAGGGTTTCATGACATTAGTATTTCCATAAAATACACCTTTTAATAACAATGTTTTTTATAATAAATGATAATTTATCAGAAAACGTGAAAACAATTAGATTAGATGTTCTCTATTAAATCTATTTATCCTAAGTCACAAATTAGTTTACAAAAACAACATGAAATAGGTTTGTAAAGGCCTAAAGACATTCATCAGTCTTTCAAAACACCAGCCTTCCTGTCTGTCTTTCTCATCCCATTTCAACATGTGCCTGGAATTGATCGGGGCTATTTTTACTATTTACAGATCTATTTAGACATCAAGTGATAGTGTCCAGCAATGCCTATGGCTGTAAATCTAGGACTTACAGATAACGTCAGCCAGTGAAAGTTGTTTTTAATCCAATAGCTGATCACAGACAATTATTAGCTACTCAATGCTTTTTTTCTTCTAATTTCAAATTTGTCAATAACTACGTCCTCATTCTATTCATAACCCCCAGGCTCCTCTGGATTTGTGCCCAAACAAACAACTGGTTTTTTTTACAGGAGAAATAGAAATATATTAGCATTCCTCTTCTTCTATTTGCCTATACACATGTCCATGAACATTTGTCCATTGTTATACAACGTCCCACTGGGGGGATCAGGTGTGTGAAAGGAGGTTGATAATTTAAAAATATGTAAACTATACTGAAAATCCTAATTAATTAATTAGTTATCTGTTACATTTATTACTTGTCTTTCTTCTAGGAGCTTCAGATGGTATATATATCATTTCTCCTCTAATTTTTGCCCACAATATCATGGAGAATTCTGGTTAGGAGGCAGCCCAAAAATAATCAAATGAGCTTCCATTGTTTTGGTAGATTTCTACTTTGGGTCCTGTTAGTCCTACTCTGTGACTTAGCATCACGAATAACTGAAGAACAGGAGGAAGAATTGCAAACAAGATAATGGTCAGATAAAAGAAACTTGAGTCCAAAACAGAAATGTAATTTGAGAAAATGTCTCTGACTTGAGCCTCCCTAGGAGAGACACATTCAGATTTTCAGGATCCGTGCCTGTGACCTAGTGGTGAGATCCTGCCAGTTTAACAACTGGTGATTGCATGCTTCACACGTGCAAGTTTTAACAAAACTTACCTTCTACATTATTTCTGGGGAGCAACACAGCTGAGGCGTGGCAATCCACTCTGCTGCGCACATCATCTGAGAGGATATACGGTAGGTAAGTAAAGTGCAGGGGTGTGCGGTCCCACCTGATCATCAGAGAGAACCAGTTCACTCCCCAGCTGATCATCGGAGCTACCAGTTCGCCTGAGCTGGTCCAAACTGGTTGAATCCCACCCCTGCTGTCATCCTATAATAAAAGTAGTATTAACATTCATAGTTTTGGTTTTTCTACCACAAAGGACTGCGAATCTTAGACTGCCAGCTATTTCTAAATAGGCAAGGATCCTGTTCCAGGCTAAGGACACACAAATACATAAATGTATGGTTTTGTTCTTTTTAGAGGGCTTGCAAACACAAAAACAATATAGAGGTAGGTTTTCCCAAAACTTCAGCAAGTTTGGCTTACAAGTGTTCCAAATCAACATGGCACATAGGAGGAATGTTAGGTGATGGCCAAGGGTCAAGCCTATGGTAGATTTATCAGCCAATCCAGATTCAAAGACAGGGTTGCAAGGTTTACAAGTTAAGGCACATGGAGTGGGAATTAACGGGTGGTTTCTTGTCAACAGTGAGCTTGTGCTTGGGGCTCCATTTTAATAGAAATGGCCTTGCTGTAGTTCATTTAGCAGAGCAAGATTCCTTCTGCACAAGCAATCTCACAGAGCACTTTGTTCTACCCTCTTTGCTGTTGAGCTCTTGCATTGGGAGGGAGGAGGCAGTAATTCTATGCCCACATCTTCAGAGGGCAATGGAAGCTGTGGCTGCTGCTTGCTGTTTTGCCCTACCTCCTCTGGCTGCTCAGATGGTGCTGGTGCTGGTGCTGGTGCTTATAGCAATAGCAATAGCACTTAGACTTATATACCTCTTCACAGTGCTTTGTTCTCTGTTCAGTGAGGTGGGAGCAGCACTGGTATGAGAATATATTACAACTGAACATCAGGGGAGGGGAAGTCGACCCAACTCAGTGCCAGGATTATATTGTTTGGCTGGAGAGTCTCTTAACAGTTGCTGCTAGCTGGCTGGGGAATTCTGGGGGCTGAAGTCCACACATCCTAAAGGTGCAAAGTTTGGAAAGCACTAAGATGGATCTTTAAGCACTGGCTGAAATTCTCAATAACAGTTATCAGTCTTACTGTCTTGTTTTGATTAGTTGAAAATTAAGTGTGGCCCCATTTATTTATTTAGAAAAATTGTATAGCCACTTATCTTAAACCTAACTATGGCTGGCTTACAAACCACACATACATAATAAAAACAATAAACCCAGTTACAAAAAAAAAAGAACACAGAAAAACTTGGCACTTCAGTTTTCCTTTTCTGATGCAACCTACACATTCTTTCTAACCTCACCCCATGTAGAGAGCATTGCAGCAATCAGGTTACAATAATGAGCAATTGACCATGTTTAGAACTGCCCTACATTTGCATGAATGGTGCAATATTGTTTGAACATTGGACAATGAGTTTTCTATTGCTCCATAATGTAAAATAAATCATAATTATGTTTAGATCAGAGAACGTGTAGAAATAAAAGCATAATTAAGTCTAAACAAAATGAACCAAGATACTGAGATTTCTTTTTATTCAAGTCTGGCAAAGATTTATGAGGCTTTATTTTAAGTCTGATGTCACTGGCCATTTATAGCTCAGCCAAGTACTCTGGCAATCTTTGCCCTGCTTCAGTAGTCTTCTAACATCTAAAGGAGGAATCAAATTCATTTTAAGGTAGCTCAGAGAGAAAATGCATTCATATTTATTTTTATCATTCTTCTGATTACAAAGCTACTTATAGCTGGGGTTGTGACAAATACATATAATTACCTCCATATCTCCATTATATATTAATAGTGCCTTCTCAGTGGATTTCCTCAGTACACAGATCACTGGGTATATGATAAATATGTTCTCTACCAGCATAACACTAAAGGAGATCCTATAAACAGGCATGCAGAAAGGAGAGAAAGATTACCTAGACAAGGTAGACAATAGCAACTATGTTCTAGGGCAGTGGGTCTCAACCTTCTTAATGCTGCGACCCTTTAATACAGTTCCTCATGTTGTGGTGACCCCCAACCATAAAATTATTATGTTTTCCGTATTTTTTCAAAAATATGTTTTCCTATGGTCTTAGGCGACCCCTGTGAAAGGATCATTCAACCCCCAAAGGGGTCCCGACCCACAGGTTGAGAAGCACTGTTCTAGGGCAATGATGGTGAAACATTTTGGCACTGAGTGCCCAAACCGGAATGCGTGTGCATGCCGGAGTGCCGGAAACCTGAAGACTAGCTGGCCGGTGTGTGCATGTGTGAGGCCGGAGGGGGAACATGCCCCACACATCCCAGACATCCTTACCTAATGGCCACTCCAGCAACCCTAGCCACCACGTCACTTCTGTCACACTAATGGCTGCCACAAAAGCCATTAGCAAAAGCCCAACAGGGAGGCGTGAGGTGACTGTGTTCACTGCCTCCTGCACCTCAAAAATAATAAGACCTTCCTGAAAATAAGGCCAAGTGCTTCTTTCAGGGGTCAAAAGAAAATAAGACCCTGTCTTATTTTGGGGGGGAACATGGTATGGAACTCAAAAAGCAAGGACAAATTCCAAATTGGAATTTGGACCAGTGTCCTATCCAACTCTTATGATTTTATAAATCAGTGAACTAAGGCAGACTTGTTTGTTTATGAATTTGCAGATAAAGTGTGTATCTCATCTTTTCTAACATCAGCACTGTTGATAAACTGTTGAAAACAATCTAAACCAAACATTGTCATAAAACCCAAAAGCAGACTTATCAATACAATAAAACAAATATTTATGAAAAAAGTAAACCTTTTATCTGTGATAGAGCACATACTTGCCTGCAAAGGTCTCAATTGTCATGGTGAGTCTGGGAAAATCCCACCCCAAAACACAGGAAACCATTGCTAATTGATACAGAAACTATGCTGAGTCAAATTGGTTGGTTAGTTTATACTCAGCATTCTCCTCTTCGTGAACAGACAAGATGCTTCCTAAGCCATGACCTGAAAAAGCACATCACTGAGAAGTTCCCAGTCTCCTGCACTGGTGGGCAATTTAAGATATTGAGAGTATGTTGGGCAGATGCCCCTAATAGTACAGAGAACTAAATCCACTATTTGCAGTATGGAGAATAAATAGCAAAGCACAGAATTACTCAAATATTATCTGCCACTCAGGACACTCCTTGCAAGCTTGGTCAAGGTGTGAACCAAAGTAAGCAAGGTCAAGCATAGTTAGTATTTAGTTAGATGAGATTCCTTGAAGGGCTGTAGGGTAAACTGGAAAGTTTTAAAAAATCTGATTTGATGGAATTTTAAGGTTTAAAGTTTATTAAAACATACAATCCTATACCAAACACCAAACATATTTTTAAAATGGTAGAAAGCAATAGGAAGCAACTTCTGCACTGCTGGAGAAAAAAAAACCCTGCAGGAATCTGTTCACCAGTGACATGCGGTGAGGTTTATGGCTGGTGAGGCAGTCTTCTCCCCCAACATCCCACTGTCTAAAGCTCTTTCTTTCTTTCGCCCGCCTGAGCTCTGACAGGTGGGTGAAAGAAAGCGGCAGCCCACCAGCACAGGCCAGCAAAAGTCACTTCCTTTCACCTGCCTCTGTGTCCGTGGCAGCCGCGGACACAGACGGGCGAAAGAAAGTCTCTTTCACCGGTCTGTGCTGGCAGGCTACCGCTTTCTTTTGCCCGCCTCTGTGTCCGTGGCAGCCTGCCAGCACTGTTGGCGGGCTGCTGTGGTCACAGGCGGGTGAAAGAAAGTGACTTTCGCCAGCCTGTGCTGGTGGGCTGCCACGGGCACAGGCCGGCGAAAGAAAGCGGCAGCCCACCAGCAGAGACCTGCCTCTGCTGGACACAGAGGCGGGCGAAATAAAGTGACTTTCGCCCGCCTTAGCTGGCGGGCTGCCCTCCCTGCCTCTCCTACCCCCTTCCCTCTCTTCACTCATCTCAAACAAACACACACACACAGACACACACACACATAAAGTTGCACTAGGAGGATTAAGTTTGAATTCCTCCCCTTCCCTCCGACCCACACATACATGTACCTTTTCTTTTCCAGCTGTTTCACAGAGGATTTCAACTCTGCTCTTGCCTGCCATCATGAAAATGTAAAAATGTAAAAGGAAAAAGGCAAGAGCTGAGGTCAGGCTGGGCTCGTTGCTGCCAGAGTCGCCATGGATGACTCTGCTTAACTGTTAAAATGCCTCTAAAAAAAAGCCCTCTACAGGAGGAGGCAAGAGAACCATGTGCCTCATCTACATCAAGATTTTTTCGGCTTTTAACCCTTGCTTAACTCTGCTCGAGTGATCATAAAGTCAGACTAGATGAGGCACATGGTTCTCCTGCCTCCTCCTATAGAGGGCGTTTTTTTAGAGGCTTTTTTAAACAGTTAAGCACTAAGCAGAGTCATCCACTGTGACTCTGGCAGCAACTATCTCTGCCTTTTTCCTTTTACATTTTTTTTCTTTTCATGACGACAGTGGTGAGGCTCTGCCTCCCCTGCCTCCCCTGCCTCCCCTGACTGCACATCCCTGCTGTTCACAAAGTTACTAGGAGTTAAACAAAATGTAAAGAAAACATTTTTACACACAGCCAAATAAAACGCTAAGGTACAACCACCCATTATTTTATTTTTATTGGGCCCATTTGGGGACAAGAGAAATTCTGGAACTTAAAGAGGTTGGAGGCAGGCATTTTGTCTCAAAGCATGTCAGCTTATTTTATTTTTTTTCCTAATTCAAAAGTTTATCTTTTAAATGTAAAAAATGCAGAACAGGCTTCAGAGGCATACGGGGAGATTAAGGCCGCTGAAGTCTCTTACTGGGGCCAGAAAGATATAGCAATTATATCTATTAAAAAGTGGTTTTTGTGTGTGTGTGTGTTGTGTGTTTGTGTGTGTGTGTGTGATTGTTGTAGGAAAACCACGGTGAATATTATTTTACTCCTAACAATATGTGCCACTGTGCTGTCTGTTACACTGCAGTTCTGTCTTGAGCTGTTCAGAAATTAGTCTCATAAAGTTTAATGTTGAATAGGGGAACTGACCCTCAAAGCAGTTGGGTATTCCTTTTCTCCTTCAACCACCTGGCACTATTCAAACTTGGCCAAGGTAGGTTGTCAGTTGCTTAGACTCCGCCCTCCACATTCTATCTCTGCCTCCCATTGGGCCTTGGTCACTAAGCAACCACTCAACATTAAAACTTGGGGCTACAGTTTGAAACGATAGGCCTTGCAAATTTGCAGGGAGCTATATATTGGATCCCTTTCTCCCAGTTATCTCTCTCTCCCCTACCTTGTTGGGCCACCGTCATGCATCAGATGATGGAGACCAGATTTAGTCGGCGGAAAAGAGCACCTCTGCATCAGTAGTAAGCGTTCTGATTTGGGTCTTCCAGAAGTGTCCCCCATGAGTGAGTTGTGGGTTGTGTGGTGTCTCTGCCTCAAAACACAATATTCTAAAAAATCAGAATCTTTATCCTGGTTTGTGCGAACCTATTCTTCTCCAAGCTTTATAGGGTTTGGAGAGAAGCAGCTGAATACAATTTATTGCTTTAATCAGACAAACCAAACATAGCAGCATATTTTGGTGGTAAAAGGAAATCAAGTAAGGCAGAAATTGGACAGGTGAAGCGGTTTTTGCCATCACAATCATGGGGGGGGGGGGAGAATTCATCATAAAATCATTCAAGCTTCTTCCCTTGAAAATGCCCGAAATTGCACTGTGATGTCTTATACTCCCTGTCTTATAGAAAATACATCATCAAAAGTAAACTTTGTAACATGTTTCTCTGCAGGTGCTGTACTACAAGACCTATTGCCCCTATCCAGCATGGTCATGCTGGAGGAATGGTCAGATTTCTAGTCTACCACATATGGAAACTACCAGAAATGGGGGCTCACTGAGAGCCATGGCAAGATGGGTGGGGTTATCTGAGCTTTCAGATAATCAGGCATGGAGATGGATGCCAGACTTTATCTTAAGAAAGTTGGGGAGGGTGTTTGAGGGGAATTGGCTGGGAAGCGATAACAGCAATTAGAGGAAGAGATTCGGGCCAAACCCTATATATGCCAAGGTGATGAAGACGCCGAGTTGCCCTACTGTGTCAGAGGCTGTTGATAAGATCATGAATCTAAGAATAGTAGGGAGATGGTTATGTCTGGAATGTTCCCAGGAAGTCATTAATAAGGCCGGGGGTAAGAGGCTGTAATTGATGGGAAAGGGAGGGAAGGAGGTACAGAGAGAGTGAAAGATCAGGAATGGGAAACATGGGTGGGGGGGAGGAATGTTGAGTTGTGACAGCCAGGCTCATGTATTTTATAAGAAGGATTTCCGGACAGCCATTTCTAATGAATGAAGCAGGGATATTTCTGATTTCTTGCTCAAAAGGTGACAGTCCTGGCAGTTCTGCACTAGAACTGTGAATAGCTATAAGTCTTGAAATTGCTAACATCAAATCTTGCCTCTAGCATTGCTGGTACTTCTGATTGTATCAGTGACATCAGGGGAATGTTATTGACTATATCTATCTATAGCCTTATTATACAGTGTTGGTTCCAGTTGGTGATGATTGGGAGGGAGAGATCTCACTCTCAGCCCATGATATATGGGGTGCCACATGGGTTGGTGATCTTCCCTTTTCTATTTAATATCTATATGAGACCACTGGATGAGCTCATGCATCACCATAGGGCGAAATATCATGAATATGCTGACAATATCCAATTATACATCTCTACCCCTGGCCAATATAGCAATGCTATAGATGTCCTGTGGGAGTGGCTTATTTTTAAACTTTCCCGCATTCCATTTTCTGCATTTGAATTTCCTTGGCCAAATGTTATTATTGGTTTCAATAAAACAGTAATTTAAATGTGAGAAGTAGCATGGATGAAAGTTTCCAGTTTAAAAAAAAGTCCTTTTCTATATTTCACTTTAGCTGCGTTTAAGAAGTAGAAAAAGAAATAAATAGAAATTATCACTTTGGGAACTTTCATACCAAATCTGCCTTGACCATGTGACTACACATTTCATGGGATCACGGTATATTACAGTACTAGAAATTGAACAAGAAAAGCAAGGATTTCATTCTTTAGTATCAATTCATATCTACAATAAGCATAACTTCCAGATTAAATCCACAGTATCTCTTGTTAAAGGACTCAGGTAACAGTCTTTTCTATTGAGTATCCTCTAGATCAGGGGTGTCAAACTCGCGGCCCACAGGCTGGATGTGTCATGTGCTAGCCATACCCACCCCTGGTTTAGTGAAGGGAGGAAAAGTCACGATACATCACATGACAACAATGTGACATCACGAGTTTGACACCCCTGCACTAGATGCTTTTGACTACAACTAACAGTGATAACTATGGAGAAGGTTACTTTGATTAATGCTTCAATATATACTTTCCTGTGTTCCTAAATTTGTACATCAGATGGATAATGTATTGCCTTTATTATTTGAGAACAAGCATTCCCCAATCTTAACCTTAACTTTCATTCTCATCCTTCTTTTCTTCCTCCATTTTTTTCTTCCACATTTTCTTATTTTTAGCCCAGATACATTCAGAATATTTAACCTTCAAGTCCCAGAAAGAAATAATATTCTAGACAAGATTGAATGTACACCAAAGAAAGAAGAAAGATACTTATTAGAATGGCGCAATAATCCTCAACCACAACATGCAAAGCTACTTAGAATGCATACCAAGTTTATAAATGAGCCAGTATTATATATGGAAACAGAGGATACAAAAACAAAACAGGTGCTTACTATTTAATTATTATAAAATGAAACTGAAGCCCAACTCATACAAATGATACCAGGCAAAATCTGGACTGCAGCACACACACTCTTCAATGCTATAGCATAGCTGTAAGAACACATTTGAAAACATTCAATATTTAAAACAAGGCACAATTTGCCATTGCATTCAAATCGGGACAAATTAGGATTTGTGAAAGTAGCCTGTGCTGATTCTAATTTGTTTTAGTTTTTTTAAGCTTTCTGTTTATTAAATTGTATTCCCTTTTAAATTTCTCAATTCAAAACAATGCTCTCCTATTTTTCCACAACAACAATCCAGTGAGATGGGTTGGGATGACAAAGAGAGAAAGGAGCGGACTTCACAGTCTCCCAGTTTCTAATAATTCTAACTTACAGTAATTTAAAAATGAAAAAGAAAAAAAAAAGAATATGTCTTATCTCTTTCCGGGTTGGGAGCTGGAAGGGGAGAACACTTAAGCCTGTACTCGTACATTAATCTTTAGCATTGTCCCCAAACCTGGCTTGGATAATTGACATATAGCTTGTCCCTGGGGATCTCAATTCTTGTTTCTCTAGAACTGTGATATTGATGAACTCATTTCTTTTTATTGCTTGTGAAGTCTCATTGGTGGCCGACCTTTGAACCCACTGTACAGCGCCCTAAACCACCTTATGACAAGCAGAGCACTCACCGGAATGATTTCCAGAAGCCAAACTGTATTTTGTCTCGGCCTCTTAAACATCCCTCTAAGTTACAACCTTCATATGGAATAGGTAAGTCTACAGTGCTAGAAGGACTGGACTCTACGGTTATCAAAAAAGACTGATCTAATCTTACTATTATGAAAAGTAAAGAAAGCCTAACACTGATGTAATCAGAACCAAAAATGGCCAGACACTATTTAGTACTGCTTGTTGGAGGTTTTTTTTTTTTTGACAACTGCTAAACATATTTGCTGTATCCTAGAGTAGTATATAAAACTATATTCCCATAAGCTAAACACCACTTGCACATTGTCCAAAATATTGTACTGTATAATCTTCCTCTGTACCCATTTAATCACTGTCACCTTTTCACAGGGGAAACATCTTGTTTTGTTTATTATATATTATAAGGCTTATTTTGAACCATGTTGTTCAAATAAATTAGTCTGTATGGTACTGGTAGTGATATCATTGAAACATATGCCAATAGAGTCTCAAGAGGCATTACTTTCTGAGGCACTGTATAAAATAGAAAAAGAATGTACAAAGCATAACAAAGTTAATTTATATCTGTCCATAGATATGCTCATATCCTGCTTCCCAAAACCATTTGATTAACCACCAAAAGAACCAAACGCTGGATTAATTGAGATACAAAGATGACCCACTGTAGCTTTTACATTCTTATGATGCATTGAAGGTCAAAATTCTTTCTGATTTGCAATCCACTCTAGGTTTACTGTGTTGCTTTTTATCCAATACACAGCCATTTTGCCCTTTGCTGTGACTTTCTACCTGTAGAACAAGTTCCCTACCACTGGACAGTGTCATCTTTCTACATTTCAGGCAGATTTCTCAGCCATATTTTAACTTTGTCTCATTTATGTCCTAGGGCCATATATTTTGATTTGGGACTATAAATGGATGATGGTTAGTGGAATGGGGCAAGCAACCTTGCTAATAACATGCAATGGTCATAAGCTATTCTTTTCTTGGAGGAAGAAATTCTAACCTTCCTTGCCAGAGAGTCAATCCCATCATACATTACTTCCAAATAAGCCTTCATATGGTGGCTTGCATTCCTTCATAAATCAGGACAAGCAAAACAAGATTAGGACAGTTGAAAAGAAGAAAAGCGGATTGAACAGAGGATTGAAAGACAAAAACTAGAATGGCTTGCTTACGTTAATATGATTCATAAAGACTCTGTTCTAAAAATGACCCTAAAACCAGACTTAGATGTCAACATTACAGTCTGCTCACAAGAAAAGAAGAGAAAGGAAATCAAAATTTCTTTTTTATTTCATTCTCCAGAACAAAAGGGTGTTTTAAGTATAAGTATAATCTTTATTGTCATTATACTTAAATACAACGAAATTGGTTAACTTCAGCAAAAGAGTGAACAATTCTTGTTTGATAACTAGAATTTATCATAATTTCTCTTTGTTCAAGTAGAGGGGATACTTCATTATTTCATAGTGTAGACCAGGGGTATCAAACTCATGTTGTCATGGCAGCGTCACATGACATATCAGGACTTTTTTCTCCTTTGCTAAACCAAGCGTGGGCGTGGCCAGCACCTGACGCATCAGGCCCGCAGGCCAGCCCTGATGTAGACATTCATTTTTGCTGTCAACTATCATAATGTTTCCGCTAACTTTTGAAGGACTCTGAATGTAGCAAGATGTTTGGCCACAGCTTAGTGAAAGAAAAAAAGAACCTTTATTGAAAGATGCTGAACTTGATGGCACTTTTTGTTAATGGGTTAATCACAAAAAGATATCCTATGTAAGCAGTTATGGCTTGTTCTTTCAGATTGTACAGGTGTTGAAAACTAACCTGAAAGTACAAGTTAACATTTTGATCCTTATTTTGAGATCAACAAGAGCCCCAGCACAGTGATGACTTTTTCATGGGCATTTTTACAGGAGATGAAAAGACATCCTGATGACCCAGAAACTGGTTTAGCTTCCCTCTTAAACTAGTCCTGACAGATATTTATCTAGCTGTGCTCTAAGATGGGAGCAGTATAGGAAGAAAAGTGTTACAAATTCTAAATAGTGTTAAATTTTGCCATTTTAATGTATTTATTTAATGAATAAAAACTCATTTGAACCCATGGTCACGATCCTAAAAAGGGAAAGTATATTCAAACCCTACGCATGATGGATTCTGGTCACTGTTGGATGAATCATTCAGTGCCTGCCGATTGTGGCAATTCTTACAATGAAAATTAGGTTGGAGTTAGATCTTCCACTGATGCATCAAGGCCTTTTATGTTCATGTAATTAGCAAGAATGCATTCTCATTTAACAGAAATTTGTTTTGTCCTTAATGAGAATTCCCCAATCTTTCTGTGACATCAATTAAATTTACTAAATGAGAGCACATACTTTTCTTAACTGAGTATTCTCGTGAGTGGATAGTCTCTTGCCATGTACATTTATCACACATCATCAGTAAATTATGCTTAAAAAGAAAAATGTTAATGGTTTAACTCTATATTAGAGAATCCATTTCTGAATGCTACTGGTACTTACCGCTTTAAATATATATGTAGAGCAAAACTTATATATTAAAAGAGCCCTGTTGCCTATTGTTTCGTTCAGAAATTACTGGAATAAAATATTTCCCTCGGCATCTTAGAATAGAATAGAATAATAGAGTTGAAGGGCCCTTGGAGGTCTTCTAGTCCAACTCCATTCTTAGGCGGGAAACCCTACACCACTTCAGACAAATGGTTATCCAATCTCTTCTTAAAAACAGTATTGGAGCACCCACAATTTCTGGAGGCAAGTCATTCCACTGATTAATTGTTTTGTCAGAAAATTTCTCCTTAGTTCTAAGTTGCTTCTCTCCTTGATTAATTTCCACCCATTGCTTCTCATCCTACCATCAGGTGCTTTGGTGAATAGCTTGACTCCCTTTATGGCAGCCCTTCTTCTCTCTATAGACTCATAGTTATGCCTTCAGTTGATTTATCTTTAATCAGATGGCACCCATTGTTTGTTAACTTTTGTGAAAGCTCATGTAGTCAGCAAGAATTATGATGATTCAAATAAGACTTTAAGTTTACCTATTTTGTGTACTTATATTGTAAAAGATAATTGCATCAAACCTTATTACATCAGTCTATTGGTGTGGGGAACAGGGGAGGTTGATTAGGATACAATGCAATATCTCAATATGTTGTTAAATTTCTGGGTAGAGCCGATGGAACAACTGGAAGACAATCATAATCTGACTTAAGCATAAATATACAGTAAATAAATAAATTAACTACATATTTTGCCTGAAGACTTTTGCTGCTACTCCCTCCCCCAGTTATTCCTCTGTCAGTTCTTTGCTGTTGATGGGAGAAATTTTGAGATAGAGACATAGTTTCTTATAGATGCATATTTTCACAGGAAAGATCTCAAGCATAGTCTGGAATTCCCAGTTACAAAGGACCTGTAGTTGCAGAGTTAGCAAAAGACTTTAGAACCAATTTTGGAAATTATGGTCAATCAGAACTGGGAGCACTGTGATAAACAAAACAACAAATTTATGAGATATCCAGTCTTTTATTACCTCCTTAGTTAGTAATCAAACATGGCATCCATTTCACTTAAAATACAATGCTAAAACAAAACTAAACAACATCTGACAGAAAACTACAAATAAACGGTAATGAAAAAATTATACTGCCAAAAACTGGAGTAAAGAAGTAACAGAGTTGGCACCTAAAGGATAGTAAAACGAATGTGTAATGGACTGCCTCATTGTAAAACAGCTTTATAAGTTTATTATACAGTTCCTTCCCGTAAACCTAACTTTAAGTATATCACCTAAGACCTTTGCAATTTCATCATAAATAGAAAACAGCGTTGGTTTCCCAAAAGTTGTACAATGGGATTTATTTAGTTGCTTTATGCATGTACTTCAAATCATTAGTAGCTACTATATTTTTTCAAGAACAACATAATAATTAAATTTCAGGCAGAAATAAAAATGTATCCAGGCCTTCTAAGATGTTAACTATGAGAGGCCATGCATGTTTCTCTGGGAAAAGACTTCCACTATATGCAACTTCTATATACATACTATACCTGTACTCCACTCTTTGTCTAAGGAACCCAGACTTCACAACAACCCTGGGCTACAGAACAGGTTAAATTTACTACCGGTTCTGTGGCATGGCTTTGTCGGCATAGCAGGGGAAGGATACTGCAAAGTCCCCATTCCCATCCCACCCCACTAACCTGCTTTCCAGCTCTGTTCTCCTGTTCAGGGCAACAAAAGAAGATCAGCTGGGTGGCTGGGAGGCAGCAGGGGCGGGGCAGCCTATTTGCCGGTTCTCCGAACTACTCAAAATTTCCGCTACCGGTTCTCCAGAACCTGTCAGAACTGGCTGAATACCACCTCTGGTGCATTTGTATTTGTGTATATGTGAGACAGAGAGAATGAGAGAGAGGACACTCTCTCTTGAACAATTTCCTCCTCTGAATGGTACCTAAATACCATAAGGAAGAAGAAATGGTAGGCTGAACATGCAGGTGGGGGAAGATTATATTGCATTAGCTAGTTGAAAACACAAAGAGTTGCTTGCAATAACATCGCAGGACACTTTGTCCTGAATAATCTGGCTTTGAGAGGCAATTGTTTAGGATATACTGCAAGTTCCATAGCAGAAAGAGAATTCTGAATGTGGGACTTCTTCATTAATCCCTCCTTCTTTTCACTACTGTTCAGGTATAGTCCTTGACTTACAACCATAGCCCAAAATGTCCATTGCAAAGCAAGACAATTATTAAGTGAATCCTGCCCCATTTTATGAACTGTCTTGCCACAGTTATTAAAAGAATCACTGCAGTTAAGTTAGTAACGTGGCTGTTAAGTGAATCAGGTTTCCACATTGACTTTGCTTGTAAGAAGGTTGCAACCTGTTTCATGACACTGTTTCACTGCAACCATCACTACATGCCAGTCGCAAGCTTTTGGATTTTGAGCACATGACCATGGGATGCTGTAAGTGCCGTAAGTTTATCAACAGTAAGTCATACTGTAAGTCACTGTAACTAAGTCATACCGCAAGTCACTTTTTTCAGTGCTGTTGTAACTTTGAAGAGCCACTAACTAAATGCTTGTAAGTTGAGGGCCACCTGTACTAACTTCATTCTGTTGTACATGATCGATGCATTTCATATATGTTATTGCACATTTATATAAAAGTGTATATGATCTATTTAATTGTGAGGGTTTTTTTTTCTTTTGTGGTTGTTGTTTTAATCACAGTTCCACTTGCATCTCCTCAACTGCCGAGTCGCCTTCCGAGAATTTTCCAAGAGCAGCTCACTTTCAAATGTAACTATGATGCCAGAGCAACTCCCTGCATCCCCTATCAAGGAAAGGTAAAGAAATGTGCATCCTGTGCTATTCACATTAATCAGGAAGCAAGAAGTATGTGTTTATTTCAAAGTCTCCAATACATTGTTTGAGCTCCAGGGAATGTTATCATTCATGTTAACGTTGCTAGACATTTGTAATTAGTATACCTGATGTCTCAGTGTCCCCATGATTTTAGAAAAAAGTATCAAGCACTGAGCTTGCTGTATTGCTATTTCATTGCCTTAACCAAGATCCCTGGGCAAAACAGCAACAAACAAAAGAGAGGGAGTTCCTAATACTGGGGACAACAATCAATTCTATTATGCAAGTCTCCACCCTTGTTTTCTTTCCTTCAAAAGCAACATAGATTCCTCTTAAAGCATACAATAATCAGACAATAACTGACCTGAATCACATCATATTACAGAAAGGCCTTAACGCTGCATTTACCTGAAACATGCCTCAGTGAATTCAGTAGAACTATGCCCAGCTAGACTATCATCCACAATTCCAAACTTTTTTTTATTTTTTTTCAAGGCAAACAAAAGCAAGTTCCAAAATGTTGTAATCACTTTATCTTTCAGCTAAAGAGAAATAAATCCTTTGCTTACAAAACAGTTAAATCTAAAAATTTCCACTTGCATGAAAAAACTGCTTTAATTTTAAAACATAATACCAACAAAATGGTTTTTTATATTCAGTTTTATGACTTTTAAAGCAAATGTATTAGCTTTTAAAATATAATTTCTGATAATTTCTTTGGTTATATTATAAAAATGTCCTTGATTTTTTCAAATAGCCATTAAAAAACAATAAAGGTAAAGGTTCCCCTTGCACATACGTGCTAGTCATTCCTGACTCTAGGGAGCGGTGCTCATCTCCATTTCAAAGCCGAAGAGCCAGTGTTGTCCAAAAATGTCTCTGTGGTCATGTGGTCAGCATGACTAAACACCAAAGGCGCACAGAACACTGTAACCTTCTCACCAAAGGTGATTCCTATTTTTCTACTTGCATTTTTACATGCTTTTGAACTGCTAGGTTGGCAGAATCTGGAACAAGTAACAGGAGCTCATTCTGTTACGCAGCACTAGGCATTCGAACCACCAAACTGCCAACCTTTCTGATCGACGAGCTCAGTGTCTTAGCTCACACCTAAAGACTGCAGCCTTTAAAAGCCAGGCTCGGTCAACTCTGCATAGTTCTAACCTGGCTTCCCCCCCCCCAACCCACTGATTTTTCTGAAGTGTGACAGAATGCTGAAAACTAAATTGTGGAATGTGCTTTTGGATACCTACAATATTTAACATTGAGTTATGATACAAGCCATAGATCAGGAGGTTGGATGCTAGGAACTATTTAAAAAACTAAGATATAAAAGAAATAGATGAGAAAGGGGCCAAATCTCACCTGAAGGAAAGATCACGGAGATTCAATCAAACTGAAGAAAATAGGGTCAACAATCAATTAGTTAAATCAGAAGCATAATATTCAAACTAATCTTTAAATATTTTTTATCTGAGGCGATCTATGAGAAGCTGAATTCAATTTCTTTTATTAGGTTTTTTTTCTATTTTCCTTTCATTTTTTAAAAAAAATAATCCTATTGTTCTCCTATGACTGTAATGGTCAAAGTCATTTGGGAACTGGTCATAAATTTTTCCTACTGCAAAAGCAAACAGTTCAGAATTGTATCCATATGGACATAGGAAAGAAATGAAATTTAGTGCCCAACAAAAATAAGAAGTGAGCCACACATGCTGTGAGCAAGAGAACCCTGGAACTGAAGAGAATGGAAGTCCAATCTGGGAGGTGCATTTTTCTTTTCACATGTTGTTTTACCCTTCCCGGATTTTGCAGATCCAAAGATGTTATGGCTTAAGTCATTCTTCTGCTAAGAAAAATGTAGGTTGTGGACCAGAGGAGACAAGAAGGATATTATTCCAAAACTTGAACTTATAAATTAAGTCTGCTTATAGCTCTGCCTCCCTACTTAAGTTCCCCCAATTAATATATTATTTTTCTTTTCTTTTTTAGAAACAGGGCACAATTATTTTGACAGAGAAAAAAACAGACAAGATAATGCCTTCTATACAGGGGCCAGACTTACTGGAGGACCTCAAATCAGAAAAAGGAACTCCAGTACAAAATGGTATAACCTCAGTCCACGTTGATTCATTTGATGCCCAGAAGACATCACCTCATTCTGATGCAGACTTATCAAAACCAGCAATTAATTTGGAAACCAAGGATGACCCCAGAACTCCAGAAATGGACCAGGAGAGTCCGGAGCTTCCTCAAACTGACAAAGTGAATGATACTTTTAGCTCTGCGGAAACAAATTCCCTTAGTAAACCACAGAACCTGTTACCTCCTCTTTGTGAAGCTGCACCACCAATACCTGACACTCAAGTACTCTAGAATTGTCTGGATGACAAGAGTCTCCCTGGTATTATTTCAATACTACTAAACACTGACTGACATCAGCAAACCATTTAAAAGAATAATTGTAACACAATACGTTTTTATGACTATAAAAACTAGATGTCCATAAAATGCCCTATGAATATTTTACTTTCTTTCACTAATGCAATCATTATGGTGTTTTGCTTAGTCAGCCAAGTGTTTAGATAGGATTTGGCACTTTTAGCCACCTATCTTTTTATTATTAAACTGTCTTTGTTTCTTTTGCCACAGTAGTTCTACTTATTTGTAGGTCTTTGTACTTTATGATTTTCTCCAGTTCTTTCTCCAGATACAGTACTGCCATATAGCAATTGCACTAGCACTTACACTTATATACTGCTTTACAATGTTTTACAGCCATCTCTAAGCAGTTTACAGAGTCAACATATTGTCCCCAACAAGCCGGGTCCTCATTTTACTGATCTGGGAAGGATGGAAGGCTGAGAAAATTTTACTGACCTTGGAAGGATGGAAGGCTGAGAAAACCTTGAGCCTGGTGATATTTGAAGTGCCAAACTGCTGGCAATTGGCAGTCACCAGAAGTAGCCTGCAGTACTGCATTCTAACCACTGCACCACCACAGCTCTTATATGGCTTACCAGTATATGGCAATATGAATATGACTCTCTGCACCATATCCACTATCCAGACTTTTTGGTTTTTCTTATCAACAATTGTTAAAGGTGTGGTGTTATGCATACACTTATGCAAAATGATTTTCTGGAAAGACTAATATCTAATTAAGAATACCAGTTCTGAGTCAGTTAACCACTAATAATGTTAGGTATGAAAAAAATCCTGATATTTTCCATATTTCACCATAGCATTCTAGATTGTTTAGTAAGATGTTGCATGTTAGAAATCCATCTGATGTTTGCAAAGTGCATATCCTTAAAAAATGCAAGGCTATTATATTTTGGTGCAAGAAATATGATTTTTTTAGATGCTTGATGGTGTCATTCTGTAATTAATAGAAGCAACTGCTATTTTTGTGACCGTTAAAGTTCAACAGAATATAAACTATGTTCCATTGTTCAGTGAAGTCAGGAAGAACACCTCTATAACAACCTTTATATTTGCTAAAATATTTTCCTGAACTGGATTTGATCTCTAGTCACATCTGCAGACTAGTTTTAGAAATATTTATAGATTTATCCCAGTCATTAGCTTACTACTATAGCATGCCATAAACAGCATATAACACTTTTAGCAATGTTTTTACAAAAAACTTTCCAGAGGTCTTTTTAGGTGAGTTTTAAAAAGATCTGCCTGGGATCAGATAAAATTATATTACATTAACAGTGATCAGACAAATTCTTTGTAAAAAGTTTATAAATAATCTCTAAAAATAATGCTTTTCATTTGTTCATGCACACTATTAGAAATTCAAAGGTTTAAGACCTCTATTGTCCATTATAAGAACTGTGGTGGTGCAGTGGTTAGAATGCAGTCTTACTGGCTCAAGATTGACTCAGCCTTCCATCCTTCTAAGGTCAGTAAAATGAGGACCCAGATTGTTGGGGGCATTGATTCTGTAAACCACTTTAGAACGGTCTGTAAAGCACTATGAAGCAGTATATAAGTCTAAGTGCTATTGCTATTGCTATTATGCTACATGTATACTCTATGCATTTGTCTCTTTTACAATACTGCTTATGTTATGTTATGCATATTATATGGGTGTATTGTTTATACACCCATACAGGGAAGAAAAGGAATGTGCTTTGATCACTTTCATCACCTCCAGTGTATGATTGATATACTTGATAAGAGTTAATCCAAATCTTAATTCAAATACAGTATTTGCCTGTATAAAAATATCATATAGATATATTTGTGCTTGGTTACATTTTCCGTAATTGCAGAAGCTAAGGAATGGAATCAGGTATCCTTGAAAATCCAGAGTACACTATAATTAAAATAAGGTGGCCAAGGTTAAGCACACAGAAAATTTAAAAAATAAATAAATCTTGCACTATCTGCTACACATCAGAAATCTTTTCAGGAAAGAATTCAGTAGTTTGATCCAACAGGTATCTTCCCACATATTTTTAATTACAAATGAGCCTTCAACTATTTTTAATAAGAAATGAGTTTTTGTGGCTTGTCTTCATGTGATAACATAGGAAGAATGTAGCTTTGTACTAATTTTGTGTTATTTAATTTTGTGTTACTTATGTATTTTCACACATTTTAAAATCTGGAGAACAGCAAGAATCACCCAAGAGTTAGTAGCACTATGGAGCTTTGCTTGTCTTGTTGCCAACCCTCCATCCTGATTGCCTTCAGGCAAAGACAGACGGCAGCTGTTTAGAATAACAGGAATATTGACCACTCCCTATGACACAGATCCAAAGATTATCTGAGTTAGTAAAAACTATTTGTGGCAGAAGACAGACAACACATCCTGATGCAGCTCTAAATGCCATATTTCATATTCTTCTCTTTGGTTTCCTCATCTCAGGAATACACTTGAAGGCCAATGGGGTTTTCTGTGGAAGTAAGAATACTCCTGTTTACAAAGCAAACTTCCAGTCGGGACCAAGGATTTATAGTAGCCAAATTCAAATTAAGACCTGAATGTGAAAGAGCTGTTTGAATATTTGCAGATTCCATTCTGAATTTTTCACTCAGATAGGATTTTGCTTTCTCCCATGCTGGAAGATTGGATTAAGCTGTCAGGCCTTTACCAAAAGGGAACAAGTGACTAGGTCACTAACTGGCCCAGAGGATAATACAAATGAACAGCAATATATGTAATATTGTTAATAATAATAGCACTATACCAGTAAATCAATGAGTTCAGAAAACAGTCATACACTACTCATTTGCTTCAAAGCATCATTGAAAGTAAATCTGCTTTTGAAAAAGCAAGACAGAGAGAGAGAGAGCTATGTGAACAACAGACTACAACCAAGAATACTTTGCTTTTAGTAGAACTAACTCCATCTCCATCTGAAGTGGGACCTTACCAGTAGATCAGAGTTCATACAGATTCACATATGAATGAATTCATTTAATGGTCTTGCATTCTTCAATCGTGCTTTTATTCAACAGGGAATAGAAATTTGTTTATGGCATATAAACCCCAAGTTTCTTTGAAGCCTTTGCAATAGTTTTTTTTAAATCCAAGAGCCAGAGGAATTACCTAGTTGCCCCATTCCCTATTCTATAGAGCTACAATATTGGAGATGACATGGTAACTGGGAAGAGGGGATATTTCAGAAAGCTCCTGATTTAATCCCCAATTTTAGTAATGTGATATTTAGCCTGAAGAAATCCTAATGTGACACAGGGCTAGAATAGGTAACCAACAGTGTATCATATATAAACTGGAAGTCTCTAACATAGATTTCCCATCTGGGTATTAGCCAGCTGTCTGGACTTCACTTCCCAGAATTCCCCAGCCATGATGATTATCACTGAGAATGCTAAAGTAATAGTACTCATATTGATTGGTTTCAGGGTTGGGTAATTTATCTTGGTACAATGGGAGCAGGGCTGCCATAGCTTCTTCTGGCTGATAATTCCCTCAGTTTGCTGTCAGTCTACCCTCACCTTTTAAAAACTGGTAATCTAAGTATATTATCACACATTGAGTAAGAATCTCATCATACATTCTCTTCCATCAATATTATCTCATAGTTTAAGGGGAGGGAGTAGCTGATGGGATGGGGAGCCACAGAACAAGAGACCCCTTAGGCCAGAAGCAGCCTCTATAAGGAAACAGCTGTCTCAGTTTAATTTTGTGGTGCCCTTAGACTGATTTTGAAAGGTTTCTGCAAGTAATCAGTTCAGACTTTTGGCAAGAGCATTCTGTTCAAGCCTGCTGTGTGGTGTCAGAAAGTCAGTGTACAAAAAAATACCTCTAGAAAAATTTGGGTTCAAATGCATATCGTGATTCAGAAGATTAACTTTCAGCTAAAACTACAATTTTTCCTCTTGGGATTGGTAAGCAGTGAGGGGAAAGGGATAGAACTTTTTTGTTTTGTTTTTATACATGCTAACTGTATCAAGATTATTTTATACACAAAGATGGAACAAGTTAGCAGTGCCTACAACAGAGGAATGGTTGAAGATGATACAACTCACAGAAATGGCCAAAGTGATCTCTTTCATTAGATAAAAGATAATCAATGTTTAGTAGTGATTGGAAACCCTTTATGAACTCTTTGCATAAAAATACTTACGATTAATGGTTTTGATGATTAAATGGAATTAGAAAGAAGAGGCCCACAATATAACTTTAGAGAAACAATGTACTTATAACTGCTATATGGGAGATTTGAAGCCCTTCTGTGTATTTTTTTTCTTTTCAATTTTTCTTTTACTCTTTTTGCACCTTTAGGTTTTCTCGTTTTTTAAAAAAAAAATCACTCCATTTTACATTATATTAGACTTAGGTTTGTTTTTAAAATTGTGCAAATTATATACAAAAAATAATAAAGTCAGTGTACACAAGGATGTCTGAAATTTTGAAAATGAATAACCCTAATCCTTTTTGGATTTGGCTCTGCCCTTTGGTTGCTTAAAACCCATGCAGTCCAGTCAGCCTCTCAAATTAATCTCTGCTGGGTTCCTAAACTAGTCTGCCATTTTAGGTCCAGGGTATAATGTAAGCTTGTAAGATTAAGTAAAATTAAACCTACCACCTGGGAACTAATTATTTCTATAGATATTCTGAAAGTTGAAAGCCACGTATCTTAAAGTTTCCAAGGTTGAGAAACACAAATAAAGGTGAACACATATATGTCTGTGTTCATGACATCATTACTTAACTGACATAAATGAAGGCAAATAACAAGTGGGTATTAGCATAATGACACCCTTAGGCAATTAGAAACACTTGCATAATGATAATCAGGCAAATAACAGAAATCTCTATGAGTGAAATATTTCCACATTAATAAACTTTTGTTAAAATGGGTCCCTAAAAATACATGTCTGGTCATTTTTCTTATGAAGTCTATGTGTGTGCAACTGGATAATTTAAAAAAATATTTTTGCTTTTGAAAGTTTAACTATAACACTGTTTTTTAGAAGCTACTTAACCAAACATTTGGCAGATTTATACAGAAGCTGCAGCAGGAGATGGCCTTTGCACAGTGTTTCCATAACTTTAGCAAACCAACTAATCAGCAAACTTTCCCTGACAACCATTGGCTCCCTAAAAATAGGACTCATCACAAATCCCAAGAGGCTAAGCAGATTTAATTGGAAGATGAGTCTTCATGTCACAAAACATCCATTTTTAGATAAAAACCAGTCCCTGAATTGGACTCAGAGGCAAAAAAAACCTCACTGAAACAAAACAAAACAGTAAAATATATGTGGAAAACAAAGACAAATATTTGTATTAGAGAAAAGTGCAAATGAAGATTAGACTATATTTCCCATGGAAAACTGCTTGAAAAGTCTTGATGACTACAAAACAAGTCCACTTGTTTTTCTGAAAACAATACGGTGCACAAAAAATGTGCACAAATATTTGGGGGAGGGTGCTTCCTCCCAGTCTTGAAACAACAGGGCAGAACAAATCTTGCAAACATTAAGAGGAGAAAGTTGTCCAAGAAAATGACTAAAGTGACTATTCCACTAAATAGTAACTAGGGGAGTATTCCTCTGGAGATGAAGAACTTCCTTTGTCTGCCTTAGTTGCTAATTTCCATCAACATTAATCTTGTCCTTCATTTCTCATGACTAGAGCTCCCTCGACTACATTAAGGAGGATGTTTGTACAAGGCAAGCTTCCAGGAACTCTAAAAATCTATTCTGCAAAAGAGTCTTTTTTTAAAAAAAAGCCCTTACTTGCATTGAGCAGTGATTGAACTCCAGACCAGCTAGGCCTGTCCTGTTATGAACTGTGAAAAAAAAAAAATTAAATCAACATTTTGATTTGATTTTGATTTTGATTTTATTGACATTTGTAGGCCGCCCTTTTCCCTGAGGGGACTCAGGGCGGCTCACATAAAATCAGGGAAGGGGAAATGCAGACAATAACAAAGACACATATAATAAAAACAGTAACCAACATGCATTCATCATTCGGGAGGGGCAACTATCTTCATCCCCAGGCCTGACGGGCTAGCCAGTTCTTCAAGGCTGTGCGGAAGGCCTGGACGGTGGTGAGGGTACGAATCTCCACGGGGAGTTCGTTCCAAAGGGTCGGGGCGACTACTGAGAAGGCCCTCCTCCTTGTAGTTGCCAGCCGACACTGGCTGGCCGATGGAATACGGAGGAGGCCCAATCTGTGTGATCTTATTGGTCGCAGGGAGGTGATTGGCAGAAGGCGGTCTCTCAAGTATCCAGATCCACTACCATGTAGGGCTTTATGGGTGATTAACAGCACCTTGAAGCGCATCCGGAAATCGACAGGTAGCCAGCGCAGCTCGCGGAGGATAGGTGTAATGTGGGTGAACCGCGGTGCACCCACAATCGCTCGCGCGGCTGCGTTCTGTACCAGCTGAAGACGCCGGATGCTCTTCAAGGGCAGCCCCATGTAGAGCACATTGCAGTATTCCAGCCTAGAGGTCACGAGGGCCCGAGTGACTGTTGTGAGTGCCTCCCGATTCAGGTAGGGTCGCAACTGGCGCACCAGGCGAACCTGGGCGAATGCCCCCCTAGCCACAGCCGTCAAATGGTGGTCGAACGATAGCTGTGGATCTAGGAGGACTCCCAAGTTGCGGACCCTCTCTGAGGGGTATAGAATTTGACCCCCCAGCCTGAGAGATGGAATATTGGTGGAATCCTTGGGAGGGAAACACAACAGCCACTCGGTCTTTTCTGGGTTGAGCACAAGCTTGTTAGCCCTCATCCAGTCCATAACCGCCTCCAGGCCCCGGTTCATCACGTCTGCCGCTTCATTGAGTTGGCACGGGGCGGACAGATACAGTTGAGTATCGTCCGCATATTGATGGTATCTGATCCCGTGCCTGCGGATGATCTCTCCCAGCGGTTTCATGTAGATGTTGAATAGTAGGGGGGATAAGACCGAACCCTGAGGCACCCCATATGTTAGGGGCCTAGGGGACGATCTCTGCCCCCCCACTAACACCAACTGCGACCTGTCTGAGAGGTAGGAAGAGAACCACCGCAGCACGGTGCCTCCCACTCCCACCTCTCGCAGTCGTCGCAGAAGGATACCATGGTCGATGGTATCGAAAGCCGCTGAGAGGTCAAGGAGAACCAGGATGGAGGGAAATCCTCCATCTCTGGCTCTCCAGAGATCATCAGTCAATGCGACCAAAGCGGTTTCTGTGCTGTAACCGGGTCTGAAGCCTGACTGGAAGGGGTCGAGATAGTTTGCTTCCTCCAAGGACCGCTGGAGCTGAAAGGCCACCACCTTCTCAACAACCTTCCCAAGGAAGGGAAGGTTGGAGACTGGACGATAGTTATTAAGGACAGCTGGATCCAAAGATGGCTTCTTTAGGAGGGGTCTCACCACCGCCGCTTTCAGTGCGGCGGGGAAGTTCCCCTCCCGAAGAGAGGCGGTCACGACCGCCTGGATCCAGCCTCGTGTCACCTCACTGCTGCTGGTAACCAGCCATGAGGGACACGGGTCCAGTACGCAGGTGGAGGCACTCACAGCCCTCATGGCCTTGTCCACATCCCCGGGGGTAACATCCTGAAACTCAACCCAGAGATGTTCCATCTGATCCTCTTGTGCCTCGGCTAGAACTGCAGGGGTGGAGTCCAAGTCCGACCGAAACCGAGCAATTTTGTCCGCTAAGAATTGGGCATAATCCTCAGCTCTGCCCTGCAAGGGTTCCCCCGCCTCCCTTTTATTTAATAGGGAGCGGGTTATCTTAAACAGGGCGGCTGGGCGGGACTCAGCGGACGCAACCAAGGTGGCTATGTGGGATCTTTTCGCTGCCCTAAGCGCTCTGGTGTATTCCTTGGTGCAGGTGGTTACCATTGCTCGGTTCGATTCGGACTTATTGGACCTCCATCGGTGCTCTAGGCATCTCCTCCGGCGCTTCATCTCCCGGAGTTCCTCGGTGAACCAAGGGGGTCTCCGGGATCCGCCGCCTCGGAGGGGCCGTAGTGGCGCAATCCGGTCGAGGGCCTCTGATGCTGCCGAATGCCAGGCAGCAGCCAAAGTCTCTACCGGATTGTGGGCGAAAGAATCAGGAATGACCCCAAGTTCCGTCTGGAACCTTAATGGTTCCATGAGTCGCCTGGGGCGGAACCACCTGGTCGGTTCCTCCTCCCTACAGTGGGGGTTTGGTCTCTGGAAGTCGAGCCTCAGTAGGCAATGGTCTGACCACGACAGGGGTATGATGTCGTTACCCCTCAGACCAAGATCACAAATCCACTGCTCCGAGAGGAATACGAGGTCGAGCATGTGACCCGCCGAATGGGTTGGGCCCCGAATTACTTGGGTCAAGCCCATGGCTGTCATGGAAGCCATGAACTCCTGCGCCCCATCAGAGTTTTCACCGAGCGAAGGCAAATTGAAGTCCCCCAGGACCATCAACCTAGGGAACTCAATTGCCAGCTCGGCTACCGACTCGAGGAGCGAGGAGAGGGCTGCTGCAACGCTGTTGGGAGGCAGGTACGTTAACAGCAAACCCACTTGACCCTTGAGGTCCAACTTTATCAGCAGAGACTCACACCCGACAAGCTCCGGAGCAGGGACCCTACGAGGAACTAACGACTCCCGGATGACAGCGGCCACACCCCCACCCCTTCCCTGGGCTCTCGGCTGGTGCAGCACCTGAAATCCTTCTGGGCACAGTTCTACAAGGGGGACTCCTCCCTCTGGGCCCAGCCAGGTTTCAGTAATACATGCCAGGTCTGCCCTCTCGTCTAAAATTAAGTCCCGGACGAGAGGAGCTTTATGTACCACAGACCTGGCATTTAGCGACAGCAGCCTGAGTCCAGGGTCCTGACAACCCACACAATGGCATGCAAGTAATTGTGTGGCAGCTGATGCAGCTGAAATTATTTGTCAGCAGAAATAAAAGAGGCAGCATACAGACATAAACTGGAATAAAGCCTGTATTATTGTGCAGAGGCTGATAGAGCTTTCTGCATTCTGTTACCCCCTGAGATATCGAGGTTTACAATTTCTGCAATGTATCCAGAGGATACTGGATTGGAGACAATTGATCAGGGATTTTTTTTAGTAACAAAGAGATACACGGAATCTCAGAGTTTCCACTTGGAATGTGAATGGTTAAAGTGCTCTCATAAAAAGTAATAGTTCATGGATGCTGGCCCTCAAAAATGCCTCTCCTCCTTTGATAGATTCCGCATGTATTTTGTTTCTTGCTAAATATTTGCCACACGAAAAGCAACCACGACCAAATCATAATTTAGTTGCATAAGTCAGACAAATAGATGTCAGGGACTAGATATATTTCATAGGTATTTGTCGGTCATCCTAAATAAATGATACTCCAAGAGACATCTACAATTTAGCAGAAAGGTTAGATTATTTTCATCCCCTGCCTCAACATAATCTGTCTCCTTCTATCTTCAGATGAATTAACTGTTCTTTGGGGTATGGAAAGGAATCAGACACTTCCATTGACTTGTCATATGGTAGAGATGGAAAATTCATGGTTACTAGAGATTGTTAGATGATAGCTTGTATTAGCCAGCTATAACTGGTAAGAATAATAGGATTTATAGTTCAGCAAAATCTTGAGAGCACAGATTCTCTATTGTAGCCTGAAAAGTTGTCATCTATTTTTTCAAACCAATTGTTTTGATTTTTGTCACATTTCTACACCACTTACAGTAAATGACTGGACGATTTACAATAAAAAACATGCATCAATATAACATTTAAAAGGAATTAAAAGTTACAAATAGAGGTTAGAAATGTAAAAGTTAAAGAAATGGTGTGAGCACCATCTAAGTCGGGGTGTCAAACTCATGTTATCACGGCGGCATCACATAACATATTGGGAGTTTTTCCCCCTTCGATAAACTGGTCATAGGTATGGCCAGGGCATGACACATCCAGCCCATGGGCCGGGAGTTTGCAAATTACACTTAGATCCAATTGAGAGAGCCAAGTCTTGAATATTTTTGTAAAGTCAGAAGGATGGGGGTCCATCTCAGCTCTGGAGATAAGATGTTCCATAGGACTGGAGCAATGGCCAAGAAGGCTCTCTTCCTGGATTCAACTGAAATTTTTAACTGATGACATCTGCAACATCCTTGCCTGATTGAGCAAGACAGATTGATATCGTTGGGACAAATTAGTTCCATAGGTAACCTGATCTCATGCCACAAAGGGCTCTTTTATGCTCTTTTCCATGCCTATATGCTACATTTTACTAAAATCTTCTCTTTGACTGGATGTTTGACTTAATAAGCCAGAACTAGACAATATTATTACCTTTTTCCTCTAGAATGGTTTGGAGCTGTCCTGAAATTTCTCCCAGCCATGCCATGGCATTTTAGGACAATTCACCTTAATAAATCTCTGACAAATCCTCAGTATTTGATGCCTGAACTCTACACATCACTATCCAATATGTGCAGTGACTTTTCCTAACATTTAAAAAGCATTGTAGGAACCCAGACAAAAGGCATTACCTCAGAAGCAGCTGAGTAAACTCTCCAGCTGGGTTACTGATCTGTGTGGACTAAAAGAAATTCTTCAAAGAAGCTAGGAGGGGATAAAAGGGGACATTTTGTGCTCTAGGTTAATGGGAAAAGCTTTAATGTCTTCCTTCCTGTTCAACTTTCCTCATTCAGACAGCAGTATGCAGCAAGGACTTCGACAATGCTGCCCATAGAAATGTTCCAACTGCTCATTTCTGTAAGATTAGGACTTTTTACAATTAAGCAAAGCAGCCACTGCTACTTATACAACCCATCATTACAAGCTTATAGGCTCTACATTAACTTTAAGCTCTGGTTTGTTTATTTGTTCAAAAGCAAATCAAAGGTTTTCACCAAGCAAAAGGAAGTTCTTAGTACTTACCAAGAATAAGCATTACAGAGCCTCTTTCTTCCAAGGTTAGTTAGTGACTATAACTCCAGAAAGCTAAGCACACTCAACCCTGATTAATACTTGGATAAGCTCTACCAGTTATTCCCAGGTCTGTGGGCTAGATTGTGAGATCAAAAAATACATTCTAGAAGGCAGCGATAGCAAAATTATTCAAACCACCATATGAATGTCCCTACAAAGTCATCAAAAGTTAAACTTGACCTTAAAAGTAATTTTCCTTAAATAGTGTGTTATCTCACTAGTTTGATTACTGATAACGTGACTACTGAAGACCTCAAGAGAATGAGAAGGTTTTGAGGATTGTAGCCTATTGGCAAGGGTTCTAAAATCATTTCCAAGGTGTGGCACCTCATAGATCTGCCTACCATGAAAAATAATCATTTTACCTGGACTCTCCATGTTGTATCTCATAAACTTGTGTCCTGTATGGCATAATGATATTAACTTCATAGTTATAATATTGGAAAGAAAGCATAAGAGCAGCAGTGGCGCAGTGGTTATAATGCAGTACTGCAGGCTACTTCTGCTGTCTGGCTGCAATTTGTGGTCCGAATCTCATCAGGCTCAAGGTTGACTCAGCCTTCTATCCTTCTCAGGTGGCTAAAATGAAGACCCATATGCTGACTCTGTAAACTACTTAGAGAGGGCTGTAAAGCACTGTGAAGCAGTATATGCTATTGCTATAAACTTAGCCTAACAAGAAAATTCTGGTTGACCAGGAATGTTGTTATCTATGGCAGGAGTGGAGAACATTTTTCCTATGAGGGCTCCTTGCCCATGGAAAAAGCCAAACAAGGCAAAACAGTGGAAGATGATCAGATATAATGCTGGGTAAAGCACAATCTACAACTAGACATTGCCCAAAGTGGGTAAAAGTTAAATTTAACTTCCCAAAGATTAAGGTAGTATAGTGTAGATTAAGGTAAGTAGTGTTCATGAAACTTATTAATTCATAGTTAATTAAATCACTGTTTATTGAATTAACAAAATTGGCTGCATTGTTATAGCACACTGAATCTTAACTTAACCATGCTTTTTGAATCCCAAGAGAAAAAAAATACCCAACAATATTTTAACTGAACAGGTTGCATGAAACTGCCAATATAAACTTTAATGGCCAATTCCTGCTAAGAATTTGTGTTATTTTTCTTGTTTTCACAATTTTCTCTGATTATTTTCTTTACTATATTTTTGTGTTCGAAATGGCTCAGGAAGTGGGTGGCATGTAAAATTCTAAATATATAAACAAACAATGTTGATGCATATTGTAGCTCCAGATCTCTGGAAGTATTAGAAAGGCTGCATTATCTGAAGATACAACTTAACAAGACTGTAGAGATGTTATATAAAAGTTAGCAACAGCAGGCTTGCCATATTTGGGCTGCAAAACTCTGGATGGCTTCAGATGGCAGCAAAGAATTGGAGTTTTCTGTTTTTACTCATTGCAATTTACTGCCCATACAATGCTTTGTTGCCCATATTTAGTAGCCTATACATTAATACAGTGCTAAGGAGAGAAAATAAACTAGTTCCTTCATTTAGAAATGATTAACATTGCTGAGAGATTTGTGTCTGCCTTTTCAACGTGCCATACTATCAGCACTCTGGTCCAACAAGCTTTTATTGTCTACTTTATCAGTGATACAGCAGAGTCCTAAAGAGAGTGAGAAACCTATTACCCCAAGGATGGAATCTGGGGTTTGTTGCACATTTAAAGCAAAATACTCTATAGAACTATGTTTGCCAAATTTGGCAACTTTAACATGTGTGGCTGGGGATTTCTGAGTGTTGAAGTCCTAAAATCATTGCTATACAGAAATTTTACACTAACATACAATGCAAAGAACAGAGAGCTACATAACCAAATTTTAGATTGGTATATGTTGCCCTAACTCTTTTGGTTTATTACAAATTGGTTAATTGAGCAACCAGAATTAACTATCAGTAAACAGGAAAACAGCCATTGTGTAACTAATTCTTTCCGGTCCCTTGAAAAATCACCAATTTATTGCAGCTTTCTTTACAGCCTAAATAAAAGTACTCGGAAACAAATAAATGCTAATTAGTATTCCCATTCTGGCCACCATAAATTTACAGCTACCAAATGCTTAATTTCCGAGAGAAATAATATTTTCTCAACACTAAAGAGAAGCAGAACAAATTAAATAACCTCTTTAACCTAGAAATATGGCTTCCAGATCTCCGAGGTTACCAAGCAGCTATAGAGGAACTAATTGGACAATCAAATCAAGAATTATGAAGGAATCTCCCTTCAGAAGCAAATGAGGACAATGAGTTTTGTCACTGCTGCTGCACAAAAAACACTGTCTTTTTCACTCCTAGTGGCCACATAGATTTTTCCACCCAAGATGATTTATCCCTAACCTGTTCTTTCATGTCTCCCAATTGTGTGATCATCACCTCTGTAACTGAGTCCATCCAGCTGGCTGCTGGTTGTCTCCTTTCTTCTCTTTCCTTCTTCCTCTCCCAGTACTAGAGCCTTTCCCAGAAATCTGGGTCTTTGCATAATGTGTCCAAAGTAGAGTAATTTGAGCCCTGCCATTTGTGCCAAAACTGAGAACTCTGGATTGAGATGTTTGATGATCCATCAGTTTGTTTTCTTGGCTGAACATGATATTCTCAGTAATCCTCTCCAACACCAAATTTGAAAGCATCAATACTTTTCCTATCCTGCCTCTTTAAAATTAATTTTTACTTCCATAGAAGTCACAAGAAATACCATGTCTTGCATTATTATTAGCTAGGGCATTGTTATGTTAGTAGGAGACTACAATGCTAATACAGAATAGTAGTTTTGCTGCCAATGTACTAATTGTGTTAGTAAACATATGCTTAAGGGCTTCCCAAGGTGCACCACAGGAGGGTGAGCTAGCTTGCACCAGAAAAACAAGGATCTTCCTGCATGCAAGGCTCCCCCTCCCTCCACTTGAGCTTTCTTACAAATGGGTAGGTTCAGAGCTTGCAGGAATCTGACCACCTTCATGGAGTATCAGCTCATCTCTCCACCAAAGTGGTACCTATTTATCTACTTGCATAGAACATGCTTTTAAACTGCTAGATGAGCAGAAGCTGATGCAAGTTATGAAAGCTCACTCTGCCACACAGCGCTAGGGCTCAAATCATTGGAGCAGAGACCATACCCAGTGTCATTAAGCCACTGACTGCCATGCCTCCCTGGCTTGCATGATTCTGAGCTTTGTAAGTATAAACATATTATGGCATTTGAATATCTTTTCCAAGACCTTTATAGCTGCTCTACTGAGTGCTAAGCCGTAGCATATGTCCTGATTGCTTGTTCCTTTACTATTGATGGTTGTTCCTAAAAGAGAATCCATCACTTCAATATCTTAATTTCAGTTCGAAGGCTAGTTGTTCTATTTGTTGTCCTTAATTTAATCTTCTTTATATTTAATTTTAGTTTTTATTTATTTGTTTATATCCTGCCTTTATTATTTTAAAAAATAACTTAAGGCAGTGAACACTTTTCCCTGTTCTCTTTGACTTTTAGTATTAGGGCTTGCAGATCCTTTTCATTTTGGGACATCAGGGCTGTGTCATTAGCATAGTACAAATTATTGACATTTCTTCCTCTAGTTTTAAAACCATGCTTATTTTCTTCCAATTCAAGAAACCATCATATACATTTCACATGCAGGTTGAATAAATAAGGGGAGAATATGCAGCCTTGTTACATTCTTTTGCCAACCTGGAGCCAGTATATTTCACCATGTTCTATTTGTACTGCGTGTTGCTAGCCTGCATATAAGTTTTCATGAGGACAATAAGATGTTCTGCGATTCTCTTTTTTTTTTTTGACCATATTCCACAGTTTGATGTAATCTACATAATCAAAGACTTTTCTATAATTGATGAAGCACATAGTAAACCTCTTTTTGGTATTCTTCAGCTTTTTCAATTATCCAGCATGCATAAGCAATTACGTATGTCATGTGTTCCTCTGCCTTTTCTAAATCCAACTTGAACATCTGGCATCTCTTTTTTTTCCATTTAGAGCTCTAATCTGCATTAGATGATCCTAAGCATTATTTTGCTTGCATGTGAAATTAAAGATATCTATAATATTTGCCATATACTCTTATGTTGGCCACTGTGTCATCCCCAGGTTTGCTGACATAGCTTAGTTAGAACCTTGACTGATTTTTCATCTCTGGTTTGCTATATTTGATGTAGTGATTAATGTGCTAGCCTAGAATCCAGGGAACTGTGAGTTCTAGTCCTGCCTTAGGCATGAATGATGGTTGGGTCACTTTGGGCAATCATTCTCTCTCAGCTCATCATCTGTCACTATATTGACAATGTAGGTGATTTTTAAAAAATCAATGTGGGTGTTTTTTGGTTAAAATATGGGAATGGCTTACTATGAATTGATGTTATTGCTATTGTCACTAAAGTGATAATCTGCCTCTGACATCTTCCTATATTACTGCTGCCCAATATAGATGCTTGCTTGCTTTAGCTGGGTGGCTGAGATAACATGCCTTAGTTGACCCTGCTGGGAATATATACTCTTGGCTTGCACTCCTGACATTCTTTGCTCATCCCTCCCAGGAGCATCCACCACCACTACCATAATAAGGGAGCGCAGTAGGACATGAGGGAAAGATTAACATGGACTGTTTTATATAATACAAGATAAAAAGGCATGGAAATCATTTTCTCTCTGGTCCAATGAATATCTGAAGGGAGAGAATGAATGCTTTTGTCTTGGTTCATCTATTTCTATCCCTTCCTCCCAATCTCTCAATTGGTAGAAAATCATACCAGAATGAAATTAGCTGCTCCCACTGCTGTTCCTTGCCTCTACTATCTTTGTTTCCAATCACTGTTAGTTACAGATAGTATTCAACTTATGACCACAATTGAGTTCAAAATTTCAGTTGCTAAATGAGGTATTTGTTAAATGATTTTTGCCCCATTTTATAACTTTTTCTGCCACAATTATTAAGTGAACCACTGCAGTTGTTAAATTAGCAACACAGTTGTTAAATGAATCTGGCTTCCTCATTGACTCTGCTTGTCAGAAAGTTGCAAAAGGTGACCCCGGGATACTGGAATCATCACAAATATGAGTCAGTTGCCAAGCATTTGAATTTGGATCATGTGACCATGAGGATGCTACTGTGTTCAAAACAGTCATAAGTCACTTTTTTCAGTGCCACTATAACTCTGAATGATCACTAAATGAACTGCTGTAACTTGAGGACTACCTGTACTTAACTTCATTTTCAAATAATAGGTGACCAAAGTCAACCGAGATTGCCCTTCGATTATGTCAGAATAAGAGGAAAACCCTTAATATAGCATTGCTAATGGTGATTTAACCTTTTGTATTCACTGGCTGTGGATGAGATACAGTAAAAGGAGCATCCTAGGGATACTGCAGAATAAAAATGTCATCATGGTGTGTTTGGGCCATTATTTAGATTCAACTGGGGATGCATCCCATGTTGGACACTACCTGTAGGACTAGAAACCTCCAAGGTCCCTTCCAACTGCATTCTTGTATGTTCTATATAATTTGTAGCAAAGATGAAGGCCAATTATTTTGAATGTGTACTTTTCAGCGCTTGACTTTTTCACCTTGAGGGTTAAGGAAGTAGAAAAGTTGGAGCAGGCAGCAAGTGTAAAAATGCAGTCATCTGAATTAAAATACTTCTCTGTGCTCAGTAGACTGGCTAAAGATCAAGTCTGAAACCCTGTTCCAGGCTGAAAGAGCCCTTCTTTTCCTGAGTTGTAAGGGAACAAAATTGCTTCAAAGTCCAAGACTGGCGCTTCCTTCCTTGCTCAGGGCAGCAGCTGCTCCCTGAATGACAAACACTGGCTGTTCCATGAACCTGTAGCCAGAGACAGTGTGCAAATACAGAGGAACAGACAATGTTGGTGCCAGCAGGCTTGCAACTCCCTCCTCATCCTAGCTCCCCCCCCTTTTTTTTAATTTGAAGCTTGGCAATCTAAAAAGGGAAGAAGTTAGGTAAGGATTCCAATGTCTTGGAGGTGGGGGGGCAGTGTTTTTTGCTTAAAAAAGCAAAGAATTCTTTGGCTTTGATTTAAGAAAAGCTGGTTTGTTGCAGACAAGCCAGGATCCATCTCAGATGAAATCCAGGAATCCAAGAAAGAAGCTATCCAGAAGTGGATAGTATTTTGGCGCTCTGAGTCACATGATTCAGTATTTACATTATAAAATCTCATTGTAACATATCACAGACGGGGTTAATTTCTTCATGATGTTCTCTTGAGATGTCAATCCTTCCTTACTTGGTTGTTATAAATCTTATTCCTTCACACAAATAAAAAACAGACAGAATTCCCAAGATCCACAGATTCTTTTTTTCTCATTCCTCAAACCATTAGAAACAGGATTCCTCACATTAAAGCTCCAAAACACATTGATTAGAACTGCTGCTCTTTAATTGTGACTTTTTTGGAGGGGGGGGGAATCTCAATCATTACCCAATGCCAGGTTAGTCCATTGCTCAACCTAATGCAATGCAATAAATCTCCAGCCAAGTTCTCTAGGATAACTTCACAATGAAGACAGCTGCCAAAACATGTGACCAAGCAGCCTTTTGTTCATATCATTTATGCAGCATTATTTACTGCAGTCAAAATGTCCTATGCAAAATACTGTTGCCGGGCAAACAAATACATTTGTACTGTCAAATTATTTTTTAAATAATCAGGTGTTATCTGCTGGGCAATTAACTTCTGCCATTAAAAGTGTGGAACGTGGGAGATAATCTTTTTTCCTGTGTTTCCATACTCTTTTTAGATCTAATTATGTGTTTTTTAAATTATCGTCACTATTTCCTGCCAGATTCATTTGCTTGTTTATTATTTCAGCTGAAATCTTCCCAGTTTTAATGTGATCATGAAAGCTTGGTACAGCAGTAATCATAACATGTAATAGTAACCTTTTATCCTACTTGCTCTGTGCTGATGCTTTAAAAAAGCATATTTCATAATGTAGAGTAAAAGTGTCATTTCGCACAAACATATTATATACTGAAATATTTGAGAAATCTTCTTCCTCTTCAATTTTTGAAGCAGTCAATGTCTCTAGTTTAATAGTCCCCAGGAGGCATTTTCCATTCTTAGGACTCCTATGCTTGTGTATTTCATGCAAACATGGCCTTGAATATTTATGAACTTCACCCAAAGCCTACTAACCTACACTAATTAATACAACTTGGTTTCAGGGACCTTGGGTGAGATCCTAGAGGCATACATGACCTCCAGTATGCATAAAAATTAATACTTAGATCAAAGGCTTTGTGAGTGCAACAGGTGGAAACCAAAATTAAGCAAATCCCAACTCCAGTCACAATCCCATTCTTTGTAGCAGTTGTCACTGACCCTTGAAACAATATTTCAATGACCAAAGAATGTTGTCCTTTGCACAAATTCCTTAAAACAAAATTTATTTTTAATTGAAAATGAGACATGCCTTTGTACTACCATATGTGGTGGTCGTGCCAAAAAGCCAAAGTATACTGGCAGAATATCCAAAGTGGTTGATAGAGATAACCAAAGAGGAAATAGAATTCACACCAGAACTATTTCTCTTGGAAATTATAAACAAAAAATACAACAAGGGGGTCATCTTTTTAACAATTCATATTATTATGGCAGCAAGAATGGTCTTTGCCCCAAATTGGAAAAATAAGGAAACTCCACAAGAAGGGGAAATAATTAGGAAAATCTTAACCTGCGCTGAAATGGATAAATTGACAGGGGAATTGAAGAATAATTATGAATCAAAATATTACAACATCTGGGATAAATTTTATCAATGGTTGGAATATAAAAGGGAAAGCCCAAAATAGGCATGAGCCAAGATTCATAGACTGGAGACGAGAATTATGTATGAAATGATAAATGTGAGAATGTATAAGATAAACACAAACCAACATGTATAACTTGATATTTTAGCATGTATGGCATAGATTCTGCCAGGACGGTTTACACTGTCCAACATTTTAATTTATGTTTAATAAAAAAACTTTTTTTTTAAAAAAAGAAAGAAAATGAGACATGGTTTTTTGAAAATAAAAATTTATCTATTAATGAAAACATGACTATATTTCTTCTGTGGCACAGATTTCACGATATTTTGTGACATTATGCAAAAAATGTATTTTTTCCCTAAAGTAGGCTTAGAAAGCTGCCTAATTTAATATGACATATATTGATAGTTATTTCCTATTCTTTGTCTTGTGTTTGTATTCTATGTATTTCTTTCTTGCTTTTTTGTGTTTTGTCATTTCTCTACTCCTTTCTGTAAAATTAAGAATTTTTTTTTAAATAGAAGAGTATCTCTATCCATAATCAAATACTATTCAGTAAATTGTCACCAAGCAAGAAAGGGATAGAAGTCTTTTTTTATTAATTTCATATTGCTGTGTCTGGAGCTGAAAGTGTAGATTTCCAATTTCAGGACTACAAATGTTTAGTTCTAAGTTCTTTTTTCTAAGCAGCAATTAAGGCTTATTATTAATTGCTGAATAATGCCCATCTTTAGCTTTTGAGGGAGGGATGCTATGGTTCACATGTGATAGGCCAGGTATGACCTGAAAGTGCATCAACACATTTGCATACTGGGTCTAGTCATGCTTCTAATTCACTGCCAAATGAACAAATCATATATATCTGCCTACATCACTTGAGTTCATATGCAGAACTCAAAAACTGCATGTGATAATATATTGGAGGGGGAAATTCATACAAAAGTGCATAAAATGAATCTGTAACAAATATTCCCATTATGAATAAAACATTGTATGTGGATTTAATAGAATTGCAAATTGATGCAGAAATAGGACATAATAAGCTAAATATTGGAGAAAAATGAGAAATAAAAGAAAGCAACCACTTTTTCATCTCAAAAAGCTCAAACATGGAAATGAGAAATATAAAAACAGTGTAGATACTCTGTCTCCAATTTTACCATTGTAAGAGTTTGAGAGAGTAAATGTCCCAAAGTAATCTAGTAACCTTCACTGCTGAGTGAAGATGAACTTGGATTTCCCCAGCCCTAACTCTGCAGTATATCACACCATCTTTTCCCATGCAGATATGGAAAGCAAAATCAAAAAATTCTAAAGCAAGATTGGAAAATATACAGTTAAATTTAAAAAAACTATAGTGTAACTTCTTACCCCATGTTGCTACAATAGATTGTCTTAATTCTGAACAACTTGATTAAATCATGATTTGTTGAGCAGGCCAGAATGATCTGCTTCAAACGTAAAGCTAGTAATAACCTTGTTTTTTACCATGATAAACTCCTTTGAAGCCAAAACTAAATGAGTCACATCGAATATATGAATCTAGCTTTGTGTTCGCATAACTTCCTCTCAGTTATTCAACCAGGTATCTTGGATGGACGAGTGTAATATGGTACAATATCAATGCACAATGGGCATCAGTTTTAGGTGAGCTAGAAAGTAAGTGCCAAGGGACAAACTCAAAAGTTGGAGGGCAAACCAGGGAGTAGACCTGAGGATTAAGCTAGGATTCAGAAACAAAGGATTAAGGAAGATACTAGAACTCAGGAAAACTTTGTTGTTCAAAGAATGCTTATCTGAAACTGGAAGACTTGTTATATTCTTTTCTTGGGCCAGCCTAGATGAAAGAGTTTAGGATTAGAATTAGGATTCAGAATTTGAGCTAAACTTCACGTTCTAAAGATAATTTTCAAAATCACTGCTCTCACATCATTACCCTCACCCACCTCAGGAACAAGGCTGATAGAGTTACTGCCTTCATGCCGCTGCTGCTGCTTTCATAGAAGCAAAGTGTATGAAGGGGAAGGCCAACCTTCACCACCTCTCATTTTCTCCACTTCACTACCCTATCAGCTAGTACCATGCTTGCTGGAGAATACCATCACTGCTAGCACCCAGGCCAAATATAAATGCTGAGTGCTGAGCCCATGTTTTAAAGCCATATAGCTATCAGCTGACAACCATGGTTGCACCTTGAAGCAGCAGAAAGATAGCAGTCTGTGTCTTTCACACTTTGTCTGATATAATACCACTGGCCACCACTGGTCAATTATACTCAGGTTGATTTAGGCCTCCAAGGTGGTTATTGACTCACAAACTGGTGGGTATTGGGGAAATTTCAGCTTGAACGATCTCAACTCTCTCATAGCCCAAATAAGGGTACTCCTGGAGGCCAAAGTAATGGGAGCATGCTTGCACAAAGTTAAATACCCAAAAGGTGCTGGCATGATCCTAACCACTTAAAGGTCACCTGACTGTTACTTCAACTGAGTGGTTGATGAAATTTGTGTCAAATTGAATTCTGGCATGATTGCTGTGCATTTAATAAAGAAAAGTACTATAAAACCAGAAAGTTAAGGACGATTTTAAACTATATGTAATATCGTGGACCTCACCCTATTCCTAAGAGGTCCTTAAGGGGGGGGGGGGCGTGCATAAGCGCACCAGCCTACCTGTCTTACTGTCCCCATTTGTCTGTATCTACTTCCTTTGTTCATGTTTATGTTCATACTTATACCTGTTGTACATGTTTGACAAACAAATAAATAAAATAAAATAAAAAACAGATGGGGATCTATGCTTAAAAGCAAATGGAAAAGGTTCTATCATGCATTCTTTTTTTCAAAATAGCTTCCAACTGGGAATGTACATCCAGAAATTGTCTCAAGAGATGCTGGAAGAAGCTACCATGTAATGCAGCTGATATGAAATTGGCTGGGATTTTGACGCATTGTTTTCAATAGTGATATAATCAAATCTTAAATTCCACGAGCAATGTAGAACAATGAACTGTTTAAAAACCATTTTAAAATATTATTCTCCAATCCTATGTGCATAAGCCACCTGGCTTGTAGCTTATCTGATGTTTTGGGCAGAACAGTATATTTTTTCAATCTTTAAAAAGCTAGATAAGTGATTTCCCCCACCCTTTCTGGAGCTCAGGGAGTTGAACTACAGGACACCGTTCTTTTCTTTGGACCTGACAAAACAATGTCCAAATGGAATTCTGATAAGCTGCAGACACACTGACAAGCCCCTCCCCACTCAGATTTAGACATCTCCATTCATTCCAGTAGAAAACTTTTCATTTTACAGGAGATACTATCCTTACAGAAATCTTTATTGGTTTATTGATTTTATTTATGAGATTATTTCCTGCTTTCAGTGACAAACATAGAATAAAGGAGCATACAGTCAGTGGAAGATGAGTATGGATAATAATGTAGTAAAAGGAGAACAGATATCAACAGGCCAATAATAAAGAGCCATTGCAAACAGCAGTGCAGTTCCACTGAAAGCCATGAACTGTCAGAGAGAACAATTAGATCCATTCATTTTAGAGTAGTAATTCTAAGATGCATGAAAGGGCACGTACACATGAAGAGTTATTTTTATCATTTAAGAAGAATCTCTCAAGCAATTTCTTAAAATTCTCAGGATACTACAGAAGTATCTAATATGCTGCTTGGGGGAAAAAATCAACCTTGGTTTGGATGATTCCATATCTTTCAGAATAGGAAGTATTGTAAAGTGTAGAATCCTAGTTTTGCTTCCAGTGTAAAAATATAATTCCAAATTAAGAAATAAGTATAATCTGAAATTCCTAGATTCAGCACTCTAGTTGATGAGCATGGATTCTGCTCGGGCCGATTCTTCTCAGTTTCAGAGATTGCATTCCCAGAACTCCAAATGGTACTCTATTTGCTGTGTGAGGAGAAATATGGCAAGCTTTCTGATTAATATTTTATAAGCAAGAATCTAATATTACCCAGTTCCATTATGGTAGCACCAGCCCTATTATTAGATAGAGTGGGATATAAGCCATATGTCCTATTTTGCAGAGCATTGTCGTCTGTCTAAGACAATTTTTTACTTATCAAAAGCTACAAGAAATAAAATTGATCAAAAACTAATAAGTACTTTGTTTCGAAGGATTGACCAGTATGTGTCAATTTAAAAGAAATAAAAAACTTCGGAAAATTTTTCAGAGAGTTTTCTTGCTTCGGAGAGCATGGGCTTTGAAATTGCTCATCAATAATTACTATCTCTGAACATCAGGTACAAGTACACACCTCTCTTGGCTGTAGTCATTTCATGATTGTATATACATTCCATTCATGTATATATGAAAATATGATGCAAATATATGCTATTTACATACAAGTACCCACAGAAAGTTAGAATGAGAACTGTAAACTTACTCCTCCCTCACAAGGTTGTGCCACCTAAATAAATCAGATAAGACATCAAAAGAAGCATGTTGTATAGTGTAGGTATCTAAAGCTTTCAGATTTTTTTCATTTGGATTTTATATAACATTAAAAAAGAGATACATTTGAATATGAGACTTATAAAGTGTTCAGTTTTTGACCACATATCTGAATGAGATGGCATCTAGCTAAACAAACAATCTAGATTAATGTATTTATTAATTTAGTAAACAAACTTATTTGGCTGCTTAACTCACATACTTTTTCAGACTTTATTCTGAAATGTATCTGGCATATAGCTGCATTTCACTAAAACATAATGCAAGGATAGCTGTTATTCTGTTTTAATTTTTAATAAATTAATGAGATTGGTCCATTTTTATTTTTAACTTTAAAATCTTACTGAAATTGGGAGACATTTGTTTATTGTTAATATTACTGATATTGTCTGGGACTAAATATACCTGTATCATTGCCCTGATTAAATAAGTGGAATATAATCATCAAGATAAAAATAATAATGAAATAAATGGACTGCAAGTCCACAGTGGAAATCATTAGCATTCTTGCCTCCACTGCTAGAATATACAAAGAATATGATTTTCTACTTTAAGCTGTACATTTCTTAAGATTAGTCAGCACTGTGACAGCCTCAACAAGCGATAGCAACTTTTTGACCTTGTCTGGACTCAATAGTTTATCATAAGGTATTCTGATCTAAGAAAGAACCCACGCATGCTATCTTAAATGAATTCAAGTCTCCAGGGTCAGAAAAATCTACATCTCAGAGTAGTGAGAAGCTGGTAGAAGTGATCTAAGAACGGTCATCTATAATCTCTGCAAACTCTTGAGGAAATGGTGAGGTACTAGAAGACTGGAAAGACTAAATATTCTCAATACTTAAACAAGAGAAAATTGGGCAGCTTTGCAATTGGTTGAACAACCACACCCAAAATGTGCTCATAAATAGTTCGGCATTAACTTGAAGGGAAGTATTAAGCTGAGTTCCCCAGGGCTCTGCCCTTGTTTCTGTGTTATTTAGCATTTTTATAAATGATCTAACTAACCCATGGACTGGAAAGGATATGTTTCAAATTTCCAACAACACCAAACCACAGAGATTCGCCAATACATTAGAAGATAATTCAGAATGAGCTCAACAGATATGAACATTACGCCAAACCCACAAAATGTTGTTAAAAGATGACAAGTGCAAGGTCTTGCATCTCTGTAGAGAAAGTGAAACACAAAGACATAAAGTTGGGGAAACCAGTTTGACAACAGTGAAGGATCTAGGATTTCTAGTGGGTTACCACCTGAACAGTATGATACAGCAGCTAAAAAGGCAATCTTGAGCTGCATTAACATTACAATCTGATCGTGGGAAGTAATAGCTTCATTATATCCTGTGCTGGTTATGTTACATTTGGAGTATATATTGTTTACGTCTGGGCATCATATGTGTATTAAAAGGACATGGTAAGGAGTCTGGAAAGCAAAACCAATAGGGAACAGCTAGAAGAGTTAGGTGTATCTTTAACTAAAAGAAGGAACAGCAGCAACCAATCAAAATCTAAAAGGTTTTTACATGCAAAATTGGACAAACCCACCTATTGAATCTGAGGGTTTGACAAAAATAAATGAATTGAAATTAAAAGAAAATAATTTTATTTTGAATATCAAGATTTTTTTGATAAGAGGTGCTAAACAGTGGACCAGTCAGCTTAGAACAGTGGGGGCTTCTTCTCACTAGAGGTTTTCAAATGGATCTGGATACTCATCCATTAGGCATTGAACAAACACTGAACTAGATGGTATATTCCAATATCTTTTTATTCTCCCCCTCCCTCTCCCTCCCTCCCTCCCTCTGTGTGTGTGTGTGTTTGTTTGTTTGTGTGTGAGAGAGTGGGGGAAGGAGGGAGAGAGGGGGAAAAGAGAGAGAGATGGTGATTAGGATGGAAAGTTGTATATCATGAAATAAGCAAACCTTTCTTTTAGAGGACAAAAAGTTATTTTACATCCTGAAAGAAGTCTAATTTCTATGGGTGTCCCCTTCAAGTCTGATTGAAAAAAAGAGAGACACTGATGCAGAGAAAGAACACTGTATTCCGGAATATTTGATTTAGCATTAAGAGAGGCTGTTATTTTATTTTAACCCTATTTTAACCTTTCAAACCAGTTCAGTGCCACTTCTTCTTATGTTCTTCTCATAACTGGAAGTGGAAATTAAATAGCTGCAGATTTGCAAAGCCACGAGAAAAGATTAGCCTGGTATAATTTTAATTGTCCTCAAGGCATAGCTCTGTCAGAAAAAAATGATGGCAAATGTCACAAAGTGCTAAAATGTTCAAGGCTTAGATCAATCTGAGCATCTTTTCAAATGCAACCTTGTACTTCAAGTTTCTTCTAATTGTGATTGGTTTCTATGGGTTTCTCAGTGGGAGTCAGCAGAAGTTCTTTGACACAACTAAGCAAAAGCATTAAAATATATTCTAATTGAGCATATGGTATTAGGATGGTATCCTAATAAAAATATGGTATCAAACATGGTATTATGTGAATATACTGTATATTGTGAAATATTCACAGAAAAATGTACTTTTAAATATAAGGGCTATATAATACAGCTTGGGTCTTTTGGGGTGATGGCTAGCACCTGAGTTTTGCTTCCTGGTAAATGGATTTATGCCATACCTGCTTCAGTGACCATTCTGTGGGAATCTCTGTAATATGCTTTCCAGTCCAGAAAGATAGAAGAAGCCACTGATTTTGTACAATAGAACTTTATCATGTGAATATCACTGAAATTATTTTCCTCTGTGGGAAACATCATTGGTGTTCTGAAGATTTTTTCAGCTGTCCTGAAAAATCTCACCTCAGGTTTATTGTGGAAGTTGAAAGTATTATTTGCATTTTATTTGTAACATCATATTTATTAATACGATTTACAGATTTAAGTAATCTTTATATGTTTGTTTTCATTCTTGCAACAATCGGAAATCAGTGAGATGTTAATCCTAATTTAAATCCTATTGATTTTAATGTTCCAGAACCATTAAGATTGCAATTCAACCCAAATAATATTTGTGTGTGTGTGTGAGAGAGAGAGAGAGAGGGAGAGAGAGGGAGGGAGGGAGGGAGGGAGAGAGAGAGAGAGAGAGAGAACTAGAGGGAGGGGGAGAGGAAGGGGGAGGGAGAGAGATTTAACAAGATGTTAAAGTTTGTCTTAAATAATATGTATTCAATAATTGTAGGAATAATTAAACTATTGTGCAAAGAATTTGATCTGTTCATACTGTATATTGGATGTCATAAAGTGTTCTGTTTCCTTTTGACTTAGTATTGTTTACTGTATCAACTGTAAATTAAGCCATTATGATGTGTTCAACATATAATGACTAAAGAGGCTCAATATTATCTATAAGCAGAAACATATTATTGAATATGTTTAATGTGTGATGTCACCCCTACCTTATCCTCTCAACTTTATCTGGCTTATATATGCAGTACAAATCTATACCACCCACTTCCTCCTCCACAAATTCTTCTCAGCCTCCAGGGTTGATTAAAAGTCATGTGGAACTGCAGAGAAAGCAGTGGATACCTTTATTTTGGCAGAATCAGTTGTATGAAACCCAAAGCCTTTAACTGAGCAGATTTAAAATATTTCTGCAGAGTTATTCCTTATTTGATTCTTACAAGACAAAGTTTAAGACTGAGACATGTATAATGAGTTCCAAAGCCAACTTGGATCAGATAGTGAATCAACAAATTTCAGATTATGAAACAGTGGTTATCTTGAGAAATAAATCAGAGTTTTCTGCTCTGCCAAAATCCACCAAATATTATGAATCTTAGCTTAGTCTTGAATAACATCATGAATTCCTAATAGCACGATTTCCATGCTGCACTCTCCTCTGGGCTTCCTGGGACAGCTTGCCTCCCCAATGGCAGTTCCTCCTCCTTTTCCTCCTGGCTGCTGCAGCTTCCCAGCAGCAGGAGCAGTGGGTGGGGCAGCCAGCCACCCAGCCAACAAACCCTGCCCCACTGCCTCGCGTGCCCGAGCTGACCAAGCGCTCCAGACTGTGGGCGTGCATCAGTACCGCAGGCTGGAGGGAAGGAAGCCCCATCCCGGCTGGCAGCTCTGCTCCCCTTGCTCTTCCGGGTTCCAGCGCACCAGCCACCTGGTCTTCACGTGCACATGCATGCCATAAGCCAGAAGACCAGGTGGCCGGCACGCATGCTTGCACCAAAAACCAGGACATCATCTTCCAAGCATGCACATGCGCACCAGTCAGCTGCTCTTTTGGTTTCTGGCACTCCCACACACATGAAGACCAGGTGGCCGGTGTCCTAGAATCCAGAAGAGCAACAGGGAACGGCTCTGTGGCATGCGTGCCATAGGTTCGCCATCACGGCTCTAGAAGTTGCTGACCTAAACTTCATGCATATCTCATAATTGCACCTGCTACAGCTAGGAATTGAAGTTCATAAATTTGTGAGAAGAATCTTGTATTAGAAAAATGATCTCAGAAATAAAGCAATGCATTTTCAACTCCCAAAGCATTGCTTAAAGTCTCCTGTCAGCAATTAAAACTAATCTGTAAAGCAAAGCTTTCATTAATTACTTATCAAATGACCAAATGCATTTTTGCACTCCAGCTTTCTATATTTATTTATTGATACAATAGAAGCCTCTTTCGCCTTACTTTCCTGAGGACTATCACAACTACCAGGAAAGATGAGAAGCTATGTTAGACATGTATTTAAGTGCAGGGAGGTAAGAGGTATGGATAAACCTTTTAACAAAGACCAAACCTTGAACAATAATAATTGTATATAGGAATGTAGCCTTTCCTCATCAGTCTGACTGACCAGCTTATCTGTACTACAGAAATAGTAAGTAGGATAACAAGCATTTCAGGAGGACTGAGAGTTGCCTTTTCTCTGTCCCTGTTTTAAAACAACATGCATTACAATTTAGATTTTTAAAGAACAGATTCTTTATTTATCTACATCCTGATGAAGCACAGGTTCCTGTACAGTAAAAGCATAACCATTAAGAGTATCAACATTCCCAAACAACTATTTATAACATTATTGAACAAAATTACCACATATTTACCTGGTAGCTTTTGGTTTCAACAGTCATGTTTTATGTACTGTATATTTAAAAAAAACTAGCATTGCCAATTTGCACTCAAGAAACCTGTCTTGACCCTACTGGCAGCAAGATAATGAGAAAAAGAGTATCAGGACTATAGAAGAAATAAGTCACCACAAAGTCTGGCTTATATTACTAAATTTTCTTGTTGAATTGGTTTAGACAGGCTGTTCAGATTTCTGGCTATCAATCCCATAGTTTATAAGCATCATTTAAGCCAACTTCATAGTCAATGCATGAATTCAGGCTAAAGCAAATATTTAACAAAGCACTATCTAGCATTTACCTTCTCTTATTTCCATGGAGATTCTCACTCATCCAGATTATGGTTGCCCCAAAAGTGTTTTTTCAAAAAGCAACTGAACTTTGCTTTTCCTTGAAGATGTTTTGCTTCTTGTCCAAGAAGCTTCTTCGGTTCTGACTGAATGGTGGAGGATGGAAGGATTTATATTTCTTGCAATCATCTAGTCGTTAGCACTCTAATGGGAAAAACAGATGTGAAGCAAAATGTCTTTAAGGAAAAACAAAGTCCCATTGCCTTTTTAAAAAGCACTTTTGGGACAATCCTCTCTTCCTTTGGTAATGGTTCCGCTGCTGTTAATATTAGGTGGTTTTCCCTAATATTCAACCAGTATTGCTTTTGTTGTAACCTAAATTCCTTATTTCATATCAAACATTTTGAGACACTAAAGAACTTTATTTATATTTCAAATTTCTCCCACCCATCTTCCTCAATTTTTATTTTCTTTTGTTTAATGGTCTCTCATTTACTTAAATGAGTGCTGTTATACTTTATATATATTGTGCTTTAACAGGACATTGCTCAAGTAGTATTTATGTGGTTCTCATTTGTTGTAAAGCTGTCATGACAAAAGTATTTTAATTATGCCGTGCTAGAAAATATTTTGTTTTTTTCTAGAAAAATCCGAATTTTCTACAGCATTGGCAGATTCAGAAATCAGATATCCTGAGTCACATGCTTTTTTAGAAAATGGATGAAATATATTGGGGAAGGATTTCTTTTATGTATATCATTAGAATCACTTTTAATATATAGAAATAATATATTGAGAATTATAACACTTTCAGAGGAAAAATATTCATCTGTGTCAAAAATAATCAATTTTGCTAAACACTACTTTCTTCTCAAAAAGCTATCAAACAAAACTGAAAAATCCCAACATTGCATATTATGGTTACAACAGTTGCATTAGAACAGAGAAGAATTTTTTAAATACTGTTCAACAGCCAATATAACTCTATTGCCTTATCTGTTTTTTTTTAAGATTTCAAATAACAATTTGATTTTTATTAGCAATGAAATCCAATACCTATTACAATAGCTATCCAGCCAAATAAACCAAAGTTATAAAAACAAATCTAATATTTATAGAACTGAAAAGATGAAAAATAAGGTTGTACTGTATGCCTAAAAATTCAGCATATTTAATCAAATTTTAAGAGAAAAGATTCTGAATAGTTTAGAACTAATCATTATAAAAGACCATTATGCAGTTGAGATGGATAAGAAGATATATGGTGCTAACATGCTCTAAGAGGTATAGTTACACCAAGAAATTTTACAAGAAAATGCTATGGTTATCAAACTCAAGACAAACAATGGTTTGTTCATTCTGTTTCATAGCTACTTCTGGATAACACCTGAACTACAACTGGAATAAATATCATGAAATATCATGATATTTATTATACACAATAACCTCAACTATCTTTCCTTGGATGACATATAAAGGGTGTTCTATATTTGATTTTTTAAGGGTTCCTTGTTATTGTCAGCATAAAGATACATAGAAAAAATGTCAAGAAATAACTGCACTGCATGTAGATTAATGCTTAGTTTTGTTGCAAATAGGACAATTCTTAGTAACTGTACTCTAATTTGTAGTATCCAATAAATTGTATAGGTTTTGTGGGGCAAAACAAAAAGTAGAGTAACACCTAACTAGATTAAGCTACCATGCATTACATCTGAGTTCATATTTGCACTATGGTTGTTTGGTTTGCTTAGTATGGTATGTGAATAAGAGAACTATAGTTTATTTAATAGTTAAAACTCTTTATTGAATGTGATCTGAGAATCATCTATGTGCTGTGCTCACATATCATATTGAGAGAATTTTTTTTATCTTAAATCATTATTTGTCATGAGTAAGCTGTTAAACTGAATTTTTGGTATATATTAAACCAAACCAAACCAAGTATCAGTTTCATGTGTGAATTTCAGCCTTTGTATTAAGATTTCATAGCACATCTCCTCAGATATAGAAGTCAACAATGGAGGATCAAATTACTCTTTTTGATTGCAACACAATGTGCATTCTATTGATTGTCCAGATTCTTGTATATGTCCTAGGCTTGCCTATCTCTGCAATAATCAGACAACTTTACAGTGGTATGGATTGTGGATTGGATCATTCTGGTCATGATAATAAACCTAAAGAAAAGTGGAAACATACATAGATAGCTTCCTTGATAAGGCAGCAACCTATTTTTCTATGTTTCTATGTTTTCTATGTTTTTTTTTACAAAGTACAATCTGAAACATTGTTATATATCTGAAAGTTAAAGAATCGAAGGAAAGAAACAGGGATCTTGAAGGTGTCCTTCAAGAAAATGACAGAACACATGGTTGGCCTGTGAAATGTTTGGCACTTTTATTTATATCACTCTCATTATGTCCGAAGATGAATCTGTGTATTGCATAAGTGAATATCCAATTTCTAGGCTATGTACCACCTACAGATGAAGTGTGTGTGTGTGTGTGTGTGTGTGTGTGTGTGTCTGAAAATGCAATATTGTTTTTGACTTGATGATGCACAGCACACTACAGATCCTGTCAGAAAAGAACTTGAAGGAAGAATGTAAACCTGTAAAGCTCAGATGGCAAATACTTTGAAATCTGAGAGGAAGAGGCAGCATCTATAAGCAGTTTCATGGTGGAGGCAGGAACCCTGAGGGAGACACACACTACTTATAAGCAGCAGCGAATCATAAAAGCTCTGCACAGGTGATATACAAAGCCAGTCAGCAGCTTCTCTATTAGGTTTTTTTCATAAGTTCTTTGTTCCACGAGGAGAGAGTGAAAGATGACTGTACAATGATTATTAAAGTGCTTAATTTTGTATCCACAAGTTGTTTCTGATTCAATAAGAGATGGCTTTGCCCTATTTATGGGGAATATTTATTTATTAAAATAAATATATATATATTAGAAAAACAGAGTTTATGATACATTGTTTAAACTCAGTCAACCTCAGTTTCTCCAGCAAACTTTGCACATTGTGTCAGAAAATCCTTAGCGTCATCTGACTTGTCACATCATGGTAAACCATCATTATTGCTCTAACAATTTAGAACATCTTCAGTCATCCATCAATAACATAACTGTAAGCAGGTTTTACATATCTTCAGTGATGGCTGAGTGATACTTCAATGTCTAAAATTGAACAGGTAGTCAGTGAGTACAGCGTGTATATGTGTGTGTGAGAGGCAGAGAATATAGTTTCTGTCTGTCATTCTTTAAAGCAACTACATCTTCCTGGAATTGCAAGGCTACCACCTGTATGCTCTGATGCACTTTTGTAGAATTGAATCCAAAGCATTTCAAAGTCCTATTAATTTTCCTATTTGCTTCATTTCTTTCTTAGTTTATTCTTAACAATTAAAGGAAAAAGAAGTGTCAGTTATAACTAGGAGACCAGTTGCAGTTTTTAGAAGGAAGGTGAAAGGAATGGAGATGTCAATCAAACCTGTTGAATTAGCAAGGCTTGCTTCCAGATACATTTGCAGTGGATTAGGAACTGGAAGCTGCTTTACATGAAATCAAATCATTGTCTGATCAAGCCCAATATCTTTAGTATTCATTTCTAGAGAAACAGATCAAGTATAATCTAATAAAATTTTAAGATATCTAATATAGCCCAGAGATTTCATGGAGTTCACTAGTGATCAAATAAGACCCCTTGATGATAATGATAGTGATGATGATGGTTACAGGCGATAGAGATGTTGTTGACTCCTAGTGACCATATATGATTTTTCCCTAACCTGCTCCTTCAGTTTTTCTTACATCACTATTGTAATTGACTCCATCCACCCTGCTGCTGGTTGTCCACCTCTTCTCTTTCCTTCCACCTTTCCCAGCATTAGAGCCTTTTCCAGAGTGCTGGCTCTCTGCATAATGTGTCTGAAGTAGGCTAATATGAACCTGGCTATTTCATCAAGTGAGAAACAAATCTGAGGCGATTTGTTTGAGAGATCCATTCATTTATTTGGCTGTCTGTCCACAGTATTCTCGGGAACCTTTTCCCAACACCAAAGTTCAAAAACGTCCATCTTATAACGCATCATCACCGCAAATCTTTTCCGTTTAGATAGGCAGATAACAGAAAGGGGCAACTAATGTATATGCGTGCCGGGGGGGGGGGGACTTTTTGGGCGACTGGCGACTGGCGTTGATGCAGGCCCAAGTCTCCCGGATGTCACGATCTGGGGTGGTTCTATCTCTGTCCGATGTAGGGGACAGATCAGAAAAGCGGCGGAAGATAAAATGCTGCCATCACGGACGCCTCCCTCCAACCCTCTTTCCTTCCTCCCTGCCTTCTCTACGCTGGACTGCCCTCGGGGGCCCTTGCGCTGTATAGCAGCCCGCGCGCGTGCTTGGCGTGCGTGTTTGTTTCTGTGAAGGGTGCGCGCGGTACACCGCGCGCGCGCGTGTACGAACGCTCTATCCCCGCCCTCCTCGCTCTCTCATCCCCCCCCCTCCGTCAGTGCAGCTGTTGCTGTGCGGGCGGTTATCGGAGGGGGCAGGCTGGCTGACTGGCTGCGGCTCGCCGAGGTCCACCACTCCCTGTCTCCGCTTCCATCCCCTGCTCTCGTCTGCTGCGGAGCTGCTCCTCGTCCCCACGGCCACTACACAGCTGCTTCTCCTCTAACTCGGTCGGTCCGCCTCCCCCCTCCCCCCTGGTTTCCCAACTGCAGCTACCGAGATTACCGCTGCTTCTGTTGCTGCATCGTCACGCACCCATCCCCACCTCCTTCTCCTCTTCCTCCGTCACTGCTGAGAAAGGCAGCGCACCGCATTGCATACAAGGACGAAGGAGAGCGGACCCTACACTCCACCCACCCACCTACCCCCGCCATCACTTCAGACGAGGTAGCTATGTCGCTTCGGGGGGGGGGGGAAGAGATCTGGGGATCGTTTGTCGGGGGTGGCGGTGCGGAGGGGGCGCGTGGGGATTTCGTCTCGACCTGATCCCTTCGGGGGTGGGGGGGGGGAGGAACGGGCGCCGGAGATCAGGGAACGAGGCTTGTGCCAAGGGTTTGTTTCTTGTGCCAAGGGTTTGATGGAGCTGCGGGAAGAGGAGAATTGGCCCGAGGGGCTGGTAGTGGCGGCACTGCGGCGTTAGTAAATAGATGGATTCTCTTCTGCAGGGACGCGAGCAGAGATCCGGGAGCTTGTCCTCCCTTAGCCAGTGCCACCGTGCTGGGGAATTTTCTCTCTACAAAGAAAGTGATTCCACCATCGCAGAGCTGCAAGACGAGGATTGCCTGTCCCGTCCCCTCCATCCCCCCCCCGCCGCGATCATTGAAACTGAAATCTTGTTTTCTAAAGGGTTCCTGACAGAAGTCCTATGAGGATCGGGTGGGCGGGCGGCAGCGAGCCCGCCGGGATGGGTGGCTGATATTAAGCAAGAAATAAAATGACGTGAAATGGCAACTACAAGTAACCTGGAGGGCTCAAATCAGGTTGCTGGTTTTCTAAACGTCGGTGGGTTGCAAAAACAGGCGTGGTCAGTCTTCGCGGGTCTCCCCCTTTCCAACCTCTTTGCTGTCCTCCATCTCTTCGCATCAAGTGCTTTGGAGGAGACTCACTCTCTCCCTCCTTCTGTCTACTCCCCCCACCCCTTCTTATTAATACATCAACAGGTTTCTGTAGATGGAAATGCTCTATTTGAAAAGAGATTAATACTAACCCCCTTAGTACCTTTTGATCATGACGAAAATAATATAGTGACAGCAGTAATAATCATAAACACTGAACAGTCGCCTTCCCAGACCCTCTTCTCATTTAATAATTGGATTTATTTAATTCTACCGTGACATAATATTTGAAGATACTTTCTCCCCCACCTTTTTCATTGTTGGATTCTCCTTTTGGAGTCTGTTTATTATTCTCAGAAGCATGAGGGTGCATCAGGAGGGGAAGAATATGTATGTGGGAATCAGTGGGGCTGGAAATTATTTTACTGTTTTCATGTTATTTTTCTCATCCAACCACCCATCCTCCCTTTCTGTCCAGGGGAAAATGATGCAGCACAATGCAGGAAGCACTGATAACTCTTTGCTTTGCTTTCCAGAATATATTTTGCATGAATTGGTGTCCCTTGCGCTTTATCACAGCCCCACCCTAAGGAAGCCTGTCCAATTTTTCCTCCCTCTTTTCTTGGCCAGCAAGGACTGGCTCAGCAATGTTTTATTATTGGAAACCTCTTCCAACACCCCCTCCCCAATTTGTGCAGATATCTCTATAGGGACCCTTGGAATTTCACTTTCTCCCCCTCCCTCTGTTTCCACCCCCCACCTTGGCAGAGGGGAATAATGGGATTGCGGTCCTGCAGCTCTAATGCAGTTAGGTGGAGTCCAGACTACAGCGGAAACACATTAATCAGATAACTACAAAAGTAGTGTGCATTGGGAGGAGTTCCTTTAGGGATAGTAGGGAGAGATGGTGAGAAATAGTACGACACGTTTCAACTGGACTGGGTGGTTCTCTACCCTGCTAAATCCAAAGCTGAATGAGATATAAAATTAAAGCTGGTTGTCGTGAGTAAAAGTCCACAACAGGAGAAAAGGAGGTGTCTGATTAACTTTGCTCTGTTATTTACTTGTCACAGTGCTGTTTCTTTCTATAGAAAACTTCAAATGGTGGATGGCTTTATGACTTTTAAATGACATTTTCATAAAAATGACCGAAAAGAGTTTTGCTGAACCAGCTAAAAGCCCATCTAGATCCTCATTTTGCTGATCAGATGCCTAAATAACTCACCACAATATAAGGGCAATAGCTTTCTGGCTCATGGACTTTAACAGCTGGCATATTACCTCTGATATCGTCGTAAACTAAGCTTGTTTTAATCATAGTTGGTTGAATAAGTCACAGTTGGGTTATGAAGCTAAATCATAAACCATGGATTACAAACTGCAATGGATGGATTTGTACATATTATGCCAAACCCAAATAAATCATGTTATGACTTAGCACAGGGTGGGAACCCATCCAATATGCAACCATCTTTTGCCTTGTCCAGCATTAATTTTCTACTTGTTGAAAAATTCCAACTTGATGGTCATTATTACATCTTGCATAAATATTTCCATGTGCTTCCTTACATTTTTTTCCAGTTTATTATTTGTAAATAGTTTGTGATGACAGTTGTTTTCAAACCAACAATTATACGTTTTGCATTTTTTACATTTATGTGATACCTTCAAATTAAATAAGGATAAAAACTTATGAAAAAAAATTACACAGTGCATTTCAGCATTTAAAATATATGACTGTTTATCATTGGAGGAATGACTTTGTCTATCATTTTTCATAGCCATTCTGTGGACTAGGGAGAGGAGAAAATTCTATATAACTGAAATAATCATTGAATTTAGCCTTCCAAACTGATGCTTTTCAAATAAGTTAGAAATTAACTCCCAGAATTTCCCGATCCTTATTTAAAATTTCCCTTATAACAGGAGCTAGTGAGTTTGCCCTTTCAGCTCTTCTTCAACTTAACTCTGTTTATACATACATTATCATCAATTCCAGACATTATGATCAATACTGGATGGAAGTTATGGGAACTGAAGTCCAAGTAAAGGACACCAGGTTGGAGAAGGGTATTTTAGATATACTGTAGATGGAAAAAATGCATTCTTAAATTTGATTGTTTGCAATGTACACAAATGAGGACTCCTGTATGTTAGAGGATTAAACGTGCATGTTTTTATTGTGAGATTGTTCAGTATCATAAATAATGCATGCAAAAGACCGTTCAGGAAATGGGAAAAACAAAGAGTAGCTTTTATGATTTTTTTTTTTTAGATATTTGACATAGACTAAAAGACTCAGAGGTAATAATGGCTATCATTGATTGAATACTGTGATCGCTGGAATCAATGTGTCTGAGGAGTTACCTATTTCCTGAAGCAGGAAGAAGTGACTTACCTCCATTATGTCTTTTCCCTGAACTTTGTAACGGCTTTTGGTCACTCCGGTAGATAAAACACTGTGCTGTACTGATTTGTTAACTTGCTCAGTATGGCAGTCCTTTCTTGATATGCAGTGGTTATGGTTTATTAAAAGTTGATACAAAACATCGATTTGCAGTTCTTGTGGTCTTAATTAGTTTTTTGTTAGCATAGTATATCATGTGATCTCATGTGGATGTTGGAAATAAAGGCTACATAGATTTAAAAATGGCTTAGGTTTAGATATGATGTGTGATTTTAATTTAAGGAATGGCTTCAGCATGGCTCTGTCATTGGGTATATCAAGCATTTTGTTTAAGAAACCAAGTGCAAATTCCCACCTGAGAAAAACACTTGTATCTACTGTGATGTCTCAAGGGTGAGAGAGAGCCAAGCATGTGGTGTCAGTAGCAGTTACTAAGGGCTTTCAGTGTTTGCCTTAAGAAAAAAAAGATTGGAGAATTAATAAGTAGAGCAGAACATAGTCACAAAGCTTTTCCTGTGCTTTTCCATTTCAGATGGAGAAACTGCATTTTGGAAGCTTTCTTGTGCTTTAAGCAGAAGAAAAGCTGATTTGAACTAATTTCTGATATATTTATTTCAAACAAATATATAAATGCACACACAAAAGTGCATACACAAGGGAGAGTAAAGAAAGTCAGGATGGTGACTGCCATGGTGCAGTTGAAGCCTCACCCTTTTCTTCCTGTGTTATTAGCTGGCTTAAAGTAGTATGACCTAAGAAACTTATATTATTTAATTGTGCTTAATTGGGTTACATGTATTCACTGGGTTCAACATCAACGGAACAATCAGGAGCCGAGGTCCTAGACTGCAAAAAGGATCTTTGTGATAAAATCTGCAATCTTGGGCACCTTCTTGATGAAATGGCATAATTTTGAGTTGATCACATAATTTTCTATCTTTGGGATCTGAATCTAGTATAATAACTCTGGAGTTCATGTTCAGAGAAATAATTTTTCTAAGTTTGAGGAATGAAGTAATGTCACTTCACACATCTTATCCCAGTCATCTTTACAACTACCCTGTAAAGCAAATCAGCCTTTTTAATGCCTTTCTGCAATGCAGAAAGATTTAACCCGAGTTCCAAGTGCAAGTTTGCTTTCCTATAGGAATGCTATCTGGCACTAGGAGGCTACCTGATTTGTTTCCCCTCCAGACTTCACTGGATCCTACATCACTGGGATTTGCAATGGCAAGTAGACCGTTTTAATTGCCTATAGTGCTACAGGAGAGCACCTTCTGAAGAAATTTAAAATGACAACTACTGAATCAGTGACAGCCTTGTTAACAGCAAGGAAGTTTTGAAGGAGGAACATTGTAATATAGAGCTTGTTGTCATAATCCCTATAATAGACACAGCTTTGCAAATGTCTCTAAACTTTTATGCATTTATTAAAATGTGCAAATTATTTTTGGTAGTAGCTAGAAATGTGTATTTTAAGTTTTTCTTTTTTTTGGTGAATGTATGAAATTAAAATACTGAACTATGTTGGGCAAACCTGCAGACCATATACAATTTTAAAATAGCTTTATTTTATTTCTACCCTGTTTAAATTTAGCATTATGATGAAGATTGGCTACACAATTTTTTGTTCCTTTGGGTGATTAGCATAAAGAAAAGATTTTAAATATAAAAACTAACCTAGTCTCCCACAGAAGAAAACAAATAAACAATTTTGGAAAACAGAAAATTGTGGTCCTATCTACTTTTAGGATACAGACCTAATCATTTCAGTACTTTTTGGTACTTTAAAAAATTGATTTTTAAAAAAAAAATACATTTTAAATACGTTCAAATGTTTTGATGAAATGAATTCAATCAGTGTAGCCTTCAGCCACAAACAAACTACCCTGTGAAAAGGTGCAGCCTCCAATTAGTTAAAATTAATGTTGTGTTCAACAAAAGTCTCCAAATTCATTCATTGCTTGATTGCAACCAGTAAACTGAATGTTCATATAATCTGCAAATGATATTGTGATTTCAGGATCAGGAGGATTAGATAATCATTGGCTGTTTTCTTCTTGGAACCTTATGAGAAAGTCACTTTCCTTTGCAGATTTGTTTGGAAAATCACTTAATGAGGTTATGGAAAATTCAGCGGAAGACCCATGAGTGACACAGCATACATACTTTATCTCATTCTCTTTCCCACAGGCACAGAGAAGAATTAAGATTTACAACACAGACATTCATTCAAATATCTACCCTTCCTTGGGGAACAGCCTTTGCGCTTTTAAGAGGAATAATCTAATGATTCTTTAGAGTTTAAATTCACTATTCTTATTGTAGAAGGATTTGTTTGAAGTGGCAAAATTGTTGGAAAAAACCCCTCAGTTCTAATCAGAAAAAATAATATCAAAATAATCCAGGTTATGCAGATTATATGTGTATTTCAACATCCATACCTGAAACTTGAAGAGGTATATTGAGACTTCAACTTTCAGAATTCCGTAACCATAATTAATATGGATTGCACTAGGATGGGGAAAGTTGATCTACAAAGACTTTTTTCTGCATCTACCATACCATATGCCTACCTATGGAATAGAATTCCTTATAAAAATCATTGATGAAATGTGGGATATTTAATTTATTTGTATTCCCTCTTTATTATTTTTACAAATAACTCAAGGGATGAACATATCCAATATAACTTCTTCCTCTTATTTTCCCTTCAATAACAATCCTCTCAGGTGGGTTGGGCTGAGAGAGTTACTGACCCAAAGTCATCAATGGAAGCGTTTAGAAACTTTAAGATTTTATCAGGATGCAGGATAGGAAACCACTCATTTGCTCCACAGTCCTAAATTCCTTCTTCACTTACTTATTTCTCTGTAACTTTCTGTATTGGCAGAATGTTCTTGAATAACTCTTATTTGCATTCATAGGTCAGGAAATGATGCAGTTTGCCAAAATGAAATTTAAACTGGGTCTGAATGTGATACTTAATCCAGCATATCAAGTAATATTGTGAAAGCCAGAATATTTTTCCCTTGTTATATAATTCCACAGAAGATTTTATGGCAGTCCCAGGTGCTATTAGTTAAATTAGCTGACTTTCCATTTTCAAAGGCAATGGTATAGGCAAAGGCAATCAGAATATGGCTGCATGAAACAGATGAAAGACAATTTTTCCATATCATAGTAAAAGTTTCAAAATCGCTTGAATTGGATTGGAGAATAATAGTTTTGGGATGAAATAGAATTTTTTTTTTGCTCTTAATTTAACCATCTAATTTTATCTATATACATCTACATCCTAATAGAACCTAGCAAGCTGTTTTATGCCATTTTTCTTATTTGATCATCTTTTTAGATGTGTGGGACTATAACACCTTGGTCTGTCTTAACCTCAAGAACTTTAAGATGTGTGGACTTCAACTTCAACTCTGCTGGCTACAAATTGAAGTCCACGGCATCTTAAAATTGCTAAGATTGAGAAATACTGACCTAGATCATGGTTTCAGACAAAGCAAATCTACTCTGATATACAGTAGATTCCCTGGAGACTTGGGCAGAGAACTTCCCATCACTTCTTCCCTGGAGATTCCAGAGATTTAATTAGCAGAAATCTCAAGCAGCCCCACAAAGAATATACCACTAAGCCAAGTTCTCAAAAATGTTTCCGCTTACTTTAGGAGAGCCATATTTGTAGCTTACTCTTTCTTAAAAGTTAATTCAAGAATCCCCAAACTCTGTTTATATCATATTCTTTATATAAACCTGCAAAACATTTGTTTGTGATAGTGAAATTACAGTGTGGATATATAATACAGTGCTTCAATCAGCTACTCTATACTATAAACTGCAGGTTATTCATGAGTGTTCTGTATTTTACAATATGTCTCACAACTCACTGGCATAGCAATTCAGTGAGCTAGATGCACATGAAACTCATTCCACAAGACAGCTCAGTGCAGAACAATATTTCTCAATCAGTTTTCCTTCTCAGAACGTCCTCAGGGCTGCAGGGTGTGATCTGCCAATCTTCATTTCACTTTTGCTGCAAAATAGCCAATGGAAATTTATTTTTAATTTTGAAATGGTAAAATAACAAGGGGCCTACTATATACATTATTTCTCACAAACGACCCCCCCCCTCCCCAAGCCTTACATAATCCATATGTGAGTTTCAAAAATCTTGATGGCCAGTAGATTGTAACAAAAATTTAAAAAAAAATTTTTAAATGTAACAAATATTTAAAATATTTTACTTATTATATTTTATTTGCATCCCTATTGATTTTACATAACCCTAGTAAATTACCTCCAGCCCTTATTACGGGGGGGACGGACGGACGGACTATGACCCTTTTATAACCTGTGAATTTCAACTCCCAGAATTCCTGGGCCATGGCTGCCTTATAAGGTGTTCTATTTACCTAGATCTCAGAAATTAAGTCAGGATTTTAAGTGAAAAATCAAATTTCTAGAGGAACCAAAGTGCAATTGATGTCACTGGGATATATGCATTTAAGTATTTTTAAAGGATTGGAGAATGCCTTAACATGCCCACATGCACTTTTATTTTCAGTCTTATTAAATTTAATAACAGGAACAGAGATCTAAATTTATCAATAAGGTTGTTCAGTGATTTGATTCCAAAAACATGCTTTGGAGCACAAGAGAGAAGAAACAATATCATCCCTTTTTAACTGTTAAAGCATCCATCTCTTTTCCAGGGTTTGCCATATGATTCCAGGAAAATATACTGCTGCCTAACCTAGCATTAGACATGCATGCTACATGCTACAGGCATTCTACATGCATACACAAACTCCAAATCACCTGTTTGTAATTGAATTTGAAGCATTTTCATTTAGATCTGAAATTATGATGTTTGGAAACTATGTGCCAAAGTCATTGTACAGTTTTACATGCAGTCATTAGAAGTTAAATTGGTCAAGGTGGTGAGATTTTTCAGTGGTGCTTCTGGAGTGTGAAATAACCAACCGTACAACAGCAGGTCTTCTAGAAGCTGGAAATGTTTCCTGGTTTCCTGAAAGGCCTACCCCTTAAGGTAAGAATCTGTCTGCTGTAAATCAGGAGCTCAATCTTGAATTGGACAAGAACGACACAATTCCTTTGTGTAAAGCTTGGGGGGGGGGGGAACATGTTGGAAATTGTGGGAGTTCTACTGGTGATGAAGGAAGTGATTCATATTTTGAGTTTTAATTATGAAAAAGTTATTGCTAGCCACCTATAGGCTAGGCAATTACAACTCAGTCTTCCCAAGGGCAAACTAAGGCTGGAGGCATTTTTGAGTCGGGCTTTTAAGTTACACAAAGCTATTGCCCGAATGTTACAATGTACAATCTGGGACCTGGGCAAATCAATATTCTTATGTATTTAAAGAAGACCCATTTGGATTAAAGCAAAGGTTTGTTTAATTCAGTGTTTCTAAACCTGGGCAATTTGAAGATGTATGTACTTCAATTCCGAGAATTCTGATTTATTTCATTGTGACTGACACGAAAATGCCTATGGAAAGTCCTACAAATCAGAAAGCATTTCCTATTATTGTTTCAACAAGGAGTATTTAGAGGAGGGCTGCCTTTATCTTAAGAGGTTATAAATAGCTGTCATGATCAGCAGTTACTAATGCTGCAGAGAGAAAGTGGTTCAATTAGAAGAAAAAAATCCTGAAAGTGATCCAGTCTAAAAATGATCCAGGAAAAATTATTTTGTGAAAGTGGCTTGCTCTCCCCCAGTTTATTTTTTCAACCACTTAACAGATTTTATTGAATATGTATTGAATAAATTACATAAATCAGTAAACCTTATTTTTGATTAGATCTATCTTTATTCACTGCCTGAGAATATGCTACATTGCGCATTTTAAAATATTCAGTTATTTTTTTGTCATTATCTTTGAGTTTGTTGTTATTGTTACAATAGTCTCTGATTTTGTTTTTATTTATGTAAGTTGCCATAGAAATCCTGGAAAATAAAGACTATTTTAAATAGGCAATGCATTATTATGAAATAAAAAAATCCCTAAATCATAATGCTTTGTGTAATACATGAGAATGTATCACCGTGGTTTAATAATGCATATAACCAGAAGAGATGAAGCTTCTTGGATGAGAAGTGAAACTATTTCTTCTTCCTCAAAAAACGAGTCCAGTTGCCTTTTGAAGAAAAAAAAAAACACTTTTGAGAGAACCAGAAGAGAGTAGTTTAGGATTGTCAGAAACCAAAATCAGTGTCCTACATTAACAAGCTTGCTTCAGTCACTGATGTTCCTTAGGGCAATGACTGCACCTGTTTAACATGAAATGCTCATGGAGGAAGAATTCATCTCTTCTGTTTTCTTATCTTCAACTTCAATCTATTATAATGATGGATTCTGGTGAGTAGACAGACAAACATTTATTTAAAATAATTAAAGGCTGTCATTCAGAGTTCCCCAGTTTTAGAAGTCTTTCACAACTTTACTCTTGATGAATTCCTTAAACTCTCTTTTAGGGCAAATTAGATATTTTCTGATATCTTCTAGAAGTTATTTGTAAACCATGGTTTATGGTAGGGCGTGTTCTGTGAATCCGTCCTATTGTAAAATACACAAACCATGGCAAAATCAGAGAGGGCTGCTTTCTGCATTCCCTAGGATCTATTATCTATTTCTTTTCCAAAAAAACAACATCTGTTTTTTTAATCAGTGCACTTGATTTTCCAAACAAAAAGAACGTTGTATTCTTTTCAATGACATAATTTTTTCTGGACATTCATACGGAAAACCAAGTTTATTAAAGATAAGTCAAGATACCCCAAAATACAATTGAAACTACAGTACATTAGAATTTACTCAATTCTTAGTGTTCCAATATTAGTTCCAATGCATTATATTTTATTTTGATATAAAAGAAAGGTATAGTCAGAATGTTTGTCACGGTCTTCTGACTAAAATTTCATGGCATGGTTTATTATGTGATTATCATTGTATGTATGAAGAAATTCATTTATTAAAGCTACAATAGAAAGTGGTTTGACAGCAGTATAAAAATACTTCTGTAAAACTGAGGAAGGAGACACCTTGAGTAAATAGATTTTAGTTAGGTATGAGGGGAAAGAAACTAAACAGAGGACGTGCTTGAGGGAGGCAAGATCCTCAGTGGAGATATTTAATGGATGCAAATTATATCTGAACAATTTCTTTAGAAACCACTGACATTCAGTTACTGTGAAGAACATCCAGATGTGTTTGATGACTAATATTGCTAGTATGTTAAATTCTCATTTAAACTAGCCAATTCCATTAATATAACAAACAAATTGAAGAGCTGTCAGCCATTTATTTTTTTCAAAAGATTACATAATTTAACATATCTAGTTTCTAATAGTTAATTCAAGCTGTAAGGCTAAGCTGCGATCTGGCCACTGTGGTTTGTTATTTGTGGTTTATGGCTTAGTAAATTGTACAGATCTAGTCAATATGATTTATTCCATAACCAGAGTTAAGGAAAACATCTTTGTACAATGTGGGTAGTCGGTCATAAATACAGAGGTTAGAGGCTTCTAAATAAGAATGCTTAGGTTGATTGTAATTAATTCATTTATACATGCAGTACAAACCTGAGATATTAATTTGGAAATTTCCTTAAATGTTTCAAAATGGTATGCAACATCTTAACATTTAGCATAGTTACAATTTTTTTTTAAAAAAAATATATACTTTGGTTTATTTATTTTGCAATAGAGAAGATGAAGAATGCATTGTAGTTTCATAGGCTATTACATTTATAAAACAACAGCATGTTGTTTAGCCTTTACGTGCTGGGATTAAATACCAAATTGAATTTTGTTTCTAGCAAAGTTAACCCTGTAAAGAGGGAGATAGGAACAATAAGAAAATGAATCAATAGTTTGGGTTTTCCTTTTGTGTCTCCCCCACCTCCTTTTTTTTTTTACAAAAATTGGCAGGTGAAACTTTTCACTGTTTAGAAAATTTTAACTTTTTATATGGTTACTGTGTAAACACCTTAAACTGATCTGGCTTTAAATAGCTTTTTCATTACCAATTATAATGCATTGAAGAATAGAGCTATAGTAAGTATTGGGACGCTGTCTCTCAATGGCTAAAATGCTGAGTTTGTTGATCAGAAAGGTTGGCAGATCGGCTATTTGAATCCCTCCCAATATTTGTCCCAGCTTCTGCCAACCTAGCAGTTCGAAAGCAGGTAAAAAATGCAAGTAGAAAAATAGGAACCACCTTTGGTGGGAAGGTAACAACGTTCCATGTGCCTTCAGCATTGAGTCATGCTGGCCACATGACCACAGAGATGTCTTCGGACAGTGCTGGCTCTTCGGCTTTGAAACAGAGATGAGCACTGCCCCCTTGAGTCGGAAACGACTAGCATGTGTGTGCGAGGGGAACTTCTACCTTTACCTTTAAGTATATCTTTAAATTTTATCACCAATAAATAGAATTGTCCCCGCAACCTGTTGCCAATTAAGCAACCCCAACTTTTCTATATTAACTGCCAGAAGTAGAATGGTTGCTTCTGCTGCTAGCAGTAGTAATAGGAGAAGTAGTTTGTTTTAGAGCAATTAAAGTAACAAAATTAATCAAGTGTCAGAAAATCCCTATTGACATAATAAGGAAAGTGAGTTACTGATAATTTCACCCACATCTTCATTGATATAAATTCCACAAATTCCCATTAGCTGTATTTAAGCAGTTCTGTCCTGGTTTATTAATTTGAGACATGCCATGTTATCTGTATATGCCTAAATTCAATTTTTAGCAATAGGAGAAGATTCATGCTGGGTTAGCTTATATGGGCCAGCACAGTATTTTCCACACTTGGCAAGCAGATGTCCCTAAGAAGCCTGTATCTCAATCTTGGCAGCTTGAAGATGTGTGGCTGGGGAATTCTGGGAGTTGAAGTCCACACTGTCAAGATTGAGAAACACTGCCTGGATGTTTGAAATGAAGGCAAAGAGTTATCTATCTTGTCTTCTCTAACCTCTGATGCTAGGAGATCTTTGACAGAAGAAGTAGCACTGGGCGGGTGACATGTTTTGAAGAAAACTCCATATGTCACCTTGAATCCTTCAGGTGAAAGGATGAATACAAATACATTCATTCAATACTGCACATACAAAGAGACACAAGTGGACTGGACACTTACGTGTACTTTGGACCAGCTATTAATGCAGGATGACAAATATAATTCAACAAATGGCTCTTTTTTAGCTGAAAAATATTACATTAATAGTAGACAGATATTGTATGAATTTTACCACTAATGCAGTGCCAAAGAAGCCCTCCCCTTCTTTAATAAGAAAGAGGTTGGCCTTAACAAAGTTAAAAATGTAACTTTTGTTAAGTGTTCAGAAATAAATCACTGATTGAATTCAGTGGTTGAAACCAGGATTTACAAACCAGAGTAGCTGGCACAATAAATTTAAATCAACTTAGATTAACACTTAGTGTGTGAACCCAGTGATTGTTGAACTACCATCTTCATGGAATCTTAAAAATGAACACTTACTGTGGCACCCCCCCTTCTCCCTCCGCCCACTTTTTCTTGACTTCTTTTTTTGCCAATACATAGCTATCTAATTAAAGCATTTGAAGAGGATTGGTTGCGATTCTTGGCAGAAGGAATTCCGAGTAGCTATGTGGAGTGGACAGGAATCAACCCTTCTAATTAAGCACTGCATTTATAGTGCCAGTGGAATGCAGCCTGAGTTTAGGAGGGCTGACTTCTTTGTGCAACAAGAACAGAAGATGACCTTGAAATCTAATGATCACCCTGAGGTTTGAAGGGCGTCTTTTGCCTTTCTTTCTGTAGAAAGCTGTGAGCTTCTTCAGTGAAGGAATCTTTTAATGGAAAATAAGGCTCGTCACTTCATCAGTTGCTTACCTCCAGCCCATCAAATCATTCTCACTGGTTTGGTACTTCTTACCATAACATCTCCACTGACATTGTACCTGTCTCTAGGGCTTGCGGAGGCATTTTATTCCTGGGTGAACACCAAGCACAAGCCCCTCTCCCCAAAACTGGAGAGAGAACAATAAATCCTGATTCTAGGAACGCTAGCCCATCTCCCCAGGTCCATTAAGGCGATCTAATGATAGGTCTTGTTGGCAAGAGTGGCAACAAAATATTTTAATGTCATTTTATGCTTTAATAAAAGCCTCCAGATATGGCATCTGCTCTGTGAAGTATTGACCTTCTCTAGAAAGCCATTCTCCTGTCACCTGTCCACTTCTTTCTCTTCTGCACTCAACATTCATTACCTGTTGAGCATATTCAGATCTAACTGGACTTATTTTTTGATTTGTGACAGGGAATGCCCATGTATTTGTTGTTGCATAATATAATCTTTATTAGGGTTATGCAAAACATTTCATATTATAACCATACAAGCTTAAAAAACAGTTGTGATCAAAATGGAGTGTTCTGATGTTCCAGGAGATGTTCCAGTCAGATTGAAACAACCCTGTTTCAAATTCAAAACAGATATTTCAAACTCAGGGAAGTAGTGTTTGGAGTTTGAAACCCTTCTGGAATGCTACAAAATCTAAACAGTTTTTTTTTTAGAGTTTTTCTTAACTTCAAATATTTGAAATGTTTTGTCCACAAGCAATTGCTAGTAAAATGTGCCTTAATATTTTGATTGAATAGAGCCACTTAAGTAAAACTATTATTCTTTACATCTCAGGAGTTTTTTAGGGGCCATTTTCAAGGGTTTTTTTTTTTTTTTGCCTCGGGGCTTCATATTGTATGTATAGCTAATATGTTAAGAATATACTGTTGAATCATGATTATATTTTCTTTACAAGTAAAAGAGTTTCCAATGCTGCTTCCTTGTGCTCTAATGAAGATTAGAGGGGTATGGGTGGGGCAAATAGAAAGATTTTTCAAAAATTATTTAGGGAGGGAACCTCCTTAAAAATGACTTGACTCTTCTCTCATTTGACTTTTTTGGTGGGTTGGTTCTTTTGACATGAACATCTGCCTCAATTCCAGGGATGCTAAATTTAATTGCCAAAAGATAAGTTGAAAACAAATCTGAGTCTACCATGGCAACCTGTTCCCTGTTATTTTCCCTCTTATGTAGGGAAGTCTCATAACCTCAGCAGTACTGATAAAGAAATGGCTTACTGATATATGCCAGTTCAAAAAACAGCCCATCATTTTTTCTTGCCTTGGCACTAATAATGGGAATTGTTTATTTATTTGATGTGAACTTACTTAATTGCTCTCTTTGTGACCTGTATTCTCAAGGGGAGCAGGTTCCAAATGTTTTTCTCACTTTTAAGTAGGGATTTCTACACTATGATCTTATGTTATGGAAAGGTGAGCTACTTTGTAATGTGAGAAAACCTTTGTGTGCCTGTGTGTGTGTGTGTGTGTGTGTGTGTGTGTATCTTGGTGATCTGTGGGACCTAATTCCCCAAAACCATGTATTAATGACAATGTGCCATATTTTCTCTATGAACCTTAGAGGACACCAATGCAGTGCTGCTTTGTCTTAGATTAGTGACCTGTCAGGTTGGCAAAATAATTGGACAATTGTCTGTCTTCTAGCACAGATTATTTTTTGACAAGCGATTAGATGGCCTGAAGCTGTTTTTCTCTCCTGTACTAGTTGCAAATGCCTGTTTTAGGCCATTTTAACAAGTGTCATAAATGTGTTTAGCCTCTTTTCCAGCACTTGTGAATATTGCACCTTGTTAAACATAGTATGTTTTCACTTGATAGGAAAATACATTAGTCATTGGAATAAATAGTTATTTCAATAAAAAATATTATCTCTGAGCTTGATTGCTTGTAGATGTTTCATAATCTACCTAGATAACATCATCAGCACTGATGATGTTACCTAGTCAAGTAATGAAACATCTAAAGAAATGTCTGCAGCAAACAATTTAGCCCAGAGAACACCAATAATTCCAAATAAATAATTGTAAAATTATAGGCAGAAACGTATATTGTGTAATTATTCCTAAAACAGACATTTAGGACATAATTGCACAACTCTGTGAAGTTTTCTATATTAATTACATCAATTATCCAATTCATTCTAGTGCTTCTCGTCCATAGCCAATTGTACATTCTATTGGTGCTTATTTAAGAGCCTGAATTTTGTATATAAATGGCTTTCATGTGTAGTAGAAGTACTAGTGTTGGGAAAAAAACTGAAAACAAGGAAGATCACTACCAGATTAGCCACTAAATAGAAACATAAGAAAACTGATGGCAGAAAAAGACCAAGCCTGCCCTTTGAGTTTTTGTTTTTTTATTTTCTTTTTAATTTATGTATTTTTTATTTTTGTCAGATGATGGACATATGTTTATCCCAAGCATGTTTAAACTCAGTTATTGGTGATTGATCCATTTCTTTTGTAAATTAGATTTTATGGCTTAGTGTATTGTGTGAATGGTTATGATTTATTCAATAATTGTAATTGGAGGATGAACATGATACAATAAGTACTTTTATATATGGTAGGTTTCTTTACTGTTCTTATTTTTTTGCAGTTCATCTTTAAAATAGTAATTAATGTTTCATTTGCCCAGCTTAATCCATAGTCATGAAATTACTGTTGGTCTCCTACCCAACTCTGAAACTGTCTAGCTTTTTTTTTTTCCATGGGCAAGATGCTGCATACAGAAGCTAAAGTCAAAAACTTTGAAAGGCATTTATTGCATGCTTTGAATGATATACTTGAGTCTTGAGACCATGATGACTGGAATGTTGGGGTGGGTAGGTCTACACACAGACATGCACAAGGACTCACAATAAGAAATTAGAGTGTCTTGAAACTGAATATGCATTCTTGGAATTGCAGAAGATGAATCATCCTACTTTCACCCACCATCCTTTGGTTTTAGAAACCCACTCCCTGGATTTATCAAAGATGTTTCTCCCACACTTTTCCTGTTCCTTCAGCTGTTCTTGTGTAACTACAGGCAACTTTTGTCTGGATGTTGCCATAGAGGTTCCTAATATTTCTTGGCCAACCTATGAGGCAAGTCGCTTGAAGGTACGTTACCTTGTTAGACCAAATATAAATGAAAGGGAATTGCACTTCCATCAACACATATAAGTAAATGCAGATAGAGTAATCTCAGTTTCCTTGCTTGTCACCTAGTGGGCAATTTGGAGGAGGAACCTTGTTTATCTTTTCTTCGATGTTATTCAGGTTTTCAAGGTCATACAACTGTTACACATTTAAAACTTTCAGAAGAGAGAGAAAGTCAGTCCAGGGTCAGAGAAGGAATTTGGGGGAGAAAGTAATTTTACACAAATATACTAAGGAATGCCTTTTTTTCAACATTATAAAAATGTTTGGGAGCTTTGGAATTTTAATTTGAATAACTGAATTACATAATTACTTAATTTAATTAAAACATAGAAAACAAAACTGCAGATATTATTTCCATTACATAGTGATGACAAGGTGCTAAAATGTACTGTTTTACCTTTGCTACAAGCCCATCTGATCTTAAAACTTGCATAATTAATATTATTAAGAAGCTGTCATTAGGGATTTTATTAATTTCAATTTAAAAGATCATCAGATTCAGCACTGACTGTAGATAGCATACAATTAAAAATGACACTTACTTATTTTAATAGTAAAAAAGTTAGAAATATTTTAAATAATTTTCTTCTCTAATGGTTTAAATTAACCATGAAATTATTATTTAAGATTATAATTTAAACTACAATAAAGTAATGCTTACCATGAAAAGAGTAAAAACTGTGCTGTTAACAAGTATGGGGAAATGCATACATAATATATTAGTAGCATCTTGCAAATCCTTTAAAAGTAATAAATTACATTGACAAAGTTTACTGAGACCTACAGAATATAATAAAAATGAGAATTTGTTATGAAGTTAGTAATAAGTATTTAGCTATATTGACCAAAAAACAGAGTTCACAGACTGAGTTTGACCATAATAGTGCCAATCTTTAAGAAGGTCCACTTGAACTTTTTGAACAGTTTATTCAGTGTTATGCACAAACTGTACGTGAAACATTTATACTGTAAAGTGCATTGGATTGAATGGAGATTAAAAATATTCTTGTTCTTGTAAGTGGAACTGGAACTGGTGTTGGGTCACCCTCTTGAAAAATACATAGCAACACCCAAGATAGCAATAGTAGATAGCAATAGCATTTAGAATTATATAGTGCTTCACAGTGCTTTATAGTCCTTTCTAAGCGGTTTACAGAGTCAGCATATTGCCCCAACAGTTTGGGTCCTCATTTTACTGACCTTGGAAGGATGGTAGGCTGAGTCAACCTTGAACCGTTGACAATTGGCAGGATTATCCTGCAATACTGCATTCTAGCCACTGCCACGCTACCCTACATGTCACATCTATTAATTTCAAACAGGCCTTCAGTAATTCCAGAAATAAACTATGGGACGAATTTAGAGGTACATTAGTTGACTAATAGTTGCTTATCCTGATCTATAAAATGCATAAAAATATCAAGCTGAAAAGTTTCTGAGTATATCCCCACCAGGAAAGAGGTCAAATAAGCTTGCCTCCTTTTTCACTTTTATATTAATTTCACCACCATTTTCTGACACTTCCATGGGACATCTTAGGTAGACAGGAAGCAGCCGTACTCTGTGGATGACTCTGGATTTTATCATGTCCCCAAGAACTAAAAGAAGGCCTTTTTATTCTCTGCCCCACTCTGTATCATTAGGTAGCACTGAACTATAACTAAACAGACTATAATGTTCTGAAAAAGCATAAAGTAGACTATAATTGGACAATAATTTGATAAGATGGCCTATTTTAACTTTCTTGAGATGACTTGTTTTTCAATTAAAAGGAAGAGACCTTACAGAATAACAGCACTGGAAAGAACCTTGGAAGTCTTCTAGTCCAACCCCCTTCCCAAGCAGAAAACCCTATAACATTTCAGACCAATGGTTGTCCAATATTTTCTTTAAAACCTCCAGTGTTGGAGCACCCACAATTTCTGGATGCAAGTCATTCTACTGATTAATCCAGAGGTGGGTTGCTTCCAGTTCGACCTGGTTCAGCCAAACTGGTAGTGGAATTCAGGCCTGGGTCGCAGAACCGGCAGTGACCCAAGCCTGACACACACATCCCGAACTGGTTTGCTCGACGCAATTGGTGTCGCTGCCATGTTGGATTTTAGTGACTGCACATGTGCAGTTTACTGTAAATTGTTCTGCGTATGCACGCAGAACAATTTCCATTGAACAGCATGGGTTTGGGAATCGGTAGTAAAACCGACAGCAACCCACCCCTGAATTAATTGTTCCCTCTCCTTATTTCTAGGTTGATACTATCGTTGATTAGTTCCCATCTGTTTCTTTTTCTTCTTCTGCTTCAGGTGCTTTGGAAAATAGGTTGACTTCCTCTTCTTTCTGGTCGTTACTTAGATATTGGAACTCTTCCTTCTTATATAAGGGCCTTCTAAAAGGCTCAAACAGTGCAGTAATTGTTTCATTTTTCTCTAAAAAGAGCACAATACTTTCTTGCTGCCATTAAGCATTTTATGGCCAAATCCCTAATCCATCTCTTTATGGAGTGGAATTAGGACTAGAAAGTCAGACATCCCTGTTTGAGTATAAGTCTTCGACATGACAAAACCAATGCATTCCTTTGAGATAGGGCTACCTACAGTTGCTACCAGATCTTGAGTAAGGATAGGTAATGATAGTTAAGGTTGAAATTTCTGCCAGAAGGCTAGTCCCTGCTGATGTTGACAGACTTTTACCATGTGCCCTTGCATGTTAGGGTAGAGCAGAAAATGGCATGATATTGGTTCTTGGGAATTGGCTGTGACCACATCAAGATATTCTGAAATGGAGAATAATTGAAATGGGGAGATAGAAAGATCAAAGCAGAATTTCTGCAAAGGTAGTTGCTAGCAACTTAGTGCTCATCTGCAAACCACACATTGCTTTAAACCACTTGTTCTCCCAAAATATTGGAGACATTTGGTTGCCCACTTTGCTATCTTCCCATCAGCAATTGCTGCCTGAGGTAGAAGGGAAAATACTTTTCACTTGCTAGGATGGAGAATGAGAAAATGCTTGCCCATGTTCTTCTGGATGTCACCTGTACACAGATGCTTGCAACACTTGCTAGCCCACTTGATCAGTGGTGGGATTCAAATTGTTTTACTACCGGTTCTGTGGGCGTGGCATGGCATGGCAGGGGAAGGATACTGTAAAATCTCCATTCCCTCCCCACTCCAGTGGAAGGATACTGTAAAATCCTCATTCCCTCCCAATCAGCTGGACTCAGGTGGCAGAGGATAGATGGGGCGGGGCCAGCCAGAGGTGGTATTTACCAATTCTCTGAACTACTCAAAATTTCCACTATCGGTTCTCCAGAAATGGTCAGAACCTGCTGAATACCACCTCTGCCATTGATGCAAAACATTCTGAATGTTCCGCATGGTATGTATGTAAATATCCAAAATTTACATGACAAGGAACAAGATTCTGCCAAACACTGAGATCCCACAGGATCATCCAACTTAGATAAAGATATTTTAGGATTTTTATTATATTAGTGAATTTATGGAAGTTGCTTAATAATGTTAATTTATAATTATAATGAAGAATATGATAAAACCAATAGGTATTAACCTTAAACATTTAAGTGGGGTAAATGCTAAAATTTCTATAGTAGATTAAAAGAATAGTATAATAAAATAGTATTTTTATGCTTTGTTCCACTATTAATGTAGGAATCTTATAGTGTGAGTTATTCTGTGAGTCTATATAATATGATCTGGATTCTACTATGGCCTTGCTAATCAGCTCCCAAATATTACTACATTGATCTTTCTTTGTTTTACTAGCTTGTAAAAAATAGGCAGCCTGCTATTCCCATACTTACTGCAGGGCGTAATCAGAATAGTCATCAATCAAAAATGCTAAAGTAGTGGATGATCTCCAAGGAATTATTCAATCCTGATGCTGAATGATTCTAGTGTAATATGAAAATTAAAAATAATTTCCTTTGGTATATAATTGATTTTTGGTGACTTTATCAATATGTCCATGCATTTTTCTTGGCAACAGTATTGCTGTATGTGTGTGTTTGTGTTTGTGTGTGTATGTGTGTGTGTGTGTGATTACCCCTTCTATATAAGATATTAATCCCTAAGAGCAGGGGCGTCACTCGTGTTGTCACGGTGGCGTCACGTGACACATCAGGACTTTCCCCTCTTTGTTAAACCGGGCAGGGCGGGGCTAGCATATGATGCATCTGGCCTAAGGGCCGCGAGTTTGACACCCCTGCCTAAGAGTATTGTTTTACAGAAGGTACGCATTCTCTAATTTTTAAATGATTGTCCTCTCTTGTTTATATTCTGCTTGTATTCTTCAAGTGATTCTTTTAGTAGGTTTTGGACACCCAGTTAAAAATAAGCTAGGTTGAGCCCATAAAAGTAAATTCCAATCACTTTTGTCTTGGAATATTATATTTCTATACCATTAGGGCATTTTAATGATCACGTTGTTCCAATGTCCTTTGTTATTAGCCACTTTGATTTATATAATGATATAGGATTCGGCAGCGTCAGAGTCTCTGGACCGGATTGCGCCACTACGGCCCCTCTGGGTCAGCGGCTCCCGGAGGCCTCCTTGGTTCACTGAGGAGCTCCGGGAGATAAAGCGCCGGAGGAGACGCCTAGAGCACCAGTGGAGATCCGATAGGTCCGAACCGAACCGAGCACTTTTGACAGCATGCACCAAGGAGTACATCCGGGCATTAAGAACAGCTAAGAGAACACACATTGCCACCTTGGTAGCGTCCGCCGAGTCCCGCCCAGCCGCCCTGTTTAGGATAACCCGCTCCCTCCTAAATAGAGGGAGACGGGGGACCCCTTACAGGGTAGGGCTGAGGAGTATGTTCAGTTCTTGGCGGACAAAGTTGCTCGGTTTCGGTCGGACCTGGACTCCACCCCCGCAGATCCAGCCGAGACACAAGGGAATGACTTGGCAGACCATCTCTGGGTTGAGTTTCAGGATGTTGCCTCCGGGGATGTGGACAAGGCTGTGCGAGCTGTGAGTGCCTCCACCTGTATACTGGACCCGTGTCCCTCCTGGCTGGTTGCCAACAGCAGTGAGGTGACACGAGGCTGGATCCAGGCGGTTGTTACCGCCTCTCTTCGGGAGGGGTACTTCCCCACCGCGTTTAAGACGGCGGTGGTGAGACCCCTCCTGAAGAAACCGTCCTTGGATCCAGCTGTTCTTAATAACTACCGTCCAGTCTCCAACCTCCCCTTTGTGGGGAAGGTTGTTGAGAAGGTGGTGGCCTTCCAGCTTCAGCGTACCTTGGAGGAAGCTAACTATCTTGACCCCTTCCAGTCAGGCTTCAGGCCCGGTTACAGCACAGAAACCGCTTTGGTCGCATTGACCGATGATCTCTGGAGAGCCAGAGATGGAGGCCACGCGTCCATCCTGGTTCTCCTTGACCTCTCAGCGGCTTTCGATACCATCGACCATGGTATCCTTCTGCGATGACTGCGGGAGGTGGGGGTGGGCGGCACTGTTCTGCAGTGGTTCTCCTCCTACCTCTCGGACAGGTCGCAGTCGGTGTCGGTGGGGGGGCAGAGATCGTCCCTGAGGCCCCTAACTTATGGGGTGCCGCAGGGTTCGGTCTTATCCCCCTGCTGTTTAACATATACATGAAACCGCTGGGCGAGATCATTCGGAGGCACGGGATAAAATACCATCAATACGCGAACGATACACAGTTGTATCTGTCCGCCCCGTGCCAACTCAATGAAGCGGTGGACGTGATGAACCGGGGTCTTGAGGCTGTTAAAGACTGGATGAGAGCTAACAAACTGGTACTCAACCCGGACAAGACCGAGTGGCTGTTGTGTTTTCCTCCCAACAATTTGGCTGACGTTCCATCGCTCAGGCTGGGGGGTCAAAATTTATACCCCTCAGACAGGGTCCGCAACTTGGGAATCCTCCTGGACCCACAGCTGAGTTTCGACCACCACTTATCAGCTGTGACCAGGGGGGCATTTGCCCAGGTTCGCCTGGTGCGCCAGTTGCGGCCCTACCTGAACCGGGAGGCCCTCACAACAGTCACTCGAGCCCTTGTGATCTCTAGGCTGGAATACTGCAATGTGCTCTACATGGGGCTGCCCTTGAAGAGCATCCGGTGACTTCAGCTAGTCCAAAATGCAGCCGCGCGAGTGATTGTGGGCGCACCACGGTTCGCCCACATAACACCAATCCTCCGTGAGCTGCGCTGGCTACCTGTTGGTCTCCGGGTGCACTTCAAGGTCCTTCTTACCATCTATAAAGTGCTCCATGGTAGTGGATCTGGCTATTTGAGAGACCACCTTCTGCCGATTACCTCCCTCCGTCCCATCAGATCGCATAGAGTAGGCCTCCTCCGAATTCCATCCGCCAGTCAGTGCCGACTGGCGACTACGCGGAGGAGAGCCTTCTCAGTTGCAGCTCCGACGCTATGGAACAATCTCCCTGTGGAGATCCGCACCCTCACCACCGTCCAGGCCTTCCGCACAGCCCTCAAGATCTGGCTATCCCGTCAGGCCTGGGGATAAGACTTTACTCTCGCCCCTCCCGAATGTTGAATGAATGTTGGGTTTTTTATTGCTAATTATTTTTATTCACATTTTCTTTTTGTGTTTTGTCCTGCACTCCCCTCCCCTATTATTGTAAGCCGCCCTGAGTCCCCTCAGGGAAAAGGGCGGCCTATAAATGCTTAATAAAATGATTAAAAAAAATGATAGGATAAATGAATCGGATTTTAAGACTTTTTTAGACAGAAGTAGAAGAAATTGCAATGTAACATATGCTTCCTGTTTTGATAGGAAATATTACATACTATATTCCAGTACGGACACCACATTGACTGCTTCCTACTTGGATGATGTCATGCTGCACAAGCAGAAACAAAGCCCCTGTGGTATGGTACAAATATACACAAAAAGGATGCTTGAAAGGTCTCATTAAATCTATAGGTCCAGACACAGCTTGTTTTATATCAATAACAATGTGTTATTGTAACTATTTTACTTCAATTGGAATGGATAACTGTTTGAGATAAAAAAATGAAGAGTGAATGGAATTTAAAAGCTTGGAAGTTTCCTAATAAATATACTACTACCGTATAGACTTTGGACTTTTACAAATATATAAAAATTAGAATAGAATAGAATAGAATAGAATAACAGAGTTGGAAGGGACTTGGAAGTTTTCTAGTCCAATTCCCTGCTTAGGCAGGAAACCCTATACTACTTCAGATAAATGGTTATCAATATCTTCTTTAAAACTTCCAGTGTTTGAGCATTCACAACTTCTGGAGGCAAGGTGTTCCACTGATTAATTGTGGAATTAATTGAAATTTCTCCTTAGTTCTCAGTTGCTTCTCTCTCTTGATTAGTTTCCATCCATTGCTTGTTGTCTTACCCTCAAGTGCTTTGGAGAATAGCTTGACCCCTTTTCTTTGTGGCAACCCCTGAGATATTGGAACATTGCTATCATGTCTCCCCCTCCTTCTTTTCATTAAAGTAGACATGCCCAGTTCAGGGGTGGGTTCTGACAGTCACTACTGCAGGTTTGCTTGTGGGTGCACTGTGCGCTCACGCTTGATATGCAGAGCAATAAAATTGCTCTGTGCAGAGGCAAAAAAAAAAGATGGTGGTGCATATGGCACCACTGGGAAAACCAGTTTGGGGGTGTGACAGGCCTGGGTCGCTGCCAGTTCCAGCGACCTAGGATGCCAAACTACTACCGCTTCAGCCAAACTGGTAGGAACCCACTACTGATTCAGTTCCTTCAACCAGTCTTCATATATTTTAGTCTCCAGTCCCCTAATCATCTTTGTTGCTCTTCTCTGCACTCTTTCTACAGTCTCCACATCTTTTTAAATTGCTATTGTTGATTTTCATTTTTTCTTAAATTTACTAGAAGCTAATATTGAAATTGTCATTACAGCTGAACTTTATAAGAGCAAGCATTTCCTACAGACTGCTTATGTCAAATATTTAATAGAATAATATTTCTTATGAGGATTTTCACACTTCTCTTCAGGGGTGAGGTGATATCTTTGTTCATCAACACTTAGATTCTCAAACCTATTCATTCTGAAATGTGTACCAGCTAAAAAATGTGAGATATTTGAGAGTCAAGTTATGAGTGGTGACAGCAGTCAGTTTTTTATCCATGCTTCCCCCAGTTCCTGTGGATAATGAATAAGGTGCAGGCTACTTTTTCCATCCAAAGAAGGGAAATGAAGAGATATGAAGAGACACTTCTCACTTATTTTTCCACTCCATTTTATGTCTTTTCTGCTGACTTTAATATTTGAGCAAGGAGGGCAAAGGATAGCGTGGGAAAGAAGGGTTTTAGAGAAAGGGCTTGAAAAAGCTACCTGATTGCACCAAAACTAGCCATTTTATCTTACTAAAGGAAAATGGACAGTCTCTGTCCTTGTTTCTCATCTTTGGATTTGATTGAGTAAGCCTGCAGAAAAGTGTCAAGCCAATGAAATGAGAGGTTTTAGTAAAAAAATAAAAGCATACATGTTGCTCACTTGGTTTTGGTTCGTGAGCTCTGACCTTCCCTGGAGCCCCAGTTTCCCACAGATTCCACAATAAGACGTCTTGAAAAGAAATTATTTTGCAATATAAATAAAATTGACAAATGAGTCTACTCTAATTAACTTGGTTTGTAAGGAAGAGAAAAGGTGTAACTTAGTAAATATAACATAATGAGTTCTTTTTTGGTTTTTTGCTTTGAACAACTTAATGCCTCTCCCTTTAGGCAGTTTAAATATCATCCAAGACTTACTTGGAGATAAATCCCTAAAAATTATTTGTGGGACGGCCTGTGCCTGATTACATCTGCCTGTCCCATCAGATCTGGCAGAAGAGGCATGCTATAGGTCCCATCAGTTAGGGAACTAGGTGGACCCCAGGAGTCTGAACTTCTCTGTTGTGGCCTATGGAACATTCTATTCCCCCCCTTCCCAAAAATGAGATCATCTTTATTCTACTTATTTTCTGGAAGTCCCTCAAGAACTGTCTGTATCTTCTGGCTTGGGAGTCTCAGGGAACTATTGAAATCTTGAAGTGACTCCCTTGCTGATCCAGCTTCTTGTGTGTTTTGTGCTTTTTAATTTTTTTTATTTGACTGCCTTTGACGTACGTGTGTGTGTGTGAATGCTGCCCAGAGTCACTTTTTGTAAGATGTACGACTTTATACATTTGATGTATAAATGAACAAAATAAAGTAGAAAAGGACAAGTCACATTGTCTCCAGTAGTTTTACAAGCTTAGTTCCCATTATCTAACCGATTGGACATAATAGACAATTGCAGTGTGGCTTGGCAGTTCTTTGTAAAGGAATTATTATGCATATTTATGTTACTAAGTAATTTCCTACAAGTTTTGGATTTCCTTCACTTTCCGTAATCCCCACCCTGATCCAGTGAGGTTAGCCAGCCTGTAGTTGAAGTGTTTTCTTGTTCTACGATGATGTTGTATGATAATATGTAGCACACACTTGCCTCTCTATATGCTATTATGCCATGTAGGACTTACAGTTCTTGACGAGATGGTGGAGGTTGTAGGCCAACACACACATAAGAAATAAGATTGAAAAGGGCCAGCATAATCTGTTGGAGAAATCCTGTTGAAGCATACTGGGCAAATTGATGCTACCTGTCTCCCCATTCTTAAAAAGGACTTTTAGAATTGGGCTGTTCACATCTTAAAAGGATGAGAGGACTGATCTTAAATCTTTCCCCCTCACCAATATTTTTTTCTCTGAAACTCAACTCACTGCTTTGGATTTAGGTTTACCTCCCTTGCCTAGTTTAAGATTTGAAGAGGGAAAACTGTCTGGAGAGCCAAGGTGGCGCAGTGGTTAAAAGCAGCACTGCAGGCTACTGCTAGATCAGCAGGTCAGCGGTTCAAATCTCACCGGCTCAGGGTTGACTCAGCCTTCCATCCTTCCGAGGTGGGTAAAATGAGGACCCAGATTGTTGGGGGCAATATGCTGACTCTCTGTAAACCGCTTAGAGAGGCCTGAAAGGCCTATGAAGCGGTATATAAGTCTACTGCTATTGCTATTGCTATTGCTATTGGAGGGGAAAGGGTGAAATAGGCATTTTTTCTCTCTCCCTTCCCCTCTGCATTTTGCACTGCTGATGGTCCTTTCCTGAGGTCATTTTGCAAAGGGGAAGAATCCAGATAGAGTTTATTGTTCACAGTTGTGGTATTTCCTGGTAGGTTGCCTGACTGATCAACAGGTTCATTTTCAGTAAAGCCCTGACTTAGACTAAAATAAACCTGACCAGTGGGATGGGAACAGGAGTGTATATTCAGATTCATTCCCATTATTTTAGGACTAGATCTCACCTAGCAACCTGTTGTTCTTTTGCAATCATCTTTCCACTTTTTAGGCCGGTCTATTTAATGCGACACAATGAATTGGTTACAATAAATGTCATGCTGCAACAGTGCACTGTCTTACTTCAGACTGCAGGTGGCCTGCAAGAAGAAAAGTAGCCCATGAAAGAGTTTGTGTACCATGCTTCTGGATTACTGCATTTTTTTAAGCATGGAAAAACACTGTATAATGGATGCCCCTTCCGATCCCTGAAAAATGCCTCAGTTGTACTATAGTACAGATGTTGGCAGGACTATATTTCCAAAAGAGGGTCATTTGTGCAAAACAGTGTTTTTCTGATGTACAACAGAGATTTGATTTTCACAACTCTCTTTATTACTCCAATCCAAGGCTTTTCTGATGCAGAACAGAATTTCGTTTTCAAAATATTATTGTGGCATGGTGCCCAGACAGAAATCCAAACAAAACAGAGTGGAACTACATTCAACTTCTTGTAATCTGGAGAGTGCACGGAATTTATAAAGATATCTGGAAAAGGAAACATGTATGTCTTTTGCAGTTTCTCTATAACGCCTGTGTGTACTTAGCATGCATGGTTTTGTCTTTGAGACAAGCATTTGCTTCTGTCAGAGTTAGCCAAATATTTTCAGAAAGTCTGTAAGCCTTTCACATTTGAGTTTTGACCACTACATTAAAAAAAATTATTGCTTATGAAATGTAACAAAAGCTAAAGAGGGAGGAAAAAGAAAACATGTTCACACACACAAAAGCACATAGACATATATAAATTCAATTTTAAAGCAGCAGATTAAACCTTGACCACATGCATGACACTTGATTGCAAAGAATTGTGTTTTTTGCTACCATCTGGAGGTCACCTGGATTTTTGCTGCTATGATCTCTTAATCTATTTGATTTATTCTGTTTTATTTGTGTGTGTTCTAGAAGAGAAGCCATTTTTCTCCAGATAAAATTAAAACTTGGTGACAGTACTTTCAAATGGAGTAGGAACCAACTATTTAGCCGGATTGTAATTCATTTGAGTGGAGTCGAAGATCAAGCTGGTCTGTTTACCCATCTAACATTAATAAAGACTATTATTCTCCATTACTGAGCAACGAGCTGCCAAATTAAACCATCTGGCTATGCTCAGTTTTTCTTTTCAGAACACCAATTAACTGCAACATAAGTATTATTTCTACTGTTGTCTTGTTTTAATTGTAATTTCATCCATTCTTCTTTTACTATATAGCATTGCTTACTAACATAACATTTTTGCTCAAATTAAATCAATAACATATTTGACATTTAACAGGTTACTCATATTTTGGGTTGTTTATCATCACTGATGATAACAATGGTTAACCATGGATCAGCACTGCATGAACAATTTATTCCCAAGAAGAGCCTAGGAATTATATTGCATGATCTGAAGAAAAAGGTCCTAGAAAAGAATGAGAAAAAAATCCCTCACTAGTACATTTGTTTGTTTCTTAGAAAAGTAAAGCAAAAGATAGATTTGGAAACATTTTTAAAAGATACACAGAATTGTAAAAATATATAAGAAATTTATTTATATCAAGAAATTCACATATTGAAAATTATATGTGAAAGGGCTGATCAACGATCAGTTTTCACAAGTTCATAAAGATGAACATATTTAAAAAGAATCAGAAGAAATGGAAATGGTTGATACAAAGAAGCCCCCCAAAAGTAGGAAAAATGAAGATAAACATCAGTGCTTAAACCTCAGCAGCTTCATTTGCAATAACATCAACAAAAGTAATGTAGTTTAATTATTATCTCAGTAAATTACATATTTCAAGTTGATATAACCAACATTATTTTAGGAGTAAAACAAGTTATATGTAATATACATTATAAAATAACAAATTGACCTGATGTCAACAAAGGATGCTAAGAAAAAGTATGCTCCCCACTCTTAAGATATATTTTTCTAGGAAACAAAGGACAAATGCTTTTCCCCATTTACTTCAAGAGATTTGGGAATATTACATCTGTAACATGATCCTTAAGGGGGATGCTCCCATTTGTTTAGCAATGGGTTCAGTGGATGGGTTCATGCATGGTGATAAATCATTTGATTGTTTTTAGTTTAGCATGAAATTTGGCCTAGCAACTGTGGCATGATGTTATATGCAAAGTAGATTCCATGGCTTATTCAACCAAGGTTTAAATCCTAGCTTAATATGACATACGTCAGCACTCACTGCTAGAGGACTCAGTTCTTTCTCTCCAGATGGTCTGGTGCCAACACTTGACCTAGACTTGTACTTCTTCCAACTGGCCAGCAATTTTTTTCAGCATTGCTTCGTGCAGCTGCTTCTACTTTAATTCTTAAATAAAACATGGTTTACGAATGGAGGGGCCTGTGGCATTCGTTGTGAGGACTTCAGCAGTTTTATTTGCAAATCCTGGCCTTATACTTTACATTCTACTGTATATGAAATATGTTATATTTGAAATATTCAAAGGTTTTTTTTGAAAGACAGTAATGAGTTACTGCTCTGCTAAAAAGCTGAAATATTTGGGCTTTCAAGCCATGAAATCCAGTGCAGTTATACAAATATTTTGGGACAAATAGTTTCAGAAAATGACTATAAGGGAGAGAAAATCCAGACTATTTAGCGTAGCCTCCCAAATTTAATGCTTTCCAGACATGTGACACTAATTCCATAACTGGAAAAGAGCCAGCTGCTGTGACAACCATAGGTTTCTCCCAAGTAAGCTCTGGATATGGTTTTCATTTAGAAACAATATCTGATCTGAAGTTAATATCTCATGTCCTGACCAGACCAGTGTCTGACTGCATTGAAACTCACATCCATCACTAAACATTGGTATCCATGTGTTGGTATCTACTAGCTAGTGATGTCTATCTGTGGACAAATTGACCAGGTATGCCCTTTCTGGAGTGCTATTTTGTAGAAGTTACCAATGGATTTCTGTCCCCAGTTCAAGGTCCTATTACTAATATAACCCTTTATGTCTTGGTTTGTTGTTACCTATGGGACTATCTGCTTTGAGTAGAATCTGTCGACCCTACGTAGTTGAGACAAGAAAGAATGCTCCCAGTATCTATCCTGAGAGAGATTAGGTGGTTTCATTAGCTGAAAATCACTCATGATGAGTGTATAGCTATTGTGGTTTTTTTTTAAGTAGTCACACTTTGTAACTCAAATTGTGCTTTCTCTAGATCATCAGAATATCTTTGAACTCTTACTTTCCAGTTCCTCTCCCCCTTCTTTATCTTTCTTTAATCTAGATTTTGCTTCTATTTCTTTCTATTCTATTTTTTCCTGTGCCTTTCCATCTGATTTATTTTACCTCTTTCTAAGAATGATGATGAGAGAAAGGTGTGTATAAACCTTTTCGTTCTTTTAAGTCAAATGTTTCAGAGGTAGTAGTCAGTAGTGGTTGATTGGAAAAACTGATGCCATCGAACGGAAAAAAATAAAAACCGGAGCTCTGTATTCATTCCCCCAGGTTTGTTAATTCTCCATCCTTCTTTTAATAGCTCTCTATGCGTCAAAAAGGTTGGAAAAGATCATATGTTCTTTGGGAATTCAAAGAGTATATAAATAGATATGGCCAATTCTTTCCAACCATCTCTCTCTCCATTAGTCCAATTGTAACCCAGTCACAATTACTACTGTTAAAGTAGTAAATGACAGATCTAAATGTTTGGCATGACCATTAAGGAACTATTTATGTGAGTGCTTGAGACCTATTCAATATTCTATCCCATCAGTTAAAAAATACTGAAGTATCCTTATTCATTGGCAATAGAACTCAACATTACATTCAAACAGAAAAATCTAAAAATGTGTCAATTAAGGTTGTAAAGGCCTTTATTCTTATTGATTGTAATTGGAAATTAGTAATCTTTGCCTTCAAGTCATCTGAAACTGAAGAACATAAATATTGCTCGATGTGGTCAAATATTGCTATTAATCACCCACCTACACTCTATTGTGTCACTTGGTACATAGCATTCTCTCTACTGGCTTATTTATTTTAAAAAAAACAAGGATGAAAAATAGACAAGCAAAGAGAGAGAAAGAAGTCAAGAAGGAAGCTAAATAAAAAGAATGACTTTTGACTTTCTTTGGTACTGATATAGATTAAAAAAATACATCAAACTGTTATTCTAAAATTAACTAACGCTCACATTATTTCTATAATCCCATGTAATTCTTATGAAATCCCAAAAGCATAATTTCATTTATTTTATTTCTCACAAAAAGTCTAAGATGGTTTCCAGGTAGAAATAAAATTGGTCAAAGTCTCTCAGTCCTATCTGTCTGTCTCCCTTTTTCCTCATGCATGTTTTCTTTCTTTTATTGTAACTGTGATCCTCTTCCCAATTAGTTTCTTGTTCTTAAATGAAAAAAACATCTCCAATCCATTTAAATTTCCTCTTCACAAATTAGATCACTTCTGTGCAAAACCCTCAGGATTTCTTTGCCCTGAAGCTATTCCAAATTTTCTACTTCACTTTTCATTTCAACTCTCTTACGCAAATGAATGTGGCATGTCATTAATTTTTTAATTATTTTTATATTTAGTATACCTCTGGATGATTTAGAGAAATAATGCTGTGATTCATGGAGTTGATTTGCCTTGTGTCTTCTTACACAAGAACTCCCTGCCAGTGAAACATCTGTGTACAAACTATATTTCATTTCTAGAATATTGTTTATTTCCTACCACTCCATTTTTTTCTTGGCAAGGTTTTTTTGGGTGGATCATGCTGGACGATTTTAAAGGTCTTGATTTCTCTCCCCATTTCCTTGTCAGAAAATTGTCTAACACATACATTTATTTTGAAGCAAGTACACATCTGCTGAAGTCAAAATTTTGTTTAACTGAGCTGCTTTCTTATAGTACTTTTGCAACAATAAGCCTAGTCCTGGGTGAAAATGGGCAATGGGCAATGGGGAAAAAATCTTGTCAGCGTAATTGAAACAATAGATTGAAAAGAGCTGTAGAAATCCAGATATTTCCGGAAGCTTCTTTTCTGTTGTTCTTTCGTTGGTTGTAAATCCTTATATCTGTGCCTGGGATTTCTATCAATTGTGTAACTCTTTAGAAACCCATATTGAAATAATATGTTATCTTTAGCTCCAAACAGCTTCTTTTAGATGTATGCATGCTTTCCTGGACATTGGAGAAACTTTGCAGGACATTTTTTTTAAAGGCAGACATAACAACTTAGGAAACTCTAAATCTTTCATTTCCAAACTATGGAAACAAACCAATCATCATAGAAATTAACATACAATATTTATGATATAAAATAAAAATAACTATTTATGCATGTAGTCTGCTTAAATAGTAGCCAACTTTAAGTGATAAATTTTCATTTTAATGTAAATAGTCCACAACTTGATGTAACAAGAAAACTGTCTTCCAGTAAAACAACTCCAGTAGAGGGCTCTTGGGAAGGTTTGGGGAAGAGAATTTATTTCATCCCGTCTCAGGATATTTGTTGATAGTGGGGATAATCACCACAAAAGGCAACAGTACACGATGTATTGACTGTAATGGTTTATTGAACAGAAATTTGAATACAGTAGTCCTTTTAATTTCTCAGTTCTAGCACAATTAATGAGAAGTGCAGATCACTGATCAACACAATTTTCCCATTTAATGTAAGCAGAGAAGCTCTCTAAATTATTAATTAGTTAATTAACATAAATTGTTTTGTAGCTAGCAGATTTCAGAAAGATTTCTCAGCATGAAGAAAGCCGCAACAAGAAGCAACAAGCAAAAAACAGCATATAAATCAGGAAGTTATTGACCGAAAAAGCGCTCACAAACTATTCGCACACCCTTATGTGTTTCACATGCTTCTCCCACATTACCCTCTAAGATCCTCTTCATTTACTATTTCATAAACTGAAGTTGGTTTTCTTCAGTCATGTCATAGAATATTGTTGCAATCTTAGGTCAATTTGGGAAGAGGCTAGCTGTTCTTGAGAAGTTAATGATCATAGAAGTTCATGTCCTGACTCTTTTATCCATCAGTCATACTTTGATCTTCTCCTGGTTCTTGGCAGTTCATTGTTTTAATTCACTGTAGCATGCTGTTGCATGCACCTGTGTGTTCAGGTGGACTGCATATACTTCTTTAGTTTTGAATATTCATCATATCGTTCATTAAGTTCAGTATCCATAATGATCACTAGAAAAGATCATTTGCTGGCCAAGCCTGCAAAGAGGTTATATTCCATTCAAATACAGATTCTCTTTGGCTCACCTAGGCCAGGGCTTCCATAGGTCCAAAGTACCCCTCTAACAGGGGCCATCTGCATTTGCTTCTCATGATTGGCTTCTGAAACAGCCAATCATTTTCCTTATGTCCACAGGGGTTTAGGCAATTCTGTGGCTGGGTAGGGGCAAATCTAGACATGTGTAACTTATAGTCTAAAATAAGCACAATCCTATTTTTTTTCAATAGAATAATCTAATTCTGAACTAGAGTAATGTCGTTAAATTGGATGGGTATGATCAGAGCTGTGACATTTAGTTGATCAGTTAGCTTTATTTGCAAAAATCACAATAGATTAAAAAGATGCCCCTTATTAAACTAGCCCAACAATTTAATATATCTAAAAGATTCCACCAAGACCTTTGGAGATGAGACAGGCTCTGCTACGTGACAGAGGCTGAGGAACATTTCTTCAGAGATGACAGTTACTAATATTACTGGGAATTAATTAGCATAAGATCCTTCCAGATGAGGCAGTATTATAAAGATTTGTCTTGCTTAGCCACAGTTCCAGAACTTTAATGGGATGCAGACACCATCCCCTTTTGTTATTCTCTTGTCTTTTCTCACCATATCTTCCACTTTTTTCTTTTCAGAAAAAATATATTAAGGAAAGAAAAATACAGTTTTCATTGCTAATGCAGGTGGTTCTCAACTGGAAGCAATCATAGCCTGCAATCTTGTACTTTAGAGTTCACCTTCCTGGGGGTTTGCCAGATGTGTGAATTTCAACTTCCAGAATTCTTCACCCAGCTTGTCCATTGATGAGAATTCTGGAAGTTTGAAGTTCACATGTCTCGAGTCTTTCAAATATTTTTCAAACATGTTTTTTTTATTCAGTGATGGATAATCACATATCCAAATGGAATATCTACCATGTTAGGTAGTGCAGACATAAATCCTTCAGCATTTGTGAAGTTTCAGCCTTATTACTATTTTCTTACTTCTGAAAGACAGGTTTTGCCTTCGTATACATGCCGTGGTTTGTTTTGACAGGCAGGAGGCCTTAATTCTATGAAGTCCCATTTATGTTGTAAAGTAATACAGTTCTGGAGGTCAAAAGGAGTAGCTCATTTTTAAAATAATTTTATTTTTTAAAATTCCCTTGCTGAATTGTTGCCAAAACAACAAACATTAGTTTAGTACAATGAATCAAGAATTGAACTTACATTTGGGAGAGTCATATGCAATTTATTTATTTATTTATTTGAGACTGTCTAACAAACTGTGGCAAACTAGCTTTAGTCAGACTGTTCTGTGTTTGTGTGTGATTGAATGCAGATGTTCTGAAAGAAGCAGAGCAAAATAGAAATGGAATTAGCACTATCATGCCAAATGTACATCATAATGTACAATATAAACATGGATATAAAAGTTGGACATTCATCTTAATATCAAGATATGCTGGTCTTGTATATGGCGGCAACTTTCAGGTCATTTATGAGGTTATGGATGATAAATCATCATGCTATGTTTTGTTTATTGATTTTAAAGTAGTGCACTTATCTACAGGGTTTTGGTAGACAGCCTTTTTATTCCTGATAAATTGCCAAATGGCCTTGGTTCAGTTGTACTGATGCTGTATAGTATTGATTAGCACATATAGAATTGGAGACGGATCCTCTTGAATGTTTGTTCTCTTACCTTAAATGGTCTCTTGGAAGCTGTAGACAGGTTGGCACTTTAATGTTCACATTTATATTTGACAGGTACAAATTGCGTTGAACTTCTACGAATGGATTTGACTTTTGTGCAGAGTTCTAAAGAACATTATTTTTGTCCATAGGAATAAATAGAACCTATTTATTTTTTTAATTTATTTAATTATATGACTACATATAATTAAAGCTGTCCCACCCACAATATATCTCTGGTTATTCAAAGTAAAGTATCAATATGCAGATGATGCTTATCTTGGACCAAGTAGGGAAGGGGATAGAAATCCTGATTCCTTGTAGACTGCCAGGGCCTGGATATGGACAAATAGATACAAATTCTTTTCAACCAGGTCAGAAAGTTGCAGCAGCTCTGAAAAAAAGTGATTTATGACTGTTTTTGACAGTTAGGGCTGTTACAGCTTTCCCGCAGTCACATGATCAAAATTCAGATGTTTGGCAACCGGTATGCATTTATATGTCCTGGGTCATGTGCTCTCACCTTTTGCGACTTTCTGACAAGCAAATTCAGCGAGGAAGCCAGATTCATTTAACAACTGTGCTACTAACTTAACAACTGTGGTGATTCATTTAACAACTGTGGCAACTGTGTTTGCTCATACAATGGAGCAAAATTCACTTGACCATGAATTGTGAATTCTCATGCTTAGCGGAGAAATTTTGGGCTCAATCGTGGTCATAAGGGCTTCCTGTAGATAGGTCTGTAGAATTTGCAATGATAAAATGCAGCAAAGAATGTCCACTAGGATCACTTATATGAAAATTAAACAAACATTTGTAAAACATATGCTATTGTGAACTTTAATTAACTGTAACACTGAAATGTAATATGTGTGTATGATATAGAAAGGATTGCAAGCAAAAAGGAATTAAAAGTAAATTAACTAAGGTGAATAAAAATAGTAAGCTAGCTGATATGTATTAATAATGGAAGGTGAAATGATTATGCCGGGTTACAAATGAGAAAAATATTAGTTGGAAAAGTTATCAGAAGAGGGGAAAAATGGAGGGAAAATTTGGAAATACTTCTAATAATATATAGTTAAAATTACAAGATGAGACAAAATATGGGTGCTTAATGATGTTTAAGTATGCAACAGTATTATGAGGATAGCGGGAAATTTGAATCTGTCTTGCACTGCATCCAAAAAAGAGGTTGTTGTGGGGGGGGGGGGGGAGAAACAAATGGAATTCGTATAAAGGTAAAAGAAAAAGAAAAGAAAAACTAGCAATACGGAAAATATCCTTTTTCTCTTTTTTCTTTGGGAATATAATTATTAATGCCACTGACATTAAATGTGGTTTGCTAAAAGGCAGAAATACACTATATAAAATAGAGAATGGAAGGGAGATAAAGAGAGAGAAAGGAGATAGGAGGGGAGTAGAAGGGAGGGAAAGATGAGAGAGAGAAGGTATGGAAAGAGAGAAGAGGGAAAGAGCAAGGGGAAGTAGAGAAGAGAGAGTGGGCATGGGAAGAAAGAAGGTAGAGAGGAGGAGAGTTGAAGATGAAATAGACTATAATATGGTGTATGGAAAGCAGAAGAGCAAATAAAAATTGAAGAGGCTTAATGGCAAGAGGAATTGATATATTATTGAATATTCAAAAAATGTTTGTTAAGATGTATTGGTATACTTTGGATTATATTACATATATGTTAAAAATTAAAAACTTTTAGAAAAAAATAAACAAATATATGAATGCCATGATTATTATTAATCATGGTATTCTGGAATCAAGCAACTAAAAGGTGCTTGGATCCTTGAGTAGGAAGCATTTATGCTCATTTCCTGCCTGTGGGCTTTTTGAGACATCAAGCTGTCCAGTATAAGAGCAGAGTTTGAAATTAAATATGACTTTGACCTTAATTTAACATTTTGTTTGTTCTTGTTGATGCTCATAGGTCAGTACTTCCATAGGAGGGGAAACCTTTTGTATTGTATCTAAAATGGGAGATAACAGAAGAACACACATCAAACCAAGAAAATAAAAAAGTCAGTTGTATAATAAACATAAATTTTATTACCCAACTTCAATGGTGCCTAATTTCAAGGGGAGGAAAAACTCCTTTTTAATATTATTTTCACTGTTTCCTGAAGGTTTTTTGTTGTTGTTCAAAATGCACTGGGATTGAAATTTGGTAATAAAGTATACAACTTTCTTTTTCCAATATTCTAATCACCATAGTGAGTCTGTCTGGTTCACACAACATATTAAACCATTATATGATTTCTCTGGTTGTGGTTGGTATGCTGTGTGAATAGTGCTATTGTGGTTTCAAAACATAGTTTATGGCTGAACCAGGCCATTTCTATTAGTCAAGAAATCATAATTAACACAGTACCATATGGAAGTCCAGCCATACAGTATTGTAATAAAATATTGGCTATTAGCAGTCATTAAATTATTTGCTTCCTAAGTATATGGCACTATATTGTATACATATTTCATGGTTTGTGCAATATGGGCAAGAGTTTGTTGGTTTGCAAGACACTGTCCATTTTAGAGAACCTCGCTTGTATAGATTAATGAGTGTGGTTGGGGTAATATAAAAGGGATGGTTGGTAAAATGTTGAAATGAAAAAGATCTGGGGAGACAAGCATATTAGAGGTGGAATGTTTTACAAATGATGAAAAATATTGCATAATGTAGAGAAAAAGACAGATACAAGGAATTAAATTGTTAAGAAAGGCAACCATTAAAGTTAAAAGAGGCAGCATTTTTGATAAACATAAAATATTTTGCAAGTGGGTGAAAAGGATTAAAAAAGAATGTAATGCATTTTGACTGAGGAAATAATTTGGGATGAAACTAAAATGTTTGAAGGAATATTTTGGAAATTTGGGTGGGAAGTATAGTAATGCTTTAAGAAATTAAATTGGAATTAATGCTTTAAATGTTAATTTCCAAGAACAAATTGATGCAAAAGAAATAATAAATTCTGTGACACACCTCAACTAGATCAATTTGGTAGAATATTTATTACAGATCGGAAAATGGATAGAGTAATTTTAAGATATGTAAATATTGTAGGAAGGTGGCTAGCATGTGGCCTATTTTATTGTAAGATTTGAATGAGTTTTGAAAGAAATAAAGATGACTGCATAAGAATATACTTATGGCTATTTTGTTAACTAGAAATAAGAGTGGGATATGTCAAGAAAACCCAAAATCAATCAAATACACCAGAAATGGTTACTTAATGTGCATTAAAGTATGGGCATTAAAACAAAGAGAAAAAGAGTGAAGAGTGCCTAGATGCTAAATGAATGGGGAGTGACTCAGGACTCAGCAGCAGTATGGAAACAGTATGCAGTGACTTGGTCATATAGCGAGAATGAATGAGGATTGAATTGCAGAACAAATATACAAATGAAAAGTTATTTTGATTTTGTATTGTGTAGATGTTTTCATTACAATAGTATGATTTAACACTATCGTATTATTACATTGTTAAGAAGAAGATTGAGAAAGTTTGGGTAGGGTAGAGTTGATTAGATTCTGAAAAAAGAGAGGAGTGAGAATTTTAAAGAACAAAAGGAAAATTATAAAATGGCAATTGAAAGTGATGGAGGTAATGATAGTTTGCATAATAAGGAAGGTATGGAGAAATGCACAAATTGCTTGTCCTTTTCTTTTTCTTATCTCTTAATATTAATATTTAATTTCTTACAATTTCATGCAGCTTTTTAGTGTTTTGCATAACAAATGAGTATATCATGATGGGTAATATATATATATATATATATATAATTTTTTAAAGATAAATCCTGACACTGGAGGTCAGTTGATTTGGAGCTCACAGGCGAAAAAGGACTTTGTGAGATTGGCTTATATCTCTAAATCTGTTTTTGACTTTGCATTTAACTGTGAGCAGAGGAAGGAAGTTGATCTTGGGGTCAAAGAGCTATGGGGCTTGGACAGCTCTGGCTTATTTGATATTTCCATTACTCTTTTTGGGAGTGTGGGGGTATGGATCCAGGAAATCAATATAAAATTCAAATCCTAAAAAGGCTGCCAATACAACATCCATTCCCCTGAGGTTTTTCCCCGCCATCCAAACAACTTTCTGGGAGTGGTGTGTGTAGGAGGAAGGGAGGGGGCCCTGCCAGAAATGTGAAAGTGCACTGAAGCTAATTGGAATCTGCTGGAAAATAGTTCAGAATTGCACCTTCCAACTGTGCTGAAATATTTGGAAATTGTTTTTTTTTTTTGGTCCTCATGCAAAGTAAATTGCATCTTCATTATTTTCCAGGACTGTACCTATATAAGGTCTTTGATGTGTGGCTTGCGATGACTTTTCTATTAATCAAATTCCTATTTGTAATTGAACAAATGCAGAAGGAACACATAAGTAGAAAGATTTACTATAGATAGTGTTCATGTTTGAGTCCCCATTGTTAAGTAACCTTGTTTTAAGGAAAGAGGTTTTCATGATGTCATTGTAACACAACATGGAACACTAAGAGACTAACCATGCTAGATGAGTTGCAATTGGCAGTTGCAGAAAACCCATTTAAAAACTAAAGAATACACATGAGGCTTTCACACAGGGAAAAGATGTTAAAGCTTTTCTGATCTCTTCTCTCATCAGTTACCGTATTTTTCAGAGTATAAGACGCACCTTTTCCCCCCTCAAAAAAGAGGGTGAACATTTGGGTGTGTCTTATGCACTGAATACAGCATTTTTGGCCTCCCGAAACCCCGCCCCTTCACCAAACTGGCTGTGCATAGCCTTTAGGAGGCTTCCAGAGTGCTGCTGAGGGCTGGGGAGGGCAGAAATGAGCGAATACTGGGCGTTTTGTTTGCTCAATTTTACCCCCCCCCAACCCCCAGGAGCACTCTATAAGCTTCCTAAAGGCTATGCATGACCTTTTTTGACAAAAAAACGGGCCCATTTTCATGAAAAACGGGCCATTTTTGGGAGGTCTGCAGAGAGCCTCTTCAAAATCTTGGTACATCTTATATTCTAGTGTGACTTATATTCCAAAAAATACGGTATATTTCTGATCAAATTGGGAGGAGAGAAAAAAATGTTGAACTACAGTTTTTAGTAATTGTAATTGCAATAAAACTACTGTAAGTAAAAAGATAACAGCGTTCTGTGCATCTTCGGCATTTAGTCATGCCGGCCACATGACCACCAAGATGTCTTTGGACAGTGCTGGCTCTTTGGCTTTGAAACAGAGGTCAGCACCGTCTCCTAGAGTCAGGAACATCTAACACATAAATGTAAGGGGAACCTTTACCTTTAAGTAAAAAGCAAGACACTTTATCAATTTTTCCTTACTGAGTTAGGAAGGTAATAAAATGGTCTTGTCCCATTGGACCCTTGGGAATTAGAGATTCTGCAGCTGCAGTGATTAGATTTGGGGATATTTTATATTATGTACTGTGCAGCTGCTTTCATTAATGTTACTGAATACTAGAGGATGTTGCATTGTTTTACTTTATAAGTAGGTGCTAGTTGTCCATTTAGTGATATTGCTATTAAGATGACATAAGAGCCAAACTGTATGATACCAAACATAGTTTCCTGCAGCACTTTGTCCCTTCAAGATGTCCATGGGAAGTCTGTAAGCAATAAATGAGCATAATTGCTACCTCCTACTTTTATTTCTTCAGCAATCAATATTGAGAGCCCTTTTATGTTAGGTTCTTTAATAATACATTGTCGTCCTACAGTGCCCTTTTATAGTTGAGTTCTTTGTGAAAACAAGATGTTTCCAACTTTTTGAAGCAGTACTGGAACTAGCACCTAAGTTTGTTCTCCCCACCCCCACCCCCATATAGGAACAATTTTTTACAATAAAAAAAGGAAGTGCTGCACCTTGATCTATCTAAAATGTTGGAATATCTTCTGGGTCTATCCAGATATCATTAAAAAGAGATGCCATGAAAATATATTTAGCAGATATTATTATTTCAAGAGTTAATCTGTACTCTCCCCCCTCTTTTCTTTTCCTCCTCCTCCACTTTACAATGGAGAGAGAACATTTTCTGAAGTAGTTCTGACCTAAACTATTTTCTGATGAACATTTCTTCACTGTTTCAGCCAACCATTTATCTGGGAAAGGGGGCTTTTATTAGAGTTGTCAGTCTGAATCTAATGGGCAATCAGGCCTGTAGAGGGAAAATGAGTTGCTGCTTTATCTATTGAATGAGACAGTCTAGAATGTTTGCAGAGCATAGCTGACATAGCTCAGTTATTAAAGAAAAAAAAAGCCCTTGAAATGCAAACAGGTGATTGAAGTGATATGTGATAACCTGGCTGGTGGATAAAGCTACAGAAACCACAACATATGTCCCCAATTATGAAACTTCAGTGGGTGTATTTTTCTTCTTGGCTCACATTTCTCACTATGAACTAAGAGTACATAATAATAAAACCTTGGATGTCAGCCAGCATAAATAGACATTTTGGCTAACTCCAAGCATGTTTGTAGAAGACACAAAGTAATGCAGCTGTTGAATTGGATACCTTCCAATAAAAGATATCATTGCTCACCCCTCCAAATATCCATTCTTTAAATCAGAAATAAGCAGATATTTTGCATCTCAGAAATGCATCTGTTCATTTCAGTTCACACTAAGTGTATTGTTTGTGCCTTGAGACATAAACAATACATTTTTGTGCCCATTCTTTAAGTTGCAAATTGTACCACAATATTCCGCAAAGTGCAGATATTTTCATAAAAATTCATTCCAGTTCCTAGATACATGTAGAAGTTGAAAACTGAATAAATTGGAATAGAAACTTGGATTGGTTAATTTTTTCTTTCAGTCGTAAAGTAAATGTCTGCTTCAAACTTTAATTAACTTCAGATGACTGTACTTCCAACAATATGGAAGTGGTTTACCCTTTTTTTCTTCCAGGATCTTTGCTGATTTCTCTGTCTAGCTATGGTCCTAATATACCGTGCTAATCTTTCATCCAAGCATTAAGCAGGACTAACTTTATTTGCCTTTTAGGCATCAACAAAATAGATCAGGCATTGCAACCTGCTGAGAACTTCCAACTCTAGTGAAGTGTGATCCAGATGAAGTTCACCAGTATCTCAGGAACTTCACTTTCATTAAATTTTCAATCATTATGGTAACAATAAATCTCACTATCAGAAGTATAGGTTCAAATTTAGTATCACTGGCAGAATGGTAACTAGTGTAAGGTCAACTATGTGCAGGGTAGTACATCCAGAATTTTTAGAGAGAAAATAATGCATTTCTTACCTCAAAAAGTTAGGGTGTTGAGACATAAAATTCTGCATGACATGGAAAAAGTGGACAGGAAATCATTTTTTTCCATTTCTCAATTTTTTTTAAAAAAGTAGGGCTTTGCCATTCAGTGAAGCTGATTGGAAGATTTAGAACAAGCAAAAGCAAGCACTGTATTTAAGACATCCCCAAGGTGCTGCTTCCAAAAAGCATCTGGATTTTCTTGAAGAATCTTTTTGGATGAGAAGTGAAATGTTTTCAAAGAAAACACTGAAAATGCTCAATTGCCTTTTGAAAAAAGCATCTTTGGGACAACCATGACCTGGATGATCGAAAATTTCCATAGATATGTATTTAAGACGGTGAACAGTTAAGCTGTGGTATTCATTACATGATCTTTAAATGGGAAACAGGTGTGTTCATGGAGGACAGATCTATCAAGGGTTATTAATCTTGAACCTCTCAATTAAGGCCAGCAAATCTCCAAATATAGTTGCAATGCAACAATGACAGAAGAATGGCCTGTCTCTCTCTCTCCTGCATCTGGGTGGCCACTATGAGAAACAAAAAGGCCAGGCTGTGGTGGATAAGAAAGTAAAGATGGTGGCATTATAGTATATGAAATTTGTGAATGGTATTTCTTTAACTGGTATAGCCTGCAATATCTTTTGTCTCCAAGGGAAAGTAGAAGGTGAAGAGATAATAATTGGGATGGGAGCTGGCTGGAAAGAAATGTGAGGCATGCAAGTGGGGGCAGGGAAGAGGAAATGTATGTGCATGGTGTTTCCTACTATATATTTCCTACACATAGTAGGAAATTGTGAAGAGCAGAATGAAGGAGCAAAATTGAGATTGTTGCCGTATTACTTTGAATAAGATTAGATTTCCAGGGTCAGATTATTTAGGGTTCCAATGGAACTAGATGATGGGCTCGCTGAACCGTTACATAATATCTTTTTTAAAATCCTGCAAAACTGGTGAAATGCCAGATGACTAGAAGATAACAAAATTACATATAGTTAAAAATGGGGGGAAAGAAAATCCAACAAATTGCAGACCAATCTAAGACTGTAATGTTTTTCAGATTTGCAGATGATATAAAATTGTGCGATAATTAATGTCGTAGAAGACAAAATGATCTTGATAAGCTGGAAATGAGCTATAAGTAACCAAAAGAAATTTAAGAAAGATGAAGATCTAAGGCAACACAAATCAGATGTTGAAGCACAGGACCAATCCATAGATGAATTGGTGATAATATTTATTTAGGAAATAAAATGTAATAGAAAGTTATAAAATATAATAAAGTGGTTCATTTCCATAAAGAAATACTTCTTGGAATAATTTTAATTACAAACTGAATATGGAACATATTTAGAGAAGGGCATTAAAGATGATCAGGGACTGGGAGCAATAGCTTGGGAAGACTATTTTATTTCCCTAAAGCAGTATTCACATTATTTCTGGGGAAGAAAACCTTACATTACTAAAATATTTCTATCATTTCCCAGATTACTTACTATAATATTGCAGACTAACATAATTCTCAATTTGTAGCAATCTGCTTCTTATATAAACAGCATCATCTTTCTGTCTTTCCATTTCTCATCACAACTTAAGGAACACAGCTGCCGCCGCCCATTATTACTAACCATTAAAGAAGAATTTGGAAGAAAACCTAACAAGGTTAGGCTGGAAAAAGAGTGAGAATTTAAGAGTGGGAGCCAGATTCATTAGAAGTATACACATTCTTGGCCTGTTTATTTGGCAGTGTCACTACAGGAAGGAGGTAATATTTAGCAGATCAGAAATTCTTAAGATCAACTAATCTCATCCTAGGAGATTTTTAATTGCTATTATTATTGTCAATGAGGCTTATCTTCTTTTAATTTCTTTCTCTCTACTTCTTAAATAATTAATACTATTGTATTTTCTATTACCTTTTTATTTATTTTTTTGTTGCTACCTCAAAATTTAATGATTATATGATATCTGGTGTTGATTCCTAGCGACACATAGGCAATTTTCTTCTCCCTCTGAATCTTCCAATTCCATTTCCTTCTCAATTTCTGAGGTTCCTTCCAGTTCTTCAGGAGGGAGTTTCAGAGACTTGAGGAATCGCAGCAGAATGGAATTTAGCAAGTTCCTTATACTCCAGCACATATTTATTTTTTCTTTATTTATAAAAAATCAGTTTCTCTAACCAATCTTTCACAAAACTAGAATAGTATCCTCCAGATCTATTCAGACTTCAACTTTCTTAATTGGAATTAGATCACAGATGAGCATCATCAAAGGAATTCCTAGGAATTTAAAAGTCAACATATTTGTAGAATACATTTCAGAAAATATTGAACCAATTAATTGGTGCACATTTGTTTGCATAATAACAAGTTGTAGGTTGATAACATTTTCCTAGTAAGTAAGGTAGATCCACATAAATTTACATAGTACTTAGAAGATCAGACTACTTCAGCCGGTCATAGAATCACAGAGATGATAGAAGTGATCTAGTCCAATTTCCTTCAGCCCAGGAAAAGATCCATGTCATCTCTAAGTAAACCATGAATATTTCCAGTGAAAGAAAAAGTCACCTCTTCATGTGCAGCCTGCTTCACTAGCTGACAGCTTGTACGGTCATGATATCTACCTAATATTTTGCTGAACCTGTTATCTTGGGTGGAAAGCTATTGCTTTTGGTTGTATCTTCTGGGGCAATACCAATTAATTCCAGTGGATAACACTGGAGATTGGATTATATTACACTCATGTCTTTAGTTTAGAACTCAGCTATCCTTTGCCCTTTTTTAACTGTAGCTGTTTGTAGTTAGAGGGAAGCTCCTTTGTCCTCCGATGTCTGTATGTTATCTATTCCACAACTCAAGAAAGTGCAATTGGCTGAGTGATAGATTGATTAAGAAACAGATAATTTACATAGAACTGAAGTCTTTTAGTTTTGATACTCAGCAGCTACTTGGCTGCCCCATTGTCTCCTTCAACATTGATAATCCCAGCTAGTATGAGCATTGTGAAATAAATCCAGATGTGGTTGAGGCTGAATTACGGGAACTATAACCTTTTCCTTTTGAAACACCAGCTGCTTGATTCACCAAAGTTATCCAGTGAAAGTTTTAAGTATACATTTGTGTGTTTTTCTTCAACATATTCTCAGATGGTTTATATTAAATTGCTTATTTTCTTATCAGATAAAATTCACTAAAGTTTGGCTTATTTGTGGAAGTAAATACACGTCACACCCTTTGGGAATAGCCTTTGAAAGCTGTGTGGGGAAAAAAAACCATTGCTCTCAATCTCTTCTTATATTTTTTTTACTATATCTCTCATTTTGTTTTGAGATGCCAAGAGAAAGGAGACTGTTTCATTATTTGACACAGACTTCGAAGTATATGGGTTTAGAAATGTCTTTCTTATGAACTTTCTCTTCTTGTGTCACAAGGTATCTCAAAGTGCAGCATTTAGCTAATGCTAATTCTGGCAGAAGCAAAAAAATGGAACAATTTCATTACTGATTTGTTTTATAAGGACCAGAGCCTGCCTTTGAATGGCATGAAAGCCACACTCCAAAAAGTTAGCAGAACCTGGACAAAAATAAAACAAAATTACTCAATTCATATTAATATTGCTAATATTAATTTTAGTAAACTGATAATTGCCCTCACGTATTTCAGAAATTTATCATCTGTCACTTTAAAAATTACAGTTCAGTGACAATCTCAGCATGTGAATGTTCCTTTGTTAAACACCTCTGGTGAATGCTATGGGATTCCCACTCTATAGCTTCTTTCCATATCATCACAGTTAATACTGTACTTACAAGCCTAGCATTGGACAGACAAGACCAGCTGAGCCTGAGAATAGGAAGTGAATTGCATATTAATTATGATGACCGCAATATATTCAAAGATACCAGGCTCGATTTCAGGTATCTGCACACCATCCAATTCAAGTGTATCTACAGAATCAAGATGGCAACTGTAATTGTGCAATCAAAGCTCCACCCATTTTTGTGTGTAACTCACAATTATGGCTGGAACTTTCATCAGCGTCATGGCCACCAAATTGATTTTTTTTAACGACATCCGCAAACATCCCTATTCCATTATACTCTTCCGGGAGATATAAAATTACTATTTTCAGATCCGAAAACTGAATCAGCATTTGTGATAATTATGTGTATATTTTTAAAAAAATACAAATCAGGAAGGTGTCTGTAAAGCAAATGTTTCCTGTTCACTCAGTTACCTCTCTTAAATCAATATCCACTGGACTCAGGAGACTAAGGAAGAGAATATTGTTGCTAAAAGACCTACGAGCCTTAAAAAAAAAAGAAGATGACATATCAGAGGAAACACTAGAAACAATTTAACCATAAAATGGCATAAGATTAAAACTAAAGAAATAAATAATAATCTGGACATAGTAAATTAATGCAGTATAATCACAGAACTAATGTAAGACTTCAGGAGGCATCTAAACTTTATACATGAGGAGACCTAGAGTAGATTTAGGACAAAGTGATCCACAGTGTTGTGTCATCATTGAAAAAAATTAGCTTGAATACCACAGCTGTCAATCTCAACTGACAGACATTTCTTACTCTAGAATGATCTTTCTCCAGAATTCCTGTCCCATGGCTGCTATCATGATCTCATAGGCCTACAACAGAAGAAAATTGGTCACACAGTAAAAGCTTGCAGCTACAGAGCCTCTTATGGATTTTGCTTGTCATAAAGATGCTGCTTTTGGTGACAGGCCCATTACAACTGTAATATCTACTTGACAGTTAGGTGGGATTTTAAATCCTCTCAGGCTAATCAGGCTAAAAATAAATGCCTCTGAAGCTGTAGGCTTCTGCCAGTGGGTTTACTAGGTACCTCAGGTATATGAATGAGTCTGTGTGCTTCACTCCATCCTCTCACTGTAAAAGGGGATAATAACGAACACATAGAAAGGAAGCTAAACAAGGAAATTATGGTTTCCATATTTACTGTATATAACCTTGTAAAAATGCAGGGAAAAATGTTTACCACATAGTTCAGTTAAAGCCCTTTTTTTTCCAGAAATAGGTCCTCTTAACATATCTGGAAAGTGCATCTCTAGGCAGATGAGGGGTAATTCAGTCTGCCTCCTGCTTTATTCTGATGCTGTGTTTGATCAGAGCTGACCAGTTACTACAAAGCACTTGCTGATATCAGCAGGTTGGGCACTGAACAACTAAATAAACAACTAAAAAATAGACTTGATGCCAATGATTTATTGCTTCCATGTGCCCATACTTCCTGTCTGCGTTCATATCAAGGGAAATCTTTATACGTATGCCCTTGTTTTTGTAAAAACACACTAATGAGTTGGTGATATTAAATATTTAATTCAGTCTCTGTAATTCAAATTTAGGGGCTTACTACCTTGATAAAGGTACGATGGGTAATCCCAAATTCTGTTGTTATACCCCACAATCATAAGATAGCTTTCCTGTAATCCTTATGGTGACTGTCTCCTGACCTAAAAGGCAAAGGTAAAAGTTCCCCATGCACATATGTGCTAGTCGTTCCTGACTCTAGGGGATGGTGCTCATCTCCATTTCAAACCCGAAGAGCCAGCGCTGTCCGAAGACATCTCCGTGGTCATTTGGCTGGCATGACTAAACACCGAAGGTCCATGGAACGCTGTTACCAAGGTGGTTCCTATTTTTCTACTTGCATTTTTACATGCTTTCGAACTGCTAGGTTGGCAGAAGCTGGGACAAGTAACGGGAGCTCACGCCGTTATGCAGTACTCTAGGCTCACAGGGCCTTAATCAATCATGAACTAGAAAAAACCTGCTCCCCATATAATTGTTCTGAACTACCTTCCAACAGTTGGAATCATGTAAAGGTTAGTTTCACTTTAGCACAATCTAACAGGGTCAGGGTCATCTAAAGGTTAATTCCCTTTAGCATAACTATATGCATTTAAAATATAACATTCCCATCTCTGAAATTTGTCCAAATGGAAGAAATGGATGAGTCTCCCAAGAATAGAGAATTTAATTATCTTGCAAAAGAAGTGTAGAAAATTTCTCTAACCAGTACTATTATGATACTGCTAAAAACAAGATGGTTTTATTAAAAAAAAAAAGTGAGAATAGTTTCATTTCTAATTCAGAATCAGTAGAATTCCTCAAACAGCTCTCTATCTGTAAATAATATGAGTCCAAATAATGAATTAAATGTAGGACATTGAATAAGTATTAAGTAGACACAAGATTGCAAAATTATTTATTATTTATGTATTTATTAAATTTATATAATGCCCATCTCGCTATTTAGGGCAAATTCATTTAGTTTGGCTATATATCCAAACAATAAATAAGTCAATGATAATCCCTGATATATTTCTGGTTTATGATCCTGCTTTGTTTGTTTTGTTTTTCTAATGTGAAGGAAAGAGTAAAGCAAGCCCAAATGAACTGCATGCCTTTATGTAGCATTCTAGGGTCTGCCAAATTCCTGTTGTTATATGCAAACACAGCACCCACTGAATGAGAATAAAATCATCCAACAGAAAACAAATGTCAGACAAAATATGTTTTTAAAGCAAGCAACTTTAAATCACTGCTTCTCTATCTTTGAAATATATAATACTTATTATGGAAACTACAGATATTAAATTGTACTTACATACATACACACAGTGCTATGGCATCTGTTCTGAAGAAGGCAATTATTGATGGTGAGGAACCTGGTTGAGTAGGGAAAACATAACCTCACCTACATGGACTCACTTACAGTACCTAATCAGTCTGCCTCCAAAAGAATAGGTTTGCTATTTGGTGGTGCTTCAGGATTCCAAATTGTAATTAACACATTTAGTGCTGCTATTTATTTAAAATGCACTAACTTTCTTGATCTAAGATGGAGAATTCAGCATTTCAGATAGCAGGCTGGACAAACCATTTCCTCCTTGCTATTTGCTATTCTCTGTGCGTGGATTCTTTTGGGTGCAGAAACACCTATGTAAGTGATGTAAGTCTATATTGTTAGGCTACAGTGCTGAAATGGGTTTTCCCCTATGTCTGCTGTGAAAGCTAGGCATACAGTGAAAACATTCCTCAAGATATATATAATGTAATTTATTATAGTGTATAATCTTCTGAGCTATAAAAACTGCAAGAGAAATAAAATTATGGCTGACTTGGGGGAGAAATACTCATATAAGGCTCCTTGGGTTTATCTCATTCCGGAGAACAAACTAGATAGGCCTGACATGCAGTTAACCCTTGGATCCCTCCCACACTGCCTTTTTTTTAAACGAACAACTGGTAAATTGTTGCATAGCAAATTGTTTTATTTTCAATCATATAGCATCTGGAATTATGCATCAATCACAGTAAATATGACTCTTTCATTCAAAAATGGAGAAATAAAGGGATAAAGGCCACAATATGGTGGCCTTAGGTTAAACTGATCCAAACTTTATGTAGAATGTACTTAAAATGACCTCCTGCAGCCCTCTAGATGTCCTGAGACCATATTCTCAGCCAACACAAGGAGTTTTTGGTTTACATTCCTGAGAGCTGTGTTCCCTACCCATCTGAAAGAGTGTCAAGAAGATCTGGCATGCTTTGAAATCAGGCTAACAGTTGAATTTTGGTTTGGGGATGAAACAGCTTTTTCCACCTACTGGAGAGTAGCAAGTTTGCATAGGGGAATTAGCTGCTCCCTGCCAGTTATTTCCCAGTCACAGCTGCTTGAGACAACTGTCTCATGCCATCTAATGGTAAGACAAGCTGGTTACTAGGCAATGTGAAATTCAAACGATGCTAGTGTGGAATGTTGGCAAATGTGCCATTCTTTCCTTTTTGAGCGTTGTATGAGCGGGAAGGCCAGGGTAAAAACTGAATACTTAATATTGTGAGGTAAGGATTGGTCCTGAGAATACCATAGTGAACACTGTGGGTTGTGCAGTTTGATCAAAATGTGTTAAATTGATGCAGCTGATTGTTCATTTGAATTAAATGAAGATATGGCTTTTATTCATATTATACAAGTAACATTGTTTGAGTAACAAGTTGAAGACAGTCACTTTGAGTTTTGTTTTTAATTCATGAAATTCCTTGCTGGAGATTCAGTGCAGCCTAAGGAAGTGCCACTGATGCAATCGGCTTTACATAAGGCCCTAGGCAAACAGTTGAATCGCCAGGGTTGCTCAGCAACCTTCTTATCAGGTGGTTTAATCGCAATTACATAATCCTCTCCCATTGTTGCCTTCTCTTTCCCAGCCAAAGAACAACATACAGGCTGAAGATACTGACAGTGAAGTATTTTCTGTGGGAAATTTCAATCCTGTAGTGTAAAATTGCAGTTTAAAGCAAATGCGTATTTCAGAGGAAAGAACAAGGTGCTTCATTAGAAATTTCCAGATCAGATAAAACTGGAATACAGTACAAGGAATTTTAAGCTTTTTTACTGTCCAGATTATCAAATTCAGTTCCTAATGAATACGCAAATGTGTCCATGAAATTTTCTTGGTAACAACAGAAACTCTTTTCCCCCAACTTCCCAGTCTAACCTACAACTCTGGACATGTATTCCATTCAATCCAAATGGCAACTATACCAGATCCAGCTTTCCATGTTGGCCCTTGGTTAGGTAGATATTACTATCTCCTGAAGAATGTTATGCTAGGTAAGAGTTTGCATTATAAATGAATGCAAGCAAAAACAAAAATAGCTGGCAAGCAAATGAACTGATCTTTTCCTTCTTATTACTTGAGATATAAAATAGCAACAGCAGAAAGTAAAAAATAAGATATAGTAGCAATTAAAATTTTTCTTCTGCATTAAAACAAACCAGTAAAATCTAGGTATATTTCTTGATCCAATGGCTCCTTCACCTCACTTGACCTTCCATAAGGATTTTTTCCCTAGGCAAATTGTACCTGCTTTCTGGTGTGACATAATCCAGTTGTCAGTAGATGGCATCAGTTAGCTAGAGCAAAAAAAGTAAGTGTTTAGATTTGCCAGCTTGCACATTGCAGCACTCATGACAAATCTTGAATGTTCTGAACAAGCAAGTGTGGTATTAAAATAAAAGGATTCCTATTGACATGGTTTTGCTTGAATTGCTTTTTTGCTGCCAAAGCTCTCTGGAGTACCGGTCAGATGAAACAATAAAATAAAATCAAACAAATCAGAGCAGAACAGAATGCTCTAACCTTCCTGAACCTGGTAGACTGCAAGAATGTTGGAGCTGGAAGTCCCAGAATCCCCTACTAGCATAGTTGTTGCTTGGGAATATTATGGCACAAGGTCATACAAGGGTCATTAAAAATCAAAAACATATTTAGTTTGTGCCAAAAGGACATCACTGGTGAGAAGAGAATTCTAGAGACACAGTACCATAGTCGGAAGGGACCTGCCACTGAACATATCACTAGTAATGTCTAGGGAATTTCTCAGTCATCCGGGTCATGGTTGTTCCACAGGTGCTTTTTTAAAAGGCAAGTGGGACCTCTTTGTTTTGCCTGAAGACATTTTGCTTCTCATCCACGAAAGCTTCTTCAGTTCTGGAGGACGGGGGAAGGGGGAGGAGAAGGAGGAGAAGAAGGAGCTTCTTGGATAAGAAGTGAAATATCTTCAAGAAAAACAAAGAAAGTCCAGTTGCTTTTGAAAAAGCATCTTTGGGACAATCTCTAGGGATGATTTAATGGGGGATTTAATCGAGATGCAGCACTGAATTGGAGTAACTTGATAAAACTAAAATGAGTGAACTGTCAAGCACTGCTTTAATTTAGAAAGAGAAATGCTCTCTGCAGCAAAGGGCAAGAGACAGGAGTACCCTATATTTAGAATTTTTTCTCCCTCCCCAAGGTCATAAAGGCTGAAGACTATCTGCTCATTTAAAAAGAGAGAGAGAGAGAGCTTTTTAGTCAGGAAACTAAACAAAGATTTCTGATTGTGTCTGGAAAAGAAAGGACATTTGGTAATTCAGAATGATGTTTATACTGCACAACGGATCACTCAACAGCAGTTTGGTTTTGTAGTTTTTATGGTCAATATTTCACTATTGCACTCCAGACAATGAAGGTTTTCCTAATCTTCCTGATTCATGTTGTTGACCATTTCAGGAAACAGAAAGGAGAAGTAGCCAAATAGCCAGGCTGGTTCTATAAATGGGACAAAATAAGGTGCTAGAAAGGACAGTGAGCAGTGCAATACTTCAGATTATTTGGGGGGAAATGATTTGAAGATCAGGAGAGTATAAACTCAGTGATGCCTGGAACTCATTAAAGTAGCTGCATCTGTTTTCACGATTCAGTCTCATAGCATCTCTACAATCTTGAAAAATCATATGATTGCATTAACAAATTGCAGCAGGTATAGTTTTTGCATTCTAAATTTGTGTTCTGAAGTTCTTTCCAATTAAATTGGAAGTATTGCAGAACTTTAGACCAAATCCAGATAACATTTTTATAGTGCTCCCTTATGCAGAAATAAAATTATATTTATTATATTATATTTATGTACGCATATTCTGTTTATAAGTATAAAGTTCTTGAATTAGGGGAAAATATATTCTTTCCACTACTAATGGAGAGCTGAGTTTTGTCTATTCCTCTAGATTTTTGGATTTCCCCCCCTCTTACACAAGATATGCATTTGAAAATGAAATCTCAATCTGAAATTATCAGGAAAATTTCCATCTCACCTTGCCAAAACAAAACAAAACCCTAAACCTAACATATTCCTAATGTACATTTCTTGAGTAGACTTGCTTCTTTAAAATATCTTGAAATACATTTGTTTAGCAGTTGACTGCATTTTGATTTGGGCCTTTTCCCTAAAGGAAAATACTTAATTAGGGAACAAGAAGAAATCTAAAGTCTATCTTTTCTGTTTGCTGCATGAACAATTTATTCTAATGTACATTTAAAGTACCATCAGACAATTGAACGGTCCTCAAATTATATAACAGTCTTAGTATGAAAAACATGATACTTGCATTAAAGACTTGCATCATAGAAAGTTTCAGTCATGAGCCATGCCCTTATGCAAGGAACTTCATTCCTTCATCTAGTTTTGTGTTAATCTGCATACATAGTTGCTATTCTGTAGATACAGAACATGGTGATGTTTGTACAACTGCAACCTTTGGTGTTTTTCTACATTTGCTGATATTTTTCATGCAGAGAACTTCTGCATGAGAACAGATGCAACATCTCATGAGCAATGTTGGCTGTTGGGAAAATGTTGGCTATATAAGCTTTTAGGCCTGCAGACTGAAAGTAGAATTATAGGAAGGAATTTTTGACCAAATTACTAATGCTGTGGGGACATTTCTCAGTCAAAAAGAAGTTGCTAAGAATGATAGGCGATCCTAAGTTACTCCCTCTGCTAATATGGCTGTAAAAGTAATACAGAGAATGCAAGCACCTGCAGTATGAAGATGAAAACTAGGACTGCAAAAATCTGGATGATCACTAAAAATAAAAAATGCAGAAAACTCTTAAGAGTTCTTAGCATTTTGAAAGATCAATTTAAAAATGGATGATTAAAAATGGAGCCTATTGTATAAGTGTAGTAAGTGCAAGCTGAGCTAGGAGTGACTGATTTTGCCTGCCAAAACCACAGTGATCCTAAGAATCTCTATACTGGAGTTTTTTAAACTGGGTTGCATAGAACTCTTAGAGTTCTTCAGGGATTTGTATGGTTTTTGTGGGATGGGGGAGAACTTGGAATGCACTCCCCATCCATTCTTGCTACCATTCTACTTCACCACTTTTATTTGCTTTGCAAGCAGCATTTATAAGTGTTCTACTCAGGACACATTAGGTTGCCTTTTCCTCCTTATCACTTGTGTCTCATCATCTCACTTGCACAGGCCCAAACCCCTATTTTTATGGAGACTGCCTGCAATGACTAAGTCTCATCAAACTATGTGCAATTAATAAAGAATTTTAGAATTGCCCTGTTCAGTCAACAACCTTAGTTGCTTCGCTACTCTTCTTTATGCTTCCTTAGGGATAGGGAGGCAGAAAGGAAATAAACTCAGATATCAGTCCTTAATGTTACTGAATTCTTTTTAACTATTATCTGGCATTGATACTGTAAAGGGAGAAGAGAAAAACAATATCAGCTCATCTTCAATTCTAAGGATGTGAAAACCAGCTGCTTGCCTCCAAACTTGCAGCTGGAGAATTACACTAGAAGTCGAGGCTCCATGATTCACACTCTGTTTGGGAACACAGCAGTGATCTGCCCTAGCTAAATACTGCTTTGGAAGTGCACAGCCATGAAAGTACTGAGGATTCTGATAGTGATAGTGCTGATGTTATTTATGAAGCATTTATCTCTTTTTAAAGGCTTCCAAATGATGCCAGTAATTATTTACCCTCAATCCCCTGTTTCCTTATTGCAGATTTCCTAAGGAGTAGCTGATGCTGAGACCAGCTTGAGAAGATTCAAGATGACAGCAACAGTGGCAACAGACTATGACAACATTGAAATCCAACAGCAATATAGCGATGTTAATAACCGCTGGGACGATGAATGGGACAATGAGAATAGTTCTGCTCGGCTGTTTGAGAGGTCTCGCATTAAAGCCTTAGCAGGTAGAAATTTTGCTTTGATTGCTATTGCTGCAATGGGTTAACTGTGCAGCCTAAGATTGATTATAAATAGATAATGTTTGATTATTGCACATTTCAAACCAAAAGACAACTTTCTGGAAGTGGATCAACAAAGATCAAGAATGATCTTTTAAAAAGACTTCATTTTTAGGTTTATATGATCTTAGTTTATGAAATAAACACCAAGTGGCCTGCTTGTTTGCACTTGGCTAGGGGCAATATTTGAATCTGTCCATTATGACTTAAACCATGGTTTAAACATCCTGGTTTAATGAACTGGTTTTGTTTTAGGGCCCAAATCATGACCTGAAAGCCTGATGCCTTATAACCTGCAATGTGATTCGGTGTTAAAACCAAATGAAAAAAAATAATGCAATCAGAGATTCTTAATTTTAAGCTACTTTAATGAATTTGAATGCTGCTGGGGAAAATTGAATTAAATAATTATAATGTATGTAACAGGATATAATTTAGTGTGCTGTGCAATTTATAAATAATAGGAAAACACAGTGTAAGTATTTGTACTGCAATACATTACTTACACATTTCAATCCAGAAAGAATAATGAAATGCTGATTTCAGAGAATTTATCTTGTATCTGTGATAAAGCATCAACTTTACATATAGAAAGTTTTAAATTCAGTCCTGGAATACAAGCTTGCTTGAAATCTAGAGCAGAGGTCCCCAACCCCCAGTCCATGGACCAGACCTGGTCCGTGGCAGGCCAGAAACTAGGCCGTGCAAACAGGTGAAGCCCCATCCACGGATGCAGGCAGTATGCAAAACCACGTCCCCTCCGGTCTCTGAAAAAACATCTCCATGGAACTGGTCCTGGTGCCCAAAAGATTGGAGGCCACTGATCTAGAGAATTACTATCAATCAATGTTGACATTAGTGAACTAAGAGAACTAACAGTATGACTTTCATAAGGCAAATTCCTACCTTTAATTACTTGAATATTTGAGAAATGCTTGGTTTCAGCAGAAGAAATATGTTTCAAGATAAAGTATTATTCTCACTATGCACTTTCAGGCATTTGTAACAGTAAGGGGAAAGAGTCATCATGTGGCAAAAAATTTAGAAATATTCATTTTTGATGCTGTGGGTGACTTTAATGGAAACAATAACCTCCACATCAGGGATATATATACCTTCCTATATTCCCATGTAATGCAAATCTGTGTCTGTTGTCCCTTATGGCAATTTGCACTGGAGAAACTGTACAAAAGAATAAATGGACATAATTCTGATATCAGCAGCAATTATATTCTAATACCAGCTAACTTCACTGCTGCCATGCTTCAACAAAGAACATAAAGATCAATTTGAACACAGAAGAGATGACCTTGAACTCTTTAGGAGATGTAATCTATTTTCAAATAATTAAATGGGGATTAAAGTTTTTTCCCCACCACCACTGTAGCTTAATAAACTGCTGACTGAGATGAGAGAAAGATACAGTGTTTCAGCTGCCTTTCCCATAGCTGATCTTTATATGGATCTCCTCCTTAGAGGCAAAATCACAACCTCACTCACTCAATAGCCAATTACATTGCTGGTCACTCTATAAACATCACTGAGAATAACTCAAAGACATTATAATGCTGGCAGCAAATGGCATAGATAGTGAGTGAATATGAATATTATATGTTATATGAGCCAGTATGATGTAGCGGTTAAGGCATCAAGCTAGAAACTGGGAGATCATGAATTCTAGTCCTGCCTTGAACACAAAGCTAGTTGGGTGATCTTAGACTAATCTCTCTCAGTCCTAGGAAGGAAGCAATGGCAAACCACTTTTGAAAAACCTTGCCAAGAAAATTGCAGGGATTTGTCAGGTAGTCTCTGAGAAATGGACACAAGTGAATGAAAGAGGGGGGGGGGGAACAAATGATTGTTAGTTTTAGATCCCATCTTTTCTTGAAAGGTGAAATATGAGGCTCGCATTATGTTGTCCTCATAAGAAGCAACTTTAGTGAATTGAATCGAGAATCAGTGGCTAACTCAAGTCTCTTAGTGAATTTTCATGTTTAAGGCTGGACATGAACCTGGTTCTAACCCCATGATGGCGAACCTGTGGCATGTGGAACCATGCGCGGAACATGCAGCATTGCCCATTCCTCTTCTAGTTTCTGGCACTCATGAGTGTGTGACAATCAGCTGACCTTCGTTGGATGCAGCAGTGCTGGAAACTGGAAGAGCTGGTCTTCCATTTTCCGGCATGAACGTGTGTGCTGGCCAGCTGATCGTCATGTGCACATGCATGCCAGTAACCAGAAGACTAGATGGCCGGCACACATGCGTGCAGTGAAACTGGAAGTTCATTTTCCAATGCGCACATGCCTCCTGGGCAGCTCCTCTTCCGGGTTTGCAGCCCCGATGAGCGCGCACACCATCAGGTTTCCCATCACTGGTTCATCATCACTGTTCTAACCCAATACTTAAATCACCCCACCACAGAGGTTCTTTCATTGGTTTGGCTCTGATTTATATTCTATTCCATTACAGTGCTTAAAGCTGCTATTTCTTTCACCTAATAAATGATATAGTTAATCCTGCTTCTCACAGTAAAACTCTTATTATTATAAAGTCTCTGACATGAACATTACTATACATGGTTTTCATTGCCTGTATCCAACCTGTTGATTTCAGCAAATGCTTTTCAGGTATTGAACAACTATGATCAAGCATAGAATCAGAATAAAGCAGAAGATGATCAGGATTATCTTTTACCTATTTACAGCTATGCTTTGTAGTTATATGGTTTCAGTTTAAAAGAAATGTAGGCTAGGCTCCTTAATCTTTTGAGGTCAGTAAGAAGTATTAAAAGTGAAATATAGATACTCTCACAAAATGGTTGCTGTAGTCAGAAGGAAAAGAACTGAGTAGTAGCAACCAATTCTTCATTTTTATTAATGAATGAAATGGTTGCTGTAGTCAGAAGGAAAAGAACTGAGTAGTAGCAACCAATTCTTCATTTTTATTAATGCTTTTAGATCTATAGGAGACCTCAGAACATGGTCTTTGCTCTCTATCATACTAACTTCTCTTTCATTTTCTCTTTCATTTTCTTAATTAAAAGAATCTTGAAATAATTGTTTAGATAGGAACCTTGGCAGGGACAAAGGAATGCATAAAGGACACATTATTGCCTCTGAAAATGGGGGAAGAGGGCAAAATCGAAGTTTAACATTTTGCCTTATTCCAGAACCAATAGGAAATCATAGATAATTGAAGAGCTCCAGGTTTATTCTTGCTTGTCAAAAGAGAAGAATGAAGCTATTGTGAATATTTGTATTAAACTGAAAAAGAGTTGACTAACACTTTGAAACTTAGCTGTTCAAAATAACAGGAGACATTCTCACTTTCAGCAGGCAAAAATGGATTTGTCTTAAATGTAATGTACATAAGGGTTGCAGAAAACCATATTCATAAAAAAGTGGGAGATAAGAAAAAAATCATTATCCCATTATTTTTATGTTACATTGCTTAATGCATCAGAAGAGATCATGTTTCAAATCAATATAAATCTAAGTTGGAAGCCAAATGGTTTAGCAACTCTCTTAAACCATAAAGAAAAGAATTCTAATTTGGTTCAACACTTCTAAAAGGATCAACATTTATGGACATTTTGTGACAACTGAAAAACTCAGTGGGTTGGTAAACACACTGGCTTGAGTTTAAAGTACTGTTTTGGCCTGTATATAGATGTATATTTAGAACACTTCTTCAGATGCATAAATCAGCTTGGAACTATCACAGGCTATAACCAATGTCTACAACAGTCCAGTCATTTTGTATCATTTGGATATAAGTATCTAACTACAGTGCCAATAATAGTAGTTGTGAATCCTACTAAAGCTAGAGGGCAGTATAATGTCCTCTCTATACTAATCTTTTGGTGATTGTTACTCATCTCTCAAAGAAAGAAAATAGAAACTAAAATTTCAACCTTTCAGTGTTACTTTCTAAAAGTCAAGAAGTTTACAGTGCTCTAAGCTGGTTGTCACTTCCAAACAAATTGCTGCCCTTGATATATTAAATTCATCCAATGTGGGAGAGTCCACATATGATCCAAGAGTTTTTGTATAGTTGGAGTACAGATTGGAATAGGTGAGGAGTACTGGGTCATTGTGACGTAAGGCTCCTCTGACTTTTTGAGGCAATGCCCTGCATAGTCATTTCAACACACTCTGTAAATGATTTCCTAAATCCCATGGTAGCTTGCCAACATTCCTGACCTCTGAACAAAATGCCTCAGCAGCATGAGACATACTGCAAGGTGGGGCTATGCCAGTTGGGAAGATGCTGGAATTTTTTCTTGCGTGCTTTCAACACAAAATGGCCAGCCATAATCTCCAAGTTATTTTTTTCTTCCTCTCCCTCTGAAAGAGAGACAGAGACAGACAGACAGACATTGGTGAAGCAAATTAAAGAGCTCTTGGGGAATGAGAGGAAATTATTCTATGGAATGGCTAAGGAGCAGGTTGCTACCCAAGCCCTAAAAAAATTGGGTCCAGGACCTGAGTTAGCTAATGAAAGCAGTCACATATAATACTTAATTCACATATGAACAACCCATGCGTTCTTCATTCCTAATTTATTGAATAAAACAAATTGGGTAAATTTGTACCACATGCTAAGCTATACATCATGATTTATACGACACTGACTAAGCTTTTCAAAATATGGTGGCAAATAAACCAAAACACATCATAGCTTGCCACAAAGTGTAACCCAGCCTATGTCCAGCATGGATTAGGTCTATACAAAGCCTAGGTCAAATAGGACATGTTAATCTTTCATCAGAGTAATGTTCTCCAAATATTTTAGAACTGCAGTTGGACGGCATCAGGTTAGTAACACTGGAAGCTCACAGACATCCCATTACCTAAATATCTTGATTGGTTTTAATTGTTTACTTCACACACTGGTTGAACAGTAAATAATATATAGGAAGTAATCTTTTGGTTTAAGAGTTGAGTTTGAAATTTGAGCCTACCAGCAATGCCTTAGTCTTTTACTATACTATAATTTCCTTCCCATTTTATAACATGTTGTTCTGGGACATGTCATTTTCTGCACTTTCTTATATAAATGCTGTGAAACATCTGCAAGACTAAATTAAATACCGGTAATATTTGTACTATAAAAGTTTAGAAGACTGCAGAGGCAGTAGAGACAACCAGAGGTCAAGTTATGCAAAGAGAATCTGAAGGAATTGCTTAGTAGCAGATGGAAACATAAAATGAAAAGTGCCTGATTGAGATTTTCTCTTGTTTAATCGAGGGCTGGTATCCTAGGGCCAGCTGGCCTCTTCAGTCTCAAGGTGAAACTATACTAGAACGATTTTGATCAGAATAAACAAAACAATCTCTCCAGATAATCTGGAGTAGTTTTGAATTCATGGTAAAATCCAGGTGAAAATAAAGAAAATAAATAACTATACATGTGAATATTTCACCTTTATTGTGGTTCTGGGATTTAATATATATCCAAATGAATTACAATGTTTGACTGCATATAATCATTGTTGCTTTTTATTAGTCAAGAAATTCCATTTTACTCTTGAGCTTTCTGAAACTGGCCTAAATTTTTGAGTTTTGTGGAAATACCACCAGTTGGCTAAGAGGAATTTGAAAAATGGCCTGTTCAGTTTTTTTTTACTCCCAGTCACTTGCCAGCATTACACCACACATTACAATCCATATTTCCAAGATTTAATAGAGGAAAATAGGTTCATATCCAATTGGAACAATTCCTTCTAAAAAAAGAAAAAACCCTCACTAGATTAGAAAATGAACTGGGGCTCTGATAAAATGGGATCTAACCTTAGTAAATAACATTTACCTTCGTGCTTGATCATTTAGCATGAATCTAACAAAGCCAAGAGAAGTTTGGGGATACATTTTACATTTATCTCAGGACTGTTACAGATGATGTCATGGTAAAAGAATAGATTTGATTGAAGAAAACAGATATAGAAATGAGTACTACAGCCAAAACTTTTTAAAAAAAGTGTCTGAAAGAAATAAATAGAATGAAGAGAGCTAGAAAGTTAAGAAAGGAAAGGAGGGAGGAAAGGATCCTGGGGGAATTGACTTTGAAACATTTTCATACACAAACAAGTGTACTGTTTTTAACTCGTTTGTTTAAGTGGATTCTCTTTATCTAATTTTATGACTTGTGTGGCGAAATAACGTTGGTCCTTACTTGAACGTTTCTTTTCTGCAGCAAAGGCGGGAGGGGCTACAACAGGGTTAAGTCACAGCCTGATTGGTTCAGAGACTGAGGGAATTTTCTTAAAGTCACCATCCTTCCTTATTGGCTCCCAATTTCCTCAAGGTCAAATTGAAAAACTGTAATCTTGTGTAAGGCAATAACTGGAAAACACATACAGATCATACACACATCCTCCCCAACCCCAACCACCCCTCGCCGGGCCTTTCTGCACTATCTTGGGCGGGATGTAGCCCCGCCCACCTTTGCTGCAGAAAAGAAATGTTCATATAAGGACCAACATTGTTTTTCCTGCAGCTCGGTGGGAGGGGCTACAACAGGGACATACCCAAGCTAAGTCCCTGGGTGGGATGAAGACCCTGGGGGAGGGGAAGTCGCTACCTGCTGAAGGACACAACGCCCCAAAAAGCGTCCCCCGAGGCGAAACGGTCCAAACGGTAGTGTCAAATAAAGGGCTTCGGGGAGACCCAGATGGCTGCCCTACAGATGTCCTCCAGAGGCTCCTAGTGGCTCATGTGACTGTGGTAGTGGCACTGCGTGTGGAATGGGATCCCGGCCCTGCCCAAGGCTAAGTAGGCCTCACTGATGGCTTGTCTCAACCATCTACCAATGGTGGCAGATGAAACCCTAGCACTCAGTGTGCTGGACTAAAAGGATAGAAAGAGAACCTCTGACCGATGGAAGGGGGATGTCTGCCTAAGATAGATATGCAAGGCACAACATACATTCAGCCAGTGCCATAGGTATTCCCTCTTGTGAGAAGGAGATGGGCAGAAATTGGGAAGTATGATTTCCTGCGATCTGTGAAACAGAGTGTTGACCTTCGGGATGAAGGTGGCATCTAATCTAAGGACGATCCTGTCCTGATGAAATTGGCAAAGGTCATCTCTGGATGACAAAGCTCCCAACTCTGATGTGCGTCGAGCCGAGGTGACTGCGATGAGAAAAACTACCTTCAAAGTGAGGAATCTGAGGTGAACCATCCTCGGGGGCTTGAAAGGGGCACCAGTGAGGGCCCTGAGTATGGTAGAAAGGTCCCAGATTGGAAAACGATGCACGGCAGGCGGACGCAAGTTCGCCGCCCTTTTGAGGAACCGCTTAACTATGGGGGCTTGGGACAAGGAGAATTGACCATCCCCTGCCAGGACGGAAGAGAGGGCTGCCACCTGCCTACGTAAGGTGTTATGGGAAAGGCTGATATCCAGGCCGTGTTGAAGAAACGCTAGGACCTGGGCAATGGACGCATGGGCAGGGGAGAGATGAAGTCTCTTGCACCAGGAGGCAAACACTGACCATGTGGAATTATGTATTCATGTGGTCGACAGGCGTCTGGCCGCCTCGATTGTGGAAATGACCTTAGCTGAGAGGTGAGCCCCCCTTAGGAGGCACTGCTCAAGTGCCAGGTGGTCAGTTGGAGCCACTGGGACTCCGGATGCATTAGGACTCCCTGGCACAGGGCGATCTCCTCCTGGGGGATCCTCCACGGGGGAGAGATGGACAGCAGCTGGAGGTCTGCAAACCAAGGCCATATTGGCCAATACGGGGCTACTAGGATGATGTGTGCCCTCTCTAATATTACCTTCCTCAGGGTCCCTTGGATCAGGGGAAAGGGGGAAAGGGGGAAAGGCATAAAGGAGCCCTTGAGGCCACGGGCTTCTGAGTGCGTCCGTCCTCTCTGCATTGCGTGCTGGGAAGCGAGAGAAGAACCGGGGCAGTTGTGCATTGCTTGGACTCGCGAACAGATCCACCAGCGGGCGGCCGAAGCATTGGCAAATCTTGTGGAAAAGTTCCGGAAGCAGTTGCCACTCCCCGGGATTGACTGTTGCCTGACTCAGCCAGTCGGCCTGATGATTGGCAATACCCGAGATGTGGTCTGAAGAAATTGAGGCCAGGTTCCTTTCTGCCCAGAGGATTGGTTCAAGTGAGTCCCTGAAAAGGTTCTGTCCGGTGAAAGGAGTGGCAGCCAACCCCAACTTGGACTTGTTGTCCATTTCCCAATTGCGAAGCCACAAGAGGTGTCTAGAAGTGACTGAAGTGGCCAACGCCCTGGATGCAAACTTAATGGAACCTAATGTGGCATTAGATGGTGGCCGCAATAATTTTTTCCATGTCCTGATGGACCCATTCATCTTGGATTGAAATGCGATCCTGCAACTGGCGCAGCCACATGGCCATTGTCTAGTTAAAGTAGGAAGCAGTGGCTGCAGACTTAATCGCCCAGGCAGAAGCTGTAACATTTTGGTGTAAGGTGAGCTCTGCTCACTTATCCTTGGGTTTAAGTTTATCCGCTACATCACCGGAGACAATAGTGGAGGTGCTGGCCAGGAGTGCAATGGGAGGATCTATGATCGGTAACTGAAGGGCCTTAGAAAAAGCTTGCTCCATATTGTAGAAGCAGCGGTCATTGCTTCCTGGATTGGGCAAGGAAGATGGCCGGGACCATTGGTTCTGAACTACCTCCAGGAAAAGGGGTGGAGCTGGTACCTCCTCCTTATCTGTATTTGGATTAATAAACATAGCGAGGTTGGGGCCCCTCTGTTGAGAGACTGGTGGGGCCTCAGAGCCAATCTGAGTAGTTTTCTTGGCCTTGTGCAATAGGGGCTTGAAGGCTGAGGTGTAAAGAGGCCTGGGAAGGCCTAGGAATATGGAGGAATAGCCTCCTCATCGACTGAGAAGGCTAATTCTGGATGAGCACCCTCCCCCAATGCAGAGGCCTCACTGACCACCGATGGGGAGTTAGCCCTGGCCTGGCCTAGGTCCCAGGCCGGGGAAGGAGACCTGCGGTGCCTATTGTCAGAGAAGGATCTAGAAGCTCTTTGTGACTAGTCCCTTTGGACTAACCCTGATGTGATGCCTCTAGATATTGCTGAGGTGATAAGCCTCCTGATGCTCTCAGGTAAGAGGTCTAAATCTTCCAGGTCCTCCTCCGAGGGTCACGTGGTAGACGGGCCTTGAGTGGCTAGGAGGGAGGGAGGTAGATAATCCCCGGATCCCCTATCTGAAGGCTCGCCACCCCCATCCCTAAATGATCTAGGGGAAATAGGGGGAGAAGGGGAGGCCACCTGCCTGTCACGTCTGGCTGGGAAAACTGAAGGGGATGAAGGGCTGAAACCCCTAGGAAGAGAGGGAGAGGGGGGAGGAATGGGCCTCACCAGAGACCTGGATCTGTCTGGAGAAGTGGGTCAAACATTGTGAGACCATCTCAGCCCTGGCCACTCTCTTCTCCAAGGCCTTCTGTCTGCGGAGCTCATCCCTCACTGTGGCCCTGGAGATGGCTTAGAAGTTGTCGCCCTAGGCCTCAACCTGGCCTGGCCTTCCTCTGTCTCCTCCCCATTGCTCCCATCAGGGGCCTGCACCACCCCAGTGCTTGTAGAGTCCATTTCTTACTCACGTGGCTGGTCTGCTTGGAAGTCGAACCAGAGCCTTTTCGATGTCCGGTTGCACTGCCAGTTGGTCACAATGTAGGCCTTGCCCATGCGGAGGTTGGTGCCACGAGGTCGCTCCAAAATGGCCACCGTGCCTTGTGGCGAAAGGAGATAGAGGCCGCCAGGTAAGGTGACTCTGAGGTGGAAGCCTCTCAGCGAGTCAGTTAGTAGCGCTGCTCCCACTTGCTTTGGTCGTGTGGTTGTGCTGCTGCACAGGCTTCCGAAGCGCTCTTAGGAGACACTTCAGCGAGGCTAGAATAACGTGCCTGATTTCCTCCACTGCGGCAAGCTTTTAAGGTGCGGCGGCTTCAGGGCGTGTCTGGCATAATCCCGACGACTCGGTCTCGCATTCCACTGATCTAAGGATGATCTTGTCCTTCTGCCTACCTTGTCGCCTTAAGCCTCTAACAATCTCGGCTGCAATGGGAGTTCGTCATCCTTGCACGCCCAGAGGCAAGGACCGAAAGCCCGGCCTCGATGGCCAGCAGTCCAATAATTTAGCAATTTAGAGTATCCAATTAATCGAATTAAATAACTATTAAATAACAAATATTAGTATCTCAAGGAGCTAAAAACCAGCGCTTGGACCAGGAGACTGAGAGGAAACTGGGAGCCAATAGGGAAAGATGGTGACTTTAAGAAAATTCCTTCAGTCTCTGGACCCATCAGGCTGTGACTTAACCCTGTTGTAGCCCCTCCTGCTGAGCTGCAGGAAAACAGATCACATAGGTCATATTTATGCAGACATATTGACAATTCAAAAGGGTTCACAAACTTTTAAGCACCACTGTATATGCTAACTTACCTGCCCTCTAATAAGATATAGTGATTGGTTTGTATGTGTACATGTGAAATGCACATGCAAGAGAAGAGAGCTACATTTACCAGCTTTCAGAATGCCTATTTGAATGGAGAAAGATGTAAAAAAAAGAATGCATGGAAAAGAGCTGATTGAGAACTGAACAAATAAATAAGCAGAAGCATATACATATTTTGCCCAGGATTTGATAAATGGGATTAGGAGGATAGATGTTTGAATTCATTCAAATGAAATATGTAGATATAGCTGGCTATTAATTCTGAAAGTGTTAAAGAACTATTCTTTATGTTTTGGTTTGCTTATGATTGGTAGGAACAAAATGATACATTGTAACTGGGAGAACCATGACAATACAGAAGAGGTTGCCAATAATAAAAGGATTATGTCCTCCACTTTTTTTAAAAAAAAATCATTGTTGGGAATTCCTAGTTTGAAAAATGAATTATTTCTCTATTACTCCATTATTGGATAATATTGGAAAAACATTCTGCTTTTTTTTTTAAAAAAATTGTTATTGAAGTTAAACACAATACACATTTTTAATTAAGAAAGAATAAAGACAAGTAATGAAAAAGAAATATAGAAAAAGAAATAAAAGAAAATAAAAAGATACTAAAGAAGCAGGTTCTGATCTTGACAAATATGTTTACATTTTACTCTGCGTCTCTACATCATTATTTCCTTCTTTCCATAAGCTATGCTTTCTAATCGTCAAACTCATAAATTACAAATTAATTTTTCTCTTTTTTTTCAGTAAAATTCCATAAGGGTTTTCAGTCACTAGTAAATGTAGCTATTGATTTTTGTCTAATAGCAATAGCACTTAAACTTGTATACCGCTTTATAGTGCTTTTACAGCCCTCTCTATGCGGTTTACAGAGTCAGCATATTGCCCGCAACCATCTGGGTCCTCATTTTACCCACCTCGGAAGGATGGAAGTCTGAGTCAACCTTGAGCTGGTGAGATTTGAATTGCCAAACTGCAGCTAGCAGTCAGCTGAAGTAGCACTCTAACTATTGTGCCACCTCGGCTCCTCAGGTTCATTTCTGATAGTTTTGTTATCTTCACCAACCAATTCTCCAATGTGGGTATTTCAATATTTCCCTTTCTTCACATATATAGTAATAGTCTTGCAGCAGTAATTATGTATAAAAACAACATTCCTTGGCTCTTTTCTAATTGATTATTCATTAATGATTCAGGAATATCAAACTGGCAGCCTGCGCGCCGGATGCGTCATGCACGGGCCACCCTTCCACACCAGCTCCGCAAAGGCAAAAAATGTTGATTATATATATCTTTTATTTCATTTTCATTTTCATTTTATACAATCACTTATATACTGTGCATAAAAAAAAGAAAAAAGGAAAAAAAAAAACCCAACATAACACTTCATTCCCCCATACACCCTCTCTTCTCCCCCTCCAACTTTCCTTTCACCCCTCCAGCATTCCCCTCTTCTACTTCCCTACCCCCTCAGACATCTCCCCCTCCCTCCATTTCACCCTCCTTACATTCCCTCTCACTCCCTCTTTACTTCTCCCTTCTCTTTCCCTCTTCTCCTCACTTTGGTGTATCCATACAATTCAATTTGTTTTTACAATAAAAGTAGAAAAAGAAAAAAAAGAAAAAAAAAAAGAAAAACGAGCCGCAGTACACAAGTGAATTCTTATTGTTCTAAAGATTGAAACTGTAATTCCACCCTCCCCCCTCCCCCCTATAATCCCCCCTCCCTAACCCCCTTACGGCTTCGCAGGTCCCATGCCCGGCATAATTCTTTAACAAGCATTTGAGTATAATAAGGCCAGCTAACTTTAAAATTAAAAAAATAAAATAAAAGTAAAGCCAAAAAGAAAAAGGAAAAATAGTAGAAAATAAGAAATAAAAAAAATAAAAAAAACACCCACACTCACACACAAAAAGAAGAAAGAAACAAAAAGGGTCAATAAACCCACTACGTTAACACAGCTTCCCATTATCTGTAAATCTTAAACAATGTGACTCATTCCAAATTTCGATTATTTTGCTACTTGCAGGGTTTCAAACTGTATTAGAGCCAGGTAAGTTGATCAATTAGAATTCCCCAACTAAAAGTCTCCTTGCTTTGTCTATCTATACAGACCTTTAATTTATCTCTTTTTTATCCAAATATCCAAACCTTTCTATAACACCATTAAACTCAAATACTTCTTTCATTTTTCATTTCCAACACCTCCCTTTCTATCCTTACCCACCTCCACATATAAATTTTTTACCTTCCACCCTGCCTTTATCCATATCCACATATATATTTTATCCACATTCATTGCTCCTCCCATGTTTACTCCACTTTCCTGAAGATTCTCCGACCAATCTTTCTTAACTTTATATTGATATAGCAACTCAAACAAACATCAGCTTGCGTTCTAGCCCCAGGTAATCTAATTAAACTTTCGCTGCCCTTCCCTCTCCCACGCACCTCCCAACTCCGTTCGTCCCAAACCGCAACTCAAAAAGATCACAATTTCCGCTCTCCTCGCCTAAGAAAATAGTTCATGCACAATTTGAGTTAGAGTTCAGACAAAACTTCTGTACAATATATGTCCACAATCAGCAACGCTTCTTTCAGTCTCCATGTCTCATCATCGATATGCCACTTTTCCATTTTATCCCAGACGGAAATCATAAAACTTTAAAAACATCGCTTAGTCTTTATTCTTTAGTCTTCTGCCCTTCCGGAAGAGAAAAACAACACCCTCCGCCTTGTAGCCACGTGTCTCGCTGTTTGTCTTCTCCTTCTCCTTGCCTCTCCCCAGATCCGGATGAATCAGGAAGTCCCGCCTTCAGGGTCTCGTAGTAAAATTTTCGGGCTTCACAAACAGAGTTAATGCGGTGTTTTTGGTTGCCAAATGTAACTGTAATACCAGCTGGGACTTCCCATTTGTATGGAATCTGAGAGTTTCTGAGTTCTTCGGTTAAGAAAGCGTACTGTCTTCTTGTTCTTAATATTTGAAATGGTATCTCTTTAAAAACAATCAAGTCCTCCCCATCAATTCTCAACCTCTTTCCGTAGAGCCTCTGTATTATCTCATTTCTAGATTCCCTTGTAGTAAAGTATATTATTATGTCCCTCGGAAGCTGTCGCTGTTTTGCTACCCAGGAATTCTGGCGGTAAATTCTTTGAATCTGCCAATCAAAGTTAAGTCCCGGACTTCCCACCAAGCGACTGAAAGCCTCAAAGAATGTCTGTTTCAAATTCTCCTGTTGGTTTTCACGCAGTCCTCTAACTCGTATAGCAAAGGCAGTCTTGTTATAATTTATCATGACAAGTTCTTTTTGGGCAGATTCAATTTCCTGTTCTAACGTTTGAATTTTTGATATCAGATTAAGGTTAGTTTCTTCCAAAAGTTCCAATTTGTCCTCCGCTTCAGCAATATAATCTGTCATGACTGTCATTACTCCGATCATATCCTGCTTTGCCTGAGCAATTTTAGCATCAAATTGATCACATAAATCCGATATCAGTTGATTAATCTCCTGTCTGAAGTCATTAAGCGTTTTGAGAAGGAATTCTTGTGTTAGCAAATCTCCCGTGGAGGGTGTGGGAGGCAAGGGTAGCGGCTTCATGGCAGTTTTTGGAGATATGTTATTAAGGAAGCGCTTCTGTTTAGGTTTGGGAGCCATTCCAGAATAAAAATAAAAGACAAGCAATCAAGCGAGCCAAAAATCAAAGTCTGTGCTCCCCTCAGTTAATCTTTTAGCAATTAGTACGGAGAAGCCTTCAGGAGGGTAGGGTCAACTAGCTACGTCAGATCAAACACAAAAGCTACGAGATCGCCATCTTGTGACGCAGCTAAAAAAGAAAGGGAGCCTTTTGCGAAATTGAAGCTGGTATTTTAAATAGTAATAGAAGAAATTCCTCGGGAATGGTCCCCGCCCGGATTGGCTTTTAAATAGCTTAGCTTTGTCCTGGGGGGGGAGGCAATCTGCCTAGGCTGCAAAAAAGGCAGCGCGGAAAACTGGCCGGAGTAAAGGCTCAGCTAATGTTGAACCTCTTCTCCATTCACAGCAAAAAGAAAAGCTATGAATTACAAAGAGATCCTAACGACTGACCTCCTCTCTGCCCCTTTCTGCCAGAAAGGGGAGATATCTATAGATCTTATGAGATATACGAACCAGAGTCCTGGCAGGAGCTTTGTTGAGCTCCCGACGGCGGCAGCTCCTCCCCTCCCTGACACAATCGAGTTTGACATATGTGCATTAATCCAATCAAGAAAAATTGTGGTTTCAGTTGAATGTTGATCTTTAAAATTCAGTGTACTATGACATGTATTTGAAGATGCTTCTTGGACAAAAAGTGAAACATCTTCAAGGAAAAAACAAAGGCAGTCCAGTTGCCTTTTGAAAGCCATCTTTGGAATTTGGGGAAGGGGTTTTATGTGGTTAAAATAATACCTTAAGCACTCATAATCTTACAACCCCAGTTAGCCTTATAAAGACATTTTAAAAAGCAAATTAGAGGCCATATTTTTGGCCAGACATAGAACAGATGTACTGACAAAATACTTATGGGCAGTCCCAGGCTGTAGTACAATTGAAGTTTTATTCTAATGTTTTTAATCTCATATCATAAATTGCAGTTGGCAAAACTATGAAAATAGGAAATCAAATTACCTCAAGATGGAACTAAATTTTGAATAGGGGAGGAAGGAACTCAAAACATCACTATTAATTTTATCCACGTGCCTATTTTGAAATCACAAAAGCTGATGCAATTGCAAACAACTAGTATGCCCCACACACACCTTTTTTGCATTAGTGAAGCTTTTTATCAAGAGAAAGACAAAAGCTAGTGCTACAAGAGCCATCAGTCTGATGCATATTATTTAAGTGTACATCTGTGCGTCCCTTGGCATTTGGAGAGAGTAGTGTATAGTAGTAATAGGCTGGTTGATATTTGCCAAACTGAGTGGATGGGGCATTTTATATCTGCTTGAACACCAGCTGAATAGGAGAAAAACAGTGTCTGCTTCAAAAGGAGACCATTAACCTTAGCCCAGCTCTGCTGATCAGGAGAGAGGAAAAGCACTTACTATAGTGGTGATATAAGAGCAGGCATGCTTATCTTTGTAATGGGTTATTAGCAACTATGGAGATCTGAAGGCTGGAGAAAGGGTTTTCATTCAGAGAAGGCAAAGGGGGATCTTGAGTTTCTCAATTAGCTTATCTAAGCGGGAGTACATATGCATTATTTTGATTTTGAGCTTCACTATAGTCACCTCAGTTATATGATTGGAAGACATGGGTACCAGTGAGTACAATAAGCTAAACTACTGTTTTGATATTAGTGTGTTCTTCAATAGATAATGAAAAATGTGAAACATGACATTTAGTTTAGCAAATACTTCACTGGGCCCTTTTACAGCGGAGGAGTAAGTAGTTTAAGGAGGCTTTTTGTTACTTACTTTCTTGAAATAGTTAATAGGTTATTGAACACTCATATATAGATAGAACCTGCTGGAGGTTGCCCCATCTGATCTAGCACTCCTAAAGTGACAAATTGGATGCCAATGAAAAGCAAACAAGGATGAGAAGATCTATCTATAGAACAAAAATTCAAGAATCACTTTCTTAGGGAAAATGCAAGTTCACAAATGGACCTTACAACAGAGAAGTGTAAAATGTAGAGGCATAACTTTTTCTACCTGATTCTCGATTACTTCAGGATACTACATGGCTATTCACAATTTGACGTACTTAATTTGGACTTATTCACCTTCAGAAATAAAGTCAGTCACTAAATGTGAATGTGTGAAGGAATCACAGATCACGATTGTGTAGTAGCTAGCCAGTGCTAAATATTTTGGAGAAAAATACCCTTTCACTTTATCATTTTAAAAGTTGATTTTCCTTTGCCAAGCTTTACTTAAAGGCCAAATTAATCTTTTTATGTTATTGCCAGCGGGCAGCTTTATCAGACATTTTCACATAAGTGAAATATGCAATGAATTTATTTCCAAAAGAGATTGGCCTACAACTTTTTTCTGTGTGTTTTACCTTTTGTTTTTATTGAGCAAAAAGTTATTCTTTGAATTCCATTCCTTTCAGCCTCTTGCCTGTTGCTTGGATACTGTATCAAGAGTGTAATTGGTAGCTGAGCTTGTTCCAAACTCAAATTAGAAAAGTGCTTCCTTTTTCTTACTTCCAAACCTGCTTTTTTGCGAGAGATTAACTGATGTTGTAATGGTGAGGAAAATAAAACTGTGAAGCAAGGGTTTAATCCTACCATTGAGTACTAGGTGATCTCTTTGTCAATCCACTCACAATCCTTATTTGTTTCTCTTCCAACAATATGGTTGGAAAAAGAATATTACTTCAAAACAGAAATGTATTCTCCCTTTAGAAGGCTGCCTATCTCAACTTCATTTATTGGATGTATAAAACAAGGTCTTCAAATTGTGTATCATTCAGTTATACATTGCTTAAAGTGACTTCATTTTTTATACCAGTACTGCTATAAAAATAATAATTTGATGTCTCAGTATTGGGCAATATTCTGCCTTTTTAAAAACTGAAATCATATTCTCCTATGCAAAAAATATAAAGAAATTGCGGGGAGAAAGCTGCTGAAATATTTCTGTCTAGCTAACAGTTTATCTAGGATTTTTCCAGCTCTTCAGTTTGTACAATGTATGTGCCATATTTCATCAAATATCTCAGCATTATACTTACATTACAGACAATACCCCAAATGCAAATATATGAAATTGTGTGGGCGGATTGGAATATTTAGGAAATACATGTTTTATTTGTTTCAGAAAGGAATGTATTACATTTGGGATTATAAATGTTGAAATACATCAGATTATTCTTTTAACTGATCTCTTTTCTCCAACTTTTTACAAGCATTAAGTGCCATTTTGTTGCAGATTTATGGTATAATTTCCAATCTTAGCAGTTTTGAATTCCAACAGAAGGCTGGGTTTTATTGGTTTTCTCGGGACTCTTAGTGGAGTGCTCTGTTGATGAACTTTTTAATAACATTGTCAGAAAGTATCTGTGTTATAATAGCTCAGTGATAAATTGTTGTTGAAAATATATTAACAAATACAAGTAGTCCTCCACTTCAACAGTTCATTTAGTGACCATTCAAAATTACAACAGCACTAACTTATGACCATTTTTCACACTTACAATCATTGCATCATCTCAATCGTGTGATCAAAATTCAGACACTTTGCAATTTATTATTTTATGCAATAACAATTTCAGTTATTCCATTAACTGTGGAAAATCGGGCAAAATTCACTTAGCAATTTTCTCACTTAATAAAAATTTGGGGCTCAATTGTGGTCATAAGTCAAGGGCTACCTGCAATTTGTTTTGAAAACTGGAAATATTATTGGAAAGCAATCTGAAATTACAATATTGTTGCATTATTATACCACCAGAAATGTAAATATCTGGCTGATTTGCACATTATTAACTGCTTATATTAATCACCACCTCTTTTTTTTTTTCTATTTTCATGATGATTCCACGTGAAATCAGTAGTTTTGAATGTTTATGTACTCGACTTTGGAAAAATAGATTCTCCCAACTTTAGTAAGATAGATTATAATGCCACAGGTGCTTTCACCTACACTAAGAATTAATATTGGTTATTTTTAGAGAAGAGTTGACATGGCATTATGGGCTTGGTTAGGAAGTGAACTAGGTGATCTATAAAGTCCCTGTCAACTTTTCCATTCTGAGTGAGCCTGTATGTGATACTGATGGGTAGCCTAGTAGAGTTCCAATTTCAAATCCCAATTCATCCAGCACTGAACTTAGTAGATGACTTAGTAGATCTTTGCCAGTCTCTCAGTTTAGTTACCTAATAGCTTTCTTGTGAAGGTATAATAAAATGGGAATAGGGAGAACCATCTAGAACCCCAAGGCCTAGTATTATGCTAATAGTTTTTTTAAGTTGAGGAAATAAAAGTTATCAATTAACCTAATTGTAGCCGAATGCACATTTTTTCAGACAAGTCCAAGAAAAAGAAAAACATAGGCCACATGAGCATCTCATGATTATTTCAAGGCATTGCTGAAAAAGAATGCATGTGTTTGTGTGTGTATGTACAATTGTGCATTTCAAAATTTTGAACTGAATGAACTTTGCTGGAATATGTTTCCCCATCCGCCCTTTGGATCCTTCCTCTAAATGTAAGTTGGCAAAGGTTTCAGTTGTGAATTAAGTTCATGTCATGGTTTCATGCTCTCCTTCTACATAGTTCTGTCTGGTTGCCATGCAGTAGCTCATTTATGTGGCATAGATACAGCATGCAGACTGCCAGTGCTACCTCTTACATCACATCAGAGGTGACAGTACCTAATCGTTCCCATTGATCTTGAAAATGCCAAAGACAGTATATACTTATTATTTCATTGGCCATCTCCAGATTGGAAAGAAATTATGGAAGAAGATAATGGCAATTCACTACTGCACTTTTACCAAGAAAGTGGTGTAGTTGGGTCTATCAAACATTGAAGAACTCTTTTCTTGCTCTCATATCAAGTTGTCATCTGAAGCTGAGCAAACCATCTGCCCATCTCTGGCAGTTTTGTTAACTTTTTGTTAACTAACTTAACTTTTCGAGTGTTGGAGGCCTTTTCCTACCTTTTTATAACAATATATGAAGAGAACCTGGAACTCAACCACTTTTCAACCTGTTTTCCTTATTTTAAACTATTACCCAACTTCTTTATAAGCAAATCTTTCAGATATTTATTTTATGCATCTAGCCAAGGGCGTAACTACTTATTAAAGAACTGCAATTTGAGTCCTGATAGAAGTCTAAGCCTAATTCATCTCTCTGCATATTAACTGGCACTTAGTGTTTTGTGGTTCAAAGGTGCATAGCAACACCTGTTTGTGAAGGGTGGGGCAGTGACATTTCAATGAATATACCTGCAGGTGTTATGTGCTGCTGGGTCCTGTAGAAATCTTGACTGAGTGTAGTATAAAAAACGTAGCAGCTATTACAACTGAACAGCATGGTAATACAGATATACAGAGATGATCAAAAGAACCAATCATTTTCACTACAATTTCAAGAGTGACAAATGTATCATTGCATGTGCTAGCTAGATTTTCCTGGCATCCTGCTAAAACCACAATGCAAAAAAAAAAATCCATCTAGATAAGGAGGACAAGAAAGAAATTGTACAGGAGAAACCTAAGCTCTATTCTCTTACTATAGGAGAATAAAATGGGTTGTAAATCCAGAACACCAAGGAACGTGGTGTTGCAGAAGCCACCTCTGAAATTCACTGCCTTAAGATGTGATAATGGCTTTAAAACTGGATGAGAACTCTGGTCATGGCTGTTAGCTTTAATAAAATGAAAGGCTCATCTGACCACTGAAACAGCAACCACACAACAGGCATTTTCCACTTTGGCCATAGGAGAGAGATTTTTGCTCTCTGTTTAGATTCATGATTTCTTTCATCAGACAAACATTTTCATACCATGGTTTATGAAACTGGCTTGTACCATACACATCATATTAACATTAACTACAGTTAGGATTTAGAAAAAGCTCCAAGCTCAGCCTATTGAAATTCCTCCTTGTAGCTTTATTGGAGAATCAAAAAGGCAACGGGTAGGTGTTACATGGATGTTTGCTGTGGCTCATTCTTATGATATTAAACTATAGCTTGAAGCAATGGTTTTCAGCTTTTTATGCAAGTCCCTCCAATGACTCATATCAAAGACCTGTATTACCCTTCCCCCCAGATCAAACTATCACCTATATACTACTAAAACTCTAATGTCTGCAACCTTTAACTGGACGAAACTTTATATCATAGGGCAACACTTTTTCAACCAAATGTCTTTGGAGCTTCTCAATCATCCAGGGTAATGATTGTTCCAAAGGCAATTTTCTAAAAGGCTAGTTACCTTTTGAAAAAGCACCTTTAGGTTTTTCAGCCAAGGTACCTAAAATGGGCTACCTTATAGAATGCATTTAAAATCCAAAATCCATGACTTCAATGGAATTAAAATTTGGTTAATTTTATAAAACATTTTATAATATAAAAATCACATTAAAGCATTTTGTGTCATAATACAACTCCTTATGTTTAAATGCACTATAGAGTTCAACATGGGCTGTTTCAAGACAGGTATATTTTTGAATATCTTCCTGGATTTTTAAGAACTTTTCCAGTGCAGGAAGTACATTGGAAGCTCTGCCATTGTTGAAAGCATTGAGGAATCTGGCAAGAAAATTACCCCTCTCCTGACAAAGAGGCATGCAATTTACATTCCCCCTCACCCAGCACTCATTCCTAACAGATGCCCATGACCATTGGATAATGTACCCAATTACAATTTGTTAGCTTGGCACAACATTTTGAGCTATATAACATGTTGTATAAATCATAACATGCTAATCCAAAAATATATCAGTTTATGGCTTGACACAACGTATGAACCTGCCTATTTTCCCAGAAAAAATGCTTATGATGGGGCTTTCTCCATTTTTTAAGCCAATTAAGTACTCCTGATTCCAAGTGCCTAATGTTGCATGCCAATCTGTCAAAGCAGTTGCACATTTAATGTATTATTTAAAAATGGTAGCATTGCAGCAAAGACATTTTGCATGGATAGGAGAATGGCTGAGTCGAGGCAACAGTCTTGATTAAAACAAAAGTAATTTGGGTTTGCAAAAATGTATGCTGGTGAAAACAGAACATTCGTATTTTGTGATAAGAGGCAAATTTAAACCTGGATATTTGTGTAGCAGGAAGTAATCTAAGATAAAATAATTATTGTCTTTAATTCTAGGGTCCAAAATTGGGAATAAATTATCCCAGTTTAGATAACACAACACTTCATTATTGATTGAATTCTCATTCACAACTGTGATAATGTTATACTGTGTAGAAAATTTTGGCATAAATGTACTGAAATAACATTAAATAAAAGTTTAGTGGTAGAACATATGCACATTATAACAGACATTCCAGATTTAATTTATTTTATTTTCAACAAATGGACAATAGAATGATGAAAGTCATCTGGAAACACTTATCGATCACAATAGAGAAATGAACTAGACAAACATGATAGCTTAACCCAGTATAAGGAAACATTTAACCTAATAATGTATAGTAAACCATACAAGACAATGTTTCAAAATTATTTCTCATTTGTTATACATCAATCTTGGAAAATCTGGGGCCCGAAGTTCTGATGCAAACTTGACTTTATTTTACATGGACTTCAGAAGATACTGAAAGGCCATTGTACATTTCAAAGCCCACTTGTTTTGATCCCCACCCCCACCCCATAATGTAACTAGAATTCTATTATTGTGAAAGTTTTGGTTCTAACTCGTCCATATTTGGCTCTGTCTCTCTCCAATATTGGAACAAAAAACATTTTGCCATATTGGCATAGACTCCAGGGAAGAAAGGTTTCTCCCACATTTTTTTACAATATCCAGATATATTATTATTCTACCTCCCTATCTCTGCTGATGAGAAAATTATAAACTGCTGTTATATTGTGCTGCTCAGCCCATGAATACATTTTCCCCAATGACAGTACTTTATTAACCACACACACAAAGCAACAGTTACAAGATAATTTGAAATCTTTACAGTCCAATACTGTAACTTAACTTAAATGCTGAAAATGCAGGATCAAAATACATAAACATAGGAACAGCATTGCAACTCTATTCCAAATTAATAAAATCAATTCTGCTAATTAGAACGTGCATTTAAAAAGAAATAAGAACTCTGACAAGAAACTCCTGCCCTGTATTGACAATGTTTTAGCTCCTTCCTTCCATCCTTCCCCTCTCTCCGCCTCCCCCCTCCCCTCTGAATGTATCAGGATTTTCTTTGGCAGCCTGGAATCTTGGAAGTTGCCATCTTAACTCTTCTTGATAAATACAACAGAACAAACACTTTCCAAATGCATTTTGTCAAAGCTTTGTTTTTCTAATGAAAACGCATGCATGCAACTGCACAGAAAGCTACATCTCCTGTTTCCAAATGTCAAAACATTTAGCATCCTCAATTAAATCAAAGCTACACTTCAAGGTGAAGAGGACCCTTTTTCTTCTCCCTCCCCCCAAATGCCATTTGCAAGTCTTGCAAGTTGCAACGTCTACATTTCTAGTAGTTCTTCTCGTGCATGATGCTAAATACTGAACAACATTCCAAAGAGTTTGCTATTTTGTGTTCAATTTCCCTTTCCTTCTAGTGCAGGGGAGGAACAGCGTCCTCTTTTCGAAACGATAGTAATCTGAGACTTTTCCGTTACAATAAGCTGTTAACAAAAGATGTAATTCCACCAGCGTTGTGTCGGGAGGTACCATTGCCTCTTTACCGTGTGCACTTTCATAGGTGATTCATTCCCCCCCCCCCAAGTCTTTAGATTGGCCAGGAAGGACGTGCTCATTCCAAAATTCCTAGCCTCCGGGTTGGACGTGGAAACATGTCCCTTTTGCAGTGAGGTTTTGGTTTCCAGGAACTTTGTGCTTCCTTAATAACCCCGCCCCGTTCTCCACCCACCGCCTTCAGTCTTTGGTACAGTCTTGGTTTCCCTTCCTCTCTACAATGCTTTATGCTAATATGTGACATCATCACTAAATACACAGTGAGTGGCTACTAGAAATTACAAACGAACAGGAAGGTCTGAGGTGTGTGTGAGCTACTGGAAGCGTTAGGCAGGCAGGCAGGCAGGAGGGAAGAGGGGCCGCCGATGGCTCCATGCTACCTCTGCGTTGGCTTTGATTCCGATTTGGAAACTAGGAAGGGGAGACTTGGAATTTTTTGTTTGGTTTTTTCTTAATTGATTAATTTCATTAAGGTTGGCAACCGAAGTCAATTTGAAGCCTTAAGATTGCGGGTGGCGAGACTGCAATCCAAACATCGTGCTCATTTCAAACTGCATGCCTTGATAAACCATCTGTCCGTGGATTGCTTTTAATTTGAATGTGATATTCAAGCTGGACAAATAAAACATTTTTTTAAAAATCTGGGATCTGCTCAGATTTTGTGTTAAAAGCACCCAGTGAGGGTTGCTATCCGATTTTTAACCAAACACCAAAGATTATTTATTTGTATGCTGGAATTTTAATATCCTACTACGTCCCTTCTAAATGGAATTACAGAACCCAGCTAGCATGCCCGGATCCATGTCCCCTGGTTATACTTCTTCAGTGCCATATAATTATAATCAATTAGAAGGAAGATTCAAGCAGTTGCAAGGTAAGCGCCATCTCTCTCTCTCTCTCTCTCTCATAAGGGGCGTTGCTATGAAATGTTGCTCACTAACACGATGAGGTGATTTTTGATGCTCCTTAGTATGAAGGCTGATAAGACAGAAGAAGCATCGGTTGCAAAATAATAGATATTGGGTTGTATTTCTTTAAATTGAAGTGGATTACCTTGTTTTCCTGTCTTCTGGTATTGTAAGCTTCTCTTGGTTCAACCATCGGAACATGATAAAGGCTAACTCGGACCTTGCCATCTAGAACAATAGGACAAGGGAAATGGGGAAGAGGGAGTGGTCTTTTTGTTTGAATCCCTTCTGGCGATTTACAGCCTTCAGGTACTAATCAGAAGATTCCTCTCTGATTCTGCTTAGATAATATGTAAGCCTATCTATCTATCCTTCCATGCCCTCAAAACACCATTGGGGTCCATTATGCAGTGTTCCAAGACATCTTCCGCCTACTTGGGTAATCCCATTCTTAGCATTCCATTGATTGTGGCAGTCTTCCTCAATCAAGTGCCCTCCAGCTCCAGGGCAGTTCCTAGAACTGACCCATCATGATTAGGAGTATTGGGAGTTGCAGTCAACAACACATCTATTTGGATTAAAGCTAATATCTTTGAGCCAGAGCAGGGAAGGATCTTTCCCAGTGCTCATTAATTTTTCCCCCATTCAAAGTGAAACAGTGACAGGAAGAAAATTTGCTGTTTTGAAATGAAATTCTACATGATTGATTAGAGTATTTTTGATCATTTTACAGTTCAATCCTTAGTATATTGGAAGCAATGGAGTCTGGTTTCTGTGTTAATATGGTACTGGGGAGCCGGGGAGAATTCTAGTTACCAATGAAACCAGCCCTTGATGGAATCTCAACTTAATGTATTATCTGACTTAGCTCCAAATGACAGTAGCTCCTTCACAGATACACTCATTGTGTCTGGAATCAAAATCTATCCAAGGAAGTCAAAAGTTCAAACCACACAGAATATATTTCTTATTTTTAATCTCTACCATCCCACAGACAGGGAACTGCGGTTTCCTCCAGAAACAGAAAGGAACTAAAAAAACCCACCCAACTCTGGGTTTGTTACAGAATTATGTTGTTAGGATTCTATATTGGTGTTTGTTTTAGTGTTCTTATTCGCTGTATTGAGTTCATCCTTGTGCAAAGGTTTGTGAAAATAACTGCAGTGCCAGATGCAAATTGATAAAATTGTTCCAAAGTTAAATATAAAGGAAGTGGAAATTGAGATAAATGTAAAAAAGATAGGAATTTGATAAATACAAGTATATCTGCAACAAAATATTGCCTTGTGCTGAGATACATCAATTCAATTCTTTCCGGCCCCTCATTTTTTATTTTCTCTTTGCTAATCAGTCAGTGCTGTATTCTCTGATAATGGAACATGATTTTTATATTTGAGTCTTATTTCACCTCATACTCGCGTTATTTTGAAAATGTGCAACGATGGTGCCTTTTGGCTGCCAAGAGATAGATCCCTATCTGGGGTGGATTGTTATTCTATAGCAATGAGGGTGCAGCTTGTACTGTACATATGTGTATAGCATTTCCCATGTCATCTGCAAAGCTCCTGAAATTTGTTGCAAAATGTTAGATGGTGGCATGATTTTCCACAATTTTGAGAAATGAAGCTGATACAGGAAGCAATCTCTATAGACCTTTAAATGTAGCCTCCTTCCCCAACAAAATCAAGTGGAGAAAATGTACCTTCCTTCTCTCCAGTAACTTCAAAATGTTGCTGTCTAACTAGCAACATAAGCAGCCTTTGGGTGTTTTTTTAAAAAAGCTGCCTGACCCAGTAAAAACAAGAGTGGCTTTCCATATTTTAATGATGGATAGTTTGTCTGGGCCGCGACAAGGAAGAGGAATTTTTGGTTTCCGGTCCACTGGCCAGCAAGTCTTTTGGCTACTGCTGCGCATGCCAATCAGCTGGCCGGTGCACATGATCATGCCGGGAAACAGAAGACCAGCTCTTCCAGTTCCGGCACTGCCGCATTTATAAAGTCCAGCTGATCGTCGAGTGTGCATGTGTGCCAGAAACCTGGAAGAGGAATGGGTGACACCGCGCATGCCAAGCAACATGGCTCCATGTGCCACTTCGGGCCTGTGTGCCATAGGTTCACCATCACATTCCTATGGGCTGAATTTCCGCAACATGCTAAGGATGGTCAGTTGTAATCTAGGGTAGTTTTTTGTGACTTAATGCTTTACATAAACCTATTCTACAGTACCAGATTCATTGCAGAATCAACGATTCGGTGCATTTGAATGGAACCAGAACATCTTAATTCAGAAATATCATTAGTGTGTTGCGTAAACTCTCCAATGGTTAGTGTGTTAGGTGAAGAAATAGGGGAGTCCCATAATCAGTGAAGTGAAGCAGATTTTCTGTTTCTTGTATTTAGGATTCCTGTTTCTGCTTGAAAAATTGAAATACCAAGAAATGACAAGAGTTGAAATAACTACTTATTAAGATTTGTGGCAATCTCAAGGTCATCCCTTCCCCTTTACTCCCCTTCCCCATGCTTTGTAGGAAATGGCTTCCATTCCAGAACACAACTCAAATTTTGAAAGTTCATCAAATTAGAAAACTGGGATGCCCTTGTTATATTGAGGCTGTTGTAGGGGGAGGGGAGGTAGAAAGACTGTTTAGAAAATCCACAACCTTTTAACCACATGGAACTTGTTCTAATTTCTCACTGACTTCTATTGTGGCTTTGAACCTGTTACTGAAAGGAGTACTGAAATTTTGACATTAGGCAGCCTTCCCTAATTACTGCTCTCCAAGAATTTTGGATTTTAGTTCCTTAATATTTGATTAGCTTTGTTGGCTAAAAGTGGTAGAGATTTGGCTAATTGGGATCAACAGACACTGTGAAAAATCTGGTTTAAAAAGTGGTCAGGAAATCACTTCCTAAGTGGTCCTAAAATCAGGCTTATCTATTTTCAATTATGTTGTGGTTCAAGAATGTGATTTGTGTTTTTAATAAGGAGTTGATTACACATGTATTTAAATTATACTCCTAAGTATCAGTTTATCAGTGTATCAGTTTATCTAGCAAAATTACAGTAAATTGAAATTCTCTGTAATTCTTTCTTTGTGAAAAGTATTGAAGTTTATTTCATCTGCAAATCCAATACAGTGTGGTAGGGAGAAGAAGGGTTAAATAATTGTTTCTTCATACTTCAATGGAGGCTTTTGGAATGTGGGGGGAATGGTGCTGAAAGATTATGTTTGGAGTAGGATTTAAATACAGGAAATCTTTGAAGAATGCACATCATACCAAAGGTTAGAATAAATTATAGTATACTTTTGCAAAGTCATTGCTGACAACTACCAAACTTTCCAAAGCCAACAGTACATTGTTTGGAGCTTGTTTAATTGGATCAATTGTTCAGAAAGGAGAACACTTCCTTCAGTCATTTATTTTGTATAAAAACAGAAAACTAATATCCTTCAATTCAAAAATGGAAAACTAGTCCTACAGCTAAACTCTATGGTTCTTCATCTATGAACAAATTGATATTGCATTAAGATCCTACTTTCTGATTACAAATTTAATTTACAGTACTAGATTATACTTTTAAGCTTCAATTTATGTTCTGATAATCGTATATAACATTGCTTGAATAAATTTATTTTATTTATAGCCCTCACATTTATTTTTCTTCAGATTGTTTCTGTTCCCTGTATTTGTAACAACTATCCTGTAAGTTAGGGCAATAATAAAATTATTTTCTCAGCAATGCCATTGAACTTCATGGCTGAATAGGACTGTTCTTAGAGTAGAGCCAGTCAATCCAGGGCTAATTATATTTCTGCTGTTGACTCTGTAATATCTGATTATAATTAAAGTGAAAAGCAATGATATATTTTTTGTCCTTGGATGTATTGCTTTGCTTCCAAACATCTGAAGAACAATTTGTTCCATTAATTTGGATAAGTTGGAGAGAATTAGGAGATGTCTCCTTTTCACAATTTAATGAATTCTGAGGAAAAGAACCTTCTTTAGTTTAAACCAGCAGCCCCCAACCTTTTGGGTTTTGTGGAGAGAGTTTTTCTGTGGACCAGAGGGGGCATGATTTCATGTGCTGCCTGCATCCCACAGATGGGGCTTTGCTTGTTTGCATGGCCCAGTTCTGGCATGCCGTGGACGAGTGCTTATCCATGGGGGTCTGGGACCCCTCGTTTAATTTCTTATCCTGAACTTTTAGATCTCAGGAAGTGGGAAGATGCTTGTTTTTCTTTTCTTTTTAAACTCCCAGCCCCACCTGGTGGAAAACCGCCTGTATGTTAATGCTCTGGAGCAGCATGAAGGCTAAACTGCTATTAATTTGAATATTTCCAGTTTTTTTCCCCTTGTTCCTAGCTAATAGACTAATGTAGGTGGGGAAATGAGTTCTGTACTTTACAAAACATTTGTACTAATCTTTGTAAGAAAGCCTATGTTGGAAGTGGCGGGGTGGGGGGATTTCAACTGTACTTTCAGACATATCTTCCTATAAATATGTTATGTTGAGAGAATGATTGCCGCAACACACTGCATATGAACTGTATCTATCTGAAGGAAGAATTGGAGCCCTCCCTCCCTCCCTCCATCAACTTAATTTTGTGCATAATTTCAAAAAGATTTTTTGAAAACGCATCCCAACTTGCACTCCAAATCTCCCAGGATCTGAAGGCTGTTGTTTTCTTAAGTGAGTCCATTCAGTTAAATACATTCTGCTAATTTTAAGGTTTGATGGCCCTAAAAAAATGCAACCTCTATCAAGTAATTATAAGACATGTCTTAGCTGCTAGTTGTTTCCTTAGCAACTCCAGTTCTTAGCAGAAAGCTCCAATTAACTCCCTACCAAACACTCACTAGCCTTTATTGTGAAGTGAAGATAAAATAACAAACTGTTCGAATTACAAACACTTGAATTTGTATCTGACTTTTATTCATAAAATCCCTTTATATTGATTTTGCAGCCCTTAAGAAACTTTTTTAAAATGAATTGCATAAAAGAACCTAACAAAACATGAAATAACCGACTCCACATACTAAACCCTTAACATTAGAAGCAACCTATAAATGTTGATGTCTGCATCATATTTCAAAATATTTTGTGGAAAGCATTGAATTTGAAACTGTGTTGAGAGCATATGTTTAGTACAGCCTAAAGTATACTATTTGTTTCTCAATAGCAATGTTTTGCAATATCACGTGCAATCAGGAATTTTCCTAGCAACGTGAAGACAATATGTAATCTCATGATATTCTTCAGTTGAGATACATGCATACTGTGTACTCATAAAGCACATGATTTGTTAAAATTGCTTTGAAATGCAGTTTCTTTTTTTAAAAAAAATCTTCCATATGGTCAAGCTGTTTTCTTCTCACCATTATTTTTTCACTGACTTTATATACAGTACTTTCTTTTCCTGATTGCAAAGATTTCAGTTTTCATTTCTGTCTCTTTCCTCCCCTATAAAAATATTATTTCCTGGGCTTTCTTGGAGGAGACCATTTGACATTTATTTGAAAATCCATTTGCCATGATCTTGGTTTGGTTGAAGAAGAGTAGAGGTTGGGAGTTTTTTGCAAATGTGATATATTCCATGAAAAGTCAATATCCACAAGTTACTCTTGGTGATAAGTGTTTTTTCAGTAATACATTTACATAAATGTATTACATTCAGTAGTACATTTAAGAAATATAATAGTGTATTAATGAAAATAAATCGGTGAACACCAAATTATGATTTTGAGTTACAGCTTTAGGGTCCCTTTCCATTTTTGGCTTTTTAGTTCTACAGATATGGAAAGGACCATCTTTAACAGGTTCAGGAGGGCTGCTTGAGAAGATGCTGACAACATTGCCATTGGTATTATGAGATCCTAAGATAATGCTAAAACTTTTTTTTGAAGAAAATTCCTTTGTTTGATAGTGGAGTGGATAATTTGATAATTCAGATATGTTGATTTGTACACTGGGAATGAAATTGGCTATTCTCATACATTTGAATGATCAGGATTTTTATGCTTGGCTTTGTGAAACAGATGAGTAGGTGTGACTTTCTGTTTCCTCTTTGGAAAGAAGCATCTGACTCCAAGATAAAGCAATTAAGTTGTGGGAGTTGAAAATAAATAAATTTCAATTTATTTTTATTAGATAAATAGACAAAAATTGATAGTTAGCATAATTGGGGAAAATATCATGCTTCACTAAATATTATATTTATGAAAAGTATTACTGAGTAAACCCACAATATATTCTTTTATCATTTTGGATTTTATCACTCAGAAATTTTCATTTGCTATTTTTTTCCTCAAATTCCATTTATCTCCCACCCGCTATATATCTGAAGAAGCCTTTTCCTATACATTTTATATGATTTGCATCTCAGGTTTTACTGGATCACCTACCTTCCAGAGTTTAAGGGTCAAGCAGAGTGTATTCTGAACGTTGATTACATGCTAGTTATTCATGGTTGGCAGTGTAGAATACATGGAACATTTAAAAACTGGTTTTGTCCTGTTACCTTTTATCTGTATAATAATTAGTCAACCACATCTTCTTTACCTTATGATTCTCTGTAAAGTGCCATATATATGGAAAGTTGTAGGTAGATAATATGTGGTTACAAGACAAAACAGATGAGTGTTGACACATTTCAGTATGACATATTTTACCTTGAACATGTCTGTCCTAGAAGATCGAAAGGTTGAAAAATACTGGAAATATTATATAAAATGGTGCTTTACAATATCAACACAGCAACGCATTTAAAGAAGACACGTTTGAAAGAAAGACATTTGCTGCAGGAATCTAATGGAGATTTAATTCAGAGAAAATGATGTATCCATTTATAGGTAGTCCTCAATTTATGAGCATAATTAAGCCCAAAATTTCTGTTGTTAAATGAGACATTTGTTATGTTTGCCTGTCATTTTATGATTTTGCTTCCAACGTTTGTTAAGTGAATCACTGCAGTTGATATGTTTGTAATGTGGTTGTTAAATGAATCTGGCTTCCTCATTGATTTTTGCTTGTTAAAAGGTTACAAAAGGTGATCACATGACTGCCGGAGACAGCAATGGTCATAAGTATGGACTACTTGTCAAGCATCTGAATTTTGATCACATGATCATGGGGCTGCTGCAAAGGTTGTAAGTGCGCGAAATGGTCATAGGTCACTTTTTTCAGTGTGTTGTAATTTTGAATGGTCACTAAATGAACTGTTGTAAGTCGAAGACCACCTGTATTGTATGAGCAACAGAGCTCATAATTACATCTAATTTTGAAAGTGGAACTCATTGTTTTCCCTTTATTTCAAATGAGTGAGAAAAGGCAAATACTGTCTCTAGCTGAGCATCATATTGCCTCTTATTGACTTCACAGCAACATCCTTATCCTGAACTGCCTTAGGAGCCTAAAATATTTAATACAAATGGTGTCTTGTATCTTACATTCTGACTAGAATACTTTGGGATTTGAATTCTTCCAGTTCACCCCTTGGGTACATTAGAATGTCCCTAATCTGGTTGGTTCTTCCAGAATGTACTGGGGCTTTTAAGGTTCAATTTTCAGCAAGAAGTAGCTACTTGGAAGTTTCAGAAAAACAGTGAAGTTTTGTTTGTTTTCTAAAAGAAACACAATTCCACAAAACACAGTAATTATCTGTTGAATTCTCTGAATTATTGGTTTGTTGCTTCATCTTGATTTTTTTCATGTTTTTATTTCATGTTAACTACCTTTGATACTATTATTATGTATAATGGTACTGTGTTGTGAAGTTGCTTAAATGATTCTTGGCAAAAAGAAAACAGACTATAATAAAGAAATGGGACCAGCAACAGGACCTTTTCCAGTTCAGTATTCCAAGCATTCCCTTCCATTTCTCTCCTCCATTTTTAATCGGTTTTCTCACACCAGCATTTGTTTGTCAGCCAGTTTCCTCACAAGTTCATGGTTTATTTTGGCCTCTTGCCTGTTCCTTTTCCAAATTTCAAAAATCATTGTTCTACTTCGTTACTTCAGAAACAGCCATAGATTTCCTAGAACTTTTAACCGACCATCATGGTTATAGGTTGTTCATTTAACATACTTCAAGATATGGAGTTCTATGACGATCTTCCCTAAGTTAGAAGGAGATCAGTCTGGTTATAAATGAAGAAACAGCACATATGTAACTTCTTAGCAGTCCAAAGATATGAATCATTTTCATATAGCCTCCATTTATTGATAATTTGCTCTTCAAAAACTGGCGGAAAGCTGCCTATTATTCTCTACCACCAATGGAGAATATTCTCTATTCTCTCTCTACAACATTATCCTTACAAATGTATTCCAGCATAATTCCCATGCTGTCTATGAGTAATGGAAGTTATAGTTCATCACGTCTAAAGTACAGCACACACAGGATTGGTCTACACGTAGTGTAGCATATTTTGAAAGTATTCCAAAAAAGTGCAAGTAGTATCTATAACCTTTAAAGCTTATGTGTATCTTTCAGTCAACCTGATTTTTTAATAGCATTCCAAACCTTTCAGTAGCTTGCACAAATAATGTTGAAAGGTTTATCTTATAAACCTTATATGTTTATATATCATTTTTATTATTAAGGTAAAGGTAAAGGTTCCCCTCACACCAGGGACGTGCAGTCACTAGAGGCAAGGGAGGCGGAGCCTCACCAGTCTCCTCAGGAAAAAGAAAGAAATTTTAAAAATTTTTTTTAAAATAATTAAAGCCAAGATAGTTGCTACCAGATTCCAGCTCACAGTGGCTTGGTGTCTGCTTAGTGTTAACCAAAGCAGGAGGCGAGAGAACTCGGGGCCTCTTTTCCATAAGGTAATTAAGCATCCTGCGCCTGGTGGGGTGGTGGCGGTGGCAGCGGCTACTTTAAGCGCTCCCTTGTCTCACAGCCAGGGCCCCTCCGGGCCACCGGCCGCTGGCACGCGCTCCTGTGAGAGCCTCTGCGTAGTGCCGGGAGGCCGCGGAGAAGCTTCGCTCCGTTTCTCACTCAGCCTTCCCCCAGAGGCAATCCAGGACTTCCAGCGGTGGAGCTTGGAGAAGCAGCGGACGCAGGCCGGGGCAGCGGGGCACTTTGCATCGCAGGAGCCACCAAGCGCCTTTGCTGCAGACCCGGGCGCTTGGTTGCTCCTGCGATGCAAATCCCCCCCCCGCCGAGGCCGACCGCTGCCCTGCTGAGCTGTTTCGCAAAAGGATGCCCAGCTGAGCCTCACCAGGTATAAACCTCACCGCACGTCACTGCCTCACACATATGTGCTAGTCGTTCCCGACTCTAGGAGACAGTGCTCATCTCCATTTCAAAACTGATGAGCCAGCACTGTCCGAAGACGTCTCCATGGTCATGCAGCTAGCATAACTAAACACCAAAGGCACACAGAACTCTATTACCTTCCCACCAAAGGAGGTCCCTATTTTTCTACTTGCATGTTTACATGCTTTCAAACTGCTAGGTTGGCAGAAGCTGGGACAAGTAACAGGAGCTCATTCCATTAGGCGGCGCTAGGGATTGAACTGCCGAATTGCCAACCTTTCTGATCGACAAGCTCAGCATCTTAGCCACTGAGCCACCATGTCCCTATTTTTTATTAATAATTTTATATAATAATATTTTTTTGATTATTAACCCTGGGATTTATATCCTGATCACCTTTAAAAGATATCCTATTTGAAAATACTGAAGAGGTGTTATGAAACAGAAAACTGTAATGTTGCAGAAAAAAATTATGGATTTACAGAAACTCCTTCCTTTCGTATCTAGCTTGCTTTCTTGACATTGGCCAGTTTATTAGATTTACTCATGTATTCCTTTGCCCAGATACTGTGGCCTGAATCTGCAAATGTATTCATGGTATACCTTTGTCCTGCTGTTGCCCTCAGCCAAATCTGAACAAGATTCTGGCATAGGTATTTAATTACTGTACTTCCTTCAAAAGCCTTTTGTTTCCATCTCCATCACCCTTTGGTTCCCATTTAAAATTGAATTGGAAAGGATTAAATGTCTGTTATTCAGTTTCAGCATAGGATGTTAACACAGTTCTAGCAAAATAAAAGAGCCCAGTCATCTAATATTGCTCTAAAAAGTTGGCTTAAAAAGAATAGGGGCTTCTCTGCCTATCTCTAACCCTTCTCTGCTTAAGCATACAAAACAGTTAAAATAATGTTTTGGCTCCTAATGTAACTAGACTGTATCAGAAAATCCCACTGTGCTGAATAAAGAAAGGGGAAATTAAAGCCATTTACTAGAGTAAATTCATTTCAGATAGCTTTTCCTTTATATGAAAACATCAACATAATTATTTCAGAATTTTGTTGTTTATGATACAACAGAAAAAGGGGGTGTAGCTTGGCAGGAGAGAGTTTTCTGCAAAAGATCTGAGGTTTAGTATCTCCTAGAAGAGTTGGAAACACTCTGGTCTTAAATCCTGGACATTCACTGTAGAAACCCAGAGTTCTGACCAGAATCACTCTTATAAAAGCAGAATTTTCCTCTTATATCTTCACTACTACAAGTAGTATCACAGATAAGTACCATACACGTCCTTAACTGAAGTCTTTGCAATGGTTGCAATCCTCTTTTTCTTGCGGCTGATCTTTGGTAGTATCCATCAGTGCTCTTACCATATTCCCAATGATATTTTCTGACTTCCTCCTGAGGCCATTACCCCATCTTTTATAGATTCAATTATTAATAATCGACTGTCATGGTGTCAACCATGAAGAAGAGAAGGAAAGCTGATTTTGATCATTCCGCCACCATTTCAATTATTTCCAGACCTTTCTTCCCTCCCTCCCTCCCTCCCTCCCAGCACAGAAGGGAGGGAAGAAGTAGTGGCAATGGTCACCTGTCTTCTCAATGCTATTCTCAGCTCAAAAGCTACAAAGTTTGCTATTATTTAGGGAATCCTGCCATAAGTGCCATAATTTCTCATTTCTAGTGCCATTGGTGAAGAAGAGTGATATGCCCTAGAAATGTCCACTTTCTTTCAATTGAACAAATAAGAAACAAAGAAAGGAAATAAAATGCGGTAAGGGAGAAGCAAAGACAAAAATACCAGCTTTGTCTAGAAGTTAATAGAAGGCGCTTTCCCCAAAAGTTGCAGAGGCAGCATGATTTCAGCCCCTAGTTGCGGGCAAGCAGTTAGTTAACTTGTTTTGATTTATCAATAACAATAAACAGAAAAAGGTAGAAAGATTTAAAAAAATGAGGACATCACCTCCCCTAACTAACTAACTAACTAACTAACTATCTATCTATCTATCTATCTATCTATCTATCTATCTATCTATCTATCTATCTATCTATCTATCTATCTGCTGGTCTTGTTGCATTCGGGTCTTTTTCTGTGTAAGATTGAGATTGTCTTGGCAAAGTTTCGGCGAGGTCTCACTCGCCATCTTCAGGCTGGTGTTTTCAGCTTAAAGCGTGGTCGTAACTGCCGTCTTTCTATCAATCTTGGTGGGGTGTGGAGTGCTGGTTTTGTTTCAGTAAGTGGATTGATTGGCTGTGTGGTTGTATCATGATTGGTAGATTGGTGCTGGCTGTGTCCCCGTTGTTGTTTTGTGTGGTGGGTGGGGCTCATTTGTTGACTAGGGGTGATTTCCAGATGTCTGATATGTGGGACGTATCATCACGTTTATTCATGATGTGGGGGTGTTTCTCTATTTCGATAGCTTCCATAATTTTTCTCTTGTTGAAGTGTTCAGTTTTGGAGATTAATTTGGTTCCTTCAAAATTAATTTCATGTCCTGTAGCTTTAAGATGACCAGAAACCAGAGTCCCCTTTAGCATGATGCTTTAACCACTACACCAAACTTTCGCTCTCTTCTTATCAAACAAATCTTCTAATCAAACTAACTCTTTTCCTACAAGAGCATATAAACAAATCATGGGACGCTTTCTTTGGTTTGCTTACTGGTTTGTTTTTAATCCTGATCTCCAAATAAGGAGCTCTGTCTAGTTTTCTTAATGAGCCCAAAGCCTGTATTAATTTCTCTCATGCTGATTTGTTTGGGGATATAAACCCTAGATGGGCATGATATAAATCAAAACATAGAAGGAGCTTCTATGGTGTGGTTTGTTCCTGGCTTTGGTGGGAGGAGTTGGATGAAACAGATTTAGCAACATGCCTTAGCACAATACTTACATACAGTCAAGCCAAAATGTTGAGAGCAAATGTGATCTGATGACTTTGGAGATGCAGAAAGATCAGCAGTGTGAAATAAATACAGCCAAATGAAAAGTGGGATAGAGAAGAGATTCAATTTGTAATTTATTCCCAATTGAAAATTGTAACTACAAAGCAGAATAGGAACATGCAATGCTATATTGTTAAGATCCCACTTGTCCCTCCCTCCCCTGTAACATTTTGCTCTTAACCCACAATTCAAGAATTCCTACTCTTACAGCTCTGATAATGCAACTGTAAGCAGTTTGTGCCAGGTGAAAACAAAGATTCTGTTTTGGTTAAGTGTAAAGTGGAGGATGGGGATAATTCCAGGTAGCGAAGACACAGAAGTGAAGTGCAACCAGGAAGAGAAATGCAAAGAAGGTGTGTTTAACTCAAGAAGCAACATTGAACAATGCTCCAGGGAAGCCTAAAAATCTATGGTAAAACATCACAATAAACTGGTTTATTAATTCCAAAAGATAACGTGGATCTCTAAAGGACAAAAAATATCTTCCTGTTCATGGATAGGTATTAAATCAAGGTTGATATTTAGCCATTAGTGAGCAGAATAAGAAACAGGCTTTTGAGTAGTAGCTGAATCTTTTCTCTTCCACTTAGATTTTTTTTTCATATTGTGCTAGTTCAAGCATAACTCTAAACTACAATTAGATGAGTCTGTCTCATGTATGTATTCACTTTCTCCAATATATGAATGTGTAGCAATTCAAAGATATAATTTCATTTTTGATTAATAGTACCATACTGTAAAGTTTGAACTCAATCAAATTTTGGTTAATTTTATCTGTTGTTAGTAGAACAAATCCAGTCTTATTTATTGATATTGTCTTACTTTAATTGTACATAATTAAGACGACCAGTTTTAAGATTCATGCCATAGTAAATTGTGGTTAATCGAATACAAAAGCATTCATTACTTTTTCTAGCTCTAGGTGTAGAGAAAATATATTATTTCATTGCACAGCTGTCAAGGTGTCGGAAAAAAAGCATTAAAATATTTATCAACATAAGATGTAGACCTTGATTTGGATGTTGGAAGGCTCACTCACAGATACTGCTTACCTGAGCAGCAGGTGCTTTGCTCAGTGTGTGTCTTTGTTGTCTGTTTCCATATTTAAACGACTGAGTATTTGATATTGGCTGTTCTGTTTATATACATAAGAGAAAGGGAGGAGTCAAAGGTTGTGAGTATGTGTGCTGCTGTGTGCAAAGACTGATCTATAGTGCAATTCAGCCATTATCTCTGACCTTTGGATATATGAATAGGACTTACTTGAACTGTAAACTGTATTCTGGAGGGCATAAGATGGCTTATTTCTGTTGCACAGCCTGCAGTCTTCGATATAACCCAGATGTATCAATGGGCCCAACTCTTTGTGTGAGCATCTTATATAGGGCCGGTGATTTCTTGATATGCTGATCTTATTAACTCATGCTTTCTGCATAATTAGACCCAAAAACATGGAGATAAATCAGTGCATATACAGTATTTTACTGTGCTTGCCTAAATGAAGTGAAATTCATTTAGGAACATTTTTGGTTGTTGTCTGGAGTCCTTGGAAAATTAAAAAGACCCAATTAACATTCAATAAAATTAAAAATACTTTGAACACTCTAAAAGATGGTTGCATTTATAACAGAGAAAATGCATGAGAAATGCCTATGGTGATATGAGCAGCATCCCACACTACCTGCACTGCTACCACTTTAACCCATAAAGAAGACACTCATACAGGAGACCAAAGCAAAGCTGGCATGACACAATTGACATGAACATGAAGATTATCCAGTTGGGCCCAATTCTGCATTTCACTTCATTAAATGGCATTCGTTGACCTGAAAAATGGACCATGGACATGCGACAAAAAGCTAGGAAGAAGGTTTTAAGATATCTATAAATCAAGTATTTTAGAAATACCTTTTCTTAAATCTCAAAAGCCTTATCACTTCTACCAAAAAAAGACAATGCAAAATGCCTCCCCCCCCCCCCCCGTTTGCTCCTGTATGGATGATTATTGCTCATGCTTCTGATTTTTGAAGTGCAAACTAAAGTCATAATAGTTGATAAAATATGTGCTAGTACAAAGGGCCTTGTCCAGTCCCCAACATAAGGACAGTCCCACGTTGAGAGCATTCTTTGTGAAAGAAAATTACTGTAGCTAAGCTAATACTAAACAGTCTGTCTCTACAGACACTCTGAATACACTACTGTTCTCACTCACTCTTAAAAAGAGATTTAAAAAAAAGATAATGCTGAATTAAAAGACTTCAAGGTCCTTTACAATAAGCATATAGAGAACATGGCATGTGAGAGGTCTTGCAATACTACTAGCTTTACTGCAAAAATAAAATTGCAACAAAACTTTGAAATGATGCGATTAGGAATGAAATTGAGCTTTTATTCATCAACAACTATGGTACTTTTCCTGGTGTACATACATGAATGATGTCCTTTATTTGGTTAATTAAGTCTTCTGCCCTTCTCCTAGTGGTGGAGCACAAAAGGGCTAGCCATTAAACGACAAAACATTGTTATAGAACATCAGAAAGATACAGGAAGGTACTAGGTTTGTTAGGGTCAAATTCTTAGTGGCTCCTGCAGGATTCCTCTCACAGAAACACCAAGCCACATAAATCCTTTTACCCTGGAAAGTTGTCAAGTACTACCCTCTGTTGTACTGGAAGGCAAGTGTAAAAAGGACCCAATGCCTGAAAGGTTTTGTCCTCATGACATGGGAGAAATAGAAACTCAGGAATGTCATCCTAAATTGTCTGTTCTATAAGGTCTAAACTTATTTTTGCCCTGATTAGAGATACCTTCATATCTCAGACTCAGCCTGGGTTCAATTTGTATTAGAGGTTGATCATTTCTGGGGTTGAGTATTCTGCATAGCTGCTTGCAAAATTCAGCAGGCATATACTGAACGTAACACTACTTAAATGTATTCATTTGATGCTTACTTCTTTCTTACGTTACTATATTAATTTTAGCCTCATTCCCTTTTTACTGTTACAGATTATCCATTTCTGGATGTTTTCTATTATTTGTGTTTTAGCTCATGGTTGGACATACAGGTCTGGCATTTTTAGCACCATTTAACTCCAACTTGGGCAAAATAGGTCCATTGTTTTTATTGTTCTATTGGTACTATTGTAAGACCATAATAAAGTCTTTTGTCTGTTAATGTAGCATTGAATATCGAGTGTGGCCACATGTAACAACAACATAACAGCTGCCCAGAGTCATGTTATTGATGAGAGGAGTTGCACATAAATTTAATATAAATAAACAAGCAAGCAAGTTGTACTGATTCCCTCATGAAAAATGGGGTGAAAAAGTTGAATTACTTTTTCTAGTCTTCTTCTCATCTCTATCCTAGTTAAACCATTTCTTAATCTGTTTGATCCAACAACTGTATCATAAATTGCTGGAACTATAACTGCTCCATGTGATGAACTGCAAATGACAACTTCTCCCTTCTTGAATTTCTTCCAAGTTTGTCCTGACTTGGAATCAAGGTCATCATTGGATCCTTCTTGTGGGCATGAAGTAGTACAGTGAATCTTTCTTGTATAACAAATATGCAACTATTATTATGTTTTGATTCTGACTTGTTCTTAGCTCTCCTCTTGGTTTCTCCTATTCCAAGATTCCAAAATCACTCCAAGCTATATTTAGTCCTGTAAAATTAAGCATTACCCTCCCAGAATGCTAATTCATGGTTTAAGCAATTACCCCTGTTGTTTTTAGGGTTGTGTGCACAAAGCCCTATAAGCATACAGTACTGGATTTGTATAGCACACTGTATGTCAAATTATCCAGCTGTGTTTTGCACAAACGTATTATCAATTCCAGTCTGAAAGCAATCTTTATATAAGGAGGAAACTGGTAAAAAAATAGTAGTAGAAGTCTATTTCAGCAGGAAGGTATTCAGTTACCTCTTTCCCAGTCAATGTTGGGACTTAAAATGGTGCACTTTCTCTGGTATTTCAGACATAGCATGACTGATGTGATACCATTGTACAGTATCCAGGTCATCCCCTTCTAACTCCCAAAGCTTTATATCACGGGGTTTTGTTATATTCCCATTAACATGGTGCTTTCTGTGAAATGCCAAAAAATATCATCTATATTTTATTGAATTCTATCAAATTTATATTTTCCAGAAACGTAAACAAGAAAAGCCCAGTTCAAACAGTCAAATACCTTTTTCTGCATATTTAGATTGATGCAGCTTGTTTTTCATTATGTTGCTCCAAATATTCCAAAATTTCCAACACATTTCTGACATTATCGTTTAACTGTCTTTTAAGTAAAAACCACACTGTTCCACATGAATAACTCCTTGAAAAAGTATTTTCAGTCTGTCAGCTAAAATAGTTGTAAACAACATGTAGTCATTATTCAGTTATGATATTGGCTTATAAATTTCCTGTTAAAGTCAAATTTTAGGTATTTATGCTATACTGGCTTCTTTCCTACTCTCTGGCATCTTTCCTGTAAGAGACAATTCATGGTATTTTGTACAGATTGCAAAAGTTAATCCTTATAGCATTTATAATAAAGAACCTGATAATTCATCTTATCCAGGCATCATTCCTAGTAATATTTTTGTAGTTTTTGGAAACCTCCCTTATTGTTATAGATCCATTCATAATCTGTCTTTGCTCCTCGTTAATACTCAATAAGTTTTGTTTCTTTATACATTATTTTCTTTAATGAGATGTCACTTTGTGTGGATAGATATAGATAGTAATAATATTAATTGAATGCTTTTTGTATTGCCTTACTGCCTATTAATAATTATCTTCCTCTTATAATTTCAATATAATTATTCTTTTTTTTTGCATTTTGTAAGCTAGCCACTTTCTTGGTTTATTTGCAAACTCTTTTTTGGTTTTCATAACTTATCTTTAATTTTCATTTTTCTTACTGTTAGCATTGATAATTTCTACTAGATAAATTCAACTTGTTGAGAAACATTTCTCTTCCTTATAATTTAGGTTTTCTCTTAATTCTATAAGTTCACTATTAGTGTATAAAATGATCTCTAATAAAAGCTTTATTTGCATCCCAAACCATTCTTGAATCCGTGCTTATTTTTAAAACATTCTTTAATTTCAGTATTTCATTCAGTCTCCATCTGAAACAATTGTATTTCTTTTATAAATCAAACTCACAGGATTATGATCTAAAAAAGTCTTTGGAAATATTTCTACTTTAGAAACATTAGTGGCCAAATTCTTTGAAATCCAAATCATATGTATTCTTGAAAAAGATCTGTATCATTTTTTAAAAACAGTGTCATTTCTAATTATAAATTTTCTGTCTTCATATTTCAACTAGCCCTATTTTGTCCATCCAAACAAAAAACCTTCAATTCTTGGTAATTTACCTTGAATGATTCTAATTTTTTCACCCTGAAGTTTATCCAGGTGTGGGGAATCTCTCCATCTCATCAACCACCAATTTTCCTTAAAAATAACATTAAATTTTCCACAAGTCATTTATAAAGCATACTTATCCTCATTGGGGACATAAATTCCCACTATCAAAATCTCCCCCCCCCCCCGATTTAATTGTGTCTGATTCTTGAAGACTGTCTGCACAGATCTCTTGAGTTATCTTTATGTTTAAATTAATTATATCCAAAAATGATTAAAAATGAGATTTGGCTGAACTTTGCGTCCTTATAATAGGCTGCAGTTATGGCTGTGAGCTTGGTTGAAAACCCGCAACTCCCAACCACCCAACATATTAGCCAATTGCAAAAACTTTGCAATCTGCTTAAGAGGAGTAACAGTCTGAAGCGCAAGTAGGCAGCCTTAAGATCTCTCCTTTTTGCAGAAAGCAGATTTTTTTGCAGTTTGTGGCAGTTGCAGTGATGTTTTCTATTTATTCCTCTTGATTGTGGCATTAACCCCAGGTTATAAAGAACATTTGAAGATAAAGATATAAACAGATAGGACCAAATATCGGTTTAATTTGTTGTATGGAGAAAATGAAACATGGAAAAGAATTTATTTCTTCCAAGGTAGTAGTACTAAAGTTCAAGTGAGAAAGTGATACAGTCTATCCCAGGTCAATTTGTGGGGGCATACTTGATGTATCTCATCATATGGAATCATTCCTACGGAAAATAATGAAAGTAGAATCAAGCAACATTTTCAGTTATTTCAATTGTAATTAAGATAATTGGCTAATATTGTAATGAAATCCTGGCATCATTCCAGAGAAATAAATTCGGCAAAGTACAATAATACAGGAAAGCAAACACACTAGATTGTAGCCTTATCAAAGATTGCAGTTCTATTGAATTACTTATAAATAACATGCATAAGATTGAGCTCCACTTCCTTGTTTTTTTATAGGAATCAAAATTTATTGCTGGTAAATACATATCTTGCCTCTATTTGAACACATCAAACAATCATGAAACAACCACTTCCCCAAGGAGTTGGTTCTGCTATCAAACTGCTCTTACCATTGAGAAGAATAATTTACACCCTGCACAATTAATTTTCGCGATTTCATATGCTTGCTAATGGGGGGAATAACCTCTTATACAGCATTGCTTTCCGCTGTAACACAAACTTTTAGTGATCTTATTGAACAATTCAAAAGTACAAAGAGACCCTTAAAAATAAATTTTGGTGTTCCGCTGCCTAGAAATCTGATGTTTCCCCCCTTCTTTAAAAAAATTAAAATGCTGCAATATTTTTATCTCTTATGTTAGGACATATGACTTTTTTGTTTTTTGTACTGATATGTGAGAGTCTTTCCCAGATGAGTGGTTTTCTCATGCCCAATCTCCTGTATTATGGCATCAAGTAGCCCAAGGGAGAAAAAAGTCATTATTTTCTAAAAGAAAAAAAGTACGAGCCACTACTAATGTTTTTAACATTGCTATAAAGCTTTAGAGGAATCAGAACAAAAATATAGGTAGTTTATTCATGACCACAGTGACTTATAATGGAAATTCCAGTCCCAATTCCGGTCATTATTTGAATAATACCTATAACCCAGTTCTTTTGGGCACTGATTAAATTCTAAAATTTCTCTTTAAGGGCCAGTTTGGTCAGGACCAAAAGGTCTATGTGAACTCTTCTGTCTCAATAAATTAATCTGGAGGAAACATTCCCCCTCCCCCATTATTTCTCCACATTCACAAATTTAAAAAATGGATTGTAATACAAATGTGTGTCCTGTAATTCTGCAATCATGATTTTAGAAGGTGTAATGTTCAAGGAAGTAGCTCTGGGGAATTCTTATATTTCTGCTCATGTCAGGCCCCAGTTCTGTGCATGAATCAATCAATCACAGTGATTTTAAAAATGCTATTGAATATTTGAATATTCAGTCATTTCCAAAACATTTTACAAAAGTGTTGTATAATTATTTCAGTTCATTTTTCATAGGCACAGAACTTGGGTCTGGCTATCCCTGTGGAGAATAGGGGCAATATAAACTGATTTTAAATCACATATATTACCAGTTATTAAAAGGCTTTTTTATAGCTGTTGTTAACATATGGGTATCCATAAGCATGCTGCTTCCCTTTGAAAATCTACCCTGTAATTTAGCATTCCCCAGATTGTAGCTCATGGCAAAACATTGTGTGTTGTTTTCTTGTGATGCTGCTCCCAGACTAAAGTTTGAATTTGTGTTGTATTTTTTGAATAAACAAAGTTGGCAAACTTCCCCTCTCCTGGCCATGCAATATGGGTGGCATTAATCCATGTATCCTTTGTGAAGAGAGCATTCAGGAAGGGTGGTACATGGCTTGTTACTATAAATACTCTGAAGTCTAGATCAGACCAAACAATCTTCCAAACAGTTTGGAAATGCATTGAATTTAACTACAATAATCCTCAATCAGCCTTGGTGAAATTAGATGGGGATTATGAGAATAGTAGCCATTGAAAGAAGCTCATTATGTTGGGGAAGTTTGGTTTAGGTGAATTTTTAGTTCTTAATTTTGCTTTCAGCTGTGCTTGGTTTTTCAATTGAGTAGTAGCCATGAGCTATTTTGTAGTATCAACAGAACTAGCTGGTAAAGACTTCCTTGAATCAAATCAGTTTGTATTGCAATCCTGAACCTTTTAATGTACGCTGTTTCCCTGAAAATAAGACCTCCCCAGATAATAAGCCAAATCGGACTTTTGAGCGCATGCGCTAAAATAAGCCCTGCCCCCAAAATAAGCCCTCCCCCAAAATATTTAAGCAATGAGCAGCAGGTCCCTGCCATTTTCTGGGGGGAAGGGGGAAACATGTCCCATGGCACCACATGCACCTGCCATCCACGCGGAATGGCTTCACGGAGATCACTCCCACAAACCCTAGCTACTGCGCCCCTTCTCTTAGTGGCAGCCACAAAAAGAGCAGCAGGCCCAACGACACTAGGGCTGGCAAGAGTGTGCCAGAAACAGACAGAACTTCCGTCTCTCTCTGGATCAGCTGATCTGCAGGTCGCAGTTAAGGAGCTCCTGCACCTCAAAAATAATAAGACTGCCCCGAAAATAAGGCCAAGTACTTATTTCACGGGTTAAAAGAAAATAAGACACTGTCTTATTTTTGGGGAAACAGTAGGGGAAAAAAATAACCTAGGAACTTTTAGGAAAACTGGAAGTCATGGATAAAATACCTTATGTGATATAAAACTTGGGATTTGGAATTGGGAAGATAGGCTGAAAAAGTTAAATTCTTACACCTCAGAATGTGACCAAAAATGGGCAGTCCACATTGCCTTGATCATATATGGACTTCAGACTCACAGATCTTCTGATGGTTCCACCACATTTGATGGTTTTCCATTAAAATTGATGGCAATTTGGCATTTGATCAAATGAAGCAATGTAATATAGGAAAAGGTTATATGCAAAAAAGCAAAATAAATAAGTAGTAACTGTGAGAGGGAACTTGAAGTCCTAGTGGACAACCATTTAAATATGAGCCAGCAGTGTGCAGCAGCTGCCAAAAAAGCCAACACAGTTCTAGGCTACATAAACAGAGAGATAGAATCAAAATCACGTGAAATGTTAATACCACTTTATAATGCCTTGGTAAGACCACACTTGGAATACTGCATTCAGTTTTGGTCGCCACGATGTAGAAAAGATGTGGAGACTGTAGAAAGAGTGCAGAGAAGAGCAACAAAGATGATTAGGGGACTGGAGACTAAAACATATGAAGAACGGTTGCAGGAATTGGGTATGTCTAGTTTAATGAAAAGAAAGACTAGGGGAGACATGATAGCAGTATTCCAATATCTCAGGTGTTACCACAAAGAAGAGAGAGTCAAACTATTCTCCAAAGCACCTGAAGGTAGAACAAGAAGCAATGGGTGGAAACTAATCAAGGAAAGAAGCAACTTAGAACTGAGGAGAAATTTCCTGACAGCTAGAACAATTAATCAGTGGAACAGCTTGCCTCCAGAAGTTGTGAATGCCCCAACATTGGAAGTCTTTAAGAAGATGTTGGATAGCCATTTGTCTGAAACTGTATAGGGTTTCCTGCCTAGGCAGGGGGTTGGACTAGAAGGGTTCACTGACAAAAGGGCAAACGACAAAACCACGCCCGACAAAACCGTGTGTTCTAAAGCGCTCCAATGAATTAGCGCTGAATCACGCCGACAACAGGACGGCGACAAGCGCGCTGTAAAACTAAACGTAACGCTAACCGTAACGCTAAACCTAACCCTAAACCTAACCCTTACCTTAACTTAAATCGCCCCTCTGTCGACTGACATCGCGCTGTTGTCTCCGCGCTGTTGTCGGTGCATTGATGATGTCGCGGTTTTAGCGACGCGGTTTTGTCGGGTCACGGACTAGAAGACCTCCAAGGTCCCTTCCATTGTATTGTATTGTAAATAGAAAATTCCTGCACTGCTATGATGCTGCCTTCTTCATATCATAATGATGTCTATAGCCCTCAATGCAAAATAATAATATTGTACATAGCAACAAGCAACTAGTTATAGAAAAGTTGTCTGCTTCTGATATGTGTAATGCCACATTTGAGATATCAGTAATCAAATTTGGTAATTATAGTAATTACTTAACCATAATTTATTGAATAATTCATTCTGCTCCAATTCCACAAAATTTGTTAAGCATAAACTATGTTTTTTTAAAACCACAAAGTCTGATTCACCTATTGTGCTTACCAAACTATAACAAACCACACTGTGGCTATGTATAATGATGCTTGAATCATTGCTGTTCAGAGAGCTCCTTTTATTTTTAAAGCTGGACTTTCCTAATAAAAAATACAGTAACTTTGGCTATACTTTGGGTTTTATAAATAGTGGGACTATTTCACTGGTGATATTGATTTTTTTTTACTACCGGTTCCTTGGGTCTGGCTTGGTGGGCGTGGCAGGATACTGCAAAATCCCTATTCCCTCCCCACTCCTGAGGGAAGGTTATTGCAAAATCTCCATTCCCACCCCACAATGGGGCCAGCCAGAGGTGGTATTTGCAGGTTCTCTGGACTACTCAAAATTTCCGCTACCGGTTCTCTAGAACCTGTCAGAACCTGCTGATTTTCATCCCTGGACTATTTGCTAGCTAAATATTGCTCAGCCAGCACTTACACTGGTTTTCATATAAAAACTTTATATGGTACAGTTGTTTCATAGCCACTTGAAAAGGTGCAACAGAAGCTGTTGACCCTTGCAGGGCAGCCTTCTTGTAAAGAAAATCTTCAGGAATTGCTGGAATTTATGGAAGGCATACTTCCACTTCTTGAGAGAAAACAGCACCGCCAAGGAATATTCTGCTTCTTCAAAACTAATTAGTTGCTTGCCCTATGTTCCTTCTTCTCTTACAATGCTGACCTTACTTTTTATCAGGTGGCCAGGGTGAGTCAATGACTACAGTACTCATTGATGTAATCCTGCTCTCTTTGATGGTCAGGATAAAGGTTTGATTTATGCAAACATAAGCTGATTTAATTCAAACCTTTCCCACAAAGTAAGATTTCAGAAACCTGCTTTTGGACTTGGCTAGCAAGGACTATCTTAAGAAATAGAAGCCCATAAAACATCAGTTGAATATATATAGATCTTTCTCTCAATTCTGGCAAAATATTCTGTATGCTGTCAATCAAATTGGTCTCTTTTTAAAATTTAAAACAGGAAATTATGATTGTAAGTTTCTGAACAATTCAGGGTTATAACTCAGCTTCAAAATATGGTTTCACTCAATTGTCTCTGTGCTAACCATGATGTATTGAGAAGAAATTGCATATGCAAGGACTTGTGTGTGTATTAATCTGTAATATGAGCACATAAATTCCACCAGAGAAGCAGATTAGGACTTCAGCTCAACTTCTCCATCAGCTCTGAGATCATTGAACAGATATGAGCAAGTCAGTGCTGGCATCATTCATTACCTCTGGAATAAAAGTGTGACCTTCACCCTATTGTGGTTATGGGAACATAAGAGAAGGAATTATAAAACTCAATACAAATGCCAGGTAACTGATAATTGAATAGTTGGGAAATGTGTTGGCTAGAGTCATCATTACTCTATAATAATTGTATTTTCTGTGCTAATTCAATTATTTTAGAAGATGTTTCAAAGCATGTTAAAGTATAAATCCTTTCTTGATAACAGGTGGGAATTACAATACACAAATAAAATGGGACTAAAGTCCATCAACAGCTGCAAGCATTTATTGTCCATAACTCATTAAAATTTGGCTCACTTTTTACATCCCAATACAAAACGCACATTCAGAACAGTCTGCTAGCTCAGTCCAGGGCTTGTCTTAGTCCAGCTTTCTATTTCTCACATTAGTCAACTGCTCCCAAGGAAGAGACAAAGAAAGATCCTTCTGAAGTATTCTTTTTCTGCAGCCAGTGTGGGAGGCATGGTCATCCCAGCACAGAGGTATATTCTTCAAAACCAATAGCACTTAATATTTTGGTATCATTCGACAGTATAAACAATCCTGTAATTAATTTTATTATGAAATAATATTTCAAATTGGAAGCCAGAATAAAAATAACCCATTAAAAACATATTAGGAGTAGTTAACATCCAGGGGTAACTGATAATAGAACCTGGACTTTTAAAATATCTCTGAACACAGCAGCAGTGGAGCATGACATATTTTACATGGAAGATAATTTCATAGAGCAGGCGCTACCATTGAGAAGACCATGTGGCCTCAAAGTGGCACTCTTTATTCTGTGTAAACAATATCCTCCCCAAATATGCTACCTACTTAGAAAATATAAAGAAATACAAAATAAACTGGGGCAATGGAAACTGTCCTGCAATGAGGAAAGGAGGAGAGGAATTGGAGGTTATGTCCTGCTTGGCAATTATGTTGTGAATGGGCAACCCAGCCAGAAACAGTTTTGTGAGAGCACACAAAAAATCTCAAAATTCTGAGTAGATCCTAATTTAGTTAATTAGCAAGCCATATTTTAGTGTACTATGAGAAATCTCTTAAAATTTTCAGTAGAATATGTCAAATATCTTTTTGGGTACAGCCAACACTCCTCTTTTACGGATGACAAATACTAAAGCTTAGAGATTTTTCTTCTTTGCTTTCCTATTTCAGTTTTATTTGCACAAAAGTATTAGCAGTCAAAAACCTTCTACTAGTTTATAAACTGGATTAGGGGTGCCCAACTTAAGTGAGTTTAAGACTTGTGGACTTCAACTCCCAGAATTCCCTCAGCTAGCATGGATACTACTGGTATACACTGTATTGGATCTTAATTTGTTTAGATATGGAATACTTGTTATCAAACATCCATTAGAGAGACCTCTCCCTCCATTCTTCAAACCTTGACCAGAAATCTCAAGTGCCAATCCTTTATTTGGACAACATTGTGTCCTTTGGGGTTTCCGTCCAACGGAAATGTCTGTCCTTAGTGTTGCTTGGAGATAAGTTTGTGTTATCAGTGTAAACTTTTGAGAGCTACTTCCCTTTTCCTGCTGTGTGCACTTTCATGATGCACATATTGTCTCCTTCCCTTTTCTTTCCCTGTGCACATTCAGGGAGATAAATGTTATTGCAAAGTACTAGATATTTGCTGCACCACCCATATCCTGTGGCTTTAATTAGAAATCTTCAGAAATTTTCATTTATAGTCTTCTGCCACGCCTATTCCGTATGATACTTTTGTCCATCTGTGAAATGATCTCACATCGGTTATTATCATTGGTTATCTTGAATGACTAGCATACTTCCAGAATGGCTTACATAATTAAAACAAATCTATTCTTGCCCAACTTAAAACAGAAATTGAAGAAAGAAAAATGAGGAGGAATGAGAAAAAAATGAGGAAATTTCATTATTGAACAATTCAATTTGCCTCTCCAATCACTGCCTCTTAGAATAATTCATCATACTGTCCTTTTCACTTTCAATCAGCTTCCATAGTTATGAGATGATCAGATAACTTTCCTGTTTCCAGTACAATTGCATCAGTTCACGCTGATTGCAGAGAGATCTCAAAATCACCTGTCACAAAAGAAAACCTACATACATATAGCTTTTCTCCATAGTGGTGGAGGTAGCATCCAGACTGGGTTGACCTTCATCCACTCATTGCGAGGACTGAGCCTGACAGTTGTTGAAACCACGCCCCTTTTGCTAGGCAAAGCCCAGTTCCGACTCAGTCCCTCAATGCAGATAGATGCATCATTGCTTTGTTCCAGGCTGAGAGGAATAATTGTGATATTGGGTTTTGTGAGTACTTTGATTGAATTGATTCCATCATGCTGGGAGTGACCCTGGCTGGCTAAAGCTCCTTGCAGGGGCAAAGAGCCTTTGTGGGTCTCTGCCTGTGAGCCCTCTCAGGGCGTAACGGCTTTAAAAGGTGAAGGCGGCTTGACTTTACAGATACCTTGTCCATTCATTTGTTCTTAAACTGGGAGAATCCCAATTGATAAAAGTCGCCAGGTTGTGAAAGGCTCCTCTCTATGGATATTGAAAGTTCTGTTGATGTCAGAACATGCTCTAACATTATAGAGATATGCAAGGAAAGCCAGAGGAAATAAATAATATGTCATGATATCTCTATCCAAATGATGCAAGTTACATAATTTGTATCTTTTGTGTAGTGACATCATGATTGCTTGTACAATATGCCAGTGTCTGATTTAATCATTTTGCTGAAGCTAAACAGGTTTAGATGTACTTTAACTTAGAGGTATCCAGGTGGGATATAAAGATATTAAACAATGTAGAGTTTCATATGCAATATTTTTTAGATTTCTGCAATATGGTAGAATAACTTTTATTACTGAGCAGTTAAAAAATAATGTTTCTGATGTATTTATTTATTCAATTTAGGTTCTTCCTGGTTCCAAACAATTAGGGGAGCTCACAATATAACATAATAATTAGCATAATATATTTATAAACTATTGATTTGTTGATGTTGATTTGTTACCAGCCACCAAACAGAGTTATAATTATTAAGTCACTATGCATAGGGAATTATATAATTATTAAGTCACATAGGAAAATATCTACCCTGTTTCCCTGAAAATAAGACCTCCCTGGATAATAAGCACTCCCCGAAAATATTGCAATACATTCGCTACCTCCTGCACCTCAAAAATAAGACCTCCCCAAAAATAAGGCCAAGCGCTTATTTCAGGGAGTCAAAAGAAAATAAGACCCTGTCTTATTTTTGGGGAAACACGATATTAACTTAGTGAAGAGCAGCTCAATTTTCAGGAATCAGTTCATTTGTATTTCTCAATAAGGTAGTGCTAGCAATGTGGTTTCCACTTGGTAATGAAGTACTTCCTTCTTCAGCCTGTGAATTATATCAGCTTCAGCAACCTTACCTTATGGTGTGGAAAAAGAGGAACATTTATCCTGATGTGGTCACCAAGATTTTAAAACATTGGGAAATAAGAGAGAAATATCTATATATGGAAGGTAACATATAGAATTGGCTTCCACCTATAAAGGTTATGGAGAAGGTAAAAAAAAACACTTAGAAGTGATCCTTTCCCTGAGGCTTATAGTTTTGTCAGGAATTGCTGCCCTGATTTACCTGGAGGCATTATTTGATTAGAGGGACACACTGCCCTGTGGCCCTCCAAATATTGCTGAAGTAAAATTCTGAGTATCATTCTCCCATCAGAATGCTCCTTGGGACTATTGTAATGTTGTAATACTTGGAGTGCCACAGGTTACATTTCTTTGACCTAGACTATTACCTGCCCATGATGTTGCAGCAATCTATATTAGAGGAGAGCAATTAAATATTTAAACTGGAAAGAACAAAGAGATTAGAAATTTAATCACTCTGCCTGTTGCCACAAGGTAACTGTGCCTTCAAAACCGTTCCCTCCAGATATAATGACAGTGTAATAAAAAGCTCTGAAAGGGTATTAAATATATCTGAAAAGGGCTCACACAGGACATAATTTCAAATCCTTCCTAGAAGCTACTTCAAAATGCTTTTATCACCATGTACAATGTATGCCATTTTGTGTGTAAAATAAAAGACATTAAATGGTCAGATGATGGACCTGTCTGGTGTTGGAGCTCAATTATAATTGATAAGTTGACTGAACAAACAGTCATGAAAACATTCCTGAAAATTAAGTGGATTCTGCTTGCTTTTGGCTTTCTGTTCAATTTGATTAATTTCAAGCTTGGTACAGTTTTGAAAGCAATTCACACCTATTGCTTAGTTTTCTTTTACCCCTTTTAGCTTTTAGTTACATGAGCTAAATCTGCCAAGGACAAAATTCTTTCAAGTTTTATTGGTACGGTAGTTATCTTATACAGATTTACTGGCATTTTTTGTTGTTTTTGTCATAAATACACAGGGTCTACCAAGCACTCAGATCACAATCATGCGACCACAGACTGTTGGTTTTAAATAATTTTTCTCAACAATGTCATAACTTTGATCACTAAATAAATGGTTGTAAATTGAGGACTACTTGCATTGGCCCAGGATTGCTCCTAGTATAAAAAAAGCCCTCCATCTATTTACTGGAACATGGCCACTTATTGTATACACAACTGAAAAATATAGTGAGCAAGCAGTGTGGATAATGGATTGTGGGACTGATGGATGTGTCTTTCATATATTAGGTTGTGACAGTAGTCTGAAGTTTTATATCTTCAAGCCATTGTTTTTTTTTTTTAATAAATGTTTTTTAATTTTAGTTTAAAACAGGTACACATCTTTCTTTACATCTGTAAAAAATATATCAATCAATTACAGATAAGTTTTAGTACATCTCCTCCACAGTCAACCAACATAACTCATATTAACTAAGGCATTATTATATATCCATTTTCATTTAACTGTAATTATTATTTAGCAATATTGATGAAAGTAATAATCTTGAACAATCCCTGCCCACACCGGTGGGAGAGGAAAAAATAAAAATAAAAAGAAAAAAAAAGAAAAAAAAGGACAGATAAAAGATAAAAATTAAAATAAAAAATAAAAAATAAAAATAATACAAAAAAAGACAAAAACGACAAGAGACAAGGCAGGAAAACGAAACAAAACACAGGTGTCCATCATGAGAAAAAAAAAGAAGTATATCAACTGGTTACAACATGTTTTGGTGCTTCTCTTCCATTAACTCATATTAATTCAAATATCTTAACTCGAATATTTACCATATCAACATCATTATACCTCCAGTTTTAATTACCTATGGTTATTTAAACATCCTTCATCCTTAGCTATGCATTACATAATTAATCCATAACACATGCTGACAATTCATTTACTTATTTATAAAATCCTCTATTATCATCAAATCCTCATATCCTATTTTAGCTGGACATCCATAATATTTAATTATATCATATATCATAACATTTTCCCAGTATTGATTAACATTTGATTGTATGTATTTTATTTAGTTTTTAATAGTGATAATTATTGTAGTTAATACTCTTTATGTATAATCTTCCAATTGTTAGTTATCATATCAACTCCACATTATATACATTACTATCAATATCAATTATTATTCAACTATATCTGTTACAAGAAAAAGCAATTAGGTTTAACTAGTTTTCAATTGTGTTCTTCAATCTGTCAGCCAGTTCCAAATTGTATATATTACTATCCATTCCATCTATCAGCCAGTGTCTCTCCAATAGCAAGATCCTCTCCAGCCAATTGCCTCGCGTTGGATAAATTTACCAAATGTTTTCATAATCAAATCCAGACAAAGATATTTGGGCACCTTTGGACTCTGAATGTCAGTGACGAAATAATAATAATGTTGTCCTGGGCTTGTGAAATTTTCCAAATTAACTTTAATTCTCAAGGGTGGATTTTCCATTCCTCCTGCACTCTGTCTTTTTAAATGAGTCTTCTTTATAGCTTCCCCCCTCCTTTCTTCCTCTGAGATAGACCAGACACCATTTCTCACATTTTCCGTTTGTATTTCAGGAGCATTTAAACATTCAACAATCTCAGTTTTTGCTTCATATTTTAAAATCAGATGATCCAGTTTTCTTTCCAGTCTTTGATAAGAATCAAAAAGTCCTCTACATGCGGAAAAAAGTCTCTGAAATGAAATCTTAGAGGTATTTTGGGACGCCATGATGTGTGTTGCAGTTAAAAATTGCAAACTCTTTTTTTTTTTCCCCACAGACTTCTTAGTCTCTCACAGGCTGTGATTGTAAACAAAGCCGAGTAGTAAAGTAATAAAAGTGTCGAATCGTGACGGGCTAATTAGTAGAAAATAAATTTTACGATCCACTTAAGGAGATTCAGAGGGGGGAGGGTGTCGAGGAGTTTCTTGAAGCATTTAAGAAGTAAAGTAACCACCATAAATCCATTAGAAAAAGCCAATTCGCCGCTAAATTTCCCTGTTCTTTGGTTTCAGTTATCTTAAGTTTTTAACGCGAACAGTCTCTCTTGGATAATAAAATCAGCTTACCAGATGACATCACTTCTAGCATTCTTAGGGGCAACCTGCAGTTTCAGTTAGCACGCAGCTAATCCAGAAAGGAATTGGCACGAGGAGTTAATACCCCCCCCCCCCAGAGATTTGCGGGTATCTCTGAGGTCCTGGGTCTCTCCTCACCTTCACTGTCTTCTCCGGGACAGCTAGAGTTCAAAGAACCCGTCCAAAAATCCTTCGGTATAGAGGAATTTCAGGAGTAGCCTGAAACTCCATCTTCTCACTGCTAAGCCCCGCCTTCTTCCATCTTCAAGCCATTGTTAAGTACCCTGCAGTATTACTAAAAAGGTTTTGCTCTTTGCTGCTGCTTGTGCAGAGCCAACAACTTTGTATATTGGACGTGTTGTAAGTGATTGAAGTAGCCAAACTAAAACTTGTTCTGAACAATCTGAACAAATCTCACTCAGCCACACATTTGCCCATATGACTTGGGCTGAGAGAAAGTAACTAGATCAAAGCTTACTACCTTCCTAATCATTACCCAGCACATCTTGAGGCCAGCAAATTGGAGAAAACTTTAACAATACATGAGGTTAGTTTTGGGTTGTAGGAGGGAGATGAACCACATACTATACTCACCTTGTGCTTTCATCATGATCTGTGATAAATCTTTGCCTCTGGAGCCTGGAAATTTGTTTAAGAATTATAGGGTAACAAATAAGTGGCAACACATGCATATAGATTATCAAGGGTCAAGGGTCATTCTTGGTTAATTGCTTCTAGTTGGAATTGAAGGTACTGAGCTACCTGAATGAGTAGCATAATCGGTATAGGCTATGAAATATGATCAGACATATGTCTTGTCCAGATGCTGTTTGTGTTTTAAATATAGTTTCTTATGACTAAGCCTTACTGTATATTTTCTTCTTCACTAGATGAGCGAGAGGCAGTACAGAAAAAGACATTCACTAAGTGGGTTAACTCTCACTTGGCACGTGTATCCTGTAGAATTACAGACTTGTACACGGATCTTCGTGATGGACGAATGCTTATCAAACTGTTGGAAGTTCTTTCAGGCGAGAGACTTGTAAGTTTCTGTTCTAGATACTACAATGCCAACTCTTGGTTCTCTTAAGCCTTTTGCAATTTCCTTTTATAAACCAAAGTACAAAATTGAAATATTTACTAAATATATTTTATGGGCTAATTTAGATGTGTAGACCACTCCTTTTAAAAGTTTTTATTACACTACACTGGTTGAAATATTTGACAATATTTTCATATTTTCTGAGCCTTGTTCAGTGGTCTAAGATGTTTTTAAAGGAGCCTCTATTTATTTATAGAGTTCTTTAGAAAAAAGAGTTAACAGTACTGGACGACCTATGTAAATCCCATCAGTCATAAGCATAAAACTGCAATTGAAATAACCCGAAACTTTAAACTTTAAAACATTTGAATGCTAAAATAGTTGGATGAATAAATATCCTTGATCCCCTTTCAAACTGTTCTTAGGGAGACTAGTTTCATCTCAATAGAGGGTTTCATAACATAGGTCTCCCATTAGAAATAAGAGGTTATGAAATTATGCAAAATTGAAGAAAGTTCTTCGAATCTTGAGTAATTTCTCCTAACCTACCTTCTTCATGGTATAGTAAATGCATTTCCCATTTTTAAAATCCTAATAAAATATGTTTAGAGGGAGTGTCTTGCTATTTATTTCAGAAGTATAATAAAAGTGGCATAACCACCGAAAATCTTAAAAGCTGCCAAACTATTTTATATATTTTCCAAAAGAAAGTGCATTCTTTCCTATCCTTTATCATCAGCATCTGAGAAAAATATCTACAGCAAGAAATAAAATAATAGATTTGTTTTAGGCAAAAATCAACTCCTAAATGTATCCTAATGCATGTGCAGTAGGATAGTGGTTAAAGTGTTGGACGAGAAGTGGGGAGAGCCAAGAATTAGCTCACTCTTAGCCCTTGGGGCCAGACATTATTTTCCAGCCCAACCTGCTTCACAGGTGGCTATCGTGAAGAAAAAGAGGAACGTTATATATTCCTTTTACCTCTTTCCCTTTTCCCTGCACTGATTTCTGCCCCCACCCCCAATATTGATTGGAAACATCAATGGAAAAAGGAGGACAACCTCTCCAAAACTGTACCTCTCAGTCCTAACTCTCTAAATTAGTCCAGAAGGATACAGTGGGCGATAATATTGAAAGCCATTGAGAGACCCAGGATATTTGTAGCATCACATACCACACTGTCCAAAGATCATTATCATGCACATCTCAGTACTGTGACCTGAACCTAGACTAAAAGTCCCTGAGTCTAACCACTGAGCCACAGTGATGCAGTGGTTAGACTGCAGTACTGCAGGCTGACAGCTGGCTGACTGCAATTTGGCAGTTCAAATCTCACCAGGCTGACTCAGCCTTCCATCCTTCTGAGGTCGCTAAAATGAGGACCCAAATTGTTGGGGGCAGTATGCTGAATCTGTGATTAGAGAGGGCTTAGAGAGGGCTGTAAAGTGGTATATAAGTGCTAAGTGCTAAAAAGGATCTAAATAATCCACTTCATGCAGGGTCCTCTGAATGCGAACCTCCACCTTAACAACCTTCCTCCAAAAGAAGAGATTGAGCAAAAGTTTTATAACTTGGTTAGATTCAAGGCTGGCCTCTTAAAAGTGTGTACCACCCTTTCATGCAAAGAGGCATTACTTGAATGCAACTATATGCCTTAAACAATCAGTAAGGACATGGCTCACAGCAGAGGTGGCCGAACTCACAGCCACAAAAACTCAGTAACAGCCATTTTGCAACATGGAATAAAACAGTAGCTACATAGTGAGAAATCTGTTTTTGCCTTGGAGCTACCCCATATTCAAGGCAAAAAATAACTAAATATTCTTTTATTCCAGATTAACTCCTTTCTTGAAAACCAGTTTGATGTAATGTTTAAGGCAAAATGCTAGAAACTAGGAGACTGAATTCTAGTCCTGCTTTTGGCATAAAGCCACCTTGGGCCACTCACTTTCTCTCAGCCCTAAGAATGACAAACCACTTTTGCAGGGACTTGTCTAGATAGTCTCCAAGAATTGGATATAATAAAACAACAATATTTTTGTGATGTGAACCAAGAATCTTTAATTTGTGGATGAAGTACATTGTTTTCTCAACTTCCAACAATTTTATTTTATAGTGATGATTTTGATTGTACTTAGTATTGTTGTCAGTTATTTGTTACTATATGGCTTTTACTGTGCTGAGTAACTTACATACTTAGTTATGTAAATATTTATAAGCTACCTTTCATCAGAAGATTTACCATATTGAACTTTTAAAAATAGCCAAATTGCAATAAAATAAAATAGGAAAATACCTCTGTTCTTAGATACCTTTTTCCTGGGAAAACGACTTCCCAGGATATGGAATGCATTTAACAGCTTTTAATAATTTGTATTACTGATTTTCACTATATTTCTTATTTTTGCATTGTTTTTTATTTTTTGATAACCATTTTGGTGAGGTATGAATCAAATAAATACAGACTCATTTAGTTTAGCTTATTTATTATTGATTTAATCATGTGTTAGTTGTGTTACAGTCAACAGACTCTAAGTAGTTTATAAAGCACTTCATCCTAAAACATTCATGATAAACATTTTAAAAGTCTACAGTTAACTAAACAAACATAAATACCAAGTAGCACAGAAGTACATTTAAATGACAACCCTCTGATAAAATGTGAGCATATTTTCATTCAAGGATGAAAAGAGCAAATCTTAGAATTAACAATTTATACAGCAAGTCTTTTTCAGCACAATTCCTTTAAGTAATCCATTCTTTAAAAATATAACATACCTTCAACTACAAATAAACATCAAAATAAGGCAGTTTGCTAACATTTCTCTGTTTAAAAACTCCATTTTTGAAACTTTTTTGCTTATTTTTTTCCTTATTCTAATATTTATTTTGTATTGCATATACCAGGAAATAACACATACTGTACAATATAAGCATGCTTGGAACTAAGGGCTTCTCCATTTTGCAATCTAGAATTTAGATAAGCTATCACTAAGAACTATTTCCAATATTGCATTTCCTTCCTTGCTTTTTTGGAAATATGTCACAAGGCTTCAGAATACTGGACTAAATGAATGCAAATATAACTCATCCATTTTGAGGGTAAATTCTGAAAGTCACAGGGATTTGGTTGGAACAGAGCAGACTAAAATTGAATCCTAACCAGATGGAATTTTTTATCCATCACAGGGATTGTGCTTTGCCTTAAAGATCGTATATTGGTGGTCATCTTTTTCTTTGGATCTTCAGGGCTGCCACCCTGTATTGGTTCCAGTGTATGATCTTGAAGGCAAAGCACATTCCCTGAGGAAGTAGGTCTGTGACTTGGCGCTCTCCTAGTCTCAAGACTAGTCCTCAGGTCATAGGCGGAGACCATATCCAGAAGGTCGTTTGCATGCCTGCAACTGGTACACCACTTGTGGACCTACCTGGAGCACAGGAGGCCTCAATAGAGAGACTCACATTCTACTCATCACACAGTTAGACTATGCAGTGCTTATACATGGAGCTGATTTTGAAGACCAGCCAAAAATCAAAGTTGGTTCAAAATCTAGTTATTTGTTGTCTGGTGTTCAGCAAGTTGTACCTACTCAGTGGGCCCATCATTTTTATGTCATGTTGCTGAACAACTCCAGTGATGTTATTACTTTTTTGTTGTGGAGGTTTTTTATTTTTTTATTATGTGATCATTTTAGAAGACTTCCAAGGTCCTTTCCCAACTCTGTTATTCTGCATACCTTTACTTGTACACTCAATCCAGAGTATTTTAAGAGAGCAGAGAAAAATGAGAGAGATTATTTTCACTTAATAAAATATCTAGTAAAGACTTTGGGCCAGCCTTCCCCAAACTAGTGTCATTTAGATAAGTTAGGATTATAATTTCAAGAATTTCCAGACAGCCAAGCCAATATCATTATTTCAGTGCAGCCTGGGAGGCCTGGAGGGGGAAAGATGAATTGGAGAAATAAGCACATTTTAAATTAGAAATCTGGCTCATAAAGTCATTGGATCAAAAGACAAATGGATATAAAATGTAAAAATACTCTGTGAATGTAAAATGACTATAGCATTTTCCTTTCCAACCACATACACCAACACACAATGAGCTGTTGCATAAAAATGACTGAACCTTTAACAATAATTGCTTTATAATTTGTGTGAGCCCAAAGGTCAGCTCACACAAACAGAATCTCTGATGAATTTCGCCCTTTACAGCATGAAGAGTATGTGTGTGATGTCTGTGTGGGGTAGAGATTAAAAAGCATTTAGTTGCCTTGTTTATGTGTGCCCAGTTCCTAACTCAAAATCTTAAACAAACATACAATAGTGGATCAAGGAGGAGGTTTGCATTCCTTGCCATCCAGCTTCCTTATCCCAGGTTACTGGTTTCATAATGACTTCAGGCATTGGAATTTATTATTAATTGTGTGACTATTTTTCTGGACTAGGAATTGAATGTTACTTTTCCAAGTCCAGGGTCATCATACTGTCTTTCTCCCAGACTAAGAGCTTCACTCCATTCTGCATGAATGCATAATATACCCACAATCAAACTGCTACCAAGAATATTTCATTTTATGGCTAGAGACAAAAATGTTGGATCAGATATTATAAATACAAAGACGTTTCATGTATTCTTACATAAATAGTCCCACAAGTATCAGACCTGCTTTTTTAAAAAAGATTTTTATTAACAAACATGTAAAATACATACACACACAAATTAGGCGTACACCGCATTTATACAATACAATACGAACAGGAACTTCCTGTTCTTTATAATAGCAATCATCAATCGATACCGCTCACCTTATATTATTTCCCCTTCTATTGTATTTCATTTGGATTTCACCATTCTTAACCCTCTTATTTTACTCATAACTATTATTTTTGAGTTTTGTTCTTTCATTGATTTTTGTTTTTTTCCTCCATCCACCTATACCATTTATCCCATATCTGGTAGAATTCTGATTCTTCCTTTCCCTGGATTTCTTTAGTTAGTTTATCCATTTTGGCACAGTCCATAATCTTTCTTATTATTTCATCTTCGCTTGGGATTAATTTGTTTTTTCATTTCTGGGCAAAGGCAATCCTTGCCACTGTAAGTATATGTAGTATTAAATACTGGATTTCTCTTTTGTATTTCACCAACATAATTCCTAATTAAAAAAACTTCAGGTTTCCATTCTATTTTACCCCTGTTACTGCCTCAGACCTGCTTTTTTTTTAATCCACTAGTTTATTAAGTGAGTAGTGGACAACACTGAGTACCAAAGCCTTTCTCTATCTCCTTGCTTTTATTCATTCACCCTACACTAATTCTCTGTGCCTTGAAGAATTAATGGATGTGCCTTTGCCAATAGCTTATTTTAATTGTCAATATTAGGGTTTTTGCTCAGTAACTCTGCATTTTGGATACGATTCTTTTATACCAAATGCTGGCTAATCTTACTTGGTAATGTTGTAACTTCACATGAACAAAGATGTTAAAAGCAATGGCAGGCATTTAGCAGCCCTCCCCAGCCCCTTTTTAGCCCTCAAAGTAATTAGGACTGAGCCGATAGGGATCTATAAATTAATAAATCACAATTAGTCTCTCAACAATTTACACTAAAAACAAATGTAAAATAAAAACACAAAGAACAATTGGAATATAAGTTAAATAAATAAAACAAGTTGCACATATAATTAAACTTAAAACTTAGAAAAGTTGTCCAATGTAAAGGCCTGAGCAAAAGGTTGTTTTAAAGGGTCTTTATAAAAGCTAATAAAGATGTCATCTCTATCCAAAGTATGTTCCATAAAGCTGTGATGGCAACTTAAATGAACTTGTGGCAATTCTGTGCAAACTTCTTCAGTTAGAGTTTTGTTACTGAGCTATTCTCACCAATAGCTTCAGTGGTAATGACCAGCACTTTCTATTTTGCCTGGAAATGTGTAGCCAGCCCAGTACTGTAAGTAGAGTTGTAATACAATTTCTATTTATTCTTTATAAAACTAAATTGGCTGCTGAGGTTTAAAGCAGTTGAAAGTTCTGGATTAGACACAAAGGTATCTCCAAATAGAGTACATTTTTATGGTTAAGCATATAGGTTGTCAGTGTATGTGCACCATAATCTTAAAGGCATTATTGTCCAGAAACTGGAACAATTGGCATATATATTCTTGGCTATTGTATTATTTGAGAAACAAGAGAAACATTTGGATTTTAGAAACATCTCCAAACTGTATATTTGCTTTTCTGGAAGAGTGTTAGCTCATTTAGAATAGGAAAATTTATTGCCATTCTGGAGTAATTCACCCACACAATGAGCATCTCTTGTCTTGTTGGGATTCTGTTTCATCTTTTTATCGTTTTATCCCATTTTTATTACTCATTGTGCCTCCTGGAACCAATTAACGAGTACTGAGGTACCACTGTATTCCCATATCTCTCAAAAGGATACCATGGATGCAGAAGATACCATGTTTGAAGATATTGAAAGCAACGGAGCCATCAAAAACCAACACTCTTTCTGTCTGTCTACACAGAGGATTGATTTATCAGGCCAACCAAGCAAATCTTGGCTCCATCAGTTTTAAGTTAGCTTGAAATTGATCCAAATAATCTGCTAGAACAGTTGAGAAGCTTTTGGTTTTCAATCACCTTTCCATGCTCTCATCTAGCAGAATTGAGAACTGTTGGCCTATCTGTCTGTATAAAAGAAAGGAATGGCTAGAAATAATCCTGCCTCATTTGAAGAAATGTTTTATATCAGGGGTGTCAAACTCGCATTGTTATGGCTTCGTCACGTGACACATCACAACTTTTCCCCCTTTGCCAAACTGGGTGTGAGCATGGAATCTGGCCCGCAGGCCGCAAGTTTGACACCCCTGTTCTAGATAAACTCCTGATAGTCCTCATTTTAATTAGCTGCAGTGTTGTGAATTGTAGTTTTTACTGCATGTAAGTGAATCATCCCCCTTTTCTTTTTATGAGCTACATAAGAGCCTCTTAATGCAACAACTTGACATATGCTCTTAAGGTGGTTGTGTACAATTTACATTTTCTCTTAACTATCTTCCTGGAGCATTGCTTGCTCCTTTGTGTTCCTTTATGGAAGTGAGCTGTAACTAATTTCTTCTTCCTAGCATCTGTCTTATTTTTATAAAGACTCCAAAAAAAGTTGTAAAGTTTCTTAATCCTGAGGTCTCCTCAATCAGTCATGGCGGCAGCTCTGATTGACCTTTTTAAAAAGAGTTTACATTTTGGCAGACAGTGTTCCTTGGACTCTTACCAGTTCTCATTACTGCATGCATGCAAAGCTCTATTTGCTTGTTTAGCACTTTCTCACCACTGCAAGGAATGTGAGTACAGAAACATAAAAACAGGATGTTTTCCTTAAATGTAACCAGCATCATATGCACCCATTCAGTGTTTGGTGAGCCCACAGAACAAAAAGTTTGATTTGGCATTATTTATCTTTTGGGGGGCTGAAGTTTTGTCTATTCAACATTATGGTTTAGTCATTTAATAAAATTTAATATAATAAAACATGGCCCCTTGAATGAATTAATATTTTATTCTCTGTACCACACAGCCAGCTAAATAGTTGAACAAAATTAGCAATAATAACACTGAAATTCTTAGCGTTTCTTTGTAATTGTTTCAGAACAATTTTTGAACACCATACATTAACTGGGAGAATGAACAATACTTTACCAGCTACTGAAAAATATATTCCAGGTTAGCTTCTTCAGGAAGGGTGTTCCTAACTGGGATGCCAATACTGAGAAGGCCCTTGTTCTAATGGCCAGCAACTAAATGGTTTTATCTGTAATAGTGAATAGGGAAGCCTGCTACATCATAGCGTGCTGGTTGAGGAATTCTGGGAATTGAAGTCCATTCATCTTAAAATTGCCAAGTCTGACAATCACTGGGAGATAGAGTTGATAATAACATCTCCTTAAAATAATGAAGCCTTTACTACCTTTTCATTATTACTTCTTTTCCTCATTTTTAAAAATGTCCCATGTAGCCCAAACCAACAAAGGGAAGGATGCGAATCCATTGCTTGGAAAACGTTGACAAAGCTCTCCAGTTTCTGAAAGAACAGCGAGTGCATCTTGAAAACATGGGATCTCATGATATTGTGGATGGAAATCACAGGCTAACCCTTGGACTTATTTGGACAATTATACTGAGATTCCAGGTAAATGCAGAATCATCTATACTGTAATGGCATTTGGCTTATGTTTCTAGCTGCGTTGTTTCCCGTCTACTTCTTCACATACAAAGCTCTAATGTATCACTTTTTGTAAATGTACAGTGTTTATATTTAGTTATTTACCTTTCTATTTTGAACATTTCTCATCTCCTTTTGGATTAAGAGCAAGCATGTTTATTCTTGCCATTTTATTTTAGAGTTATGTAAATCAGTTCAAGGGTTTAAACCTGTTGGAAATGCATGAGTACTACCCAAACAAAATTCAGCATCTTAAATGAGACCACATGGAAATCAATGGTATTTCCATGGTAACTGAATCATTCTCAGTCAAAAGTCTCACAAAAGTCTTTGGATAAAATATTGCTTCAGTTGCGATGAAAATGAGCTAATGTGTACCTTCTTGTGTTACATTCCTTCCCTTCAGCAACTGTGAGGAAGAATTCAGAAACCTTTGTTTCAGTTTTTGACAAATCTCAGTTTGTCATGTCACTCCAAACAACATAAATACATGGCGTTTAATATTTAATAGATCCTGTTTGCAACAAAATCTGTCTTGTTGCTCCATAGAGGTAGTCCTTATTTATTTACCATAGTTGGGACAGGCAACGTCTTGTTGAGTGATATGGTCATTAAATAAAACTGCAACTGTACTTATGGTCATAATTCAGCTTTACTTTTCTTTAAAAACTTGTGGAGATTGGTTATTGCAAAATTACTTTTTCATCACTGTCATAACTGTCCTGTGACTTTCCAGATTCAGGACATCAGTGTTGAAACAGAAGATAACAAAGAAAAGAAATCTGCTAAAGATGCCCTACTCCTGTGGTGCCAGATGAAGACAGCTGGGTGAGTTTGAACTGAATGATCATCTAGATTTTCCATACAGCATTCTGTAGCAATGGAGGTGTGTGTGAGTGAATGAGTGTGCACGTGTGCAGTTATGTGCATATATCTTTTCTGGAAAAGAGTGACCCGATTAAGTAAAGGATTCCACTTCAAAGTAAAACATGTGCTAATATTTTTATAATAATATATTATGATCCAATGGAATGTCATATCTAGTGATGTTTTGGCAGCAATGTGAACTGACCCATGATATTTTGTAGGTACTGTGGTTAATGCTACTGCTATTGCTCAAGCTACAATTATGAGGTACATAATTTAGATAGTTGCACATTATATCTCCCTCAGCCTGCCACATTTTGCAATTTTGGAAGCACAGGTTTCTTATGAGGCACTTGGTACTCTGATTGGGATGAGACCTACCTTCTGAAGTTCCAGTTGACTTTAATATGGCCAGTATTAAAGGCAATTGGGACTAATTAGACTAATGCTTAAAGTATGATAACCATGGGGCAGGTGTCACTACATGGGCAGTTTTAGGAAAAATTGCTGCACTTCTCTCGGTGTTTTGTTCTAGAACCTTGTTCCAGCCTCTTGCTTCTAGTTTGGCATGAATCAGTCATCTTGTCTAGGCTGCACAAGTTGGCAGCTCACCAAAGACTTATGGTGTTGGTCCTGGCATTTGCTTGCGTCCCTCTCTGTGGGATCTCCTTTCTCACCTGGCTCCTCACGCTCCTGCAAACTTCAATAATCCCCTGCTCATCCTCTTTTCATATATAATGATATCAGTGCTTCAGAGGATTTCCTGGTTCATGATAATTCAATTTTATTTGTGGTCAATAAGTTCATAATAAATTCAGCAACAGAATCCTTTCTGTCTTTTAATTGATATATTTAAACAGGATGGCTTTGGACATTATCCGGGAGGACAAATACTGTTTTCATTTTTAGGGCTTGACTTGAAAAAGACTGCAGATACTTTGGGAGTGCTTGAGTAGTACATCTGGTACCTTAAGCAGCTGGTTATTATCATTTTTCATGTCTCCAAGCATTAAACCTATACTGATTGAGTTTTCTTTTGTTTTTCCTTTGGTCCTTTGTTGTGTCAGCTATCCCAACGTCAACATTCACAACTTCACCACCAGCTGGAGGGACGGCATGGCTTTCAACGCACTAATCCATAAACACAGGTGGGCATTTGATGAAATGTTTGCGAGAGTTTTAAGCACTGAACCAATGATGCAGAATTCTATTTCATGGAAACCGAAAGTTCTAGATCTCCTTTCTGAGAAATCTGCATTTCTCCATCTCTGTCTGCCTCTTCAGACTTTATTCCAGACCACTTTTTTGAAAACTTAATTCTGTACTTTTCCTTACCTTGGAACAAATGCTAATAGCCCCATCTTGTGCATGAAAACATGGAAATAAACCTACATTTAGTGAGGCTTACTTTCAGGGGCTTAGGATTGTATTGCAGAGATGTATCCTATCTGTTGCAATTTGGCACTTCTGTCCTTTTCCCTTGGTCTTATTGGAACATGTACTGTTTGTTTTTGATCAAGCTACTTTGTAAAATATATGAAATAGGTATATGTTGTATGGGCAAGCAAGTATCCACCTCACGTTCTTTGATACAATTCTCAGTCCTTGAGAATTGATATGCCTTTAAGCCAGAGGTGGGTTGCTGCGGGTATGGCCCGGTATGGCAGTACTGGTAGTGGCAGGGAGCAGCTGAGAGTGTAAAGGTATGGTGGCTCGTTTGGCCCGCTCGCCCGCGCTCTATAGCTGTTTCTATGGCAAACGGCAAAGTGCGCACAGCGTGTGGCGCCTGCGGGAGCCCCAACAAGCAGTTGGTTGTTGCAGAAGCGGTGGATGGGTGGGCAGCACACATCAGGCACATGAACAGCACACGTCCGATGTGTGCACGAACAGACCACGACTAGCGTACCGGTAACAATGGTAAGAGCAAACCACCACTGCTTTAAGCATACTGAAGTCTGAATGAGACAGAGCTAGAGATCACATATACAGAGCAATTCACACGGACACACCCCTTTTTGTTGGAGAGAAAAACGATTTCTGTTTTTTTTTAAAAAGAAAGGCAGAAATTGGAAACAGGCTGAGAAGAGAAACAAGGTTCATTATATCTCCCCAACAGCATCAGACTTAGTTGTGGACTCTCAAGGAGTTGAAAAAGATCTTCAGGACTAATTGAAATAGAGGAAAATCTTTTTCAGGAAAATTGCCATCTTCGAAAGCTTACATAAAAACCTGTTAGCTATTCATAAATTCATAAAATTAATTTTTACTTTCTCTTTGTCCAGTATGCTTAAAGTTGAATATTCTGTCCTGGTATTTATTTTCTCTGTAAATGCCCAGGAATTGTTTGTTTTCTGCAACTTGAAACCTGATTAGAGCAAAGTCACATTCAAATTACTAGCAGACCAGCATTTATTCCAGAGGCTTATATTTTCCTTCACTTTTTTTCTATAAGAGATTGCCTTTAAGGTGCTGTTTGAGATTTAAATCATTGCATTTTTTAATCTTTATCATTGAAAGTTTAGCTTATGACTACATAAAGCTAATTTTTAAATATATTTTTCTCTTTTTAAAAAAATGAAATTAGATTTTATTTATCTAATTGTCAGGTTGATTTCTCTCTCTCAAAAGGGGAGAAGGAAAAATTCCCATGTGCTTTACCAAGAGATGGCTATAAATTTTTTAAAATCGATCTTTCTTACCAGAGTTTATCAGTAAAAACAACATGGGTTGTGGTAGTGTGAATCCTTTTTCCAAATACCAGCAATTGTGTAATAGCTGCATTCTGTCCTGGAAAACAGGTGATACACCAGTAACTAGCAGTCTGCTACACCAAAACAGGCAGAGCTACCCTTTGTACACCCAGACCCTGTTTGATAGATGAGGTCTCAGTATATATCAATATATATACCTTATAATCACATGTTTATGCAAGCATAAAAGAGTCAGAGCCCATCTCAAGGAGCTATCGTATATTTGAGGGGTGCCTTTTTGGTGCTTTTGATTCTCATGCAATAGTAGTCCGTACATCATCATATCTTTTTTGCTGTGTTCAGTTTTGTCCTGTATAATAAGGTAATTATTTAAAAATAAAAACAAAAACAATATGATTGAAATAACGTTAAAAGACTGCAATCAGTAATTTGGCTGGGAAATTGCAATTCCTTTTGCTGTCTGCTCCCAAGATAGTTCAGAGGCAAAGGATTGATTTTAGACTTCATCCTTGCTCGTTTGCTTCAGTTGCATGCTCCAGCCTGTACATACATGCATTTTATCTTTCACAAGTCATTTTTCTCTCATGTCACAGTATCATATCCCCCACCCTCTCCATTTGTGGAATTATTCTCCTTGATTAGTATGTATTGGGGTACTTTTCTCTGCCCCAGAGGTGATATAGATGAGTCTGCCTCTGTTTAAAAGTGTATTCCGTGTCTCATTTCTTACTGACTTTGATTCTTTATCTGTCTGATTCCTTTGCTAATATTCCTGCATAATACAGGACAAATTTAGGTAAATATATTTTACATTCTTAGGCCTGATTTAATTGATTTTGATAAGCTGAAGAAATCAAATGCACACTACAATCTGCAGAATGCTTTTAACCTGGCAGAGCAACACCTTGGCCTTACTAAACTCCTGGATCCTGAAGGTAAGAACTTTTCACAGTAACACAAACTTCGCTTGTTATGTTAGTTTTCCTGTATCCACTGCCTCATTTGTAGCCAGCAAAACCTCATTTCCAAATTCTTTAATCTCTAAACCAAATGTGTTTAACAAAATGTGACAAAACTCAGAGGGAGAGCTCATTGGAAGGTAATATAATTTTTAGAGGCAGATAACAAATCCATTTTTCTGTTACATTCACTGAGTTACACAGATTGCCTTACTAGTAATCCTTAACTTATAACCACAGTTGAGACCAGAATTTCCACTATAAATCATTGCAATCATAGGTTGAATCGGATCTGATTATATAACAATTTTATAGTAGTTGTTAAGTGAATTACCATAGTCATTAAACTAATCATGTGATTATTAAGCAAATCCAGCTTCCCCAGTGTCATATTTTTTGCTGGAAAGCAGCAAAAAAGGTAGCAAATAGTGATCCCGGAACCATAGGACATTGCAACCGGACCTAAATGCAAATTGGTTGCCAAGCACCTGTATTGAGATCATGTAACATCAGAGATGGTGTGATAGAGTGAGTACAGATCATGAATCATTTTTTCCAAGGTGTTATAATTTTGACTGTTAATGAAAGGTTGTAAATTGAGGATTACCTATATCAGTGATGGCGAATTATTTCTGCACCGAGTGCCGAAAAGGTCGCACAGAAATATCACATTTGCGCTCGTCAGGGCCGTGCTCCAGAAAAGCCAAACTTCCTGGTTCTAGCACACATGTACGCCTGACAATCAGCTGACCAGCGTGCATGCACAGCAGGGGCGGGTTCCTGCCAGTTCTAACCTCTTCTATAGAAGAGGTTCCACAAATCTACAGTGCCATTTAGAACCAGTTCCAGCTCCCTCCCCCCGCCTGTCCGCACATAATCAAGATAAAGAGTGAGAAGAGGAATTCTGAGAGTTGAAGTCCACAAGTCTTAAAGCTTTCAAGTTTGAACACCCCTGGGTTTTTTTTTCTAAAGGGTTAGGGATGACGGGATCTTGTAACTTGACAGCTTTAAGACTTGCACACTTCAATGCCAGAGTTCCTGAGCCAACATTTTGGTTGCTAAGCAAGAGCGTTGTTAAGTGAGTTTCACCACATTTTACAAGTTGCCCACGCCCATCCAGTCACATGACTGCCAAGACCCTCCCACCCAGTCACATGGCCAGCAAGCCATTCCTACCCAGTCACATGGGCCAGCAAGCATTCCCACAAGCAGGCCACACCCACAGAAGAGGTTCTAAAAAAATTGAAACCCACCACTGATGCACAGGCTGGTTTTCGGCATTGATGCACATGCAAAGGGATCACACTCCAGAAAAGCCAAACTCCTGGGTTCTGGCGCGCATGCACATCCAATAATCACCTGGCCAGTGTGCATGTGCATACTGGTTTTCAGCACTGCTGCGCTCACGAAGGACAGCTGATTGTCGTGCACGCAGGGGCATCAGGAAACCTGGAAGACAAGCAGGCAAGGCCGCACGTGCTAGGCGACATGGCTTCGCATGCCACTTGGGCGTGCATGCCATAGGTTCACCATCACGGACCTATATCCTGATGGAAGTCTCCGCCTTTCATTCTGTTATCTGTGTGTAAGATGATCAACTGCTTTTTCAGGCAAATCATAGAGTCCAAGTAAATATCAAACCAAGGAATCAGTCAAGATTTAATTTTAAATTTTCAACTCCAGCACTCGTAATGAAAGCTAAAACAGAACATTATACTGAACATTACACCAGCCAAAGTCAGCGGTTTAAGTTTAGCTCAGACTCTCAGCCCATCATATCTGTAAAAATACATTTTGTTTTTTGATAAGACTGTGATTTGTGTTTCCCTACCTTTATCTTCTGCTATTAATACTCTGGAGAAGGGCAAGAAAACACACTTAATGGTGCTTAAGTATTGGAGTCTGGATTGGGAAGTGTGGTATTTGTATTCCAAGTCATTAATCTTGTCACTTCTTCTGTCTCACCAACTTTATATGCTTGTAAATATAAAATATGAGAGAAAAAAAACATGGGAGCAAAGGCTAGCAATAGCAGTTAGACTTAAATACCGCTTCATAGGGCTTTCAGCCCTCTCTAAGCGGTTTACAGAGTCAGCATATTGCCCCCAACAATCCGGGTCCTCATTTTACCCACCTTGGAAGGATGGAAGGCTGAGTCAACCCTGAGCCGGTGAGATTTGAACAGCCGAACTGCAGAACTGCAGTCAGCTGAAGTAGCCTGCAGTGCTGCATTTAACCACTGCGCCACCACAGCTAGAATATCAGTATATGAGAAATTCTGAATATCGTGACATTTCAGTATGAAAATGGGTTGTATGAATCTCTGTATTTGATTTATTCTCAGTGCCTTGTCTGATTGAATTCCTGATCCTTGCATCAGTGAATCTTCAACACGATCCTATGGTTATCCAGCTCTGAATTAAAATGATTCTTGTTTGCTTTTCAGATATTAGTGTTGACCATCCAGATGAAAAGTCCATTATCACCTATGTGGTAACATATTACCACTATTTTTCTAAGATGAAAGCCTTAGCTGTTGAAGGAAAGCGAATTGGAAAGGTACTCAGCTTAAGGGTTTAAAAATGGAATGTTGCATGCTTATCTGTTTTTCTTGCATGCTTACTTAGTTTCATTATGCAAATTTTAATGCCACAATTTAGTTATTCCCTTTTAAATACTCTTAAGAATGCTACCATTTTATTTGGGCAGGTGCATTTTTGTTATCCATTATCTCTGCAGTCCCAATTTTTAAAACTTCATTTTCCCACTTGTTTTGGGTTGCTGTGAAATACATTGCATGAACATACAAACTCGTAGACATAAACACCATCTTCATATTGCCACAGTTTTTGTCTGAAGAAGTCTGACCCTTATCTCTCTGCCTTGAACTGCTTGTTACAGGTGCTTGACAATGCAATTGAAACCGAGAAGATGATTGAGAAATATGAGTCTCTTGCCTCTGATCTCCTTGAATGGATTGAACAAACCATTATCATTCTGAACAATCGCAAGTTTGCTAACTCACTGATTGGTGTGCAGCAACAGCTACAAGCATTCAATACCTACCGCACAGTGGAAAAACCGTCCAAGTACGATTTATTTACTATATCATTATTTTTGGGTTGGGAGAGAAGAATTAATTAATCCCAGTGTAATAAACAACAGGAATCATCTGGCAATTTGCATGTGTTAATCTTAGACGATTAGAATCTAGTGATGTTTTCCTGGTGAAATACTAGATTTATACTGTTCATCCAGGAACTCAAGGTGCTCCCTCCTATTTTCCCCACAGAAGCAACCCCATTGGTGGGATTGGGCTGAGAGAGAGTGACTTGGGCCAAAGTCACCCAGTGAGTTTCCATAGCTAAGGGTGAACTAAGTCTCTCTGTGTCTAATCCAATGCTTTAACCACTGTACCACTGTCTTTTTTGTTTTCTTTTGGGAAGAATTACATTAAACTAAGTATTTTGCTCATTTCATGTTAGTTAAGTGTAAAAGTCCTTCTCCATCCACTTGGTATGACTGCAGCTAAGACCCCAGGGCTGTAAGTGACCTGAGCCATGAGCATGCATGATTTTATCTTAGAAATAAGGGTGTTTGCCTCTATTGCAATGTATAAGCAACACAGACTACGAGCAGATGTACAACCAAAAGTGACTGCCAATTGCAGGAAGGAATATAAAAACATATCACTATGTCTAATCCAAAATAATTCACATAATAGCAATAAATCATCTTAGCAATATATTTCACTTTCTATTACTTTCACTTTTGAAATGCTTAAAGTACCTGATTCTGCTAACTGGGGACTTCACCATTAACATAGTAAGAAGGTATTTATGTTGCAAATTTGCTAACTCTTAATTCAAGAGAAAAAATATTAAAAATTTGAGTGTTGCAAGAAAATATGAAAAGAATTTGGTTTGCTTCTTTCAAGAGCAGGTAGATAAATATGTGAAGTGTCATTTGAACTAGTTGTTAGTAGTTTTATGCATCATGTGCCTTGTTACCAGATTCCTTATTTATTTATTTTGCCAGAATAGATTAATATGGTTACAATAACTGTTCATCTGAAGCATCCATATATATAGATGGAAATACCCTATTGTTTCTTTGCAGAGTTAATATACGCCCCTGGATTTTACCCACACTGCTTTCTTTTCAGATTCACAGAAAAAGGAAATCTGGAAGTATTGCTTTTCACCATCCAGAGTAAAATGAGGGCTAACAATCAAAAAGTGTATATGCCCAGAGAAGGAAAACTCATCTCCGATATCAACAAGGTAAATACCTATATAAAATTTTAATCGATTTGTTCTCCTGTGCTACTAACTGAACTGTGGGATGATCAGGACTTGAAAACTTAACAGTAATCCTGGATAGGACTTCTAGTATATAACGCAACAACATATTGTCACTTCCAAATGGTTTGGACTTAAACTATCAAAAATCCTTAGATAGCACAGGCTATTTAATTCTTGTCTATTAATTAATTAATTAAGCCAGTTTGGTTTTGATCACCAGGCTGGAAACGGTGAAGTTCTGAGTTCTTGTCTTAGCTGTGAATGAAAACCAGCTGTGGGTGACTAGGGTCAGTCACGCTCTCAGCACAACTCATCTTCCATGGTTGTTGTTGTTTTGAGGAAAATAGGAGTATTAGCATGTTTGCTGCCTTGAATTATTTAGAAAAATAATAAAGGCGGAATATGAATAAACAAATCATTTTTTAATCTAAAATATTTTTTTTTAAATATAGTAGGAATTAGTTCACCACATCTGCAGTGTACCAGGTTAGCATATACCGTATTTTTTGCTCCATAAGACACACATGACCATAAGGCACACTACGTTTAGAGGAGGAAACAAGAAAAAAAATATCAGGCAGAGCCTGAGAGGACCACAGATAGGTATCTTCTCATGTGCCAGCTCTGCCTATTTACTCCTGTACTCCAGAAAAGAGACAGACGAGGCGGGCAATGACAAAGGCAGAAGAGGCAGGATTCAGCACTGTAAAAGGACCCCATTACTGCAGCACGGCGGCTATTCACCAAAGATACACAGACATTTCCACCCACTTGGGAGGGAGGGAGTGCATCTTATGGAGCAAAAAATATGGCATGTCCTGGTTGTTAGAAGAGGAATAAGAAACAAAGTGTCCAATTGCCAGGGCAGTCTTTTTTTTTTTTCAGTAATACAAAACCAAATTAAATGATTTTTTTTTTCTGAGACAAAATGGAGCCAGACATAGTGGTAGGCGAACAAAACCAAAAATAGAGGAATGGTATAATGAAATTCTTGTTTCTCAATCCACATTTTTTGGGGGGAGATCAATATAAGGCGATAGCCCAACCTCGCAATCTTCTTTTCAAAGTGACTTTTCTAGCAACCACTATTGGGATTAGCTGTCCTGATTCATCTCTGCTTCTTCACACATCCCTTCCCACTGAGTTTCCCAGTATTCTTACTTAATATGGAAGAAAGGAGGTATTCCTAGAACAGCGTTTTTCCAATCTCAGCAGCTTTAAGATATGTGGACTTCCAACTCCCAGAATTCCCCATGCTATCTGGGGAATTCTAGGAATTGAAGTCCACACATCTTAAAGCAGATGAGGTTGCAAAACACTGCCCTAGCGCCTAGAGGATGTATGTCATACACAGGCCACTAGGGAGTAAATATCTGACTTAGATTTTTATGGAGAATGCAAGAACCTAATCACAAAATGGAAGTCATTTTTGTGAACTATAGAAGTGTTTATGTGACTTGTCCTGGCCTTGCTTCTGGATATTATCATGTACTCTAGTCTGTCTTCCACAAGGTTAAATTGGGTAAAATGAGGAGCCAGATTGTTGGGGGCAATATGCTGACTTGTAAACCACTTAGAGAGAGGACTATAAAGCACTATAAAGCGGTATATAAGCCTAAGTGCTATTGCTATATATACAGGACACTGAATATGCATTATTTTAAAATTATCATTTGGTTTCCTTGAGTCTGTGCACGTTTAGCTTTATCAAAATGAAGCCATTTATAATTTAAAAATGAAAATTGGCCTGTACTCTATCACCTGCTGCAGAGAATAGTTTTCAGGAAGGCTGTTATGGAAAAAGAGTGTTGGGATGAATAGGAAGAATATGTTCCTACATGACTTCCCTTGCCCAGGCAAACTCCCCATTCAAGTAGGAACAAGAGAAAGGATGTTCAAAGGGAAAAAAGTGCATAATGAAACTACTGAAACTTATTGCCCTGCAACAAAGATGCTAGAAAAGAAGACAATTAATCACTTTACTGGTTCAACCAGATGAACAGCAACTAGTTTGACAAGATCTAGTAGAGATAATGTACTTTTAGAAGGATAACACTTTATAATTTCCTTTTCATCCTGGCTGGAATTCTCAGGGCAGCTGTTGCTTTCATGCGTAATTGCAGCAGTAAATTTCTCATGTGTGAAATTGCTTGTAAGTTCTTAAATATCCTTAGGTTCCAAACAGCAGGACATCTGAAGATTGAACCCAAGATGGCTGATTAGGAATTGAGAATTGTTTTATTTTATTTTTATAAGGAAGATCTGATAAACAGACTGATTCGCTTGTTTGCATTCTGTTAAAACATGCAATATCTTATATGGCCTTTCCTTCAAACAGACATTTGACCAAACGTTTTGGATTAAAGGGTGCTGAGCATTAACTGCACAGGGTACTTGTGATATGATGTCCTGTTTTTCCTCTGCTGGATCAGTTTGCTTTATTGCAATATTGCTATGATGGCGTTTGCTGCTGTAATTGTGTGGAAAGTTTTCAGGATGCATTTCTTCATTTCTTGGGAAAGTACATATGTTGCTAAGATAAGAATAGCATCCTGACTAAAGGAACTCCTATCCAATTTTTTCTCCCTTAGCAGTTTTTCAGATTTTTCACTGTAGCCATGAGTCCTTGAAAGGTTTCCTTTTATAAAGTGAAACCTATCTTTTTCTGAGTCAGCCATAAGGTTTTGTCATTCAGCATCTGACTATTGCTATGCAGAATCTAGGACCCTTCAAATGAACCACAGAGAGGAAAACTCCCAGGTAAAACAATAAGATTTTATTCTATTTTATAGGAGCGTAAATGGTACAACTGATACTTCTAATGCTTTCATCAGCATTAAGGGCTTGGCCTCTTAGGTTTCCTAAATAATACCAGCAATCCAAAACTGCCTTATTACATTATTATGTAATATTGATTCAGTGTTGAAATAAACATTTACATTTCCCAATTTTTTTCCTTTGCGTAAACTACACATTTTTTAATTATTTACTCAGGCCTGGGAAAGACTGGAAAAAGCTGAACATGAAAGAGAACTGGCATTGCGTAATGAGCTCATCCGACAGGAGAAACTGGAACAACTTGCTCGCAGATTCGACCGTAAGGCAGCTATGCGGGAGACTTGGCTAAGTGAAAACCAACGGCTGGTTTCTCAGGTGACACTTTTAAAGAATTTAAGCAAATAAAGCCGCACTAGCTAACCTCCAGGGATAATTCTCACTTGCATTAGGGGGATGGACAGGATTGTGAACAAACCTACACTGAATTACTTATGAACGACTTCCTTGCACTAGTGTCTATTAATCAGAGAATGCAGTTTGTCTACAGAAAATTAAGTCTAAAATGATGTTAAAGCAAGACTCTACCAGAAATGGCAATCCTTACTGAATTCTAACTCTTCATCGTAGACCATTTAGAGAGACAACTCTACAGTGGCATCATCATGTCAGAAATGTTAATAGCCTTGTCATAAAGGGCAGGGAATTATGACTAAGTAAGAAACTGGACTAAAGTTTACTAATAAAAATGAGTGCAAGTCCGCCGTTCCACATGATCAGGATTTGTGCTTGCATTTTTCAAATGCAAAATATGGTATAAGATTGGTTTAACATCATTGATTAGTCAATTGGCCTATCAAAAATACAGGCACAGCACTGACTGGGTTCATACTATGGCTACGCCATGTTTGATCACCAAGGCCTGATTGAATAAGCCACAGCTGGAGAATTGGAGGAACAAGATAGGGGAAACATCACAGGTCAACCAAATCTTTTAAATAAGTTGCTGGTCAAGTTCTACCTCCCAAGGCCACTTGATCCTAAGCCAGTGGTAGACCTATGACAACTGCAGAAGTGTAATAAGAGGCTTTATGGTAAACTATCTCAATACCATTGTGCTAATCTACTTAATGCTTCCTCTTGTAGGACAATTTTGGATTTGATCTTCCAGCTGTAGAGGCTGCAACAAAGAAACATGAAGCTATTGAGACAGATATTGCAGCCTATGAAGAAAGAGTCCAGGCAGTGGTTGCTGTTGCCAGGGAACTTGAAGCAGAGAACTATCATGATATTAAACGCATCACTGCAAGGAAGGATAATGTGATTCGCCTATGGGAATATCTCCTGGAGTTACTAAGGGCACGCAGGCAACGACTAGAGATGAATCTTGGTCTGCAAAAGATCTTCCAAGAAATGCTCTATATTATGGATTGGATGGATGAGATGAAGGTAAATGGCAGAACTGTATGCCAACTGTGTTCAGAAAAATAAGCAAGCTTTCATTATACATTTCTTAGGCAGCTGCTCACATTTTCCAATGAGATAAAAGCAGCCACAAAGGATATGCAGATTCTATGGTTATAACTGTTCCCATTATTACTTATTTCAACTCTGAGTTGACAAGGAGGCTAGAATATAGAGTATATAGAATGTAGAGTACATTTGGATTAAATCTTTGGGCCTAAAGCTAATCATTGATTTATGAACTCAGTTGGAATCGGAACTCTTATTGCTAAGCAGTGAAATTGTTAAGTGACTCATGCCCTATTTTACAACCTGGTCAAGTGCTCAGTTCTACATTTGCAAAAGTATTTGTATTTTATGGAACATGCTAGGCAAGCGCAAAAGATCTAAGAAGGGATATTTATGAAACAGTAATCAGAAAAATATCATGCATTTTTTAAAAAATAAACAATTAGGAATTTATGCTTTCCCCAATTGATTATTTACAACCAGGTGTTGCTAGTGTCTCAAGATTATGGCAAACATCTCTTGGGGGTAGAAGACCTGTTGCAGAAACATGCTCTTGTGGAAGCCGACATTGCCATACAGGCTGAGCGAGTGAAAGGGGTTAATGCATCTGCTCAGAAATTTGCTACAGATGGGGAAGGTAAGATACTTGGGTTCAATCTTATATGTGCACTTGACCTATTGGTAGATGCCAGTTGTCACCCCATGTATGTTAGGTGTTCAAAGAGGTAAATGATACCAATTATTAGGTTATTATAACCACCCTTTATAAGTCACCTTTTGTGAGTTGGGCAGCCACATAAATTAGATCAGTGAGTACATAAAAGCTAACTGTCAAGTGGAAGGGAACATATACACACCCAGATTTTCTGGACATGCCTATTCCATCTTATAACTGTGCTGCAAGCACAATATTTAAATAAGATGTTCATTTGCAGAAACAACACATGTAGATAAGATGTGTACAGTCATGAAACCATATGTATTTAATCAAAGTTGGCACCACTGGTTACAGAGCAGCATTTAATTTCTTGGCCAGTAAAATATGTGTTAAAACAGTTTTAATAATTATGGTGACCCAGCCCCAGTTCCAGCATTTTTCACAAATTTTCCTTTCCATTTTTTCTTTCTGGCTTATATAAGAAAAAAACTGTTGTGGATAATTAAGTACCCTACATGGGTTTCTTCAGAATTTCCTACAGTTTGCTGATTTATTTCATCACATCACAGAAGGAAATTTTAAAGGACCCTTTAGAAGAATAGATTATTTTGCTCCCTGTTTTGAAAAGATTTTGGATGCATAGAACTTGGACTGTCTATTTGCATCTTAGTAAGTGGTGGAGGAATGAAGAGTGATGACTGAAGTTCCACCAGAGAGTTGTTTTAACTTGTACTTGGAGATGTTTCTGAAGTTTGTATTAAATTGAAATCATTTAGATTGAAAAATCTATGACCAGATTTTAAGGAACTAGCATTCTCTATGTCTGTTGGTGTAAGTAATGTAATATTCTCTTGCAACTAATTTTCTATGTACTCTTTCTGCATGGGGAAAGGTTACAAACCCTGCGATCCACAAGTTATTCGAGACCGTGTGGCTCACATGGAATTCTGTTACCAAGAGCTATGTCAGCTGTCAGCACTACGTCGTGCTCGTTTGGAAGAGTCACGACGTCTTTGGAAATTCTTCTGGGAAATGGCTGAAGAGGAGGGATGGATAAGAGAGAAGGAACAGATCTTGTCATCAGATGATTATGGAAAAGACTTAACCAGCATTGTCCGACTTCTTAGCAAACACAAGGCATTTGAAGATGAGATGAGTGGTCGGAGTGGTCACTTCCAACAATCAGTCAAAGAAGGGGAAGATATGATAGCTGAGAATCACTTTGGGTCTGAGAAGATCAGAGAGAGGATTTCAGATATCCAGAATCAGTGGGCTAATTTGGAGCAGCTCTCTTCCATACGGAAGAAACGACTGGAAGAAGCTTCCCTACTTCACCAGTTCCAGGCTGATGCTGATGACATTGACACGTGGATGTTGGATATCCTCAAAATTGTCTCAAGCAATGATGTTGGCCATGATGAATATTCAACTCAATCCTTGGTTAAGAAACACAAAGATGTGGCTGAAGAGATTGCAAGCTACAGGTCAATAATTGATTCTCTGCACGAACAAGCTAAAGCCTTACCAGAGGAGTATGCAGAGTCCATAGATGTACAGAGCAGATTGTCTGGCATAGAGGAACGGTACAAAGAGGTTGCAGAACTCACCCGGCTTCGTAAGCAGGCATTGCAAGACACTTTGGCTTTGTATAAGATGTTCAGCGAAGCAGATGCTTGTGAACTTTGGATTGATGAGAAGGAACAATGGCTGAATAACATGGAGATACCTGAGAAACTGGAAGATCTGGAAGTGATACAGCACAGGTAAGAGGTCTTGTAACTTTTTAAATTCCACGTTCACGGAGCTGTGAGCTTAATCATTAATGCTTGTTGGGTCTTTCTTTTCTTTTCTCCTTTTCTAGATTTGAAAGTTTAGAACCAGAAATGAATAGTCAAGCATCACGTGTTGCTGTGGTCAATCAGATAGCAAGGCAGCTGATACACAATGGCCATCCAAATGAAAAAGAGATCAAGGCACAGCAAGATAAGCTCAATACAAGGTAATGTATTTGCTTCTGGTCTCCTTTTGTCTAATTTTTTAAGCTTTAAAGGCATATTTTATCTAGGGCCAGACAGATGTTGTATCATTTATTATTTATAGTCCATGTTGTTCATTCAAAATAGAATAGATGCATTTGCTCCTGAAAAATACTAATAATCAATTGGCATTTATTTTTGTCAGCCAAACTGCACTCCCTACCCTAGTTAAGCTTGCCTACTTTCTTTATTCAGAGTTTCTAATTATTTGCCAACATTAATTAAACAAATGTTATTTGCACCCGCTTCTTATAGATTCTAAAGTATTTTAGAATGTGATAGAGTAATATAGTTGTTAAATTTTAAAGTATTATATTGAAAACTACAAATAAAGAGGCAAAAAGGATATTACATTTTGAAACGTGGAATAGAGAAGCAATGATGAAAATGTGAAGTTCAGTGTTTTTTCCCCTCCTCTCTACATCTTTGTTTTAGATGGAGCCAATTCAGGGAACTGGTGGACATAAAGAAAGATGCTCTTATCTCAGCTCTCAGTATCCAGAACTATCATCTTGAATGTAATGAAACCAAATCTTGGATCAGGGAGAAAACTAAAGTTATTGAATCCACCCAAGAGCTTGGTAATGACTTGGCTGGCGTTATAGCTCTTCAGAGGAAGCTAACTGGAATGGAACGTGACTTGGTAGCTATTGAAGCCAAGCTCACTGATCTCCAGAAAGAGGCTGAAAAGTTAGAATCGGAGCATCCTGACCAGGCTCGAGCCATTCTATCTAGGCTTGCTGAAATCAATGATGTTTGGGAAGAAATGAAAACAACTCTCAAGAACCGTGAAGAGTCCTTGGGAGAGGCAAGCAAACTGCAGCAATTTTTGCGTGACTTAGATGATTTCCAGTCCTGGCTTTCCCGGACCCAAACAGCCATTGCCTCAGAAGACATGCCCAATACATTGATGGAAGCAGAAAAGCTGCTTACACAGCATGAAAACATTAAGAATGAAATCAATAATTATGAGGAAGACTATCAGAAAATGAGAGATATTGGTGAGATGGTGACCCAAGGTCAGACTGATGCTCAGTACATGTTCTTACACCAGCGTCTGCAGGCCTTGGATACTGGATGGAATGAGCTTCACAAAATGTGGGAAAATCGGCAGAATCTTCTCTCCCAGTCCCATGCCTACCAGTTGTTCCTTAGAGACACAAAGCAAGCAGAGGCATTTCTTAACAACCAGGTGAGCAGTTATCATGACGAGGATGCTTTAATTCTCAGAAAGTAGATTCGAGCAACTTGTGATTCTCCAAATGTTATGAATAGCATCCCTCTCTGTTGAACTGAAGTTCAACAATATCGGGGGGGGGGGGATCACTCAATGCCCATTCTTGCTTCAAAATGCCAAAATATTGATATTAAACTGACTGTCTTTTTGGAGGATAACTTCTGAGACACATTGGTAGCTTTTTTCCACTTCTGGTGAACTGATTAAACTGACTAAATTTTAGCCAGCCACATGAAAAAATAAGCACATTTTTGTATTGATAGAAAATAAATTTGAGATATTTGCCTACAAGGTAGTGATCCTTATTCTCAAGAAACCATTTTCTGAATGGACAAAAAGTGTTTTGAAAAAGGTTTTATAAAACAAAGCTATGATAAGCTACCCAAGCTTATCAACTATAGTCAGATAACAGATACCTGATGGATCAAGAAGGAGTGACAAACTCATGTTCATCTTGCATATCTTGCCCTGTTTTTTTTCCCCCTTGTCATTTATTGGGTATCTGAATAAAAGGCTTTCTGGTTTTCCCAAATCTTTATAATCTTGTACTGGAAGAATTCTTCAAGCCACAGTTGAAGAGAAAAAAGGAAGTCATCTGGTTGAGCTTGCCATTCATTCACAATCCTCCAAATCATGATGTTGGGATCTATATTTATCTATATCTATTGAAGGTGACTATAAATATGTGGCATGGTCTTGTAAATGGTCCAACAGATTTACCTTTGTGAAGATTCGCTTTTGGCTCAACAAGATTAACAAGTATCTAGAAATCAGTTTGTTTAGATATAGAAACATGTTTAAAAATTCACAGGGAGTATGTTTGGGTCAACAGAAGTCATTTGCACTAGAGATATGCAAATCAGTCTACTACTTTGGTTGAATGTATTATGTTAACCTAGATAATGTCAATCGTAGACTAAACAGCCATAAGTTGTAGAATAAGTTATATCTTACTCTATCTCTTTTTTAATTACAGGAATATGTTTTGGCACATACTGAAATGCCCACCACTTTGGAAGGAGCAGAAGCTGCTATCAAAAAACAGGAGGACTTCATGACCACAATGGATGCTAATGAGGAGAAGATCAACGCAGTTGTAGAGACGGGAAGAAGACTGGTTAGTGATGGCAATATCAACTCAGACAAAATCCAAGAGAAAGTGGACTCCATTGATGACAGGTACACTCATTAATAATATTTGGGAGAGCTGTGTGCTTGCCAATTGCACAATATGACTTAATACAATACAATAGCAGAGTATGTAGTTTAAATATAGACAGTCTCTGATTCAGTTGTGTATCTCCAATTAGAAACCCATTTAATCTTAAATGTTTTAAAGGTATTAAATGTAGCCTGGATCCACTCTATTTTGAATCTTGGGTTGTTATATAATTATAATGTACATAATAATAATAGAACCTAATGACTAAATCCAGACAAGCAAAGAATGACATACAAAAGACATTGTTTTTTGTAGGACAGTTAGAGAACTTAGTAGTAGTTTCCCACTTTGCATGATAGAGAAAACATAGTGAAGATGTTCTGTTTAATTTTCTTCTTCACCGTGAAGAGATTGTGTTTATAGCTTTAAAAGTTTGTTCATATTTCAATTTATTGAACCAAGATATAATAATCAAACCTTTAAAAAACTGAGTTGATGTTTCTCATTTTCTTTTAAGTCTAAATCCAGTATAGACTTAAAGAATCACTGATATTTGATGGCTTCGTTATTTGTTTTAATGTTCAGCAATCTGAATTGTTTTTGTTTAATTCTGCAATCATCTCTTTCAAAAACAAATGTTGCTTGCAATTAGGGAACCCTTAAAAGTATATACCACAACTTCCTTTTTCTAGAATACATAGGTACAATCACTTGCAAAGTTATTTTAAGCCTTATACTTTATTTAAGGATTATGAAAACCACCAGAGTGCTTGACTTGGTAAGAGAGTTGGTTTATAGAATATTGACTCATAGCCAAGGCTTATTAAAGAGCTTTTGAGGAACTATGCCTTGCGTGAGAAAAATTTGTAATATGCAATTGTATTATTAACAGAGCATTTTGACAAAGTATTTTAATTTTCATGCAGTTTTTTTTGGGGGGGGAGGGGAAATGGACAAGTTTTGCCCTAGTGACAAATCTCATTGCTGAGTGAAAAAAAAATGGTCCAGTTTCTGTTATTAATTTTTACAGGAAATAAAAATGCTATTATCTGTAACCAGTATCATTTTAAATTGACATTATGTATGAGTTTTGATGAAAAAACTATTAAGAGCTAACACCATAAAAATATTTTATTTTTAAAGAACAAGGGCTACTATGGTAATTTTATTTTAAATATTCTTTTCATTTCTCTGCTATTTAATGAACAGCATAAAACTAACCATACTATTTGCACTGCAAAAATCTGGATAATCACTAGAAAGCAGTAGTTTTCTTTGTTTGCTGCCCCCTAATGGAATTTTGCCATCTAGATTAAATAGCTTTTCAGTTGGTTCTTTCTCATTAAGAGTTTTTGGCAAGATTTTTTTTTTCCTTTCCAACTGATGTTATATGCTGATGTTATACACTTGTTACAATAATCAACTAAAACATATAATGTACCTGGTTCAGATCCACCACCACCCCAGAATTTTGAATTCAAAAGATGATTTTAAGTGAGCCACCTTCTCCTTGCCTGTTTGATATGCATGGGGGGGGGAGGGTGAGAGGAGAAGGAAGATCTAACTTAAGAATAATTAATATTCATAATATTAATTTGTTATGAAACAAATATTATGAAGCCAGTGAAGACTGGAAAAAAAATCAAATTTTATAAAATTTCTGTAAACCGTCTGTATTTCTATGTATTAAAATTCATTCTTTAGAAATTATGTAATACAAAATTAATTTTTCAAACTAATTCACACGTAGCTCCCCAGGGTTTCTTGAACTGTCACCTCTTCTGGTCAGCTCAAATGTGCTACTGTAACATGTTCCACATAGCCTGAGCTTGACAGGTGTCTGGTAGCTTCACCTGGTGCAAAATGTAGTAGCATGGATAATAATGTGTGCCCTTAGAAGGAGACAGGTTACACTCTGCTCCATATGTTGCACAGTTACCATTTTAATTCTAGATCCAATTCAAGATACTGGATTTTACCTTTAAAGCCCTATATGGCATGAGGTCAGATTATCTGAAAGACCATCTCTCTCCATCCCATCCAGAGGTGGGTTGCTAATTTTTGCACTTCTGGTTTGGGCGCACTACTTGGTGGGTGGATGGAGCCTCCCACCACCACCACTACTACCAGTTCCGTCAATATGGGCCAAACTGGCAGCAACCCACCTCTGATCCCATCAAGTCCAGTGGTAGAGGCATGTTATAGGTCCCATCAGCTAAGGAGTTCCATCTGACAGAACCAGGAGGCAAATCTTTTCTGCTGTGGCACTGGCACATTGGGTGAGATTAGCCCCATAATGGGAACTCTGATCCAACAATATATCTGAATTAATTCATACATTTATTTGTTTGTTTAGATTTCTTAAGCCACTCATCTCAGATATACTATTTATTATTCATAAATATTAATAAATTATTCGTGTTTCCTAATTTTCTTCTCTTTAATTGCTAAAACTGAGTTTATTCTCAAACAAAATATACATGGTTATATGCTTGAAATGAAACTACTTGATATATTTTTATATAATTCAATTGTCATTCTATTTAAATGAGCAGCATTCTCTGTTTGAATCCCCAGCACCATCATGACTGTACAAATTATTTTGAAGGTGTTTCATGTTACTCTTGAAACACCCCACCTTCAGCAGGGGTGGATTGCTGCCGGTTTTACTACCGGTTCGCAACCTACGTGCTCTCTTCATGTGTGTATTTAATATTTAATGTTAATTGTTCTTCACGCACGAGCAGTCACTAAAAACCAAAATGGTGGCGGCCCGGCAGTGACAAGGGAACCAGTTCGGGGATGTGGCAAGTCGGGGCTGCTGCCGGTTCTGCGACCCAGGCCTGAATTCTACTACCAGTTTGGCCAAACTGGAAGCAATCCACCTCTGGTGTGCAGGGAAATTTTAAGACTTGTCACTGTGTCCCGTGTTTCAAGGGGTTTTATGCGTGTTTAGAAAAAGTCTAGCATCTAAATGTTAGAAAATAACAAAAAGTGCAGCTTCTATTCTGACTGTGTTCAATTTGCTCAAAGTTCCAGCACTGAAAATGTCTTGTTTGTTTTTATACAGACATAAAAAGAATCGTGAAGTAGCCAGTGAACTTCTGATGAGATTAAAAGACAACAGAGATCTTCAAAAGTTTCTTCAAGATTGCCAAGAGGTATGTTTTCTTAACCCATTGAGAAAATGATTCCTCTGTTTCCCTTAAACAGAAGGTACTTCTGTGTGTGTGCGTGTGTGTGCGTGTGTGTGTGTCAGTCTGTCTTTTAGGTCCAATACATTAATTAATAACAGATGATAGCTATCACCTCTAGACCAATTGATTAACCTCTAATGGCAGACAGTCCTTAATAGCTTTCATTATTCCTGTTTTTGTTTTGCTAAACCAGCAACAGTGTACCATTTTATTTAAATAACCAAAAGCCTTCTAGAAAGATCTCTTATGTTTTCCTTCCTCTAGAGCCCCTCTGTGAGGGGAAATGGGTGGTTAAAAAGTTAGATAGATGGATGGATTGATGGATGGAGTGAGTATGTACCAGTGATGGGTTGCTCTTACCGTTGCTACCAGTACGTTAATCGCTGTCTGTCCGTGCACGAGCCTGACATGCGCTGTGCACGTGCATGACATGCACTGCATATGCATGCGCAATCCACCACCCCTGTTATACCCACCGGCTTCATGGGGGTGCACAGGCACTGCACGCTGTGCATGCATGTGCAGTGTGCCTTTTGACATAAAAACAGCCTATAGAGCACAGGTGAGTGGGTGGGCCAAACGAGCCACCATACCGGTATGCCTCTCAGCTGCTCCCGGCCACTACCGGTATGGTCGTACTGGGCCGTACCCACAGCAACCCACCACTGGTATGTACGTACATACATACATCACTTAAACTAAAATGCAAAATCATAAATTCCTAGATTATTCTTGCCTCCATTGCTTAACAATTACATACATTTTGCAGTCAGATGCAACCATCATATTTTTCCTACAGAGAAATAATAATGAAAATTAAAAGAAGGCAGCCCTCCAAAAGAGAACCCATTCTGTCCACACATTAATCTCTTATGAGAAAAACTCTCATTTTCTTGGGACATTGGAGAGCTGCTACAAGTCAAGATAAATAGTTCTAGACTATTAGACTTGTGGCTTGATAAGATATAAGGGAATTTTGTGCACACACTCATTCAATTTAGATGTGACAGATATAAACGAGTTAAATGAAATCTGTAGATTTCAGCTTTGGAGAACCAAGGATCTGAGGCAGAGAGCATGGTAATCAAAGCGCAAGAATATTATTCATGATCAAGAACTATTGATAAAAATGGAACTTAAGAATCACAAGGAATGAACATAAAAGAAGTGCCTCAAATCTCTGTGTTTTGATTGACTGAGGTTGAAGCAAACAACGCTGGCACCAAGCACAGCAAAGCCTAGCTTCTCATAACATGAGTAACTTATAGCAAGAACTATTCTGTCTACCTTCCTGGCCCTTCCTTTTGTTCCAAAAGTTTTGCTCATAAATAGAATCGACACCCACATCCCAACCTATGTTTTGCCACTTCTGGAGCCTGAGAACATCTCTTTCTGTAAGTCAGGATAATATAGCTTCAAAGTGAACTTGGTGTTGCTTTGGGAGCAGACCAGCTATTGTCCAGTTGAAGGCTCAAAAAGAACCCTTCCCAAAGCCATGAACGGCCTCTTTGTTATCTCCCGCTGAAAGGCAGATTCTTTTAAATTCCCGCAATTGCAGATTTTCTTTTTATTTCCATCTTTAACGAGCCTTTTATGAAGTGACCTTTGGAAATGTTCATGAATGAATGAAAAATGGTCTTTGTCAACCAAAAATAGAGGGTGGCTGGCCTAGCTGTCCCATTCTGCTCCACTCCCTTTGCTTGGATAAGACTTTATATGTGGGAGAGATTTGTTGCAGGCTATGAATCAGATCTGTTGACATACTTTCCTCTTGGGGGTGATTAGCTGAAAAAAATGCAGAATGTGCAGCTTCAAAGTGTACTACTTTTCTTAACCTTACAGAAAAAGAGTTAGCAAGATTTGGGAGTGGTTACTTGGGATAAGTCTCTTGTTAATAACAAGAGGTTGAACTGCTAACCAATCTTCTTTATTTGCCTGTAGAAGAGAAGTGATAGGTCTCCTTTACACATACTCCCAATTTTCTTCCAGAGATTTAGAGAATTCAGAAAGAAGAAGTCACAGCAACTTCCTGTTATATGGAATTTACAAAATTCCATTCCCATAGATGAAGCCTTTGATTATTAGCCTGAGGCAGAGAGAAAAGTTGTGCCACAGTTAACATTCTAAAGTCCAGCTAGCATAAGGGCACTGTGTTGACAATTGAATGTGCACAGACCACACTGTACACCATCCAATGTTGTCTCTTCTGACAAAGGTGTCCATGTGAAAAGCAGGTTATTAATGGTGGGAATTTCAGTAGAAAAGGCTTTTATGTCAAACTCTTTTTTCAACCAACCATTGAATAAGCAAGAGTCCCATTCTCATTACAGTCCTCCCCACAATTCTGCATAGCAAAGATTTCTCCAAAAGTTTTTTTCTAATCAGGTTGACATAAGGTCTTTTAAACTGTGTGTAGAGGCACACACACACACACACACACACACACTGTATATCAGGAATTTAGTTCCACCAGAATTAATTCTGAATAATTTGCATAGAGCCTTCAATGATTTTTCTGTTGCTGACACTGGGTTAAGCTGTCTGTGACTTTTTTTAATCCATGTGTGACTGTGTTTCAATCTTATAAATGTGCTTTTAGGCTAAGCTAGACATTGTGGCACCAGCAGAGCTTTGGGTATGGGATGGTCCAGCCAGCTGCAAAGTGGCTGAGGGTAACTTCATGCTGAGAAGTAACAGATGGGAAGAGACCTAAATTCACTCCCATTTCCATCTTCTCTTTTGGAAGTCTTCCCCTTACTATTTTTCATGAGTTATGAAATAAAGGTATACATCAGTGAAATGGCGTAAGGGAGAAATTTTGGCAGGGGAAAGCAGCAGTTCTGCTTTCCTGTTGAAACCAAGACCACATTGGTGTTTGAAAATATAGATCTCTGTAAGTTAATGCTGAACTGGTACTTTAAATATCCTCACTTTGGACATTTTCAAAGCCAATGTCTTTTGCTTTCTTTCTTACCCTCCAGTCGTAGAATTAAGAATTTTATAATAATAGCAATAGCAAAAGCAGTTAGACTTATATACCGCTTCCTAGGGCTTTCAGCCCTCTCTAAGCGGTTTAGAGAGTCAGCATATTGCCCCCAACAACAATCCGGGTCTTCATTTTACCCAGCTTGGAAGGATGGAAGGCTGAGTCAACCCTGAGCCGGTGAGATTTGAACAGCTGAACTGCAGATCTGCAGTCAGCTGAAGTAGCCTGCAGTGCTGCATTTAACCACTGCGCCACCTCAGCTCTTGATTTAAGGGATTTTACAGAATCATTTCTTTTGCAAAGCATATGGTATAATTTCAATTTTCAAAATAGTTTACAGTTTTTATTAAGATCAGTATTTAAAAAATCCTAAAATATAATCATTACAAAATTATTAAAATAGGTGAGAAAAGCATGATGGGATTCAGTCAACTCTTAGAGACATTTCAGAGTAGAAGGAGTTTTATCTGTTTACAATAAAATGAGACATATAAGCTTTTCTCAGAATAATGTCCTGTAGTCCTGGAGCCTAGATTAGATCCTATTGGAAACCAGTATTTCCATTATGTGAGTGCCAACATCTGGACTTAGTCAGCTGATTGAAATTATCAGAAAGTTTTTAATGGCTGTGGATACACCCTATTTAAAGTTAAACATTTCCATCGTTTTTCAGCTGTCTCTCTGGATTAATGAGAAGATGCTTACAGCACAAGATATGTCTTATGATGAAGCACGGAACCTTCATAGCAAGTGGCTGAAACACCAAGCCTTCATGGCTGAGCTTGGCTCCAACAAAGAATGGCTTGACAAAATCCAAAAGGTATGGTGCACAGGAAGGGTGCTCTGGGAAAGGCATTTGGGCTTACTTGTCATGTCCCTTCAGGAACATGCTAGCATAGAATCATGTGAATTAGTCCTATGCATGTGGAATTACCAAGTTATGGCAAACTTGAGTTAACTCTTCTTAGTTGACCATTTTGTTTAATTTTAGGAAGGGATGCAGCTGATTGCCGAAAAGCCTGAAACAGAAGCAATTGTGAAAGAGAAGTTGACAAGCCTGCACCAAATGTGGCAAGAACTGGAAAGCACCACCCAAACAAAAGCTCAGCGGCTTTTTGATGCCAATAAGGCTGAGCTGTTCACACAGAGCTGTGCTGATTTAGATAAATGGCTGAATGGCCTGGAGAGCCAGATACAATCAGATGATTATGGCAAAGATCTCACAAGTGTCAACATCTTGCTGAAAAAACAACAGGTAAAGCCATTGGAGTAGTAAACTTTGCCACTTTGGTAATGGACAGAAAGAGGGGCAAAAATGGTGAAATACATAAGTTTATTTTTATGATAAACATTTATCTGAATGCCTTTCCAGTTGGATAGTATTCAAGCTGACTTCGGTATTCCATTATTATATCATTTTTAGGTATTTGAGATACTTCTGTTAAGAAAAGCAAATGTATCACATGAAATATATCAAATATTACTAAGCTGAGTGGTATTTAGTGGTGCAATGCAATGCTTTGAATTCAGAAATGTTTCATAATGTTCAAGGAACTAATGTATCTGGCAATTTAAAGCAGATCTTTTTTCACCGGAGTTTGTTGGGCTGCCCTCTGCAGTTGTAGCCAGATGCTACATACGTACCCATACCTGTTCCAACTATTATTTATGTTTGCAACTCTGTAGCCTGCATAGCCATAGCATTTAGCTATCTTTGCTTCCCAGATGTAATCTGAATACAAATCTCTTCACCTGCCTTCTAAAGCAAGGAAAAAAATATATCGGAGGGCTCATTTTCAACAGTTCGTGAAAATCTTTTTCACACTATGTCCATTTGATGAGGACAGAAATAGCAGAAATGTTGTCCTTGGTTGATTCATTGCTATAGGTTTCCTCCATATTCTAGAGATTTGTCTGACAAATATGTAAGATGTTAATTGGGGTTGATTTTCACAACAAGAGTTGAAATAGGCACTGGTACATATTTAACCTTGATAAACTTGTGCATCCTTTTCTTTTCTTTTCTTTTTTTTTTGCAAAATTGTGTTTTGAATAGTTTGACTAAAAGGGCTTGACAAAATGAACATCCAAGCTATTGGGGAATTTCTCCTCTCATACATTTCTATAAATCACAGAAAACTATGTCAGAACCTTTGCAAAAAGTTTCAAAAGTACTGGAAAGAATGACACAGAACATCCAGAAAATTTTGAAAAGAAAATTTGAATTTAAACTACAAATATTTGTATTGGGCAGGATCCCAAAGAACATAAATGAAAAGCACCACAATTTATTAAGAGGTGGCTGACAGCAGTAAGAACCAAGAGAAACCCTTCCAATAATACAAGTTTGGAAGACTAAAATCTGAGAATGCACAGCAATGGAAAAACAGACTATATATATTTGTAGTCTAAGTCTAACCAAATTCAAGCAGAAATGGTTCCCTTGTCAATAATACGTTGCACAGAAAGGCAAACTAAAACACTTAGAATATGGTTTTTGAAGAAAAAGGAAGCTGTTTAAAAACCATTAGAATGACCCAAATAGAAGTGAGCTGTAATCTCACTGGATAGTATAAAAATAAGTAGCAATTAGTGGCTGAACCTTTTTGTTTCGTGGTCTTGCTAATGATCCTTAGATAGTAATACCACTTTAGTAATGGATTAATATCTACATTTTCATTTGCATTGTAGATGCTTGAAAATCAAATGGATGTCCGTAAGAAAGAGGTTGAGGAGCTGCAGAGTCAAGCCCAGGCACTGAGTCAGGAAGGCAAGAATACTGATGAAGTTGATGGTAAACGCTACACAGTGGAAAAGAAATTCACGGAACTGCTGGAGCCCTTGAATGAAAGGAAGGCTCACCTACTGGCCTCTAAGGAGATTCATCAGTTCAACCGGGATGTCGAGGATGAAATTGTGAGTTTAAACGTTATTCTCAGTTGCAGCTTGGATAGCACACAATGCTATTACCCAATCTCTTAATTCTTGTTACACTTCCTTCCTATGTCTGTATTCCATATTGATCTGTATATTTTATCTCTCTAGTTGTGGGTTGGAGAGAGGATGCCTATTGCCACATCCACAGATCATGGGCACAACCTTCAGACTGTTCAGTTGTTAATTAAGAAAAACCAGGTAAGAGGCTAGCCTGTTAGCAACCTTCAGATAGGCAAAATATTCAAAATGTAGATTCTTTTCTTAAATATCTTGGGGGAAGTTTGTGGATGAATACTCTTGGGTTTTTTCCCCCTTTTCCTTTGCACTGTCATATTTTTATATTAACTTTTTAATGAATGAAAAGCATCATTTACACAAAGGTATTTTAATCATCTATATAAGATAGCTCCTATATTTTATATGCAACTGATAGAAACTAATCTATCTTAGTTTCTGTGACAGAAACCAACACTATTTTATGACCACTACAAAGATAATAAATGGCACAGTTGTTTGAATCTACTCCACTTACCACAGTGAGCTGGTTTATTTCTTATGTCTGATTGAGTCTCCCATTTTGCACACATCATGATTCTCTGCAACAAAATCTTCTGACATGGATATCAGATGTAGGTGCTTTGGGCATTACTTGTTTAAATCATAAATATGTGTTGACTTATCCAATGAATTAATCTTTACCCAATCTCTTGTTCTTAAGATGAGAGTAATTTTGTGTAATGGTTAGAATGCTGGTCTAGAAACGGACTTCTCATTATCTTTCCTTTTAAGCATTTGTTAAACTATTCTTAGTATGAGTATTAAATTCCCCCTACCCCTTTAGACACTTCAGAAAGAAATCAGTGGACACCAGCCTCGTATCGATGACATTTTTGAGAGGAGCCAAAACATCCTTACAGACAGCAGCCTTAATGCCGAAGCAATCCAGCAGCGGCTCGCAGATTTGCAGCAGCTGTGGAACCTCCTGATTGAGGAGACAGAGAAACGCCACAAGCGCCTTGAGGAATCCCACAAAGCCCAACAATATTATTTTGATGCTGCGGAAGCTGAAGCCTGGATGAGTGAACAGGAGCTCTACATGATGTCAGAAGAGAAGGCCAAGGTAAGGCAGCTTCCTGCTATGTAGGAAGCTGAGCTCATCAGCAGTCATTGAGCTAAATCAATGTTTTTCCACCTCAGCAACTTTAAGATGTGTGCACTTCAACTCCCAGAATTCCCCAATCAGCATGATATTAAAACTATCATGCATATAAGGTATAAATACTTTACTTTTGTTCCTAAAAACTATATGGATGTTAAATATAGAATTAAAGATAGGTAGGTAGAAGTCCTGACCTTGCTATCTTTTGACTTGAGTTCAGTTTGCTATGTTTATTTCTTTTTTGATGAAGGACACATATATGTTTCTAGAAAAGGTGAACTATTCTCCTGTGTGCTGCTCCGGGAATCCAATCATGGGTTAACTTAGCCTTCTAGCCTTGAGACTGAGTATGCAAATATCAAAGTTACGCCTCCTCTGACTGGACTTCCGTTTCCTTTTCAGTTCTATTACTCAGTCAAGCCTACGAGACTTATTTTCAACGCTCTCTTGATTATTTGCTAATTTTTCAAGGTTAAGGATGAATTTACTTGGTTTTCACTGTGGATTTCTTGCTGGATTGGAGGTAAAGCGGCAGATTGCTGCCAGCCGATTCCTCCCTCGCTATTTCCCTTTAAGGGATATCGGATTGCTACAGCTGGAGTGGGGCGTTCTCCGCCTGACCTCCCTTAACTTCAGCGCGCAAGGAAGCTGAGTCTCCCAGCGCTGCCGCCACGCCGGATAGCACCCGCCCGCGAGCGCGGTCAGATCCGAGGCTGTGGCTTGTCGGAGCGGGTCTCCCCCTCCTCCCCGCCTCCCTCCCTTGTGCCCTCGCTGGAGCGGCTGCCGGAGGATTACATGAATCGGCTATTGGGAATTTTCCCCTGCGGTTTCTTTGAATTTCGCGCCTTTGATGCCGGTGGCCTTATTTGGAAGCGCTTTTCACACATGCGCAGTAATGCCTGGGATGAGAAGGCAGATTTTGCCCACGCGCTTGAGTTTGCGCACTGCTTCCGCCCCTCCCTTTTCCCTCACTCGAGTTTTGCTGACTCAGGGAGGAGGTCGCTTCTCTTGGTCTCTGCTTCCACGTGGCGTTCTTGGCGTGTGCTTTCAATTGCATTCCTTTGTTTCGCTGATTGAGCTCTTTCAGATTCAAATCATGGCTGATCAATCGGTATTGCAAGGTACTGTCCGGCCAGTTTCTGAGCCCCGCTCCCCTGGCGAGGGAGGGGCCAGCCCTGGGCCTAGTAGGGCCGCGACCAGGGCCTCTACTAGCAGGCCTCGAGCCTCATCTACTGTTCGGGATAAGTCGCACAAGCGCAAAGACAAGGCCAAGGTTCCCCCCAAGACATCTGGGGCTCCCATTTCTTCCCCTCCGGTTCTGATTCAGCAACCTGTATCTCCGGTGAGGGTCGTTGAGCAGGGTTGGTCCCCTGATATTCAGCTTCCCCAGGGCCCTATTCCTGAGGTGGGGGCTTTCGGGCCTAGTTCCCCCCCAATTATTTCGGAGGCTAGTGGGGCTTCTCTTCGTTCACCTCCACGCGCTGGGCCCTCTGCCACGTTCACCCCCACAGCTGCAGGCCTCAGGCCTCTGGAGGGCCAGGATTTGGGCCTTTCTGCTGATTTTTACAGCATGATCTCAGAGGCTATTTCCAGAGGGGTGGATGCGGAATTAGCGCGTAGATCCCAGGTCTCCAGGCCTACTCTGGCCTACTCAGGCCTGGCTCCCCAAGCAGTACAAGGGGATTCTTCCATTCTGCAAACTGATCCTCCTTCCCCTTTACACTCTGTGTTTAGCGCACAATCTCCCTTAGTGGAGGAAGGTGAAATCCAGGATAGGGAACTCTCTGGTGACGAGGGCTTTCCTGTGGACCAGCCTCCGGCCCCTGGGCTTTTCAGGCACACTCTTTTCAAATCCCTGCTGTATAAGGCCAAGACTACCGCCCACATGGGGGAGGCAATTTCTGCAGAAAGTGCTGCTGTGGGCCTGGATGCCACCGAGCGGCTCTTTGCTGAGCAGGTGGCTCTGCAAGATTTTATTCCATCTCCCAAGCTTTTTCTTGATTTAATCCAAAAGCAGTGGGATGAGCCGACCGCAGTTAAGCCCCCTGGGTCTGGTGATAGGAAGCTTTTCACATCTTCTCCAGAGTTGGAGGCCCTCCTGCAGTTTCCCACAGTGGATGCTCCCATCGCTGCTCTTGCTTCACCGGCGTTAATTCCTTCTGAAATTTCGGAAGGATTGAAGGCCGAGGACCGCAAGGCCGAATCGGTCATTCGCAAAACTCATCAGGCAGCGGCGTGGGCCTTGCGCTCAGCTACTGCAGCTTCCTTCTTTAATAGGACTTCTTTAGTTTGGCTGAGACAACTACAGGAGAGGCTGGATCCGGAGGAACTGCGCCTCCATCAGGATGTCACCAAGCTGATAGCAGCCCTAGAGTTTTCTGCTGATGCCACCCTTAGCGCGGCAAAATTTGCATCCCGAGCCGTAGTTTCCAATGTGGCTTCTCGCCGTTTGCTCTGGCTTCGCCACTGGCAAGCTGATATCAAATCTAAGTGGCGTCTAGCATCCACGCCCTTAAGGGCGGGGCCTTATTTGGTTCAGTGCTGGATCCCATTCTCATTGAGACTCGGGACAAACGTAAGGTGCTTCCCTCCACAAGTGCCCGTGTGACCAGAAGACCACAGCCTTATGGTAGACGGCAGCCCTTTCGGTCTGGGGACTCGGGGTTTACCTCCGCTCCCTATGTCCCCAACTATACCAGGGGGTTCTCCCAGGCACAGGACCGTGGCCAGGACCGAGCTGGGGCCAGAGACAGGGGGCGCCAGCAGAGTCAGGCGCAGAGTAGACGGTCATTCCGAGGAGCGGGCAACCGTTCCTTTCGCAGATACCGCTGACTCGCAGGAGGTAGGGCCCATAGGAGGACGTCTCTTGGCCTTCGCCCACCGATGGGCGGAGCTCACGTCAGACGCCTGGGCCCTTCAAGTAGTGAGTGTGGGTCTCACGCTAGAATTTCTATCCATCCCCCCGAGAAGGTTCATCAGGTGCCCTGTGCCCAGGTGCCCGTCAAAGCGGCGCCTTATGGACACCGAGATATCTCATCTTCTCACCATCAGGGCCATAGAGCAAGTTCCCAAAGGGCAGGGAGGCCTAGGGTTTTATTCCATCTTGTTCCTAGTACCAAAGAACTCCGGGGGATGGAGGGCAATCCTAGATTTGAAACAGCTCATTCAGTATATCAAATACCAAAAATTCAAAACGCACTCTCTAAAGAGCATATTGGCTTCCATCCGCCAAGGCGACATGATGACTTCCATAGACATCAAAGAAGCGTACCTCCATGTGCCCATTCATCCGGCACATCGGAAGTTCCTGCGGTTTCACTTCAACGGCCGTCATTATCAATACCGGGCCTTGCCATTCGGCCTCTCCTCGGCCCCGCGCACGTTCACCAAACTTCTGGCAGTATTGGCAGCCTCCCTTCGTTCAATTCCAATACGCATCAATTGCTATTTGGACGACGTGTTGGTGCTGTCGTCCTCTCGAGATCAGGCCCTCCGAGACCTACAGGTCACGATGGACGCATTGCGAAACCATGGATTTGTCCTCAATCTGCCCAAGAGCCACCTGCGCCCAACCACGTCCCTCCTTCATCTGGGAACCACCATCAACTCGATGTCGTGCGAGGTTTTCCTGTCCCCGGAAAGGAGGCAGAGCATATACCACCTGGCGCATCATGCGCTATCCCATCGGCGAGTACCGCTGCTGTCGCTGTCCAAACTGCTAGGGAAGATGATCTCCTGCATCAGCGTGGTGCCCTGGGCCAGGTTCCATGCGCGTCCTCTCCAGTGGTTCCTGCTGCCCTTCCAAAGAGCGCATACCAGTCACTCCCACATCAAGGTGCAGCTCCCGGGCAAGGCCAGGCGGTCCCTGCATTGGTGGATGTCGTCCAGGCTCCTCCGGGGATGTCCATTCAAGGAGCCGGACCGCGTTCAAGTTACAACGGACGCCAGCTTATTCGGATGGGGGGCCCATGCCCTGGACAAGGTGGCCCAAGGTCGATGGTCGGATCAGGAGCTGGCGAACAGCATAAACTGGCTGGAGTTGCGGGCCATCCGTCTGGCTCTCCTGGAGTTTCGGGACATTGTATCTCATCACCATGTGCTAATCTTGACCGACAATGTGGCCTCCAAGGCTCACATCAACCGCCAAGGGGGAACGCAGTCCAGAGCTCTGATGCTGGAAGCGGAAAGGTTGTTCCATTGGGCGGAGCCCAGACTCTCATCGATTCGGGCGGAGCACATCTCGGGCGAAGCCAACACTCAGGCGGACTGGCTGAGCAGAGCGACTGTGGATCAGGGGGAGTGGCAGCTCCACCCCATTCTCTTCCAGGAACTCTCTCACCGCTTCGGCCTGCTCGAGGTGGATCTGTTCGCTCACCCGCACAACGCACAACTTCCCCGGTTTTACTCCCGATACCAGACTCCGGGGGCGGAGGGAGTAGACGCTCTACGCAGCCGTTGGCCGGCCGGCCTTCTTTATGCCTTTCCTCCTCTCCCGATCCTTCCGTCGGTCATTCAGAAGATCTTGACAGAACAGGCGGAAGTGCTGCTGGTCGCTCCAATGTGGCCCAGACGTCCCTGGTACGCAGACCTCGTCCATCTGTCCGTTTCGCGTCCTTGGAGGATTCCGGACGACAAGATTCAGCTCCACCAAGGGGCTCTCCGGCACCCCGGCCCTCAGCTGTTGCAGTTAGCCGTGTGGCACGTGAGCGGGAGATGCTAGCGGCCCTCCACTATTCCGACGAAGTCATTTCTACAATTCAAGCGGCCCGTCGCCCGTCGACTACCCATATTTACGAGGCTACCTGGCAGGCCTTCTGCCGCTGGTGCCGGCGCACCGGGGTCGATCCCATCAAGGCCTCGGTGCCCCAAGTTCTGGATTTCTTGCAGTCCGGCCTCAACAAGGGGTTGGCACCAAACACGCTTCGCCGTCAGGTCACAGCCTTGTCGACGGTGGTCGGGGGTGGCCAAGGCCGCTCCTTATCCCAGCACTCGCGAGTTCGAACCTTCCTTAAGGGTGCTTCCAACTTGCGACCGCCGACGGTGCATCGTTATCCCACGTGGGATTTGACCTTGGTTCTCAGGGCCCTAACAGCTGCCCCCTTTGAGCCTCTGCATTCCATCAGCCTCCGCTTGTTGACACTCACGACGGCCTTCCTGGTGGCCATAACATCGGCCAGGAGGGTGTCGGAGCTAGCAGCCCTTTCTGTTTGTGCGGATCTTTGCATCTTCCACCCGAACAAGGTAGTGCTTCGTTTGGATCCGACCTTTCTTCCAAAGATAAACTCATTGTTTCACAGAACTCAAGAACTTGTCCTGCCGGACTTTTGTCCTCACCCGTCTCATCCGCGGGAACGTCAGTGGCACCATCTGGACGTTCGCAGAGCTCTTCGTCGCTATGTGAAGCGCACGGCGTCGTTCCGAAGATCGGAGGCTCTGTTCGTCTCCTTCCAGCCATCTTCAATGGGACAGAAGGTGTCCTCCCACACCATCGGCCGATGGTTGAAAGCTTGCATTGCGTTGGCGTATGACACCCACTCCAGACCGGTTCCAAGGCGAATCACTCCTCACTCCACCAGGAGTGCGGCCACCACAGCGGCCTGGGCGACGCAAGCATCTGTGGAAGAGATTTGCAGGGCGGCCACTTGGGCATCCCCCTCGCCTTTTATTCGCCACTACAAGATTGATGTCTTCGCCTCGGCTGAGGCGTCCTTTGGGCGGAGAGTGTTGCAAAGGGTCCTTCCGTCTGCGGAGGAGCCTGACCAGCCTAGATCCCGCCCTGGGAGTTCATTGCTTTGATATATCCCATGATTGGATTCCCGGAGCAGCACACAGGAGAATGACCGTTGTCTTACCTGAACGGTCCTTCTATGGGTGCTGCGAAGGGAATCCAAACCCGCCCGCAGCTTCGGCTGGTCAGGGCTCCGTTTCGATATTGACTCTCTGACTTGTTACTGACTGGACTTGACTCTGTAGTGCCGGATGACTTGCGGCTTGTTTGAGGATTGACATAATGCTCCTTCGGTGGACTTCGTAAAGAACTGAAAAGGAAACGGAAGTCCAGTCAGAGGAGGCGTAACTTTGATATTTGCATACTCAGTCTCAAGGCTAGAAGGCTAAGTTAACCCATGATTGGATTCCCTTCGCAGCACCCATAGAAGGACCGTTCAGGTAAGACAACGGTCATTCTGTTTCAGATTTCATAAACTCAGGATAGGATTCTTGTATTTGGATTTGAATAACCCACATTTAAAGCAATAAAAATATTTTAAAATTATTGAACTAGAAATAAAAAAGCAGCACAAGGAAAAGAGCAACAGGCCTGACATACATCCTATTGTGGCATGTCACTGGGATTGTAGTTTATGCCCCATCACACCTATGCCATCTTGTGACCATCATTATTGCTATATCATTCAGTTAACTTACTTTCATTAGAAATGCTGTGGTGTACTACAGCTGTATTTTAAGTCATTCCGATCATTTACAAAACAGATAACTAGTCAGTTTTCCTGGGTGCTGCTCTGGAAAGTCCAATCATAGGTTAAATACAGCCAATCTGCCCAGGATTGAATCTGTCCTCTATAATCCAGCACTTTTGATGTAGGTTGACTTTCCATAGGTAACAGTAGCAGCATTGGAAACTGTAAACCTTGAGTTAACAATTTCCTATTTAGCATACTTTAGAAGCATATTTTTAGATGTCCTGACATCATATAACACAAATAGTGGACCAACCCTCTTACCAAATGGCCAGGAAAAGGCTTTGCTAAATTTGCAAATTAGGATAATTTGCCATTTAATAAACATGATTTGTTCTCTCTTGAAACTTTAGGATGAACAAAGTGCAGTTTCTATGTTGAAGAAACACCAGATTTTGGAACAAGCTGTAGAAGACTATGCTGAGACAGTCCACCAACTTTCCAAGACCAGCAGAACTTTGGTAGCAGATAATCATCCAGAGAGGTGGCTCCTACTGTTCTACCTTTATAATTTGCTTTTGTTCTTAGGCCTTGTAAGAACTGCTCTGCTGGATCTGATGAGTGGTTCATTAAGATTAGCATGCTTTCTGTTTCTAAACTCTTCTAAACTTTCAATTATTCTGGGTTAAAAAAACAAACAGCAAAATTAGCCGATTTAGATCTAACAAGCTGCAGATTTCCTGTTCTGCTCAAGTATTCCACTTAGGTACTTTCTCACCCTTTTGGATTCAGAGGGAGACTTAGAAAACTTGTGCTTTCAGTTTTAAATAAACCATGGTTTTCCATGATTAACTGTATTCAAGGAATTTTGAGCTGCAGTTTTGGAACAATCCAGGAAACTCTGTTTGTTTCTTCATTGCACTGCATTTTCCTCATTGTTTACTCTTATCTATGAACAAATTAGCATAGGTTACAAGATGTAGTCCTCAACTTATGTCCATTCAAATTACAAAAGACCTCCACAGAGCTATTTATGAACAGATTCAAAGTGCTGGTGGTCATCCCTTCCCAATCATGTGATCTCATTTTGGGTGCTCAGCAACCATCCCACCTTTACAGCCGTTTGCAGTGTTCCACAGTTATGAGATTGTGATTTATGACCTTTTGCCAGAAACCAGTATTAATTTAATGTTACATTTGCTTAACAACCAACCATGGTGCTTCACTTGACTGCTGCAAACAAGGTCATAACATCGGTCATGGTCACGTGATAACCTTAACTGATAAGACTTGTGACCATAATTCTAGGCTCAATTATAATCATAAGTTAGGGACTACCAGTTCATCATTCACTGAATCCTTTTGGCAAAATTATTCATTCCTCCACTCTAGTAAATATTACGTTCTTCAGTAGGACAGGCTGCCAGGAATAGAGACCAATAAAAACAAGAAATAAAAATCTTGTTCTAAAGAGAAGTAACATAAATGGGAGATGGAATGGGGAAAGAAAAGAAAGCAAGACAAAAAAAATCAGGCATGGATTCTTAACCTACAGTTTCTCTAACTGTAATATAGATATCATACTGTGATGTAATTAAAAATTATTGCTTACTATCAGAGAGAGAAGAACCAATGTAATGGACTTTCTTCATTTCTCTTGATGTGATGGAACATCTGCTCAAAAAAATTGCTCAATACTTACAGTCTTTTTCTAAATGCTATTAGAATTGTACTTTCATTTTATGATTGAATGGCACCACAACTAAACTCCTTTTGGAGATTTGTGTATGTATAAAATAAGTAATTACTTCTTGACATTATATACTGGCCTGTCAGGTAGATGTTTAAAGTTTTCTAAGCAGAGTAGGATGGAAATACTGATTTCTTCTTCAAAACCTGCAATTTTTTTTTATCAGAATTTCAAACTGCAGAATTATTCACCTTTCAAAAATTACTTCTTCTGAAATAGGCAATTGGAAAATCAAATGCTAAATATATAATAGAAAAATCAAATAAAACAAAAGAAACTGTGTACTGTATAATTCAGGGGTACACATATTTAACAAAACATATCAGTATTCACATAGGACAAGTGGGTCAGAGAAAAATGGAGAATTCTAGCAGAGAAATAGAACAGTTTTAATTTCCTCTGCAATTCTTTATACTGTCTGAATTCTGGCAAATTCCCCTTTTGTATATGCTTCTAATTGTTCATTGGTTGGGAAAAAAATTATCCATCTAATAGAATCTGATTAATTTCCTCTGGAAAGTTTAAAGTCACAAGCTGGGAGGTGCCTTTTATTAATGTGGACCATTTGTTTATCAAGAGCATTCAGCACTGGCAGAAATCCAAGCAACCCAAGCCAAGTTCATATCCTTCCTCTAGGTCATGTGAAAAGTCATAGGATTAGATTGTTAGATCTGGAATGTATCTTAACATTCTCTCATATTGTCTTTTAGCAAAACAGAACATGAAGCTATGAGACTGGGTGGGAGGGGGGTGTTTGTGACTATTTTTCCACAGCCAGCAGCTGTATTACAAGTTAACTTAAAAGTATAGTCACCCCATTCTGTTAGAGCTAATGAGATAAGTTAATTAATTGCGCACAGTTCTGATTTGGCTCCCGAGGCAGGTTGGAACTGGGCGCTCCCTGGTGGAATTATGAGAGCTGTGGTGTAGGGGTAAAGTGGGGCAGCCCAGAAATTCCATTAAGTACATACATGCATACCAATTGTTATTATAATTACTTTTTTATAAAGCTACAGCCTGAATTGCCAGAAACATTTTAAAATGCTTTTAATGCTTAGATGTTGAATTTTAACAAAAACAATAAAAAATAAAACTAGCTCAATTTCCCGAGTAAAAGCAGTGGAAGAAATAATAATAACAAAAATAACAACTACAGTTGAAGAGCTGGCAGCTGTGATTACTCATTGTTTGGTAAATAATAATAATAATAATAATAATAATAATAATAATAATAATAATAATTCACTTTCACCTCTTCTCTTCATCATCGCAATGATCCCACTATCAGTAATCTTAAAAAAAATGAAATTAGGCTACCAAACAGCCAAAAAAGCTGAAAAAATTTCACATTTACTATATATGGATGATTTGAAACTCTATGGAAAGTCAGAAATAGAAATCCAATCATTGACAAATACAGTCCGAATATTCAGCACCGATATTTCAATGCAGTTTGGCATGGAAAAATGCGCCACTGTATCCATAAAAAGGGGCAAAATCACTGCATCTGAGGGAATTGAAATGCCCAATGGCCAACTAATTAAATGCAAAGAAAATGAAGCCTACAAATACTTAGGCATTCTGCAGTTGGATAACATCAAGCATGGAGAAGTAAAAACTATTGTCAGGCGAGAGTACACCAACAGAGTTAGGAAAATTTTGAAATCTAAATTGAATGGTGGAAATACAATCAAGGCCATAAATACCTGGGCAATACCAGTTATAAGATACACAACTGGCATAGTTAACTGGACACAAGCTGATTTGGACCTTTTGGACCGAAAAACCAGGAAACTAATGACAATGCACTACAGTTTACATCCACGTGGTGATACTGATAGACTATATCTGCCCCGAAAACCAGGTGGCAGAGGATTATTACAAGTGAAGCAAACAGTTGAAGAAGAAAAACATGCACTGGCTGATTATTTAAAAGAAAGTCAAGAACATCTATTAATCGAAGTAAAGAACAAAAATCTACTGAAGGCCCAACAGACAAAACAAGAATACAGAAAAGATGTGATAAAATCAAGAATGGAGAGTTGGCAGAACAAAGCACTGCATGGTCAATTTCTGGAAAAAATAAAAGATAAAGTGGACAGTGAACAAACTTGGTTATGGTTAACAACAGGTACATTAAAGAAAGAAACAGAGTCACTAATCCTGGCTGCGCAAGAACAAGCTATCCGCACAAATGCCATTAAGGCCAAAATCGAAAAATCCTCTGATGATGCCAAATGCAGACTTTGCAAAGAAGCTGATGAAACTGTTGATCACATACTCAGCTGCTGTAAAAAAATCGCGCAGACTGATTATAAATTGCGGCACAATTCAGTAGCACAAATGATCCATTGGAATTTGTGCAAAAATTATAATATTAAAACAGCAACAAACTGGTGGGAACATCAGCCTGAAAAAGTCACCGAAAATCAGATGGTCAAGATCTTGTGGGATTTCCGTATACAAACCGACAAAATACTGGCGCATAATACACCAGACATCACACTGGTTGAGAAAAATAAGGTCACAATCATAGACATCGCAATACCAGGTGGTAGCAGGGTCGTCGAGAAGGAACATGAAAAAATCGCAAGAAACCAGGACTTAAAAATCGAAATTCAACGACTATGGCACAAACCAGCAGTGGTAATTCCAGTGGTAATTGGCACACTGGGTGCTATTCCAAAAGCACTGGAATTACATTTAAAACAGTTAAAAATTGACAAAATCACCATCAGTCAAATGCAAAAAGGCACACTGCTTGGATCTGCACGCATATTACGAAAATACGTTACGATGTCCTAGGCCCCTGGGTGGGGCCCGACTAGTAACCAATGCCAAATCCGGCGAAACAACTGGCCGCTGTGATACAATTGTATAATAATAATAATAATAATATTCTGGAAAGAATTGTGGGAAAATGCAAAGGACTACAATAAGGAAGCAAAGTGGATACATGACTTTGAGAAAAGCATTGGCAACAAACAAATGCAAGTATTAGAAATAACAACTGAGATGGTCAAAAATCAAGTAAAAAAAGGGAAGAATTGGACATCACCTGGAAATGACCAATTACATGGTTTCTGGCTCATATATCTGACCAGTTTACATGCAATATTGGCCAGGCAACTGAATGAAATTTTACAAAATGGTCAAATTGATGAGTGGTTGACAACTGGAAAAACATACCTGATTCAGAAGGATGCAACTATAGGAACAATACCTGAAAACTACAGACCAATAACATGCTTGCCAACAACCTTCAAATTACTCACAGACATTATTGCAGATAACATTATGGATTATTTGGAAACTATCAACATCTTGTCAGTAGAGCAAAAAGGCAACAAAAGAAGGAGCAGGGGCACAAATGATCAGCTCCTAATTGATAAAATGATATTAGAAAATTGTAAGAACAGAAAACGAACTTGAATATGGTCTGGATTGATTACAAAAAGGCATTTGACTCATTGCCACATAGTTGGATCATAAAATGCTTAGAAACAACTGGCATTGGCAAAAATATTACATCCTTTACTGAAAAGGCGATGAAACAATGGAGAACTGAGTTGGCAGTAGGGAATGAGATTTACGGAATGGTTAATATCAAGCGAGGAATTTTCCAGGGCAATTCACTTTCACCTCTTCTCTTCATCATCGCGATGATCCCACTATCAGTAATCTTTAAAAAAATGAAATTAGGCTACCAAACAGCCAAAGAAGCTGAAAAAATTTCGCATTTACTATATATGGATGATTTGAAACTCTATGGAAAGTCAGAAGTAGAAATCCAATCATTGACAAACAGTCCGAGTATTCAGCACCGATAATACACCAGACATCATACTGGTTGAGAAAAATAAGGTTACAATCATAGACATCGCAATACCAGGTGATAGCAGGGTCGCCGAGAAGGAACATGAAAAAATCGTGAAATACCAGGACTTAAAAATTGAAATTCAACAATTATGGCACAAACCAGCAGTGGTAATTCCAGTGGTAATCGGCACACTGGGTCTGTTCCAAAAGCACAGGAATTACATTTAAAACAGTTAAAAATTGACAAAATCACCATCAGTCAAATGCAAAAAGCCGCACTGCTTGGATCTGCACGCATATTACGAAAATACGTTACAATGTCCTAGGCCCCTGGGTGGGGCCCGACTAGTAATCAATGCCAAATCCAGCGAAACAACTGGCCGCTGTGACACAATTCTTTTGTTGTTGTGATGATGATGATGATGATGATACCTGCTGCAACAATGCCTTTAACATGTTTAAATAATATCTCTCTATCCCAGGTTCTTAGAAAGGACTGTCAAGGCGGATAAAAATGTAAAGTCCAGTCTAAATGTCTGGCTGACTCCAACCAACTACAATAATAATAATAAATAAAACAACAACAACAATAATAAATTAAATGTGTATGTTGCCCCTCTCTCAATGCAAAACATATATCTATTTAAGAGAGGCTTTGATGTTTTGCTTTTGCTAAGTAAATATCTTCTTAAATTAAAAAAAATGCTTTCGGTTGGTCACTATGGCAGCAGAGTATTAAGTTAGATTGGTCTTGTAAGATCGAATCTGGGTTGGTCACTGGGACCAGAGATTTACTCTTCCAAGCTTTTGGACTCATGCTGGAGCCCATCTTTAGGGAACTTCTTTCTACTGGAATATGTGCTTTGGGCTATAAGATTATTAGATTGATTAGATTAATTCTGGTCTAGCAGAGTTTGGGGGTTGTTACTATATAATTGACTATATTTATATGGACTTATTTAAACTAGGTCTAGATGGAGTTTGTTTTTTATCTTTTGTCTCCACAGTGAACGTATCAGCATGAGGCAATCGAAAGTGGATAAACTCTATGCAGGCCTGAAAGACCTTTCTGAGGAGAGGAGGGGCAAGTTGGACGAGAGACACCGGCTATTCCAGCTGAACCGTGAGGTGGATGACTTGGAGCAGTGGATAGCAGAAAGGGAAGTGGTAGCTGGGTCTCACGAACTGGGACAAGATTATGAGCATGTGACAGTAAGTAACCTTGATTCTTAGGTTCCTTTTTTATTCACCTTTATGATAATGTGCAAGATTGGAAAATATAGTTGATATGTACAAAATTGTAACCAAAACATAAATGCAATAAAAATGCTAATGTAAAAATATTAAAAGCACTCTGATAAATTGAAACAGTTTTCCAGCACTAATGCCCATTTTTGCTTTCCACAAGAATATCTTCTTCTGTTAATTGCTTTGAATATCATATGTAATGAAAAACAGAAAAATGTGCTGGGTACGTTACAGAAATTAATTCAGGAGTCAGAATATATATTACATATGATACAGTTGTCAGGGTTCCAACTGACCCGAGCCATTTTGAAGTTTCAGCATTGCCAGCAGTTTTGCTTTATTAATGTCCATTTCCTTTTGAATATAACTTTATCCAGTATATTATTAGTTGAGCAGTAAGCTATGTGTCTTCATGCTGTATCTTCCTCCAATTTATCATCTTGATCCAAAGCTTATTTACACATACATCCTTTTTCTCCCAGATGTTGCAAGAGAGATTTCGTGAATTTGCTCGAGACACGGGGAATATTGGACAGGAACGTGTTGATACTGTCAATCGCATGGCTGATGAACTCATTAATTCTGGACATTCTGATGCTGCTACTATTGCTGAGTGGAAAGATGGTCTCAATGAGGCCTGGGCTGACCTCTTGGAACTCATTGACACAAGAACACAGATCCTTGCAGCCTCTTATGAACTACACAAATTTTACCATGATGCTAAGGAGATCTTTGGCCGAATACAGGATAAACATAAGAAGCTTCCTGAGGAACTTGGGCGGGATCAGAACACAGTAGAAACCTTGCAAAGGATGCATACAACATTTGAACATGACATTCAGGCCTTAGGAACACAGGTATGCATGTTAAATAAACATGTTATTGTATTGCTTTAAAATTGAAGAGCCTGTAGCTTGCATGGCTTTGGATTCAGGAAAGAAGAGTTCAGGTTTTTCAAATTTGTTAAAGTTCTCTTCATTATTTTCTCTTCTTGATTGTTATATCCTCCGTGTGTTTTTCTGCAGTTCAAAGCCTTATAATAATAAGGAATCTTCGTTTCTTTGTATAATTATTATCAGAGAACTTACTGCCAAAAGATGTTAACAGTGATTATCAAGAGATCAGTAATAGAGAACAGACAGATTGATCAGCCTAATATTTAAATTGATCCATTTAGAAAATTCAAATAAATACCAGCTGCTAAAGAGGAATAGTTAGAAATAGCCATTGTTTTCAAACTCTGTGGCAGCATGAAGGAATTCATTTAACCAGCCTTTATAAACGCCTGGAATTGATGGACTTTTGGGTAGACTCAGTCTTATTATTTTATGTATATTATTTGGTTGATTCCTAAGGCTACCCACTCTTCAAGGACTCTGGGAAATTTGCAAGCAATTAGAAACAATAAGAATTATAATATATTAATAAAGAAACACACTGGGGAGGCATTCGTCTCCACTATTATCTTCTATGCCTTCCATGTCTCATCCAAAGTGACTCTGGGCGGCTTAAAGTACATAAGAGGATCCCTGCTGAATTAAAGCAAAACCCCACATTATCCAGTATTTTGTATCACTCAGTTGTCTATGGATGCATTTGGGAAGCTCACAAACATAAGAAGATTATTAGGCCACTTCCACTATTGCTTCCCATCAATTAATATGTAAGGTATCCTACTTACATTTTGGCAGGTAATACAAAGCTATTAAAACTAGCAGCCACCGATAGAACCATAATTCATACATTTGACTAGGCCTATTTTGATGGCAGCAAACTCCATAATTTACCTATTCGTTGTCTTTTTTGGTACATGGAAAATGTTCATGCTAGAATAGGGATTTGATTTGTTGATGGGTGGTGAAAAAAGCTCTTCTATAGAAAATAAATTCTATGAAATTCTTCAATGAGGATTGTTAGTTGTAACTTTCATAAAGTGGCCGGGCATTCTCTAGAACTTTTTTTGATTTTTTTAAAAAACTTTTTCCCCTTTAACATACTCTTATGACTATCAAAAATTATAGAAGAGCCCTGTATGATTTTAAACTGCTTTTTGGTTGAGGATTTTAATTTTTAAAAAGAGACCATAACTATTGATAGGAAGGGGGGAGGACTCCAATATCTACCTCCAAACATTTTCCTAAAATATCCTAAGACGTTAATTAGACACACACATATACACACCCATTCATATGTGCATGTTTGGCATGGGGGACCAAGGTTTGGTAGTATTGGCAGTGGTGATGGTATTTCAGAACTTATAGAGGGAGAGTTTTAGTTCTGCCTCTGTCAGTACAATGTCTAAATGGGGCCAGAATGTATTTATTTGTATGTAATTAAACAGTACAGTGGAAACATTCCTTTAAACCCCAAAGCACAATGTCAAGGAAATTGAATTACTGTACTGCTCAGAGGGACTCAACTCATATAATTTCATGGATTGTTTAACTCTAACACATTTACCTATTTTCACTGAATGGGGACATTGTAACTTTGCACTCAGTCATTAGAAATCATCAGTTCAGTATACCATCCAAGTTTTAATTTATATATTGCCTGTGTGGCTGCATAATTTCAAAATATAGATGAAACTTGGTGTTTAGATTCAAGTCTTGTTTTTTTTAATAAAAGGAGGTATTAATTATCAGATTCTCTAGCTTTCCTGTGTCCTCAGTGGTTGCAGCATAAATAATGCCCCAGTTACGAATCTATTGCAGCAAAGCATGTTGATAAAAGAAGTATAAATAATCCTAAGTATTTGCCTACATAATTGTTTTGGCTGATTTATTTCCATTTTTTCACATCAGGTGAGACAACTCCAAGAGGATGCTACCCGCCTTCAGTCTGCCTATGCTGGGGACAAAGCTGATGATATCCAGAAGCGGGAAAATGAGGTTTTGGAGGCATGGAAAACCTTGCTAGATGCCTGCGAAGGACGCAGGGTCAGGCTAGTGGATACTGGTGACAAATTCCGTTTCTTCAGTATGGTCCGTGACCTCATGCTTTGGATGGAAGATGTAATTCGTCAAATTGAAGCCCAAGAAAAGCCAAGGTAAGCAGGACTAACACGCAGAGTCTATAGGCGTTTCATAGCAGTATAGATGACATCTATCTTGCATTCTGAAAGTTAGTATTCAGGTTTAATTAGATGAATTCAAATCTAAATTTAATGAAGAACATAATGGGGCACTTATTGATCTAAGGGTTCTGTTTCAAGGTTGCAGGTATCCACATGTTGACATAGTTCTAAAGAACTGAAGTATTCACTACAGTTTAGGTAGTCAGGATTGTAATTCAAGTCCCTACAGAGCACACTTGGGTAAAAAGTGCCAATTACAGTCTAAGAAGTAAGAGTCACAAAATGCAAATTTAGGTAGTAAGCCAATCAAAGAGTCATAGTGATGAGCAAGAAGTAGGAACAAGAATCACAAAGACTTGAAAGCAAAGAAACTATCTAAATCTGTTTGTAGACAACTAACTACAAATACTCATGTCTCACCCTTTGAGCAATGATCCTTATTGAGGAGTGTTGTTCACTCCCTGCTAGACCTGGGGCTTAGAGGTCATGCTTGTCATTGATTGCTCCAGCTGTACCTGATCAGCCTCAAATGAATTCTGGCTTAATGATTCCTGAGGGTGGCAGTCCTGAAACTGACAATCCACAAGATTAACTGGAGCAACATTGTAGAAGTCAAGATCAGAGTCAGATACTGAAACGTGGCTCACAGCATTAGGTTTCTAAGTGTAAAGTGACAGTTGAGACAAATATACCACTGAGTGAGCCATACAATCAAAGATTGTACATTTTTTTCACATGGACAAACAAGTACTTTTACAGCTATAAGAAGCCAACAAGATTTCTAGGTTCACAATTTTGCCTATTGCTTCAACAATAATTGCACCTTTTCTATTTGACTGGAATAGATTTGGTTCTTTCATAGTTTTTCGAACTCAACTACAGGATACAGAATCAGATTTAGGACTGCAGTTAATCCTCACTCAACGACAGCAATTGGGACTGGAATTTCCCATCCATCGCTAAGCAATGCAGTCATAAAGCACAATGTCAATGATTGTGTTGCTTAGCACCAGCAATCCCTGCAGTCCATGTTGCCATCATTAGGGATAGTTGTGCCAATTCTGGGTGGATGTTGTCCAAAATGGAGGGAGGGTGCGAAATTGTGCAACAGTGAGTTCCACATTTAAAATGAGATGGTTAGCTTTTAACATATATGGCTGTTAAAGCAAAATAGGATTAAGTAGAGCCAAGCAGGCACAACTCAGAAAATGGATTGCTGTTATCTGAAAGAAAGATTGAGGCCTCCAATGTGGATTAGCTTCAGTGCTTTTTATAGATTTTAAAACACATTTGGTATTTGGATTTAAAATTACCAATATTTTATTTTAGGGATGTTTCTTCTGTAGAACTGCTGATGAATAATCATCAAGGAATCAAAGCAGAAATAGACGCCCGAAATGATAGCTTTACAACCTGCATTGAGCTTGGTAAATCATTGCTGGCAAGAAAACACTATGCTTCAGAAGAGGTACTGTGTTCTTTCTGACTACTGAGAGACAACTTTGCCAAGAATACATAAAAATTGCTATGTCAAACTCAAGAACTACCTTTGCTCATTGAAACTCCAATTACTTATATCATTCACCTTCACCTTTGACATTATGTAGGCTTGTACTGAATTGTGCCTCAATTCATCTAACTATGAATGTTTATCTCATATTCCCAGACTTTATCAAATTTGTTTACAAAGAATAAAAATTAAAAATAATAACTAAATTGTGGAAAAAAGCTTCCAGGTTTTCATCCCAACCATCAATGAAAATATTTTCAGATAATAATGGAAACTCAACAGTAAAACTATCTAAAATAGCAAACAGTAATAACATAACAATACAGCAACAGCAGCAACACAAGATGCTTCAAACCAGATTTTACCAATGTAAAATATTTTTTGCTTGCTAAGACATTATCATCCATCCATCTGTCCATCTGTCCATATCTATCATCCATCCATCTATCTAGGAATAGGTGAATTTTTAAATTTGCATTTGCAGATAATAAGTACCAGTAGCCCTTAACAACCACAACTGGGACTGGCAAATCTGTCACTAAACGATGCAGTCATTAAGGGAGATATCTCATGACTGTGTTGCAATTTTATTGGAGGCTTCTTTATTGATTCTGATTATCAGAAGCTGGCTGTGAGGAATGCAAATGGCGCTCATGTGACTGGGATGCTGTAACTCACAAATGCCTACTGGTTGCAAAGATCCAAATCTCAGTCAGACTGCACAGATGCTGCAACTGTTGTACGTGGGAGAACTATTTATAAAGTTACTTTTTCAGCACTGCTGTAACTTTAACTGGGCATTCTCTAAGCAAAGATTACCTGTGGTTTGAATTAAGCTCATGCTTAATTAGAAACTAGTGCTGAAGTACAAGTAAAATACACTAGGTCCTTATACCTTTATTTTTTTTTGTGAAAATTAATGTTTTTATTTTCCATTTTTCATTTTCATACAGTCACATATATACTGTTGCATAACCGGGGCCATACAACATTAAACAATAATCACAGCAGTTCCTCTTGTCAACAATACCCCCAGAAATATAAATAAAATAAGACTCAAATCAAATAGAAACCCAATATACCTCTTCCGCTCTCCATACACCTCTTTCTTCCGCCCCCCTCCAACTTACTATCTTCCCTCCATCATTCCCCTCTGCCCTACTTCCCCTCCCCCTCTACCACTCCTCTCTCCCAGTCCACTCCCTCCCTTCCTTATACTTTTAGAATATAGGTAGTCCTCAGCCTGTTATAGTGACCATTCGAAATTAGGACCATGCCAAACAAATGGTAGTTACGGTTGGTCCCCAGAGTTCTGCTCATCCCAGCATCCTCTGCAGGCATGTGATCATGATCTGAGTGTTTGCCGGTTGGGTCACATCATACCTACAACCAGTTGCAGTGTCCTGTGATCCTATTATTGCCATTGTAACCTTTCCTCCCAGTTTTCCCAGAAAATCAAGTCTCCCCCACCTGTGCACCGAGTTTCTGCTGCACCAGCCACTGGTGCATGCCCCCCAACCCATGCTATACCTCTCATGTACCCTCCCTGACCTGCTCCACTCTTCTGGTGCACGCATTTGGATCCTTGCATTTTCCCCATTCCAAACCTCTACTTGACCCTCCCACCTCTGTACACTTCCCTCTGACTTGTTAAGAAGGGTGTGAGACACAGTGTCAGACCTGGAAGCCATCTTTTACATTGCGCCTTCAGGCCTGCCACATTTTCTATTGTGGGAAAATGGGACAGGCCTGAAGGCCCAATGTAAAAGATGGCTTCCAGGTCTGACAGTGTGTCTCACGGCCTTCTTAACTCATTCCATACTCTTGTGTACCTGCTCACATTTTGCAACTTCATACGCTGTCCATGACCTTCCCTCACATCCTTGTACAGCCTCCTTGGCCTTCTCACCCCGTGCACCCCTTTGCTTCCTCTCCCACCCGGCAAAAGCCACATACCTGCCTGCCAGTCTAGGACTTGCCATTTCCTGCTAGCTTCCCCACTGACTTTGGTTGTTGGAAGCCAGCAAAAAATTGTCTCACCTGACGGCCATGGGATTCAGTTAACAGCAACAGTTAATGTCACAATTTATGACTGCACTACTTAGCAACAAAAATTTCAATCCTTGTTGCTGTTGTAAGAATTTAAATATAATTTAAACATAATCCAATCCACATAGTTAATGTACCTGGTGAAATAATACATTTTAAGCTTTATTGCTAGAAGGTTGTAAGTGAATTTCCATATGGAAGGGTATTTCGAAAATGTACTAATGAATGTTGAAGGCCATTTTCCCTCTTCCTACTGTTAAAAGAAAAATTGATTCATTATTTTATTTATTCATTTATTAAATGTATTGGTCATTATTGTTGGGTCTGGGTTCTAAATATTATCACAAGAGTGCTGTGGCAGTAATGCTGGCTAATTTATTATGTTGCTTAGCAACTGTGTTATAAGTAGTTACAAAGCCTGTACGTGATACTGATTTCCATTTTAAACATTTCTTTTAGATAAAAGAGAAGTTACTGCAATTGACAGAAAAAAGAAAAGAAATGATTGACAAGTGGGAAGACAGATGGGAATGGCTGAGATTGAGTAAGAATCCCATGTCTGCCTTTTTATAATGGCATTTATTTTTAAGAATTGTAGTTTCCTTGAATTGTATTTCATATCGCACGATTACAAGTGATTGTTCCATTCTCTCCTTCCTTCCTCCCTCCCTCCCTCCCTCTGTAAAAATATTTATTAATGTTGGAAGGTTTATGATTAAAACAAGTATTGTGGCAGATGTTCCTGTTAGTCAGAGCCTATTTCAGCAGGTTGAAGGATAAACAGTAGAAAAACATTCATAGTATAAGTAAGTAAATATGTATATTAAAACAAGAATAAAAAACATATAGGACAAAGGAAAGATTTTCCAAATATTTTCATATTTACTCTAATTTTTTGTGGTAGTTGGACCAAAGGTCCTAAAAGAGAAAAGAGATATGTACATGTCATAGGACAGCAAGAGTTTTTAAAAAATCTACTCTTGGGATTGGCCATGTTATCCGGAACTGCTGGGGGTTATAATTCAGCACTATGTGGAAGATGACAGGTTTCCCCATCCCTGTAGTACAGTATAAATTATAAAACATGTACTAGCTCTGAACATGGTATGTTTCTGACTTTAACGTAGTTCTGGAAGTACACCAGTTTTCAAGGGATGCCAGTGTTGCCGAGGCCTGGCTGTTGGGACAGGAGCCGTATTTATCAAGTCGTGAAATAGGGCAAAGCGTGGATGAAGTGGAGAAGCTCATCAAGAGGCACGAAGCCTTTGAAAAATCAGCCGCAACTTGGGATGAAAGATTTTCAGCACTTGAAAGACTTACCACGGTAGGTCATAAGACCCAAATCAGATGTTTTTCATGATTATTACCTGATCTGATTAAATTCTCTAATTAATCACATGAATCATTAATCAAGAATCAGCAATATTTTTTGAACATAATTACATTAATCAAAGAATAAAATCAATATGTCTGAAGTGAGTATAGTTAGCGCTTTGAAGTATCAAATATTTACATTGCATTAGAAGGAGCAGCAGAAATCACATTGCCCCAAAAGGGCACCCACAGAATCCTAATCTTTATATAAATTCAAGTTAAAATGGCTGGCATCTTGCAAAATGGCAGTGTAATTATTACAGTGTTATTGCAGGCAAGCTCATAATAGTTTTATGGAAGAGATCCTGGCATCTGGCAATCTCTTAAGATTTTTGCCAGTAGTCCTCAACCTAAGACCCCTATTAAGCCCAAAATGTCTGTCATTAAGTGAGACAGTTGTTAAGTGAACTTTGCCCCATTTTACGACTTTTCTTGCTACAGTTAGGTGAATCACTGCAGTTAAGTTAGTAACACGATTGTTAAGTGAATCTGGCTTCCCCATTGACTTTGTTTGTCAGAAGATTACAAAAGGGAATCACATGACTCTGAGACACGGCAATTATTGTAAGTATGAATCAGTTGCCACACATCTGAATTTTGATCACATGATCACATGACTATGGGGATGCTACAATAGTTGTAAGTGAAAAACAATCATAAATCACTTTTTTCAATACCGCTGTAATTGAACGGTCACTAAATGAACTATTGTAAGTCAAGGACTACCTGTATATTAAAATAAGCATTCCTTCTTGTTGAAAAAAAATTAGTAATACCCTGTTTAAAATATTCGTGTTAATAACAGTTTTTTAAAAAGTTTATAAATGTTAATTAAGACACAGAAATTGCATTGATTTTAAATTAGCACCTGTGGGTAAATTTTTAAAATATCTTTTATACTGCAATAAATAGCCTTCATCCTAATTGATCCTAAGGTATATAAGAGTTATGAAAAGAGTTATGAACATTATTAATACAGTACTATAAACAGTGAAACTTCATCATTAATACAAATCAATTGCATATTTCTTTTAAAAAATGATTAAGATTTAAACCAGCTTTGAAACTTTAAAATGTCTTGCTAAGTCAATAAGCTTGAACCTGATGTTGGAATGATAGCGCTGTCAGGATCAAACAGCATTGCAAAGATTGGGTAAATAAGCTTAGGTGGCTCATAATCTTTGCCTCCTCTCACACTGCCAAAAAAGAAGAGCAATGAGGTTTCTAAAACTCTACTTCTAGCTCAGATTAAAACCTCAGCTGGAGGTGTGAAAGCAACAGCAGTTGCTGTCCTTCCTATGCAAAATGCTTGATACTTCTTCCATCCCATTCCATTTCTTCCAGTGACTTTTTCCTGAGGAGAAAAAAAAGGAGCTAGGGCACTTTACATGCCAGGAAATAGTCTAATGGTTTGTGGGAAATGTAGTTTCCCCGTACTTGAAGTATCTAGGACAGGAGTGTCACAGCAGCATCACATGACATATCAGGACTCCCCCCCCCTTCGCTTAAACCCGGTGTGAGCATGGCCAGCGCATGGCGCATCCAGCCAAAGGCCGGGAGTTTGACAGCCTTGATCTAGGGGAAATTTGATTATTCAGTTGGAATACAATGAATTGCAACTGAGAATAGCCTACTACAGCCTAGCTATTATGTCTGATATGGGAGATGAGGAGGCTCACACTACCTGGGCACTACCTGGGCTTAATAGGATAAGAAATTAAATTTGTGAATGAAAGAACCCTAATTTATTGCTTTCTTGAATCTTTTCTGCTCCTGCAATCTCATTCCCTTCCCTCCTGTTCAGTTGGAATTGTTGGAAGTACGTAGACTGCAAGAGGAAGAGGAGCGGAAGAGACAGCCTCCTTCTCCAGAGCCAAGCCCCAGAACTGGGGACGAGTCTCAGTGGTGAGTATCTGGAAAATGATATGATGTAACACAAAGGCAAACCTAAAACCTCATATAAAAGCTCAGTTAAGGTTTTTTCTGATAGCCAGCTGTAGGTGAATATTTTTAATAAATATATATTAATTGATCAGAGCTATATGCAGTTTCATCACTAGGAAAATATTTCAATGCAGAGTTAAGCAATCTTTACGTGACCAAGAGCCATACTAATCAGGAGACCTTAGGCAACAAAGTTGATGGTTCAATATCATACATCTAAGTAGGGAACTCTCTTTCGGTTATTTTCCACAGTGAAGACCTAATTTAGTATTTACGCTATAATTTTCAAATACTCCTCATATCAGAATAAAATAAACTTATATTAGTTGTCAGTAATTGTAGTTAATGAGTGCATTCTTTTTGAATGCTACAAAAAGAATTAAAAGCCACATGTGATATAGCAAGCACACACTCTTTTGTGTTTGCATGCTGACTTAATTTCAGTGGAGGCCATACAAACCCAAAAGGAAAAAAAGATTTTTTTAAAAAGGTAAATTTAAGTATAGATGTAGTTCATTCTCAGTCTGTTTTGAAGGTCATTGGGACAGTAAATAGCTATATCCATCTATTGAAAGTTAAAACTTTTGGATGTATCTGTGTTTGGTGCTAGAAATTCAGACTTGCTAGGACTAGCTATGTGTATGAAAGACATTGAAATGGGAAGTTTGCATGTGATGCATTCAGCCATTCAGGAAAAGACAATTCAGGTCTTCACGATGTTGTTCTCAGGAAGGCAAGTTCTTCTCTGAAAAAATTATATTCTGCTTTCCATCTACTGTACAAATCAGTATATGAAAAGAAAAGTTAAAAAGGGAATAAAATAAAATCTGTTTGGAAGATCAAGATGAAAGAATTCAAAGTAAAAGTTCACCTTCCAAAGATTTAATAAAGTGGTAATCCAAGTGTGTTACATTACATTTTGAGCTCTTGACAGATTTAAGCAGATATCTTGTTTAATTAAAAGTAACTTGTCGTTTGTATTACCATTCACTCTTGCTTTCTTTATCTTTTCTACAGGGATGGCACAAAAGGAGAACAGGTTGCCCAGAATGGTTTGCCACCAGACCAGGAATCTCCCCGGGTTAGTTACCGTTCCCAAACCTACCAAAAGTACAAAAACTTTAATAGTAGATGGACAACTAGTGACCAACCACAATCTGGACTCTGAGGTGCAAAGCAGTTTGGGAAAGACAGTTGGCTGCTTTTTCTTCTGTTTCTCCTTGTTTTATTTACTTTCAAGTTCCTTTCACTGCCTCTCTCTCCCACATCTTCAAGCTACCAAGCTTTATTTAACCAATAGCCACCACATATACTGGATATATACATACATATATATATATTCATTCATTCCTTGTATTTAATATTTTAGATGCTGTCAGATGTTTGGTTGCATTGCTTCATTGTTTTTATTTCATTATCTCTTACTGTGAGATTTTCACTTTGTTAATAGCCTTGAGAATTTTTGCAGTTCAAGCCACTTCTTTATGTGAGTAATTGAAATGTAATGAAATCTCATCAAAATGGAAGACAAGAAGTAGAATCTGACAGGTATGATGCTTCTAGCTATACTAACAGGTTTGAGAGCAAAATGCTAGCAAAACAACAGCATTGTCCCCAAACAGTATGATACCCACCTGGCTATGGGTATACTATCCAGAGCAGGAGTGTCAAATTGGCATCACATGTAGACCACACCCACCCCAGCTCTGCCGAGGTGAAAAACATTGCAAAACATCATGTGATGAGCAACATGATGCCACGAGTTTGACACCCATGATCTAGCGGTTAATATCAATTGACATTCCAAGCAAATGATATCATGAATCAACAATATAAGCTAAACAACAGATTGTTCTGAAATTAGCAGTAACTAATTATCTAACAACTGGATTGATTTTGATTTACCTCTACAAGGATTCCTTGAGATCAGAATGCTTCAGTTGCTTTCAGAATGCTTTATATAGAAATGGAATTAAGCTTCGAGGTATAGAAATGTCAGACTTGATCCTAAATTCTGTTAGCATCTAGGTCCTATTACAGTCAGTACGGTTACACAAAAGATTTCTCTCTCATTACTTGTTTAATTATATATTCATATATATATATATTCATATTCAAGGGAAAATGGGCTTTCAGACCAAACATCCAGCTTAATGAACCATCGTATGAATGACCTGCTGCATATAGAGACCAGGAAGGAAAGGTTTTATGTCATCTAAACCTGAGATCATACTTACATGCATATGTACAGGCTAGGATTTTTGGTGTTCCATGGGCTTGGTGGTTTTCTTGTACATGTTTTATACCAAACTAGACAACATCATCTGCTAGGACGTATTGGCTAGAAATCCCTGATGAAAAGCTGGTTTACAAATCTTGTTTGCATTCTCTTACCATCTCAGGATTGGATATGATTAAACCTATCTTTTTTTATGGCTTAACTTTTATGCATTCTCAAAATGTAGGTGATCATGTTACACTAGTGTATATCAGAAGTGATTAAATCAAAAGTTTTGACTCAAGAGAGCAGTGACTACTACCAGAAAAATCAGAGCTGCTTATGCCTTATCACTCAGATCAAGAGGTCTTTCAAGCTGAAATCATGAGCAGTGAAAGCAGGACTTTTATCTGAGAAAACAAGTATAGTGATTGGTCTTTTAAGATTGATGCTTTGTGCAACTATTAAAAAACATTTTAAATTATCCTTTTTTCAATGTTTAGCTGCATATATCTTTATGTTTCTGCACTCGGTTTTTATTTCTCCTTGTTCCACGTAAGTTAGGCCAAGGGAACGAACATGACATTTCTTTTCATATGTTCATATGAAATAGTAATCCTTGATGCCCAACTTGTTTTTAGTTGAAGGAGGCCTTAGCTTTATGCATGGTCATATTCATATGGAAAGGATAAAAGACTAGAATAAGATTGACACTTTAGCACTTAATCCATATTCTTCTTATATGTCACAAAGTGTGACATATAAGAAGACTATTATGAAGAATAGAGGGAAGAAGTAAGATGTGTAGAGAATGAAATTTTATACTGTTGAACTTATGTGAGACTCCCAGGATGGAATTGGGGAAGAAAAAAATAATTTGGAGCTGGCTCCAGCATTAGAGAGAGTGAGGCAATGTTCTTAGACAGCAACCAAAATTTTTAGGTAACCTCTCCAAGTGTCCCTAAATTATTTTTAAAAGAAAGCAGTGGAATATTGTATGAGTATTATATTGCTACTTCAGAAACTTGGAATTATCCATAGTAGTCCCATCTACGTCTTTGTGAAACCTGCAGTAGAAGGTCCCACTGGAATCCAATTATTGCTTTAACTTAACATCAGAAAACTACATACACATGCTAAAAATGCAAAGTAATTCTATTTGTTTTATTCACCTATTTATTTTGTTTAAACTGTGTTTCATTTTCTTAGTGAACACAACTGATTTTACTGAAAGCCAGTCAAAAACATTTTACTGCCCATGATAGAGCAACTTCCTTCTCAATTCAAAGTATATTGTAGCCAAACCCAACCACATTATTTTGGCATGTGAGGCTGAAAAAATTTATTCTCCATCCACTGTATTGAAATAAAATAATAATATGAATGATTTTCTATCTTTTGATGACTTCTAAATCTTCTCTTAGAGGTATTTGTTTCACTATCCTTAATGACAAGGCTGAAAACAGTTAACAAAATTAGTTAAAGATAGTTAAGACTTATTAATAATGTGCAACTAGTGTATTAAAATATTTCATTTTGTAAACCAGATTATGACATAGTAGACTAGTGGTTTCTATAATAGATGATAGTTGGAACATTAAGAAAGATGGTCATAATGTATTCCCTTTCAGTCGCCTTTATTGCAGGAAGCATTTTATTTGTAACTATAGAGTAGTTTCCAACAATTATCTTTAAAAACTACAGTTAGTAAATCTGGTTTTCGTTTGTCATATAGAAGGATTAAAATAATATCTGGCGGAATTTGTGAAAAGCAAGAAAGCTTGGATGTATACTTTAATACACTTTTGTTTTTATTATCATGCACATTTCTTCTTTTCTCTTATCAGGATTTCGGCATAAAGCTTCTTAATTTTTTATGTAATTCAATGTTTTTTTTTTAATATTTTGGTCTTCTGTTGTACTTACTGTTTGGTCTCTGCCCCTCAAAGTGCATTAAAGAATGCAGTAACTAGAAGTGCATTCCAGTCACAAGGGACTAAGAAGCGTTTAGCTTCAAAATAATTGGCTATATAATCAATAGAAAACTAATACAAAGTATATCTGATCTTAATCTCAGAGAGAGATGCTGCAGTTCTCTCCAATAATCATGGGTTATAATCTGGTTTTTTAAAAAAATTACATTCAAAATTATGTTGATTGTAAGAATGTATGGGTTGCTTTTCATTTCCACAAATCTCTTCATTATTCATCATCTAATGAGACAGAGGCTCAGGAGGAAAAAGACAATGCTATATTTGTTCATGCACTTTGAAAGCAAGGAAGGGATATCACTCTCCCCCCTCCCACTGCAACTTATAGTCAGAATTTGCAAACCTGAAGAAGAAGCTGGCCACTAAATTGACTTGTGATTAACCTTCCAGTGATGAAAATGTGTTTTCATAACATGCCTATGTCCCATCTGTTTCATTGTTGTTGTTAACCCTTAGCAACCATGATATTGTCTTTGCATGCTCAGAGCATGTTTCAATTAAAAGTTTATTTAGCCCCATTCTTTACCCTCCACCTTTTTGTTGTTATGCATAGTTTGCCTACATGTTTATTCGTTTGGGGAGGGGTTTTTATTCTGTTTATGGTTCAAAGCATTTAATAAAAAAAATAGACCATAATTTTTTTTTCACCAAAAAGCAGTTAGAAAGCTTTTTCAGTGCCTCAAAACTCCAAGGCGTTCCTGCAGTAGCCTCATCTACCCCAATTTCTTCACTGCCTTGGGGTATGACTGCCCAGACAATTAAGCTACTTTGCCAGTAACTATAGTTCAAGAGTAAGATCTATAGTGATGATCATTTAAATGGCAGAACTGTCACAAACTGGGGAGCAGCTGTTGATTTAATAGGCATGCAACACTCCCAGTTTCACTGCCTGTGATGTAGATAAAGGGTTAAGAGGCTGACAGTACTATGATAAATGAAAAAAGTATTTTATTTTCTTTCTTTTACAAACATTTTAACTCTTCCCACTTTATGGAATCTAATTGGGACAGTTTCTATAATTTTCTCTGCTTTTATTGCCTACTCTGATTTAATTGACACTTAATTATATTCAAAATCTGCAAGCAAGTAAATTAAATAGTCACATATTCTCAACGGAGCATTTGTTCCATTCCTTAATGCTAGAAAAATTCATAGTAAGTTTTCCTAATTCTTCAAAAAACAAAAAAAATCCTCTTTCTCATATTCAGAGAAATAGACATAAATATGGGGGAGTAACCGAATATTAAAAAGCCTTTATATTTATCCATATTTTTGTTTAGTTCAATAGATTGATTATAGTAATAAGCTCTTTTAAGGGAAGATTTAAAATTTTAGAGATAAAATTCAATATTGTAGCCCAGCTGAGTTTCAGAAATTAGAGTTCTGTTTAAAACTAGTAAGTTGCTCTATTTATGAATTTGGAAGCTTTTGGGAAAAGATCTTTGATAAAAGCTAGGTGTAAAAAGCTTTGAAATGGTTTACAATGCAATCCTGAAAAAGCTTGCCGTTCAGTAGCATTTATCCCAACAGGGTGTGATTGTAATCTTGGAAAAGTGACAACTTTATATTATTCTATGTGTACTCCAAATGAGGATCCATTATTTCTAGTGGAACTTTGTGAGATGTACAAATATGGAGAGATAATTTACAGCTAAGATAGCACAGCTGAATCAGATGGGAGCCTAGTTGGCCTTTTCAAATTAGTCCATTTGTGTTTGTATTTAACCTCAAAAGTTTCAAGGCTTTTGAAAAGAACACATATGTTGCCAAGTTCTTAAACTAAAGTAATGCAACCCAGTATAATTTGCAAACTGTATTGGAATCAGTATGTTTTCTGAATGAAAACAGTAGGTGTTGGTATTGGGACGAAAAGAGATACAATATTTAAATAAATATTAATATTCCAAGCAGGATCCTCCAAATGGCTCAAAAGTATAGAAATACAGGTAGTCCTTGACTTACAACAGTTCATTAGTGATCGTTGGAAGTTACAACAACACTAAAAAAAAGTGATGTGTGATCATTGTAGCATCCCCACGGTCGTTATTTATATTCAGATGCCTAACAACTAATCACATTTATGATGGTTGCAATGTCCCAGAGACATGTGATCTCCTTTTGCAACCTTCTGACAAACAAAGTCAATGGGGAAACCAGATTTACTTAAAATTATGTTATTAATTTAACAGCTACGGTGATTCTCTTTAACAAATGTGGCAAAAAAAAGTCATATAATGGGTCAAAACTCACTTAACAAATTTTTCACAACGTAATTTTGGGCTCAATTAGGGTCGTAGATTGAGGACTACCTGTACTAATACAGGGTTTTAAAAGCAACTAATTTGCTTAAGCCACTAGTAGGGGGATCAGATAGACTAAGACACCCTTATATAGAGCATAATTTTACTGTAAATATAAAAGCTAGGAGGAAAGAATTGAGGGTTTTCAATTCTTGTGTGAGGTAAAACCCTGTTAATCTTTGTAACTAGAAAATAAACCATGATGGAAGTTACAGGAAAGTTGATAGCCATCTTTAGAAAAATCTAATCAAACAATTGTAGCTAAACTGGCAAATGTATAGCTTGCTGCCTAATGATTCCGCTGCTTCTGTATTATCCCAGGCCTGGCTAAAGCAGCAAACATGTTTGTAGTAATTATGCCCTTTATGATTCTTTGCTTGTTTCCAATATACAAATGACACAGAGTGTTCATAATCTACTACTAGAGCATTGAGCAGTGCTAGGCTTTAACTTGCTAATAATTATCCCCACATTGCAGTATTGTAATCCTTTTTGGGCTGCTACCAATGGCTTTTTTGTGGCACAGAACTGAAAATCCCTAAACCTCAATAAATGTTATTTATCCCAACTGGAACCAAACCACCACTGTGAAAGATTAAAGCTTTCAGGATTCCGATATAAATGATTTAGGGGAATGAAATGGCTGATGAAGACCTCAAGAAGTGACCAGTCAGAGCTGGCCCCTCCTAGGCAACTCAATTGCAACACAACGGGCAACATGACCGACAAAGCGAGTGATGGCCACAGCCTTGGTTCTGTCTTTGTTTGGGGGTAAATAGAAGTGTGATGTTGAGTGATTGTAGTGTTTTTTTTTCTGGCTCCTTTAGCACCCAATCCACCCAATTCCAAAGTCCAGCGACTGTGACTTTGAAAAAAATTAACATTGTAACTTTTGACTGATTGCATTCCACCTTCTTTCCTTTAAGCTTGTCTATCTTTGAAAATCCAAGTTCCTTAGAATGGTGGACATAATGAAATTGCATGCTATCCTCTTCCCAATTTCTGCATGTTGCTTTCTGATTATGTTGGCAATTTGGGGATGCGGTAGGACAGCATTCCTTAAACTGATGGTCTCCAGATTTCCTAAACGTTATTAGAAATAGTAGTTGGGGCCTCTGGGAGTTGGAACCCCAATATATATAGCAGATACTGTCTTGGGGAAGACAGAAATAGTAGGAGACAGCGGGTGGCTTATATGCAGAAACTAACAGAGAGTTCAATTCTAAATCAAAGTATTTTATCAATGTTGCTGACTATGTTACTTCACTGGTTTAATATAAGAATTACTGCATTGATTCAGCTACAGAACTTTTTAATGCCTGAAAGACAGCTGATGCAAATCAGTTTGAGCTTCTGTTTCTTCTGCTCTCTCCCAACTTTAAAAAAGTGAGATTCTTACTGTTTCAAAGAAGTAAAAATACTAAACAAAGTGGCAACAATTCAGGGAATGACACATTTACCAGTTATCTCTCATTACCAGTTGTGGGATGGCAAAGAACATTCTCTGTAGTCAGTAGTGAAAAAATCCTTGTTGGATTACAGTTTGCATTTGCTGGATCGAACTAAAGGATCTGATCAGTAGCGCTTAGTGCAGTAAAACTCTCACAGATGGGTTCTCCCCCTCTCATTCTTCATTGCTTCACTTCTACCAATTGGGTACTAATCTATTGATACCTTCTAATTCCTTTGGCCTCTTGTTGCTCCAGCTGAATGTGAGAACAGTTTTATTGAGCAATCTAGGCTTTGGGACACCAAGTGTGCAAGTTTTGCAACAACATTTAAGGCTTTTTTTTTTTTTTAAAGAAACTTTTGTTATATCTTTTTATTGAGCGACAGTTATAGTCTCCCTCTTGTTTCTTAGATGGGAGACGGAAGAGAAACCAATGAAATGGTCAATGGTGCAGCAGACCAGAGGACAAGTTCCAAAGAGACAAGTCCAGTTCCTTCACCGACAGCTGATCGCAAAGCCAAGAGCAGCCTCCAGGCTCAAACCGCTGCCACCCTTCCAGCCAAAACGCAAGAAATACCTTCTGCCCAGATGGAGGGCTTCTTAAATCGTAAGCATGAATGGGAATCACACAGCAAGAAAGCCTCAAACAGGTATTGTATTGCAATTAAGAGAGAAATTTTAAACATTTTGGATTTTATTTTGACCAAGCATCTCAAATCAGGTGCTCTCCATATGGGAGTATATATGTAGGTAGATTATTCGGCCCTTTAATCTTGTGTGGTGCAAGAGGTGGGCACAACACACTCCTACATATGCACACCAGAAGTGGTATTCTGCCGGTTCGCCCCAGTTTGGGTGAACCAGTAGCGGTGGGAGGCTCCGCCCACCCACCCAGAGGTCAACATGGGCGCTCTGCGCAGAAGAGAAACAAGTGCACACACACACTCCCAGTTCTGAACTGGTAGCAAAGATAAGAGGAAGCCATTACTGATGCACATGCAACATAGAAGCATTCATTACTTTCTGTAAAGCCTTCCCTCTCTCGCCCAGGAATCCCGCTCCAAATCAGCATTCTACTTCTAATAGCAGGGAAGTATTTGTAGTCTTCCTTCCAGCAGTCTTGTTCAAGATCACTGTTTGTCAAACTGCCGTGAGCTTCACGGAAACAACAGTATTTCCCTAACACAAAGTTGATAACTCACTAGTTAAGCATGTGAAAGAATCAACAGGGGCAATTACTTTAAAGATGGTAGCATTGAGCACTTGCCTTTCATATTCAAGGTGCCAGCTTCGAGACTTCAACATTTAAAAAGGTGTAACAAATCTGAACTAAACTATTATTGCGAGTCAAAATTGCTAACACAATGTAAAATCCAGCATAATTGATGCCCAGTTTTTGTTGGACTGAGGTCTACCTTCAAGTGACTCATTTGGGACTGCACTATAAAAGGCTACATACAAAGATTAAACAGAGAGAAAAAATTAATTAAAGCCAATTATTATTAGAGTTCATTTGGTTGTTTAACTATTTTTAAGATACATGTGCAAGCGTATAGAGATATTCTTCATATCTCTAAAATAATAAGACTTTGGTGAGCAAAATTATTAAATAGCATAACACATGCATAATATGTGTCATGCAAAGAAGGTATCAGAATGAGGCAAGAAAAGACAGCAATGTGATTATTTATTTTGGTAAGCAGCACAAATGGGCGAATGTGTGTGTCAAGAGCCACATTGACCTGCAAGTGGGGTCCTTATTTAGTGCCAATATGGCTTATGATAGCATGTTGCAGGTTGATTTCTAACATTGTTATGACTTCCCCAGAAAGTGGCTGAATGTTAATAAAAGAGGAAGATATGCAATTTTGGGTTATAATTTGTTTAGATCTCCTCCAGACAGGAGGAAGAGAAAATACATTTTTCTGATGGCAATAAGCTTGTCAATTTCAGATGTTTACCAAGCTTTTCACTTACCTGCTCAGGGATATAGCAATATCATTTATGATTCTATGCCAACAATTCCCTCCTTTCAGCAGAAAAACCTTTGTTACATCATGTTTCCTTGGTTCTGATAACAAATAGAGCCTTCGATTGAAGTTTAAGTCAGAATAAGAAATAGGCTAACTGTAATAGAGATTGCTGGAACAGGCAATCAAAACAAAAAAATATTATCATTTTCAATAACATCAATTTTCTGCAAGTTATGCAGAGCTTATTAAAAGGATTGCTACTCATGTCCTTTTGCCTCTCCTGTCCTGATCACCAAAGGGGCCATATGCTGGCCTTAAATCACAACATTGATCATACATTGTATAAAGCTGATTTAGCCTAGCAACTATATATGTCATCTTTCAGATCCCATAGACTTTATTGAAAGAATAGAAAGGTTCCCCAAATCTTGCTAGTAGACATCTACATTCTAAATATTAATTTGGTTTAGGAACTCTTAAGTCATTATATTGGAGAAGCACCTTTTCATTGTCCAAGCAGCACTCTCTGAGACAAGCCATAGTGACATCAAAATAATGGCTTGTGCGTATCATACAACTGCTGTTATTAGTTATTTGCAGCCCTTCATTGTGCAATATCATTCATATTGCATTATTTCACTCACACCTATGCTGATACTCATATGCCCAAAACAATCCTATATGCTGCCACTCTTTGTTTGCCATTACGATAATGAAGGGATTTTATTCATTCAAAATTGGTAGCCAACCAGCTGATATACTGTCTTACGATAAGTGAGTTTTAACTGATATGCTTTCTCTTTTAATCACTTATAGCAGTGATTAGTAATGATATTTGAACTGAAAATATGAAATGTTCAATAGGATATAATTTTTTAACTGCATTTACTTGGGTGACCAGTGTTTCAAATAAAACATGTTTCAAAATTTTAAATTCTGAGATGCATGACAATTTGCATTCCAAAAGCATCCCTTTCCAAAGTGCCAAAATATTGGAAAACTGTAGAATTACTATTTGTCCAAATTATGCTACCCATTGTTCCTAGAATATGAAGCTGCTTTTTTCTCTGCTAAACATCTATAACTCAATGCCTTTAATTGTAGGAAGACAGAGGAAAATTGGGCTTGTTTGTGACAATGATTTTAATGCTTGCTTTGCTTTTTCTTTTGTCTCTCAAGATCATGGCATAATGTTTACTGTGTTATTAACAACCAAGAAATGGGTTTCTACAAAGATGCAAAAGCAGCGTCCTCAGGCATTCCATACCACAGTGAGGTCCCTGTGAGCCTGAAAGAAGCAGTATGTGAAGTGGCAGTGGAGTACAAGAAGAGGAAGCACGTATTCAAGTTAAGGTAAAAATCTTTATTTCTATGACAAAAGATTAAGCGAAGCAGTTACTTCCAGCCTACATTCATATATTCAGTCTAAAAATCTTTTATCTTCCAAAGTTTAATGTACTTGGTTAAACTGAACGTTATGATATTCATTGTGTGCATATCTCAGATCAGGATGCTGGAGGTTCCTCCATCACACAATAGCAAGAATATATTGTATATGTTTGTGAAGACTGTGAATTTTGCAGATGGTACATGCATCTGTGAGTCTAGCCTAGTGATTGCAAACCTTTTTTGGCTGTCATGCCAAAAGCGGGGGGGGGGGGTCACAGGGGGATTGTGCGCTGGCGTGCCACACCCATAATGCTATGCTTTTGATCCCCCCAGCACATGTATGAGCGTGATGAGCAATACCCCCCCCTCTTGCTTTTGGCATGTTTTTTTCTATAAAGCCTCTGGAGCCTGGGAAGGGCGAAAACAGCCTCCCCCCGCCCTTCAGAGGCCTCAGGAGCTTCCCTGAACCCCCTGGAGGGTGAAAAACGGATCTACAGGGAACCCGGAAGTTTGGGAATGGTGACTTCCAGTTTGTCTGTAGGGCCGTTTTTCGCCTTCCGGGGCCTTCAGGAAGCTTCCCTGAAGGCACTGGAGGGTGAAAAACGGCCCAATGGCCAAACCAGAAGTGGCTTCCAGTTTGTCCATAGGAATGTTTTTCACCCCCCAGAACCTTCAGGGAAGCCTCCTGAAGGCTCTGGAGGGCGAAAAACGGTCCTAAGAGCAAACCGGAAGTCCATTCCCGAGCTTCCAGTTTGCTGGTAGGGCTGGTTTTTTGCGTCTTGGAGGCTTCCGGGAAGCCTCCAGAGGGCGAAAAACAGCCTCAAAAGAAGGCCAAAATCAGCTAACAAGGCAACGCCTTGTGTGCCCTGACAAATGGCTCCACGTGCCACCTGTGGCACGCATGCCATAGGTTCGCCATCATGGGTCTAGCCTATTGATACAAGAACAAGGTCCAGATCTCGTATAACTCTTGTTTTGATAACAGAAACATTTGCTCTATTCAAATGTGAATTTATTCTGAACTACAGGTTAACTGATGGCAATGAATACCTTTTCCAAGCCAAAGATGAAGTAAGTATTTTCATTTCATTCATTCCTTTTTAAAAAAAAATAAAGGTGTAGCCAATATTTTGTTTCTCTATGCAGGTGTTCTCAAACTGTAGGTTCATTTCCCCTGGGTTTTGTGACTAGGAAGACACAAAGTTTGTTATGGGAAAGCCCAGAGAATTCTGCATTTGGTGAAAATTTAGTGCTGCTCTGCCCAGACAAATCAGTTTCAAGCAGTCTGAGGTCATTGGCAAACCTCTCAGCTTATGCAGGCATTTTAAAATTTGCAATCCTACAATAAAAACCAAATTATTGCCAGAAATAAGTCCTCTGCCTGGATAAATCTGGGAACAGAGGAAGCCTGGAAATGAACAGTGCTCATCAGGTTAGAGCCAGGGCCTTTTACAGAACTGAGCAGCCATGAATTGCTCTTGTCCAGAAAGGTAAGCAAGTCATACATCAGATCATCCCAAAGCTGTCCCTACATGCAAAAGCTATCCTGTGTTAAGTTAAAGGAAGTGCAAGCCTCTAGGGATGACTGCTCTGCCATCTTGAGCAGTTGCCTCTGGGCTTTTAGTTCATCCCAGTTGCAAATATAGCCATAGCTATAGCTATCTGTTTGACATGACATGTTCAGAAGCTAGAAAAAGGAGCATGTGTGAAAAACTGCACCACATGGCTGCAGAAAGCAGCCTGTTGGGGTTTATCCCTAGGCAAAGCCCACGATCAAGTTAATTGCAGTTTCTCCATTGAACAAACTCCCAGCTATGCTAGCAGCTTTGAAATTATGAGAGGGTTTCTCCTCAAGCTGGAGACTACCTCGGAGTGGTGTTAACTTCAGTTCCCTCTCCACCAACAATGGAGGCATGTACAGTAAATCCAGTGTGGGAATTGAGAGACTAAACTACAGCCAGTTAGATGTACCAGCTGAGAGGGGAAGTCAGTTTTCTGCCAGGCTCCCTTTGACTTGGCAGAGGAGAACTCCAAACCAAGCTGTCTTGGCTGCAGCTCAGATCCTGAGATGGGGAATTCTTCCTGAGCCTGAGCTTTGCTCAGCAGAATTAGCTTTTTAGTTTGCCCTGCCAGCAGTGCAGAGGGAAGTCATCAGGCTGACCTGGGAATAAAAGGGGGGGAGGGGGGGAGAGGAAGCAGTGGTTCAGGATGCAAAAAAGGAAAACTATTTAGAAGGTGGATGCATCATTGTAACGTCAGTAAGATAATTCTGCAATAGAGCTACCAGGAAAGATGTGTTTGCTATTTCTGGTTGTACCCAAAAAAAAAAAAAAAAAAAAAGGCCAAGGATCTTATGGGGACTTGGAAGCAGTAAGGCCACTCCTCTGCAAACTGAGTTAAGATTCCTAGAAAACTTGTTAACCTGAACATTTATTTTAAGGAGGAAATGAACACATGGATCCAGGCCATCACATCTGCCATCTCCTCAGACAAAATTGAGTTGTCCACAAGCACACAGAGCACCCCAGCTTCAAACCGTGCCCAGACCTTGCCAGCCAGCGTGACAGTAACCAGTGAGTCTAGTCCTGGCAAACGGGAGAAAGACAAAGAGAAGAGGTTCAGCCTTTTTGGAAAAAAGAAGTGAACTCCTTGCTTATTTGTCCACGCTGCACTTCTCTGATCGTTCCAGTGGAATTCCAGCATGCAAGCTCAGAACCAATACATTACTCTCCGTGCCTAATGTTCCTCAATATGATTTAATTTTTTTTATTTATACAGCATTTTTTTAAAAAAAACATACTCAAAAAATTCTAAAGTTATAAATACCTGAGGTGCATTGGGCAACTGTTGAGTAAGAGAACCACATTTTCCTTTTTTTTTTTCTTAAAGTGAAGTTAATATAGATTAGGCTTTAGTATTGAAACCGTTCCTCAATTTTTTGAGGCTGTCTTCAAAAAAAATAAAAATACTCCTACTTTGTGTTATTGGTATGCAAGGCAGCAGAGCTAATAAAGTTCACTTGCCCCTTGGAGACAATTTGCTGGTTTTAGTTTTCACTTCCATCTGAGACGGTTGCGCTGAGTCTTCACTCCTTGATTCTTCCCACTGCGAATCTAATGGTAGTGTATTCTCTTTACCCTAATAGAGTGCAGCTTGGCATTAACTTACCAGTCAATACCATTTGTATACAGGCATCTGGCTATTATTAACACGATTGTGACGCTTCCTTGCCCCCCTCCCCACCTCCCCACCCGCATCTGGCAATGACAGTTAAGAATGTTGAACCAGAAGGACTTCACATACTGATAATGGTTTTAAATAATCTGTAATTTTTTTTTTGCTGAAATACATTATATTGTACGTTTCAGATAATTCTAGTAAAAGTATAAGACTAGATGTATAATTAAAAAAAAACTTTTAAAATCATTGACTAAGTGTAAAAGTGGAATTAAAGCATTTACTGGAAAAAGTAATGTTATTCCAATGGTTAACTTGCTTGTCAGCTGCTGCACTGTGTTATAATTTTGCTCCATTACCTTTGCTCTTTGATACATAGTGTGCATTTCTCTGTCACCTGTAACTATTGTAATGAACAATTTTCATCTTACTACACAATCGAAAAAAATTACATTTAATAGGAATGAATTCTCAATGACTGGGCCTGTAGACAGGATAGTACTGGAACTGGCTTTCGGTTATATGGAACTGTACCTCTAGACTTTTACCCTATCTGTTAAATATATGCTATGTCATTAAATGCTTTTAAAACTAACAGATATATGCTGGGTTTTTTCTTGTTATTTGAAAAATAAATTGTACTATCAATAATACCATCTTCAGAATGAAGAAGTAACTTTTTGATATCTGTTTGCAATAGTCCTTTTGCAAGGGTCCTGAGCTGCTGCTGACTTACTCTGTCTTGTGAATCACTTGTCCGCTTTCCCGAATACCTGGTATCTTTCTATTTTATTTTATTTTTTTAATCAGGCTTTCCAACAGCTTGAGTAGCCAACTTCTCAAAAAGTTCCCTAGATCATGCTATCATTGGGGTTCCTAATTTCCCTTTCCAACAGGGGAAAGTCTAATCTTGAGGTCAGCTGCAAGGCTAAGAAGGGATCCCTAACTGACAAACCTTATCAACTAAGACACAATAACAGTAAATAAGTGATTGTTTTATTGAAGAGCAGTAAAAATAATAGAAGATTGATAGCAATAGCAACTGGCTTCCGTACATGTCCTTGAAAACTCCACAAAAAATCCTATAATTATAACTGAGTTGCTAACCAACATATCCCCTTCCCATGATGTGTGTAACTGCATATTATGTCTGATTCAAAGCCTTAGTCACTTTGGACACAGCTGCTGCTGGCATGCTGCAAAGTTCTCCAGAAAAGAGGATCTTCCTTGTTGCTGTAATTATTGGAGGCTATGCTGTGCAAGTACAGTAACATTTGAAAGTATATTTCACCTCCAAAGCATCTTTCTACTGCATATTTTGGAGAAACACGCAGTGATCACCAGCAAACTAGTTTCTGATTATAGATACTTGGGTATTATGAATAAGTGCTGCTACCTATGCATCTTCCTGCAAACTTGATTTTGGATTTGCATCTCAAATTAGGTGAGATAATGTACAGTGACAGCTTGTTTTAATTGACTATTTGGGGAAAATGGATATGGTATACACAGATCTCCATAAGACAAACACTGTTATTGCTCAATTTGTTTCATTTGTGTGATATCATTAAACAAATGTCATTATACATTATACAAATGGAACTGACACAAAAATTACTGTGTTTCCCTGAAAATACAACCTGTCCTGAAACTAAAGCCTTGCCACATTTTTTGTGTGGGCAAAAATAAGCCCATCCCTGAAAATAAACCTCCTGGACAACCCCCCCGCCTCCGGCCAGGCAGAACACCACTCACCGACATAGCGGTATCCTGAAGGCGCCAAGCCGCAGGAGCCAGGGGGGGAGAAATGCACTCACATTGCTTGCTGCTTTCAGGATACCACTAGGTTGGGGAGTGGCGTTCTGCCTGGCCGGAGGGGGGAGTTGCCCAGCTCTTCCTGCAGCTGCAGCCACCATGCTCTGAGCATAACGTCTTCTCTGGTTCCAAACTCCCAAATTTGGCTGCCGAGTCTTCCAGCAGCGGCCACTCTAGGAATGTGCTCTATGATTGTGGGCTGGTTGCTGGAGGACTGTAAGAGAGTCTTCTGGACAGAGAATCTTCCAGCAGCCAGCCCACAACAATAGAGCGCCCTCCTAGAGCTGCCGCTGCTGGAAGACTCGGCAGCCAAATTTGGGAGTTTGGAACCGGAGAAGAAGACATGCTCAGAGCGCGTCGGAAACTGCTGCAGGGAGAGCTGGGCCTTGACATGTTGAGGCTAGGAGGCATGCCTGCTGGGGGTGCAACAGGCACTCGCGCAACCCCCTTCAGCCCAGCAGAGCTCCATGCACTGACCTAAGAGGTATCCCTAACGTGCCAAGCTGTGGGAGCTGGGGAGTGGGCAGAGCACCACGTGGCTTGGTGCCTTAGGGATACCCCCTAGGTCAGTGAATGGTGCTTGCCCGGCTGGAGAGGGGGTTTGCCGGGCGGTTGCTCGTGAGCTTGGTCACCTCATGGCTGCTTTACTGAGGCTGTGCCCGGCTCTTCGGGAGCCAGTTTGCAAGGGAGCAGCCGCCCGGCAACCCCAAAACAATATATAATAATATATATAAGCCCAAGGCCATATTTTGTAAGTAAAAAGAAAATAAGACTGTCGTATTTTCGGGGAAACATGGTATACAAATGACAAATCATTTGTATCATTACACAAATTATGTAAAATTTTATAGAAGGGTAGTCTGTTGTCTATGGAATTTACTGCATTGAGATCTACCAGGTTGATATTTCACTGTGAAGATTGGAAAGTGCTCTTCTCCCTGTAAGAGGTACAGTGGAATTCCTCTATTGCCAGGAAGATTAATGGATATATTAGGATGACAGGTGTTCACTAACACCCCAACCCCCGGTCGATGGATGAGCACGAGTCTGTGAAATGCTAGCAACTGGGCTGCCCAAACAAGCAAAGCCCCATCCACAGGATGCAATAGTACATAAAACCACACCCCTTCCTGTCCATAGAAAAACCTTTCTCCAAGGAACCGATCCCTGATGTTCAAAAGGTTGGGGGCCGCTGCACTAACAAGAGTATATACTTGCTTAAGGCTGTCACTCTGTATTGGAGAAGCCTAACTTTAATGTGGGAGATTAAATTTACACTATTATTATTAGTAAAATTAATAACTTTTTGTTGCTAAGGAATCAAAACTTTTTATCAATAAAAGTTCAGCCAAGATAAATTTTCAAAACATAAAGGGAAGACTTTTAAATGAACTTCAGTGCATGATAACCACATAAGTGAGTGGCTTACCATTGCTTTCTTCAAGAATTTTTCCCCCCAACATCACAATCTAGATTACAATTCTGCTATATTCCTAAAGTTATCTGACCCTACTCAGGTCATGCAATACATTGAGCTATAAATAAGGTATAAACAAATTAGTATACAGTGTATGTAATACTGTGAATTCAGCCATTGTAGTTTGTAGACTAATGGAGTTTGGTGCCTCTGGTAAACAAAGGCAACTGAAACTTAGTAACTTGTGGTTAAAGAAACAATATGTTGAAGTGTAAACATACTCACTTTTTCATTTCTGATAGTAGAGTGGAAGAAGATCAAATATTTGCAGCAGCGTGTTTGGAAATGTGGGTTTCCACCCAACAACAGTGACTATGGAATGTTTCACACTAATTTTATCTCCAGTTGCAACTACCCTTGTTGTTCCTGAGGAGACACAATCTTCTTTTTCTTCAGAGGACAGTATTTAGATATCATGCTCCCTTTTTGAGCAAAATACCCCATTATTTCTCTCAACATCATATTGGCCTTAGGGGGTCTAAGGAACAGATGTTATACTGCAGGCAATAACAATTTCTTTCTAAGACAGATTGCAAGTAGGGAAGTGGGGACATAAAATTTGTCTGAACCAAAAAGCAGGAAAATAAAAATAAAACATCCTTCCACATTCAATATGATTCTGATGTAGTTCATTATCTTTCCTGTTGCAGTTATCTTTGGTTAGCTAGAAAGTCATTTTAAATCCTGAACATTTAACATATCATATAGTTTCTCTGACATTGGGGAAAGATTTTTCCTGCGTGCCTTATTGGTGATTTCTTCCCAGAGATTTCTATATTAGTTAGTTGCAGTGATGGAATTTACTCTGCACTGCAGTAATATGGGCTGGGTATGGAGAAGTGTTGGCTGATTAGATTTATTAGAAGTGCCTTTTTTCATATTTAGATTTTAAAGTTACAGTAGTGCAGAAGCAGAGATGTGACAGAAAATCTGGTGCTCAAATTAATTTTGGCCACAGATTTTGGCAGCTATTTTCACCTCTTCTATCAGCAAAATTATACTGGTGCAGAACTTGAGTTTCTGCCAGATTAGTTAGCACATGACAATATTAAACCCTAAGGCCCCCGTAGAAGTGCTCAGGGAACCATAAAAATATTTTTGAACCCAAACTTGATACTCCTCACAGAGACTAAATACTTCATTCTCTGATAAAGTAACTACTTGATTTCTACAGATAAAATAGTATTATATAAACAACCTTTGTCAGATTACTGGTCGCTTTCACAGAAAAAGATGTACCGGTAACTGTTTCACATTCCTACCCATAATCATTGACTAAGAAAAAACACTGAATAAATAGCAACACCTTTTGTATTTTGCATCTTCCACTGTTATTCTGGAGCATTACCAAAACAGGAAAAAAAATTGTAAAGACAAAGCAACGTTGCTTCAAAAGGTTTGTTACTGTTTATAGAAAATGTAACCTTAGCAACAACCAATCTCAAAAGGTTTTACCATAAGATCTGTATGGAACAGGGTTCCCATACCTGGATTGCAAAACTCCTGATCACCACTAAATGTAGCTAAGATACAGCAACTCTGAATTGCAATCTAGTCATTATTTGGATTTTTGCAGCACAGATAAAGGTAAAGGTTCCCCTCGCACATTATTGCTAGTCATTCACAGCTCTTGGAGGCAGTGTTCATTTCCCTTTCAAAGCCAAAGAGCCAGTACTGTCTGAAGCTGTCTCCGTGGTCATGTGGCCGGCATGACTAAACACCAAAGGCACATGGAACGCTGTTACCTTCCCACCAAAGGTGGTCCCTATTTTTCTACTTGCATTTTTACATGCTTTTGAACTGCTAGTTGGCAGAAGCTGGGATAAGTAATGGAAGCTCACTTCATTATGTGGTGCTAGGGATTCAAACCGCCGAACTGCCGACCTTTCTGATTGACAAGCTCAGCATCTTAGTCACTGACCCACAGATATAGGGACCTTAATATTGGGAGTGATCAGGCCTTTAATTTTCATATTACAGAAGCCTCCTAATTTAGAAGGCTAATGTGGAAATTCATCAGTACTATATATTTAATTTGCGAACCTCTTATATCCATGCCTAAAGTCTTATGAAATTAGATCACAACAAATCATTACAGTAATAAAATATTGGTTCATCTGACAAGCATATAAAACTGGCATGCATCTGAATACAAAGGTATAGAATTGTGCTGAAGTTAATTCATTAACCCAACTAAATTTCTTTTGAATGCACTGACAATGATTTTGAAACTGGAAATTTGACTTGGAAATACAATGTGTATACTTATTGCACCCCAAATATTTGTTTACTCAAAAACAAGATCCATGCAAATTGTAACTTCATTACCCCTGAAGAATCTGTAGTTAATTAACTGAATATGCCCAAGCATGTATCCATGCTTCTGCAGTTATGATGGTTTATGTTCAGAGTTCTTGGCAATTTTTGGTCCCAAGAACCAAATCACTTGTAATATGTTATCTTTCTTGGATTAAAAAAAAAACACTTTGTATATCTGTTATCATATGTGGAAACAGCATTCTTTACTCAAATTTGAATATATTTATGTCTGATACATAGCACAAACATCAGTCACTGGGCACATAAAGAACTGTATTCTTGTGTATCTATTCTAAAAATGTTATTTTTAGTAACACTCAAAGCACAAGCTCAAAGCATTCATAAAGTGACAGGAATTAAGGTTGCAGTCTTGCATACACTAAACTGAGATTACATGCATTCCTGTTAAATTGAAAGGTGTAGGATTGCATCATAAATCTGCTGCAATCTGAAGGTTATTTACTGGAGTAAATTCCATTTAACACCGGTAATGCAAACATACTAAATGCAAAACACTGTAGAACCCTTAAATACGTTTATTTATTTGATTTGTTAATCGTTTACAAGATAATAGGTATAAGAATAAACATGAGTATGAATGAAATGGGTACGAATAAATGGGGACAGTAGGGCAGGGATGGTGCGCTTATGCACGCCCCTTACAGACCTCTTAGGAATGGGGCGAGGTCCATTGTAGACAGTTTAAGGTTAAAGTTTTGAGGATTTATTTACATTTTTTAATTTATTTATATTCTTTATTTACACAAGAACTGCAAAACAGGTTTCTAAACAAGGATATCTATTAAGGATAAATTGTAAAGGAAACTCAAACATTTCTAGTTGTGGCATATATAGGAAGATGATGTAAAACAGAAAAATATACTTGCTTGCAAAAGAAATTGGAGAGACAGTAGTTTTGATGTTTGTTTTGTTGCAAATCCCTGCCTATAGTTATCAAACTGAGAGAATGAAGAGGAAATGAATATTGGTTTTCTAAGGATTCAATTAATAATACAATAATAATGACAAATGTAAGCAAAGTTTGATGGCAGATTTCCCCCCAAAGCAAAGATGAACCATTGAGGGTACTAGATACATCTAATCTAATGAAGAGGAGAACTAAGGGTGACATGATAGCAGTCTTCCAGTATTTGAGGGGCTGTCACAGAGAAGAGGGCGCTGGACCTATTCTCCAAAATACCTGAAGGCAAGACAAAAAGTAACGGGTGGAAGATCATTAAAAAAGAGCCAACTTAGAACTAAGGAGAAATTTCCTTACAGTGAGAACAATCAGAGGAATGGCTTGCCTTCAGAATGTCCCAAAAGTGCTTTTTGGATGTTCTGGTTTTTCTTTGAAGACATTTAGCTTCTCATCCAAGAAACTTCTTCAGCTTAGACAGGAATGGAAGGATTTATACCAGTGATGAAATTCAAAAATTTTTACTACCAGGTTTGTGGGCATGGTAGGGGAAGGATACTACAAAATCTCCATTCCCACCCCACTCTGGGGCCAGCCAGAGGTAGTATTTGCCAGTTGCCTGTACTACTCAAAATTTCCCCTACTGATTCTCCAGAACCGGTCAGAACCTGCTGAATTTCACTCCTGATATATACTCCTTGTGGACAGCTGTTGATTTGCATTTTTTGCAAGTTGTTAAGGCGACCTGGAGGTTTATCTGTGTGTCAGGTCACCTGAGTAGACACTTGCCTGCAAATGTTGCGGGTGCTCCAACACTGGAGGTTTTCAAGAAGAGATAGTCTGGAATATTAGAAATTATCCTGCTCAACCAGGGGATTAGATTAGAAGACTTCCAAAGTCCCTTTTAACCCTGTTACTCTATGTTCTGTAGTCTTGCTTGCACCTTACATAATACCTGGTTATAATTTTATTAAAGGCTAAATAAAACCTGGTTGCAAAATCCAGGTCAAACATTAGATGGCAGCAAAACGATATAGAAACTGGTGGTGATGCAATTTAATAGTTGTCCAGATTTGTGAGCTCGTATCCGCTCGGCTTTGAATCTCTGAGCTTTTGAATCCCTCGCTGATTACCAAGTCATTCTCATGAGAAGCGCCTGAAGCCACCTTCATAGAGCGTCTCCGAAGCAACAGCGGAAAGAAGGCGGGTAAAAGCCGGCTGGGCGCGCATAACATCCCAGGGGCTATAAGTTCCTCTGAGGCTCCTTAATGCAAGGGAATTAAACTACCACTCCCATGAGCCTCTATCCTAATCGATTTGAAGGAGGCGGGACCTTCAAGTCGCGGGGTTTCCAAGGGAATTTACCAGATGCTGGTGGAGCGATGACGCAGCTTTGCTTTCTTTGCCCATCCCGTCGAATGATGAGGTGATTTCATGCCAAGGCTGCCTAGGAGACGTGCCGCTGCGAGCAGGGCGGGGAAGAACAGCAATGGGTTGGGGAGAAGTTGAGGAGGAGGAGGAGGAGGAGGTGGGAGTACGGCTCACTCGCCTTGTGGTGCAGTCGCTTGCTTGCCTGCCTGCCTGCCTGCCCGCTTTCCTGCCTGCCTCCCTCCCTCCTCCTTGTCAGGATTCCTGGTTCATAGCCGTTGCTCCTGCTCTTGACAGGTGACTGTCAAATCACGGTCCGTGGGGTGGTTGCTCGGGGGAACCCGCCTCGGGTTGATAATGTTAATAATAGTGGCAGGGATAATTAATCTGCCATGTTATTGTCGGCAATGCAAAGGTTGCTTTGCGCAGCAGTCGTACAAAATTGCTCGAAGTCCTTTTCCCTACTTCTGTGGAAAGGCGCTATGATTTTAAAAGCAATTCTAGATTATTCAGAACTAAACCGTTGTGCAGGGAAAGAAGTGGCCATACCCGGGGAGCTAATTTGGCGAGTCAGAAGTGGGGGTGGGTGGGTGCTAGCAAACCATCGGGAATATGAATTTATTATCACTATTTTCATTGCTAGGGAAGGGGAGAGATGCTAGCGCCTTGACAGCAAGGGTGATGTGGACAGTGATGGGGGAAGGGTATTATTTGCTTTGCTATTCTGCATGCTGTTGCAAAAGGGTTACTCCGAAGTCCCTCTCAGTTTAGTGAATCTTACTCCCAAGCAAATATATAACGGGAGGAAGACAGAGCATACATATACAAAAACTTGGTATGGAATGGGGAATTTGACAGACATTTTTTCTCCTTTTCATAATATCTGGCATAGACCAACTCTAAACAACAAGACTAGAGAAAATCCCCCTTCGCACTGTATTTAGTTTGTGAAACTGGAAAAAAATGATTATGATCACTAGCTCAGACAGCTTTCAGAGAAGATTACTCTTTTCCATAATGAAGATTTTTTTTTTAAATCAGACCAGATACTAGAGAGCTGCAGCTGGGAAGAGCTATTTGCTTTCCTGCTCTGCTTCTGGGCTTCCTGGAGAGCATGAAACCAGTAGCCTCTCTCCTGTGCAAAGCTGAGAGGAGATTCTGCCTCTGGGGTTTTGTTAGATTTCACACAAAGGAAAAAAAAAGGATTTTGAGCAAGGATTTGACTAGGATAAGTATGGAGTAATCTTTATCTGTGAGTATTCCAGTTTCATGGATGCCTAGATTTTGCCATTTATTCCATTTTAGTGGGCAAGCAGTTGATTCAGGAATTGACAAAAGATTGGAAAAAAAAACCCAGCTCTTTTTTACAAATTGAATTTCTGCTCAAAAGCTAGGCGTGACACCACCACCCATCACCCCAAAACCAGAAGCCTTACCCTCTAGACAGGGTAATGTTAGAATATAATCAGACTAAACAATTTCACATTAAATTCACACAATATTTATTGATTCCTCTCAAGCTTCAATTACAGTATTAGAGTTCAATCTTCAGACTATGGCAGTAATGCAATTATCATTCAGAGACTTTTAAAATTATTTCACATGCATTAGTTTATCAAATTTATTTCATCAGTCTTGAAAAGATATTCAGTACTGTTATTCCTGCATACTAGATTGATGTAAAGGAAGTTGTGAAGGGCCATTGCTCTCCTTAAGGCCATTGGATAATTTCATGATTAAAATTATATTTGAATGGAACACTTTGTTTTGCAAATAATTTTATTGGAAACCATGCTACTTGGACCTTCATCCTATTCATAAAACAAAACACATTAATCCAAATTGATTTATTTAGTATAGGATTGTGTTGACTATGAATAATAAAGACAAAAGCCTCTGAGCATATGCAGACTATCTGCTCATGATCACTGTATTTTCTTGTTGCAATTTGTCTCACTTTTCTACATGGAAAGATTTCAAGGAGTAAAAGAAAAGACTGCCAAAGCACTTTAAGCAATAAAAAATTAAATTGCAGTATTGAAGAGTTGAGTTTATCTCCCTCCTATAACAATTAGTTACAATCTAAAGAGGAATCCTAAGCTATATTTTATCTTGTGGAGCTACAGGAGACCAAATATCTGAGTTTAATTATGCATTGTTGTAGTCTATTTTGCAATTATCCAGAACATAAAATATATCATTGAACTATATGACAGTTCTCTGAAATGTATATTCAGCTTGTAAATAAGTCTAGCAGCTTTTGTACACATTTACTGAAAATGAAGTCTTGTTGAACTCACAAGAACTTACCCAACATTTATAAGTTACAACCAGAGTCAAAAAGTATCCAAATTTTCATCCTTTGTATAAAGTATGGCACTTTTATAATTGCATTAAAATATATAAAACAACCAAAAGGAGTTTTTAGACTGAAATCTGTGACAAACTCATAACTTTCACTCTGGGACTGATGTCTGTTACAGACATACTTCGTGTTACTATAAAATAGAGTCTTGGCATTGAGGCAACCTGTTTTTGATATGTTGCCAGAGTATAACATCACTACTATTCCTCAGAAACTCCCAAAGGGATTGTTCGTTTCACTGTGAAATTCAATCAAATTACCTTGACTTCCCTCTAAAAGCAGGAAATTATTAAGCTCTTTTTTCCCCTGTGGTTAAAAAATATTTAAGAGAGGGTTCTCATCCAACTGCCTGTTACTCTATTATGTCTGCCCAATGTTAAATAAGTGATCCTGTGTTTCTCAGATTTGGGGACTCAAGTTTCTTCTCTATGGGAGTTTAATTGGTTGCTTCTTTGTTGTATAATTTGTAGCTAACCTCTGTTAAAAATGTTTGATATTCATTACAGACCATTACTTAAAAGTTATATATTAAAGTGAACAAAGACTTTTCTTACTTCAAAAGAAAAGTAGCATTTAGCTCCACACACTGAACTGCCCATTATTATTATTATTATTATTATTATTATTATTATTATTATTTACTTTCACACTGGAATAGAGAATCAGAAGGACAGAGGGCAGTAGTGACGCAGTTGGTGAAAATTTGTAATAGGCGGTGCATCTTACAGAGATGCCCATGCAGAATTGTGTGTGCTGTCCTGGATTCCCCCCATCCTCCAATATCACTCTCCTTTTGTCCTTTGATACAAATAATGAGTTTGCGAGTTATCATTTTATTGGTAGAGTGGATGTATGGGAACCACAGTAAAATGAGAAAAAAATTACCTCCTGTTGTGAAGAGAATGGGAAAAGCAAAATACTATACTGTTTGATTTATAATGCATATCCTTGCAAAGATTAATATACCACCTTTATTTGAAAAGTAACCATTTCATTGCTTTTAAATTGTTCTTTAATACTTCCTATTACTATATTTATGTATTTATGTGCATTTATTTTGTACAATTCAAGGCTTCCTTCCTCCTATTTTCTCCATAACAACAATCCTGTAAGGTGCATGATCTGAGAGAAACTCAGTCTCAGCTTTCATGCCTATGATTGATTGATTATGTGCCATCGAGTTATTTTCAGCTCTTAGTGACCAATAGGTAAATCTCCAATTTCATGCCTAAGGGAAGAATAAAACTCACCATTTCCAGTTTATAATCCAGCATTTCAGCCACTACACCAAATTAGCTGTTACCTTTCAGACTACAGTATTTTTAAAATAGTAAACTATAATACAAAAGTATGTAGATATCATATATACATAAAAACATCTTTCTTTTTCCTTACAGAAATATCTTGCCTTTACACTTAGTTGCAAATCTGTAGAAGACTACTTTCTTCATTACCCAGCCACAGAATGTGCGGAGATATTTTTTTTAAAGCTATTTTTCATGTCAGCTGCACTTTTTCCACAGTTAAGAACTATAACCATGTTTGAAAGGCAGTGACCTACTCTTTTCAAGAAACTTAAAAGGCATAATGATATCCACAGCACCTGTATTCTGCACTTGATGCAGAGAGGCTCATGCCTTCCACTGTATTTGACTTGGAATTTGCCTCAATGCGTGTGCTCCCCCCTCCAAGTTATCTGGCTTGCAAAACTGGGAAAGCAGCAACGGCTGCTCATCTTTGGCAGTAGAAGATTATGGTGGCGGCTCAGCACTAGGAATCCAGCAGCAGCAGAGCAAGACTCGGGATGCATTTTCACTAAAAATCCTCAGCATTAGGAAGGGCAGCTGAATGATTTGGCAGCTGAGCAAAAATTGAGATCATTTATAACAAGGAAGCAGGAAAAGCAAGAACGTGGGGCTGGGGGCAATAGCTCCAGTTTTTTTCTGTGCTTTTAGGGAGGGAGGTTGTCATGGCAGATCGGACTGCTCCTAGATGCCAGCTCCATCTGGAGTGGGTATATGGGTATAGGGGTCATCAGTGCCGCAACAACCTGTACTACACAGCAGGCAAAGAAGTGGTTTACTTTGTGGCTGGAGTCGGCGTGGTTTATAACACCAGAGAGCATACACAGAAATTTTTCCTGGGGCACAATGATGACATTATCAGGTAAGAAATGGGTGCAGTGAGGAGGGAATGTTTGATTAAACAGCTCTCCCCAACTTCACACGACTTAGCATACCTCTTGCATTTTTTAAAAATGAGTATGTCAAAATATGTATACACTGAGTGTTGAATGTGCTTGGGTGCTCCTTAATTTTTTATTTTTGTGTATTTATGACCCAAGATTTTGAAAGAAATTGTATCTTAAATCTCAAGTCTGGAGCTCATTCTTTGAAAAACTAAGGCAGTTTTTCAGATAGCTCATTATTATCTTCGTTATTGTCCCAATTGTAATAGCTAAAACCTAAATAGGGTATATGTATGGAAGATGTAAGTTACATATGATATATAGTAGCTGTAACATCTGGTATTCCAGTCAAAGCAGTTTTTACTCTGATCCTATAATTTCAATATGGGTATAGTGTTTATGTTTCCATACTGATTATCTTTACTACAAAGTGCCACTTGTTTTCAGCCATGTTCATGATTCTGATATCAGTTGCATTTTGAATGGAAGAGGAACTTATAATGTGATGCTGTACATATTGACTGAGAAGTAAATACTATTGGGTTCAGTAGAATTTACTTCCAGAAAAGTGGCTACAGTATTATAGCCACAATATCAGACAGCAGAAACATAACATACCTTTTTGTTTGTTTGTTTGTTTAAAGATGAAATATATACAAAAGGGAACTTTCCAGATTACCTGTTTTCTGTCTGAAACAGAAATCTTTATGATACTTTTCATTTATTTTGAAATAGAAATTATTCTGAAACTGGCTGCTGTGTTTTATAAAAGTAATATCAAAAACAGGATCATTTTTTTTTCAATTTGCTAGTTTATGATGCTTAAATATTATATGTTAGGTAATTATACTATTATAATTTGGATCTGTCCTTTGGATCATCCTGTATTCTTTTTAATTCACCTGTGCTAGGGTGTGTTCTATGCAGCCAAAATTATGAATACTAAGGCTGATTGGCATAATTAATTTGGAATCTGATTTCTACTTTTTATTTAGGAAAATTGTTCAGTTGTGCCATCCTGACTAAGTTTTATATTGATTCCTGTCCACCAGAAATAGTGCTAATTTTACCTCAATTTTTGATTAAAATTAATATCCTGTCTTCAGTATCTCTATGCTACCACCCTCTGCAAATCTATCATATAATATTTAATTTATAAAAACATGTGTATGATATGATTTTATTTGCAACATATATTTTTTCCTAAATATGTTTGGTGAAATATAACTTCAAATGCTGGAAATCTTATTGGGGAATATGATACTTTGTGTACATTTGTTCTAACCGTGGGGTAATATTTTTTTGTTGTTCAAAAACAGTTTCTCCTACCTTTATATGTAATTCAATCATCAGGATATTTACTTGGATGTAGGTTATATATATAATATATTCAGTTAAGCCAGATCAGGTTTGATTTCTTTTCAGCCAAAAAATGGAATCTAATGTTTAATTGCAATTAGTCTAAATTAGTTTATTCTGAAATAGTTATTTGTGCCTTACCAAAAGGGAATGGGTAGTGTACAAACCTGAAGTTACTGCTACTACTTCTGTAATAATACATCATGGTTTTCATGTTGGCTAAATAAAAACACTAGTAAATTTTAACTCCTCTTTCTAGCACAGTGCATAATTATATTTATGTTTAATGGTCAGGTGATTGCTTCCCCCTCATCCCCCCATGATCAGATGATTGCATTTTGGGCACTTGGTAACCGGTCAGCATTTACAGAGATTTGCAACATCCTTTGACCATGATTTATGACATTTTTGCTGGATTTACGACACTTTACTTACAGAAATCACTCTTCATGAACGATGGGCTTGCTTAATGATGGCTCCATTTGCTTAACTACCACCACAAAAGTCATAAAACCAGACAGTCATGTGATGACTTAATTGTTAATGACTGTAATTGCAGGCCCAATTACAGAATAGGTTGAGGACTACCAGTAGTGGCTTTTCAAAAGTAAAGATTTAAATGTGCTTTTAAATGTGCTTTTGTCTGCTCCCTGTTCAGGTGCTAAGACCAATATGATTAAAATTATGCAGAAGGAAAGTATAATCTATGGATGTTTAGCTAGCTTTCTATCATGTACAGGTGCATTCAGAAAGTATTCAGACCTCCTTCAATTTTGTCAATTTTTGTATGCTGCAGCCTGATTCTACAGTTGTTGAAATTCATTTTTTTCTCATTAATCTACACTCAGTACTCCATAACGACAAAGTGAAAACAGAATTTTAGAAATTTCTATAAATTTATTAAAAAGAAAAAAAAACCCTGAAATATCACATTGGCATAAGTATTCAGACCCTTCACTCTGTTGAAGCAACTTTGGCAGCAATTACAGTCTTCAGTCTTTTTGGATATGATGCAACAAGCTTTGCACACCTGGATTGGGGGATTTTCTGCCATTCTTCCTTGCAAATCCTCTCAAACTCCATAAGGTTGGATGGCAATTGTCAATGGACAGCCATTTTCAGATCCTTCCACAAATATACAAAAGGATTCACGTCAGGGCTCTGGCTGGGCCACTCCTGTGTTGTCTTAACTGTGTGCTTAGGATCATTGTCATGTTGGAAAGTAAAACCTTTGGCCCAGTCTGAGGTCCCTGGCACTGGACTGCCAAAACAGAATGGAAACCAGACAGCAGACTTTCCTAGAGTGTGAATGGAATGGTATGAAAGGGAGAAGTGTGCAGTACATGCATATGTATAAAATACAATACAGTATCATACAATAGCAGAGTTAGAAGGGACCTTGGAGGTCTTCTAATCCAACCCCCTGCCTAGGCAGGAAACCCTATATTGTTTCGGACAAATGGCTATCCAACATCTTCTTAAAGACTTCCGGTGTTGGGGCATTCACAACTTCTGGAGGCAAGCTGTTCCACTGATTGATTGTTCTGTCAGGAAATTTCTCCTAAGTTCTAAGTTGCTTCTCTCCTTGATTAGTTTCCACCCATTGCTTCTTGTTCTACCCTCAGATGCTTTTGAGAATAGTTTGACTCCTTCTTCTTTGTGGCAACCCTTGAGATATTGGAACACTGCTATCATGTCTCCCCTAGTCCTTTTCATTAAACTAGACATAACCAGTTCCTGCAACTGTTCTTCATAAGTTTTTGTCTCCAGTCCCCTAATCATCTTTGTTGCTCTTCTCTGCACTCTTTCTAGAGTCTCCACATCTTTTCTACATCGTGGTGACCAAAACTGAATGCAGTATTCCAAATGTGGCCTTACCAAGGCATTATAAAGTTATATTAACACTTCACGTGATCTTGATTCTATCCCTCTGTTTATGTAGTCTAGAACTGTGTTGGGTTTTTGGGCAGCTACTGCACACTGCTGGCTCATATTTAAATGGTTGTCCACTAGAACTCCAAGATCCTTCTCACAGTTACTACTATTGAGCAAGGTACCACCTATACTGTACCTGTGCATTTCGTTTTTGTTGCCTAAGTACAATACAATAGCAGAGATGGAAGGGACCTTGGAGGTCTTCTAGTCCAACACCCTGCCTAGGGAGGAAACCCTATACCGTTCCAGACAAATGGCTATCCAACATCATCTTAAAGACTCCCAGTGTTGGGGTAATGTAGAACCTTACTCTTTTCACCATTGAATTTCATTTTATTAGATAGTGCCCAATGTTCAAGTTTGTCAAGATCCTTCTGTATCTTAAGCCTGTCTTCTGGTGTGTTGGCTATTCCTGCCAGCTTGGTGTCATCTGCAAATTTGATGAGTTCCCCATTTATTCCCTCATCCAAATCATTGATGAAAATGTTGAAGAGTATTGGGCCTAAAACAGAGCCTTGTGGTACTCCACTGCATACTTCCCTCCATGAAGTTCTATTAATGACTACATGTTGAGTGCGGTTGGTCAGCCAGTTACGAATCCACCTGGTGGTGATGCTGTCTAACCCACATTCTTCTACTTTATCTAGTAGTAGGTTATGATCTACCTTATCAAATGCCTTACTGAAGTCCAAGTAAATTATATTGACGGCATTCCTCTGGTCCACTAATTTTGTCACTTTGTCAAAGAATGCAATAAGATTAGTCTGGCATGAACTGTTTTTGACAAACCCATGTTGGCTTTTGGCTATTACTTTGTTTACTTTTAGGTGTTTGCTAATTGGTTGCTTGATTAACTTTTCCAGAATCTTTCCTGGTATTGAGGTCAGGCTGATAGGTCTGTAGCTTCCTGGATCTATTTTTTTTCCTTTTTTGAAGATGGGAACCACATCAGCTCTTCTCTAGTCCTCTGGCAGTTCCCCGGTGCTCCAGGATTTCTGAAAGATATAGCTCAGTAGTTCTGAGATGTCGTCTGCCAGTTCCTTCAGAACCCTAGGGTGTAATCCGTCCTGTCCTGGTGATTTGAACTTGTCTAGGGTAGACAGGTGCTCACTTACCATTTTGTTCCCTATTTCAATTTGTGTTCCTAATCTGATTTTTGTGGTGCTGTTTTTGATAGGTTGGACTGTTTGATCCCTTTGTGTAAAGTCAGATGCAAAAAATGAGTTAAATAGTTCTGCTTTCTCCCTCTTGCTTGTCACCTTCTTGCCACTTTCTCCCAGCAATGGACCAATTGTTTCCTTAACTTTTTTTCTTGTTTTTAACATGTTGGAAGAAGCTTTTTTGTTATTTTTTACTTTTATAGTAAGCCTTTCTTCATTGTGAGCCTTAGCTTTCCTCACTTCATCTTTACAGGCTTGGACTATTTGCTGATATTGTGCCTTAGTTATGTCCCCCTCTTTCCACTTTTTATGCTTATCTTTTTTGTCTTTCAATTTGTCAGAGAGTTCTTTATGCAGCCATGCTGGTTTCTTTTGGGAGCTGTTATTTTTCTTCTTCATTGGTATTGTGCTAAACTGGGGTTTTGTAATCTCATTTTTCAAAATTTCCCAAGCTTCTTGAGTTGTTTTCCACTTGAGGATTCTCATCCATGGAATTCTTCCCAAGTTCTCTCTAAGTTTATTTGAAATTAGCTCTCTTAAAGTCTAAGACTCTAGTTTCACTTTGTTCTACTACTTGTGTTTGCATAATATTGAATTCCAATATTGCATAGGCCCCCAGGGTTCCTATGGCTTTAACACCTTCTATCATTTCCTCTCTGTTAGTCAGAATTAAGTCCAATATGGCTGATCCCCTTCTCCACTTTTTGGGAAACAAAGTTGTCTGCTAGGTTAGTTAAGAACCTATTTGATCTTCCACTTGGTGCAGATTTTGTTTCCCAGTTGATGTCAGGGTAGTTAAAATTTCCCATTATTATTGTGGTCTGCTTCCTATATACTTTAGTTAGCTGACTAGCAAAAAGTTCAACTACTTCCTCTGCTTGGTTGGGTGGCCTGTAGTATAGACCTATGGCAATGTCATTCCCCCGCCCCCCAACCTTTAATATTGACCCAAATGCATTCAAGATAGTTCTCTTCATTGTTGTGCTTTATTTCTGTAGAGATGTAGTTATTTCTTATATATAGTGCAACTCCACCTCCTCTTTTATTTGGTTTATTTCTTTTAAATAATTTAAATCCTTGTAGCTGTATGTTCCATTTGTAGGTTTTATTCCACCAAGTTTCTTGGCAACAATATCATATCTGCCCTCATTTACTTGAATTTCTAATTTACCCTGTTTATTCCTCATACTCTGTGCATTGGTGCATAGACATTTGAGTCCATTTTGTTTGACCCTGTGTTTACTGTCTACATAACCTGTGTTATGCCTGACTGCCCCTATTTTCTTGCCACTTGTATGATTCATCCACATGGTATGGCACTCACTATTAAATGCTTGGTTTTACTTGATAGCAGGAGTGATAATCTTTCACGGCCAAACATCTATGTTACATGCACTGATATCCCTGTGAGTTTTAGATAATGTTCTGTATCAATTAATTCTCTGTCCCCGCTGTTCAGTTTAAATGTTTATCCAGAAAATGTGTGAATTTAATGCCAAACTCAGTCCCTTTCTTGGATGAGTGCAAACCATCTCTTTTGTACAGTTTTTCATTGGACCAGCTGCAGGCATCATGACTACGTATGTATAAAGATAAGGTTTATACAATACATTGATGTCATGGTAGCCGGATAGAATCTTTACAATGTGAAAGAATGCTGGGATACCTTAGCTTCTTCCTCAACTTCTTACCAAAGACATTCTAGAACCATGTTGGCGAACCAATGGCACACATGCCAGAGGTGGCATGCAGAGCCATCTCTCCGGACACGTGAGCCATCACCCGTTGCTCTTCTGGGTTCCAGTGTGCTGGCCAAATGGCCTTCATGCACACGGGAGTGCCGGAAACTGGAAGAGTAGCCGGCCAGCATGCACATGTGCCAGAAACTGGAAGACCGGGTGGTTGGTGTGCATGCCGGAAACCGGAAGATCATCTTCCTGGCAGATGCATGCATACTGCCAGCTGACTTTTGTGTGTGCATGCATGGCAAAAACTGGAAGACCAGGTGGCCGTAGTGCATGTGCATGCCGAAAACCAGAAAATAATCTTCCTGGCGCTCACATTCGCACTGGGTGACTGCTCTTCTGATTTCCGGTGCGCGCATGCACACTGACCAGCTGGTCTTTGTATGCACGTGCATGCCAGAAACTGGAAGACCAGGTGGCCTGTGCACATGCATGTGCCGGAAACTAGAAGATCATCTTCCCTGCACGCGCATGTGCAGCAGGCGGCTGCTCTTCTACTTTCTGTCACGCAAGCATGGACACTCCCGTTTCGGCACTAGGTGCTGAAAAGTTTCACAAACACTGTTTTAGAGTAAGGGACACTGTGATCTACAACATATTCTTTATCTTTCTTGTGCAGCACAACAAACCAAATATATATAATCTGAAACCTTGCTTTGTTCAGGGCTCTTCTGCAATTATTTGGCAAGAAACCAAATAGTCATATAGTTAACACAATTCCATATAATTTGTTGCATTTATCTACAGTCTCTTTGGTTCCTGATTTTGAGTGGCCATTTTTCCTACAACAGTATACAGGTAGTACTTGACTTACAACAGTTCATTTAGGGCCCATTCAAAGTTACAATGGCACTGAAAAAAGTGACTTATGACCATTTTTCACACTTATCACCATTGCAGTATCTCCATGATCACATGATCAAAATTCAGACATTTAGCAGCTGACTCATGGTTGCAGTGTCCTGGACTCATGCGATCATCTCTTGCGACTTTCTGAGAAGCAAAGTCAATGGGAAAGCCAGATTCAGTTAACAACTTTGTCACTAACTTAACAACTATAGTGACTCACTTAACTATGGCCAGAAAGGTTATAAAATGGGACAAAATTCAGTTAACAAATGTCTCAGCAACAGAAATTTTGGGCTCAATTGCAGTCATAAGTCAAGAACTACCTATAGATTGCACACATAGTGATATGTACATATAGTCAAATGATATTTGCCAAACCCATGGGAGATGATTAGTGACAATCCCAAAGATTTCCAGAAATATAAAAAGATCCCTTATTTAGCTGACTTTAGAAAAACCCAATTGTGTTAATTGTATTTTTGCAAATGTTTTATTTCTTTACTAGAATTATTACCCCATTGCAATCTGAGAGACAGCTTACAAATAGAGGTACAAAAAGTATAATTATAAAAATACTGAAAACAATTTAAAACTATAAAAACATGCAAAACTAGGATAGTGTGTCATATAATATGCTTTTTTATAATATCTGATTTGGACGTTGCCCTGTTTTATGTTGATTTATTCATTTTGGATGTATATATACTATATACATCTATAGGAATGGTAAGCATTTAGATTTCATAGCTGCAGGAACAATTTAAGCTGTTATACTGATTATCTCAGTAGGCAAGAACCATACTGTATGATGTCTCCAGTTTGTTCTTTTTCCTCTTGTGAGCCGGGAAGTTAATGCTTAGAGCAATGTCATAGTTTTATGGGTTCATAGATGTAATTGTACAGGAAAAGTTTTAGAAAATTTGGAATTGACTAGAGAAAAGAATATCCTGTTTCTACATACATTCTTAATGCATGCACATTAGCTTCCAATTGGAACTGATTCTGATAGCTGTTTCAGTAACAAAGACAAAACCCATTTACACCAGAGGTAGGTTCCCACCAGTTCGGACCAGTTTGACCGAGTAGGTAGTAACTCGGCCTGCCACCCCCCCGAACTGGTTCTCTCTTGTTTTTTGCTTCTGCACATGCACAGAAACAATTTTTAAGTACTGCGCATGTGTGCGTAGTGTGCATCAAGTGTGCGCGTGAAGCGCATCCCTGAGTGCTGAGTAGCAGCAGCCGAAACCCACCCTTGAATTACACCTGGAGTTAGATATGCTGCTCTGTGTTGAGAAATCATTTATTGTATAATGTTTTAAATTTGGGAGGGAAGAGAGAATAAATAAAAACAAATTGACAAATTTAGCTATCAATGTCCTTGAAAATGTTGATAATATCCACTTATTGAGGAGTTTGTTAGTAATTATGACTATACATCATTCATCTTGAAAAGTAAAGATTAAGACTTATTCTTATGAGGTAGAATACTATTTTTGACTCCTTGAAGGGCTTGTTGGAAAGGGGGATAGACTTTTATAAAGAAATTAATACCAATCAAACAACCCACTCATACAAGAGCAAAACATCTTTTATAGTAATAGCAGTAATGAGCTAAATCAGTGGTTCCCAACATGGGGTCCATGCCCCACAAGGGAGCAATTTGATTTTTAATGGGGGCAATTTGAACCTTGTTTAAACCAAGTTAATGGTCTTTTAGGCTTCCTTTGCGTGAGTACACTTTTTGAGTAAAGTAAGAATTATATTTCACCATGGGGGGAGGCATTAGGATTTTAGAGATGTGTAGGTGGGGCATGGCCAAAAAAGGGTTGGGAACCACTGAGCTAAATGAACCCAGATGTAACATACCTAAATAGATTGAAGGTTGCTGGGCAAAATGAAGAACAACATAGATTACAAAAGTTTTTCTTTACTTCTTCTTTTACCACTTTGAACTGCTTTGGGTGTCGAGGATATAAAAGCTCAGACATTTAAATGAGCCTATTGTTTCATATGCAATTTACTCTTGCTCTGTGATGGCGAACCTATGGCACGCGTGCCACAGGTGAGATGCAGAACCCTCTCTGCGGGCACGCGAAGCATCACCCCAGCTCAGCTTCCACCAGCCAGCTGATTTTGGGGGCTGCCGTGCATGCGTGGGGGACGGGACGCATGTGGGAGATGTGCATGAATGCAGGGGGTGGGGGAGTGCAAGGGGTTGCATACACGTGCATGAATGGGCGGGGCATGCGTGGGGTCGTGGGCACATTGCATTATGGGTTATAAGTGCAGGGAGGTCTATTAGCCCCAGAACAGGGTGCAGAGGGTGCAGCGCACTCCCCGCGTGGCCTGTTTTTTTCTCCTGGGAGGCTGCAGGGAAGCACACTAGGCACACTGGTATGCAGGGGTTGCATGTGTGTTGTGGATCGATAGGAGCCTTTGGAGCTGCTATCAGTGAGTGGTTTCATGATGCTCCCGGGAGAAGATAACAAGAGCTGGGGCTTGTTAAGGCTCTCCTCCTGTGGATAAAAGACTGATGGTGCCACACCTTAGTGGCAGAAGTCAATGTCGTTCATTTGTTCGTGAGTTCAGTTCCGTTCCTGTTCGTGTTCATGATTCAAAGAGGCACTTGGATAAGTGATTTGCTTTCTGTAAACCTGGTTTGCTGTAAGAGTTTTGTTTTTGCATTTGCTGTGTAACTTTTTGCCAGAGACTTTATCTATGTTTATTTTGGGCTCGCAGCCATCTTGAGCCGGGACTGATAAAGATATTTCCTTTGAAGTTCTGTCTGGCTGTCGTTTGTGAACAAGCAAGGAGGGGGGTCAGAACACATGTGCATGTGCGGGAGGAGTGTGGGGTGTTGTACACGCATGTGCGGAGGGAATGGGGCACACGGGGGCATGCATGCATTGCATTATGGGTGCAGCTACGTACGCTGTCACACATGTTTTGGCACACAATGACAAAAAGGTTAGCCATCACTACTCTAGCTGGTTATCATCAGCTTTCTTTAGCCTGCAGTCCTCCAGATGGGTGGACTAAAATTCTCATAAATTTAATGATAGGACTAATAGCCCCAACACATGATAATTAAGCAGTGAGGAAAGTTACATGTTATCTTTGGCATTTTCCAGACAAAATCCCTGGGAAAATTATTGACAAAGACTGTATTAGGACTAGATACTTCAGTAATTCCTATGAAGAAAGATGAATTTGGGTATTTATATGCCATCAAGTGGTTTTCCAGTACTAGTCTATGGTGGGTGAGTATCTGAAGCTTTGGGGAAAATAGGAGGAGAAAGATGCGTTGGATGTGTCATCTTGACTTATTTGTAAAAACAATAATGATGGGATGTAAAAAAATAATAAAGATGTAATACAATCCTTAAAATAGGCTTAACATATTTTAGTTTTCCTCCCCAAATCTATCCTCCTGATCTCAGAAAAATCCCATTCTGTGTATGCCATAGTCCCCTTTTTCCATTATTCCACTTGCAGTGATATTTGCCTTCTCTCAAATACAAAAAGGTGCATAACCCTCTGGTAGAAAGATATATACCTACGGTAGAAATATTACATATGCAGCCCTGCATTCCAACTTTGTAAGGGACTTCTGCAGTGTACTATTTAGATGATTTTCATAATATTATGAAGTTCCCATCATGAGATATGATATTTTAAAAGCATGATACATGTGAACTTCCTCACATTGGACTCTTCTGTGCTCCATTAATGTGTAGGCTTTAAAGTGACCTGCCCCCGTTGATTACAACTTTCCAAAGTCTTTTCTGCTTTATTTCATTCATTAAATAAAAACTGAATTCTAGTGACATTCCTGAATGCATATGAGAGTGACATCATGACAAATGTTACTGTGTCAGGTATAATTTATTACTGAAGAAGAAACATAGCTTTAAGATATGGTGTAGCATAGTTTGAAAAGATGAATGGTGAATTTTTTCAGATGTTAAATCTGTGAATTATGTTTTTTATCTTTTTTAAAGTGTTTCTCACAATATTCTTGCAACAGTGCAAGTGGGATATAGATTGTTTTCTATATATATGCTGTCCTGTCTAAAAACATTGTGCAGCTATATTTCTTTCTGCCAACTATTCCAGCGCTATTATTACCTGATCGATTTATTGGAAACATGCAATATTTTTTTCAGCACACACATTGTCAATTTCACATTAAGTAGACCCACGCCTTCTCTTTCCTTTACATCTTGTAATACTTTGAATTGTATTTAATTCATGTTTTTTCATGCCACACCATTTTAGATATATCCTTTTGCTACTGTTTAAATACTGCATTGGTTGTGTACAGCTGGTATTGTCTGAAATAAAGATATTATTTAAGAAAAGTTATTTATTTTTCTCACAGAAATTCTCCTCAGCACTTTCAGTCTTAATATGTGAAGAAAGAAAGAAAGAAAGAAGGAAATGAAAAGTGGCTTCATATTGCTAAAAGACACTTGGCCTAAGTAAGCCAAATGTGTTTTGAAAACCTCCTCAATGGCTTTAGCGATAACCCATCAGCTGTCTTTTTCTAGAATAATGTTACATTCATTTTGCATTCCTTCATGGTGTTAAAATAACTTTTCAATTACTACTAGAATTTATTTACTCATTGAGTGACATTGTGCTCTGCATAATAGTAAAGGGTTTAAAGAAAACATCTGCTTTTACAAAAGGACATACTGTTTCTACACATTGGACTGTTCTTTTGTTCTATAGAATCTTAGATTCTAGATTGCAATGAAAAGCTTTCTCAATAATAGAAAGTTAAATAATTGCACATGTATTTTCCAGAGAATTTTACTAAACACAGACACATGGTTATAAATAGGTTTTTGTCAATGAACTAATGCTGCCTACTTAGCAAGGGAAGATTAATCACCATAATGCTCCATTGCATCCTTTCTCTTTTCTTCACAAAGCTCCATAAGTTGCTTCCACCTGATAATATCATATCATCTTTGTGTTTTTCTGAATACTTTTAAACCTTTCATAATCTAGTGTACTTTCCTGGCAAGCTTGTCAAATCTACTTATGCACTTCCTAAAATAGATCTCTCCAAAGTGATGCCTTCCAGATATGATTAACAATGTATCTTAATATCTCAGGTTTTGACATATCTGGATGGGTAATGATCATAAGGGGGCTTTGCTGGATATCATACCTTCTTTGAGGGAACTGAGTGTGGATATGCTCATTAGTATAGTATTTTTGTGTTTATTGGCAATCAGAAGGAAACCAGGGAAAGGAAATGCTTGTTTTCAGCCTTTATGTTTGCAGGCTAATGAAAGGATTTAAATTGCTGGCAGATCATTTATCACTCTTTTAATCAACTCTATTTCTAACTGAACTAATTCTGAATTAAATTCAATATAAATAATCTCTTCCTTCCTTTCCTATACCTCTGCAAACTAAAAAGTTTTTTTGCAAATAAATAAACCAAAGGAATATTTCTGGACACATAGAAAAATAGAAAATGCATGGCCTAAAATTATTAAGAATGTTTTTCAACCTGTATTCCATTACACATTTTTCACATCTAAAAAATTAAAGTCTCCAATTCAATTTATTAGAATTTTCCAATTCTGAAAAATGCAACATTGAAATATACATTTATATATCCTGCCCTTCTTAAGATGGTACCTAAGCATCCAACATTTTTAATGACCTTATGTGTGGTAACTGCATAACAGGAACCTAGTATTATGGGTTCATTTATGTAGTTATTTCATAGGGGGAATCTTCTAGTCCATGCAATAACCAAAATGTTTTATTTGCATCACTTTGAAAGCATATGCTGGATTAATGCTAACAAAGTGTCTATCTTTATTGAAGAGACACACTTTGAGCTTGGCTAAAAAAAGTGTAAGAAAACTTTTAAGGATGATTTAAGCAACATTTTCTGTAACCGTGCAATGGCTCAGTAGTTAAGACTTGGCTGGAAAACCAATAGCCCGGGTTCGAGATCCAAGCATCACACATGGGGAAGAGCACTAGTCTATGCCTAGTTCCTGCCCACCTACCAGTTAGCAGCTATGCCTATCAGCCTACCTAACATTGTGTAAAGGAAGAAAATAAAGTTCATATTTTCCATGTTGTTTTACATATCTCTGCCAAATTGCCCTATACCCACCTTTTTTCTACGCCCCAGCGGTCTAACTTCTGAAATATTTTTAAAAGGAGAATGGAAGAGTTGCATTAGGATGGAGTGGATGTTTTAACCCAGTGGTCCCCAACCCCCGGTCCGTGGACCGGTGCCGGGCCGCGGAGTACCTGGCACCGGGCCGCGCAGCGGCCGGGGGCCATGATCACTGCAGCTGGGCGCCGTGGCTCTCCTGCTGCGCCAGCCGCTCCTCTTCCAGCCGCTCGCCCAGTGCGCAAAGCTCCCGGCAGCGGCGCCACAGCTCCTCGAGGCGCCGGCGGCTCTCCTGGTTCTGCGCGCGCAGCTTGCGCAGGTCCTGTTGGCCCAGGCGGCCCCCTTCCAGCTCCTGCAGCGCCCGCAACTCGGCTTCGTATCGCTCCAGGCTCTGCGCGCAGCTCCAGCTCAGCACCAGCGCGTAGTCGGAGGCCAGCTGCCGCTTCTCGGAGCGCCCGGCCCGGAGGACGCGCGGGGCAGACAGCAGCGCGGCCGGCCGCTGCTTGCGCGCTTCCTGCAGCCCTTCGTGCTCGGCCAGGAGCTGCTCCAGCAGCGCCTCCAGAGCGGCGCAGTCGGCCCACAGCCCCTCCAGCTGCTGCTGCCGCCGGGCCAGCTCGGGCTCCAGGCGGCGGAGACGCAGCTCTCCAAGTTGCGCGCTCAGCCTCTCCAAGCTCTCCAACTCGTGGCGCAGCGCGTCCCGCTCCAGCTCGCCTTGAGGTGATCTCAAAAAAATAAGCTAGGTTGGATATGACTGGGATAAGATTTCCAGATGTTGACTTGGCTCAAGTCACCGGTTCCTTTTTCTTGCTGAATGAAAACTCCTGCATCATGGTTGTATGTAGGATGTATTTAGAAAAATTCAAGATGGGAACCATCTTGGTTTTTATGTGATGCAAATAAAAGAATAAATAGGCTTTTAATTTCATAGTCATGGCTATTACCTTGACATTTTCGATGTCACTCTGACACCCTTGTCCCAGATAATTTGGTGAATGGACAGAGAGGCTACCAGCTAGTAGTAGGCTGGCTTGAATGCACTTACTAAGAAAGGATTCACAGTGAATTCAATGAATAACATTTTTGGGTGATCATCAATCTGATGGGAGCTATATATCTATTGCAGCATTTACCTGCAAATTTAGAGGAAGTCCAGAAAGCGATTGCAATCTATTTGGCATATATTTACAATCTGATATATAAACAATCAATGTGTCGTCGCGAACAACGCCCCCCCACCCCTGCGCGCGCTCAGTGGGCCACGGTAAAATTATCACAGGCTGACTGGTCCGCGGCGATAAAAAGGTTGGGGACCACTGTTTTAACCCAATCCCAAAACACACATAGTTTCCACTATGTGGAAACACAACAAAATGAGCTAGTTCTACTTTATTGTAGGGTTATATTATCAGAATCTTGCAAGTCCAAAAGTACAAATCTCCTCTTTTTACTGCCTGATTAGTTAAGGCGGATACTTTCTAAGTTTCTTTCTCTCCCCTTTATTCAGCCGCAGGTTCTTCTTTATGTGGTCATTCTCTAGACAGCATCTTTTCCCTTCTCCTTTCCCAAGGTTATTCCCACATACGTATAATTACAGGTGACAGATGTCACAGGCAGATTGTCCTCACATGTTGGCCATTGACTGTAATTAAATAAATTAAGAGATAGCAAATCCGTTAGCTGGCAGCTAAAGATGCTATAATGGCTAAAATGGATTAGATAGCTCCAGTGTATGATGAAAAAAGACCAAATGTCCGTCTTTTCCATATCCAAAGTAAGGTTGGCTGGTAATTCTAAAACAAAATTAGCAGTTTATAAAAATAGGATTTGCAGGATAATGAATGAGACCAAGGGAAGACTCCCAAAGCATTTAAGGGCACTACCCAGAAGAAGTGCAGGAGAAGAAAAGTGCATTTAATGTCTGTTGTGGAGGTAAAACCATGTTAGCTAAATGATGCAATAAAACATAGTTTATCCCCTCATAGCTGATAGAGATTGGGAAGTTACAAATTTCTGAAAGTCTATATAAGTTGCAAAAGAAGGTAAGAAGAATACTGTTCAGGAGGTTGACATTTTTCATACTTTCAAAACAACTTGCTTACATACTGTGTAATAAAAACTGACCAAATTAAATTGTTTTAACATTTTGGGTTGCCACAAAAATATGGAGAAATTTCTGATAAGGATATTTTTCCATGTTAATAAGAATATGTGGTTTTGTTTGTAACACTGAGAATATAAGGATCTGAAGAACAATCTCTAAGTCAGAGATCAAAATTTGATTTAAAATAGCCCTAAGCAAACATAGACTTATAGTGACCTTAGTCAAATTTAAGAATTTTTCTAGCAGCAAATTATGTTTACAAATCGCTCTACCATAAATAAACCTAAGTGTTTATTAGGCAATCCAGAATGTCGGAGTTGAGTTGTTAAATGTATGAACATGGGAAGTCCACCCCCAGCCATACAGAAAGAGGACAAACTGTCCTTGATTGTTTGAGAAACAGCTGCTAGGTTTATCAATCTGAGAACTGGGATTTCACAATTGTTATGATTTAGGCTTGCAGCTTAATTGATCGAAAAGGAATATTAATCCATTCAAAGTCTGGTAGCTTAGAAGCCCAAATGAAAAAATAAAGAAATAAACATGCTATTGGCTTATTATTGACTTTATAATTACTTAAACTTTTGTCTCATATACTGCTTTTAAATGTTACATTATATTAATTATATTATTATCAATATATGTAAGCTATTCTAAAGAAGTAAATATGATAGGCAGGGATGTTCTTCATTAAATTTGTCATGGGACAGTACTCAAAAGTGGCACTTGCATAGTACGTTAACCCGGTGACGTGCGGTGAGGTTTATGGCTGGTGAAGCACTGACGTCATCACAATCAGATTTACAAACATTAAAATCCTACAAATTATCTTATCCAATATTTGATTGGCAGCAGTTAACAGGTTATATTTAAAGTCTCATATCAGCATTCTTTACACATACTGTAGCACACAAAAAAGCACATTTAATTGAAAAAAAAATGAAGTTATTATGGGTCTTACCTTTACTTATAAATGAAGTCCATCCGCAGCTCCTTCTGAACAAAAGCATCTATAACTTAGTAGAATTTTTCATTGTCTTCTTTTAGTTTTAAGTCTCTCTGTCTCGATGGCTAGGGAAGAAAGTCGTCCTTGATGTCGTCGAGCTCTGTAGCTGTCACTTACTCTGCTGCTGCTGAGTCACAGGAAGAACGAGCACCCTCTACTATGAGGCAGGAGAACTACATGCCTCACCTAGTCTGACTTTTTAGTCTTATGATCGCTCAGTGCAAGAAACACGTTCCACACATAGTTGTTGACAAAAAACACTCCATTTTATATTATATACATCAGCTAAACTATTAAAAGCGACATACAGAGAGGCAACAATATGGTCTCATTACAGATCATGTAAAACAGTTAAGCAGAGTCATCCATGGCGAGGCAGCAGCTAGCTCAGCCTCACCTCAGCTCTTGCCTGAGAGGCTGAGCTCCCTGCAGCCTCACCGCAAGCTCTCGCCTGACTAGTTGAACGGTAAATGTGAAAATTCTGCAATTTTAATACCAAATAATGTAAAACTGGTGAAGTTAAATGGAAAATAACTTTATGGTACAGATCAGTAGATAAATACAAGCATTTAATTTATTTTTTTCTTTTACATTTTTTTTTCTTTTCAATTTATATCACCTAGAGTCACCCAACCATTATTTTATATCACTTAAACAGTGGCTGAGTGTTGCTATGAAGATGCTAGCAATCTCTAGTATGGAAATGACATGAAATTTCATGAATAGAATTGACCTGTATTGCAGCAACATGTTTTGCTATATAATATTGCAATATAGAATTGTTAACTATCAAATTTCAAAATAATTTTGCATTCTTGCTGCCCTCATAAAACTAGCCTGGACTCTTGAGGGAAAAAATTTTTAATTGATTTATTTTTAATACTTAGATTCTCACATATACTCAACAAATAATTGTTTTAATAGGTGATAACTCAATGTTGTTCAGATTAATATAATAAATATAATAAATGCGATTATACCTTCCTCAATATTCATGATAAATTGATTACTGTTGTTTTTTCATTTAAAAGTAAACAAAATATCAATGCTATCTTTAAGAAAAGAGCACTACCTTTTCTCAATGAAATATGAATTGTATTTTCACATATAGCTCTTTGTAAGTAACATAAGGAATTAGAAAATTATTAGACTCAAACATTTCTATTCATAAAAAATGCTTTTGAATTATTTTCTCCTGCTGTCAACTGCATCTACTCTATAAGATATTGTTTAAAATTTCCATAAATTTCACTTTCAATATAACTTTACAAGCATAATTTTCAAAACTTATAACATTGAGTAGCATTATTCAATAAGTTTTGACATTTTGGAGAATTTCTATGCATAATAAACATACATTTACATCCATTTTTTATTTTGTAATTTATTGTGAGAATAAAAATATAAGGAAGTGTGCCTGAATATTACTTTGTTTTCTACAGTATGCCAGTTCAGAAATGTCATTGTATGAAAACCATATAGGGTAGATAGATCCTCAGTGTCATTAAACATCATTTGAAAAACATGTATGAAGCAGTCAAAGATTATTAAATGATGGAAAATAGAAGCTTGAATAGAACTTTGGGAATTACAAGATCATATTAAATACCTCAATCATATAAGTCATGTGGAGACATATATTCCATTTATTATAAATAAGTAGAGGTAGAGTGCAAACCAGACCAGAACATGGTTTGCATTTAGAAAGCCCAAGTTACAGTAATCTTCCAATAAAATGTCAATTGGAACACATTCATAAGACGACAAAAAAATTGCAATGTTTTGCATGCATATGAACAGAAAATGAGTTTATATAGTAGCAGAATAATTGTAAAAACATCACTGAATATCTGTTCATTAATATGTGCGCTATGTAATAACAAACTCTAATTTTTGGACTCTATTCCAGCCTAGCTTTGCATCCTGATAAAACCCTTGTGGCTACAGGACAAGTTGGCAAGGAACCTTATATCTGCATCTGGGATTCTTACAATGTACAGGCTGTCTCTGTCCTAAAAGATGCACATACCCATGGAGTTGCCTGCTTGGCTTTTGATTCAGATGGCCAGGTGTGTATTTATTGAATGTATATTTCTGTTGTACTTAATGCTCTAGTAGAGTGGAGCCAAAATATCAATTTCCCTGTTTTTTAAGCATTCTGCTCTTATAAAATGAGAGTGTTACAATTTTCTATAATCCTTTGGGAAGAGTAATATTTATAAAATGTTTGCGTTACAGCTTACTTAAACTTATGCAGTAACAACAAGATAACCTAGAGTAATCTACATTTAAATTTATTTTTCTGATAAGAGGGGTTAAGAACATAAAAAGAAGCTTGTACTACAGATTAGATGTAAAATACAAAGAATTCATTTTTTCCACTATACTATTAGAATGAGATTAGTGTAAAGCTTAGTGCCAAAGGGTATAATCATGTGATTTACTTGATGTCACATTTCAGAAATAAAACACATTTCATAAATAAAGCAACCAGGTTCCAATACCACCAAAATATCAGTCAGGATCAGGCAAAAAGAAAGAACAATCAGAGATCAGCCCTCACCAACCTACACTAATAGGAAATCAATTCATCATCTAAAGACTAATAAAAACAAACTGTCCTTCCTTAATTGTTACTTTATCTTTAAATAAGCTGGTGAAGGTGCTGGTGAAATTTCAGGAACCTTGCTGTCTTGCCTATGGTCACTAAACCCTGAAACTCAAAAATGCCCAACAGTGAAATATTATACCAGTAAAAAAAATTAAAATTTCACCTGTTTTAATTTTACATCATTAGTGGTTGATGACATTTTCAACAGTTCTAAAAGTATCAGCATTGAATATTTGGTGAAAATTCAGCCTGACAGTGATAGCAGGGAAAGAGCAGCAATCTAAATCTAGAGCATTGCAAATAGTTCCTGCAGTAAGGTTCATTTTAAGTGCCTCTGTCTCACAACTGAAAGTGAGCTGTGTAAGAGAGAGAGAGAGACTGCTCTTTGAAGCCCTGATTCTAATATTACTGAGCTAGTTAGATCAGTGGTTTGATTCAGCTAAAGAATCTTCTACCAGAAATAAAAATATTCCCAAGAGGTAGGTGACGTATTTGGGAGGAAGGAATCATTTTGTGAAAAAGAAATTACCCTCCTGCATGAGACAACTAGTCTCTCAGTTTTTGTTAGTTTTGGTTCATAAAGTTGTATTAAAGTTTGCATATCCAGATTCTGTTTGCTTGGGTGGATGACTTATTTTAAGGCATTTACTTTTTATATTAGCAAAGCAAGATGTATTATGTCTGTTGCCATGTGTTTCTAAAATATGAAAATAACAAGGAAGCTGCTATAGATTGTTCTGAAACACATTAAATTCAATTTACAAGCTTATTTGGGAGGAAGGAATATTTGACTATGCTGAATAGTGAAGCCTATACTGCATTTGAATATTATACAACCCTTTCAGCATCCCTTTTCAACCCATTGATGCATTGATGTATTGTAGTAAGTTACTCCTGAAGTGATCTTCATTTAAAAACTGTTGTATGTTATTTTTCCTAAGCGTTTATCTTCAGTGGGGTTGGATGCCAAAAACACAGTCTGCATTTGGGATTGGAAGAAAGGAAAACTACTGGCATCAGCTACTGGCCACTCAGATAGGGTAATCAGCTAATGAATTTGCCATATATTTCTCTTGTAATGTTGCATGAGTGTGTCTTTTGTTTGTATCAAGAATACAAATTAGCTTGTAAAATTCTTTATGGGAAATGGTGTTATTTCATATAATGGAGGGGTAATTTAACAAGTAGGATTTTTGCCTGGACTATGTCACTGAGAACCAAATATAATTTGGGAGTGTTTTGTTGCTGCTGCTTCTGTTATTTTACTGAAAATAGTTGCTAGGCTACTTATTTGATTGTAAAAGGTTAATGTCCCATCCCATCTTAGTTTGATTCACTTTTGGGTTTCATACATTTTATTTCCAAGTTATTACCAGCCACTTTAAGAAAAATATAATCTATGATATGAATATATGGATTCCATCTTCTCTTTTTTGCTCCATGGAGTTAAAGAAATTTGGAATGTTGTGGTCAAGTAAATAGAATAGGGAAAGATAAACTTTCCTCTCTGAGCACCTCTCCTTTGAACCGGAGGGTGATTACAATATTAATGAAATAGCTGTGAAATTATGGAGTAAATTACCCATGGAGTATATCTATTCCATAACTGATGATTAAAAAATGTACATTTTCATGGGTATATCTTGAATATCCAACATACAAGGCTTCCTTCAAGAAAACATGAGAGCCAGTTTGGCGTAGTTGGAACAGGTTAGAAACCAGGAGACTGAATTCTATTCCCACCTTGGCTACAAAGTCAGCTGGGTAACATTGAGCCAGTCTTTTTCTCTCAGCCCAACCACTTCTGAAAAACCTGGGTAGGCAGTGAGAATCAGACACGATTGAATAGAAATAAACACATTGTGAGGGTTGAGTATTTAATAGCACACACAATTTCATGCATTAAAGTGTGAGGTTTATGAGGGTGAGATTGCAAAAATCTTACCAGTTTTGGACTGCTTGAGAGATTTAACCTGTTTTTGTAATTGCATCTGTGCTATTACAAAAAGGGGCATGTCTGTCTGAAAAGATTTACTGATTGATAATTTATGTGAAAGTCAACTTGTCCAACACTGTTGTTTTTTTCTTATATATAATGTTGAAAGAGCTCTTTGCAAAAGTTCATTTCATGAAACTCCCATTATATCATTGGCTCTTTGGTTTTCTGTGCTGATTATTTTAGGAAATTTAAATGGAATTTTGAAGCAGACCCCAGCAACTGTTTGAGAATGTTACAGGCTAAAGTTGCAATCCGTATTGAATGATTCTACTATCAATTTAAATTATGCAGAACACAAATATTTGTATGTTTTTTAGGTGGATCAATTAAATAGTAATAGGTTTATAAGAAAAATAATGTAAAATCAGTTTTTTCAAGAGTTCTAATAGATACAGACAATTTTTATAACAATACTGTTTATTTTGAATCTCATCTATTTTCTTTAAGTCTATACAATGTGGTATTTATTAATATTTTTTTCCTATAATTGTTAACATTCCTATTATATACAAATATACTGTAAATTAAAGACAAACATGTATAATGAACCTTGCAGGGTGTTTGTTTTGCTGACTACTTTTCAAATTCATTTGTCTTCTATAAAAAAAGTTATGAGTTATGATGTAACTATTAACAATCTTGCTAAGAGAACCATAGAACTTTGTTGAAATTATGTGAGAGAAATAGACATTTCTAGGATTTAATGCATTTGTTTTTTTATTTAGTGTAGCAGTTTTGAATATGTTTTGACAGATTTTTGATATTTCCTGGGATCCATATCAACCTAACCGAGTGGCTAGCTGCGGAGTGAAACATATCAAGGTAACATAACATATCAAGGTAAATTGGTTTTGATGCTTTGCATTATCAATGGAGAAAAATGTTATATTTACCTGGCACATTTTCTCTTGCTAACTTCTTTTAAGCTATAAATATTACATAGCCAATGCAAGATAGTAGGTGAATTCCTGAAACACATGGTTGCTGCAGAAAGAAATAGGTTATCAGGATAAGTAGAAGGGACATATGATGCGAGTCTCCCCCATGTTTTTAATCAAAATAGTTTTATTTAGAAACAGGAAAACAAGTAAAAGTTGCTGAAGTACAGCACATGCTAACTATGCTATTGGGAATTATAATGTGGTGTCAAGATACAAATGCCTTATTTAGAATAAAGTTTTCCTAAATTAGACTCTTAAATGTAATATGTACATTATGGATTAAAAACAAAAAGTTCCATATCTTATTAGAATTGTTTAGTTCTTTCAGCCTGCACTTCATGATCATAATATTTCAATTAGTAATATTCTATGAACATTATGTTATAACTGGATTATATTTTTATGTCCAGATATGTCTAACTTTTATTTTGCCTTGGGTCCACATTAGAGATAAATTCCATTTTCTTTCATAATACACCATCTTTTTGATAAGCCTTCATCTATAGTTTGGACACATACGTCATTTTAGTGAATGCTAAGTTATAACAAATGTGTGCCAAATATTAATTTTTCATAATTAAACACTGTAGAAGGGAATTAATAATTTATTCTGATGCTACATGAAATTTTTTACTTTAAATAATTACTTATTTTTGAAGAAAGATTTTAAAACTAATATATTTTTCTGGTCCTCTCTACCCATTTTAAAGTGTTTCCAATGCCTCCATCCATTTAAACAGTGTAATTCTTTGTATGCTTATTTAGTGGGAAAAATCCTTCTGGTTTATTTTGATCACACTAGCTTAATGTCCCTATATCCACTTCTAACTAGACTAAACTGGAAGAGTCAAGTGAGGAATCGATTTAGAGTCTCTACCAGGGGCCTGCAGTCAGGGGAGGCAGAGCCTCACCACTGTCATCATGAAAAGAAAAAAAAATGTAAAAGGAAAAAGGCAAGAACTGACATCAGGCTGAGCTAGTTGCTGCCAGAGTCAACATGGATGACTCTGCTTAGTGTTTAACTGTTTAAAAAAGCCCCTTAAAAAGTGCCCTCTACGGGAGGCAGCAGGAGAACGAGGTGCCTCATCTAGTCTGACTTTATGATCACTCGAGCAGAGCTAAGCAAGGGTTAAAAGCCAAAAAATTTCTGATGTAGATGAGGCACGTCGTTCTCCTGCCTCCTGTAGAGGGCGTTTTTTAAGAGGCTTTTTTAAACAGTTAAGCAGAGTCATCCACACGGGGACTCTGGCAGCAACTAGCTCAGCCTGACCTCAGCTCTTGCCTTTTTCCTTTTACATTTTTTTTTCTTTTCATGATGGCAGGCAAGAGCAGAGTTGAAATCCTCTCTGAAACAGCTGGAAAAGGTACGTGTGGGTCGGAGGGAGGGGGAGGAATTCAAACTTCATCCTCCTGGTGCAACTTTGTGTGTGTGTGAATTTGTGTGTGTGTGTGTGTGTGTTTGAGAGAGGGGGTAGGGAGCATATTGAGACAGTTCTTTAGTTTATGCACTATGTAACACTCTAATACTATGCCTTTGGGTCTTCTGAAATTTTAATTATCCAATCATAAGCAAAAACAATGTTTTCAGTAGAATGAATTTCCATTTCTACTTACACCTGCCAGCCAAAATGCTGCTAGTGGTATTGCTAACATGGGCTGAGGAGGAAAACCTAAATTTTCTGAATCCTGGTGCAACTTTGTGTGTTTGTGTGTGTGTGTTTGAGAGAGGGGGGAGAAAGGGAGGAAGAAGGGGAAGGGAGAAGAAAAAGAAAGAAGGAAACTTATTTAGCAAAGGAGAAAAACATGCTGTCACTTTAAATCGGAACTGAGCATGCCTGGCTGTGGAATTCTGGGAGTTGAAGTCCACAAGTCTAAAAAAATTGCTGCTTCACCAGCCATAAAACTCACCGCACGTCACTGGTCTCTACATAGTCACAAGAGGATGAAGTACACTTCCCCCTCCCTGAATGCCTTTGAACCTTCTCTAATTTTACCCAGGTGCTAGTTTTACCCACCTGTTAGTCCCCAAAAATTCTTTTACATAGGCTTGAGCAGTAAGTCGGTACTTTCGAACTCTTTGCATATGCACCTGACAGTTTGTGAATCTCAGACGGATTTCATTTCTGACTGTAATGTAATTTCAGCATGTTTGAATTATGCTACTATTCTAACCACTATGAATTTTTTGTTAATCAAATTGTAACTTGTTAAAAAAAATATGATTGAAAAAAATGGTAGAATCAAGTCATTAACTGCACGTTTTTGCTGCATTTTAACTCAGAATTAAATTTGATCCTAATTTTTTGTATTATTCTATACTCACCTGATTACAGAAAAAAAATGAGCATCTTTTTAAAAAATCACATCATTCATGTGGTTAATGGATATTTACAGATATTTTCATAGATTTTTCTGTTCACTCTTAATCATTTAAATATTTTTAAGAAACTTGAAAGCATATTATTGATGTAGTATAAAATTTAGTTATTGCTAGTTGCTAAATTGGTTACTGCAAAATTTTGGATACCCCAAACTTTATATCTTTTTCTGAATTAATGACATTTTGAAATGAGGAAAATTGCCTTGATGAAATAATCAGTCCTGTAATAACTGCCATAAAATAAATGCTATTTTGCTAATAAATACTTAATGTGTATATTAGAAATAAAATGCACATACATATTCATGTAGACTGATAAAGATATATACGATCTTAAATAGGTATAAATACGTGACAAGATTGTAAGAAGACAATTTATAAAGCCGACCCCATTTATATACATCCTAATGTCTTTTTCCATTTGATTTTGTTCTTTGTATACTTTCCTTTTTAAATTAAATTATTTTTAAATTAAAGAAAATTTAAATTTAAAACTGCTCTTTAGTTTTGGCATTCTTTTTATTTAGTTAAAAAAAATCCAAAATGTGTAATATACTAAAATATATAAATAAATATGTCAGTTGGCTCTTCACTCAACAGTTCTTTTTTCGTTCTAAAGATATTTAGCTCTAGATATATGACATAATTTTTAAAAAGTTCAATAAACTTGCCAATGTCTTAACACTTTATATGTTTGTGTGTGTGCTTAGTAGGTGTCACTTATAAGAATTTCCAAGTCTTTTTCTATATTGAAAAAAATGCCTATTTTCTGTTGGGAAAGGCTTTGCTCATTAGATTGGGAAAGAATTTTTACTATTTATTTTAATTAAGCTACTCTTAATAAATGGCCAAATATGTTGAATAAATGAAATCAATAATGAAATGATGCTCAGGGTGGCTTTCATTGGAAGATTTGCAAAAATAGTAGACGAGAAAGCAGTCAAGTTCAGAGAGCACCAAGGACTCCACGTTTGCAAAGTATTTGAATCAGAAAAATACAAAAATTTTTTAGCAAATCAGTCTTTCACAGAGTAAAGTCACCAAAAAGCAGAAGACTAACATTCACTGAGATGAAGTTCAACACATTTTAAAAGACCTGGTTTTGTTTAATAATGAAATTATGAAGAGCAAAGCTAACAAAAGAACATTTTGTAAGAAATCTCCAGGTATTTGAAAGACATTGTTGGAAAATCAATTATTGCATCTTCTTATCTTATTGGCTACCAGAATTAATAGGCCTAAAAGCAATGTTTCTCACACTGGGCAACTTTAAAATGTGTGGACTTCACTTCCTAGAATTCCTCAGCCAGTCCACCCATCTTAAAATTGCCTAGCTTGAGGAACACTGAGTTAAACTTAGTGTAGGGATTCTCTTGTTGGCTTTTCCATTTGATATTAATTGGCTATATTTGTCATTGCTATCGGGAGAGGGAGGGAGGGAGGGAGAGAGAGAGAGAGAGAGAGATGGACTTTGTTTTTTCTTCTCATCCTTTGACAGAGAGGACTGCTGATTTGAAAGAGGGATCAAAGAAGCCATCTATATTAAGATAGAATAGCTCTTTCTCAACAATGGGAGGACACATACCACACCACCTATATCCTATTTACAGTACAGTCCTTTCAGCACTTCCAAGAAGGTTCCATACCCTTTTATACTATTTGGATGACCCTGACAGCACACATAAACAACTCTCAACAGCTCTCAGAAAGAGTGCTAATAACTAGATAACCTCAAGGAATATAAATCCTTCCATCCTCCATTTAGTCAGAACTGAAGAAGCTTCTTGGATGAGAAGTGAAATATCTTCAAGGAAAAACAAAGTCCGGTTGCCTTTTGAAATAGCATGTTTGGGACAACCATGAACAGGATGACTGAGAATCTCCATAGACACATTTAACTAAAAGTGATAATTTATTTCTACCTATTTAAAATAAAGTAACTGTACAAGCAGAGGTGTCCACAGGAGAGGTACATCGCAAAAGAAGCTTTGCACCACAAGCTCTTTCTATTATGTATATATAACATTGCACACACTTACAAATGAATGGAGTTTGTATTGTGTTGATGTAATTCTGATTTTAAAAATGGATGTATCATTTAATAAAATTTTAAACAAAAATCTTATCATTCTAAATCTAAAAATATTGATGTTTTCAAGCAAAAAGCTACATAGCCATTTGTTTTGGGATGGTATAAGGATCTGTACCTTGATTAAGGGTTTAGACTGGAAGACTTCCAAGGTGCCTTCCAACTCTAGAATTCTGACAGTATTAAAGCAAGTGCAAGTATAGCCACTAAGTTACCAATGGCAGAAAACAATCAAAGGAGTGTCTAAATATCATCCACAGTGACCTTTGGCATTGGGAGCAGTTGGTACTGTCAAAGGAGACTAGGCGTATGTGTCAGTGGTGGGATTCAAAAGTTTTTACTACTGGTTCTGTAGGTATGGCTTTGTGGGTGTGGCAGGGGAAGGATACTGCAAAATTCCCATTCCCCCTCCACACTCAAAATTTCCGTTACTGATTCTCCAAAACCTGACTGAATACCACCTCTGATATGTGTGTCATTTGATATTTTCCTTTACTGTTTGATATTTGGGCAACCACATTAGCAAATCAAAGAACTCTGTCTGTTCCTTCTGTGCCAAGAGCCTCAAAAAACATCCAACCTCAAATTATTACTACACTGAAACTGAAGGCAGTGAAACAAAGTTGTACAAGGGGCCAGGAAGACTTTCCAGGACTATTAAGGTACAATAGATCAACATCTGTTTTCACTGTGATTGGAAACTCCTGATGAAAGCAAAGGGATGATCTATAGAACTGTGAAAAATGGTCCAATAAACTTGGTGTTCAACTTTTTAGGCAGCCCATGTGGAAGAGAAAAAATTGATACAAAACTAAATATGATCTTCAACTGCAAAAGGATAGGGCTTGATTTCCACAGTGCTGGCATGACGCCTTGGCAAGAGCCAGATAATCTTTGATTTTAGAGAATGCTGGGTGCCTCTGGAATGGGGGAGAACTGGGAAGCATGTAGCTACAGGCATGGGTGGTAAATGTAGTTGACCTAAAACAGCAACATCTCAATTATTGACATAAACACATTTAATACAACATGGAAGGGTGTTGCTCCAGAGTGGCATTTACCTTTTATTTCAACATCCAATTGCAAATGATGGATAGCTGAGAGGAGGAGCTTAACATCTCATAACTGAAATAGAGCTTTCCAAAATACCTCTATGAATTGTGAATTTCTGTTAGCCGCCTCAGAAGTAGAAAGAAAACTTTTTTATAATATATACCTGTGTGTGTGTTTTTTGTTTTTTTCCTTCCCCCCCCCCCCCCCGGCCTTGTTTTTTGTTCTTTTTGTCTTCTCTGTGTTTTGATTTTTTCTTTTCCCGCTGGTGTGGGCATGTGTTGTTTAACAAAAAAATTTAAATAAATTTTTTTTTAATAAAAAAAAAAGATTTATAGAACGGAGATTAGAATTATGCATGAAACTGCAACAGTGAAAATGTCTATACGATTAAAAACAAAGCAATATGGATGGAAATAGGATATTTTTATGTTTGCAAATATTGAATAGACCAAATGTAAATAAATGTGATGGTCATAATGTATAACTTTATATCTTAGTATAGATATTGTATAGTATAGATATATCTTAGTAAGACATTGTCAGGATGGTTACGCTGTGCCCAATGTTTTAATTTGTGTTCAATAAAAAACTTTATATAGAAGTAGAAAGGAAACCATGACAAGAAATGAAATACCATAGGGGAAAAATTAAATTGCAACCCAAATGTCAATTACAGTAGGTGTTTGACATATGATAGGACAATTATATAGTCCACAACAAGTATATCCCAAGGTTACTTTGGAAACAGGTATGCGTAGGGGGGGGTTGTAATTTAATTCAGTTGGTGGTAGGTGGCTTGAATGAGCAAAAATAGTAGATAGGCAAAATTTTCTAGATACAGAAGGGAGGTGGGCTATAGGTTAAGATATTCTGTGAATTGGTCAGTTCACAAAGTTGGCCCTGTCAAGATATAAGCTTAGGTGCAACATGCCTGCCTGCCATGGATTGAAAGATCATCCCAAAAGAGGTTACATCTCTGTCTGAAATTTACAGTAATTAGTGTTAAAAGACTACTGGAAAGGTCTTCATCATGTTATTTACAATGCAGGATGCTGGCCTCAAAGTACTTTATATATGGTTTATATAAACTGCTGAGTATAGTGAAGAATCAAGAATTTGTAATCCTTTGTCTCCTGCTCTGGACCTGATTCTGATCAAAGCGCATGTGCTATAGATTTTATCACAAATAAAGGATTTATTAAAATACATTGATCCTTTCAGGCACTGTGGATTGCAGTTGCAAAGACTTCATTCCGTACTAGGATTACAGGAGGAATAAAGGATTACTAATAGTCTAAGGTCTTGTGTAAATTTATACCTTCACTGTTACTTGTAAAAACAATTTTTTATTATTACTACTTAATTTATTTTTCTTTGTTATTTTAAAAGCAATAAAAACTTTTAATTTAATACTTTTACCAAATGATTTTATGTTATCATATGTTTTGAGTACTTGTTCTACGCAATTTTAAATGCTTTTGAATCTTTCAGTAATGTAAACTATCCTGATAATTCATTTAAGTAGTTAGATGTAAATACCATAAACAACATAAACGGACCTAACATATGTAAACTGCTAGGGGTTTTCATACATCTTAACAGTATAATTCAGACACATATTGCAAATGCTGAAGACACTCTGTTTGTCATTTTGTAGTTTTGGACACTGTGCGGAAATGCCTTGACAGCCAAAAGAGGAATATTTGGCAAAACAGGAGACTTACAAACTATCCTGTGTTTGTCTTGTGTGAAAGATGATGTTACGTTCTCTGGTGCTTTAAATGGAGACGTCTATGTCTGGAAAGGGCTCACCTTAGTCCGCACAATACAAGGAGCTCATAGTGTAAGTTACCACTTATATGCTACTATACGAAAACTAGATTCTTAAAACATGTATGTTTCCTATTTTGCTTTTGGACACTTAATCAATTCTCAATTTATTTTTGTGCTGATTGATTGCTGGACTCACCTAAAGGGTAACTAGAACAGTTATACAAATTTGTTTGGTATATAAATAATAACTAAATAAACTGTGCCATACTTGCAGAAGCAATTTTTTTTTTGTTATTGATTTTGCTGTTCTCAGTAACATCTTGGCAGGCATAGAAATATTATTCAGGGGAAAAACAACTCATCAAATTTTAATTCATTTGATTCAAGACGTATGTTCTACCATAACAATTTTGTGAACATAAAAATAGTTCTGTACTGTAATCTTAAATTCTAGTGAAGCAGAATATGTGATTTAGTTGAACTTGTGACTTTCATTAAAACATAATTTAATATGAGGAATATTTCAGGTAACATGAATAAGTATGGAACTCAATACTCACATTATCACTAATCTGCCTATCATATAAGCTTTGTCTCTGCAACAATACTTGAATCAACTAATTTCATAGTTACATTATTTAAGGTTCAAATGCCATGAATGCAATTAATCATTTAACTCACCTACCAGTAACTACAGTAATTGGGACCTGCAATTGTGTTGCCAAGTGTGCAGTTATAAAGCACAAAATCCTGTGTCTTTACAACAGCAGTTGCAGCAGCTCCAGTGCTGATATTAAGTGAATCCCATGTGGCTGCAGCCTCCTATAGTCACATGATCTCCATTTGCAATCTCGCCTGGCTTCCCCATTGACTTTGCTTGTTGGAACCGACAGTGAAGATCATAAATGGTGATCAACTGACTGCAGGATGCTGGGACTGTTGTAATTGTAAGCCACTTTCCAAGTCCCTGAATTGTGATCACATGACTACAGAGTCTCTGTGAAGAGCATAAGTACAAGAAATAATTGTGAGTCCCATCATTTTGCACTTTGAATGGTCATTAAATCTGTGGTGTTGAATGCAGACTACCCATAGAGTGCAATGAGCATTTCTTAGTAAGGAATACGTATTTGGCATTCTAACATTTGTAATAGAAAATGTTCAATATAGAACTTTATGATTAACAAATATTTATGGCTTATTCCAAAGATGAATCTTTTTGCTTTTTCATCTATGCTGATGAAATGAATTAAATATTGCCTTGATTACCTTGGCAATTACTTTGTTTCTTCAATTAGTTTACTTTGTTTAGTGCCAAATTGGTTCAGTCAGTCATTTATGCAAGGAGCACCATAAGTGCTTTAATCGTTCTTGTGAGCTTATCCATTCAATTCCTTCAACATATTACACTATTGATAAATTCTATATTATGCTTGTATCTTTATGTTAATTGTATCTAAATATCTAAGCCAAGATCTGTTTTATCTTTACAAAAGGTTAGGCTATATAGATATATGTAGTATCTGTTAGATTTTACAACCCCCGGTATGCCCAAATATGGGAGGAAGATCACTACTTCCATTCTCTGTCCTTCGGCTCGTCACAAGAGACCATCCAGGCAGAAACCCAATATTTTTACTGTTGCCTTTTTGTTACATTTGTTTGTACTTGTGCTGATAAATAAATAAAGGGAGACTAGTATAGATCTATTTCAAGCTATTTAGCTCTCATCAGCTAGCCATACCCTTACTGGGATTTGAACCTGGGCTACATGTAATATAGCCCAGGTTCAAATCCCAGTAAGGGTATGGCTAGCTGATGAGAGCTAAATAGCTTGAAATAGATCTATACTAGTCTCCCTTTATTTATTTATCAGCACAAATACAGCATATATGTAGTATATATATACACAGAGCCACAATTTTATATTTTATATGGGAAAACCATAGATTATACATCATGTTATAAACTCCCTTTGTAAGAACCACAGGTATCACAAGAGAATCTCTGTGTGACAAAATAACAGGAAGGAAAGCTGCTGTTTAGGACCAAATTTCCTTATCCATCATGAAAACTGTTGCAGCTGACTTAGATCTTAAAAACAACAAATAGAAATATGAAGTGTATCTATCATAAAAATAGGCTGATCAAGAAAAGAGTGCTAGAGTGGTAGATATGAACTCAAATTATAGAATTGCCACACAATATTATTCTTTTAATATGATTCAGTAGCGCACAAATGACTGTATGCCTAATCTGGTTTTGCTGCCTAATATCTCTTGGCAAGAAAAAACATATTTCCAGTAGGCTGGTTTTGTTTTGCTTGTTTGTGTATGATGGAATGACTAAATCATCTGATTATATAAATGTTTGGAATCTCATACGAAAAAACATTATGATGTAATTCTGTTTGACAAGCATTACATTTTAACACTTTGCAAACAGCATTGTCGTATGAAACAAATTTTAAACTTGATTATTTTATTGTGTAGGCTGGAATTTTTAGTATGTATGGATGTGAAGAAGGGTTTGCAACTGGTGGAAGAGATGGCTGCATTCGACTGTGGGATATTGATTTCAAGCCAATAACTAAAATTGATCTCAGGGAGACTGAGCAAGGATATAAAGGTAATACTTTTTTATATATAAAGATTTTGCTCTTGATTTGTACAAATATTTTATTTGTAAATTTGTTGGTAGAAAATAGGTATGGTAGGAAAATGTTTTTATTCTTTCAGAATTATTTTACTGTGGCCATAAGGAATTAATAGAACCAATGCATGTTTTGGAATCGCTGAAACCATTTCATTTAAGTGTAGTTCACAATACTTGTAGAGATTGGTTGACAGAGGGGCATATCACAGGTCAGTGATAGAAGGGACCTTGACCCTCCTAACTGTGCCCTTAGGCCACAACCTCTTCCTGCCTTGGCACAACTTCTGACTATTTGTTACATAGTACTTCCTGATACTATCATTCAATTTCCTGGGCAAATGCATATACCAAATACATACATACACATAACAATTGCCTTTCCCCAGGAAATTGAATGATAGTATCAGGCTTTAATGCCCAACTTCTTTTTGGTCTCAAAACAGTTTTGCCAGCAAGGATGGAGTTGAGGGGAACCCAAACAATTTTCTTCCTTCCACCACTCTCTTGAATCTTGGGTTTTGCAGTCAATAGGTTCTCCACTGCTTGTCTACTTGAGCATCTGGGATAAGTGAATTGCGTGAATGTGGAATTTTGTTTTTACTTGGTGAATGGCTGAATAAGTGTACTATGCCAGAATGAATGAGGATTTCAATTTGTCCATTTGCTATAGTATTATGCCAGTTTGCTATTATGTTACAATTACGTTACAAAAGCAGTTTATTTGTTGAATGTTGCTACTGTACCATTGGCTCTAACATGAATGCATATCTGGATATACAAGGTATAGTTCTGGAGATTAATATAAGTATGGGTGTGCCTTCTCAAGTGGAGGAGTACCTTTCAGTTTCTAGTGTTCTTGGAATGAAATAATGAACTGTCAATGAGATAATGCAAGAGATAGATTGATAGATATAGATATATAGATACACAGACATAAAAATAAGAGGAGAGGGTTATTGCATTGTACCTGGAATTTTCATCAAACGTCTAAGGGAACCAATACTTTTCTTCCAAGAATAAAATAATATCTGTTCTTTCTTGTTATTCCAACAAAGTCTAACCAAACCAAAGCAACAAAAATTAAAAAAAACCAAGTTAATCTCCCCTGTATTTTCTATCACATAAGGGTGTATTGTCTTCTATTCACATATCTTTCAGAATTTGATTTGGTAAAATCTGACAGCTTGAGACAATTGAAGCATAATTGTGGCCATAGCCCCCATTTTTGCAAAAACTGAGATGTGCCTATAAAGAAACATTATGTTTTAAAGCTTCAAGGGGAACACCGAGCAAGAAATAGGCTACTGGACAATATTGGTACAGCACAGTATATTTGTTGTAAGTTACATGTATTTGAGGGAACTTCTAGTAATATGAATTAAGATAAATATTTGAAACATACACTCTCAGCTAATGTTTAAGAGTTGCTGTGCAATTGCACTGTCACAATGAATTAGAAGATTGTAAGAGTTTCTTTCCCATATGTCTTGAGGGCCCTCAATCAAAGCCAGTAAGCACCAATATGGCTGTAGACCCTTCCATTAATGTCCTTCGAGATTTTATCTTATCTTATTATTAAAAGAAGGATTTCTTATTTAAAAAGAACCATAATGGGAAGCTAGTAGAAAGAAGTATGCTAAATGAAGAGCCATTGTTTTCTTTATTTTCAATAATATTTTGGATATATTCTTTGATACTAATATAAAGCAAGACAGTGGATTATTCTGAAATATTGAAGAGGATTTTTTTAAAAAAAAATATAGAGATGACATAAAAAATACTCTACAGAGATAAGGATAACATCCTCAAGTGCATCCCACCCCAGTTCTTGCCATATCTTCTTTTGCTAACAAATTTAAACTCAGTTCCTGCCTGTTCCCTGTGCTCTCCTCTCTAGTCTAAGCTTACCCTTTGTTCCTTCTTCCCAGACCAAGGTACAACCTATCTAAACCATCATTTAACCATACACTCAGTCCACACACTCAATCCATTGCCCCAAAGTCTTGGACACACTTTCCCAAGTATTCCATAACCTCTAGGGAATGCAGGTTTCTCTGCAGAGAAGGAACACTAGGCCTCACAGCTCACTTACTTTCCAAAATGGATGAGGTCTCAAACCTCAAAAGGTGAAGAAGGCCAAGGAAATACAATCTTCCCAGGTTCAAGCAGGACCTCAGTCAGACATATTCATTGACTGTGACAGTGAACAGTGTGAATCTTCTGAGAACACTTATGTTTGAGGAACTGTGGGAGTGGGCATTCTGTAGCACAGTAGGAGTCTTGGGATTGTGGGCAATATATTTAGCAAATAAGACTTGGCTTTGTGGATCACCCAAAACTGACATTGCCCTTCCTCAAATCAAGCCTAACCCCATCCTTCTTCCTAAGGTAGCAATTCCGTTAAGTGAGTTTAAAGGATTATAGCGGGGTAGGCCCCTTCTAAATGTCAAGTATGGGTGTTCTGTGGCTTTGGATGATATTTGCCAGTGTCATGCTGGGTGATAACACTCTGGTCAGCAATTCCCAATGTTGTAAGAATGGTCAATTAACTCCTTTTACCCCTAAAAGAGGTTCCAGGAGTGTTGAGAATCCCAAAGAACAGGACAAGATGAGGGCCCAGGGTATGGGGTTCCTGGAGATGGTGGACGAGGGGTTGGAGCAAGCTTGCTCCCGTCACCAATGTTTCATCTCTCGGTGGGGACGGTACCCTGAACTTAAACCAACCCCAGGACCTAAGGACAAAACCCCAAAAATCCAGATAAAACAGGGGGTGGAACAAAGGGAGAATGGGCCTCTGCAACAATTGAGGGAAGGGAACTATATGTTGAGAATACTGGAACTAGGCCAGAGTCTAATTAATCAATCTGATCCCGCACTATGTCAAAAATGCTGGTTGTGCTTGTCTACTGCTCCTTCATCTTACCATGCTGTCCCAGTTGAGCCAGATCTTTGGGCAAAGACCAGGACCACACTAGCCTTCGAGAAGGATGGCAGATGGAGAACCCAATCAGTGGAAGCAAAGTTGCATGGTGACTTTTACGGTGCATTAAAAAAGCTGGGTATTAGCTGCCTACCCATAGTTGGCCCTATAACTGTTGGTGTGGAGGTCCTAGGGCCGCCCTCCTTGTGTGTCAAATGATATCAGGAACCTGGCATTCCTGTAGGGTCACTGGCTAAAGAGCAATGTCCATCAGAATTATACCTTAGCCCTAGAGATACACTTATGGATGTAAAACTAAACCTCAGCATTTCTCCTTCTGCCCACAACCTCTTCCAACAGAAGGTCACCTTCTCGCTTCTGCCACCTTTCACCATTACCAGATGGGGAGGGAATTTGACGACTGAAAAATGCCCAAGGCCATTTCAGCCACCCCGATTCCCAATTTGGCTCTCAATTCAATCCATCAGAGGATTATGTTTTCACTTTCCTCCTGGAAACACCAGTTCCCATTATCTCTTTGAAGGACCAGTTCTCAGGGATAAGCTAAAGGACCCTAAGCAAGAAGTTCTATTACAACCACTAATTGGCATGTTAGCAGTTAGACTTATATACCGCTTCATAGGGCTTTCAGCCCTCTCTAAGCGGTTTACAGAGTCAGCATATCGCCCCCACAGTCTGGGTCTTCATTTCACCCACCTCGGAAGGATGGAAGGTTGAGTCAACCTTGAGCCGGTGAGATTAGAACCGCTGAACTGCAGATAACTGCAGTCAGCTGAAGTGGCCTGCACCCTAACCACCACGCCACCTCAGCTCTTGGCGGGGACGTTGAAAGCCTGGACAAATGAAAAGAGCCCCCGAGCACATGCCTTTTCTATGAACATAGCTGTGTGTCTAGGAGAAAATGGAGTCTTCTTATGTGGAAGACATGCGTATGTATGCTTACCTTTCAACTGGACTGGAACATGTACCCTGGTACACCTACTCTCCAAGATGGGTGTTGTCAGTGGGGAACAGACTCTCCCTGTTCCTCTCATGGGACATGTTCAGAAAAGAGTGCCACTATAATCCCACTGTTAGTGATCCCAGGGATGGGAACATCAGTTGGAACCAACGTAGGTGGGTTAGCACACTCTACAATACAGTTTAAGCAATTATCTGAGGAATTTCAACAAAGCCTGAATCAAATTGGTGGAACTTTGGTTGAGGTCCAGGACCAAATAGACTCCTTGACTGCAGTGGTTTTGCAAAACCGGCGTGCCATAGACCTCCTGACAGCTGAGAAAGGTGGTTTGTGTATATTTCTGGGAGAAGACTGTTGCTTCTATATGAATAAGTCAGGTGTAGTCAGAGAGATTGCCAGAAATTTGCAGGACAGGGCATCCAAATTGCAGGGAACAGACACATGGTTCTCTTGGTTGCCTGGTACCAGTTGGATCAAACAGATGCTGTTTTTGTTGTTATGTGGAATATCAAGCCTAGCTTTTGTTCCATGCGTAATACCTCTACTCAGACAATTAGTTATGAAGTCAATAAAAAAATGAGGGTTGAAAAAGAGTTAGTTATGCTATAAGACCTTATTGAAAGTAGGTTCACCTCTGACCAATTAGGGGAAGATGAAGACCTCAGACAAAGGATGGATAAGACTCTGGGGATTGGAGAGAGCGCCTGAGGAGGATGAGGTCTGAAGATTGCTATACGTATATATTACTTCCTGATGTTATATATCACTATCTTGAACTGATTGTGTTATGCCAAATATTATATGCTTGCGTTGCTGATCAAAAGCTCTATAATGGGTAAGACTCAATTGAAGCTAAAAATAGAGTCTTAAAGGGGGGGAATAAGGCAGGATATAAAGTAAATTAAAATATAAAAGTAAGACATGACAGAAAGAAGGAATAAAGACCTGCTTTTGAGGTGTACAAAAACAGGAAATGTTAAAAGCCAAAACCGCAGGTTCAGCTACAGTTCACACATATGACCCAAGAGTACAAGCTAGCCATAAGAATTTACTGGAACAAGTTAAGCAAGATTTGTAGTAACAGGAACTACAAACCCATCAGCACTAGGATGTTATATTCTCGTGTTCTGTTGCTTTTGAAAAATATATAAAGGCTGTCTTTTCTATAAGTTGTTGTTCAGATGTTCAAATGGCTGTCTTGCCTTAATTTGCTTTGAACCTGGTACCAATAAAGCCACTTCTTTTGATTCCGATATCTGAGTTCCTTAATTTCCTGCAACATAATGTTCAGTATCTTGGTCAAAATTTAGTCACAGCATGCATTTGTTAAATAAAAGATATAGATGCTGCAAGGTTTTCATGTTAATATACGTATATCCTGACATGGTCAGGAGAGTGAGAGAAAATTGACATGTTATATAGAAATACCTTCTTTTTCCTTCAGAAAGCTGATTAGATTTTCATGATTTATTTATGAATGTCAATAACACCTACTGTGTCTGTACAATAGCATATCTTCTCAAAGGGCATCTGAAATGTATTCCTGTTTTAAAGATAATGGAAGTTAATTTAAATAGGATATTATTATGAGAGATTTATTAAATCAATGCCATTTATTGGTGCTACAGCTGTATATAAAGAATGCTAAAAATCCCAGATATTCAAAGAAACATGGAGATACAGAACCTATAAACCATTTATTCAAATTGGCTAATTAAACAGGATTATATTTGTGGAGTATATTGTACTAGAATTCTTTCCTGGTTTTTTTGTATCAAAAAAGGGAATTAAGTGTGAAAGAGGAAATTTCCACCTCTCAACTTCTGAATTCATCTGTTCCATCCCCACATATTCTTTTGATTATAAGCATAGTTGTCTACACACATACATTGTGTATACATAGACATAATTGTGTAATCCATATTCCTAGTTTTTCTGCTTTCTGCTGCTAGATCATATAACTTTTTTCTGAAATTCTGGTAGCACTTTTTCACGCTAACTAATATTATTACAACTCACTTCATCAATGGCTAAATCAATGTTGGATTTAAATTGAAATTAGATGGGAGGTAACGGAAGAGAAAGATAAGGTTTTGTGCAGATGCAGGTTGCAAGTGAGATAGATGACAGGAACATTATCAAATAACAATTGTAATATATTCAAAGTCCATTCTGTTTGCTGAGGTCTTCTATAATAGCGTGAAGCTTTTTCACCAACACTATATGAATTTAGCAGCTTCTCACTCACTCCATTGTGCTGACAAAGCTTGTTTGTTTGTTTCACCAAAATGGGTACTCATAATGAAGTGCCCTGGAAAGTTGCGATGCTCCCATAATACCTTGTCCTTCTTTTGAGTCCTAATGTCAACTTTATGTCAATTTATTGTACAAAGTTTATTCCATTTGTCTAATGTAGAATCCAGAGGGATGTTGCAGGCAGATGATGTTATATATCACTTTAGAGGAAGAATGTGTGAAAGTGTCTTTATGTGAAGTTGTTGAGTCTATGATGGTACTGTTGGTATAAATGTGGGAGCAAAGAAGACATCTAAGATTTATTGCATATGTTAGTATTGTCCTGTTATATCTTGTTACTTGTAAATATCTGTTTCAGATTAGGTGGTTGTCTCTATCTAAGTATGGGTCTGCCATCTAGTGCCTAAAAAGTAGTGTAATTGTCCAGTATGTCTAGTCATCAATACTATGTTGATAAATGTGTAACAACCGCCTCTCATTGCTGCGACTGTACTGCACCACGTGCTTCCAAACAATTGTTCAGCAAGCTAGGTGGTCTGCTCTCAAGCTTCTTGTAAAATTCCAGAAAATGTAACACTTGGCTTTTCTAAGCTGCCATGAGTTATGTCTAGCACATCACCAGCTGGAGCATATTAATAATATATTGGTGTATGGCTCACATACAGCCTAGATTGTTAGTAATATAATTAAAGGAGACCATGTGATTTATAAGTGCTGTGCAGAAATATCAATGAAGGCAGATTTTTATTGATTTATTTATAATATTCTTACTTAATTCCCCATCATTTTATTGTTTTTAATAATACAATCCCTAGAGCACAGAAACAATTAATAACATATAGCAATATTAAAATATTATATTTAAGAAATATTATGTAATTTACAAAACAGTGATAGAAAACAGCCAACTTATTCAATCTCTTTTAAATGTAAATGTGGAATTATAATTCCAATTATAACTTCATTTTCAATATTTTTATTGTTCATATCTCGAAAACTCAAGGCAGATCACCACAATACAAAGTACTTCCATCTTTATTATGGCTCTAAAATTTTGCAGTTTCCTCCATCTCTATAACTTCAGCAAAGTTTGGCCACTTCCAAGGTGGTCCTCTCATGTCTTCTATATTTCCCCACATGGGAATTTATGTCAATGTATTGTGCAATGATTAACCCTGCCCCCTTCAGTTTATAGGAAAATTGTCCCTGATTTGAGAACTACTTTGTATTTTCAGAACCAACTCTTGAGTCTTAGAAATCTTCATTCTGGAATTATTTTTTTCATATGTTGCATTAGCAGATATCTCCTACATCATAATCTGTTGGTTGTAAGGCATAATTTGAATGGTTGTTATGTATTCTGTCTTTCACACATGTCCATATATTCTTACGTAATACGAGGTGTGTGTGTGTGTTCATGTATACCCATGCAGACACGTGTATCTGTGCCTACACATGCCCTTGGTCCTCAATCCATGGAACAGAAACATTGTCTTTAAGCCTAAATTAAGAAACAAACAGATTACTGACTCCTATTACACTTGTGATCACTCTGGAAGCATCTAATTTGCAACTATGAGAATCAGAATATTGATAACTACACTATGGGATTGCTCCAAGTTGTGTTTTCCTTATGTTTAATCTGTCTTTTTCTGAGACGTCTTTATTAGAATTTGAACTTAAAATTAAGTCCTACTGCTAACTAATTCTCCATGGAATACAAAAATTTATAGTTTTATTAAAATACTATATAAAAATTGAGAGGGTTTTGCCTATTTCGTATATCTATATAACATCTGTTTATTATATTTTAGGAAGGAGAGTGATATGATGAAACAGATTGCAAACCTGCCAGCAATAAGAATTAATAGTTGTGTAGTACTTGTCCATATGTACTGTTAACATAGTTAATACTGTAACCAAGATACAGAAATGAGCATCTGCTTCACTATTACATAGCAATAATCAGTTATAGTCCTTCAGGGAAAAATGTTATCTATGTGTACATAAGTATTTGCTGCTATAGAAACTGGAGATTGAAAAATATTGTGAAAAAGTATAGACAACTGCATATTAAAGCATACTAATAGGCAAATCATATTGAATCAGAAAATTAGCATTAGGTATTGTCTATGCCAGTTTGTCCAATTTGTAGTCCACAAAATCAAACATAGTTTTGATTTTGTCCATCTGGGCATGCCAGTTTTACTACAGGTTCGCAACCCATGTGCTTCACATGTGCATGCGCTGTTCAGTGTAAATGGTTCTGTCCGTATACGTAGAACAATTTATAGTGAACTGTGCATATGCAGTCACTGAAATCCAAAATGGCGGAGGCCTAGTGGCAGCAAGCGAATCAGTTCGGGAGCGTGGCAGGCCTCGGTTGTTGCCGGTCCTGCGACCCAGGCCTGACTTCCACTACCGGTTCAGCCGAACCGGCAGCAATCCACCTCTGCATCTGGGTAGTGTCTGACAGCCCTTCAGTCTCCTTTCTCTATGTTGTAGATGTCTGGTGTTACAAAAGAAACTTGATGGATTATGTTGGACTTTGGGGAAAGAATCTCATTCAATTTGCATGCCAGAATTCATGCTTTGGATATAAAACAACCTAGATTTAAAGGATCAAGTAGCAACTAATAGAAAAGCCTTGAACCTGGAAATTGGTTATTAGTCAGAGTAAATGATATAGGTCTACTCTGAGCTATAGTAGTTTCCTGCATACCTCATTGTTGGTGTTAGAAAAATGTGTAACTGTTTCAGCAGTCACTGAACTCATTTATTACATTTAAAATATTATTATCAAAATCTCCCTATTATTGACTTTAAAAGTGCAGGATAATACAGTACATGCACATATATAAACAAGCAAGAATGGACGAGTTAGCATGTCATGAGTAATTATTGCTTTGAACAAATAGTTCAAGAGGAGTTGAGTTGGAAAGACTATCATATTATTCCTGCTACCAATTTTCATAAAACCCCATGCTCCAAAGAGCAAAGAGTGGAACCACAGTAAATAATGATTGTGAATGACTAAATTTTGCAAAATGGGGTGTGTGTGTGTGTCCATTGGTACTTGGATCACAATGTTACGCTACCTTCCTGCAGATTTTGGCAGTCCTCTGCAGATATTGCTGCATGTCTGGCTATCCTGATATCATCTCCTTGAAAAACTGTAGAGTAAAGTATCATGATCAGAATGTCATTCTAGTGTTCACATCTTCTGGCTGTTTCTTTATATAGACTCCTTAGAATTGAGCATCTGCTATTCCATGACTGTCTGCTTGAACCTAGGGATGGACCCACTGTTTTTTCCAATCCATACCAATAAGTAAACAATGCTTTCTGAGTCCATCAAGTCTAGCCTTATTATTTTTGCTTAAAAACTCTTTTTATGATTTTTAAATGACCCGTGAAGTGCTTACCATTGATTCTCCTAAAGTGAAGCATTTTATTTCCTATTGCATTCCAAAGAAGGCAAGTTACAGGCGTTTTTAAAACTTCTACTGAAAAGTAATAGGGCTTCACAATACTTAACCTAAGGTGGATTCTGCCCACTACAAATAATTTATTCATTAATATACAAAGATTATTCTGTCCTTTCTCAGGTTTATCTATCAGAAGCGTGTGTTGGAAAGCAGATCGGCTTCTAGCAGGAACACAGGACAGTGAAATATTTGAAATTATTGTGAGAGAAAGAGACAAGCCAATGCTTATAATGCAAGGTCACTGTGAAGGCGAGCTCTGGGCTCTGGCAGTCCACCCCAAAAAGCCATTAGTTGTTACTGGCAGTGATGATCGATCTGTGCGGTAAGGCAACAGCATGTATCCCTAATGTTTCACCACAGTTCTGTTGGGAAATCCTCATAGCTTTGAAGATTACGATGCTAGTGATCAATTAATTGGAAGAAGGCAAATTAAGCAATATTCAGCTAGATGTTTTATTTATTTTTTAAGTTATATATTATTTATTCCAGCATTGATATTCTAGTTTATTAGCCAAAGAATAGATAATTAAAGTGCAAGTATTTTTAAAAAATGTGTTCGTTAAAAGTAGTGTTAAAATATGTGAAAGCTGTGAAAATGATTTTATCTCTCTCCCCAAAACTACCTCACACAATTGCTGTTGTGAGGAAAATTGGAGGTAGTATTCTATATGTTGCCTTGAGATCCTGAACAAAGATGGGATATAAATCAACAAATAAATACAAATACAGTAATTATGTGATTAATATTAACATGATTAATAGTTAAGATACCTGTATAATTTAGTGCCATTTTCAAATCTGATAAACATTCCCTGTACCTCTTCATTCCATTTATAAATAAAAAATAATGGAGAATATAATCACATTGTGATGAGATGATTTCTCATTTCGTTCTTATGTTGAACTGCAAACTACCCAATCCCTTTTTATTTTAATCTGTTCTGTGAACCAGATAAACAGAAAATAGAATGGGAGAGATGCACATAAAGTTTGGAGTAATGTCTCTCTGGCCAAAAAAACAATACATAAATGCCACATTGTAGTGATTAACAGACTTCTTTCATTTTTCCTTTCTTGTGAAGCTTATGGAGTCTTGCTGATCACGCTTTGATTGCCCGATGCAATATGGAAGAAGCTGTGCGGAGTGTATCTTTCAGCCCTGATGGATCTCAGCTGGCTCTGGGAATGAAAGATGGCTCTTTTATTGTTCTGAGAGTAAGGTAGGCTTGATTCCTGCCTTTAAAAAAATAATTCAGAACAAATCTGAAGTGTATTAATGCAATTTTTGAGAATTGTTTTATATATTGTTGGCCTGAATAAGACACAATAGGCTGGTACAACATATTTTGAAAGCTTGAGGATAAGTTTTCTGAAAAAATTTACATGGGTCAAGCCAGTGGTAGGATTCAATTTTTTTTATTACCGGTTCTGTGGGTGTGGCTTGGTGGGCGTGGTATGGGTTGGTAGGCCTGGCTTGGTGGGCATGGCAGAGGAAGGATACTATAAAATCTCCATTCCCTCCCCACTCCAGAGGAAGGTTACTGCAAAATCCCCATTTCCTCCCGATCAGCTGGGACTCGGGAGGCAGAGAATAGATGGGAGTGGGGCCAGTCAGAGGTGATATTTACCAGTTCCCTGAACTACTCAATATTTCCACTACCGGTTCTCCAGAACTGGTCAGAACCTGCTGAATACCACCTCTAGGTCAAGCACAATATATAAAATTAGTAATTGTGATCTATATACTAGAATCATCACTTAGAGTTTATGATAAGCCAATGCAATTTTTCTAAACTAGAAATTAATTTTAAATTAGAACAAAACCAAACTACCATGATGAATAGACCTAATCTATCTTTATATATCTTTTTGCATCCCTTGCCTAGATGCTTTAATTCTGGCTTATTAAATCATAGTTTTTTAACCAGATCTCATTTGTTACCTGTACCTAAACTACATGATAATATTCTGCTACAAAGCAGATATATACTATTTTTGAAGAACACATTCTGTTGAGTTTAATAGGACCTTTTAACTACATATGTATTGGACTGCCCTTTAAGAGCATGTTTGTGCAAAGTAGAATCTGTGTAGATAATAAGACTGCATACCACCATCATAATTTTTCATTTGCACACCCACTGCTAACAATGTTTTCAACACTCTGCAGAGATATGACAGAAGTTGTTCATATCAAAGATCGGAAAGAAGTAATTCATGAAATGAAGTTTTCACCAGATGGCTGCTATCTTGCAGTGGGTTCTAATGATGGTCAGGTAGATATCTATGCAGTTGCTCAGCGGTATAAGAAAACTGGAGAATGCAGCAAGTCTTCTAGTTTTATCACTCATATTGACTGGTCTCTAGACAGTAAATTCTTGCAAACAAATGATGGTGCAGGAGCACGCTTCTTCTACAGGATGCCATGTAAGTAAATATTTCTTCATTGCATGTGTTTAATTTTAATGAGCAGTACATAAAATATTTAATCAATATACTCCAGAGTTAGGACACTGTGATTACTTAAGCATTATTTATAAGCATTATTCCCCACTAACCTATCTTTCTCTATATTGTCTCTCTCTATATATTCTCTCCCCCCCTCTCTCTGTGTCTGTGTGTCTGTGTCTGTGTCTGTGTGTCTTCTATCTGCATCTATCTGTCATCTATCATCTAGCTAGTGAAGGAACTTAAACCAGAGCATGGGGAAATATATATATCCCTTTAACCTCCAAGATGAACAGGGGTGTGTGTGTGTGTGTAGTAAATACAAACAGCCAAATAGATTAACTAAAAATCATCAGTTTCACCACTGTAAATGAATTTTCTTAATTTTAAAGTTGTACATTATTATCTTTAAAATTAAATTTTTAAGATTTATGTTTAAAATTATGCTAAAGTTTACATCATTGCATATTGATGTAAAGAAATATAATACTATTACTAAAGTTAGAAATAATTACTGAAATTTATTGGAATTGGTGGGCATAACAATGGAAAATAGATTTGACTATGAAAACTGGATTAGCTAATATTAGAATTTATTAGAATTTAGAATAACAATATCAAGTAATAGTATTACATTTTTTATGCAATTACAATAATACAGTACAATGAAACCTCATTTTAAAGCACCATTTATCAGTTGTGCAATTTTATCATTAGGCAAATGGCAATTTCTGTAATTTTCCTTAATGTTTCATTACACTAGTAAGAGAAATTAGTATATCATAAAATTATGATAAAATTAACATAAATGTAACTGTCTCATCTGAATTACATTTGATATAATGGAGTTATACATATATCTCTGGTTAGATGTTGTGTTAGAGAGAGAAAAGGCCATGACAGAGAAGGCACACTTCCTCAGTTGCACAAGATCACAATTTTTGTAGAAGGAACACAGAGTGCACTAATTTGGACCGATGAGCAGGAATAATGGGAAACAGACAATTTGTCAAATAACTAGGCTCTATGCCACTAAGGACTTTATAGGTTTGAATCAGCATCTTGAATTGCAGCCAGAAGCCAAACAATAACTAATGCAGTTTGTGCAGCAGCAATGACTCATGAGCATAGTGATGAGTAACTGTTCCTCCCTGTACTCTTCCTTTTAAAACCAACTGTAGCTAGATGGCATACAAGAGCAGCCCCATGTAGAATGTATTGTCATCGTTCAGTTGTGAGGTGACTAGCAACCATCTGAAGAACCTCGTGATTGAGAAAAGGGCACAACTGACAAACAAGATGAACCTACATAAAGATCTTCCTGACCATAGCTATCAACTGCTCTCAAACAACAATTATGAGTCCAGTCCAACCTCCAATTGCACACTAGTCTTAAATGTGGAAATCCATCCCCATCCCATTCCAAAGATGACAATATTATCAACCCAGAGGCCCCAACAGACATACAACTCAATCTTCTTGGGATCCTAGCTGAAGTGTTTCTTCCTATCCAGGCCTCCAACTTCACTTATGCAGTCCAAGATTGAAATGCACATTTGATTATTAATAATACTGAACCCTGAAGTCACTTCACTCAGTAGTTTCATGTAGATATTAAAAAGGGGGGATGAAAGCATTAAACACTGAGGTACTCCACATGAGTAGATGTGATCTTCTCCCTCTTGTCAACATGGACTGGGGCTGACCATTGAGGAAGGAGATGAACCACAGCAACTACTACAAACAAAATGTATTTATTTATTAATCAAATTTATATCACTTCCCATCTCTGAGACTATGGGTGACTTGTACAGTGTGTGTGCACACACATTTAAAATTAGGAAAAATCAGCATTAGTAATAGAGATATTTAAATAAACATATATACAAGCCTTGAAGGGAAGGGAGGGAGGGAAAGTGAGAAATAGTAAAATGTATCATTTTCAGTCAAGAGAAGAACCATCTTATTTAAACTTTCCCCCATGGATTGCTTATTATTGGACACGGAAATAAGGATTTATGAGGCAAAACTTAAAATATCAGTAAAAATAAATGTTGGACGTCAAAACAACATACAGAAATGAATTAAAATTAATTTATTGTAAAAAATAATTTTATTGTATTGTAAATCAAATGATTTGTTGTTACAAATACTGTAAGGGGAAACGATAGGAGAGAATTCATCTTCAAGTGAAAGATGATGAAATATATAAAGACTTAATGAAGGTAGAGATCAAATTCCTTTTCCAGACACTGAGATCTTTTTTAATCAAATCTCATCTACAAAACAAAATTGTAACCTAATCCCCATTCTAGGTTTTATTTATACACCAAAGGGAGATTGTGTAAGATTTTTGATAGAGCCGTTTCTTTTTTCTCATAATAGTAATAGTGGTTACCAAGAAGTTCTCATTGTTTCATGATTGCTATGACAGAGGATTTTTTCCCTTAGAGACTTTGACCCAATTCACTATAGTTGGACTTTTATCTGCTTCCATGCGGACTTCTTGATACAGATTTTTTTAAAAGAAGAATTTGGATAACCATTTTTGTGAAATAGTACAGGACTTCCTGCTTGAGGAGAGGGCTGGTTTACCTCAAAGATCTCTTCCAATTCCGTTATTCTATTCTGTTCTGTTCAGATTATGATTCAGCTCATTTTCCCCAACACTTACTCTGTCTCTACCTTTTATGTTTTCATTGTCCAACGATACAGGTGTTAAAGTATACAAAATTTGTTAACCTTGTCACTAATTATCTTGGAGGGAAGTCAGGTGTCATCTTTATTTGTAGTAGCTTGAAACAATCACTTGTGAAAGGGATCAGCAATAGGTTCAACAACTTTCTGTGGATTTGTTGTGCATTTAAAGATGAGTGGATAGCACTCCAACTCAGCAATGGCAAAAGGCCCAAGAGAAAAAAATAATTTCTGGTACAAAGTTGGAAAAGCATTAAATTTTGTGTTCAGATGCTCCCCACACAATATAATTAAATAACTTATTAATTTAAATTTATTTCAGCTGGAAAACATTTGGCAAACAAAGATGAGATCAAAGGAATTTGTTGGGCTTCATGGACCTGTGTGATAGGATCAGAAGTAAATGGAATCTGGCCAAAGTACAGTGATGTTACAGACATTAACTCTGTAGATGGAAATTATAATAATACAGTTTTAGTGACTGGAGATGATTTTGGACTAGTTAAATTATTCAGATTTCCATGTCTTAAAAAAGGTAAGACATTGTGCCGTGCATATATAATGTCTTGCTTTATTTGCATTATGGATTATTTGATGTTTTTTCAGTGGCTGAATTGTATTCCTTTAATTTATTTAAATTATTTATGAAAATAATGAAGATGCGATAAATAAAAATGCTCAATCTCTAATATTACAAGTGCTGGCAGAAAATTACCAGACAAATGGACCTATCTTTCTTTTTCATTTTAAAAAGGTTAGTAAATATTTACAAGCACATTCTAGAAAAATAAAAAAGAGGTGAACTGGAAAAAATTGCAAGCTATATAAAACTAAGCAAAAAAATGAGGTAACTAAATTAATGCTATATAAGAAATTGAATATTCAATAATAAAAGAAGCAAGTGTAATAAGTATCAAAAGTCAAAATAAATAATTTGGACAGATCTTTTTAATGACCCATTATTTGAATGACAAAGATGTTGACTGGTTTTTACTGGTTATATAATTCTATTAAAAGGATAATACTGAGAGGCTTTTTTGGGAAACAACCATATTTTTGCCTTTTTAGGCAATGGATTAGTTCACCACATGCCTTAGTGAATCTATTGCAGTAAAAAAAAGAAGTTGCAGCCAAGGAACAGGCCATTTTCAGTAGTTGCATTATGGTTTTGGAGCATCTTTCTCCAATTGCCTTACTTTTTTTTCTAACAAAGTGTAGTCAAGGAAATGAAGATTGTCTTTTCATTTTTCTGATATTGCTGTATTCCCAGTTATATAGTTAGTTTTATCTGATAGAGATAAAGAAAAACAGCCAATGAAAAACAGCTACAAATTGTTCAGTGCAGATTAAAAAAAATAGTGTTCCCTAAAAGTTCCAGAATTTTGAGCAGCAATATTCTGTGTTAGCTTTGTGTCCAGTTGGAACCTTAACCTAATCATAATTTTTACCTAAGATAATATAATAATTAAGAAAGGCAAATTCATTAATGGAGAAACCTAAGAGTTTAACCGATACATTCTGCTTCAGTAGAAAAAACTGCTATGGGCACGAGACATTTCTTTTTATTATTTTTTATTTAATGTGAGCGCGCCCACATTTGCGAATCGGTAGGGAAGGTAAGTGAATCCAACCTCTGCCTCATGTAGCAACCATTTGAATTTATGACAAAGTAGAACAGATTTGTAACCAAAGCTTGCAATTACAAGTGTCACAGACTCCCATGATGATATGATTACCATTTGCACATTTTAATGGAGAATTTATAGGTTGTGGACATATGGTTTTTCCATTTAGCAACCATTTAGAGATAGGGTTGCCAATTCCAATTGTGGTTGCTAAGCAAGGACTATTTTTAGGATAGTAATAATGACAATGTTCCACATAGTGTTTTTCAATTAGTATTGATTTAAATCTGTTGTTCAATAGATGAAGAAGGATTAAGTAACATAGGTGACCAAATATGTGTTTTACCCAAACTACTAACTATTGGGATATAAAGAACATTTCTGTATATATGGATTGTTTGCATCATGTTTGGAAATTTCATGCAGAGTATAGTAAAAAGTGATTTTATAAAATTTGCAATAACTTTCATGCACATCTGTGTATGTGTTGTGTATATGGCTTGCTTTTTTATGGTGACTTAGATTTGTTTTCAATTATCTTTATTTTTTAATTTTAGGTGCAAAATTCAGAAAATATATTGGCCATTCTGCTCATGTTACAAATGTCCGCTGGTCACATGACTTCCAATGGGTAATCAGTACAGGAGGTGCAGATCATTCTGTTTTTCAATGGCGGTTTATTCCTGAAGGTGTAACAACTGGAATCCTTGAAGCAGCCCGTATAGGTAAGTCTTTCAGAAGGTTGAAATACAATTAAGCAAAAAGATCCTACTGAGTTAAATAGACCTTTCTTGTCACAATTGTTAAGTGAGTCTCTGTAGTTGTTAAGTTAGTAGCATGATTGTTAAGGGAATCTGGCTCCCCCATTGCCTTTGCTTGGCAGAAGGTCACACAAGGTGTGTGTATGATGCAGGGGCAACAGCAACTGTCATACATATGAATCAGTTTCCATCTGTCTGAATTTTGATCACATGACCATGGATGTGCTGCAAGGGTCATAAATATAATAAACGATCCTAAGTCACTTTTTCAGTGGTGTTTTAACTTTGAACAATCACTAAATGAACTGTTGTAAGTCGAGGACTATTTGTACTGATATTTAACACATACCGTATATACTCGAGTATAGGCCGACCCGAATATAAGCCGAGGCACCTAATTTTACCACAAAAAACTGGAAAAGTTATTGACTCGAGTATAAGCCTAGGGTGGGAAATGCAGCAGCTACCGGTAAATTTCAAAAATAAAAATAGATACCAATAATGTTTTTGAATATTTATTTCAAAGAAAAACAGTAAACTAGCGGTGTATTCAATGAAATACTTCACTCACCTCGATGCTGACGTCCCGCTGTGATGATGATGTCCCATGCAGCCGCGGGAGCGATGTCCCGCCTCCTATGACACATGGCACAGTGATTCCTATCATTGGATCACTGTACCAGAGGAGGTGGGACATCGCTATGTGGCTGCTTGCCATAACAAGGAGGAGGTGGGACATCGTTGCAGAGCGGCAGGAGGGGGAGGAAGGGGAATCGTAAGACAGCCCTGCATTACATTAGAACGTGAGGAGGGGGGATGGTGCGGTGCGCGCTGCGTGGCAAACTGACACAGAGGGAGGGGAAACTCACAGGGGCACTGGGCCATTCACGAGTGTCACCCAGCGGCATGGCCCCGCCCCTTTTTCTCCTCCATTTCGGGCAAATTTTTCACTGACTCGAGTATAAGCCGAGGCGGCTTTTTTCAGCCCAAAAAGTGGGCTGAAAAACTAGGCTTATACTCGAGTATATACAGTACATTGCCTTTTATTTTAATCTCTTCTCTCATCTTGGAAATTTGTGGAAAGGATCACTAAAAAGAGAATCTGCTTATTTAATGTTATGCTTTGTTTTCATTTCTGGCTTAGGTAGCTTTATATATTTTACTGTCAAGTCAGAAATGTTCAATATGTCCAAGATATTTAGCCAATATTTTAACATGTCAGGACTGAGATTTTACATATCATTCCTGCAGAGATGATATTCTATTTTCTTCACTACCGCTTCGCTCACACGCGGCATGTCTAGGCATGCACAGAAGGTTCGTGATGATGTCAGGGTGGGTGGGCAGAGCCTTGTGCCGCCAGTTCACCCGAACCAGTGCGAACCAGCAGCATACCACCTCTGCTTTCTTGGCACTGGGGATTATTTTAAAAAAATCACTAACTGATTAATATTATTCCATCCCTTCTGCAGAATGTGGCATAGATTCATACAGTGAAGAATCAGATTCTGATTTATCAGATGTGCCAGAATTAGATTCAGATATTGAACAAGAAGCTCAAATCAATTATGTTCGGCAGGTGAGTAACATTGCAGTATCAAATCATTAGATCAGGAACAGTTGAAATGTCATTGCATCATACTGAAAATGAATATCTGGAAAAAATACACTTGTTGGTTCAGTGGCATCTGGAGGGAAGATAGAAAAGTCAAGATAGTATTTACAATATTGCAATTGAGGCCTTGTCCTTTTTAAATGTATGCATCATTCATGCAAAAAATACAGGGCTTTAGTTATAATGCTACAACTTGTTTCCATCGTTTTTACACATATACACACACTGCTTAGTCCTGTGGTTACAGGGCAGATTTAGTCTTCTCCCTGCAATGCACATTTGTTCAGCATTGTCAATGGGCAGAGAAATATGTTAAATAAATACAGTCTGTGTAATTTAAATAATTACATTATTTGTATCATGACTATTGCAACTTATTTGTGTTAATTAATTGTTGGATCATCTTTTTAATTTAAATAAAAGATAGGAATTATGGTCCATTATATTTCAGAAGAAATATTTTTTTCCATATTCTTATTATAAATTCTTTCCTTCCCAGAATGTTTCCTGATAATTCAGAGAACCTCCAGAAAAATTTCTGCAGTTTAGCTAAGTAAGCTAAATAAGTAACACTTTTTTATGTGTTAACTATTTACTGCTCCATGTAGTAGATAGATGGCAGGCTAAGTGGGTTAGGTATACAGTACTAGAAATACATAAATTGTGTACCTGCTTCACATTGGGCAGAAGTTATGATCTTTGTATAGTATTCCACTAGGGGGAACAATATATGTATCTGTCTGTTTTATTTATTTTTAATTTTCGTGCACTTTTTGTAAGTAGTTTTGTCTAGCTTTTTTGTTTTTGCATTTTGTTCCTTTTTTGGAGTTTGTATTTTAATATTTCACAAAAAATAAAAAATTGGGGGAAAAGCAATTTCTTCTTTTATGTCTAAGTGCTTGAAACATGACAACAACTTCAAACTTATTTTAATTTTTTTCTGTTTAGTTAAACATTTTGATTACAAGTTTCATTAAATAGATTCAGACATCACTTGCTTTTAGAAATTGGTTTCGGAAATATTAATGGAAATTTAACACATGCTTATGACCCTTTGGAAGTCAGAGCGAAGAGGACTTCAGTGATGCCATTCCCCCAAAACTGTCCATTCTCTAAAAACCTTTTGTTGGCCTTAATATTTCTTGATCCAGTTCCCCTTCTCCAGAATTCTAAGGAACAGGCTCATTATCTGCAGATATACTGTATGTTATTCGTTGCCAATTCCAATTTCCAATTATAAAATTATAGTAGGACAACCTAGAGGACAACGATTTAAATATGAGCCAGCAGTGTACAGCAGCTGCCAAAAAAGCCAAAAAAGTTTTAGGCTACATAAACAGGGAGATAGAATCAAGATCACATGAAGTGTTAATACCACTTTATAATGTCTTGGTAAGGCCACACTTGGAATACTGCATTCAGTTTTGGTCGCCATGATGTAGAAAAGATGTGGAGACTCTAGAAAGAGTGCAGAGAAGAGCAACAAGGATGATTAGGTGACTGGAGACTAAAACATATGAAGAATGGTTGCAGGAACTGGGTATGTCTAGTTTAATGAAAAGAAGGGGAGGCATGATAGCAGTTTTCAAATATCACAGGGGTTGCCACAAAGAAGAGGGAGTCAAACTATTCTCCAAAGCACCTGAGTGTAGAACAAGAAGCAATGGGTGGAAACTAATCAAGGAGAGAAGCAACTTAGAACTGAGGAGAAATTTCCTGACAGTTCGAACAATTAATCAGTGGAACAGCTTGCCTCCAGAAGTTGTGAATGCCCCAACATTGGAAGTTTTTAAGAAGATAATTGAATAACCATTAGTCTGAAACGGTATAGGGTTTCCTGCCTAGGCAGGGGGTTGGACTAGAAGACCTCCAAGGTCCCTTCCAACTCTGCTATTGTATTGTATTGTATTATATTTTTTTTTTCAAACAAGCTTATTTTGTTTCATAGTATAGCAGTCTCCCCCAATTTGGGGAAATTCTACCTGAGAAATATTAGAGTACAAATAATACAGGATAAAAATTATGAAAATTGTAATCTAATACTTTTCAGTCATTTAGAGTAGAAGATAATATGATACAGGACAATGACATAGAGCTTTCAAATTACCAAATACTTTATGCTAATACCAGCAAACAATAAGAAGCAACTGGAATTACTTGATTAAAAGTTTATAATTAAAAAATTTCTTCTCTGTTTTTTGCAGGTTTACAAAGAAGATCTACCTCAACTGAAACAACAACGTAAAGAGAAAAGCCACTCAGTGCCCTTCCTTAAGAGAGAGAAAGCTCCTGATGACAGTTTAAAGCTGCAATTTATACACGGGTATAATACACTTTCAACAGTAATTCTTTTAGTAGTTTACTCAAAGAAAAAGATAATCCAAATAAACTTTAAATTTAAAGTCTATGCATGGAGTTAAAAATTGAAATGGGTAAAGTGAGACACTGATTCTTACATTGGAGAAAGCTATTTAGTGATCAAAGGATAGATGACAGAGAACTTCAGAGCTGAAAACTGAGTAGCCAAAAAATGATTAAATCAAAAAGGAGGGAGGAAGAGTTCCAGGATTTGAACCTACAGGGTCCTGTAAATCAGGCAAGTTGTCTGCATGCTGATACATGCAAATCATCATTGTGAACATGGCTTCCTAATTCTCTATGATAAAGTTACTTCTCTAATTTGTGTACCTGCTTGGGAATGCAGGGCTGAGAGAAAGATGTATAAATTAAGCCTGGTATAAAACTTTTTTGATTATTATAAACGAAGGAACACTGGTTTTCCTGTTCATATTCTCTGCCATCTGTTAACTCAGAGTTACTCTGTTAACATAGTGTTCATCTGTAGTGGTATCAGGCAGCTACATATTTTCTCCCAATCCTCTTTGTTCACTGTCCAGCAGTAGTCACCCAATATTCTACATTTGCTTAGAATGTTCTTTTCTTTAAACTAAGCTATATTTGAGGTTCCGCCCATCCCATGAAGATTTGTTTCCTCATTTTAATGAAATTATGATACATCTTTGCAGGCTTTAAATATTACAATACTTCCAAGTCTACCCATTTCCCATATGCATAAGGATGGTACTAATCTCAGTACAAAGCCATTGTTATTTTGGTCATTGACCACCATTTATTTATTTCTTTTAGTCTTTTATTTTATTTCTGGGATTTATTTATCACCTCTGTCAGCTAGAATTTTAGGTAGTATCTAACGTCTAAAATTGATAAAACAGCATAAAAATATATCTAATACATTTTAATACAAATAATACAATAACTAATACTTTTTAATACAAATAATACAGACCATATTAACTTTATTGAATTATTGATTTAAATATAAACTGGAATAAATTCAGTGTATATTTAAATCAATATAAATATTCAAACACCAGGTATGTTATTATGCTATCTTAGAGATAATACCATAATATATAATCGTTTATATCCTAATATATGGAGCATCTTCCCTGCAAAGATAAAATGGATATTCTTTTGAAAGGCACTGAAGACAATGGTTTTGCCAGTGGGCCTGGGAACTCCAGAGTGAGATAGAGGGCATCGTTTGATTGTTGTCACCAAGGAGATGAGAGTTTATTGGGTTTTGTATTTGAAAGCTCCGTGGAGTCACTGTGAGTGACTTGGTGATCTAATTCTTGATAAATAAATAAATATTGATTAGAAATGTCCTATTAATTTCAGCAAAATATGATTCAGTATAAATGATAACATTAGGATCGTGGTACATGATCCTTTGTTCCTTTGACTATTAGGAGTCTTGTTAACTGATTTACTTGTTGATTTTTTTTCCTATTAATTTCAGTTATAGAGGCTATGATTGTCGAAATAATTTATTCTACACACAGACTGGAGAAGTGGTCTATCATATTGCTGCTGTTGCTGTGGTGTATAATAGACAGCAGCACACCCAAAGACTATATCTTGGTCATGATGATGACATTCTCAGCCTTGCTATCCATCCTATGAAAGATTATGTTGCTACTGGACAGGTGAGTATGCAAGAAACATGATCAATGGCAAATCAATGTTAAAAAATACAGATTTTCTCACAGTATTCACTCTAGCAACTTTTTTTCAAATTAAAAAGTAAATCCACTTATTGAAGAATAATATATCTCAGTGCTTTATGAATGGGTTCTACAGTAAAATATTATAGAATGTTCTCTTGGTCTAAAAGGAGTGTTAAACTATATTATAATATTAATACCAATTACTTAAAAAGGAAGCCTAGCATCTCAATTGCCAAAAAAGCAGAGAGTAAGTAAAAAACAATCCAGGAAATGGAAAGTTTGGCACATATTTATAACAATCTAAATTTTGTGGACTGTAGTTCAATTAGTTAGATTAATAGTGGTTTAAAAGCAATTCACTTAACCTTGGGATGGGTTGTAAACAAAGATTGAAGAATAATGAATGCCAAAAATACAGAATGCAGAAATACAAAACAGTATTCACAAACTGCTTTGTCTTATTTTCTGGCTATGCTTTGTTGTTTATATTTGTAGCTGCCAATTTTGCTGTCTTCCCTATTCCTCTCTGGAAAGATACATCCTGAATCTAAAGAATGCCTAAATTAAATTTTCCCATTTGAATCTCTACATAGCCAGATAGACTATGGATTTTATAGTCTCTATTGCAATAAGCATAAATATTGTGAGGTTGTTAAAATAATATATGAACAAACAAAACATGTTCAAAACAGGTTTTATAAAAATTTTAGGAATCAATATATAAAGGCTCTTTTCAATCACATTCAATTCAGTGGTGGGTTCCGGGTGGTAGGACCCAGTACAGGTGTACCGCTGGCAGCTGGGAGCAGGTGTACCGCTGGCAGCTGGGAGCTGCCAGCTGCCAGAATGGTATTTCCATTGGGCCCACCTGCCCGCCCTTGTTTCTTACCTCTTTTTAAGCTAGCAGGCCATTTGGGCACATGCTGGAGCGTCGCAGGGTGGTGGGTGCACATGCATGCGCAATGCATGTGCACATGGTAGACGCCTGGCCCCGTTGCAGCGTACCAGTTGTGACAGAATCCAGAACCCACCACTGATTCAATTGTGATTTTATGGCTTTATCTTTGCTTATTTTTTAAAAAGAATGCAGGTGTAATATGGCATTATTTCTTAGTCTAGGCTATAGTGCTAGGATTTTCTTATTGTTTTATATCCCAGAACTGACTTCGTTTTTGTCAGAGGTAACATAGCGATGACATACATTTAAAAAATGTTCAAATTATTTAGTATCTGTTCTCTTTCAAATGAACTAAAAATGTTTTGGAGATTTTTGTGGTATTGAGAGAATTCAATCATATAATAGGGAAAATAAAATACAGTAATGCAGTTCTGGGAATCCTAAAATCCATTGCCGGCCAGATACATACTCAATTTTGTTTGGTTATAGAAAGGTGGACAAGAAATTTGGATAGTGTCTTCAGTAGAATTGGTGATGTCAAGCACTTTCTCTCTGGTTTTTTTAGATGAAATTAAGCTTGAAAAATTAAGCAGCAAATCTGAACTCTAATTTTCATTCTTAGAGTCCCCAGATCAAAAGATCTGAATTTCCTTTTTTCAGAATGATTTTGGACCTTTGCTTATGAACAAAAGCTCTTTTGACTGAAAATACTCTTGCATTGGGTTTTTATTTAACAATGGCAACTAAAATAATTGCTCTTACTTAGGTTGGGAGAGATGCTGCTATTCACATTTGGGATATACAGATGCTCAAATGTTTGTCACTGCTAAGAGGCCATCACCAAAGGGGAATATGTGCACTTGACTTTTCAGGTGAGCTGCTATGTAATGAATGGTGCTTTAGAATGTGAAATGATGTTGTTTAGTTATATGGTAACTGAAATAATTTTTTCCTGAAAAAGATCATACCCTTCTCCTCTCCTCTTCCAAGATAACATTTCAAAACATTCAAAGTAAAACTTTTTTCTGTGATAGCAAGCAGAATCTTGTCTTTTTCTTCAGGTGCAGAAAGCTACTGTAGCTTCCCAGATAAATTCTACCTAGTAACCATGCAGCAAGGCTTGTGATCTGTCCAGAGGTCATATTTTTTTATTTAAAACTATTGGGTCTCCTCCCCCCGAATTTCACTTATAAGAAGCATACATAGAAGCATCAAACAGGCAATAGCTAGCCTTTTCAGTTCTATTTAGTTGGGCTAAGCCTCTATCATAAAACATAGCAACACCATCACTTTCAAACATATCAAGTTCACTACTCTGGGGTTCTTAACTTCATATCTGTGGGCACCATTCCTTGACTTGATTTCTCACCTAAACCTGGTGTGTGTCTGTGTAAACTGGTTATACCTCCATCACAGCCATTTTATGAATGGGCAGAACTGCCAATGACAGCCATAATGTTTTCAAACTGGCTCTCGAACTATTTAACATTTGGGAACTGCTAAGTCCTTTTCTAGAATAATTATAGTTAGGAGAAGGAGGAAGAGATAAGTACAAATTAAGTCATTGTGAAAGTTTGATTATTGTAGAACTTCCAACTCCCTTATTCCTGGCACCATAACATAAATTAGCAGTGAATATTATATTTGTCACATTTCATTTCATGATATCTCATGATGAACTATGAATTGTTTTGTACAGCTGATGGGAAATGCTTAGCTTCAATTGGATTAGATGACAATCATACCCTTGTACTGTGGGACTGGAAAAAAGGAGAAAAGATGGCAGTGACCAGGTAAGAATACTATCGTTGCATCCATAGTTGTATATATTTTATATAATACAAGTATTCTTTGTTGCTGTTCCAGGAGTTGTTTTAAAAAAAAAACATATTGTTCACCAATATAGAAAGAGAGAAAATGATCACATCAATTATCCCACATTCTTGTATGAGACCTCCATTCATGTGCTGTATCAGGAACCATAAATTTATGGCCCTAGACATACTGTCAAATATATATGCTGAACATGAAATGGCAGAAAACAGCATGAGACATTCAATTTTTGTCCATATATTTTGAAGATGAGAACAAAACTATTTTTGCAAAATAATATACTGTTCCCATCTGTGTGGAATCTGCTTATTTAATTCTTCAAACTGTTCTCACTCTAATTTTCCTATAATTTTCATGGTTTTTTTAAAACTACATTGATAATGCCAGCTTTCAAAGAAGACCAGACTAAAAAAGCAATACTATGTAGGTCAGCATTACTTTTATTATAAAGCTGTAATAACAGCTAGTCTAAATTTGCTTACCCCTCCCTCCCTTTATCTTTGTGTAAAAGGCATTTACTTATATGGATTACATTACAGGTAATCTTTGATCAAGTGATTTCTATTACAGTCAGTATGCATTGTCCTGTGCTTGACCTGTCATCTTTCTTGTTTCCCCCTTACAGAACAGAAAGATTGGAGAGAAAAGGATTGCAAGAAAGTAAACAAGCACACAAGGGAAGCAAGGCACACATCAAAAGCAAAACACTGATGCCAGCAGCTGCAAGCCTGCTACACAATCAGTCCTCTGTATCCCTCATTATGTGCCTGCATACTTTCTTGTAATGCCTCACTCTTCAATCTCTCCATTCTGTGAGAAAGGAAAATAGGTTTAGCAGAGGAGAAATTGCCTACAGAAATCACTCCCCTCCTCCTTATACAGCTTATGTAGCATGATTATGGCTTACTTTCAGTGTGTATTCTTCATTGTATGCCTGATTTCTCTCTTTTAATTCCTCCTCTCCAATAAATAAAATACAAACATTAATTCCTTTCTTGCTAATAATATCAGTTCCAAGATGAGCATTCCAAAGGATGGGGGAGTGAGGAACAGGAAAGTATTATTGCAGTCATATGATTTCCCATTTAGCAATTACTTTACACAGTGATAGAGGTCTGAATTTTGATCACTGAACAAGGACAACATTCCTGGCCTGGCTAAGGCCATTTTCATTTGAACGTTGCCTTGATACCAGTTCTTCCTCTCGTACTTCAAAACCATTCCCTTTTCCCTCTACAGTTGTCAAGAAAACAAAGTTCACTTGTTCATATAGTCAAGAAACATTTATGACAACTTTTCAAATGGTTGTAGTTTTCCTGTGCTGTTACTGTACATTTTGTACTTTAATTTACCATAACTCTTAATCAGTGTTTAACCTATAGCATTAGAAGTGCATGTCCACACACGTCTCAATTATTTTAAAAAAAATAGTCTCAAATGGTTACATTTTAAGAGACTGAACTGAATCACAAAGCACTTTGAATTCTAGCAACTGGAAATGGCTGCCTATTTTCCCAGTTGTCCCACAGTGGCTGTATTATAGGTAGCATACACCATTTGCACATACAGTACCAGAAATGTAAATGATGAAAAACTTTGCAATTGTTTACTGTCCATTTTATATGCAGCACTGAATTGTGTAATAAATAATATCTAGCACCACTGCTTTTCAGCAGTAATTGTAAAAATACCAGAATAGCAGTGTGTCAGAAATTATAGAGTCTTTAAAGCTTTGAGTGATTATGGAACTGATCTGTGATATACTGTGGCTTCCTTCCTTATACATCTCATTGAAATCTGCCCCCCCCCCCGGGTTTAGGGGACCTTTTGAAAGAATCTAAGTGACCCTACCAACAAAAGTGAGTATAGTCAAGACTATGGTTTTTCCAGTTGCAACATAGGGCTGTGAAAGTTGGACCATAAGAAAGGCTGAGTGCCAAAGAATTGAGGCCTTTGAACTATGGTGCTGGACAAGACTCCTGTGAATTCTTTCGACTGCAAGTCGATCAAACTGGTCAGTCCTAGAGGAGATCAACCCTGACTGCTCTTCAGAAGACCAGATCCCGAAGTTGAACCTTAAATACTTTGACCACCTAATGAGAAGGAAGGACTCACTGGAGAAGATCCTAATGCTGGGAAAGATTGAAGGCAAAAGAAGAAGGTGACGACAGAGAATGTGATGGCTGGATAAAGTCACTGAAGCAGTAGGCGTGAGCTTAAATGGACTCCAGAGGATGGTAGAGGACAGGAACATGGGGTCGCAATGGGTTGGACATTGCTTTGCAACTAACAACAAGTCACAGTACAAGGAGAATGCAAACTGAGACATAATGAAAATCATTGTGCCCTTTCTAATAGTTTACAACTACAACATGACATCCAAATTATTGTGGTATTCAAAAATTACTTCGCTGTTTCTTGAATCAAAATCATTTAAATCAAACATTTCTTCTTTTGTTGAATTCAGTGGTGTACTAAATGGAAAGACCATTCTCTGAAAATATTTGCCGTGCAGTTTTTGTGATATAAATGGATCTGCAAATCATTTTTTTTCCTTTCTGTTAAATCACTATTGTGCCCCAGGCTTATCTTTTTTTTCATCCTCATCTTGAATAAATGTTTCCTTGGCATTCTTGGATTTCATTCACTTTTGGAAGGTTAATAGTTTTACTTAGTAATTGCATGCATGAACAAAGCATTTGGGGAAAACTGGGTCATGTATTTTGCTGGTTTTCTAATGGATGTGTTCTCTTTTTAGGAAGTAGCATTTTTCTTTTTTATATGAGTCTGTGGCAGTTTCTGTTCTTTTTATTCTATTCTAAAATGCAGTGTAGGAGGCTATCTTCCATCTGAGATGGCTTAAATTTTTAATAGCTTCTTATTTGTTGCCTGATGGATTAAAAGTGATACACATTTAGCTCTCTTAAACAATGTCACCTATGTCACATTTCTGCTAATATATCTTGACCTTATTCAAATAGAGCTGTAAATATGTCCCTTACAAGTTATTTATTAGTGGATTTCTGCTGTTGGTATGCAATATGAAATTAGATTCCATAAGTTTTTATGTATTTGGGAATCTATATTTCTCTAAAGTTTTAATGCATTTCTCTAATGTTTGGATGCTTTTATGAAAAATGTATTGAGTATACGTTCAATTATATTACAATGTACTGGATTAAATCTTTATAAAATTCAGTTTATGTAGTGAATTATATAATTGGATCTCCTCCCAAATAAGCAATAAATTATTTAAAAGAATTTTGATGAAACAGTTCCTAATTAGTTTCTTAATTCCTGTTCAACATGCAGATTAGGATTTTGTTAAAATTAATTGGATATGAAAGCATGAATTGCAATTGAGCAGTCCTTTAATTAACCATATCTCTACTAATACATTAGTATGTAACTATGTACTTTCCCATTTATTAATTTTATTATTTAAATAAAAATAACAAGACTGTATAGATTTAATTAAGAGATTTACTAAACCAACTATTTTGGAAGTGAGAAACTACAATTAAAATAAAATTTATTTGTTTGTATGAGAATCTTATTGTATAAACTGGATTCAACAAGGATTATTTAGGATTACTATGTCATTTACAGGTAGTCTTCAATTTACAACCGTTCATTTAGTGACTGTTCAAAGTTACAACGGCACTGAAAAAAGTGACATGACCGTTTTTCACACTTAGGACCATTGCAGCATCTCCATGGTCACAGGATCAAAATTCAAATGCTTGGCAACTGGTTCATGTTTATGACGGTTGCAGTGTCCTGGGGTCACGTGATCTGATTTTACGACCTTCTCACAAGCAAAGTCAATGGGGAATCCGGATTCACTTAGCAACCTTGTTACTAACTTAACAAATGCAATGATTCACTTAACAATGGTGGCAAGAAAAGTCGTAAAATGCGGCAAACTCACTTAACAAATGTTTCACTTAGCAACATAAATTTTGGAATCAATTGTGGCTGTAATTTGAGGACTACCTTTATTAAATTGATCCTATTAAGAGAAATCAATAGAATTGTTTATGAAAAGCTCTAATGGTGCTAGAACCATTTGAACTTTTTAACCCCCACAATTAGTCAAAATAGCTTTTAATCTGGAGTTTTAAAATCCTTCTGTATTAAAATAATTAATAATATATAGGTGAAAATACATGCTAAATGTCTCCTCTACTTTGTCCAGCAATAGCTCTGGAAGACATGTTGACTACTGTTAAAGTGCCACATCCTCTTTTAAAAAAGAAGATGTTACTGTCAGAATAGTATAAAAATCTATTCATTTATTCTTTATTTTTTAATGTGTTGCAGGGGTCACAAAGATAAGCTCTTCGTAGTAAAGTGCAACCCTCATCATGCTGATAAACTAGTGACTGTTGGAATAAAGCACATCAAATTTTGGCAACAAACAGGTAGTAGAATCTATCTTATTTCTTCACCAAAAAGTTGATTCAGATAATTTAGTTCCCCATTACAGACGCAACAGAATTTTGCTATCATTATTCTGTTTGTTACCAATCTTGCTTGAGGACGTACATATTTTATGTACAGCTAAATGTCTTGTTGATGTCTTGGTTTATGGTGAGGGCTTGAATCTCTGTGGAGCAATAAAAAAGGAGGGAGAATGGAAAAATTAGTGGGATAGGAAGGGAAGTTTTAGTAGCCCTTGGCTCTATCCCTATTGGAGAACTACTGTAGATGCTGGCAATCCAATAGTAAATTTAAGGTTAGGTTTAGTAAACCCATCCAGAGTTTGAAATTAGATGGATGGCAAATAAATTTAAATAATAACAATAATAGGAACAACATGCCAGATATCACGGTTGTAGAGGGTCGAAACATACAATTTATTGACATTGCGGTACCAGGAGATGCCAGAGTCGAAGAAAAAGAACTGGGAAAAAATGACAAAATACTGCAACCTGGCCATCGAAACTACCTGATTATGGATGAAACATGTAACAGTAATACCCATTGTCATCGGGCACTTAGTACCATGTCCAAGAATTTTATAAGATACACCAACAAATTGCAGCTTCCTGCAATAACACCAGCGGAACTACAAAAAACGAGGCTATTCGGAACATTGTATATTTTAAGAAGGTATTTGGTTGATACCTAGAACACTGGCAGCAACCCGTATCAACCATTAGCACCAGTCAATGGTATTTGTGATGCATTTTTGAATGCTCAGTTAACTGAGTTTCATGTTTAATGAATAAAGTATCATTATTATTATTGCTGTGGTGGTGGTTGTTATTGTTGTTATTATTATTTTAAGTTTCATGTTTAATCAATAAAGGAAATAATAATAATAATAATAATAATAATAATAATAATAATAATCAGGTTGGCATCTGGTCCCGTAAAAAACCCCCCGCCAACCCATACAATATGGTGAAAAAAACGAATAAGAATTCCATACCGCATCGGTCGTCGCGCGGGTTAACAAGGGCCGCGGCGGATGTTGGGGTCCCTGGACATCCGTCGACAAGTGGGCTACAAGTGGACCAGCCAACAAAACGACAAAAATATAGTGCAGATGAAAACCGTGCCATAATGGCCTGTTACTACAACTCAGAGCCAGAAAAAAGAGGATATTTAAAGCGAATGTATGAATTATGGAAACAACAATATCCAGATTCAAATGTTAGTGAACAACGACTAGCAGATCAAAGGCGATTTATTATACGGAATAAAGTGTTTAGTGAAGTTGAACATGAGGAAATTCAGGCAAATTGCAAAACCCAAAAAACAATATCACAAGCGGAAATAACTGATATTCAAGACACAACTAAAGACACTATAGTAGAACTCCCAGAAGAAGCTCTCGGGGAGGAAATAACATCACCACCACTAGAACCAGTTATCATTGAACCAACTGATGAACTAACTCAAAAACAAAAAGAATTGAAGGATAAGATCATGGAGCATTTTCTGCTTAATGAGGAAAGGCAACGTTTACCATCACTAAAAACTGTGCCTAAGAAAATTTTGGCCCCTATCATGAAAATGGTTAATGCAGTGTTTTCAACAATTGAACCGGGATCCATCTTGGAAACAAACCAGTTAATGTACAGCGCAGCTGTAATAGTCACTAATGAACTAGGCATTAAAATTAAAGTACCTAGTCACACAACAGAAAAAGCATCAAAGCCAAAGTGGAAAATCCGTCTAGAACAAAAAATCAAAAAATTAAGGGCAGATGCTAGTAACTTAAAGAACATGCATGAGCAACGGCTTAAAAACAACAAAATCATAGATCGGCTAATCAGAAGATATAGATTGGATACAAGAAACATCAATGAAGCTGTAGAGATTGTAAAACAGCAGATAACAGCAACAGCTAGAAAAATTGAAAGATATGAGGCACGAATCATCCAATATAAACAAAATCAGCAATTTCGATCAGACCAACGGCGTTTTTATCAAAGTCTTAATGTGAATGGTGACACCAAAAGTGAAAAACCAGAAAAGCAGGCCACAGTTGAATTCTGGAAAGAATTGTGGGAAAATGCAAAGGACTACAACAAGGAAGCAAAGTGGATACATGACTTTGAGAAAAGCATTGGCAACAAACAAATGCAAGTATTAGAAATAACAACTGAGATGATCAAAAATCGAGTTAAAAAGGTAAAGAATTGGACATCACCTGGAAAGGACCAATTACATGGTTTCTGGCTCAAATATCTGACCAGTTTACATGCAATATTAGCCAGGCAACTGAATGAAATTTTACAAAAGGGCCAAATTGATGAATGGTTGACAACTGGAAAAACATACTTGATTCAGAAAGATCCAACTAAAGGAACAACACCTGAAAACTATAGACCAATAACATGCTTACCAACAACCTTCAAATTACTCACAGGCATTATTGCAGATAACATGATGGATTATTTGGAAACAAACAACATCTTGCCAGTAGAGCAAAAAGGCAACAAAAGAAGGAGCAGGGGCACAAAAGATCAGCTTCTAATTGATAAAATGATATTAGAAAATTGTAAGAACAGAAAAACGAACTTGAATATGGTCTGGATTGATTACAAAAAGGCATTTGACTCACTGCCACATAGTTGGATCATAAAATGCTTAGAAACAACTGGCATTAGCAAAAATATTACATCCTTTACTGAAAAGGCGATGAAACAATGGAGAACTGAGTTGGCAGTAGGGAATGAGAGCTACGGAATGGTTAATATCAAGCGAGGAATTTTCCAGGGTGATTCACTTTCACCTCTTCTCTTCATCATCGCAATGATCCCACTATCAGTAATCTTAAAAAAAATGAAATTAGGCTACCAAACAGCCAAAAAAGCTGAAAAAATTTCGCATTTACTATATATGGATGATTTGAAACTCTATGGCAAGTCAGAAATAGAAATCCAATCATTGACAAATACAGTCCGAGTATTCAGCACCGATATTTCAATGCAGTTTGGCATGGAAAAATGCGCCACTGTATCCATAAAAAGGGGCAAAATCACTGCATCTGAGGGAATTGAAATGCCCAATGGCCAACTAATTAAATGCAAAGAAAATGAAGCCTACAAATACTTAGGCATTCTGCAGTTGGATAACATCAAGAATGGAGAAGTAAAAACTATTGTCAGGCGAGAGTACACCAACAGAGTTAGGAAAATTTTGAAATCTAAATTGAATGGTGGAAATACAATCAAGGCCATAAATACCTGGGCAATACCAGTTATAAGATACACAGCTGGCATAGTTAACTGGACACAAGCTGATTTGGACCTTTTGGACCGAAAACCAGGAAACTAATGACAATGCACTACAGTTTACATCCACGTGGTGATACTGATAGACTATATCTGCCCCGAAAATCAGGTGGCAGAGGATTATTACAAGTGAAGCAAACAGTTGAAGAAGAAAAACATGCACTGGCTGATTATTTAAAAGAAAGTCAAGAACATCTATTAATCGAAGTAAAGAACAAAAATCTACTGAAGGCCCAACAGACAAAACAAGAATACAGAAAAGATGTGATAAAATCAAAAATGGAGAGTTGGCAGAACAAAGCACTGCATGGTCAATTTCTGGAAAAAATAAAAGATAAAGTGGACAGTGAACAAACTTGGTTATGGTTAACAACAGGTACATTAAAGAAAGAAACAGAGTCACTACTCCTGGCTGCGCAAGAACAAGCTATCCGCACAAACGCCATTAAGGCCAAAATCGAAAAATCCTCTGATGATGCCAAATGCAGACTTTGCAAAGAAGCTGATGAAACTGTTGATCACATACTCAGCTGCTGTAAAAAAATCGCGCAGACTGATTATAAATTGCGGCACAATTCAGTAGCACAAATGATCCATTGGAATTTGTGCAAAAATTATAATATTAAAACAGCAACAAACTGGTGGGAACATCAGCCTGAAAAAGTCACCGAAAATCAGATGGTCAAGATCTTGTGGGATTTCCGTATACAAACCGACAAAATACTGGCGCATAATACACCAGACATCACACTGGTTGAGAAAAATAAGGTCACAATCATAGACATCGCAATACCAGGTGATAGCAGGGTCGCCGAGAAGGAACATGAAAAAATCACAAGATACCAGGACTTAAAAATCGAAATTCAACGACTATGGCACAAACCAGCAGTGGTAATTCCAGTGGTAATTGGCACACTGGGTGCTATTCCAAAAGCACTGGAATTACATTTAAAACAGTTAAAAATTGACAAAATCACCATCAGTCAAATGCAAAAAGCCGCACTGCTTGGATCTGCACGCATATTACGAAAATACGTTACGACGTCCTAGGCCCCTGGGTGGGGCCCGACTAGTAACCAATGCCAAATCCGGCGAAACAACTGGCCGCTGTGATACAATTGTACAACAACAACAACAACAACAACAACAACAACAATAATAATAATAATAATAATAATAATACTTTATTCATTAAACTTGAAACTCAGTTCAGGAATGTTCAGTTGACTGAGTTTCATGTTTAATGAATAAAGTATAATAATAATGATGATAATAATAAGTTTACTTATAATTTAAATCAATAGATGGACAGACATACAGACAGATAATTGGAGAACCAATTTGGTTTAGTGGTTAAGGAACCAGTCTTGAAAGCAGGAGACCATGAGTTCAAGCCCCTCTTTAGCTATGAAGGACAGTTAGGTGACTTTGAGCCAGTTACTCTTTGTCAGCCCAACCCACCTCACAAGGTTGTTGTGGAAAAATCAGAAGGAAGAAATTGTGTTGAATATATTTGCCACCTTGAGTTATACGTAAAATTCATAAAATTGGGATAAAAGGACTTTAGGCATCTACTTGTCCCATTTTATATGGATCCTAAACATCTTGGAATCATGATATCAGATTTTGGCTGCCCGTGGTGCAACTATTAGATTTTTTCCCCTCCAAAATGAGGGAACTGTAACAAGGTTTATTTTGTTTTGTCTTTGGAAAAATCCAGTTACCCCAAGCCATAAATCATTCTTCATTTTGAAGATGTGATCATTTTATTGTCATATTTTCTGCAGCTCAGAAATCCAAAACATTGTAAAAAAATAAATAATGCCTCCGCTGTAGCAAAAAGTTACCAAATATGTAATGGATGGTATAATTCTACTTGGCTGTTTCCTTCGTATTCTGCCTACCGATTTGTAACATTGTTTCCTTCAAGATATGCAATTGAAGAAAAGCTAGAATTTTATTTCTTTGTCTCCACCGTCAACATACCTTTTGTCCTCCCCTATTGGTTTTTAGTAATAGATAATTGAAATATATACAGTTATTTATAATAACTCTTATTGATCTATCATAACTATTCAGGTGGTGGTTTTACCTCAAAACGTGGCATGTTTGGAAATATTGGGAAGCAGGAAACCATGATGAGTATTTCCTATGGACGGATAGAGGATTTCGTTTTCTCTGGATCTGCAACTGGAGATATTTATATCTGGAAAGATGTTTTGTTGGTTAAGACAGTAAAAGCTCACGATGGCCCTGTATTTGCTATGCATGCTTTAGATAAGGTAAAAATTGTCTTGTGCAATTCTGTAAATCAGCTGCATCTTTTCATGGGATTGTGCAGCTATTTCCAGCCACTACAATGTTAGCTCGGGAAACAAAATATTTGGTTTAAGGAGTTGCCAACAGATATTTTGTATGTTCTAAAGCATCTTTTTACCTACAAAACTGAAGGGCTTAAGTATGCATACATAGTTTGGGTAAATTTTGGCTTTAAATACCCCAGAATAGTATTTGAACTGGATGAGTACTGTAAATTTCTCATTCCTGTTTCCAGTAAACCAATTTGAGGATAGATGGGATACTTTTTGCATTTGGAACTAAATAAATGCTCCATTGAACATGAAAATAGTAATATTAATTAATGTAGCCACTAGACACAGTGTATTTATGGTTTTTTGCAGTCATTCTTTCAATATTTGATATTCAGATTGAGTACCATAGCCAAAAGAGCATCATTTGTAGATAAGAAGGAAACATCAGCAAGCTTGGGGAGACAGGATTTGCAGAAGTGTATGAATGAATGTATTTCATTTTGTAATTCAGTGACATTAATTTTTTATCACCTAACTTTATATTGTCAATGTATTAAGCAGATCTATAAATCTGTTTTTGAACAGGGCTTTGTGACAGGTGGGAAGGATGGTGTTGTGGCACTTTGGGATGATACATTTGAGAGGTGCTTGAAGACATATGCCATCAAAAGAGCAGCACTCTCTCCTGGGTCTAAAGGTATAACTAATCTAAATTACAATAGGCAGGAATAAAGACTGGTTATAATAAAACATGTGAAGAGACATTACAAAATCCTAGTAAATCTGTAATAACCTCTTCCAAGGCCACCAGTTCTGCATTGCTCTATAAAGTGAATCTGGAGATTACTGGCAGATGGCTGATTTGCTTAAGTTTGAGAGAGATTACCAATAATGTATGCTACAGCTATTATGAATAATCACCTAATTATGCGAAGACTGAAAGGTATGAAGTTCATGGAAATTATGCTATAGCTTTTTGACATAAGTAATGTCATAAAAATAAAGAGTGAGAGGTAACAAGGAATCAAAGGCAGGAAGTGAGAGAAAAGAAATCTAATCAAATCTAATTTATAGCAACACTATTATACCTCTCCATACCTTTCTATTCTTGTAAATTATATCTGCTTCCTCTGCATACATATATTGTGTTATTTTCTTTACACATTATGAGAACCTCATCAGCTTCTTCCAACAACTTTCTTGGCCTTCCTCTTCCTCTTGAACCATCATATATTTGTTTTGCAATTTAGTCCTCATTCATTCTCACTATAAAATACAAAAACCTGAACGTACTTCTTTTTGCAATGGTCTTTCATTTTTTGCTCAATCAATGTTTATTAAGAATTCATTTATTCTTGAAACAATCTCTTCTTTTGTGTCTTGAACAGTGTTTGGTAGAAGTCTGATTGAAAGGATACAAGAGATTATAAGGACCAAAATTTGAGAAGTACAATGAAGTTTTAGCTAACTTGGGGGTGTGATGACCAAATTTTTTATTCTCAACAGAGTGTTAAGATATACCCTATATGAATGTGAGAAAAAAAATGTACTATATGTTTATTGATTTAGAGAATACAGGTAGTCTTCGACTTACAACAGTTCATGTAATGATCGTTCAAAGTTACAATGGCACTGAAAAATATGTTTTTTTCAGTTATGGCCTCTATAGAATCCCCATGATCATGTGAATAATATTCAGATGCTTGGCAAATGACTCATATATATGATCGTTGCAGTATCCCGGGATCATATGATCACCTTTTGCCACCTTCTGACATGCACAGTCAATGGGGAAGCCAGGCTCATTTAACATCTGGGTTACTAACTTATCAACTGCAGTGATTCACTTAACAGTGGTGGCAAGAAGGGTCATAAAATGGAGCAAAACTCACTTAAGAACAGAAATTTTGAGCTCAATTTGGTCATACATAGTGGACTACATGTATACAAACAAGATAGTGAGTAAGGGTTGAATTGTGGAATGTTTTGTATGTATACCAGTGGTATATAATTGAGCTAAAACATGTGTGAGAATCAGCGCAATGCTTAGCAAATGGGTCAAGTAGAGACTAAGACAAGTGTATATGATGTTTAATGTAGTTACTGTATATATAAATGTATAAGGAATGTTTGTAGTGATTTTAGAAGTGTGCTAGTTACAGATATCAGTATGTAGGGACTTTCGTATACATGATTTCCATATTGTTAGATGAGAACCTACATAGTTCTCATGATTTGCAAAGAATGTTAGATTGATGGATTTTTCTTTTTTTGGTATTTTATCTTTGGTGATAAAACAATAAATAAATATGTTTCAAAATATTAGATTGATGATGTAATGAGAAATATAGATCTGAAAATTGAAGTATAAAAAGACAAAGTTTGTTTTGCCTGACCTAGAAAATAAAATAAACAATTTCAAGTTGCAATCATTAGGTGAATTAATGTACTTAACTATTTACTTAATAATGTAAAGGCTTATTAAAAATGGGGAAATGGTTGAGAAAATTTAAAACATAACTATTGGCAGAAAGATAGTGAGTACAAAGTGGTTTGATGTAAAGAATAAATGTTAAATATGTCAACATAAAATAAATTGAACACAGAATGGGATATTTAAGAAATGCTGATGGGAAACAAAAAGAGATAAGAGTGAAGAATGAATGAGTATTGAACCTGAATTTCATACAAAAGTGAACTACCAGGACAAAATAAGTATCCTGAGATAGTTTGGGGATATTGAAAAATAAATATGACTCAAATCTCAAAGCATTTTTCTCCTTCTATATTATTATATTTATCTAATAATTATACAAACAGAAACATTTCACATAGCCATGGCTGCTTCTTGCTCTTTGAGTAGGAGCCATGAGTCCAAGAGGACCCCCAATGCACTTGGTCTGTCTGGGGTAGTGTATCCCCAACCAAAATCAAAGATGATAAACTCTTGAATACAGAGGGGTCCACCCACAGCCACTCCATTTTACCAAGGTTCAGTTGAAGTCTGTTCTTCCTTATCCATGCCCCTCAGCCTCCATCTACTGCATCACACACTTCAACCAGGATGGAAATATAGTATATAGCTATATATCGTAAGCGTACTTGTGATACCTCATCAATAGTGACATGTAGATGTTAAAAAGGAGAGGAAAGAACACTGAGTCCTGTGGCACCACACAAAGCAGGAACTCTCACCCCTTATTAACAATTAGGACCTGTCTTAGAGAAAAGAGGGGACAGTACCAAACTGTGCCACCCCTCCCCATATCCCTAAGGAGACTATGGTCAATGGTATCTAAATCTGCTGAGAGGTCAAGAAGACCAAGGATGGATGCACCACTTCCATCCTATTTCTGCCAGAGATTATCTACAAGTGTAACCAATGAAAGTTTGGTTCTGTATTCAGGCCTGAAACCTGACTAAAAAGGGTCCAGATAACCAATTTCCCTCAGGATCCTCTGTGGTTGCAAAAGAAGAGCAGGAAAACTGAATGAAAAATTATAAAATCATGTCATACACAATCATTTTCTCATTTATTTTCTTCAGTTGATTTTGGTTTATACGTTAATTTTTCGACTAAGGCAATAGACTAACATACCATTTTTTAAATTATTTGATTGGTGATTAGCACACTTTCTTGAAATATAAGATTTATTGTTTTGGGATATGAACATTCTGTAATATAGTGGTGACTAGTATATTTATCCTGTTTATAGCAAAACAAATATATGAAAAATGAATAGAAAGAGAAGGACCAAAAACTCATGGAGATGGATGGAGTTAAGGAGATTCCCCCCCCCAAAAAAAGAGTGTTGAAAAGTTGGGGGGGGGAACAGTATTCAAACCAGTATCTGAACATTGTAGAAACCATTATAATTTGAATGTTAGAAACATATGAGGAAATACAGTGAATGATATTGGTATAAATTAGATTTAGCCATATTTCCTTTTCTCTTTTCTTTCTTATGCCTTTAATATTGTAGCTTACTATTTCTTACCCTTTTTCCGCCCTTTTCATATTGATGCTTATCGTGAAAGGCAATAGCATAATGAGTATTTATGTAAGTATGCAATATATTATTCATTTTATGTAAAGTTTTATGGGGATAACTTGTAGTGAAAAATTGCAGCAATACAATCAAAGAAATCCATGCTATCAGATGGGAATTCATTGCTGCATAATATATTAAGGCCTTCAGTTTAATATATTACTGATAATTTATGCTCAAACTTAAATTTTAAACATTAATATGCCTGGAAAAAATAAGACATGTAGTTCCACATTGAATGAACTCTTGAAACAGACAGAAACACCATTCCCATTTGATCATGGTGCTATGTGATGGCTTTGAGTCTGGCAATATATTTCAAGTCAACTTAAATCCATAAGTTATTGTCGGGATAAAATAAGGGAAGGTCTACTTTCTTTCCCGGAGCTAAGAAAACTTGGACTCTAAATACAATAATTGTTTTCAAAGTGTATGGATTTATTTTATGTATATAGCTAATAGAAACAATAAAAAACATGGAAACCAGTATAAAAAAATCCTGGTTGTCCGACCCCCCCCCCCCAAAAGCAAGATATCCCTTGCATCAAACAAGCAACTTTTCCAAACTCCAACCACAAACTACCCCAATGTTTGTGGGAAAAGTCAGGTCTTCAAGACTTTTTAGAAGATTAGCAAGTTAGGGGCTTGCCAGATCTCAGGAGGAAGGCTGTTCCAAAGGGCAGAGGCCACTACGGAAAAGGCACACTACTTCAGTCTTGCTAAATAGCAACATTTAAGGAAAGGAACCTGGAGCACATCCATCCTTGGATGGGGTGTAGCAAGCAGATACCCTCAGAGAGAAGTGGTCCTGCAAATATTTTTTGTGCTATCTGGAATAGAGTTCCCAAAATGACCATAGGGTTCAAATGGAAATGTATGAAGTGGATTCCTTCAGGTTCTTCAGATTCAAACCATGAAAAGTTTACAAATTGGTACAGGATTTAGAACTAAGTCTGGAACCAAGTAGAGTCAGTAAGAAATAATGCTAAGATAATATGATCACAATGCCGTGTTCTAATGAATAGGCCAGCTACCATATTGTGTGCTATCTGAAGTTTCGGAATATTCAGAAGACATTCCTCAATACATACAATACACAGTAATAATATGTATATGTGGCCCAAGTCTTGTGTTACTATATGAATTGATTTTAAAATGTTTAACAAGAGATAATCTAAATCTAGAAAATGAGAAGCTCTATTAAAATTAAGAAAATTAAATGAAATTAGGTTTATTTTTCTTTCTTTCAGGGTTGCTGCTGGAAGATAATCCATCAATCCGTGCCATCACTTTAGGACATGGGCATATACTGGTGGGAACAAAAAATGGAGAGATTCTTGAAATTGATAAAACTGGTCCCATGACTCTACTTGTGCAGGTATAATTGCTTATTTTATGTACCAAGAGCTATATCAAAGAGCATAACCAGCATTTCTATATTTGCTCTTAATTTAATCCATTTCCTATTTTATTTCCTGTAGCCTTCTGTCCTTTTTTGCAATTTAGTTAATTTAATAAAGAAGCTACTCAGGAAGTTATTGGATTGGATGTTGTTTACATATATTGACAAATAGATTTCCAAACTTTTAAGTTATGAAGTCCATCAGGTTTATCTTTTCAAGGAACACTCACTATAAGATGCAACTAGTTTAAAAAGGGTCCTTGTCTGACAGCCTAATTAATTGCTGTGTCAGGAATGCAGAGGAAAACCAGAACCATACAAAAATATAGAAAATAGGTGTATGATTAATGAGGCCTTTAAAGAATGTACAAACACAGATAAAAATATATAGGAGCGGTGGATACCACACAGGTTTATGAATTTTAAAAAGTAACAAAATGTTGTTTAGAAATCAGTCTTAGCTTGGAATTAGAAACAGTTGCACAGTATCTGCTTTTTTAAGGAATATTTTCCCTATTTCTAAATAGGGCCATATGGAAGGAGAAGTCTGGGGTCTAGCAGCACATCCCCTCTTGCCTATCTGTGCAACAGTGAGTGATGATAAAACTCTAAGGATCTGGGAGCTTTCCTCCCAACATCGTATGCTGGCAGTGCGAAAACTTAAAAAAGGTAACAATCTTATGTAGTGTAGTATCTTGTTTATGAAGGATTTTTTATATCAAGTATACATAATCTTTGATCAGTTATACCAAATATAACTGTTTGCATTTTTAGTTGTCCACCAGAAATTTAGCTGACCTGATTTTATTGTAAAGATTTGTATTCTTGTACATGCCTGAAAAGTTATATGTGGCTTAATAGTTCAAATTTGTGCAAACTTCCAGAATTTGTATGAATCACAATAAGAAAGATTTCACTTGAAACCAGTAATAAATCCAATTATTATTAAACATCTCCTTAAAAATGTGAAGATGGAGACATGTTCCTATCATACATCTGTTAATTACTCATTGAACATTGTATTCAAGTGCAACTCCTATCATACTCATCATGAATTACCATTGCTTATAATTGTAAAGATAGGAATTGTAATATTTGCAATATTTCAAACCAACAGATTTAAAAAGTCTGAATTATATCACTAGTTACTATTTTTCCTTATCAAATGTTTGTCTTGACTATCCAAATTAAGGGAGACTATCTTAATCCAAATTAAGGGAGACTGTCCAAATTAAGGGAGATAATCAGAAAACTAGAATATTACTTTGTGAGCACTGTTTGGTCTTCAAAGAGTGTCCTAGTTTGATCCTAGTCCTGTTGGACAACCATTTAAATATGAGCCAGCAGTGTGCAGTAGCTGCCAAAAACCCCAACACAGTTCTAGACTGCATAAACAGAGGGATAGAATCAAGATCATGTGAAGTATTAATACCACTTTATAATGCCTTGGTAAGGCCACACTTGGAATACTGCATTCAGTTTTGGTCACCATGATGTAAAAAAGATGTGGAGATGCTAGAAAGACTGCAGAGAAGAGTAACAAAGATGATTAGGGAACTGGAGGCTAAAACATATGAAGAACAGCTGCAGGAACTGGGTATGTCTAGTTTAATGAAAATAAGGACTGGGGGTGACAAGATAGCAGTGTTCCAATATCTCAGGGGTGGCCACAAAGAAGAGGGAGTCAAACTATTCTCCAAAGCACCTGAGGGCAGGACAAGAAGCAATGGGTGGAAACTAATAAAGGAGAGAAGCAACCTAGAACTAAGGAGAAATTTCCTGACAGTTAGAACAATTAATCAGTGGAACAACTTGCCTCCAGAAGTTGTGAATGCTCCAACACAGGAAGTTTTTAAGAAGATATTGGATAACCATTTATCTGAAGTGTTGTAGGGTTCCCTGCCTAAGCAGGGGGTTGAACTAGAAGTCCTCCAAGGTCCCTTCCAACTCTGTTATTCTATTTTGTTCTGTTTTCAGTATACAGTTGCAAGAAAAAGTATGTGAACCCCTTGGGATTATGTAGAGTTTTGCATGAATTGGTCATAAAATGTGCTCTGAACTTCATCTAAGTCACAACAATAGAAAAACACAGTCTGCTGAAAATAATACTACACAAACATTAGATGTTGCCATGTTTTAATTGCACATAACATGTAAACATTCACAGTGCAGGGAGGAAAAAGTATGTGAACCCTTGGTCTTAATAACTGGCTGACCCTCCTTTGGCAGCAATAACCTCAACCAAACGTTTCTTGTAGTTGCAGATCAGACCTGCACAACGATCTGGAGTAATTGTGGACCACTCCTCTTCACAAAACTGTTTCAGTGTAGAAATATTCTTGGGATGTCTGGTGTGAATCGCTCTCTTAAGGTCATGCCACAGCATTTCAATCGGGTTGAGGTCAGGACTCTGACTGGGCCACTCCAGAGGGCGTATTCTGTGCTGTTGAAACCATTTTTGTGTTGACTTACTTGTATGCTTTGGGTCATTGTCCTGTTGCATCACCCATCCCCTGTGGAGCTTCAGTTGGCAGACAGATGGTCGTACGTTTTCCTGCAAAATGTCTTGATGAACTCTGGAATTCATTTTCCCATCAATGACAACAATCCGTCCAAGCCCTGAGGCAGCAAAGCAGCCCCAAACCATGATGCTCCCTCTGCCATGTTTTACAGTGGGGATGAGGTTTTGAGGTTGGTGTGCTGTGCCTTTTTTTCTCCACACATAGTATTGTGTGTTTTTCCCAAACAACTCAATTTTGGTTTCATCTGCCCACGGTATATTTTGCCAGTACTGCTGTGGAACATCCAGGTGCTCTTTTGCAAACTTCAAACGTGCTGCAATATTTTTTTTTGACAGCAATGGCTTCCTCCGTGGTGTCCTCCCATGTACTCCATTTTTGTTTAATGTTTTCCTTATTATAGATGTGTCAACAAAAATGTTAGCATGTGCCAGAGATTTCTGTAGGTCTTTAGCTGACACTCTAGGATTCTTCTTTACCTCATGAAGCATTCTGCACTGTGCTCTTGCAGTCATTTTTACAGGACGACCACACCTAGGGAGAGTAGCAAGAGTGCTAAACTTTCTCCATTTGTAGACAGTCTGTCTTACCGTGGACACATGAACATCAAGGCTTTTGGAGATACTTTTGTAACCCTTTCCAGCTTCATGCAAGTCAACAATTCTTGATCGTAGGTCTTCTGAGAGCTCTTTTCTGCAAGGCATGGTTCACATCAGACAGTGCTTCTTGAAACCAGTAAACCCACAACAGGTGTGTGTTTTTAAAGGGCAGAACAGTTGTCAGCAACACATCCAATATCATCACACTGATTGGAGTCAAGGGTGACTCACTCCTGGCTCCAATTAGCTCTTGGAGACGTCATTAGGCTAGGGACTCACATACCTTTTCCTCCCTGCACTGTGAATGTTTACATGTTATGTGCAATTAAATCATGGCAACATCTAATGTTTGTGTAGTATTATTTTCAGCAGACTGTGTTTGTCTATTGTTATGACTTAGATGAAGTTCAGAGCACATTTTATGACCAATTCATGCAAAACTCCATGTAATCCCAAGGGGTTCACATACTTTTTCTTGCAACTGTAGTTACTAGAAACTATAGGGATACTCTGTTACTCAACTGCTTTGAAACTCATTGAATTTGGTTTTCAACACATTTTGACATAAAAAATTTGTTCCAGTACTCATTGTTTATTTGGTACTCAATGCACAATCTATTGGCTTGTTGGTGGCCTTGTGACTCACTACATTTATTCCTTATGGAAAAAAATTGTTTGATAAACATCATTTTTTATACTCATTGCGCCTCCTGGAACCAATTGACACCAGGGTTGAAAAGTTGATGTTTTATGGGTTTGCTTATGAGTAAGAAATGAGATATGGGATGAAGAGATATCTGTTTAACTTTTATATGGACTTTGGAAATCATTTTTTTAAATTTTATTCTTTCTTTGTTTTTCTTTTTTCTTTCACTTTTTAATCTTGTTTTATTTTTTTCTCTTTATCTAATTTAGTTTGTATTAGTTTTTACGATTGTAATTAAAAATTTTAATAACAATTATATTTAAAAAAAACTTGGCTCTGTGCCCACCACTACTTCCATTTGTGTGATTGTGTGATTGAGGAGTCTTTGTTGCCCCAAAATTTCATTCCCTGGTCTCTAAGATTTAGGCACATACTTTCTCTGAACATTTTTTAGGTGGACGATGCTGTGCCTTCTCCCCTGATGGGAAAGCCTTGGCAGTTGGATTGAATGATGGAAGCTTTCTGGTTGTGAATGCTGATACTTTGGAAGATATGCTTTCTTTCCATCACAGAAAAGAAATGATATCTGACATCAAATTTTCTCGAGGTCAAAGTGAACTTTTTATTATTATTTTAAAATCCTTTAAAAGAAAATGTTGGAGAGGCAAGGAATATTTGTAAAAATTAATATACCATATATACTATATATGTTTTTATGTGAGGTTAAATTTGCGTTTTAAAAGATATGTCAACCTATGATAAGACATTATTTCATGATACGGAGAAACTAAGCAAGCTTAAACATCCATCTCTTATAGTCCATTAGCATGAGGGCCCTCAACTCCTATTTTATAGTCCCAAAGGATCCATAGATTATAGTATCAAAATTTGGTAGCAGTGTAATGTAGCAAACTTTCACAATAGCATGCAAAACAGGTACATTAAAACCCTGCATTCATTCTGTACTTGAAACTGCTCACCTTGACACGAACATTTAAAAAGTATCAAGTATGCCCCTTGCATCACCCATAGGCCTAAAAATAGTTTTTTTGAAAAAATAAAATAAAACGAGCTTTCAAGTGAGAAAAAGAAAAAACAAGACTTGGTGCAGTTGTTTCTATTTCTTAAACTCTTTTCAGGCAATTTATGGACCTCCAAATGTTGTTAAACATCATCTTTTGTCGCTCCTGCAGACCTAAGGCTGAAGGATGCTGGGTATTGTAATTCAGCACTATGCACAAAGCTCACTTTCTACACACCAATAATAATTCATTCTTCTTGAGGTTCTTTCTACATTATCATTGATTTTTATCACAACATTTTTATCGTAACATCATTGCACATAGAAAAAAAGAGTTATTTTCTTTATTCTGCATCAGCCCCTAACCATAAAGACCCTCCACCTGAAATCCCCCACTCTTTTAACTTCCAGAAGGCCTTAGAAAGCTGGCTCTCCCCCAGGGTTTGGGATAGAGTGAGGTTGCAGCCCAGTGATTGTGATTTTTTTAATATATCAGGAAGGGTTGTTTTGGGGCAGAAGTAGTTTGTTTTGGATGTTGGTTTTTATTACTTTGTTGTAGGCTCTCATCAGCACTGCTATGAACAGCCCAGAATTATGGCACATGAAATATAAAAATATTGGCAGACCTGAAGGAAACTGAGAGTTATAATAAAACTTGAAGAGTAAAAAAATATCATTGGTTCCTTTACTATATAGACTACAAGCTGTTATAATGTTATAAGGAAGGCATAATAGTAGCAAAGAATCTTATAATTTAGTCTCCAGAGCAAGAGGTGTGGGTGTCCCTGATTCTATCATTTCAGTGGTACTAAACTAATCTATTGGAGTCTCTCCATCTGCTTGCTGCTTTTTCCATAATAACTGGTCTCAATTCCATAGCGATGTTTTAATGCATTCTTCACAAATATCTGGATTTATTTAAATAAATAAAAAAATTAAATATTTTTCAGATTCAGGAAAATACCTGGCGGTGGCTTCCCATGATAACTTTGTAGATATTTACAACGTACTTACCAGCAAAAGAGTTGGAATCTGCAAAGGAGCATCTAGCTATATCACACACATAGATTGGGATTCAAGAGGTAAAACACAGCAAAAGAAAACCTTTTATTTATCACAGGTCTCTTTGAACAGCTCTTATAAGGTTTAAAAACATTGTAGAAGATTGTGTATTTTCCTTAATTTGTGATGAAAAATAGAAAAGTGTAGTTCTATGAAAGTTTTAAAGTCTAAAACCGTAAAATTGCTCATCTATATTTCATCTTATCATAATCAGGATAGAGTTCTGTGGATTGTCTGTTCTAAAAAAAGGCTACAATTAATTAAAAAATGGATGAATGTATATTAAAATAATACAAGATAAAGAGTACTCATTATTTCCCAATATGAGTATGAAATTGGCTTGGCTTTGCCAGTTAATACTGTATTAATCAACCCTGTGTTTATCAGGCTTATAATTTGTCTCTTTTTTTAAAAAGCTGGTTTTCCATTATATGGCACGTGAGCAATTATTTTATTCCTGTTAATAAAGAAAATCTTGAAAATTCAAAATTGCTCTGAAATTTGGAGAACAGATTCTTTAGGGATCAACAGGACATCAATTATCAGAGTCGTTTGCTGAGATGGAAGATTATAGAAATCAAATAATAAATAAGTAGGTAGGTAGATGGGTAGGTAGGTAAGGTAAAGGTAAAAGTTCCCCTTGCACATATGTGCTAGTCGTTCCCGACTCTAGGAGCAGTGCTCATCTCCGTTTCTAAACCAAAGTGCCAGCGCTGCCCAAAGAAGTCTTCGTGGTCATGTGGCCAGCATGACTAAATGCTGAAGGTGCACGGAATGCTGTTACCTTCCCACCAAAGTGGTCCCTATTTTTCTATTTGCGTTTTTTATGTGCTTTTGAACTGCTAGGTTGGCAAAAGCTGGGACAAGTAACGGGAGCTCACCTAGGGGTAGGTAGATAGGCAGGCATTATAAGCATGTATCTTCTGCTATAAATTTGCAGTACTCCTACTCCCGCTCCCTCCAGTTTTCCTTTAAAATGTAGAATGAAGCAAGGAGCATTGTCCATTGTTCTAAAAATGTTATATTTGGTCTTACCATTGTCCTCTCTTGCTGACAGCCTTTATAAGCCTTCAGTAGATAGCTTGTAGCCAAAAGTAAGTAAATGTTCACCTTCTGTGTCAGAAAATCTGTTGAGTCTGATTTCTGTAAACTTCTTTGTGTTCAAGGGAAGTTACTACAAGTCAATTCTGGTGCCAAAGAACAAATCTTCTTTGAAGCTCCAAGAGGAAAGAGGCATATAATAAGAGCCACAGAGGTAAGGAAAAATGAAATGAATTTATTTTATATGTTATTTCACTGCTATCTGTTAGAAAAAGAGTGGTCCAATGCGCAGTTTGTTTTCTGCTTGGTATACTTTCTAAAGGTTCTGTTTCATGCAGTAACTCAAGATATGTACATAAATGCTGTAAAGATTTTGTAGAGATGGGCTAAAGAACTTTTCCTTTTTTAACCATAGCACATTCATTTTATATCAACATAACTTTCTTTCTGCTAAACATAATTGCAGTAATCTGTAATTATCATTCAAGGCACAGGTAGTATTTTAGAATGGTAACTGCATTTGAATGTTGAAAGCATGCTATAGGAATTCTCACTAAATGGCTACCATAGATAAGGGGTGAATTCACAAAAATGACATGTTGAGTGGGATCAATCACAAAACACTTATTACTACAAAGAGAACTGGTAAGACTCTCTCTCTCTCTCTCTCTCTCTCTCTCTCCCTCTCTCTCTCTCTCTCTCTCTCTCTCTCCCTCTCTCTCTCTCTCTCACACACACACACACACACACACACACACACACACACACACAGGAATCTAGACACTCTTCCAGATTAAATATTGGGTAATATTCATCATTTCTATTTTCTAAAATGCATTTGAAATCCAAAGGCATTATTATAAAAAGAAATTATACTGAAATTCAATTGATTTTCAAATTGATTTTACTGTACCAATTATTTTTTAAAAGTCAGGTAATAAAGAAAGCCAGGCAAGTGCAAGGGATATTTGCAGGCATCCTTTTGCTACCCTTTTTTTCTTCTTGTCTAACTTGTGGAAAAAATATAAATATTTCCTTAGCACATGGAGACAAGCATTTGATGTACTATCAAGATATGTGGGCAATCATATTATGAAGCAGGGAATCTAAAAAATCATATTGGACCATTCTCCTCTTAACTGGAGATAAGTTGCTTGTGCAGTTGACAAGCTATTGAAAAAAATAATTCCATAAAAATGTGCTTACAGTTTATAATGTTGGGGTTTTTTAATATTTGATTTCAGATTGAAAAGATGGGATGGGACACCTGGACATGTGTTCTTGGTCCTACTTGTGAAGGAATTTGGCCAATGCATAGTGATGTCACTGTTATCAACGCAGCTTCCCTTACTAAAGATAGCACTCTCTTAGCTACAGGGGATGACTTTGGGTTTGTAAAATTCTTCAGATATCCAGTAAAGGTAATTGAAATATTTTTCAAAAGGGTCAGTGGAAGAATTATGTACAGCAAGGAAAATAGAAAATAGGAATTTTATACATTTGGAGATTGATCAATTAAGCTTGGTGACTTTTATCTAAAGTATCTGTAAGGAAGAGCTACCAGTGTACTTCTTGTTGTTAGTTGTGAAGTCGTGTCCGACCCATTGGACCCCATGGACAACATTTCTCCAGGCCTTCCTGTCCTCTACTATCCTCTGGACTCCATTTAAGCTCACAGTTTACATGTACTCCAAGACAAAATTTAAGAAAAGGCAGTTTAATGGCCAGAAACATTCTGGTAATAAGTTTTCAGTAAGAGTTGGTTGAAGGGTTTGTTTCTTCATTTGGTAGTCAAAAACGTATGAGAGGGTCTCCATGAGTATCAAAAAAAATCAGTTTGGGCTATATTTATTTATTTGGTTTGATGCCAACTGTAACTGGTGTGGATGTCTGAGACTAAAAAGAAAATAACTGATTTGGATTTTTGCCAGAATTTCTATAGCATTATATATAGTAATCAGTTTACAACCATTTGCTTAATAATGGCTCAAATTACTGACAGCTTTAGAAAGAGTGTTTAATGGCCCGTAAAGCATATCTGACAGTCACAAAATTTCACACCACCACCATCCTGTGGACATGTGATTACAATCTGGAGGCTCAGCAACCTGCGTACACAAGTGCATTATGATCGTGTGATCACATTTGCAATATTCTTTGCCACCTTTCCCAGAAAGAAAGTCAGTAGGGAAGCCAGCAGGATTGGCTGCAAGCTGGTGCTGCCTGCTGAGAAGACTTCTCTTGAAGGATTTCAGATTCATACATACTTGAATTTCGGCAACTTCTGAATTTTTGTAGAAGCAGAAGGCATGGTCCATATTAGGAAAAAGAGACCACTGACCATATGATTTGCCTGTGTTACAGGGTCAGCACGCCAAGTTTAAGAAGTATGTGGGTCATAGTTCCCATGTCACCAATGTCCGGTGGTTACATAATGATTCTGTGCTGTTGACAGTGGGTGGTGCTGACACTGCCCTGATGATCTGGACTCGAGAATTTGTTGGAACCCAGGAAAGCAAGTTAGTTGACAGTGAGGAATCAGATACTGATGCAGAAGAAGATGGAGGTAAAGGCCCTTGCTTTTGTCTATAAAAATCATTCTATACAGGAGGCTTGTTGACTAACTAGGGCATTTTTGTACCTTAGGCAAACATATATTAATACTATTTGAACTGATTCATACCATATATGAAAGAATCCTGTTTTTCTAATGTTTTCTCAAATGAGGACTATATGAGGACTATAACAACATTATACTTGTCTGCAAATATTTAACAGTAATAGATTTGTAGTAGATACAGCCCTACTTACAAATGGCTGCCAAAAACATCATGTGTATGGCATTTAAAAACATTGTTTTACTTGTAGGTGGATTAGCATGCTTTTCTACTATTTTAGGGATAGCTTTGTGCAGCCCGAAGATACTCCTACAAATAAATATTATATTATAGGCCAATGTTTTGACATATGCCAGTTTCATATTGAATTTGCTGTATGCAATGTATGTTTTTAAATGAGTGACATCGAGAGAGCTGGCAAGTACAAAGAAACATAACTGAGGTTCTGGTTCTCAGCACCACACAGTTGGCAAAGGAGAATACAGAAGCTCTTATTCTAAGGAGCATATCATTTTCTTCCAAATTTTTCCATATTTAGGAATATGCCAGATTATTTCAAAACATTTAAATAATTTTTCAGTTGCCTCACATAAGTAATGAATTTTCTGATTTCTTTACAAACATTTACATATTACTTGATGCTGGAAATGTAAAATAAAAGAATCTTACCTTAAAAGCAAATAAGATCATGGAAACTAATTGCAAATTAAGGAAAAAAGATATATATACAAAACTAACTTTTATTATGTAGATAATCTACACAAAATAAATCTATGACACAAGGTTTTTTTTAAGAAATCATTTTTTTCCTGCAAACGTAATATTTTAAAGCAGTAAAAACACTGGCTCGGGATACCATAATCTGTATTTAATTGGTTCAAATATATTTTCCACACTGAAAAATTGGAAGTTCTTAAACAAGTATTATGATCTATTTCACATGTATCCAAGGTTATGACAGTGATGTTGCACGTGAAAAAGCAATTGATTATACTACAAAGATCTATGCAGTGAGCATCCGAGAGATGGAAGGCACAAAGCCACACCAACAATTAAAGGAAGTTTCAGTAGAAGAAAGGTATGTTATGGGGTATGCCTCCTTGGGTAGAATGAGTCAACAAGTGAATTTGGGAAAAGATGCACACTTCAAGTCAGTGTTGATCAAATGCCTGGACTAGCCCCTATAATCTTCTTGGCAAGGTTTCACGAGTAGTTTGCCAATGCCTGCTTCCTAGAACTGAGTATGTGTGAGTGACCCAAGGTCATCCAGCATGCCTGAGGCAGATCTAGAATTCACAGTCTCCCTGTTTCTATCTTGGCACCTTAACCAATACACCACTGAATAGTTTTCAGTGTACTAATGCTTCCACAATACTCTGAATCATAGTTCATTTCATTTTCAAGATTTCAGGTATTTCAAGATAGTATGTTCAAAGTGCTAAATTGTTTTCAAAATATCTTTATGCATATATTTTATAATTTTGACCCTGAAATAGGCTGCTGATCTGTTTGCTTGAAATCACTACAGTAGGCAGTTGTCTTTCGGGGCAATTTATCTAACTTTACATCTATAATCTTACTTTACTTCAATATTGTTAGGCAATATTATTAATATTTATCTGAAAGAAAATAGCTTCTGGTGATAACCTTAGGATTACTAATATAACAAATGCTAATTTTAAAAAATTCCTCTGTACATGGTTGGCTTTCTAATGTTAAGTTTACACTTATACTTGTTTTTAACCTTTAATGCTATATTGTAGATCTTTTCCTCAGCTCATGAGGGTTACAGCTTTGTAGGATTGTCAGAATTTATTCTCATGTATTCTTTTAACAATTCTACAAAATTTTACCATAGATTCTGTTTCCTTGTGCTTTCTGGAATCCTCCTTGTTCTGATTGAAATGATAGAAAAGTCAATAATGAGTACAATTTGGAAAATACAGCATTGTTTTAACCAGGAAAAATACAAGTTTTTTTTCAATTAATCATAGGGAATGTATAATATGTGGAAAAAGTTTATTTTATGTTTATTTTTTGCTTTAAAGCATATATATGATAAAGGAAATATGTTGGACTATGGAACATTTTATGTGCATGTGGAGTTTATTGTTGTTGACTGAAATAAATACATGATTGAAGTTAAGCCACTGTGAGACTAATTGTTTCACAGGTGATTGAATATTGAATAGGAGCTAGAACAAAGATATACAGTCCTTGTTTATCAACTACCTTGTTTAGAAATTGCTCGCAGTTATGATATTGAAAAAATAATTTTACAATCAATCCTTGCATTTACAACCTTCCTAGGTCTTTAAAGCAAATGAGAGCTGAAGTAAGATTTTAAGCAAAGTTGCAAAGTTTCATTTAGCAATTGCTTTACTTAATAACTAAGTTGCCAGTCCTAATTATAGTAGCTAAATGAGGATTACCTATATCAGTGGTGAGTTTCAAAAATTGTTCGAACCTACTCTGTGGGTGTGGCCTCCTTGTGGGAGTGGCTTGCCGCCCATGTGACCGGATGGGAGTGGCTTGCCGCCCATGTGACCGGATATGAAGATGCTGACAACACTTGTCAGAACCACCTTAAATTACCTCACACACAGCATTGGCATGCATAAGAATATGATGTAAAGTTGTTTTTTAAAAGGCATCTTTGGTTTGCATTAAAACAACTTCAACACACGCAATGTTCTGATTGCACCACAAACGCAGTAGTCATCCTTACCTTTCACAGAGGCACTGAGTTTTATAACTATGAGCATGATAGTGTAGAATAATCATATCCAAGGACCAGTGGTGGGTTTCAAAAAATTTTGGAACCTCTTCTGTAGGTGTAGCCTGCTTTCCGGATCCACTGATGGAACCTCTTCTAACCGGTTCAGTAGATTTGACGAACCGGTTCTACTGAATAGGTGCGAACTGGTAGGAACCCACCTCTGACCTATATGTGTCCCCTTACTTATTTAATTTTTTCATAGACAAATGTATAAGGAATTCTTGTGATAATATTACACATATATTATTTGGAATTATTAAAATGGATGTCCTTTGCTATGTAGACAATGCCATTTATTGGTTGAGATCCTGATTCATTTGCTGTGAATGTCAGATTGTATTATGCAATGAAGAGTACAGATCAGAAAATTATTGCATCAAAAATCAAGGTAGTTGTGCTTGACAATGAAAATGCAATGAACAATTGCAAGTCATGCATAAAGGGTGAAAAAACAGAGCAAGTATGTGAATTTATTTACTTTGGTAGATAGTTTCTTAAACATGGGTAAATGGATGGAGAAAATTTAAGATATACAAATACTTTACAAAGAGAGGATGTGGTCTTTTACAAAGAATGGGTGTTTGCTGAAAAAAACTGAAAATGGTTATGTATGGGGAAAGTGCCCACTTTGTTAAATGGAAATTTAGTGAAAATTGCATATCTTAGGAGAAACATAAATACACTAGAAACAGATAATTTAAAAAGAGGAGATTGACATTCTCCAAAATACCAGAGGGCAGGGCAAGAAGTAATGGGTGGAAGTTTGTTAAAGAGAGATCCAACCTAGAAGAGAAATATTTGACAGAACAATTAATCTATGGAATAGATTGTTACTCAGAGTTGTAGGTGCTCCATTACTGGAGGTTTTCAAAAATAGGCTTGGAGAACCATTTGATCAAAATGGTATAAGGTGTTCTGCCCTTGAGCAGGAGATTGAATCTCAGGTGTTTTCCAGCCCTGTGATTCTATGTTCTGTGTGTGTGGTGTATCAAGGAGCAATGAAGAATAGGAGTGGAATGAAGGTGGCTTGAATACAAAATTGAGTGACTGGTACAAAATAAGTATATTGACTTGTGGTTTGTCAGATAAGGAGAATGAATAGAGATCAAATTAAAAAAAGAAACATATGAAAGAAAAGTAAATAGGTTGGGAGGAAAAGGAAGAGAGAGAAAATCATCATGGGGTGGTGTTGAAGAGATCCTCAACAAAAGATAGGTGAAAATTTTAAAGAACAAAAGAAAAAAGTATGAAGCAACACATGGACATTTATTTATTATTAGATCTTTATCCCATCTTACTTTTATTCAATTCAAGGTAGCATACTCTCAACTCCCATTTTCCCCACAACAATGTTGTTAAGTGGGTGGGCTGAAAAAGGGATTAGTCCAAAGCCATCCAGATGACTTTCAAACTTAAAAGAAACCTAGAACACTCAGTGATTTCTGCCCACCAACACAGCCACTACAACAACTGGCTTTCTTCTACTAAACATGGTAGAAGCAAGGATGCTTTGTAAGAGTCAATTTGTAGAGAATTATGATCAATTTTTACATACATTTAGTGATATTTTCTGTTCTCAGTTCATGGTTTTCATTTTTTTGTTTACTGTTGCCTACTTTTTGTGGTATTTGCATAATGTGGCTAAAGGTGATCATACAATAGACGTGTTTTCCTTCTGATAAATGTTTAGTGATTGGCCATACTCACTATGGCAAACAGTTACTAAGAGTGCTCATTTCATGCTCTCATACCTCCTAATCTGCATTCCAGCCTAAAATAATGGTGACCTGGTGCTACCAATGCATTAAAGTATAGCAATTTATTCTTCAATTTCTTCTGAGTCTTTTTTACCTGATAAGCATCATTTCACAATAAATATCTGTCAAGGCAGACAAGGCAAGGCAAAGAAAGCAAGCCATTTTACTTCTGATATATATGCAAACATAGACTATTTCATATATGCTTGCTCAAGAAATAATGATTAAAGTAAAGCAAAGATAAATATTTAATTAAATTGAATTTATTCAATTTGATATGCCTGCTGTTGGAAGAGTTTCTTCACTATTGTTTGTTTTTTGCTCAGGTCAAAAACACCAAAAGTCTTTGTCCAGAGTTCAAAATTTTATTAGCATCCAAGGCAAAAGTGTTAATTGTGGTTAGCCCCTTACAAGGGTACAAAGTCATTTGATAGTCAAATGTAAAAAGCTACCGTAATATGTAGATATTTAGTTCCAGAATTTTCAAATTGTAGTTTTCTGTATTCTGGATATTTTATAGACCTTTGTCTTTTCCATGATTGTTTTTGCAAAATAATCATTCATCCCGGTGTCAAATAAAAAGACATTATGGATTGTGTTTTTATTGAAAATGTATTTGAATTGCTTAATTCTGAATTTTGATGTAATGTTTTGTGCTCTCTAAGTTGTAGGAGATGTATGCACAAACATGTACCATTTACAATTTAGCATGGAACAACACATTTCTGAGACTTTGTTACAGACTGTACATGCTGATTTAAACATATTTTCATGATTTGTTGTTCAGTGCCCCAACTGAGATTACAGATTAATTCCACACAATACCACTGCTACTTATGGCAAAAATGTATTTCAACTTTACCTCCTCTAGAAGTAAAGTTCAATTATAAATTGGAAAGATTGAAGTAAAGGAGATATCAAGTATGCCAAACGATCTGAATGCTAGCTGAATTATGAAAATGTTTTTTTCAAAAGATACATCAAGCAAGTGGTATATCCTAAAATGATTGTAACTGGGGCAAAAGTTCAATAAGCATAATGGTTCAGCAGAAATTTGTATTCAAAATTTTCTCATTCAGATACAGTATTGTGACTAGTATTCCAGCTTTCTCCAGTCTGGTTCCCACATTTTATAAGCCACAGTGTAGTTGGATGGTTTCTTATTTCTTTGCCAATATGTATCCAGATATGTTTCATACTTTTTTCTGTTCAGGTTGTCCTCCTACAATAACAATTCCTTGCATCCCTTATTACATACATACGACACACATATTGTCAGGCTGCATCTAAGCATAGATTGAAAGTCTTGTAAGCTGTTAAATAATGTACATTTATTTAAGATAATTAACAGCTGTTTTTCTTTCCTTCCCCCATCTTTGTTGTTTTTCTTCTCTCCCTCCTTCTTTGGCCCGTATCTCCATTCTCTATATTTTCTCTTTCTTCTTCCTTTTTTTCTTGTTCTTATTGGTTCTCTGTCCCTTGCTTTTCCATATAATTTAGGAACAGGGCCCTTATCAAAGGAGTCACAGGAACAATTTTGTGGTGTGGGAATCCTAAGAAAAATGCTCCCACACTGTGGGGTAATTTGATCAGTGGTGGGACTGTCCCAGAGAATTCAGGACAATTGTAAGCCATATAATCTTATATTTGGCAAATTTGATTGAATTGGGTCTTGGATGAGAAGCAGTGTTTTGCAATGAACTTCAATTCCTTTAACCCAAGCACGCTAGAATGGTGATAATGCTTCTAGTATCTATAGCTGTTTCATATTATTAAAATGTGAACATTGCAGATGGCTGCATTTTGTCTTTTACTAACACTTGAATTATATGCTATGCTTGCAGCATCTGTTTGTTTGATCTGCATGACTGAATGGATTAGTGATTTGTATCATAGTTAATATAATAAGGACCTTTAAACATAATGTTAAGTATATAAGCAAAATACAAATCCTTTTCTTCCTTCTCCCTAAAAGCATGACTGCAGGGAATTTTTATTTTTTGGCAAGTGTGCCATAAATCTGTACCTCTCAGAATTATATATAACCCTACTCTCAGTGCTATGGCAACATAGTTTTGCCTCTAACCAATTGTGCTAGGAAGCCAGGAATTTTTGAGAAGCACACGTGCATTAGTATATTTCCATTGCCAGCTCCTAAATCTTCCTGTTTCATTTCAGGAGCAGCCCAGATTCTCTGTATTTGGTTCACTTATAAAATGCACAGTAATTACATTATCATCCAAAACTGTACAATGCCTTATGTTATTATAACCGTGTTATGCTGCCTGAAGATAAGAGGGCTATCCCACTTTTTGATATCTTTTCTGTTGTTTCTGATCCTAACCCCTAATTTATTGGCTGATCTCTCAGAAGGGCTCCTGCTTTATATCTTTGTCTCACAGCTCAAACACTGAGGATGGACTCAATTGTGTAGACTTGTTTCATTTGCCTATGAATTCTACATGCAGAAGATGCTTTCATGGGAGATCTTATTCCCCTCCCCCCCATGTTTCCAGATTAATCTACTTTGTGGATATTCACATTGTCTACCCTTTTTGAAATGAATCTGCACTGCAGAGAGAATTCCACTCCAAAACAAATATTTGACCAGCTACTTTCCTCTGTGAATACCCTGATTTACAGTGCAATATGGGCCTACTCACTTGATGCTTTCTAGAAAGGAATGTTAATCTATCTGTAGGTACAAACTTTGAGCATAACCTTTTCCTGCCACCCCCCCCCCCAAAGAATCCATGTTATATTAACTGTCCCCATTCTATTGCTAGAAAGACTAAGATGCATCAAGCTGCAGGTCAAAGAATGTCTGTCTTTTGTCTGTTTAACTTCATTTTTATATGCATTAAATATACACTCCCTTTGGCATATGGAATAAATACCAGGCACAGGAGGACCTTTCAATCTCACCATTCAGTGTATAGATATTGAGGGCACTGAGGATATTTCTCATAACAGGAAGGAAGACAAAATCTCTAAAGAAGGAAAGTTAGTGGTTGATGGATGCTTAGATAATTGCAAAAGGATAAACAGATGGGTGGCAAACAAGTCAAATTGACAAACAGACAGATGAGCAGTTTGCTTGATCAAATTGATTTTCAAAACCATTAGACTCAAGCCAGGAAAGTATTAATTTAATTACAATTTTGTAATCTTGGTCATATGGAGAATCTGAAGAGTAGACAGTAGAATCATATTTAAATTGCACACAAATATTCTGTTTTCTTATCTGGAAAAGGAAGACATATTCATATATTAAATAATAGATGTTAAGTTCCAGTAATAACATATTTCCTCGATGAATTCAGAAAGCATCTTCTCCATTAAAAGGGTTTCTGTTCTTTAAAATCTTCTTTAAAATATTTTAAATGTTAGTATACAAGAAAAATGATCAAAGTCCACAGTAATTAGGATGATAGAATTTGGGGTTTGGTTCTGTTTAGATGACTTGATTAGAATGTTATTTCATGTTCTGTCCTTGTTTAATAAAGTCACTCCCCTAGGAGATTATAAGATGATATGATCTTACTGTCTTGCACTCAAAAATACTTTAAGTTTTCAGGCCCTCATGCCAATCACAGGCTATATACTGTATTCACTGATTGCAAACCCTGAACTACATCCTCATACAGTATGTGAGAGATGCCATCTCAAGCTCAGTTACAGATTTTTGCAAATCTTTTCTCTTCTGGATATAAAATAATTTGGAACATTAGGGGGAAGTGATTATTTCACTCAATACTCCACTGGTCAGACTACTGGTCAGGGATATTATTTGAAAATTATGTCAAACACAATTAGTCAACATTTTTGGCTGGCAATAGGTTTGGAATTTTGGGAGCCTGTGATAAGCACATTTCCAGAGTAACTGCCATAAGAGACCTGCCTCTTCACAAAATGGCTGCCATACTGGACATAATCAAGTGCTGAACATTGATTTAATAAATATAAGCTCGTTCCCAGTATGCAATAAATCATTCCTGTAAATGCATTTCTGCAATAAACCTGCAATAATTCCTACAAAAACATTACTACAAATAAATATTACACTTCAGATTATTTTTTGGGTCTGCATCTTTCAAAATTTCTATTAATGTATTATTTTAAATTAGAAAAGTCTCTTTAAAACAAACGGAACATGGAGTCTGATAGGTACCAAGGACTGTATCTGCTGTGGAATGGGACAACTTGCTGTGGCCAACTCGCCATGGCTGACTCACCACTGCCAACTTGGAATAGCCAACTTGCCATGGCCAACTTGCCATGGGACAATTTAATGATTCATTTTAATTATTTAAAATAAATAAAAAATATTTTAATTTTTGTCATTCATATTTCATTCTGTCCCTTCTTTTGCATCCTTTCTTTAATGATTCTATTCTGCCATTTCTTTGATAATAGTGTAACTCTTGTCCCACAGTAACGTGTCTCATGACAAACTGACCACTGCAACGTGGCCATGGGAAGTTGGTCATGGGAAGTTGGTAATGGTGAGTTGGCTGTGATGAATTGTTATAGACCTATCTGGTGAATATCCCTTCCTCCTCAGGCATTCTTCCTCTTGTCTCCTCTTTGTGGCAGAATAGTCCACTGTGAAATCTGTACCAACATATCTTGAAACATATTTGAATTTATGAAGTTGTCGTACTACCCTCACTCCCAAAACAACAATCCTCTTCAGCTCTGATGGTAGATTAATGAATTAATCTGCTTTTCTGCTTGTTTGTATTTAATTTGAAGCATAATGATACATAATAATAATGGATGGAATATGCATTTTTTTTAAAAATTAAACTATACCTAATATCAGCATACATTAGTTTCATTATATCTTTTTATTTCCTGTTAAATTGAATGTTGGCCACCAGGATGGATTATTTGAAACAGGATTAATCATGTAGTTACAATGGTTAGGAAGTATATTTCTTCCAATGTCAGACTCAGTAGCAAGCATCATCTGAATAGTTGCTAGGGAAACAACCAGGAATATAATTAAATATATGTCCTTCTTTGTGGAATTTCCCAAAACATTTAGTTTGCTACTTTAAGAAAAAAACCTGCAGGAATAGGTAGGCTTGTAATATGGTCCAGGTTGGCTTCTCCTGTGATATTTATTCACAAATTATTATCTCTGGTATATAGAGAATGAAGTAGCTTGAAGAAGATGCTTTATTATTTTGAGTGGTATTTTTGTACACATAGTATTTTAAGGAAATTAATGGAATAAAGTTCTCTTATAATTTCTATCACTGCAGTGTTCATCCTAAGGAGAAGTCTCATCTTTACAGCTGAGTGGGACTGTAGTGATCCTGGCTCAGCTGGAGCAGTGTGCATGCTAAGGGTTTTTTCACAATTCTGCTTCTATATGCTAAGAACACGGAGGTACAAATGTTGTTCAAATAAAAATGAATATAAACTGAACATAACAAATCATCACACAGGTAGCCAGTTTGATCAGCAAATCAGAAAACAGTGACATTCCTGATAGTTGTGCTTAATGCTGCGGCTGGAAAGAGTTACATCAATGATTTCAAGTAATGTTGTTAATGGCAAGCATTGATACAATAGGAGCTTTAGGCAAAGAATGCATGTGCTTGTGTTTTCAGAGCTGTGACTTAAAATATTACAATTAAAGTTTCATTGTGATCTCGTGATCATTGGCTATTGATTGTCTCATCCCATGATCTTGTAGGACTTCCAAAGTGTCATTTGGAAGGACAAGAGACAAGTAAAAATCAGAATGCAGTTCAGGCGGACAGCAACAAAAGACAGGAGAACCCAAAGTCAGCTATATAGTTAAATCAGACTCAAGGTGTGTTCCATAGCAACAGGGTTCAAGGTCAGGAATATAATCTGATTCCAAAAGACAATGAAAGATAGAGGAGAGTGTAAGGAACTAAGTCTGAAGCAACTGCTCTATGGACAGTCAGCTCTTTGTTGAATCGAGGGACAGCTAGTTAGCCTAGATGACTTGGTTCTTCTAGTTGATGACTTAATTATACTAAGTGGTGCTACAGCATAAAGATTATGCCAATAATGTCCTTTCTTTTGAAAAGTGCTTAAGCAAAGCATTGTATCCCATTTGTAATATTTTTATGCTTTCATTTTTCTTTGAATAACATTAATGTTACATTCAAAAAAAAATGCATTACTGAAAGAAAACATTAATAATTCTATTATGTTTTAACTTGCTTTCCTTTGGAGGCAGGGAATTGTCAAGTAAGTATAAACCATACCTGAGTGGAAAAAAAATCTGCTATAATATTAATTATTAAATTATTTTCTGATATATTCTGTTGTTCTTTGGGAAAGAGAAGCAGTCTATCCAGCCATGTGGTGCCATTTCAGAAGTAGGTGCCATTTTGGAAGATGGCATCCACCCTGGAATGGCACAAAACATGCCATTCTCTATAAAGGAAGCATGCATGGCAGTTCATCCACTTCTGTTTCCCAAAGGCGATCTCGAAAAACATAAGTGGACTGAAGGGACCCAGGGGGCAGGAAGCATAGCACAGGGTGGAGAAAGCCCTAGGAGGCCCTGGGCAGGTCATGTGTAAGCTAAAGAGATGCTACAGTAAAGGCCCAGTGCTGGGCAGGCCTCCCAGGGCCCTCCCCTTTGCTTAATTTAACAATCGTAACAAAGGGAGCAGAAATTGTGGTTGTTAAGTGAGGCAATCACATGGGCACTTCACTTAAAAATGCCATAACTTACCATCGTAATTCTTGTAGATCAAGGGCACAGTAATTTTGAAAGATTAAATTTTGGTGAAAATGTTTTTGAAAATATTGGAATTAAACAGACAAATGGACCTGATGTTTTATGGCAGTAAAGGAATATTATTTGTTTAACGTTTAAAAGCATAGACAATTGATGGATTTTACAAAAAGATAAAAGAAATATGAGCCAGATTGTGACAGTAACTGTAATTATGGAGTCTGGTGACTGCATTTCCCCTTGGTTAGCTGTGAAAATGAGGTTTATTTTTAAAAATAAATGTAGTTTTTCATAATTTCATATATGCTTGTGTAAATGTGCAGGAAAAATAGCCTTGTAACATTTATGTATTTCTTGTAAACCATTTCCCTTTCCCCCTACTTGAGATGACAAGTGGGTAGGATAAAATTTGCATGAGGACAAGAAATATAAAGCCACCGGAACATATGAAATTTAATTGCACACAGAAAACAAATGTATGGGGGGAAAGAATAGAATATGGGAAATTAAAAATAATAAAGATAGAAGAATTGCCGTATTTTTCCGACTATAAGATGCCCCCAAGTATAAGATGCACCAAGATTGTGAAGAGTAAATTAAAAAAAAAAAAGGTTTTGCCCTACTTAGCCTCCAGGAGCACTCTGCAGGCCTCCCAGACCCTCTGCACAACCCATTTTTTTGTGAAAAATGGGGCATATAGAGGGTTTAGGAACCCTGTAAAGTGTTCCTGGGGGCTGGGGAGGGCAAAAATGAGCAAAAAAAGGCCCATTTTCCATAAAAACGCCGCCTGCAGAGAGTTTGGAAGGTCTGCAGAATGCTCCTGGGGGCTTGAGAGGACAAAAATCCCCCTGTTTGTGTGAAAAACGGGCCAATTTCCACTTCTTTTTGCCCTCCCCAGCCCCCAGGAGCATTCTACAGGTCTCCCAAGCCCTCTGCATGCCTCATTTTTTGCCTAAAAGGGGCCCATTGTTTGCTCATTTTTGCCCTCCCAAACCCCCAGTAGCACTTGGCAGGCCACCCAAACCCTCTGCGCATCAATGTTTGTGAAAAATGGGATGCACAGGTGGGGTTTTGGGGAGGCCAAAAATGCTGAATTCACTATATAAGACACACCCAGATTTTCACCTTTTTTGGGGAGAAAAGGTGCATCTTATACTCCAAAAAATACGGTATATCAGAACAGTAGCTTAGAGCTCTCATTTTGTAGTATGTTAGTGAAACTGATGTCAAATGAAGAAAGAAAATTATAGTTAAAGACAAAGTTTCTGGATAATCCCCTTGTGATGCAAGACATAACCTGAACCATCTGAAAGGCACTAAATTGGGGAAAGAAAGCACTATACCATGACAATTGAAAATTGACTCTTGATGCCATTAATAAGTTACAGCATACACATGTATTCAGAAGTAAGTCTGAGTACCTTGTATAAGACTTCAGTCACTTTCCACACAGGACAATTTTCTGGTCAAAGGAAAAATAATCCTGGGAATTTTCTCTTGTAAGCCATAAGTGCTTGTAATAATTTTTTTATTCATTTAGAATTAAAATGAAACCATAATATAAACATAGCCTTCAGGAACAATGAGGCTTATTGAATAAGCACTCTTGCTAAATGTATGGCATTTTATGAGGGTGGTTTTGGGACTGAACATAAGTCACCATTTCCTTTGTTTTATGAAACTGATTTCTTAAAATAATGCAAGGTTATGGACAGTAGAGATCATATATGATGGGAGATGTGCTTCCTTCTAATATTCACTTAAAAAAACACCTTCCTATCATCTAAAGCAATACATTGGAAAAATATTCCTGTTCTGTTCCATTGCATTGAATTTAACATTCCTTAAAGATCATTTCATCCGTTCCTTATTTAACATCCAGTCATAATTTCTTAAGCATTCTCCTGAATTTCTCAAAAACAGTTGTGGCAAATGTATGTTTGAACATGCTTGTTTCATATATTCTCCATGAGTTATGATTTGCTTCATTACGTTGCCTACTGCCTGTTTAGGTTTCCCTCTATCTAATATGTGAAATGATTTTAGAAGAGAAAGCAAATTTTGATACATTTGGAATCATTTCTATAAACTTTATTATTTATGCAATATACTAAAAGTATATGGGAAGCATTGATGAAGCTTCCTTTCTTTTCCTTTTCTTTTTTTCCCTTTTCCTTTTCCCTTATCCCTGCCCTATTGGATCCTTAGTGCAGACTTTGCCCCAAGATGTCAGGGTATGACCTTTCTGAGTTTATGGATTGGTGCGTTCTTTTAATTTTTATTTTAGTTTTTGCTGGCATGCTTCAATAGCATGGCTGTGTGTTACAAGGAATGAACAGTCAGTTCAAAAGAAGCTTGTGCATGAATTACTCTAATGGTCTCATTCTGTTTTTCTGAACTATACTAAGTTTCTTACTTGGCTTTATTTGCTGCTTACAAGGGGATCAAGGTAATTCTTTCAGTGTTGAAGTATTTTGCTAAAGCTTAAAGTGAATATATTTGTCTTGCCCGAGTTGTAATTGTTTGGTTTGTTATTATTTTTGGTATACTATTGCTGCACTTTTAATATTTAACTAACATAAAAATATTACCTGTCCTATTTACAATTGAGGTTTATAATAGTTTTGGATTTCAAAACTAACTTCTCTACTCAAGTTTATTGTTTTTTAAAAATGTTATCTCTAGAGGTTGTAGTCATAAACTATGACTTTTACCTAGCCATGTATATGAAGGCTGCCAGACCTCAGATGCAGAAATCTAGACAATACAAAATGTCAGCAAAGGGGTAAGGGGTACAGGAGAATTCATAACTTCCCCGGCTTGTTGCAGTTTTGATATGGGTTATACTATTTGTAATAACCCATTTAACTAATATACAGGTAGTCTTTGATTTACAATCATTCATTCACTGACTGTTTGAAGTAACTATGGCATTGAAAAAAGTGATATGACTGATTTTCATACTAATGTTTGTTGTAGCATCCTCATAATCACATGATCAAAATTAGAGCCCTTGGCAAGTAGCATGTATTTATGACTGTTGTAAGTTGAGGGTAAAATATCATGAAATTGGTTTTGCTGTACATTAAGAATCTCATAGAATTTGGTTTTAATAATATGAAACTAAAAGATTTTAGATATATGTTTAATTCCAATTTATTTATATATAATAACTTATACATTATAAAATAGCTTGAATAACTGAGTAACAAAATTGGAACATGTTTAAAGCTAACCAGATGGTTTATGCCTTTATAGTTAATTTTATGGTTGAATGGATTGGTATAATTAGTATTTGAATTACTCCCAAAACAAGAGATTTCTGTTTTTTTGTAATTTGTAATAGTACACTTGCTAATAGTAATTACCATTTTATCAACATCAAAATAAATAATTAAATACTCTGAATAGATATTATATTAAAACAAAACATTATTATTAGTACTATTATTAGTTTTTTTTAATGTCCCATTTGCTATGATTTGGACATAATTAGGATTACTAGAACTGGGCAGAATAATCCAGACAACTGCTAGCAGGAAATATATGCTATATACACTCTTCACTCTTTCCCACCACAAAATTGTGATTTCATTAAAGATATTTTAACTTTTTCCTCAACTGCAATGTGTTAAAGATTGTTTTTAAACTGGAGAGTATCAGAGCAAAGGAAAAAGTTGTGTCTTTGTTGAACTGAAAACTAAACTCACTCCAAAGTAAACAAATAAAATAAAAAATGCTTCTAACTAGCCCAGGTCAGATTTCTAATGTCATTTGGCATCATCCAGTCACTGTTGAAGTGATATGAAGCTTATGCTCTTTACGGTTGCAATAGCACACTGGTGGTTGGATGACTACAGAGGACAATATAAGTGACCTGCTATCCTTAATTAGTATCTTCATGGCTTTAATTTCAAAATAATGTTGCAGCAATGGCTGTGAAATTTAGGACTAAATCCATGGAGAAACCTATTTTTAGGCAAAATTGGTTTCTATCTGTAAAGTAGTAGGTTGTGGTCTACTTTATCAAATGCTTTACTGAAGTCCAAGTAAATTATAACCGTAGAATTTCTTTGGTCCACTAATTTTGTCACATTGTCAAAGAATGAAATAAGATTTGTCTGGCATGATCTGTTTTTGAATATTTGAAATAGCATGAACATTCATTTCAGACTCAGTGATCTTGTCATTCTATGCTAAGTGCTTGACAACAACAATATGGACACAGATGCCAAAGATGTACCTTGTTAATATTCTCCAATTACTATTTAGGAATAATTCATATTTACATTTAACACAAACCACAAGTCTATAGTGCTAGCATTCTTTTTCTCCTGGATCCCGGTGACTCAATCTCATTCTCAACCCATGAGTAAAAGAAGTTTAAATCATCCTTAGCAGCACTGAAATTAAAATAGTGTTTTCCCCATTATGCTAACGGCATCTTCCGGCATCTTAAATTGCTCATTCCTTGGAGGGAAGTCAGCTAACTACAATAACAGGAACAAAAATCAATTACGGCAGGATAGGAGACCATAGTAGGACCTTCTAAAACATATTTCATGCTGGGACATTTTCCAGCATATTCAAGGATGGTTAGAGCAACTCAGAAATAAGGAATGGCCCATAAAAGGCATTTTTTTCCATTCACAGGCGATTATCCATTATTTTGTTACACTTTTTTTCAGGCCACCAGTCAGCAGAGCTGCTCCTCAACCCGAGAAACTACAAAAGAATAATATCAACAAAAAAAAGAAAGTGGTTGAGGTCAGGTTTAATACTTTGATATTTTAATATTCTTTCTAATATCGGTTTACTTTTAATTATTTTTTTATTTATATCCTGCCTTTATTATTTTACAAATAATTCATTTGATGCTTATTGCTTCAATTCCACCAATTTTATAGTTTTTAAAACTTTATCAATTTTAATGTATGTTGGTATGTTAACAAGCTAGCCAAATCTGTTAATTGGCACAGCCTGTTAATGCTTGTGTTGCCTGGTATAGGGGATTAAATTTAATCCCATACCTGGTACATGGGATTAAATGTAGGTATATACTGTAAAGGTAAATATAGGTAAATTATATAAATATAAGTATATAAAAAGTAACCGGAATGATACAACCAAGGAACAATTTATTTTCAGAAGAGTAAATTCTGTAATAAATTAATGTAGTATTGTCATCTAAACTATCCATATTTTCTGATATTCTGTTGCTTGTATTGTGATTTAAGTATGCTTCATAAGAGAATATTTTAAATTAATGCTTTGAAACTTTATATCTTTAAGTTGGAGTTTTAAATATAGCCTTTGCCTTTCTTTGTTCATTGATTGAAATTACCATGTTCACATTCTACACACACAAACACACACACACAGCATCAAAACTGTTTAGAATTTATTTATTTTTAATTAAGCAATGGCTTTCTTCATCTGCAAAAATGAGTACACTTAAATGTGTCTATGACCTTCCTTCCTTCCTTCCTTCCTTCCTTTCTTCCTTCCTTTTATTTCCAGGAACTGTGTTTAGATCATGTCTTTGGATATCGTGGATTTGATTGCCGCAATAACCTTCATTACCTCAATGATGGTGCTGATATTATTTTCCATACTGCAGCAGCATGCATAGTTCAAAATCTCTCAACAGGTAATTAAAATAAAATAAAAATTACCAGTTGCCTTGGTTGGAAAAACAAACAGGTTAGGTACTAGATGCCAAGGTGTTCAAATGAAAGCACTGTGTGAATTCCTTTGGATATGTAAAGCATTTGTAAGAATAGTCTTCGCTGTTTTCTTCAGCATTAGGTATATATTTGTAATGGAAGCAAACAGAATGGCCTGCAAGCACCAGGCATCAATTATGGGATTAGAATAATAAAGGGAGATATAGGCAGTTCTCAATTTACAATCTTTCATTTAGAGACCATTCAAAGTTACAATAGCACTGAAAATAGTGTCTTACAATGAATCATCACATTTAAGTCTGTCACAGCATCCCATAGTCATGTGATTAAAATTGAGGGATTTGGCAATGTCCCAAAGTCATATGATAGTCATTTGCTACCTTCCCAACCAGCTTCTGACAAGCAAAGTCAATGGGGGAAATAAAATTCATTTAATGACTGTGTGATTCACTTAACAATTTTGTTTAACAACCTTGGCAAAAGAGGTCATAAAATTAGGCATGACTCACTTAATATCCGCCTTGCTTAGTAATGGAAATTCTGGTCCCAATTGTGACTGTAATTTGAGGACTACCTGCATACGTTCCTTTTCATCTGCTATCATGTTGTATGATATTATTGATCCATTGTGGTTTAGTACTGTCGCATCTCAATGACAATATCTATGAAGATGGCAGTGGTTGTTTGCTTGAAATCCTCATGTATATGTAGCACAGTCTTGCTTTGGAACTGAATTGTTAAGGAAATTATGGATGTATATTAATGTCTGCCATGAGCAGATGTAATTGCTGCCACTGAAGCCCCTGGCTGCCATTCACATTGTTTCCTCCACCCCACCAGGTATGGCAACCTTCATGCTGGGTTTCAACAGATAATTAGCAAAATCTTAAGCAGTTTTTTTTTATTTTAAGAATCTAACACTGTCTTTACATTGTGTTTCAGCTACTTTGTACAAATATAATATATAATACAAATATTACTATTCTTAGATGAATTGATTTTGTGAAATAGACTGATCTGAAAATGTCCTGCTTTTATAGTTTTTGTTTATTGGATATTTAAAAATTAATCCTTTTTTTTCTTTTGAACTGCACAGGAAGTCAAAGTTTCTACCTGGAACATACAGATGACATCCTCTGCCTAACAGTCAACCAACACCCAAAATATAAAAGTATTGTGGCCACCAGCCAGATTGGTAGGTCCATAGTCAGTTTAAACTAAAAGATTTTAAATAATTGCACAGATTTTCTGTTTGCATGTTGGAATGTGAAATTGGGCAATGGAACATTTATTATTTTTTCTTCTTCTTCTGCAAGAAACAAATGAAGTAATGTACAAATTTATTATAAATCAATATAAAAAAATTACATAAAGCAAAGCATCTATATTGAAATATAGCCTTTTCTAAGGTTTCAGGAAACAATTTTGCTAAAATTTTAACTACTTTGACAGGTGGTAATTAATATGGGTAGAAATGTTGATAATATTAAGAAGCTGGCTCTGTTTCTAAGCTATTATTCAGGAAAGGCTTTGTGATAATGTCTATCTAAAACTCTGGGTAGCTCTCAATAAGGTCTCCAATACTAGGTCTTTCTCAAATAATTGTTCTCATTAAGCTCTTACAATGTAGGATACATTTCAGTTAAATAGGAACCCTGGTTGGTATGACCACTATTAAGAAGTGTGCCAATGTTTTTTTCTTATTGCGATTAAGTAAAAAAATGGAATTGATTGTAAGAAAAGAGGTTGGTGGGAGAAATCATCCCTGTCCTTAATTCTTGAACCAATAAAAGCGGTAAACACTTCCATATGTATCACTGTTGGACTTCTTATTTGCATAATAGGATACATCAGCACAAATCTTTTTTTTCTATAACAAGCATTATATTAAGACACATAATTCGACAATACTTTTGCTTGTTTTTTATATCCATACTCATGTTGTTGCTATTGTTTCTTTTTTTTTACTTCAATATTTTTTTCTGGTGCTGATGTTGAGAACTTCAGCATTAGAAACCTAAACTTATTTCAGCTATTGTTTTTCCCTGATGCTTCCATATTTGTCATTGCCCTCATCATGCAGGTAATATGGCAGAATTTCCAGGTAAGGATTCCTCCTTTCTGAATTCTTGTCAATACTGTTATCATTCTCATGCTCATTTGTTGTATCTGCGTCACTTAGAGATACAAGGTGAACATCAACAAATCAACCCTTTCTTTGTGTATTTATCCATAAATATTTCATTTTAGGGTTTATCATTTCATGGAGTCTAATAACTCTGTCCAACCTTAGGTCCCATGCTATTGTTACAGTTCTGGGGTACCTTTGTTGTTTTGTATATATTTCTGTTTCTGGAATTTAATGGGTTAGATTCCCAAGAGGGGTGATGCATTCCAGAGGAGTAAGAGCCATTTCAGTTCAGATAGTTTGTCTGAGAGAAATAAGGTGAAGATAGCTCCTCCACAATAGTCTCAAAATATGTTTAATGTAGATAATAGGATTTTCAGTTTGTGAGGATTTGTCTATGCATATGGAACAATAAATATCTATGGAGATTCTCAATCGTTCAGGTCATGGTTGTCCCAAAGGTGCTTTTTCAAAACGCAAGTGGAGTTTCTCTGTTTTCCCTTGAAGATGTTTCACTTCTCATCCGAGAAGCTTCTTCAGTTGTCACTGAATGGTGGGGAATGGAAGGATTTATATTTCTTGCAGTCATCTGGTCATTAGCAGTCTTTCTGAGAGTCATTGAGGCCGCTTAGAGTTTTATTTGTGCCCTCAGGGTCACTTAAATAGGTGTGGAACCTTCTTGGAACTACTGAAAGGACAGATACGACACCACCTATCTCCTGTTTATAACATAGTCCTTTCAGCAGTTCCAAAAAGGTTCCACACCCATTTGCACTATTCAGGTGACCTTGAGGACACAGATAATCTTCCAAGTAGCCTCAGTGACTCTCAGAGAGAGTGGTATGCAACAACTATAAATACTTCAAGTCTGCACCATTCGGTCAGACCTAAAGAAGCTTCATGAATGAGAATCAAAATGTCTTCAAGAAAAAAACAGAGAAAGTCCAGGTGACTTTTGAAAAGCACCTTTGGGATATGGAACAATAAAGAAACCTACTTGGAAGAATCATCACCTGTCTGTCTTGGTTTGGGGGCCTGACAGTACTGCATAATTGCTTTATTTTAAGAAGATGTACTTTCATTGGAAGAATTATAAACTTAAATAATGTTTTCTTAATTCCCCCTGATTAAAAATGATCAGGTACTACACCGTGTATTCACATATGGGATGCAATGACTAAGCAGACTCTATCTATGCTGCGCTGCTTCCATTCTAAAGGAGTGAACTATGTTAACTTCAGCGCAACTGGCAAACTTCTGGTGTCTCTAGGAGTTGATCCAGAGCATACAATCACAGTATGGAGATGGCACGAAGGTATGTTTTCAATCCTCATTCTTATTAATTTTATATCCAAAATACACATTAAATACATGGTAGCATAATTGTTTGATTTTCATTTGAAAAAAACATTTTATTTCTGTTTTTGTACTTTTCCCTCTGTCTTATTACTGCCTAATGTCAATTAAGATTTGAGTGCATTGCATTGATATATATCTAGCTAGCTATATATTTACTTTATTGATAGTATTTTGGATCATCAAATCTGTGAGGAGGATGTAGTAACAGCAATGAAAATGCAACCATGTCCCACAGAATATTTAAAAATATTAATGTAACATAAAAGATTGAATACAAAAGAATAAAATCACTATGCACATTTTCTGAAATATCACAAAGGGATAAGAATATAAAAGCTGTGCTGGGTCATAAAAAAGGCCCTTGATCCCACAATCCCATGTGTATTTTTTCCCATTTAGTTGCCAAGGAAATTTATTTATCCATGCACCTTTCAGAATAACAATCTTTTTGAAACTTTTTATAAAATCTAAAGTATTGTAAAGAAAAATACTATAGTATATGCATTACATCAGTGGTGGGATTCAAATTTTTTTACAACTGGTTCTATGGGTGTGGCTTAGTGGGCTTGGGTTGGCTTGGTGGGTGGGACAGGAGAAGGATACTGAAAAATCCTCATTTCCTCCCAATCAGCTGGGACTCAGGAGGCAGAGAATAGATAGGGGCAGGGCCAGGTCAGAGGTGGGATTTACCGGTTCTCCGAACTACTCAAAATTTCCACTACTGGTTCTCCAGAACTGGTCAGACCCTGCTGAATACCACCTCTGTACTACATTTGATTTAACTAAAAGGCAAAAAAAAGTATTAAATTTCTAGAATCTTCTTCATCTGCCAATGTGTTTGGTAATGACAGTGGTATTTTTTAGCACTTGTCACCTGCCTTCCTTTATAAGAGGAATGGAAAGCCTTTCCCACTTAAGTTCCAGCAGTTGGTTTTGAAAAGATGACTCTTCTGAAGCTGGAATGAATGTAGAACCACCATAACTGGGATGGCAAGTACCTATTGGCAGGGCCTTTTTTAAAGTAGTATTTCCCCCAATAGCCATGTGCGCCCTAGGATCCCAAGAATGATGGCAGATTGCAGATTACATTTGTAAAATATTAAAACGTCTTTTCTGATTTCTACAGGTGCTAAAATTGCAAGCAGAGGAGGTCACCTAGAGAGAATCTTTGTTGTAGAGTTTCGTCCAGATTCTGATACCCAGTTTGTTTCTGTTGGAGTAAAACACATGAAGTTCTGGACTCTTGCTGGAAGTGCTTTGCTCTATAAAAAGGGAGTGATAGGTTCGTTGGATGATGCGAAAATGCAAACCATGCTTTCGGTGGCATTTGGAGCAGTAAGTAGTCTTCATGCTCTTCTTTCTTGTTTTGTGCGATTTGTGGATGGAAAAATTAAATCAATATGTTTACTTGGGAGTAAATGTAAGTGACCATAAAGAGAGATGATACAACATTTTCTTTATAGAATAATGCTAACAAAACCAGTATCATGGGGGGGGGGGGACATTCATCCTAGATACAGTACAAAGTCTTTATTGCTAAAATAGGTCTGATACAAAAGCTTGGATAGCAATCATGTTAGTTCTGCAGAGCCATCTCTATTTTACCAAACTGGTTGCTAAAGCAAAGAATTCATATTATGTCAAAAGGTAGCAAAACTCAATATTTTATAGCATCTACAAAGCAGATTGTTGTGGTTTCTTTCAGAATAATCTCACTTTCACTGGTGCCATCAATGGAGATGTTTATGTGTGGAAAGATCACTTTCTAATTCGACTTGTGGCAAAAGCTCACACTGGCCCCGTCTTTACGATGTATACCACTCTTCGCGATGGGCTCATAGTTACTGGCGGGAAAGAGAGACCGTAAGGAATCACAACTCTTTTCTATGTGCAGTCACTTATATAGCCAAGTATCCTTCAGAAGGAAGTCCAAATAAGAATAAGGAGCGTGAGGGTTTATGGCTGACTGGGGAAAGAAAAACTATTTGTATCCTTCACTTCCTGAGCAGTGCAAATATGGGCTGCAAAAAACAGTAGTTGGGCTGAGAAAAACAAACAAAGAATATGTTTGGGAGTTCTATATTGGATTCTAATTAAGATCCAGCTATCTAAAAGCCAAAGCTTCTGTAGCCAAAATGACAACCTCACATGATGCAGGTTCAACAACTTAGATAAGCAAAAGTAAAATACCTGACTGACCATTTAGGGGGGGAAATGAGATAGGAAGATTAGAAAGAAGTGATTGGGACAAAACATAGATATATTTATGTATATATTAAAGATATAGAGATTAGTAGGATATATGAAGATAACTCATCTTTTTTCACACTGGAACTGTTTTGAATGTCCTCCAAAATACAAGTGAGAGCTTCCTTTCATAAATAGCTATGCTTAATTTTTTATATTAAAAAATGCTGGCATCCATCTATTTGAAACTATCATTTCTAAGGGCTGTATGCTGTATACACTATCTATTTACAGTCAGGCATTTCCACCATAGATCATTTGTATCTGCTACCTCCATCTGAAAACCTAGAGTAAATTTCTTATTTATCACTTAGTACCAGAGATCTAGATGTAAGGGAAACCGTATGGCCAACCGTAGGTATTACAGGATCATAAGGATTTGAGGAGAATGGAATATTTCTTACGTATTTCTTCTATTTTCAGAACGAAAGAAGGAGGGGCTGTAAAACTATGGGATCAAGAGATGAAGCGCTGCAGAGCCTTTCAACTTGAGACGGGACAGATTGTGGAATGTGTGCGCTCAGTGTGTCGAGGAAAGGTACCTGAAACACACAAAATATATTGCCTGTTCCTTTCCTTACCAGAGTCTTAATATGTTAATATTGAGGGTTAAATGAACCTAAATAGACTGTCACTTAAAGAGAGGAGGCTGAATAGCTACAGTGGATAGAGACAAGCAGAAATGCAGGAAAGAGACTTACAAATGCCAATTTCATTACACCTTATTATAGTTAATATTCTCCCATTCAGTAATATTAAAATTTGGCAGCAATTTTTAAAGACTTTTAACCCTCTGGCCATTATGTTATGCATCTTTATTATTATACTGTACGTTTCTTTATAAGAGTATGCAATGTAATTCCCTTTCCCTCAAGAACGCTGGAAAAGATTTTTGAGGAAAAGAGTTCACATCATTTTGGGGATAAACTGATACACCACCATTAGAATTATATAGGATAAATTTACCTAATGTTATATGGTCATAGAAGGAGGGGTATGATTTTTAATATTTGTAAGAAAAAAATTATGAATCAAACATTTGTAAATTGTGGCAGAAAATCCAGTTCACAGTAATTTCTATTCCAAACTGCTGTCCTTGTACTCTTTTGCTTCTTTCTTCCTATTCTCCCCATTTTTAATTGAACAACATAAATATTGAACAAAGATTCAAAGAGTCCTCTGTGTGTTGTTTTTCTAATCCCAGATACCTTTGAATTGTCTATAGGGTAAAATTTTAGTGGGGACCAAAGATGGAGAAATCCTTGAAGTTGGAGAAAAAAATGGTGCTTCTAATCTTCTAATTGATAGCCACATGGAAGGAGAAATTTGGGGCCTGGCAACTCATCCATCCAAAGATATATTCATATCAGCTAGTAATGATGGGACTGCAAGGATCTGGGACCTTTGTGATAAAGTAAGAAGTGCTTGATCCAAAATACAGAATAAGCTTTCAATCTGTCAGAATTCTTGGCTGCTGCTACACTTAGCACACTCCCAGAAGAATTTTATGTATGCATACTCAGAATATGTTCACTATAATTATGTTTAGGATTTCAACTTCAGTGTCCATGATACTTCATAGATTTTTCTGTTTATGGTGAAATTTATGAAGTGTATAAATCCAAAATAGTTCCTCTATTATTGCAGCTAATAATGATTAGTTACATAATATATGTAAAAATATTTCAAGCAGATTATAAATTATGTATTAAAAATGTAATTGAACATTATTAACATTAATGAAATGCTAATTAAAATTTATTCTTCTATCAACCATGCTTTCAATATTGAGAAAATTGAATGTGCTGTTTATGAAAATTTGTTATTTCCAATTTTACCTTAGAGGGGAAAGACTTTACATGTTATTCAATGAATAAGTTCTAGATAACTTACAAAATCTAAAATTCAATTTAAAATTTAAAATACTGCAACAATGGAAAAGTACTACTATAAAACACTCCATAAACCATTGTGAGCACCTTAAACAGTAAGCAACAACTGTGTGAATCTGGGAGCAAAATGGCTTGCCTACATAGCTGCGTTCTGGGTCAACTGCATTTTCAATGACTCAAACATCTTGAGTCATCAGTGCATTTTCCACATCTCTGAACTCCAGACTGAACTTATCACGAAAGCTAATAAATGTTTCAGAACTATATGAACCCACTAAACAGAATTGGGCATGAGTATATAGAGCTATGAGCTTCTCTGTGTCTCTGAGCTAAATGTAGAACTGAAATTCCTTGTATTTAACTTCTTTCTCTCCCTCTCTTTGTGTGTGAGAAAGAGAATGCTATGAGAGGTTTTTGTTGTGGCCACTGCCCCCTTCAGCAACTGAATCAGATGAGGAGGAGGCATGGGAGTCAGAGCCAGCATCAAGGCAATCTGAGAGCTCCGAGGGGGAAGAGGGAATAGAGCTGTCAGAGATAGGGACAGAGACAGAGCCTAGGCCATCCATCAGCCCTCAGGTGGAGAGTCAACAGCTCTCAGGTCTGGAGGTGGCTGATGAGGAACAGGAGGAACCGTTGGGTCCAGTGCCTGACATGCAGATGCACAGAAGGCAGAGAAGAGGGAAATCTATGGGCCGGTCCTTGGGATGGAAGAGCCACTGCTGCTAGTGAAGCCTCACCCTAGCTCTGGGGATAAAAGGCAATGGGGGGAGATGAATAGCTGTAGGCAGATAACTATTCATCGCCCTGCCAGTCTGCCATTGATAGCCTGCACTTCTGACTCCTGTCTGGAAACAATCAGAATTCTTCTTGGAATCTGCAGCGCTCTCTGAGTGTGTGTGTTGTATGTGTGTGTGTGTGTGTGCTACTGGAAGAAAGAGTGCACCTTCTACAACTTCCTTTGCAAGTGTGGGAAGAGAGAGAGAGAGAGACTCCTGGTGCGTTGGGCCATTTCAGGGGGAAAGGAAGTGAGTGTCACTTTCCAAAGGACTTAAGAGACTTCGTAACCTGCTGTGAGAGAGCAGTTGCTGGCGCTCCGAATAAAGAGAATGTTTCATTAAAACTACAAAGGACTTGTCATGTTTGCGATCCGGGTCAGAATAGTTTTAATTCTAAAATGAAAGAATACAAATCATAAATAATGTGAGTCCCTATAACCTAATATCATTTCTGTTCTTCAGAAACTTCTGAATAAAGTTAATTTGGGCCATGCTGCAAGATGTGCTGCCTACAGTCCAGATGGCGAGATGGTTGCTATTGGCATGAAGAATGGAGAGTTTATTATTTTGCTTGTCAACAGTCTTAAAGTTTGGGGCAAAAAAAGAGATAGAAAATCTGCTATCCAGGACATCAGGTACTTTAGCATGCAAAGCAAAGAACGCCCGAAAGAGAAAAAGCAGAAGTGCGCCTATTTATTCCATTACTGCTGATGTTTTTGGCTTTGTGCCATTTGATAGTGGCTTTCAGCTTGATGGCTGAAGTGACTGCACTGAGATTACATCAGCAAGAATGATAACTCACACAGGGAATAAGATCTTACTTCTCCTCCTCTAGAATACTAAGGAGTGAGCCAAACCCATCCAATATGAGCCCAGAGACAGATTGCTTGAGATGCACAGACTTACGAATCTGTCTATAAATGGAGAGAGGGAGGGAAATCTGAGGGCAATGTAAAAGATGAAAAAATCCATATCCTATCCTTTGCAATGCCAAATCTTGGAACTTCAAAGAAATATGGGGAAAAGTACAAAGCTATGTAGTATCAGAGGAGTAGGCAGGAAATAACTGTTTAAAAAAAAATCCTCTTACTTCAGTAGCAGAATTTCAAAATAAGCATACTTTGGTTGAATAAATAAAAGTTCTATATAGATAAAGAGTATTACAATTATATTTGGATGCTTTCCATATATTTTGCCTATGGATAAAAAAAAAACATTCTACTCAGTATCACTTATATAGCCCCTGGGTGGTGCCCAGTTTTTGGTTATTTCTTTTTAACAAAGACTGTAATGGGCTTATAGTTGGGAAGACAAGATTAGATTCTGCAATCTATGAAACTGCAGGACTGAGAATTGAATTGCCATGATTTAGCGGTGCAATCTTGGGGAGCTCCAAGAAGATGCAAAAAATTGTGCTGAAAGTCCAGCTAATTCTCACGCATCATGACCTACTAACCAGAATGGGGCAGGTAGGGTGTAACATTTTCTTTCTAGGCACACACTCTTTGACTTGTCTATTTCTAAAGCTTCAGAACCATGCATAATATGCATTACATGAGATGCTTTTAGAACAAACATACAGTTATGGCTCATTTCATGTAATGGTTAACAACTACCAGGTCACTCGAAGGAGTATTTTCTTGTCTGTACCTAGATAGAACTTAAGATAACTGAATGAGGTCCTCCTCCAGCTTCTTCACCACATGAGATAATGTGGACCACTGCACACTGAAGAACATTTTCTATGCTGGTGCCTCATTTATGGAATGGCTTCTCCTTGAGGCTTATACCCATTAGCACCATCATTTTGATACCAAGTGAAACGCTTTCTATTTTCCCAGAATTTTTAATTGGCTTTTAATTGTATTTTAATCCTTAAGTTTTGAATGACCACTGTGCTACTGACTAATTTATAGACTAATTTATATGGTGCTTTTAATTTGTGTTTTATATGTTTTTATTGTTCCTAGGTTGTATTTGAATTAATTGTAAACTGATCAAGGAGCTTTGGCTATTGGGCAGTTTATTTTTATTTTTTTTTAATATCATTATCATCTCAGAAACCTCTAGAAATTTCTTTTTGTTTTCGTTTCTAGAATCAGCCCTGATAATCGGTTTTTGGCAGTGGGTTCACAGGAACATACTGTAGACTTCTATGATCTCACACAAGGCACAACCTTGAATCGAATCGGCTATTGCAAAGACATCCCAAGTTTTGTCATTCAAATGGATTTTTCAGCAGATGGCAAATACATTCAGGTGAAGTTTTTCCTTTCAGTTAACAAACAGCCTTCCTGATTCAAACAAGAATTCATGCCTCATGTCAAGAAGACTAGGAGGTGTACATCTTAAATTTCATAGACCTTTCCTATTCCTTTTGTTTATGATACTGATATTCCAGAATAGTAAGTATCGGGAAGGAAGAACTAACACAGACAGAAATGAACTTAAAATTTAGGTATAAAGAGCCACAGCTATTAGGTTTTGATCGACTTTTAAATTGACCAGAACGACAGATTTTTAAAATGTCAAATGAGACAAATGTACAGGCTCTGATTTGCTGGAAGTATGAGAAGTAGTTTCATAAATCAGCCATTCACATTCCAAAGTTTGTCAGGGTATTTATGAACAGTCTTACTGTTCAGTTAAACATTTCAACATTTTATATAATAAAATATAGTGCAAGGAGAACCCAAAATTGTCATTACTCCTGGGATGATTTTCGAAGAACTACCGTATTTTCACCCATATAACCCGCGGGTTATATGCGTTTTTACATGCACAGGGACCACCTGCGGGTTATATGCGTGGGCGGGGTATACGGAAAATATTTTACACGATTGGAGGCTTGCGCAGGCTTCTTTCTCCGTTTCTTCCCCCACCCCGATCTCAGCTGTTTCCTTCTCCTCCGTTCCTTTCCTCTTCCCCAGCTTGCGCAGGCTTCTTTCTCCGTTTCTTCCCCCACCCCGATCTCAGCTGTTTCCTTCTCCTCCGTTCCTTTCCTCTTCCCCAGCTTGCGCAGGCTTCTTTCTCCGTTTCTTCCCCCCCCATCTCAGCTGTTTCCCTTCTCTCTTACTCGTCGCGGGTTATATGCGTGGGCGGGGTATACGGAAAATATTTTGCACGATCCCGAAAACCCGCGGGTTATTCGCGTGGGCGGGTTATTTGTGTGGGCGGGTTATATGGGTGAAAATACGGTATATACTTTACCATTGTCCATATAATCATTTTTGATTCATTTCCTTCCTTAGGTATCAACTGGTGCCTACAAACGTCAAGTCCATGAGGTGCCACTAGGAAAGCAAGTGACAGATACAGCATTTATTGGAAAGATCACATGGGCTACCTGGACAAGGTGATGTAGCACAAAATGCAAAGCAACATCATCATCAGATCAGAATTGGGAGAGGCAACTTAGGCCGTTGAGTCTGATCTTCTGCTTCAGGTTGGAATCCAAAGGAATCCATTCCTGACAGATGGTTGTCTATCTTCTACTAGAGCAAGCACATCTCTTAAAGGGGAAACTGCTACCTCTTCAGAGATGAAAAATAGTCAGAAGTCCATGACAAGAATGCAGGTTAATGAGCAAGATAGTGAGAGACTAATCCACTTAGAATAACGGCCCTTAGAAAATGCCTGTCCCCTCTTTTGAATTTTGACATTCTACTTCATTCTTTCAACAGCACCCAAAGTATGTTATAATTTTTTATATATCCTATACTCCCGAAGACATTTTACTGTTATGTCCTCGCTAATTAGTTGATTTTTCTCTCTTGGAGCAGTATCCTTGGGGATGAAGTCATTGGTATTTGGCCCCGAAACGCAGATAAGGCAGATGTCAACTGTGCCTGTGTGACCCATGCTGGCTTGAACATTGTCTCTGGAGATGACTTTGGGCTAGTCAAACTCTTTGATTTTCCATGTACTGAAAAATTTGTAAGTGAGCTTGTTTTGCCTTTTTGATATATGTTTGTCAGTGTGCTTTACCTTAATAAACGTTTGGTTGATGGGTAGCTGAGATCAGCCTGTATCTCCTGGTGGCAAGGAAATGTGGCTGGCTATTTGTGAGTGTTCACTGAACATTGTGTTCAGCGCCAGAAATTGTTTCTTTTCTTAACAGGCCAAACATAAGCGTTACTTTGGTCATTCTGCACATGTCACCAACATACGCTTTTCTCATGATGACAAGCATGTTATCAGCACAGGAGGAGATGACTGCAGGTAAGGTTTTGCATTGTGAGGGCTGTTATGATGCTGAGTTCAGTACAGGTAGTCCTTGACTTACAACAGTTCATTTAGTGACTGTTCAAAGTTGCAGCGGCACTGAAAAAAGTTACTTATGACCATTTTTCAGTTATAACCTTTGTAGCATCCCCATGATCATGTGCTTGACAATAGGTTCATGCTTATGACCATTGCTGTGTCCCAAGATCATGTGATCACCTTTTGCAACTTTCTGACAAAGTCAATGGGGAAGCCAGATTCACTTAACAACCAGGTTACTAACCTATCACCTGCAGTGATTCACTTAACAACTATGGCCAGGAAGGTCATAAAATAAGGCAAAACTCACTTAATAAATGTCTCACTTAACAGAAATTTTGGACTCAATTTTTATCGTAAGTCGAGGACTACCTGAATTTTTTGAGGAAAAAGGACAAAACCAAAATGTAGCCAAATATAAATATGGTTAAAAGGTAATGGTTCCCCCCGCACATGCATGCTAGTCATTTCCGGCTTTAGGGCGCAGTGCTCATCTCAGTTTCTAAGTTTAAGAGCCAGCACTGTCCAAAAACGTCTCCATGGTCATGTGGCCGGCATGACTAAATGCCAAAGGCACATGGAGCGCTGTTACCTTCCCACCAAAATGGTCACTATTTTTTTACTTGCATTTTTTACATGCCTTCAAACAGCTAGGTTGGCAGAAGCTGGGACATGTAACGGGAGCTAACTCTGTTATATGGCATTAGGCATTTGAACCACTGAACTGGCGATCTTCTGATCAACAAGTTCAGCATCTTAGCCACTAAGCCACTGCATCCCTTAAATACGATTAGAAGTGATTAAAAAAAAGATGTGCAGATTTTTCTGATCTTTTGCTGTGAAAAGTCTGCATCTTTTTTCTCTAAACAAGTTTACCATAGTAAAACCTTTCTGGGTAATGGGTTGCAGAGAATATGGGTTATCAACTGCTTCTGCGCTGGATTGCAAGTAAGGCATTATCACCCGTATATTATTGTTTTCATCATGGTTTTGTTACCAAATAAAAAGTGAGATTCACTCATCTTTTTGAATCACTGGTACAACTGCGTTTTTTTTTATAATTTTGAGATGACTAGTTTGACAACGTAATGGCTGCTATGATAGGAGCATGGTTAGCTATAGTAGAGTTGAAGCTATTCACCTTTTGGAACACCACCTCATAGCTTCTGTGAGAAAAAAGAACAAATAGTGAAAGTGGCAAAAAAATAAGTAGGTGGCATGTTTTTTGTCCAAGCAAGTGAATGGAATACCTGCACTGCCCCCCAAAAGTATATAATTGATATTCACTTGCATCAAGGACCCTGTTCTATAAGAATTCATGGGGGTGCACAGCCCCTGCACTTGTTTTGGCAGAAGATGGTTAGTTATGGCCAGGGAGGCGCATGATCTACACAGGTTGGACCCACCATGGCATGTAAATCCAAATAAATTATAAGTATCTTCTCTACCATTTCTTAGTCTATAAAATGGTAGTTTCATCTGGTTTATTACAGGGGATCTCCACATCAAGAATATGGAAAACTCAGGCAATTAATCCCAAAACCTCCATGTACTCCATGTATTTTAGCTTCTATAGCTTTCTTTACCTCCTTCTATTAAGCTGCAGTAGATGCTCAAAGTTCACTGTAAAGAATTCTGTTTGGTGCAGGGACACACATTTGACACTATCATATTATGGTGTTTGTAAAAACTATCTGTATGGTAGTGATGAGAAATTAATTCTTGTTAGTTGGCATTTCTTGTTTTAAATGTGGTGGAATATGGGGGTGGATGGGTGGACAATAACTTGCAGTATGATTTTAACCCCATCTGTTGTTTATTTGTATAACGTGTTATTTTTTCTTCTTCAGTGTATTTGTTTGGCGATGTCTTTAAAGGTCACAACTCTCCAGGATCATTCTTGCCACCACTGCCATTCGAGTGCCAAACAGTAAATGCATGGCTGCGATTTCGAACTGTTTATTTATTTATGAAAGACACAATTAGACTATGTAATACATCCCCAAATATATGCAACCATGGGGAAATCAAATATTACATAATTTGATATTGACTTTTAAATAATTATTCTAATATATACTAAAAATCTGTCTTGCCAAATTAAATATTCAGGAATACAATGCCAAGTCCAGGGTCTCAAACTCAAATTGTCACAAGTGCCATGTCTTAGCCTGACGGCCAGAAGACTGAAGCCTTCCTGCGCATGAATTAAGTCCAAAATGGAAAGTATCACATGTCATGTAACATAATATATTGTGCTCTTAAATCAAACTTTATTACAAAGCAAAGCTACTTGCAAGGCAGCCATTTTGGCCACTTGGCTGGCAGCATTTTCCATTAACTATAATACCAATATCTGGTTTTATTACATGATGTATAGTTTTTTCTAAATCCCATTAAGAATAATACCGGCTAGGGCTAGTCCTATCGACTATAATCTTAAGATTTAAAGGTTTCCCCTGCCCAGTCATGACTGACTCAAAGGGGCGGTGCTCATCTTGATTCTTAGCTGAGGGAGCCTGCATTGTCTGAGACGCTTTCATCATCATGTGGCCAGCATGAAAATACGGAAGACAGTAACCTTTGTGCTGAAGCAGGACCTATTTATCTATTTTAATCTATTCTCATTTGCATGCTTTCAAGCAGCTCGATTGGCAGGAGTTGGAGTGAGTAATGGGAACTCATCCCATTGTGCAGTTTGTCAGCTGTCCAGCTGACAAGCCCAATGTCTTAACCGCTAAGCCATCATGCACCTCTCGTCCCAATTAAGAGCAGCCAAAATCCTGCTTTTCTTCTTATTGAGCAGGCTTCTCTTTCAGACTTTTATTTATTCACCACTTTCGTCCTCTTGCCTGTTCTTGTCACTAGCCAAGCTCTCCTCCATTTGTTGGGTGATGCCCTGCTTGGTATAGGAATGCTCACAGCAAGGCAACCAGGCCAGCCCCTTGGAGATCTCAGTGCTGCCTCAGAGCCCCTTCTTGGAGGGGGTGCTGCCAGTGCAGCACAGATTGCACAGCCCAACCAACCAGGCTCAGCTGTTGCCAAGAGAACTACATGATTGGTTCAAAATGAGTCTCTTTGGTGCCTGCATGTATAGATATCTGTACATAGGTCCCTGACCTCAGTGTCCATAAGATCTTAAGTAATGGACCACACAAAATTATTTCAATGGCCATGAATTTGGGACCCCTGATGAGGCTTCAGCAGTGTATTTAAAAAAAATGAAAGACTTCAATGTGAAAATAGTGAAGGCAAGCTTCCTTAATTCTTAAACTTGTTCCATCATTCCTAAAGATTATTAGGGACAGGATACATTAAGATAAAAGCAGGGTTTGGTTCATGGCTGATTTTATTTTAAAAAATGAAAGAGTTAGCAGTGCTTTCTCCCTTCTTCCCTTAAGTGTATTAGATGAAATTATTTTTGCCATGTTTCTACAAAGTGCCTTTTGAAAACTTTTCAGATACTGCAGGATATAACAATCTTCTGCCATTGCCTATTTTCTGCTCATGGTGCTAAAAGCTACAAACTGACGAGGGCTGACGGTCACTTTTTCCCCTAAATGTCACCATGTTTATTTTTTTATTTATTTTACTAAATTTCACCTTCTCTCTTAATATCAACAGCAAAGAGTAAAGGTACAAGGCAGACATTAAAAATAATGGTCAGTCAGTTTGACACTACATTTGGAAATAGTTCAGAATAGAAGAATGAAATGAAAAATGAATAAATACCCCTCCTTTCCTTCCCATTTGAGATACATTTTTCAATACTTTTTATCCAGCCAAGCAATAGCCAAGATGGCATTTTAACTTCAAGGGGGAGGGGGGGGGAGTCCCCTTTCCTTCATGAAGTGGTTCAAGGGCATTTGTTTTACTTACAGGCCAGTGATAAATTGGCAATCATACACATTTGTGATGGTAGGGGACCATTTAACTATAGAAGTTGAGGAGCTTATTGCAATTGCTGAAGCCTGCAGTTTTTCAGTGGCTAATGACCAGGATGATGATACTTTTACCTTCAATATCATAGGTGACATGCCTCACTTGAATGCAACTACTGATGGTCACAGGCAGGAATGTACTATTATGTCCTGCTTGTGGGCTTCCCAAAGGCCATGGGAAATAGATTGCTGGACTAAGGTAGCTTTTGATCTTGTCCAGCACAACTCTTACTTTCTGTAACTCGTGCAGTGAAACAATCCTAGATTCAGTTCTTTGTAGCATTAGTTTATTTAACAATCGGTAGCGAGGTGAAAAAAAAAAGGGAAATGTCCTAGTCTGCATTGAAGATTAGAGGAATCAGGTTGAAGGTATAGATTCTTTAAAAAGGAACAAATTCCTTTTAGAACTGATGCAAGCAAAAAGGGAAAGGGGGCATGTTTCTGATATAATAATCAATGTATACAACACAAAAGTGCTTCTGTAAATTTAATGGACTGCTGTATGTGTGTGTGTTATTTGATTAATGCAATATGTTAATGCCTTATACTCCTTTATTTCATACATATGTCCTATGCAGTCTTATTCTTTTATTTTTCATAAGGAAAGTTTCCCATTTTAGCCAATGTAACCATATCCATCTGGTGATGTCAGGTGGTCACCTTGTTTGCCTCTGTTGTAATACTGGCCTTTCATATGGAGTGCATCTTGAATCTGTAACAGAATGAGCTGCTGTATAGTCAAAATGTGCAAGAAAAGTGAAGATGAATAATATATTTGTGTGTGGAAGAAATCTTGTTCATATCATTTAGAACTTTATGCTTAAATTTGATGCTGTATTATAATGTAAATTGAAATAGTACTGCATGAATTTATTTTTGAAATGATTCAGTAAAAGTTTTATTATTTGAAAACTGATGCCAGATTTTCTTTGGGAACATCCAGCATACTGGAAAGAACAATATGTTTCTTGTGGAACAGAGGAAAATATTAGTGGTTGACTTATTCCAAGACAAAGCTTTTAAAATGCCTTAATATTCAACCATTTTTATCACATTATCTTAAACAAACATGTTCCTTAGAATTGTTATTAAAAAGAGTGGCATGATAGTAATATTAGATATATTACATTTAATATAGTTAAAACATGTTCCCCAAATTGATACATTGCATCATGTAAAACTGCATTTAATTTGCTGCTTTGTTTTGGTTGGGATACTACATTTTGCATTTATACACAAAAAAATTCTGATTACTTTTCAGCAAAATCCATTGAGAATTAAGGTGGTACTAAACTAGAATATAACTATGGCTTTAACTGGATAATCAAGCAGTAATGTGCATATGCATAAGTCAACCACATCAACAGAAATCCTAATGTTGGGTATAAATCAATCATTTTTAGTGATAATTGTTCATACGCTTAGTTGTGAAGCATGATATAGCATGTTAAGTGCAATCACATTTACACATATGAGTCCATACACTTTATTGATAACTCAAAATTGTTTTCTTTTTACATTTCACAATGCATCCCACAGACGTAGTTCAATACAGCTTAAACCCCACATGTATTTGAAATGTCCAAATGGCATTTGCAGCATTGGGGTAAAATCCACTGACCCATGCACAGATGCTGAGGATTCCAAGCACAATGGAAAACAAGCATGCCGGGGGCTCCTTGTTCTGCCTGCAAGGATCTGAGGATCACATCATCAGAAATTCATTCCACAGATTCATAGTTTTGAGAACTGTAAACTTGTTTACTTAAAATAGACTATAGGAGTTTGTGCAACAAAGGATATGGCAGAAACTGTAATGTGCAGAGTTGCTTTTGTTTATTTAATAGGTACTAGTTTTTTTCTGAAAATTTAAGCTAATATATTAAGGAGCTCAAAAAAAAACCTCAGTTCATTTATCTAGTATTTCAATCACTATGGAGGAGCTGGACATCCTAAGCAGCTGTAACACACTATATATTTAATTTTATATTGGCAATTGATAAAATAGTAGAATTAAAAGCACAGTACAGCTAAACTTGATACCAACAAGGCAAGACTCTTCAAGCTTGCTTTAATGGCACATTCTAAACATTTCATTTTAGAAAATCTGCAATCAATCAACACAAACCAGAGACAGTGCTAAAGGAAATGTTTTCCATACACTAATCCTTCTTGAAACACGATAAGACTATCTTGGCCAAAGCATAAAATGTACAGCTCTCCAAATGGTTAGGTTAACCTGTGCTGCATATGGGAGAAGCAAAGAGGATTAGGTTTAAATCCATATGTAGCAGCTTACAATACTTAGGATGGACATACACACAGCAGTCAAGAACAGATTATTTTCCTCCCTCTGAAACACTGTTCCTAAAAAATAAAGATCTGTGAAATTGCACTGCAAAGTCAAGGCTTGCTATTCCCTGACCCTCCCCATATAATCCAAATGAATATGCCTCCCATCCCCACTTAAAAGATGATTTATTTTAATAAAAGTTGCTTCTTGATTTCATTCAGTTTTACGCTTCAATCCAGGAATTTTAGCTTGAACCCTGTAGGGGGAAAAAACTAGATTTCAAACCTTGTTTTCCAAGAAAAGCCAACTGCTTACAATCTAATGCATTAATTATCCACCAGTCTTAAAAGTGTGCAAACTTTTAAATTCAAAAAGCTCTACATGTCACAGAAGTACTCTGTTTGCATCTCCTGTTCCTAACTTAAAGTGACTGCGAATAAAATGGATCCAGGCATATCAAGCGACTATGGTCACTTATCACTATATATGAACATACTTATTATTTTACAGTCATGTCTACGGCTGGGTTTTGAAGTTACTTTGGAAACTACAGGTGATCCTGGAGTTGCAACCATTTGCTCAAGAACCAAAGTTGCAATAGAGCTGAATGAGTGGTACTTGCAACCACTTCATTAAGTTCCAGCCATCGTAGCACTTGATTTCAATTTGGGTGCTTAGCAACTGTTTTACACTTACGCTGGTTGTAGTGTCCTGCAATCATGTGATCACCATTTGCAATCTTCCCTCCTCTCCCACAGCAAAGTCAATAAGGAAGCCACAAGGGAATGTTGCAAGTCATTCCCATAAGTCACTCCCACTTTTTCTCCAAAGAAGCCCTGCTACAGAGTAAGAGATCTCAGGGAATTCCTACTCCATAGCACCACCTGCCTGCCCTCCATAGTGTGCACCCATCCACAGCATCCCCACTTGCCAATGTCCCCCCACCATCCACAACTATGTAGCACCCGTTCATGGCCACCTTCAATTGCTCCCCCTCACTTGCATCCATGGCGCACGTCCAAATGCACCCTTCCACAGTCCTTGCGTGGGGCTCCCACCTCTTCCTGTTTAGCAAATGGGTTGTCATTGCTACTCTATGTGGTCATATGATGTTGCTCTTTATGACCACCTTGTTTTGCAATGAAAATTCTGGTTCCAATTTGCCACTGTAACCTGTGGACAGACTGTAGCTACAAGAATGTAATAAACTTACTTTGCCATGCCATCTTTCACATTCTTGTTTACAAGTTCCACATAATGGTCAATTTGAGTCTGAAATACAAATTAAAAAATTATTTCAATTACTTGGTTTCTACATAATGAAAAACCATGATGCGGTTAGCATCACATTAAGACAAAATCAAGCAAACCACAAGAAATTACATGAATGGAAACAATACAACATCTGGGGTGCCCTTGAGTCAATCTTGATTTCTGGTAACCGTCTGGACTGTCCCTGCACTTTTCTTGGAAACATTTTCATCAGTTTTTTGCCATTGTCTGCTCTGTGGGCTAGGAAAGTGTGACTGGTCCCAAGTCACCCAGATGGTCTTGTGCATAAGGTGAAACCACAACAGTCTCCCAATTTCCAGCCTCCTGCCTTAACCACTAATCCAAAGTGGATCTCTGCAATTCATCTACCAAAGACTGAAATGTAAGCCCTATAATAGATTTAGGATGGTTATAATTTAAAAATCTCAATGCATTACCCAGAAAGGAAAATAGTTAAGCACACCCCCACTGCAAACCTTGAACACGCAAAAATATGAATTCCTGCCTTAGTTCATTCAATTCCAATCATTCACATTTGAACTCTAGCATATTAATTAATTCTTGGTTGCTCCACAACTGTGCTGTTCTATCATTTGAAAAATATTGAATAAACCAGGTTTTCTAAAGAAAAAACTGATAGCTATTTCATCAGCTATCAGCTTCATCATCAGAAGTATGAAATTATTGTGCTATTTTAACTACTTTTTATTTAGCATTTTGTACAAAAATATTTAGTTTATGACTATGCAAAATCTTGTTATAAATATGCATTTGAAATAATGCTTGAAGATATTTCCACTTCTATCATATACAGAGGAAGCCATTTTTTGGGGGGGGGGAAAGAATTTTTTGGGGGGCGGGAATATTCTTGCTCCTATCTTGTAAAGCTCTGAGGTAAAACATATTAGCTAGTTACAAAATACTTTCTTATTTCATTTAAGAGGGGCGCTGTCATTTCTCAGCTATAAAAAATTATAATGTAAAGAAGGGATTCCTAATGTTGAAAGACGAAATCCAAACCAAGTGAATTTTCCAAATGCTTCATTCAAGCTGTTCTCAATCAAAGGAATATAGCCTCTTTACTTTTAATATCAATCCTAGGGCTGCCACATCTGAGGAATAAAAGTCAGGATGACCACTAGATAATAGCAACGGGTTATGGATTGCCCAGATAGGATAATCCTATTTAACCTTTCATGTCTTACTTAACTCTTCCTAAAACTATAACAATAGTGCAGGCATTGTCCTTTACAATAGTAGGAATTCTGTCCTCTAGAATCCTCATCTTTTCATACACAATATATTCTTTGTTTCTTTAATAAGCTATTTATTTTATTATCATATCAATAAGCATGCCACAACTGCATACTCACCTGGTGTTTCTCATAAATAACAGGAATACTGAAAAGTGATATCAGCGCTGGAAGAAGAGAAATACATTTAAACTTAACAGTATGAAAAACATCTGAAAGTTATCACAAACTGGCACAGATAATGTATGTGGATGTAATATTAATCATAGTTGTAACTACAGAGAGACAGCTGTGTGAAAATGTATAGCCTGTATCAATATTTTACCTTCACTCAACATGAACTTTCAATAATTTATTCAACAAAAATTAACTTGAATGCCATTTCTTTTTGGGAAAAAGGAGGTGCATCCTTGCCTCCAATACAACAAACTCAAGTAAGAGTTTGTAATAACAGTCTATATATATATATAGTGTGATTTTTCTGATTCAGATTGTTTAACTATTACACATGATCCTCGTTTAACAATTGCAATTGGATTGGCAACTCAGTCATTAAGTAAAGTGGTTGCTGTACTTAACATTTTACTTCAGCTTTCCCTTGCTTTAAGCTTTAGATGGGTTTGATTCCAAACAGTTGGTGAGTCCAAATGGTAAGAAAGATTTCCAGAACTTGTCTCATGAGAAAAAAACAGGTAAAAGAGCAAATCTTATAGCTCTTTGGAATACATACCCTGATGCTTAAATAATTAGAAAGTGGTTAATCTTTGTATTTACATGTATTGGAGAGGAAAGGATTACAAAAGAGTTAAGTAGATACCCAATTGTGAACATGTGTTGAAAGGGATGTCTGTAGCTAGTCTAACACTTTTTAGGGATGCACTGAACTATGAAGAAAAGCAACTCAGAAACAAATAAACTGGTTTCGGCAATCTCTCTACTCTCCATTAGTGGTAGGGTAAGTGGGGGGGGGGAGTATGAGTCTGGCACAGGACAAGCAGTACTGACTGCAATGACAAATGTATGATTGAGAAAAAGTCTCTCATTTGTAAATATGGGCATAGGTTGCAATGTTACTTTTTCAGCAGTGCCATAACTGCAGTGCTGTCAAGGCAGTTGCCAAACAAGCATTATCTGTAACAATGTTTTATTTAGAAATTTCCCTATTAACTTCCCAGAGTTTAGTAGGCCCATCAGTCATCAGAAATATCATGTGATTAATTAATAATAGTTTACTTTAGATTTTGTTTTCTGTAATTAAGATGAACTTACCTAGTATCAGCAATGTCAAACCATTGAACAAGGCACCAACATAGGTAAACACCCACATCAATACTGCAAACTGAAAGGAAAAAATAATAATGAAACTACACCATAAGGAATATGTGCTTAAAGCTCATAGCAATTCTGTTACTTGACTATATTAGCAGTACAAACATAAGGTGCTTTGGTGGGCTTCAAGCTACACCAACTCACAATTTACAAATAATTATACCAGTGATGGCTAATCTTTTTTGGATAGCGTGCCAAAAGTGAAGGGAACGGAGGGGGGCTTGCGCAGGCATGCACGCAACCCGAGCGCACATGTGTGCGTGATCGACCGTGGGCGCAACCAGCACTTCACCCCACCTCCCCTGCTTTTGGCGTACTTTTTTCACCCTCCCCAGGGTCCAGAGGCTTTAAAAGAAGGGTCAAAGTCACCTGACAGGGCAACGCCTCGCGTGCCCTAACAAACGGCTCTGCGTGCCACCAGTGGCACACGTGCCAAAGGTTCGCCATCACAGCATTATACAATTCTGATGTCAGCGTTCCAAGTAATGCATTCAAGGAAATTAGAACTGCAAGGCAGGAACGTTCCTCAGAGAACATGTTTATTGGACGCATCATATTGGCACTGAAGTTTCCCACACTAATAGCCTAATTAAAGTGTAACCATTTCCCTCCCCAAGTCACATTGCCCAATTAAAACAGTCGGGGGCTCCTCAGTGACTCCTCTCGTCCTTCAACTGCCACCTGTTGGGATGACCTTGGGTTTCCATGGAAAGGCTTGTCGTGTCTGAAGACAGTCTATCTATTCCCCCTACCTTCTTAGAGTGTGCGGCAACTATGAAGCAGCAAAAGATGGCTTCAGCCAAGTCTGATTCAGAGTTGCCACCTGATTTACCTTCCAATGTACTTTGATACAGCCAAGTGCGTAAAGGTCCATATTTAAATATATTTGATGCAAAAGCTCACATCTTTTGTTTCTTTTTCTTTTAATTCAATATATAACAAGTTACAAGTTCTTTTAATTTCATATAGAACAGGTTGGAAAAAGCCATAAAGTGGTGGAACTGCTTGCTTAGTTTGCCACAGAGCCAGTTTCACATTTTAGATTGTCTTGAGCATAGCTGGGTAATACTTTTTGCAGTACTAGTCAGATTATTTATTATACAAGAGTTAGCTTGGTTCTATTTACTGTCAGGTGGCTCCTCAAGCCAATCTGTTTCTCCATCTTATACAATTCTTAAGCTAAGATGGGAAATGAAATCTTTTACCTTTAGAGAATCCACCAAATCATCCACTAGGAAGAGGCGCCTGAGTTCCTTAATTGTGTTGTTGAGATGACCAAGCACAACATGGCTGTATTTTTGAACAATCTCCTCAGACACGGCGACATCTCTATTCAAGTAAGCACTGGAAGAGGAAATATGTTAATTTCAATACAATTAAAAACAGAGTTTTTAAGCTCTCCAAATTTTCATTCAGAGCACAATGAATATGGAGAAAAGGTTACATTATCAAATAATTGTTCAGATGGACAAGCCTTCAGAACATGCCTCTAATAAATATAGCACATGCCCCTAACAAATTATTCAAAATGGTTAAATTGCAATATTTAAAATCTGAGGGTTTATTTCTAGTAACTGACATAAATGAAAGTAAACCTGACCATTTAACAATGGTTGACAAAGAGGAAGAAATTTTTTATACATTAATGGAAAACTTAACAATTGAAATAATCTTAATCAAAACAAAAAATAAAAAATACAGCATTAAAGCTAAAAAATAACCTTTTAAAAAGTATGCACAAATATGTACTTAGCATGTTTATATACATAAAAGTTATCAGTTAGTAAAAACCATGTTAATATAGCTAACAAATTTTAATAAACTAACCCTTAACTTTATGTAGTCTTCAAAGTTCTCTGCTGCTGTGATAGTTTTTGAGCCAAAATCATTTTACAGCACTTCTAAATAACAACGATGCCCCAACTCCATGCAAAAACCTCCACCATTTTCATTATCCATTTTTGAAAGAACAATGTTAAATAATCTCTTATAAATAAGGGATAGGAAGATTGTCTCTTCCTATGCTTTGTTTATAAGCAGACCCATAAAACATCAACTTTTCAATCCTGATGTCAGCAAAAAGTCCATAAAGATGTCTATAGCAATTCTCAGTCATCCAGGTCATGTTTGTCCCAAAGATACTTTTTCAAGAGGCAACTGGACTTTCTGGTTTTTCTTTGAAGATGTTTTGCTTCTTCTTCTTTTTCCATTAAGTTTTTTAATTTTTCCCTTCAAATACATTCACAAATATACATTCGCTTCTGAAGCTTCTTAGATCAGAAGCAAAAGATCTTCAAAGAAAAACCAGAAAGTCCAGTTGCCTCTTGAAAAAGCACCTTTGGGAAGTCCATAAAGAGTTGCCAGAACTTTGCAAAAAAAAAAAAAGTAAAAAAATAATGCCCTCCCACTTATGTTTATATATAGTAAAGACTGATCCAAACTTGGTACAATGTTTCATATCTCAACATGTCCTTTAAATTAATTTAAAACTGATTGCAGAGGTGATACTGACAATATTTGACTATGACATAAGGCTGTGTTCACATAACATGCTATACATTAGGGTAAAATGTATTTGGTAATATACGATTCATACATCTTGAGAAACTACCCAATGTCTTTGCATGTTGTATGAACCAGACCATAATATGGTGCATTTGAGCATTGCATGTCGTGAAAACACAACAGTTACAATTTGTTAATGTGATTTAGGGTTTATCTGGGATCCAGTGGTACTCATGGAACACCACAGGAAGATCTAAGGCCTCTTTCTCTAGTTTTCTGGCTGAAAATTCACCAGTTGAATGGAAATCCAGTTACATAATATTGGACGTAGTCCAGAGTTCAAGGTAAGCAGTCTACTTTTCCAACTTCGTATTATTAAAAAAACTCCAAAGGCTATTTGGCTCCCGTTCTACAGCAAATATAATTAATTCTAAATAGGGAAAAGCACAAATATTTACCTAAATGGGTGGCCTTCATCTGATTTCTGGACTGCTTGGATAACTCCTTTGTATATTCTAAAACTGATGGTCACTGACAGGAGGGCCAAGCCAATATAAGCTATCACACTCACGATACTGAACACTGTTAAAGAAAGAAGCAGGAACAAGCTGGCTCCAAACACCACACCAGTCTTCTTAACGTCTCGCCAGTATAGGAGGTCAACCACTAAGGGAAAGTTAAAGGACAGGAGATTAGAATGCAGTCTCTAATATTACAGCATAGCAACAAAACCTAAATGTGTTATTAACTGAAATGTAACAATAACAAATATACATGCATACACACACACACACACTTTATTCATGCATTAAAACTTGTACAATATTTTCTAAGAATGATAACCAGAAAATGATAATCTGAGAAATGTGAAGCTGTTTGCTTTGTTTCTTCATACCCTGCTGAGATAAAAGAGAATAATCAAACACCATATTTGCTATCCACCAGGAATACAAATGCTTACTCAACTTTTTTAATAATTGTGGTCTAAAATAGCATCCATGGAAACCTTCCTCACTTTATCCTGCACATAACATGCAATGGAAATGGCATATTGTAAAGCAAAATCACTAGCCTCTGTCATCAGTTTCAACTTCCCAGAATGTGCTTGGTCCCACCAAACGGACTCCATAAACTTTCTTAGAAAATGAAAATGATGTCAAGCATGCCTAATTTGCCCAGACAAAAAGAGCATGCTACAGACAGGATACAGATATAGATTGCCAGTTTGGTTTAATGATGAAGGCAACATGCTAGAAAGCAGGAGACTATTCTAATCCCACTTTAGCAATGACACCCAGCTGGGTAACATATGGGTTAGCTACTCTCTCTCTCTCTCTCTCAGTCCAACCCACCTAAGAGGGTTGTTGCAGGAAAAATGGGAGGAGGAAGGTGTCTTGAGTATATTTGCTGCTTTGAGTTTTAGTAGAAAGTAATAAAAGTGGGATGCAAACAAACAATCAAATGAATAATGGCTTCCAATTTCTGAAGGAGCAAGCACCTCTCTGGGCCACCAGCTTTGTGAGCAACTACATCTTGTTTGCAAAATTGTGTATGTGCTCACCAGTATCTGGAGACCTTTATTTAGAAAAAGAATGCTTAAATTCTAAAAGATATTAACCTGCTTCTCCATGATTTATGAAAGGCACTAGCAACATTGCAGTATTTCCATAAAATGTGGAACTACAAAAATGCTGATGATAACAAGGCTGCTTCTTTTCCCCCATTAATATCCTTTGATCAAAGCAAACTTACAAAGAAGGCTGTATTAGATAATAAATGTTGGAAACATTACATATAGACTACAGAATGCAAAATATATTAAATTCAATAATAATGTCAATTAAGTTCTGGTCTCTTTCCTAAAACATATAAGTATTGACAATTACTTAGCTATCTGAGTATTCTAGCCCTTTTATTTTTGCTGTTTAACTTTATAATCATTTATTTTATTTCTTTATAAAAAACACCCCTACAGGGACAATTCCAGCATGCATGGTGCACATGGTAGTGAAAAACTAAAATTACATTTCATGTGGTATGTATGCCTGCACACATTGTGTGTGTGTGTGTGTATGTGGGTGGGTAGTGTGTTTTTTTTTCTATATTCAACACTAAAACTTACAGGAAAGCTATTTTCAAATTCATGATGACATATAATTAAAATAATGTACCCTTAAGCTACACTGCAGAAAAAAGCATCATCTTTCATTTCAAAATGGAAGCTAAATGCACCCCTGAAAAATGAGACCTGCTTAGATTATTACTGACTCAGAGGCAATTTGTTAAAATAAAAAATGCAAAACAACAAGAATGTCATTCTTTCAGGAGATAAGCAATCAGACCTTCTCTGAAATAAAGATAACTAGCTACATTTGATAAGCAAGAAGTCATGTGGTATATTTAAAAATAGCACTGCTACAATCATGCCTCACATGCATTGCTCATCTATTTAGCTTTTTTCTTCACTTTTCAAAGGTGTCTCCGCAAAACATTAATCCCTTTATGCAAAACTTTTAAAAAATAACACTTGCAACTGCAATGCTATTTTACCTATCCCATTTTCCCCTGACTTAATACATGCTTATAGCCCTATGAAATCCCTTAACATTCAAAAGTTCATTTCACACAAGTCAGGACCCCACATGCTCACCATTCCTGGCATCCATTTTAGGGTTGGTGTCTGTGCTTCTACAGTAATTACCAAATCTTTCTACTTCCTGATAGGACACACAAAGGTCTTCCAATATATGCAGCTGCCTCTCACCAACAGCGAGGAAACTCCAGACTACTAGAAAATATGTTAAGCTATTGTCCAATGGCTGGTGCCATTTTAGGAACAAGCAAAGTGGAAACTCTGTATTCCATTTCAAAAAGGAATGCTCCCTAAACAAGAGTCAGAACTGTACAAGCTAGCTGGAGAGAATGCAAATTGTAATTCATGCATATGCAAAAATCCAGGTTGGGAAGAGCAGATACTGAAAAGCCTATATTTTTATTGTTGCCTCGAATTGAGAGGATTGTGTTTAAGAGTTGTTTCTGAATTATTTCTATATTTACTAGGCACCTGTTGGGCTGGGAATCCCTCAGTAAACAATGATTTGTTTAATAAACACTGCTTTATATAAATATTGTTAGCTACAAATAAAATATTCTATTCAGATAAATTTCTACCTAAGTTGTTAGCCTACTTTTTCAAGTTTTTTAAAAATATGGAGAATTTGGAACTATAAATCTTTCAATATTCTAATGTAAATAAATGGAATAAGATTTGGATTTGTCCTCCTGTTTAGCAAACAAAAATAGTCTGCCTTTTTATGGAATTGTCAATTCTAAGTAAATCCTATTTTTCACTGAAGCTGGTGATCATGTGTGAGACTATATTATTTCATGCCATCACAAAGGGCTCTTATAAGTTGAATGATCCCTATGTATTGCAACCACCTTACTTTCCTATAGAATGGGGTTCCCCAACCCCCAGGGTTACCTTTGGAACTGGGCTGTGTAATGGCGGGGAAGTGTGTGAAGCTTCATTTGCAGGGTGTATTTGATTTAAATCAACTCGATTTAAATCATAATTTTTAAAGAGCAAGTGTCATTTCTGTCCCACAGCAGCTCCTCCTCTGACCCGTTGTTGACTCACCAACAGTCCCATTCACTTTAATGGGATGGCTGGTGATGCGGCAGTGACACAACAAAGTGAGGCACATGGTGGGCAGTAGGTGAGTGGATACTCGCTAACAGGCATTGCCATGATGGATTTGAAATTTTAAATGTAAGGACTCATTCTTGCTATTAGTTAAAATCTTGTTGACTCAAATTTTTGTCCATTTGCATCTCAAGTCTTTTAAACTGAGTTGCATCAAATCAAGGAATTCCTATATTCATTCATTATAAACAAGAAGAGATCACATGTAATACAACAAAACCCCTTTGGAAATCCTGCTCAATCTATTTATCCAGTACTTCTGAGGATCAAACTAAGTATCAGAATCAGATTATAACTTGAATTTTCCAATCATCAGGCAGGAAATTTACTTTGAAAAGCAGAATTGAGCAGAAAGATATGGGGTGTAGAACTCCCCCTTCCTGTATCTTACACTCTTGAGCCCCTCTTTCCAATTTATTGTAGTTGAGAGGGGGAAATGAAGAGAAGTTAGCATTTCACTATTTCATCTCTCTTTCACTTAATCAGTGGAACATGCCTCCAGAAGTTGTGAATGCCCCAACACTGGAAGCCTTTAAGAAGATGTTGGATAGCCATCTGTCTGGAACGGTATAGGGTTTCCTGCCTAAGCAGGGGGTTGGACTAGAAAACCTCCAAGGTCCCTTCCAACTCTGCTATTGTATTGTATCACACTTCACGAAAGTAAGCATAAGATGCCTGCAGGAATTTTTTCAAACTCCTCAATAACAACTTCACACTGGGTCACATTACTGGGGAGAAACAAGTGGCTTAGAATGGACTAGCTGGCAATATATTTAGATACTGCCCAAGCCCAACTGTTTCTCTCATATTGTTGTATTGGAAGAATTTTAACTGGTATGTTTTCCTCCTCTGCAGTCCCCTGCTAAATCTAGTCCATTTTTAATCTTTCTTTTGCTGATTTCTCCTTTTACCAAATTTGATTCTCTTGGGTTGGGGAAAAGAAGACAGTCAATTGAGTCAAGATAAACTCCTAGTGCCTTTGAAGACACCTTCATGTTGTTTCCTTGACAATGTACTGTAATACTTTGTCAATGCCTCCTTTCAATTTTTATTTTCCTATAAAATTTATCCAGATTTTCACAGGGTACTCCTCAAAGCATTAACCAGATCCAAACAAATTTAGCTTTTAAAGATCAATCAAGATTAGTTATTTACAGCACATAGTCAGGTGGTTACAGCTATATGCATTCCAAATGAAATATGCATTTTCTTTTCTTAGTCTCAGGCCTCACTTGGTCATTCAAATGCATACAAAAGGGCACACTTCCATAACTGGACAGGGTCAGGACAAAGATTAAATCAGATTTAATTTTAATTTTGGTAGTCAATATCATTAATGTATACATTATTCTGTCACAATCAAAATTGGTGGCAATTTTTGAAGATCCTCTGATTGCCATCTTCAAGACTTTAGGGAACTCGATGCTCTAGTAATACTTCACTATTCTAGAACAAGACTGAACAGCAAATTTCATTGTAGATATACAGCATTAATACAATCTTGCATCAATAACTGTCTGGCTAAAACAGAAAGCATTAGCCTCACAGCGCATAAGTTAAAGTCTGATCACGTGGTACCTTCACTTATAACAATAATTTATGACCAAAATTCCAATCCCAATTAGGACTGTAAATTGACAACAATCTACCTTATCTGCTTGAGTAATAGCTAGCAGAGAAGGGAGGTTTGTAAGTATGATTATTTAAATACAGTATGTCTAGAAACTCAATACAGAAAACTGAGTCACAGAACACTAACTTTTGTGTCATATACCATGCTAATCTTTATTAAGATTAAATTTAAAAACAGACAAAATTGAGAGACAATTTTGAAGTTTAGAACCTCAACTTTCTTTGGCAAAGTTAGTAAATCATATTTAAGCATCTGGAAGTTTACCTTCTATTGCCTTTATAAGCATGAAATCCCAGAGCCTGCATAAAAGGTCCAGAACAAATTCAATATACAATATACAATACAATAGGAGAGTGGAAGGGACCTTGGAGGTCTTCTAGTCCAACCCCCTGCCTAGGCAGGAAACCCTATACCGTTTCAGACAAATGGCTATCCAACATCTTCTTAAAGACTTCTAGTGTTGGGGAATTCACAACTTCTGGAGGCAAGCTGTTCCACTGATTAATTGTTCTGTCAGGAAATTTCTCCTCAGTTCTAAGTTGCTTCTCTCCTTGATTAGTTTCCACCCATTGCATCTTGTTCTACCCTCAAGTGCCTTGGAAAATAGGTTGACTCCCTCTTCTTTGTGGCAACCACTGAGATATTGGACCACTGCTATCTTTTCTCCCCAGTCCTTCTTTTAAACTAGACATATCCAGTTCCTGCAACCGTTCTTCATGTTTTAGTCTCCAGTCCCCTAATCATCTTTGTTGCTCTTCTCTGCACACCTTCTAGAGTCTCCACATCTTTTCTACATCGTGGTGACCAAAACTGAATGCAGTATTCCAAGTGTGGCCTTACCAAGGCATTATAAAGTGGTATTAACACTTCACGTGATCTTGATTCTATCCCTCTGTTTATGCAGCCTAGAACTGTGTTGGCTTTTTTGGCAGCTGCTGCACACTGCTGGCTCATATTTAAATGATTGTCCACTGGGACTCCAAGATCCCTTTCACAGTTACTACTATTGAGCAAGGTACCACCTATACTGTACCTGTGCATTTCGTTTGTCAAGATCCTTCTGTATCTTTAGCCTATCTTTTGGAGTGTTGGCTATTCCTGCCAGCTTGGTGTCATCTGCAAATTTTATGAGTTCCCCATTTATTCCCTCATGCAAATCATTGATGAAGATATTGAAGAGTACTGGGCCCAAATCAGAGCCTTGGGTACTCCACTGCATACTTTCCTCCATGAAGATGCAGTTCCATATCATGAACAAAATTCTAGGTTATGAATAAGCAGCAAAGCAACATGATAAAATATTATAATATCTATTAATGCACTATTCTTACAGCATTTTACAAATATTAAGATACCACCCAAGCTAGTAAAGATTCGATATGAGTAACTACTTTATTTCAACTACAAGCATTATTTTCTACTAATTTTATTTCCTTCAAATAGCTCTCATTATTAGAGTTGTATGTGATAGGGCCTGGGGAACATGCTCTTAGCACACCATTACCTATTGCAAAAGTTTTATGTAGAAGTTTCAAGGTAAGAGATACACAGTTCAAAGTTTTACAACACTAAGCTGAAAAGTGACCTTGCAGGCTAGGCTATCATCTAGCTGTGACTCATATATACTGCTATAAACAACTGGCTCAGGCCAAAGTCAGATAATTAGTTAACAGAACTTCTCCAAAAGTTGTCAGCAAACTGAAGCTTTGGAATACAATAAAACGCACAAATGAACATCACTCCTTGATTCAAATTTTAAAAAATTGGTGCTATGCAAATCTCTTGATTTTATCCATTTATGATCCTTACAAAATATTATACCATCCTCATCTACCTCAATCATTTCTCAGCCTTTCAGCAAAGATCAAGCATAGTTTAATACAGGGTCAGAATCTCTGACTATGGGTAAATCCCCTGAGCACACATGTATAGTTCATTTAGCTACCCAATATTCTTAACTTATTTCTGTAAGTACCTTCCATTATCAAAAGGTAAATTTAAATCAAACAAAACCCAACAAAAAAATAAGGCCTATTGTCAGTTCTTTAAAAAAAGGCATTTTAACTTGGAGCATGCCTAACAATATCTTTGCAGTTTCAATAGTACGAAAGATGTTCCTACAGTATATAGCACATATTTCCTTTATGCAGCAGTTTTAGTTTCATCACAGTACACACACTATCAGTTTTTAGATCAGCAGTTTCTGAATACTAGAAAATGGTAATCCCTTGAGTTCTTGATCATTCACTCTCTTTTTGGTGGTAGAAAATAAAATGTATTTAACTGATCAAATTTGTGCATATAGTTAATGAGTAAATATTGTTCAACGCCTGGAGTTTTCTTGTAAATAAAATTGTGGGAAAGTGGTGTAGCCTTTATTGTCTTCTTCTACAGTAATCATATTTGGACTTTTTAACTTTTTTTCCTAGTATATGCAAATACGTCCTGAAGCTGGTTAATGGTTAAAACTAATTCTAGTCATCTTTGTTCAAGCCCACTAATAAATATTTAAAGCTTTGATGGATTTTTATACAAAATGGTAGCCACAAACACAGTAGCAATATCTAGTTTAAAGAAGTATGAAATAGATACTTCTATTTTGGCTCAGACTGATTTACACTATGTCCAGGTGTAAATGTCCAGCACTTTAAATGATTTAAATAATTTCACCTAAAATCAGAAATGTGCATGGAAGCATCATAACTGAGGTAATGCATCGAATTATGTGCAATAATCCCCTGGCAACCACTTCATTGGATCATGACACTTCACTGATTCTAATCTTGCTTTCAACATTTTTGACAGTAAAATTTGCACAATCTTCACATAGATTATAGACAGAACTATGTGGTAATATAATAAAAATATGTATCATTTCATTTTAGTAGAAAAAGTCTGCAATATAATTCATCAGTAAAGTAATCCTTTTCAACATTTAGGATTATATATATTTCATATTTCAATGCTGCTCACCACACTAAAGTATCTAAAAGATTACTATAAATTTGCCACATTTGAGAGACAGCATATCAGAACAGATAAAATTTGTTTTACTATGTTTGATATCATGTCCAATTTGATGAACTTAAAAGATAAAGAGGCAGGAAAAATATGACTACAGCAAATAAAAAAACAATGTCCTTATGCAACCTTTGTATGTTTCTGAAACCATAGCTATGAACTTTAGACTCCATACCATCTTGACTATGATTCCCCATTATCCACACACCCAAACTATCTCAGAAAGTTCTCCTTAAAACAAAATCTCCTTAAAGTGAGATTTTGTCTGGCCACTTAAACTGAAGCTAAAATTTGAGATCCAGACTTAAAATTAACATTTTCACAACACAGATATTTACAAAATCAGAGACTGAAGGGACAAAGTTCAGTGATTTACCTGGGGTTACTTCTTTACACCAGATTGCTAAGGGATTTGAAACACTGAATAACTAGATCATTTTGGAAATCAAGGAGACCTCAAATAACATTAGCATCTAAAAATAGTCAGGAGTGGTAGGAAACAGAGAGGGAATGAAAACTAGGGAAGGAACAGCTCTTCATTGATTTTACCTGTTTTGTAAAAAAAAAAAAAAAAAGTGGGGAACATTATCCTGTACAGAAAAAATAAAAACCCACGAGACAAGTATTACATTAAACAACACAATTTAACAGACAAAAAACCCAAGCCATTTTCTTTCAGAGCTAGCATATCAACTAAACTGAAGCTGGCCCTGACATTTGCTCAGCCAGGGCATACCAAAGACAAGCTGTTCAATGCTGTCAGATGACAAGGCTTAATCCACTGCAACATTTGCAGAGTCAGACAAATAATCTTTCCCCCATATTTAGCATTAATTTCTTAAAATATTTTTTCTGCCTCCTAAATTTGCCATTGCATATGCTATAAATTTACCCCTACATCATGCATACTATAAGCTTTTTGTATAGAAGTCAACCCTTAGCAGCATAACGACTGAAAACAAAAGTAAAACTGCAAATACCCTTATCCTTCCAACTGTTCGGCTGACTGTCCATCTCTCTTCACAGTGGATCTGCCCTTTCAACTCGGTTTATCAATTATGCATCTCAATGAAAAGGCTGCAGTTGGAGAAATAAAACACTGAGACATGAAACGTCAAGCTTCCTCCAGCAGAGGTCTGCAGTCTCTCGCTTGCTGCACAACTGCTGCAGGACTTAAATCACCTGACTGTCTTCTGGGTGTGAAGCAAACTGACGCAGTACAATCTGTAACTAGGCTACTGATTCCTCAGTTCAATCTGCTTACCCTAGCAACCATTTACTTGTTGATAATACAAAAATCCAGTGGTGTGGGGGAGAGGGACACATTGATGTTGTAATACATAGACAGCTTTCCTGAGAATGTTTGGAATCTGATGAAAATACATGAGAGTATATGTATTAACAGAAATATTTTTTGAAAAAAATATAATCCATATTGAGGATGAACAGTTAAACTCAAGAGTATATATGCTGACAAATGGAATATTAAGGCAGTATATTTCTAATACTCAAAACCTCACTGCTCAATTATTTTAGCATTATTTCTTCCACTCCTGAGGAGTAGAGTGTATGCATTATATACATCAGCAAAGCAGAAAAAGGCCAAGAGAAAGGCTAACTGTTCATAAATCTTAACATTAAGCTTCATCAGGTCTCACCTGAAATAGACTTCTTTGTTAAGACACTTTGCATGAATATAAATATATATTTAGTCTTCTTGTGGATTTGTAATTAATTAGTAGCACTAACGTATATATGTAAAAAGGGTATTTTATAAAAATAAATGTTTAACTACACAGTAAAGGAAAAAAAATAAAAGATGACTTTTCACTTATAAACAGAAGGTGGCATCAGTTGTCTACTTTAGATTTGTGTAAGTTTCTGAACTAATTGAAATTTCAGAACTCTGGGTGAACTGCTTAAGAATTTGTAACCTGTTTTTAAGTAGCTTCAAAGTAACGCACAGACAAATTAATGGATCAAATTAATAATCACTCAGTACAAATCTGGAATAGGAGGACATATGTGAAACAATTTGCAAACCTGAAGCGTCTATATAAAGGTTGCACTGAATTGTCCAAAAGCACATGGTGCTTCGTTTCAAACCAGATTCTATGCTGAAACCCAATTAACATTCAGTGCCTTCTTTTAAATTTACGTACCCTCCATTCTGAAACAATAAAGGACACTTATTGTCAACTTCTAGCTGATAACATCCTTTTAGACATTTGAAGAGTGCTGTCATATACTCTCCTTACAAACTCACTCTTTTCAAGAATAAACATTTCCAATTCCTTCAATCATTCTTCATAACATTTAGATTTTAATTTCCTGATCATCTTCCTTTGACACTGTTCTGGTTTGTCTAATCCTTACTAAACTATGATGCTCAAAGTGAGACAGAATACATGTTAGAATACATATAATAAAAGTGCTAGATAAAGTAAATTAGAGCTTGTGAAATCTCTTTAAATATTGTAATAATATATAAACTATATTGCAAACCTGTAAACTAGCAAAACTGACATTATAAATTGTTTTAAATTATTATATTGCAGATATTAATCTATGTTTCATTATATTTTTATGCTTTGCATTGCACTTAAAGATACTTAGTGCATTTCAAATAAAAATATTAAAATTATTTAATCCCACTGAAGAACTCTTAACAAAGTTAGAGTCAAACATCTAATGATCTGTAGCAACTAATATGTAATTAATGAGTTCTTCATCCTTGCAAAGGAAAGAATTTTTTTTTAGAATTAGAATTTTATTAGAATTTGTAGGCCGCCCTTTTCCCTGAGGGGACTCAGGGCGGCTCACACAAAAACTGGGAAGGGGGAATACAGACATTAGGACAAACATGTAATAAAATAGCAAGCAACATACATTCATCATTCGGGAGGGGTAACTATCCTATCCCCAGGCCTGACGGGCGAGCCAGTTCTTCAAGGCTATGCGGAAGGCTTGGACGGTGGAGAGGGTACGAATCTCCACGGGGAGCTCGTTCCAAAGGGTCGGGGCTACTGCTGAGAAGGCCCTCCTCCTTGTAGTTGCCAGCCGACATTGGCTGGCCGATGGAATACGGAGGAGGCCTAATCTATGGGATCTTATCGGTCGCAGGGATGTAATTGGCAGAAGGCGGTCTCTCAAGTATCCAGATCCACTGCCATGTAGGGCTTTATGGGTGATTAATAGCACCTTGAAGCGCATCCGGAGATCAACAGGTAGCCAGCGCAGCTCGCGGAGGATAGGTGTAATGCGGGTGAATCGGGGTGCACCCGCAATCACTCGCGCGGCTGCATTCTGCACTAGCTGAAGTCGCCGGATGCTCCTCAAGGGCAGCCCCATGTAGAGCACATTGCAGTATTCCAGCCTAGAGGTCACAAGGGCCCGAGTGACTGTTGTGAGAGCCTCCCGATTCAGGTAGGGTCGCAACTGGCGCACCAGGCGAACCTGGGCGAATGCCCCCCTGGTCACAGCCGTTAAGTGGTGGTCAAATGACAGCTGTGGATCCAGGAGGACTCCCAAGTTGCGAACCCTCTCTGAGGGGTATAAAATTTGACCCCCCAGCCTGAGTGGTGGAATAGTAGCCAAATCTTTGGGAGGGAAACACAACAGCCACTCGGTCTTTTCTGGGTTGAGCACAAGCTTGTTAACCCTCATCCAGTCCATAACGGCCTCAAGGCCCCGGCTCATCACGTCTACCGCTTCATTGAGTTGGCACGGGGCGGACAGATACAATTGAGTATCGTCCGCATATTGATGGTATCTAATCCCGTGCCTGCGGATGATCTCTCCCAGCGGTTTCATGTAGATGTTGAATAGTAGGGGGGATAAGACCGAGCCCTGAGGCACCCCATAATTTAGGGGCCTAGGGGACGATCTCTGCCCCCCCACTAACACCGACTGTGACCTGTCCGAGAGGTAGGAGGAGAACCACCGTAGCACGGTGCCTCCCACTCCCACCTCCCGCAGTCGTCGCAGAAGGATACCATGGTCGATGGTATCGAAAGCCGCTGAGAGGTCAAGGAGGACCAGGATGGAGGAACGTCCTTCATCTCTGGCTCTCCAGAGATCATCCATCAATGCGACCAAAGCGGTTTCTGTGCTGTAACCGGGCCTGAAGCCTGACTGGAAGGGGTCTAGGTAGTTTGCTTCCTCCAAGGACCGTTGGAGCTGGAAGTAACAATAACCGTTGGAGCTGAAAGCTCCGTTGGAGCTGAAAGCTGGCCGTTGGAGCTGAAAGCTGGCAATAACATTAATTAAAAGTGAGATCATGCTGGTTTTTTAGAAATATTTTTGAATAAAATATTCAAGGCTTCTATATTGTGAGAGCTCCTTTCTTCATTCTCTGTAATTATGATCTTAATAGCCCATTTTTAACTAGGACAATGAAATTCTCCAGCTAGCAGGGATTCCTCCACACTTTAAATGCATTGTTCTATAAAACTGATATACCGTATATACTCGAGTATAGGCCGACCCGAATATAAGCCGAGGCACCTAATTTTACCACAAAAACCTGGAAAAGTTATTGACTCGAGTATAAGCCTAGGATGGGAAATGCAGCAGCTACCGGTAAATTTCAAAAATAAAAATAGATACCAATAATGTTTTTGAATATTTATTTCCTCCCCTGGAGTGGGGAGGAATTGGGGATTTCATAGTATCCTTCCCCTGGAGTGGGGAGGAATTGGGGATTTTGCAGTATCCTTCCCCTGGAGTGGGGAGGGAATGTGGATTTCATAGTATCCTACCCCTGGAGTAGGGAGGATTTGGGGGATTTCATAGTATCCTACCCCTGGAGTGGGGAGGATTTGGGGGATTTCATGGTATCCTACCCCTGGAGTGGGGAGGATTTGGGGGATTTCATAGTATCCTTCCCCTGGAGTGGGGAGGATTTGGGGGATTTCATAGTATCCTACCCCTGGAGTGGGGAGGATTTGGGGGATTTCATAGTATCCTACCCCTGGAGTGGGGAGGATTTGGGGGATTTCATAGTATCCTACCCCTGGAGTGGGGAGGATTTGGGGGATTTCATAGTATCCTACCCCTGGAGTGGGGAGGATTTGGGGGATTTCATAGTATCCTTCCCCTGGAGTGGGGAGGATTTGGGGGATTTCATAGTATACTAAGTCAGAAATAACATTGCTGCGTAGCCAGGAGTGTGTCTCAGTCACTTAAACCTCATACATAAATCATTGTACGAGGCGCTCGACGGCGCCTCTTACCTGCCGCGGGTCCCACCAGGACCGGCCAGAGGCACAGCAAGCTCCGGAACCAGAGCGGGAGCCTCCGCCGCATGGCTCAGCTCCGCCAGGGACGCATCCGGCAAGGGGAAAGTGGGGTCCCCTCTCGCGCAGCGGGTGGAGGGCGCGGGGCGGCGGCAGGGCTGGGCTGCCTCCGGGTCCTGCCTCCCGGAGCCCTGGGGCGGCCGCGGGAGTCCATGGGCGGCGGGGCTCGCTCGGCTTCCAGCAGGGAGGAGAAGGGGGGCTTCCCGGAGCCGCGCGCTCGGCAAGCTCGCCGCTCAACTCAGCGCCAGCGCGCCTTCATCTCCGAGCGCCCAGCGGAAGGGCCAAGCCGCTCGCCTCGGAGCCGCTGGAGCTGGGACGCCGCCTCCGCCGCGGAATTTGCTCCAACTCAGCCGCTCTGGCCCATTGTCAGCCGGCTGGTCCCTGCCTTCCCTCCCCTCCTCTCTCTAGCTTAAAGAGACATCGACTTGCCTCGGCTGGAGGCCGGGCACGGGGAGGAGTTGGCGCCAGCCCGGGGAGGGGGCTGCGAGCGGGCGGGCGGGGGGACGGGAGGTAAAAGGCTGGATGGGTTTGGTTGCCAAACCGAGGCGGCTCGCTCGGGGCTCTTCCCTCTCTCCCCACGGGTGGGCAGCGGCCGGAGTTCCCACAAATGCCGCTCCCCGCATTTTTCTGGACGGGGTCTCGCAGGAAGGAATCCCCTCCTCCTCCAACAGGCAACAGCACTGCCGGATCCAGTTGTAGACTCGAGTATAAGCCGAGCCGGCTTTTTTCAGCCCAAAAAGTGGGCTGAAAAACTCGGCTTATACTCGAGTATATACGGTACTCAGGTTATAGAAGACATTGAAATTAGTTTCAATCAGGCAATATAGGCAAAATTTATTTGAACATATAACTGGGATTGCTTGGCTCAACACATAAGCTAAATTTTAAAAACAGCAATCCTCTTACTGCATATATTAATGTTTTTGTTCTAAGAGCCTAGTTGATACTTGTAAAATATTAATTAAGGAGGGTCTAAATTATACATTGGTACTGAAATGAATCTGACGGGTTGACATTTTTCTAAAATAGAAAAAACATAACTAGCATTTTAACTAAAGTTAGCTCTGAAGATAATGTATTATTATTTTTTTAAAAAGGTCAGAAGGATAATTATACACCATAGGAAAGCTAAATATCAAGGAAAAATATAATACCTGGCAGCAAATTTTGATCAATTAATCAGTTGGATTATTAGTTATCTTAAGAAAATTTATTACCAAAACAGAATGATAGGTACTATTATAGATGAATGATACTCAATTATTCACCTTTTTAAAATTATTTTAATGTTACAAGCTGCTTAGAGATATCTGAGAAGAATGACTATATAAATCTAATAAATAAATGAATAATTTTTCCCTTCCAAGAATTAGCCATTTAATTGTCAAGTTTCAGATAATTGGAAATACTTTTTTTCAAAGCATAGACATGCACTTAACAGAAATCAGATATTAAAATGGTATAATGGAACAATGTAGAGAACCCGCATGATGTTTTCTGGTGAATTCACAGGACTTTTCACCTAATGCACATGTGCCAGAGGGCTTGGCAGTGGAAAAGTTTACATTCTAACAAAAAAATCAATGCATCAACAGAAATAGGTGGAAGTCTCTGCTGAACAGGAATAGGTAAGGACTGTGCATAGACAAAATACCTTTAAAATACCTTCAATAATTTATTGAGGCAAATGGCCTACAGAGTAACATCTATGATTTTAAACATCAAGACATCTTCTAAAAAACTTATTTCTTACCATTTACAATAATACAATCAATAATACAATAGCAGAGTTGGAAGGGACCGTGGAGGTTTTCTAGTCCAACCCCCTACCTAGGTAGGAAACCCTATACCATTTCAGACAAATGGCTACCCAACATCTTCTTAAAGACTTCTAGTGTTGGGAAATTCACAACTTCTGGAGGCAAGCTGTTCCACTGATTAATTGTTCTAACTGTCAGGAAATTTCTCCTCAGATCTAAGTTGCTTCTCTCCTTGATTAGTTTCCGCCCATTGCTTCTTGTTCTACCCTCAGGTGCCTAGAATAATAGTTTGACCCCCTCTTCTTTGTGGCAACCCCTGAGATATTGGAACACTGCTATCATGTCTCCACTAGTCCTTCTCTTCATTAAATTAGACATACCCAGTTTCTGCAACCGTTCTTCATATGTTTTAGTCTCCAGTCCCCTAATCATCTTTGTTGCTCTTCTCTGCACTCTTTCTAGAGTCTCATCTTTTTTACATCGTGGTGACCAAAACTGAATGAAGTATTCCAAGTGTGGCCTTACCATGGCATTATAAAGTGATATTAACACTTCACGTGATCTTGATTCTATCCCCCTGTTTATGTAGCCTAGATCTGTGTTGGCTTTTTTTGGCAGCTGCTGCACACTGCTGGCTCATATTTAAATGGTTGTCCACTAGGACTCCAAGATCCCTTTCACAGTTACTGCTGTTGAGCAAGGTACCACCTATACTGTACCTGTGCATTTCGTTTGTCAAGATCCTTCTGTATCTTAAACTTGTCATCTGGAGTGTTGGCTATTCCTGCCAGCTTGGTGTCATCTCCAAATTTGATGAGTTCCCCATTTATTCCCTCATCCAAATAATTGATGAAGATGTTGAAGAGTACTGGGCCTAAAACAGAGTCTTGGGGTACTCCACTGCATACTTCCCTCCACGTAGATGCAGTTCCATTGAGGACTACACTTTGAGTGTGGTTGGTCAGCCAGTTACGAATCCATCTGGTGGTGTTGCTGTCTAACCCATATTCTTCTACTTTATCTAGTAGTAGATTATGGTCTACCTTATCAAATGCCTTGTTGAAGTCCAAGTAAACTATATCGATGGCATTCCTCTGGTCCACTAATTTTTTCACATTATCAAAGAATGCAATAAGCTTAGTCTGGCATGATCTGTTTTTGACAAACCCATGTTGGCTTTTGGCTATTACTTTGTTTGCTTCTAGGTGTTCGCTAATTTGTTGCTTGATTATCTTTTCCAGAATCTTTCCTGGTATTGAGGTCAGGCTGATAAGTTTATAGTTTCCTGGATTCTAACTAGATTCTAATTCATGTTTTCCCCCCTAAATCTGCTTTATGCTACCCAGAGTAACTTTTGGTGAGATGGGCGTAACAACAGCCATTGGTTAGTTTCAGCACATTCAACAGTTACAACCTTTTTGGATCAAGGAGACAATGACTTCATTAATTCATGCCGTTTTCATCTTCTAATTACACAATTGCAATTTGTTTTATATAGGTTGCCCTTGAAAAAGCTATACATATGATAGAATGCAGCAGCCTACTTATGGCTGGTAGAAGCCACTACAGTAAAACGATATTGATATTGTGAGGGGTACACTGGTTGCAAATTAGTCCAATTTAAAGTGCAGGTAAAATCCTATAACATTCTTATGGCTCCAATTGTAACTACGTCAAATTCCAGATTGAATTTTCCAGCCCAATATGTCAGGCTGAAAAGACATGCTACATGTTCTCACCCCCTGACCTTCTTGGTTGCATTTCCCTTACCTTGGAACAGCTTGCCCAAGGTCAGAATGGATTCCTCCTAGTAGAGACTGAAGAGCACCTTTTTCCACATAACCTCTGAAGGACACAGTACTACATAAAGTTTGGTGGTAGCCGATAGCAGAAGCCACAAACGGGTGGGGGGAAGCTAGCAGGTTGACCAAAGTGATGCAATTCAACAAAACAGCATTCCCCTAAAATTAAATTGGTTCCAACCTTGCTCTGGTTTAGAAAGGCCATTAAAAGAAAGCTACCACAGCTTATTCAAGCTATTCCCTTGTGGGGAAATGACAGCTGGTCCTACCTGAACTGTTGTTTTAGGAGGTTTTGCAGGATTAGCCAGGATTGGGTATTATGATGTCCAATTGGCCTCGAGACAGAGTTAATTTGAAGCCACGCCTCTGTGCTCCTTGCTTCTGGTTCCCAGTTTCAACGAGTCAAGACCACTGCAAAACACCTGAAAACAAGTCATAAGGGAACACACCCTATCCCCTGAACTCCCCCAACCCCTGGACCAACGCTAGGGTGGTAACCTGGCTAATCCTGCAAAACCTTCTAAAACAACAGTTCAGGTAGGACCAACTGTCATGTTCCGGAGGAATTTTGCAGGATTAGCCAGGATTGGGACATACCCAAGTTAACGTCCCCTCAGGGGGGGCACTATTGGTCCTGGGCCCCTCATGCGCTACCACCTGTTGTAACACCTTACGACCAAACGCCGCATCAGTCGATGCAAACGCGTCTAACCTGTAGTGCCTGATAAAAGGAGACGGGGACGCCCACGTAGCCGCCCTGCAAATATCCATGATAGGCACCTGTGTGGCCCAGGCCACCAAGGTAGCCGCACTCCTGATGGAGTGTGCTGTGATGCCTTGGGGCACCAGAAGGTGCTGAACCTCATAGGCCAATGCGATGGTCAGTTTGATCCACCTCCCTATAGCCGAGGAGGACACCCTCTTTCCCAGGGAAGACGGATAAAAGGAAACAAAGAGTGCCTCAGACTTCCTGAGGCCCCCCGTATGCCTCAGGTAAATGCCCAAAGCTGGTGCCAAAGGCGCTCTGTATCATGAGACGGGTACAGACAAAAATCTGGTAATACCACCTCCTGCGACCTGTGGAAAAGGGAGTTAACCTTGGGAACAAAAATCAGATCCAGTCGCAGGACGACCCGATTATTGTGGAATGTACAAAGATATGACCTGGAGGACAATGCCCCCAGGTCGGAGATGTGACGGGCTGAGGTGACCGCCACAAGGAACACTACCTTAAGGGTTATGAACTTGTCAACCATCCTCAGAGGTTCGAATAGTGCTCCTGTAGAACCGTAGTGAGGCTCCATGTCGGAAACCTGTGAACTACAGGGGGACGGAGATTCCCCGCGCCCTTCAAAAACCTCTAAATTAATGGGACCTGGGAAAGTGGAAGGAGACCCTCTCCCCGAATAATCATGGAGAGCCGCCACCTGTCTGAGGGTGCCATGTGAGAGCCCACTACCCAATCCATCTTGGAGGAACTCCAAGATGTGTGGTACCGAAGCCTCACGAGGATTCGCTTCCGAGACCCGGCAACACTCTATAAAGACCCCCCAGGTGGAATCATAAATCCTAGTGGTAGAACCCTTGCATGAAGCCTCAACTATAGAGATCACCCTCTGTGAAAGCGCTTAGGCGCTCCCGCTTAATCTCCACACGGCTAGCTGCAGCCACTGTTGCTCGGGATGCACCAGGTTCCCCTGTCTGAGGTCCACATCCCTCCCCGGGATCTTCTATGGGTGTGACTGACAAGCACATTAGGTCGGCAAACCACGCCTGGCGCAGCCAGTAGGGCGCCACTAAGATCAGCTCCGCCTTCTCTGATATCACTTTCCGAACTACCCCAGGGAGAAGGGGAGGGAAGGCGTAGAGCAGGTCCTCTGGCCACGGAATCTGAAGCGCGTCGACTCCCTCCATTCCCCGAGCCGGGAACTGAGAGAAGAACCGATCCACCTGAGCATTCTGCGGTGTGGCAAACAGGTCCACCTCCGGATGGCCAAACCTGGAGCAGATGGCCTGGAACAGTTTCAGAGAAAGGCTCCACTCCCTGTGGTCGACCGTGGCCTGACTGAGCCAGTCGGCTTGATGGCCGAGTGCCATTGTCTCGGTTCGAAGAGCCCTGGAGTGTTTGCAACCCTGTCGGTTGAGTGGGCCTTCGCTGCCACGTTGTCTCAATCCCGAACATAGCAATAGCAATAGCAGTTAGACTTATATACTGCTTCATAGGGCTTTCAGCCCTCTCTAAGCGGTTTACAGAGTCAGCATATTGCCCCCAACAACAATCCGGGTCCTCAATTTACCCACCTCGGAGGGATGGAAGGCTGAGTCAACCCTGAGCCGGTGAGATTTGAACAGCCGAACTGCAGAACTGCAGTCAGCTGAAGTACCCTGCAGTGCTGCATTTAACCACTGCGCCACCTCGGCTCTGGACAGGGTCCTTGAAGTGCAGCAATGCCAAGTGAATCGCTCGCAGTTCCAGCCAATTTATATTGTGTTGGAGGTCCAACCAAGTCCAACGCCCCTGAGCCATCCGGGACTCCAAGAGAGCTCCCCACCCGTACAAGCTGGCGTCTGTTGTCAGGATGAGGTGCACTGGCTCCTTGAACTCGCAGTCCTTGTGTAGCGCTGGGGAGAGCCACCACCTCAATGACAGCTGTACCTGTGGTGTCACCGGAACCTTTTCCTCAGAATTGCTGGAGTTTGACCTCTGATGTGGCAGGAGATGCCACTGGAGTGGCCTCACGTGTAGACGAGCCCAAGGCACCACGTCTATGCAAAAAATGGATTTCCCCAGCAAGCTGGAGAGCACTACTACAGGAACAAAACGTTGACTTCTAACTTGTCTAACTAAGGCTATCAAACTAACATTACGGCCGTGGGACAGCAACACCTTACCCAGCTTAGAGTCTATGATGATCCCCAGGTGAGGAATCCTGGTGGCGGGAACAAGGGAACTCTTAATCTAGGTTAACTGAAAAACCTAATTGCTGTAGTGTGGATACCACCAACGAAAGATCCTCCCTCACCCGCTCAAACGATGCTGCTTGGACTAAGATGTCATCGAGATAGCATTGGACCCTGACAGAGCGCTCACAGAGGTAAGCCGCCACTGCAGCTAGGACCTTAGTGAAGGTCTGAGGCGCCGACGCCAAGCCAAACAGTAGACCCTATACTGGTAGTGGCTACCTAAACAGGAGAACCTGAGATACTTATGATGGTCAGGGAAGATGGGGATATGGAGGTAAGCCTCCGTCATGTCGATGGGGGCCATGAAGTTATTGTGCCTGACCCCCGCCAAGATGGATTTAAGCGATGCCATCTTGAATCTTCTATAGACTAAGTGAAAATTTAGCAGTTTAAGATCCAGAATCGCCCTTCATCACCCCGAACTCTTCGGAACGACAAAGAGGTTGGAATAGAAACCTGACCCCACTTGGTCCGGTGGAACCGGTTCCACCAGCCTAATCTCTAGGAGGTGTGGATAGCCTGCCTCATGAGAGAGCATTTATCTTTACTCTTGGCAACTGAAAACATCCGAAAGTGGTTCAGTGGAATGGAGAGAAACCCTAGGCGCACGCCAAATCTGATGGTATTCAGAACCCAGGTGTCAGTGGTAATCTCAGCCCAGGCATCAGCAAAACAGAAGCAGTCTGCCGCCTATGGGTGGGGTCACTATTGACCTATCTGCCCCGGCAGTAGGGACAGCCACCTCCCCCCCAAAAGGGCCTCTTCCCCTGGGGTTGGAACCTAGGCTTATCCCTGGGGTAGTGCCTATCTGACTGCTTATCTGGTCTCGGAAAATACCTGCTGTGCTGCACTTCCTGATCTGACTGACGATAGGATTGCTTCCAAAAGTAAGGCGCAGATTTTTGCTCCGACTTCTTTGCGAGCGTAGGTATGACCTTCTTTTTGTTCTTGTCCTCAATGAGGATTGGGTCCAACGGGGTACCGAAAAGGGATCTCCTGGAATAAGGTGATGATGCCTGGTGCCACTTTGCTGTGTTCTCCGCTTGCCACCCCCTCAGCCACAGGAGACGTCGGGAGGTCACCGAGGCCACCATTGCCCATGAGGCATACTTCATGGCATGCAGAGTGGCGTCTGCAGAGAATTGAGCAATAGCAACCAGCTTGCTGAAATCTTGATGAGTATGCACCTCCTCAGGCGGAACCATTTCCTGTATCTGTTGTAGCCAAAGGATAGCCATGCGGCTGAAAAACGATGCAGAGGTAGCTGCCTTGATGGCCCACGTGGAAGACTGGAATGTTTTACGAAGGGTCAGCTCCGCCTTCTTGCCCTCGGCCTTCAAGTAATCAGCACATCACCGGACACCACCGTTGACTTGGACACCAATGCCACCACTGGAGGGTCCACTGTGGGCACCTGCAACGCCTCAGAGAAACTAGGTTCCATGTTAAAGAACCTCCTATCACTGCTGCTGGGGTTGGGGAATGTTCCTGGCTTTTCCCACTGCTTTTTAACCACCTCTAGGAACAACTATGGGGCAGGGATGTCTTCCTTCACTGGAGGAGGCTCTGAGTAAACTCGATCCTCTGGCTTTTTCTTCGGACTACCCTTCTTGGCACCTGACTTGGCGCCCTCCATCTCACCCAGTTGCGCTGTGGCCCTGATCTTGCACAACAGTGATTTGAATAAATCTGGAGGAAACAGACCAGAGAATGCTGGTGCCTCAGGTTTTGAGGGATCCTCATCATCAGACATTTCTACCTCTCTTTGAACCTAATCCCCCGCCATGGAACCCTCGCTAGCCAGAGAAGGAAAAACAGGCCGGTGCACCTCCAAGGGGGAATGCCTTGGCCTGGCCTAAGCAGTGGCACCCCCTCAGGGACCTTTGTCACCATTGCGGGTCGCACAAACCCCTTCTGTAACCCAGCAAAAATTCCATGTGAAATTGCAGAGGAGATAAACCTCTGAATGCTTACTGGAAACTGCTCCATGTCTCTAATGAAGGAGTCCTCCTCCTCCTCTTGTGCACAGCCTTCAGACTGTGGAGCCAATGATGGCCTGATGGGACTATCCCCCCTGGCCCCCCTGCACTGAAAAGGATCCCTTAGATAGGGGCCCTGTTCCACCATGGAGAGTGGGGGGGAAGGTGAAATGTCCCTGAGATACACTGGGGAATCCCCCTATGAGGAGACCTAGACCTGGATCTAATGGGTGATCTAGACCTCAAGGGACAACTAGGCCTACCCCTCTGTTCAGCCCTGGACACCTGCTTTTCCAGGGCCCTGTGCCTCCTTTCCTCATCCTTCTGCAAGGCCTTGGAGGATTTTCCAGCTGCTGCAGTTTTTCGCAGTCTCACAGAGGCTGTGAGCCTCACTCGGGCCCCACTGGAGGTCCCCTCCCCAGGGGACAATGGGGGGAATCCGGTCTCTCCTCTGCATCTGCCCTGGCACCAGGTCAGGGCTCCACCAGGCTCAGCCCACTAGAAACAGCAGTGACCAAAAAACAGCTTCACGCATGGCCTCCACGCGAAAAAAGGAGCCTCTGGTAGACCTTTCCTGCCCCTTTTGCAAGCTCTGCAGCTCTGGGCCTACTGGCATCGATCTGGGTTTGCAGGGCCTTGCCGCTGCCACCACTGTAGAAAGGATGGCCATCCAGTAAGGCAGGGATGAAAACGAGGCTTCACAGTAGCCTCTGTCCCAGCCCATGCGGCCTGCAGGAATTGAGGCCCCCAAATGGCCGCCATAATGGCATCCTGCCTCTAAAGCCCCAAGAAGCAACTTTTAAATCCCTTACCGGCAGCTCGGAGCGAGCCACACCAAGGGGAGGCTTCCAGGTATCAGCGAGGGGAAGAAGGCAGGGAGAAGGAATTTACAGGATGGCACTGGATTGTTTTTGGAAGAATCAGGGACCAAAAGCAACCTGTCTTTCTTCGGCCAGACAGAGTTGAAACTGGGAACCAGAAGCAAGGAGCACAGAGCTGTGGCTTCAAATTAACTCTGTCTCGAGGCCACTTGGACATCACAATACCCAATCCTGGCTAGTCCTGGAAAATTCCTCTGGAAGATGGTATGTTTTTTTCTGTTTTCATTTTCTCTGGCAAATGAAATAGACATAATGGCTTATTCTTCCTTTGTTTTCATTTTTACCGTTTTAATCCAGGCTACATGTTAGAGAGTCACAGAATCTCAAATGAGCACATTGCTCTTACGGTTGCTACTAATATTTAAAAAGTTGCATAAAATGCATTTACATAATAATAAAAAAACAGGACCTTGCCACACATTAAAAGCAAATGAAAATGCAGAAACTGGTCAACAATTCTACACACATCTAAAAATGTCAAAAGATTATTGTTTCTTCAATTCTGTGACTTCCATATATTACACAACAGTATGAGGTTGCCCTAATTAGCATACTTAGGCAATTCTTACATATCCACATTTTATGATAATGTTGATAAATACACATACAAAGGAAGGGCTGCTGGAAAATATAAAATAAAAAAGTTCCAGTTCTCAAACTTAAAATAATGTATAATCTTCAGGTCTGAGTATAAATTGCACATTAGCAAATACAAAGGAAAGACAAAGAACCACTCTTCTTGTTAATTAAATTACCCTCTTCTTAGAAATAGATCACATAATGGGTACAATTTGTAATGGATATAATTTTCAACTATAAGCTATATGAAGGGCACAAGAATTGCTGAACACAACAGATTTTCTCCCATTCTTTATTCTTCCATTATATGCATACAGTCTTTAAACTGAAAAGATCCATTTAGCAACTAATCAAATCTTTATTATGATCATAAATATCATTACTTTGAATACCCTCAAACTAATGTTATTTCTCTTTTACAAATTTCTCAAGACCTCTTCCAAAGTAAGATCTAATTGAAAGCATGTTCTTGAACATAAAAAATGAACAGATAAGATTAAAAAAGGCTTATTCTTATGAAACTATCATCATCACCCAAATTTTTCATTTCAGTTAAGCTTCAGTCCTCTCCAATTTCTGCTTTTTCAACTGTGAGGTACTTTTTCTGAAACAAAACAACTAGACCTGAATAAGTATGCCAGACAAAGTTACACTGCCAATTTATATAAACAACTTAATAGCTGTTTTAAACATTTTCCTTCTTATTCCAAACCATGGATCTTGCCTTTTGCACTGCTACTATATATCATCATTTTTCTAGTGAACTACTCAACATGTGAAAAATGGAAGAACTAAATACACTTTGGTATCAAAATGAGGTGGCAGTAAGTAGGGCAGAAGTTTCAATAATAAGTATAATAAAATATAGTGGCAGTTGAGCATTACACTAACACTCACAAGCATTTGAATAAATTCATATTTAAAACTCACAAAATTCCCTATAAGAATATTGGGATTTCAGGTACCAGAATTCCCAGCCATTATCCTCTAGAAAATTCTGGAAGTTGGACACATGCAGAGAGAATCAAGCTGAGGAAAATTCATAAAGGCAGTTTAAACTGCACATCTAGTTCCTGTTATGATCAAGATGAAACTGAAATTAAAATGGCTATTTATATTCAGAACAATGGCAAGCAAAGAACATAAATACCGATAGTTGTTTTCTCAGCAGAAAAGCTGTATAATATGAAAACACATACGACAGAAATGTGACATGCAGAAGAAATGTAAATAGTTAATGAAATGCAAAAGAAGTTAAAGCAGATTACCTGAAGGCTCACTCAGCTTTGATGAAAACATAGAAAGGGGTTTCTCCTTTTCTTTAACTGAAACATCTTGGCTCTCAGCTCCCTTTCTTACATTGACTACTTTTTTCTCTGAGGGCAAAGGAGTAACATCAGGGGAGAAATCCTCCTTAGTTGTTTCGTGTACTTCTCTGTCCAGATCTTCAGAGGATTTTTCTAAACAAAGATCCTGCTCTTCAAATTTGCTATGTATGTTTTTTAGAGACAAGTCCTGTGCTACTTCTTGGTAAGCAGGTGGTATGAGCTCAGCTTGAAGAGTTTCACAACGATTTTTATTTTCATTCTCCTTTAATATATCTTCAGTACTTCTCATCAGCTTGTCAACTTGATAAGGGACTGTGCCATCTGCCTCTGGAGAGGACTGTGCAGACAGCACAATTTTCTCTTTCACTATGGGTTCTTTAAAAACAGAAAAATCATCAGTATAGCCACCAAGTTCTTCCATATGTTGCTGCGGAGTCTTTTCTTTCTTAGCTAGATCTGCAGCCTCTGCTTCCAAACACCAAGTAGTTGTTTCATTTTTTGAAGTTTCCAGTTGAGGCTGGAATGACTCCAAGTAGGGTTCACTAAGAGAAGATGGTACTTCTTTGTATGTTTCTTTCTGGCCTCCATTTGGTATTATATTGGTAGTTGTTTCAAATAATGATCCTTTCACAGCTTCTTCTTTCTGCACAAGATTAATTTCAGGTTGACCACTAAATGAATAGCTTTTGTCAGATGGCAATGAGGTCCATTCAAGATGCTCACTGTACTCAGGCACAGGTTGTGATACACACTCTGTGATTTCTGCTTTTGAATAATCTGTGAACTCTGATGAAGATACTTTAGTCTCTTTAACTAAATCACATGCAATTGATATATATGAAGTATCTAAATCTTCTAAAGGTGAGTTATTCTCATTGTTTGGTTTCTTAGCAGCTTCAACTGTGCTTTCTTTTGCCTGCATTACTGGTACATTTGTTGCTTCCTGATAAGATGGAGGCTTCTCAGATTTCTGTATTACATTCTCATAATCATTCTCATATTGATCAGCAGCAGTGAATGTTTCAAATGGGGATATTTCAAGCTCCACAAGAGGCCCTCCAACCACAGCAGAGTTTGCAGTTAATGGTGCTTCCATAACAATATCTGGTAAGATAGGGGATGGAGATGTTTCAGACCCTCCTTCAAAGGAAGGACAGAGCTGTACAGCAATATTCAAAGACTCTTGTGATGATTCAGATGTTTGAACCAAATCAATCTTTGTTTCATAAGCAAGCTTGGGACTAATTACATCATGAAGTTCACTCTCAAAAGCTTCTTGAACCAAATCTGGAGTTAGACCTTCAGGGATATTAGTATCAGAGTCCTTCCTTAACAAAGTATCGTCTTTCTTTGAATCAACTTTCTGCTCTTGGTCACTTGTCAAATCAATATGGGTACTGCTAAATTGATCCATCATTTCTGCTATCTTTTTCTCATCTGTTTTATTTTCATATGCCTTTTCTTCTGTTAGAGGGAGAGATGTAACCATGTTGCTCTCAATTTTCTCTGATGATTCAAATTCTGTACAAGTAATGTAAGACTGTGAAGATTCCTTTAAGGCTTCTGGAGTGTTAGGGAAAGAAATATCTTCATTGCTGCTTTCATTCTCTTTTTCAATGACTTTATGGGCAGACAGAGTCTTAGTGTCCTCGACGTATTTGTCTGCAATACTTCCTAATTTATTGTCTATCTCATTCTCAGATACATCCTTAAAATTATTTTCATTACTAACCCAGGAGAGTTCAAAAGGCTTTAAATCTGCATATTCATCTCTTGAATAATGATTATCCACTAAAGTTATATTTTCACCATGATCATAGATAGCATGCTTTCCCTCTTTTTTATCTTGCTCTACAAATAATTCAACAGGTGATTCTGGAGAAAAATCCTGTTGGCATATGCGTAATTCTTCTGTATCAGGAATTCTTTTAGTATCCAATGGTTCCTTAGTCTGAAATAGGCAGAATGAATGATCCGCAGTGTATGAAGGTTTTACATTTGCAAATTCATTGCCATCATCTGCAAGGAATGGGTTTTGTGCAGTCTGGGTAGTAAGTTTAAACACATCACTCTCAATTGGACTGTAACTATGTTTTGTAGATAGTTCATCTGATATTGTATCAAGAGCCGCATACTCTTTAAAAGGATTGACTGAAAGAGTAGAGAGGGAGGGAAGAGAAGCAGTAGCATCAAGAGAGGCAGCAGCAAAATCTTCTTGCCTGGCTGAGCATGCATGACCCAGTTGTTCTTGCAAGTCCATACCTTTGTCTGTGGCCGTGGACAGAAAGGACAGTTAGCAGCAATGCAAGTAACCTCAAAAGTTAAAGCAATGCTAATGACAGGTTCCAAAACAATGGCTAGCCCAAATCTTATTGTAGAATGATTAACAGAAAAAGCATGCAAGATTAAGAAAATAGAATCAAAGTTAATGAAGCTGTGAATGCTATGCAAAAATAATAAACCCCTGGAAGAATTCAGAACAGTACTAAACGTACAAGGTTCATAACATAGATATGAGTAATGGTTCTCCTTTATCTTAATTATCCCCTCTGTTTTTTAAAAAAGTTACTAATAAGGAAATATTATCTCTGAACAATATTTCAGAGACTGGCTAGTGGCTACAGACAGCAATTTCTTTTTCCCTCTGCTGCTTTTTCTGTTATGTGCATTAACATTAGCTATGTTCAGTACTAATCAGTTTCAGTAATAAAACTTGTTCAGCATTAACCAGAATATGTACTAACAACGTAAAAAGTAAACACTAGGAAAGAGGCAATTAATGCTAGGGGAAAGGAAGAAAACACAAGCCTGTAGCCTATTTCCGGTTTTAAAAATTGGTAATCATTACACTTGTACTGGTCCATATAACATGATAAAAAGGAAAAAAAACTTATTACAATTACAGTAGCAAGCAGCACCAATACTAATACATCATTAATTCTACATAATTAATGCTAACTATGTCAGCAATAGGAGCTATATTAAAAACAGTTTATCAGTACCTAAATCATATTGTAGAGAAGGGTCCAAGAATTCAAAAAGTGTGTTTTGAATTTAAAACATTCACTCTGAATTTGTATTTTATTTTATGTCTCTAAAAAAACAAACTTATGTTTATTAAATTTGGGTTTAACATTCTTGGATCCAAACCAAATTTTAGTAAATACACAAAGATGCTATTAGTGGGAAGGGAATACAAAAGACACTGGGCGTACTCTAATGCAAAAGTCTAGCTGAAATGACTTGCCTGCAGAAGAATGCATCAGAGGTTCAGATGCAACAGGAAGAGCAAAAAGTGTGTCATCTGAAAAACAAATACAGTATGACCTCAGCAGAAATAAGTATGGAAAACAAAGTATTTTCAAAAAAAGAAATAAGGGAAGGCAATATTCAGTTTACAATCTTTAACAGATCTTTTGCACAAGAGAAATGAAGAGAAAGTATGAATATGGGAGTTACATGCTATATGTCTCCAGTTTTGTACTACAAACAGCATCCTCTATATCAGCTGGAAGTGTACATATATCAACTATATTAGAGGGAGATTTGGTTCACCAGTCAGAACTCTCACAAAGCACATTACATTAAACCAAATCAAATGTAGAAATTATTTAGAGCATCTAATGACTTCACAAATGCAGATAAATATTTCAGTTAATTTTATCATCACAAGGACAGTTTTATGGGCTTCCGGTAAGAGAGAAGGACTCCACTTTTTCTAGCCTTCCACCTTAATATGTACAGTTAATATGTAAATAGGTATTAAATAATAATTGTATCTTTGGTAAAAACTAAATACCACAGTGAACTTAGCAATGTAAAATAATTTTAGGAACCACTTTTCCTAAATTGTTATTATTATTGAACAATCAATATAAAGTTATGAAACTGCAAGATAAGCAAAATGCAATATGCTAGATTGAAATTTCGTATTTGTATAGATGAATCCTTTTTCTTCTTCCACAAATCTAGCAAGTTCTTGCTGCATTTTCATTTAATTCAATAGTCCGTAATATACAATAATACTGAGGGATTTACACTGAATCAAACAGTAAAACAACATCAATTCAGATACTGACAAAAAAAATCAGAGTTCCCCCAGCTTTTAGTTCACATCTTTGAAGAATTCTGTCAGGCAATTTTACAAATAGAATGCTGAAGAAACGAAAAGTGCATACTAGTTCTGATAAGTCCTTTGATTCAAAGTGTCAAAGTAACAGGATTCTCTTTTCCAAATCAAACTTTAAAAAGTATCTATGCTCTGCTACATTATCAAAACAATTCAGACAGATTTGATTCAATTCAACTACTTGATTTGATTTGGAAAGTCAAATCCATTCAGATACTGTACTTTATTGAATTGTCTTCTAATCCAAGACAAGATACTGATGAGGTTACAGTATTCAGATATATAAAACAGAGATGCTTTGGATTTGGTACGGGCACTTAACTATGCCTTTCATGAGTTCCTTGGAGAAACGTACCATTCAGACCACAAAAGGCATGGCCTGGGTTGGATCTGATTACTACATTGCTCTATGCTTTCTAAATATATCCGCTAACTGTTTGCGCTAACGTAAAATACATTTGATCTTTAAAAACTATTTAGAAAGTGAGCAAACCAGGCCACATTTAAGGGAGGCAATGCACATTATAGCTGCGTAACAATAAAGGTAGATAGCTGAGCCCCTCTCAGTACTTTTGTAGAAGGTTTGCTTCCAAAAGTTAGTATAAGTAAAATATCTCTGTAGTGCAGTGGCAACAGAAAAAAAAATGAAGGAGCTACTGGCAGATCATTTTATGCAGTTATAACTGCTCATAACTATAGACATACACCTGCTGGAAGTGTTGTGGCATGGGACCTCTACATTATGTAGAGGAAATTCCTTTTTAATATTATTGTTTGGGTATTTAATATTCAATTGGAAGGTTTGGCTACATATTCGTTATTGGATTTTAGTCTGCTGCACATCAACTCCTGTATCCCTGTATCCCTTATACTGATGATATAGGGGTGTACTATCAACAGTTTTATATGGACTGCAGCCTGTGAGAATAAAATTGACATGGTATAGCTAAATGTCTATGGAGATTCTCAGTAACCTAGGTCATGGTTGAAGAGCCGAAGAAGCTTCTTGGATGAGAAGAGAAATGTCTTCAAAGAAAAAGAAAAACCAGAAGGTTTAGTTGCCTCTTGAAAAAGCAGCTTTGAGACAATTGACATGATAATTAATTTGAACAAATGGCATGTCAGTGACTGCCTTTAGAAGCTGCTCTTAGTCATTATCACAAGCATTTCAGATAGTCCTCAACTTATCACCACAATTAGAAGAACTCCCATCACTAAGCAATGTGGTTAAGTGAATCATTCTGAATCATTACTTTGGAAACCAACAGGCCATGCCCTCTATGAAGTGCCTTTTTTAGTCCAATGTAGTATCAATCTGTCACATGGTCCTCTGTGGAATGAAGGGCTACTATGGCCTAAGTAGAGAAGCTACGCTGGCTGTATTTCCCTGTGAATAGTGGCAGTATTCTTAAAGCAGCTATCTGGTTGCATAACTCTCATCGTTCTCAGGCAATGCTGGAAAGGAATTCTAGGCCAGCTAGGACAATCCTTTGCACTACAGATGAGTACTGGGGAGCACAAGTGGGCGCTAGAGAATGTAATCCAGCAAGTGTTATGGGTGGAAGGAATGTGGATTGTTGGCCTGGCAGCAGCAGAAGTAACTATAACCTGAATAATTTATCACATGACCAGGTGATGCTGCAACATGTTTTCACACTTGCAATTTTAAATGGTTGCTGAATAGTTGCTGAATAAATGGATGTTAAGCATCCGTTAAGGAAGTGTAAAAGGCTTTTTTCTATAATATGTTACTTTGAATGAATATTAAGATTTTAGTTTTTAATGCATTTCCAAGATCAATTCATGGAGTTGATTGAGTTTTATAGTACCAGATGGTATGAGACTATGACATAAAACAATTTTTATTGGTTATGAATTTAAGAAAAGCCTATTGCTAATAATGAGACAAGAAAGGCTAACCTAATGGGAATCAGAAAAGAGAAAGTTACCACTCCACCAACTCCATATTTCAAGGAGCAGAGAAATACAGAAATGTTGCTCCATTATTGCACTAGCAAGTTGCTCTTTTTTATTCTCTACACAGATTTGCATTCTTGTTTCTGCTTATAGTGGTTTCATTCATCTGCAGATTCCGAACCAAATACTTTTTCACTCTTACACATATTATATGCTACTTCTTTTAGAAAAGCAGCTGAAAAACATTGTTTTAAAAATAAATATTTCTCCATTTCATTAGTGGTATATGTTATATTGAACACCCCTTCAAATATAACATATTGTACCAAACACTTCTGCTCTTATTTTGGAATTTTCCCTCAATTTCTAAAACCCAAATTTTATTTAGCCTTTGATTTCTTAATATTTAATTAAGCAAAGGAATTAATTCTAGTTCTATTCTGACCACTCAACTCTATGCTTATTCAACAGAAGAAAAGGATCTGGTAATGGAAAATAAAGACACACATTATGAAATAATTTTAAAGTAAATGTAGTGATTAAGGCACAATGCTGAGGGAGACTGTGAGTTGCAGGCAGTGAAGCCAGGTGAGTGACTTTGAGCTAGTTACTTTTTGTCAGTCCTGGGAAGAATGATAATTCACTCTGAAAATCTTGCCAATAAAACTCAGTCAGGAATAACTTGGAATCCATCCCGCAAGTTGCTAAGTAATTTATCATTAGAATATTACCATTTGTTATTGCTCTATGGCTTGAAAATATAAACAAAAACATGTGTGCATAAAAATTTTGTTACTTTATACCATCATGTAAATGTTTATAGTTTTAACTACTCTATTACTATGATAATTTTTTTGAAAAAATACAAAATAAGAAGCAGCTAGACATTAGGAACAGCTGGTAAGCATTATATATCAAGGAGACCAGTGGTTTTCAACCTTTTCTACACCACGGACCTCTTTTAAATAACTTTTGTGGCCATGGACCATGGCCACAGACCCCCAAGACTTAACTCAAGATCTAAATTATAACATTTCTTCAAGCCTTTGCAGATCTCCTATGACATCACACCCACCCCAGGGGTCCGCAGACCATAGGTAGAGAACCACTGGAGTAGACCACTGTAGAGAAAAATACGCATAAAAAACTTGTCTTTCTATATTTATATTTCTTTGAATTTTGTAAATCAATTTGCCAATTAAAAAGAGAATACCTGGACAAAAGTGCAAACAAGCATGAACATATTTTAAAAATATACCAAAATGAACAGCATACACAAATCTGTTTGCAAAATTAAATGGGTTATACAGAACTGAAAATGTGGAAAAACAATTTTAATGAATGCATATTTTTAAAAAACCTAAATAATTTACAAAAATGAGAAATTAAAACAAACTTAAATAACAGGTTCTCAAATCTTAATAATCCACAAATTTTAAGATTTCCATTTATGACAGGTTTTTGCAATGTTGCAGCATCATGTGCAATTTAAATAGGATCAATTCCCCAAAGGAACATATTCTCAAAATGCTGTCTGAGAGTGAGTAACAGATCAGAGGAAAGGTACTATTTCATTTTAAATGTGAAAAAGATTTAAGTAAGTAAGAGGATATTTAAAATATCTATTGATGCTATCATTATATTTCTTCTTCAGCCCAGACAAAATCAACTCAGATTTATAGGCAAAAGAAACACAGATGGGTTTGCAACTTCCCATGATGACATGCCTGCTTGGAATGGAATCTGCTGTCTGTCTAAAATACTACTGAGCAAGTAAACACCCATAATCAGAAGCCTTCCCCTTCCGAACAGGGTATCCTCTTATGAGAGGGTAAGAGTTCATCATCGGAAACTGGATCTCAGCATATCCTTCTATGAAAACATTTCCCTCAATTTGGAAATTATCTCTTCATTCTCAATCTCTGTGACACTGAGGAAGCTACCCTCAGGAGCAGGACAAATGTCTAATTCCAGAAGGTCTTGTCCACACATCTTGCTGTCTTTATGGGCATCTACAACCCAACCAACTTGATTTCAGTGGAAGTAGTTTCTTTTTTTAAACCAGCAGCTCATTGCACTGAGCAAGTACTTTTTATACCTATTAGGCACACCATTAGTTGTTGAGAATAGGAGAACAAATCCAGACAATCACATTGTCTGATTTGGAAAGAATTTTTTTGCAAATTATGGTGGAAAATAAGTATTTGGTCACCTACAAACAAGCAAGATTTCTGGCTCTCACAGACCTGTAACTTCTTCTTTAAGAAGTTCTGTCCTCCACTCATTACCTGTATTAATGGCACCTGTTTGAACTTGTTAGCAGTATAAAAGACACCTGTCCACAAACTCAAACAGTCACACTCCAAACTCCACCATGGTGAAGACCAAAGAGCTGTCAAAGGACACCAGAAACAAACTTGTAGACCTGCACCAGGCTGGGAAGCCTGAATCTGCAATAGGCAAGCGGCTTGGTGTGAATAAATCAACTGTGGGAGCAATAATTAGAAAATGGAAGACATACAAGACCACTGATAATCTCCCTCGATCTGGGGCTCCACGCAAGATCTCACCCCATGGGGTCAAAATGATCACGAGAATGGTGAGCAAAAATCCCAGAACCACACGAGGGGACCTAGTGAATGACCTGCAGATAGCTGGGACCAACATAACAAAGGCTACCATCAGTAACACACTACGCCGCCAGGGACTCAGATCCTGCAGTGCCAGACGTGTCCCCCTGCTTAAGCCAGTACATGTCCGGGCCCGTCTGAAGGTTGCTAGAGAGCATTTGGATGATCCAGAAGAGGATTGGGAGAATGCCATATGGTCAGATGAAACCAAAGTAGAACTGTTTGGTAGAAACACAACTCATCGTGTTTGGAGGAGAGAGAATGCTGAGTTGCATCCAAAGAACACTATACCTATTGTGAAGCACGGGGGTGGCAACATCATGCTTTGGGGCTGTTTCTCTGCAAAGGGACCAGGACGACTGATCCGTGTACAGGAAAGAATGAATGAGGCATGTATCGTGAGATTTTGACTGCAAACCTCCTTCCATCAGCAAGGGCATTGAAGATGAAACGTGGTTGGGTGTTTCAGCATGACAATGATCCCAAACACACCACCCAGGCAATGAAGGAGTGGCTTTGTAAGAAGCATTTCAAGGTCCTGGAGTGGCCTAGCCAGTCTCCAGATCTCAACCCCATAGAAAATCTTTGGAGGGAGTTGAAAGTCTGTGTTGCCCAGCAACAGCCCCAAAACATCACTGCTCTAGAGACTGCATGGAGGAATGGGCCAACATACCAGCAACAGTGTGTGCCAACTTTTTCATATTGACCAAATACTTATTTTCCACCATGATTTGCAAAAAAATTCTTTCCAAATCAGACAATGTGATTGTCTGGATTTGTTTTCTCATTTTGTCTCTCATAGTTGAGGTCTACCTATGAAGTCAATTATAGGCCTCTCTCATCTTTTTAAGTGGGAGAACTTGCACAATTGGTGGCTGACTAAATACTTTTTTGCTCCACTGTACCATTTATTGGCAAGTTGGACATTATTTGACCCAAAACTTAGTTTGATTATATACTTTTACAGTATTTGGAATGTCCCACAGGTGCTTTTTCAAGAGGCAACTGAACTTTCTGGTTTTTCTTTTAAGATGTTTCACTTTTCATCCAAGAAGCTTCTTCAGCTCATTTGGAATGCTTTGCCTTTGATGGTGAGAGGATAATGTGCTTCTCCCCTCTTCTTTTGCTTAGAAAGTTTCCTTCTTGCTGTTTGTTCACTCTACTTATGAGTGGCTAATTGCTTCCTTTTTCCAGAGTTCTAGCTATAGTGCCAATACTGAGATCATCAAGTTTAGTTTGAGGAACAGGCTGAAAAACTAAATGCTGCAAATTTCTTTAATAAAGTATATTCCTCTGGGTGAATATGTGCTCATAAAAAATCTTAATACATGTAATTAACTTTTCCTACAGGACTTACTCAATAATGGTTATGTTGTAAACTCCTCTGCTTGGGGAGAGGAAGGAACTGAAAAGATTAACTTTGGTTTTTATTTATGTCAGTACTACCTGACCCAGCATCAAACTGCCTTTTTTCCCTCCAATTTTAAATATTGTTGCAACACTATATGAACAACTTGCATTCAGAATTAAAAGATTAACAGATTTCAAGACAAGTGTCTGCTCTGCTTTAAGAAATTGTTGGGAACAGTATACCTAAGTGGCAAGAAGTTGAAAAATTTAAATATTACTATACTATAATATAGCTGCCACAGAAACTGGTATGATGGTTGTGTATGAGAAATATCAAAATAGTATTTTTAAGGCAAAGTATGAAGCAATTTAGGAACAGCTGTTCTGCTTATTCTAATACAATGAATTGCCAAGAATTATAAATTTAATGCAGGGGAGTATTGCAAAAAAATGAAAGATGACTAAAATCTTGAAAATATTCATAAGTGGATGAGTTATTGAAGTTTTGGTATGTGACCATTCTACCATACCTACACTTTAGGGAAACACCTATCTTATTTTATGCTTTCTTGTACCATAATTTGTAAGGCACATTACATATTACATCCTAGAAAATGTGAGACTGATACAATTGGCAAATTGCCATGTAAATTTCATAAAATGTTATTGTTTAAGTAAAATTAATGTTATCTTTCAATTGATACAAAATTAAGGTTAAGGTTGGCTACAATCTTCAAATAAGGGTTCTGTTACACATTTAGAAGCATTATACAAAATCAAATAAATGAACAAATGCCTAAAGAACTCTATTAAAAATATATAAAAGTACAAATGTCTGTGTCTATCCATAAACCAAATTTATACGGACTGATCTTAGATTTACTGCTTCTAAGTACTATACATACCACATTTTTTGACTATAAGATGTACCTTTTTCCCTCAAAAAGAGGCTGAAAATCTGGGCGCATCTTATACACTGAATACAGCAGGGCAGAGAAAAACTGTTGTATATTCTAGGAAATGGGTTTAGTGTAGCCAAGGAGTGATATTTGGAATTTTTGAGTGTAATCCTTTATCAAAATTATCAATGAAGCCCTAAGACAGCTGTGTAATATTTTTTTTAAATGATTTATCCAATTATTTCCATAAAGATGGCTAGAGAAATATATTAATCTATGGGCTATGCACAACCCATATTATTAATGATGACCATCCTGCAATTATCTTTGGCATAAAACTCCCACTCTTGAAAACATTTATATTATTGTAAAAGACAGCTTAAAAATAATCCTACAAATATTTATTCCTCCATCTGAGTATCCATTTCAGAAAAAATATTGTGTAATTTGTAAAATTAGAATGAAAAAAAATATGGGAGTATAAAAATTTGTAATGAAAAGTTGGAACTCTTATATAATATTTAATTTTATACATATACCATGTTCCGTTTATTTATTAGATCAGCATATAAATGGCTTCAATGGCTTTTGAGATAGGGTCCTATCCCAAGACTGGGACGCTATGATAAAACTCAAGAGGCACTTCAACAAAGTATTAAGTTACTTCTTGCTTTTTCATCAATTTTGGAGAGACATTCAGTGTTTGGCAATGTCAGTGTTGTGTCATACTGTTGATGACTGTCTTCACTGTGTTTCATGATATATCCAATGCCTTGGAAATATTTTTGTACCATTCCTCTGACCTTTCAACAATGAGATCCCTTTGATATTTTGTAAGCTCTTTGCAGGCCATAGCATTTGCTATAAGAGGCAACTGAATAACAGAAAAATCCTAGTAGAACTACTGAAGTATGGGCTTGATCAGATTCTCTTTAATTGATGGCAGGGATGTATTGACTACTATTTAACGTCAGGTTGAATGAGATTGGTTAATTCTGAACACACCTACATCCGTACTTCTAAGAGGGGTGTGCACATCACATTATTGTATTTTTTTATTTCCCCGCCTCAAAGATTTTAGTTTGTTTTTCAATTGTATTGTACAAATTATATGTTATATTAGAGGTGTAAAAAATTCTGAAATGATTCATCTTGGTGATATTTTTACCTCTCAGAAACCTTTTAACGGGTGTGTGTAGATGTTTTATATGCACTCCATATAGTCCCAAGTAGACATGCATTTGATGGAAAAACAAAATAAATGGTATAAATGAAACAAAAGGAGGTTTTTTTTGTTGGCAGTTAGACTGATCCCCCAAAATGCAGAAAATCTGTAAAGATCTTATTCTAACTCCATAAATGTAAAAGAAAAAAAATAGAATGAAGGTTGGGAAAAAAGATACGGAACTCAGGCTGTAATTCTCCCTATCCATAGCATCATTCAGGGATACCTGGGGAAAAACAGTCTTGTCAGAAAGTCAAGTGAAACCATTCATTTTGCAAGTCTTCCAACCAAGAATATATTGAGAAATTCCATGAGATAATGAGGTTGAAGCTTTCAAACCAGTGTTAAAAATATCCTGTAAAAGGAAGCTCCTCCTGGGATTAGTTTTCTAGTTCTAGAAACTGGAGCTCCAGCTTTGCATCCTCAGAAACAAATGAAAGTCAGCAAAGCCAGACTTGTTTGGTTATGAGGGATTCTCAATAGGAGGTCTATATACAAATACCTAGAAAGTATTATTAAAACAATTAGAATCAAATTCTTTGCAGATTATTCTAGGGCTAGTCTGTATTTTTTATATCAACTATTAAAAACCCAGTAGAAAATTCATATGGATTTGTATAGTAATAACTATTTTGGTATCGTGAACAATGTATCAAGGGGAAAAAATCCTCACCTAAATATTGAAAGTTGCTACAGAAACGTTCAATTGTCCCAGGAGGATACAGTCTTGTGAGAGCAGAGCATCTATGTTATCCAGCACATTGAATTTGCTAGTTAGACAGTAATTAAGGCCTCCAAGAGAATGAAGGCTTTTACCTTCAAAGCTATTCCAAGATTATTAGTATTTTTTCCACTACATTGCAAGTTATACATCCAAATATTCCTTCATGAACTGAAATAATATTTTCTATTTGCTTTGAATTTGAAATAGATTCTTTTCTCCCTTACATTTTTGTTCCCATATTTATTGACCTCATGCATTCACAAAACAACATAAAAGTTATCCTCACAAATTGTTCCATCATAGTGAAAATATGACTCATAAAAAAGCATTAGCTCAAATCTCAAATTTTAAAATAAAGGGGAAGTACAATAAAATGGTCTGACCAAAATTGTACAAAGGAAAGCCTGTTGTATGGTAGACTTAATCCTCACTGATAGATGGAAGTGACAATTAAGAAGCTGTTCGAGGTATAAGCATGTTTCTTTCTTCATTTAAATCAAGGGGAGTGTGACCATTTGTCTCAGCAAATGACACCTGGTCAATATTATCTGAAATCTAAGCTGGGTTAGGCCTGATGAATATCTAATACTTGAACATGTGACCACCAAAAAATACAAGGACTGGAGGCTAAACAGAGAAGTAAAATATAATCTTAGAATAAGGATGTTAAACTTGCACCATCACGTTGTCATCACGTGACATATTGAGACTTTTCCCCTCTTCACTAAAACAGGGATAGGCATGGTCAGGGCATGACGTACATTAAGCCATTTCTATACCATTCCCAAGAAACTATATGGATATTAAATTACAGTTAATTCAAAGGATATATTAGTTTGCCTAATCATTTGACTTAAATAGCAATAGCAGTAGACTTATATACCGCTTCATAGGCCTTTCAGGCCTCTCTAAGCGGTTTACAGAGAGTCAGCATATTGCCCCCAACAATCTGGGTCCTCATTTTACCCACCTCGGAAGGATGGAAGGCTGAGTCAACCCTGAGCCGGTGAGATTTGAACCGCTGACCTGCTGATCTAGCAGTAGCCTGCAGTGCTGCATTTAACCACTGCGCCACCTTGGCTCTTGAAATAAATATTTCAAGAGCCAATAAATATATTTCACACATAGCTCAAAAAAGCTGCTTCTCCCTTAAGAATCTGTGATCCATCCAGGTCATATTTTGCAGACAAATAGATTTTTATTCAGCTTTCCACTGACCATATAGAAAAATCTGCAACAAATATTTGTTATCAGTATTTTTTTACTGTTTCATTTCAATGATGTGTCAAGTTTATAAGAAAAGCTACTTCCATTTGTAACTGAACTTGCAATTCCTATTTGAAATTTTAATAACAATAGGGATACAAATATACATAGTATACCTTTAAAGCTATACTTCAAAACAAGTATTTTGCAATTTGATTTCTGATCATTGAAGATTTTCTAAACCAAAAAAATTATGTAAAACACCAGATTTTTCTCTTATTTTTAAAATGTACTTGGAAATGTTGAACATTAATTTTTAGGCTATTATTAAATAACTATTAATTCTTGCTCACTTTAATTGCTATTATTTAACACTCATTTTGGAAGTTTTTCCATTAATAGTGCCACAGTATGGTATGTTTTTTGATGTTACATGTTTACATTCTATTTTGAACAGATTTTTAAAAATTAACTTTACTAATGCAAAAGCATTTTTAAACAGAAAATACTGCATAGTGGTCTGTGTGGGGCCAAAGCAGGACAATGACAGAAAGCTGGGCTAATTTACTATCTTTTTATACAAAAAGGGAAGTTCTCATTCCAAATACTGCTTGCGATAGGAGGACTAGAGCTTTCATTCACTGATTCATAATCCAGTATATGCGCAAAGAAGGCGGGCTTTCAGTAACAATAGTCTGGTGGAGCCTGAAGCTTCAGTCAGTCTGCAAACCTTCTCCATTGCAGAGCTATGTACAGCAGCCTAAACAGGACAGTAAGAACCAAGTTCACATACAAGCTTAATAAAAAACAGAAGTTTTCTAGATCATTTAATCCAAGGGTGAACAAAGAGGGGGGTAGAAAAATCAGAATTAAAAAGAGGGGGGGCATTTAGCCTTTTTCATTTGTGACAAAATGGCTAAGCACCAAAATGTCAGAGGGGAAAAAAGCAATTACTCCACCTTCCCTCTTTGTGAACATCCTTCCAGCATGCTGCATTATTACACCACTGTGACAGACAGAGCTATTCCTATAAAATCCTTATTATTTTCTATAACGCTGACATCTGCATTCCTGAAGACTGCATTGGTTATCTCTGGTGGGAAAACTGTTAACAGACTCTAGACAGAAAGGAAAAGCTGCCATTTGATGCAAGAATTACAACAGCCTATAACTACCAGTATACCTCAAGCAGAACACCAGCAGATCCCCCTTGCATCAGACTGCTTTGACAAAGCACAGTGCATGCCCACAAAGTCTCTGCCACACCCATCTTCTCGCTGCAGAATCTCCACAATACAAACCTTAATAGGCTTCCAGCAAATCCTCTACAAACCACCAACACCTTACCCAGATCCCAACATTCCCTTTAAGGAAGGTCTCTTCTCCTTCTCAAAAGTATCCTTCCTAGGCGGATACCAGAACAGGATTATGATGACCCATTTCCAAACTTCTACCAGTTCCTTCCATGTTCACGAGTTGAAACCTCATCCCCTCATAAACCACTTGAACCCCAACACCTTTTTACACCAGGCAAAAAACATGCTTCCCCGCCTGCTTCTTTCCTTTCGGGATCGCTTCTTTCTCCACTTCTCAAAACCCTTTTCTAAAATCGCACTGCTACCAATCCGCCACATCCTCATTTCACAGGCTGTTTTGTCCAGTTCGGCTGACAATTCCCTCTGCCCCAACAACACAAAAGAAAAACGGGACTTCCAAAGACCACCTCCCCGGCCGTTTGCTTTGAGAAGCCGTTCATTCCCACCGCACGTATTTCAGGGCTTCGGAAAGCCAAGTCAACTTACTTAGTTACTGGGTCCCCGCCCTGTACGCGCAAAACACACAGACACACACAAACACACACACACACACAATTTTTGGCCTCAAGCGCCTTTTACACGACCATCCCTTCATCACAAAGCCCACCAACCACGCCCCTCGGACACCTTCCGGGATATGCGTCCCTCCGCCAGCTTTCCACCAGCTGGCGCTCCTCCAGATACGTCGAGCTGCCTTCCTCAGTTTGCCCGGCTAACAGGCCGGGCTCTAGACGGCGCTGGGCGATGCCGAAAGGGGCACCGGCGTCCCGGAAACCGCCTCCGGACCTCCCGCCCGTCGTCCACTCACCGGGAGAGCCTGGGGCGGCGCCCTTCTTGGCGACCGAGGGCTCCTCTCGCTTGGGGGGCAGCGGGGCACTCCGGGGAGGGATGGCGGGTGCGCGGGGCTCTTCCCAGTGCGGAGGTGGCAGCGGGGCGCTGCGGGGAGGCTCCCTCTCCTTCTCTTCCTTAGGGGCGGCGCCCTCGGGGCTGGTGCTGGTAGAGACGACGGGGGGAGTCGCCCAAGCGGGTTGGGGGAATGGGGGCGGGCTGGGCGGCTGCTCCCCCGAGGCGCCCCGATCCACCAGCGGCGGGGAGGAAGTGGGCGCCGGAGGGGCGGTAGGCGCAGCGGCGGGCTTCCTCTCCCTCACTTCCAGCTGCTCGTCATCCAGCTCTTCGTCGTCGTCCTCCTCGTCGTCTTCGTACTCCTCGTTCTCCGGGTCCCTCACAAACTGGTACTGGAAAAGGGGCGGCTGCGGCTGCCGCCGGTCCTGCTCTGAGGCGGCCGTGGTGGAAGAGACCAAGGGGGATTGGTCCGGGTCATCCATGCTGGTCTCCGGGCTCTTTTCTCAGGAACAATGAGCCAGATAACAACCGCCGAGCGATAAAAAGCAGAGGGGGGAAGAAAAGGGCTGGAGCTTGGCGCGCGGCAAGGGGCGGAGGCGAAGGAGGGAGGGAGCCAGGCAAGACGGGCGGCTGCGCAGCCACCACCGCTGGGAGAGAGATGCTGCGATGCCGCGGGAGAACAGAACAGCCACGCCAAGCCCGCCGCCGCCGCCTCCACGCCCTACTGAGTCACCGAAGGCGGTTACTGGCGCGCGCACAAAGTTGCAAGTTCTGGGCGAGGCGCGGAGAAGGCGGTTCCCCTTCGCCCCGCCCTCTCCGCCGCCAGCCTATCCAAGCAGAGAAAGATAGCCAGGGGGCCAATGGAGAAAGGGGGGAGAGCTGCAGTTCCCGGAGGAAGGAAGCCCTGCCTGCTTTTCTTCTCTACTGTATTCTTCGGCAAAGAAGAACGGTTGGGCTGGGCCAGATGACGGTAGTGTTGCTGGTGGGGTACAGCGGTAAAGGGGAAAGGCGGAAGTTGGGCGACAGGCTCGGAAGGGCTCTACGCGCTCACAATTGCACGCAGGGTGGGCAAGAAGAATTGGGAGACTGCACGTGCAACCCACGGCCAAATGTAGTTATTTGCAATTTTGTCTTCGCTGCCGGGTGCTTTACATAAAGCTAAAGGATCTCGTAGATAATGTATGCACGTTAAACAGCTAACCGCAAAGTCATGCTTGAACAAGAAAAAAAAACACTCAGAAGTAACCCCTTATGTATCTTAGTATACAGGTAGTCATTGAATTAACGACCACAATTGAGCCTGAAATTTAAATTGTTAAGTGAGACGTTTGTTAAGTGAGTTTTGCCCCACTTTACTACTCTTCTTGCCACAGTTAAGTGAATCACTGCAGTTAAATTATTAATAGGGTTAAGTGAATCTGGCTTCCCCATTAACTGCTTGTCAGAAGGCCACAAAAGGTGATCACATGATCCCAGGACATTGCAATAGTCATAAATATGAGTCAGTTGCCAAGCATCTGAATTTTGATCACGTGACCATGGGGGTGCCGCAATGGTCATAAAGTGTGAAAAATGGTCACAAGTCCCTTTTTTCAGTGCCTTGTAACTTCGAATAGCCACTATATGAATTGATATAAGTTGAGGACTATCAGTAGTCATTTTGTGACTGAGGCTGCATGCTGATGGGCAAATATGATTACTATTAAAATTTAGGAAAGAAAAATATATGTGAGACTGGTGGACTCTCCTTAAATTAGTATTTGACAACTTTTAAGATGTGGAATTATGGAAGTTAAAGTTCACACATCTTAAAGTTGCTAAGTTTGAAAAATACAGCTTTAGATTGTGAGGCCTTCCAGAGCTTTCAATCTCAAACTTTAACAGATGAGATTGAAATTGTGCTAAGGCAGAAGTTTCCCTATGAACTGAAGATTTCACCAAAGCAATCTGAATCAAACTCTTAAACCATTCTTTATATTTAAGTAATATTATTTCTATAACATGAGAAGCTGCATTACATCAGATGAGCCAAGGTATTAACCTATATTCCAAATTTAGTATATTGATTTTAGTGTAATTTGCAAAAATATTAAAAATTACAATAGCATTTGTGCTATTTTCCAATATAGGTTTAGTAGCATCAGAGGCTATGGCATAAAGAGGTGTAAGGAAAGTTGGTTATCTTGCTATTCCAAAGTAGATATTCCACCTTAAAAATAGCTATCACAGGGGATCAAAGAACCTGTATGTTGGAGCTCAACAGTATAAAGCTGCAGATTTAGCATAAGGAAGTAAATTCTATTAAACTCAATGGAACCAACTTTATACATACAAAAATAAAGACGTTTAGGGCCAGCTGCCATTAATATGCTGGCATATTTCTCCATAACATCTGAAATTAATAGCACAGAGATACTCTGAGCCATTGTCTGGCTACAGTGATAAGTTGCTGATAAATCAAACTTGACAAGATAAAAACCTTATGAGTAGGTGGACCCAACCTACAAGAACTGAGAAATCTGTTCTAAATGAGCTTACTATAATCTCACAGAAGGAGCAGGTACATATTTTAAAATACTCTTAACAGTTATTGTCACGGGCAGTGCAAGTAACCTTTGAGCCTATGACTATTACCAGCTTTAGCTGGTTGTGCACTTTTAAAAGCAGATTGTCAAGCTACAGTTGCCTTTGTGGTTAATTGTAGGTTTGAATTACTGTGATTCTATGTGTTCCTGGTTTTAATGCTTCGCTTCTAGATACCTGCACAATAACTTAATTACTATAATTGAAAATTTTCTGTGACTTCAACTATTTGGAGAATTGTCACTTCATGGCTACCATAGACTAGCTTCTCAGCGATACTTCCCACTTTTTTACCTATTTTCTCCCCATCCCCCAAAATATATTATTTAGATACCTACTGAAATGTCATCATTTCACTCAGGCCATTGTAGTATGAATGACGGAGGCATCCTTTTTAATCTTTTAAAAAGATTAAAGATTAACTGCTTTAATTTATATTTTAAAATTGGTAAACTGAGATCCTTGTGGAAAAAGTATATAAATATTTGAGAATATAAATAAGAATGAAAGTTTGAATGAAGAAACATGAAAAGTCAAGTGTTAACCAGTGGTTTAAAATAATCAGTGCTAAACATATTAATAAATGATACTATACTCCTGTCACATGAGATGAATAAAAATAAATGTCCTCTCAAGTTGAAGAAAGAGTAAGATATAAAGCATGTAGATTAGTAATTATAGAAAATAATTTCCTAAAATATCTCAAATTATGCATTTTGATGTTTCAGTTTGTTTAGCACTTTTACTTATTTTTGAAATTTTAAACTTGGATCTTTCATAAAGAACGTATCTTGCTATTATGTTATAGATTGTAAACTGTTCATGGTATGCAGGCTATTTGAATGCATTGCTGATCTGCCTGAGCCTAATGCTCTTAGAAAATCTGCCACATCATGTTAATGAGTCAGAAGCATTGCTAAGCAATACTTTATTTTATTGGCTTTCCAGCTGTGAGAAATGCTTTAATTAGTATTTCAGCATTGTGTACAGTTTGGATTTGATAGCATAAATGGTCATATTCTTTGAAACCTGATTTCCATTTTGGCAGGAACTTGTAAGCTAAATATAATATTTAGACTTATTTGAAATTATAAAATGATTTATCTAGTAGTACCTTTAGGACTACTAGATATGGGCTGTATAAGTCTGTATTATAATTAGGTGGCAACAAATTGTAACCTAAAATTGCTATCATCTAATAGTTGCCTACATTTTTCTCACCCAAATCTGATAGGCCTGCCTATGTTTAAATTCAAAGTAGTAAGTAACAGTTGGTTGTCAAAACAATCCCAAAAGCTACTGAGATACTTTGAGTTCTTTTTTAGTGGGACATTGGATTCAATGGATGAACAGTTGACACAAAATTTGTATTGCCATAGGAAGTAAAGAGAAGAAAGAGGGCAGGGAAGTAAACTAACATTCTGCTCCTGAATCTTTCAGATTTTTTTTTAAAGCCTCAGCATTTTGATCTTCTGTGAATAAATGGGACCTTTAGTCTGTCCATAGCTCTTAATAATTTCTACAGAAATGTACTATGAAGAAGATCTTTGTTGTGATGCAGATTAGGACAGCTGCTTCTTTAACAATGTTGTTGATACTGAAAATAAATGCATTACTACCAGCCAAAATATTCTTCCTTGAAAGTGATAAGAGAAAATGCAACAATACTGACATTTACTCAGCATAATAGCTCTGGCTTCTGAGTGCATTCATTAGCCTGGTGAGAGCTGGGAAACTGTTTAGAAAATGTAGCTTCTGAGTGTAGAGGACCTGGACTGGTTAGCATCTCTGCTACATTTTCTAAACAGTATGCCAGCTCTCACCAGGCCAATGAATGCCTTAACTGTTGGTGCTAATAAGTCCTTTTACAGCTCATTTCCCACTATAATCCTGTATTGTTTCTTACGATTCATGGATGTTTTTATTAAAACAATCAAATATTCAATGGCCTGGATCCTAAGATAAGGAATAAGGTGGTGTTACAACAGGCGCTAGGGATGGTAAACAAAACAAATCAAACTGTATATTATAACCTTTTAAAAGGAATAACAAAAGTATAAGAATGGCAAAGAAAAAGAATAACTATGTGAATGTATACCTATAATTGTATGTAAGAGAATAAATGACAGTAAGAATATAAAACACAATATAGATAAACAATATTTTGTTATAAATAGCTAAGTATAAATAAATATAGAATTATACATAAAAATGGATAACGAATATGGAGACCATGAATGCAAAATAGAAATGTATAGAAGGGAAAACACTAACTGTAAAGAAACCGATATGGAACTGCTGTATGATATATGATGGAACTTCTTGTTCCTATGTTGTGTTAAGTCATGTGTTTGTTTTTGTGGATGTGTCTATGTGTTTAAAATAAAAATTAAAAAAAAGGAGTTTCTAAAAAGGAAAAATAATCCCATATTCTCTTTCTTGACACGCCTACCAGAGTACAGTAAAAATCCTATGCTGAGCTTCAGAGGTCTCTTTTGAATAAGTAACAATAACAGAGTTGGAAGGGATCTTGGAGGTAATCTAGTCCAACCCCCTGCTCACGCAGGAAACCTGTACTAGGGATTTGAACCACTGAACTGCCAAGTTTTTGACTGACAAGCTCAGTATTTTAGCCACTGAGCCACCTAGTCAGGCAATTGGAATTGAACATACAGCAGAAGAAGAATCAGCCCACACAGGACTTGGATCCTAAAATTTTAACTTAAAGAAGGTGATGCCCATCCCTCAGTTTTCAGGATAGCTGCTGAAGGAAAATAGGAAACAAAATAGGATGAAAATTAGACAACGACGAGAAATGAAAGAAAAGCCCTGCCTAGGCTTTTTAAAAATCAACAGGCAAGCAGCCTTCCCAAGCAATGGCTAATCTTTGCATTCAAATCTGAGACATCAGATCTGTGGTCTTTCGCTCCTCAATCTGCTCATTTATGATCAATAGCTATTTCTACTCTTCTCAGAAAGTATGGGAATCTCTCCATTTACTCTGCCCCAGAGTCTTTGAGGACTATCCAAGATGTCTATAAGGAAGGAATCAAAGAAGTCAAGTTGATAGTCATAACTAAGCAGTCAAAGCCCTACCCTGTCAAGATGTAAAATTGGAACTTTAATTGCATGGCTGTGGCCACTATCCGGACATTTTGGCACCTCTGCTGACTCTACCCCACCCCCACGGACTATTAGGGCATGTAAGAGAGTTATTATGTAATCATATTCATTTCAACATTTTAATTATGATTGCCAACACAATATATGAAATATCATCTATGAATTTCAGACTAGGGTGTAGTAAACATGTCTTTTGATCTGGCAGACTATGTTACCCATCAACTTGTTACATAAATTAACTCAGTAAATTGGCTTACCTCCACTTTAATTTGTTTTAAAACAGATGTATATCTTCCTAGTATTGTTGCTATTCAAATGTCTTGCTTATTGTGCTGGCTATTTCAAAAGTAGTATTATCTGTAGCTGCAATATCAGAATAGTTTCCCATATAATTTTGCAACAAAAGCTTTCATAAAGAAAGGTGGAGAAAAGATTATAAGAGTATTTAGAGGAGATCACAGAGAAAAAATCTAACATTAAAGAATATAAAAGAGATCGTTGAGATAAATGCTAACATTTAAGAAGATATATTTTTATATTATACTTTAATGATTCTGTGTAGTGTTTTGAAAGATTATAAAGTGAACCTGTTTGTACAACTGAAATTATTTAACTTAATTTTTAAAATATGGTACATCTATAATCACAATTTTTGACGCTTCCTCCATTACATGGATACTCATTTGGAGGGACAGTTCCTACCTCCAAGCTTTACTATAGATTATGCCATGTACAATATTTGGGCCTAAAGCATCTTCCCTACTTTATATCCAAATACTTGGTTATCTGACTCTTTCACCAAAAGCAAATTTTGTGATGCCAAATGTATTATTTTTCAAGCTCTTAATGTTTTTGTTTTCCCACAGTGATCACCCTACATGTTTTCAGATAACCTCTTCACTTTATACAAGAACCGCAGATTCTCACAGCAGCCTGGAAGACCCTTATCCAGTTTTGTATCTTCATCATTTTCTCTCCTGAAAGGATAAAATATACATGCATCTTTATTGAGATATAGCATTTCTATGGAGCAGCTGCGGGCCATCTGTGATTATCAAGATGGTGGTGAATTGAAGTGCCACCTATTCTTTAAGTGAATTGGGCGGAATTTCAGTTATATGCTCACTTCTTGACTTATTGAACACATCCTGTAGATCAGAGGTGGCATTCAGTAGGTTCTGACCAGTTATGGAGAACCGGTAGCAGAAAATTTGAGTAGTTCAGAGAACGGGTAAAAACCACCTCTGACTGGCCCCCGCCCCCATCTATTCTCTACCTTCCAAGTCCCAGCTGATTAGCATGAAATGGGGATTTTTTAGTAACTTTCCCCCAAATGGGGAAGGAAATGGCGATTTTACAGTATCCTTCCCCTGGAGTGGGGTGGGAATGGAGATTTTACAGTATTCTTCCCCTGCCATGCCCACCAAGCCATGCCACACCCACCAAGCCACACCCATAGAACCGGTAGCAAAAATGTTTGAATCCCACCACTGCTGTAGATATCCCTGTCCTATGTTTTACTAACACCATTTCTCATTACATAACCACCTTCCATCCCATCCTATGTTGCCAATTGCAAAATTAGTAAGTTATTGGGTTGTGTGTTTCCCTCATCCCCTTTAAAAATTCAGTAGAAAGCATCAATGCTATATTTCTGGTTTATATAAAAGTATTGACTTTCTCTGGATTGGAAGAGTATTGTCTTATTTCTGATATCCCTTCTGAAGCACATTTTTAGTAACAGTCATGTTCATGACCTGACTTGTTCACCTTTTTTAAAATTATCATTATGAAATCAAAAAGATGCATGTTCTCATTACAGTATTTCATCTCCAGTTCTAGGAGAAACTGCACCCACTTGTCAATGTCTGAGAAAGAGGCATAGCTTGAAGTATTTCCTTTTTGGTATGCTTGATCTTTCAACTTTATTTGCTATTATCGTCAAACCAAATGCAGAGCTCCCCTTTTGCTACAATTTAAGTGATGTTAGAAAGATTGTGTCTGTGTGAAAGAGCAAACATTAATGTATTTAATAAATAAAAAATGTTTTAGCCTTTATTTTTTTTAAAGTAGTTTGTAATCTACTTTCAGATGACAGGATAATTTATTTTATTCTTGGGGGGAAATTAAGTAATCCATTATTGGAAAATGTTTGAAACATATTTCCAGCTGTTCATCTTTAACAGAAATTTGTAGTGCCTATTTAATATGAATAATTCCTTCAGTTGTCCCTCTTTATCTCTAATAATGCCTGATTCGACATCATTATTATTGTTATCAATATTATCTCATTCTTTGTGAGACTTTAAAAGTGTTTATTAAAGACAGCAAGCATGACATTAAAGTTCTTTAGGTTTATGTCCCCAGAAATTCCTGGATCAAGTGGAGAAAATTGACTGCAGTGCACATGAAAGAAAATGCAAAAAACACTGATCTAAATTCTAAACCTCTGCTTCTGTCACTGCCCATAGGGACAACAAGCTTCCTTAAATATTTGAACGGCTTAAGGACATCTGAGAAATTCAAGTTTTGTAAATTCCCATACAAACTAACTTGATGAGATTGCTCTGTCAATCATGTAGACCACTGGTGTCAAACTCGATTGTGTCACATGATGAATCATGACTTTTTTTTGCCTTTTCAGAGCCAGGGTGGGTATGGCCTGCGTGTGATGCATCTGGCCTGTGGGCTACCAGTTTGGCACCCCTGATGTAAATAAAACTGATATAACTTTTGCTTTTGCTCTTTTCAAACATTACGATACAGAACTTGGCTTAAAATATACATAAAAATGCATGCCAATAAAGAAAAGGTGATTTAGAAACATGTACTTGTACTTGTACTTGACGCCTCTTCACCCATCGTGGGTATAGGCGACTTCCATGGAAATTTGGCGCCACTGTTTTCGGTCCTGGGCTAGGGTTGTCAGGTGGTGCAGCCAGTCGCTATTATATGATTTTCGGCTAAGATTGAATGGGCACATGACTATATCTTCGGCTTTCCGTTTGAAGTGACGCAGAGTGGTTAGACGAACACCTCCTTTTGGCTGTTTCCAGGTCGGACCAGGCTCTGCAAGCAGGGAAATTTTTGGGATTCGATTTTCTGGCATTCTCAATGTATGGCCTAGCCAGCGCCAGCGTCTAAGTTCTATAATGGCAGATACATTTTCATTGATATCACATCTTCGGCGGATTTCAGCATTGGATATTCTTTCAGAGTACTTGATTTTCGTAAGTCTACGCAAGCAACGGTTTTGAAATAAGTCCAGTTTGTGTTGATGAGCAATTTTTATTGGCCAGGTTTCACAACCGTATAATAACGTTGGTATGATAGCAGCCTTGTATATACGGACTTTGGTTTTCAGGCAAATGTCTTTCCTAGCCCAGAGTTTCTTGAGTGAGCTCCAGGCAATTGTTGCTTTTTGAATTCTAGCATTTATTTCTGAAGAAACATCTCCATTTCCTGTAATGTTGCTGCCAAGGTAGGTGAAATGATCAACAAATAAATTCACATTTTAAAATATATTTTGATGGGAAATTTGAACTGGACAACATTTTTTTCAAAGGTTTGCTTTCTGAAAAACCTGGTGATTATTGTAGACCCTTTCAAACTGAACATAAATATAATTTCAGAATGACTAGCATGTAGGAATCTTGAGAAATGTGCAATTAACTGTTAATGATTATAATGTATGCAAATGAATAATGTTTCTGACATGTTGCATGAGTTCAACAGGTAAAAATGTTTAGCTGTAACATTTTTAATATAACACCCCCTCTAGTCTGCGGAAAAACCGTTCTCTGTGGAACTAGTCCCTGGTGTTCAAAAGGCGAGGACTGCTGTTCCATGCATCTCACTGCAGTGTCCAACAATAGTCAGATTACATTTTATGTATTCCAGTTACTCTGATTTTCCATTGTTTCTTAGTGAGTGTTAGACAAATATAGAGCAGAAAATGAATCTTTAGTGACATGTTCTTTGCCATCTTGTATGGTGTAATAAGATGTTTGTCAACCAACTGAATGTAGTTTGGTGCTTTGTGGTTGCCAAGAAAATTCTCAACAACATCCTTCAATGCCTTCCAGGCAATTTTCTCTAACCTTACTAACAGATCTTTGAACCTGTTGCCATTGGTGATGTACCCGATCTGTGGACGCACAAAAATATCTTCCTTAATCTTGGCATCCATTATTCTTGGAAACATCTGTCTCAAATAACAAAAACCTTCACCTTCCTTGTTCATCACTTTCACAAATTTTTTTACCAATCCAACTGTTATGTGAAGCGGAGGCAAAAAATACCTTTGTTGGGTCAACAAGTGGTTCATATGGGACATTTTCCTGTCCTTGAGCCTAATTCTTTTGGCATGGCCATTTCTTTTTAATGTAATGTGACTCTCTTGCATGGCTGTCCCATTCGCATAAGTAACAACAGTACTTGGTATATCCGAGGTGCATTCCAAGCAGCAGAGCCTCTACTTTTAGATCACAGATATTCCCGTTGCTGTACTGGATATGCTTCAACAACAGTTCCAGATGTTCATGTTTCTTTCATTTGTGCTACATAGCCAACAGCTACTGAAGGATATACATTGCCTTTGTGTAAAAACAGATTTCTATAAAACAGTACATGATAAGTGAAATTACATATTATTTTCATTATTAGCAGCCCAAAATCTACTGAATGCACCCAAAAGTGTTCAGGAAGCAACATCTTTATTGTCCAATGAAATTGATCAGGAGGGGTTCATTTTCAAACCTGCATCTATGATAAATTATAAATGGAACCAAGTCCATTGTGAAATTAAAATTTTAAAATGCCAATTTCAACTTTTATCACTGCTTTTTTTTTTTAGATATTTCTTAACTTTTCAGACTCACAGTTTTAGGATACATTGCAAGTATATATATCCAGTATAGGCCTTTGTAGGCACACTGCATCTCAAAAGCATTTGGGAGAATGCTAGATGAAGTTGATAAATCCTACTACAAACCATTAGGTGCAAAGATATCCTCACTGAATGTTTGAAGTGAACCTTAAACTATTGAAGTGAACCCTAAAGGGATGCATGCTTAATATGATCCCCAGGTCAGCATTTTTAAAATATATCCATTCTGCAACTTAACTCATGTTTAAAATTTATTTATTCATTAAATAAATTCATTAATTATATTTTTATCCTGTCTTTATTACTTTTATAACTCAAGGCAACAAAAGTACCTAATACTACTACTACCGTGTTTCCCCGAAAAAACACATGGTCTTATTTTCTTTTGACCTCCAAAATAAGCGCTTGGCGTTATTTTTGGGGAGGTGTCATTATTTATGAGGTGCAGTAGACAAAGAGCGTGGTCACTTCATGGCTGCTACTGCATTGCAATATTTTATTTAAGGCTTATTTTTGGAGGAGGGCTTATTTTAGTGCATGCGCTCAAAAGCCCGTTTGGGTTTATTATCCAGGGAGGTCTTATTTTTGGGGAAACGTGGTACTACTACTACTACTTCCTTTTCCCACACAACAACCCTGTGAAGTGAATTGGGTTGGGAATGATTGTCTCAAAGTCACCCAACCACCTTTCATGTTTAAAGTGGGACTAGAGCTCATTGTTTCCTGGTTTCTGGGACAGAACCTTAACTATTATACTAAAATTGACTCTCTGAAAAGCAGAAAAAGGACATCTATATAGAAAAAGCAAACTCATGCATACATATACCATAGAAAGCATTCCTTAGTAGCTCTGCTACTTTCTAATTCCATCTTGGTTTTGCTGCATTGCCTCACTGTTCTTTTCTGGTTTCTCTCACCCCCCTTCCTTACATATTAGGTTCTACAAGTTCCTGAATTTTATCCAGAAACCAGCACCAGGTGCTCTTTTTAATTATTCTTTTCTCTGCATGACAGTACTTGTCATGTGCACTTCAAAACAAAGAGCCGAGTTCAAGTTATCTTTATCTGGAAGCAATGCCACTTTGTATGCTTGGATCTCAGAGGTAATAAAAGGAATTTAGAATGATGATTGAAAACAATTGCTTCCCTTCAAAGCAATTCCAACTGCAGTAATTTGAGACAATTAGAATACCCCAGGAGCCTCTCTAGTGCAGCCAACCTAACTTGAAGCCTGAAGGAGCAATCAAATAAAATTCTATTGGGAAGGAGCTCATACAAAAAAAAATGAGGCCTGCAGCAAGAAAAGTTTATTATTTAATTGTCACACTTCCATTTCATTTTCTGAGGAAAAATGTGTTTCCTGGTGAATTTCATTTTAAATTACATAATACATTCTGTCTAGATCAGTGGTGGGATTCAAATAATTTAACAACCGGTTCTCTGCCCTAATGATTTCTTCTAACAACCAGCTCACCAAACTGCTCAGAAAGTTAAGAACCGGTTCTCCCGAAGTGGTGCAAACTGGCTGAATCCCACTACTGGTCTAGATCCTCAACTCCCAACATCCCTAAGAGGCATAGCCAGTGAAGAGGGATGGAGGAAGTCATAGTTGAATATTATCTATAGTGAAATGAATCATAATGTATTCCATGAGGCTTATTCTTCACACAAAAAAATGGGCACCCTGGGACGCTGTTTAGTTACTGCTCAATAGTCATCAACATAATATAGCCGCCTCTTTTAAAGTAAACAAACCAAACCAGTTTGCTCACATGTCTTGTAAACAGAGGCCTCATCTAGGTTTTGGTTTTTTCCCCCTGGATACATTATTTATGGATTAGTAAAGCATCATAAATAATCCACCTAATTATTAAAACAATGTTAAGACTGCAGAAAGCTGATTCCTGTATGAAGGTTTGATATAGGGCTAATAGGTAGGGTGCAACAGCTATTAGAGATTATATGCCGCCAGTTTAGATATATGTGTTTATGAGTAAGTCATGTCTTCAGTCAATTGTTAAGCTCATGGCATATGCAGGAGTGAAGGGAAATACTTTATGTAGGCTGCAAAAATTCAGGATCACAGCACAGTTAGAACTGTCTTTCTTTCCTGTCATCATGGCACACTGGATTTTTGCATGTCGGACACAATAGCCCTAAGTGCAGCAAAAACAGAGTTTGCATTAAGTATATGAAAGCAAAAAGAAAAGATGAGTCTCTCATAATGTTCAGCTAATGACCAATACTTCAAGAGATTATCTTAATAAACTTCTGGAAATACAGTCATAGAATATAAGTGAGGAGTGGCAAAGGACCTTAGAGAGAATCTGCTGAAATTTAGCAGACAGCCATCATTGAGGTCCAAGGATGATGATTTATCAAATTAATATAGCCAAGCACTCCTGTGGATTCTGGAAATAGTTTCCATTGGTTGTGATAGCTCCTTTCAATCTTCCCACTGGAAACAGTAGAATTAGCTGATCAGGGGTTACTCATGAGTTACCCAGTGCAATAAATCAGACTAGGCTGGGGTTAGGAGCAAACAAGCCTGGTTGTGTTTGAAGGTTTAGGGGATACAAGGCATATCTGTTATAGTTCAAACAAATACTGTATTATAAACAATTCAGCAATTCCTTGAACAACTGTAGAAACAACATGTTTTGATCAGCCTTGTACTCATAACTTTGAGTCCTAGTTGGCAGGAACATTATAATATTGTATTATATTCAAAAATATTTGACTACTATGTCCTAATCAACTTGCACAACCTGTTTTACACAGGAGAGATAAATAATACATTGAAGCCATGAAATTGGATACTCGTACAGTTATAAACTGTCAACTCAAATACTGTAAGCTATTAAATAAGTCAGAAAGCCAAATGGAGAAGTAACACTACAGATACTCCTTTGAAACATTGGTTTAATAGACCAATCTTTTCCATCCAAGTGCACTTAAGTTTATTTTATCTTCCAGAGTTCTCAGCTATCTAGAAATTGTAACCCCACAAATTTGCAAAGCACTAGATTGTGGAAAATTGGTTTATGTCTATTGTACGCTAGTACTTCCTTTAAATTGTTCTATTTATATTCCTCAAATGTCTCTGTTATGACACATTTTGTGAATTATTTTAAATAAGGAAGAGTCAAATAGTATCTTAAATATAAACTGACTTAAGGGAGGATGACATGGACTAAAAGTGCCTTCATCAGAGATATAAAATAGTATTGTCATAATAAAAGGACTAAAACAGTATTTAACACAGATGAAATGCATCCACCATTGATTATATAAAAAGGATTGGGAATTAAATGTACAAAATATCTGGTTCAGCAGCACTAGATGTTAGAAAAACAAAGACATTACAGAGGTTTATAAAGAGACATGACTGAACAGAATCTGCCACCATAATAGTAAGCAAGGGATTGTTTTGAAATGCATCAGCTGAAGACCTATATTAGAAGAATACTTCTAGCAGAATTAAACTCTTCATGGAAAATTGTGCTGATTGAGCAACACATTTTGAGACAGATGGCTACAAATTAGGACAAATTCAATAGAGTGTTTCATTATTCTTCTTTATGTTAAATACAAAGGTACTATTCAGCGGGTTCTAACCAGTTCTGGAGAACCGGTAGCAGAAATTTTGAGTAGTTAGGAGAACCAGTAAATACCATCTCTGATTTGCCCTGCCCCCACTTATTCTCTGCCTCCCAAGGCCCAGCTGATCAGGAGGGAATGGGGATTTTGCAGTATCCTTCCCCTGCCACGCCCACCAACCAACACAATGCCCACCAAGCAACACCAACAGAACCAATAGTAAAAAAAATTGAATCCCACCACTGGTTAAATAGCCCCCCACAAAAAAACCCTAAAAAAAAACAAAGTAAGGTAAAATAAGATAAAACTATTCGGAACAAACCAGACCCCTTTGTTCATTTGACTTGGTACAATTTTTGTGATTTTCAGTGGCATTCCAAATGTTTAGTCACTACTGGCTATGTTGAAGGCAGTGTTACTCCATTAACAGTTTGCTATGACACAGAAATAAGACTGACCTTCCTTAGCTTATCTTAGCCTAGACCTTCAAATGTTGCTCTTTCAAGATTATTGCTTGCCATTTGGAGTGAATACAAGGATTTAGTTATTTAACTTCCAGTCTACAATTTGATTCATTTGCCTGCAACATATCTCGACTGCAGACAACACTTCATTTCCTCTCATTAGTAGAAGATGGAAAAGAAAATGAATTATTGCATTGCAATAAAATTAGAATACCTTGTGCTGTATTAAAGTATAATCTATTTCATACATAGAAGAGCCAAATGCATAAGAAGACAAAGTTTCCTTTGAATGTTATGCAGAAGTACATATTTTAGCCAGGCGAGATTTTATTTGTTCTTCTTGAATTCTTTTCCTCTACAAAAGATGCAGTAAAATTATTCTTACTTCTGTTAGTCATTTGGAAAGATCTTCTTTTGCGTCTGACCATCATAGTGGTAAATGGCAGGATCAAAGAGAAAGAAAAAAATAAATATTTACTTTATTGTATCTCAAACTGCGCTACTATATTTAACTGTAAATAACAGTTAAACAATTATAAGGAAATACCTTGGTTTATTGTATTGCATGAATTAAGCTAATTATGGTTTTTTCAAGAAATCATGATTAAGAAAATCAAGGTATAGCAACACCTGAGCTCCTAATCAATAGTTTCCTTAGAAATAAAAAAGTCATCAAATTGTTATTTTGAAAGGAAGAATTTTGAAGTAAATTACTGGAAAGAATCACATTAAGTACATAATAGTTTAAATATAAATGAAATTAAATCAATTGCATTTTTTGTGTGATCCATTCCAAACCTCACTTTAAGAAAAGTAATAGTGATTGGGGGTCATACAACATGCATAGAATGGCTATGTTTTTGTAACACATTAAGATGAACTAGAGCAATCATATTTGACTGCAAAAATCTAGAAGCTCTTCGGAGTAGCAAAGAGAAACAGAATATTCTAATCTTTTGCTGTGGCCTAGCATTTGCCTACATTTTTGCAACCAAGATATGGTCACATTAGACAAGAGTGATTAGCCTATTACACAAAATAATTCTCTTTTCAGTGTTTGATTCTTTAACTTTTATATCTATTGTTAGTCAGTAGAGGGTCACTTCCTAATTAACATATTTGGAAATCAAAATTGTTGTTGCACCACAGAGTAAAACTGCAGTTGCTAGCAATCACATAAAAATGCTCAGTAGGATATGATATAATTTTATTTGTCAGAGGTTCCAGTGTTTTATTCTTTGCAATGTTAAGAAGCTCTACAGGATATGTATTTTTAGAGACATGTTGCCTTTAAGCTGTCATATTTCAAGGATGAGATCATTTATGCAAACTGGCCTAATGCAAAAAAAAAAAGTGCCAATATGGTCAGTCAGACGCTGCAAGATAAGAAGAGCTGCATGAAAGCTACTCCAGTTGCTCTCCATATTTATCAAAGGAATGCAGAGTGCAAAGGCAGTGATTGAAAGCCAGAATTTCCTATTAGAAAGCTGTATTCCCTACAAAAAGTTATTCTGATGGTTTTGGCCAAGGTTCAGCTTCAGGGGAAAAAAACCAACTTAATACAATTGGTTTGGCAAGTAAAAGTAGTTACCTAGAAATAATGCTTTGACTGGAGTTGAATTTTGCTGTCAGGAATACAATCTCAGGATGAAAAAGGTAAACAAAGAGACATTGGAAATGTTATTCATAGCAGTATTTCTCCACCTTGCCAACTTTTTAGATTTGTGCCTCAACACATCCTGACTGGGGAATTCTGCGAGTTGAAGTCCAGACATCTTAATGTTATTGGGTTTGAGAAATATAGATTTAGAGCAGGGGTGTCAAACTCGCAGCCCACGAGCCGGATGCATCACAGACTGGCCACGCTCACCCCATTTTAGCGAAGGAAAAAAGTCACAATACGTTATGTGATGACAACATGATAATGCAAGTTTGACACCCCTGATTTAGAGTTTCTCCTTAAGGAACATTACTAGTTCGACAGCTCTAAATTTCATCGTTGTTATTACAGTAAATAAACACAAATTACAGTCAATTCTTAAAGAGGCACATTGTTCCAGTTTTTTAAAATTCCAATTGAAACGTCCAATATATTGAAATGAAGGCCATAATCCATCTATCATCATGCTCTGATTCTTTAAATGGGGAAATTTTAAGAGTTCCTCGGCTTCTTAGGGAGTTATTTTGTGAAGATATAAATAGTTCAGAGGGAATTTCATTTTTAATATTTTCCTTTATTTAAATATGTTCAATTAAATACTTAAAAGTCTGTCATTAGTGTTCTAGCAAATACTCTTTATTTGCTCATCAGTCATATTAGTTCTGCCCTGTGAGCCTCATCCTTTCTCAGTACCTTCCTAGCAGAACTTTGTCCTACTACAATATTATTAGCTTCCTGAGGTCCATAGCTGTAATAACAATTTCTATTTGTGACTTGCGAAGTCTGGATAGCATGCTGTAGCATGTAACTCTTTTCAATTTGTTTCAGCAGCTTCAGCACTGTAGTACATGCTTCATAGACATACAGCATGCTTATTTTCTCTTTCACCAATTCTTTCCTTTAACTTCTAGTTTATATTTCAAATTGCAAGTTTTCATATGCCATGGTAGGGACCAGATGGGCCCACAGATTGGCCTTGACACCCATTATGACTATGGTGAACTGAAGCCTCAATGTAATGCTTTTTAATACAGTAGGGAAAGACTAGGTTATCAACCTTAAGTGCATTTGTGCCACACAAGCATTCCCTGAAAATGGTAAGTCAGTCAGTTTTGAGACATCTGGCACCATTTCCACACGTATAAGCAAACCCAATTTTGCCTCAAGCAGACTCACACCATTTAATGCGTATTAGGATTTCTAAACTAGAGACTATGTTGCAAGGCAACATAATAGTGCCCACATTCCATCAATGTCCAAGATAAGTTATTAAGCCATAGCTTAATGTAGGATGGGAATAAAGTTCTTCTTCTAGTTAGCCGGCAGCTTAAATGGGAATATTGAAATAGATTGGCAGATCCTGCAGTTTCTTCTTCTCATTACGGAAAGGAAGTAAACAAATGTTTTCACTACTTTCTTCTGGCCATCTTTCCTATCTGGTTCTATTTACACTGGTAATTGGAGCAAAACCTAAAATATGTTTATTAAAATATTAATGCATGAAAAATGCAAGTTCTGATTAAGATTAGATACCCATTGACAACTGAAGCTATGGCATCTGTGATAACTATGTTAAATGCATTCTTCTGATGGCAGAAGCTGAGATAGTGATGCTGAAGGAAGGTGATTTTTGTCAGTTCCAGGATGAACTAACCTAAGTGGAACATGTAATTCTGTGTGAGTAATTCTCACACCAGAGCAATAAGCAGTGTTTTCCAAAAGGGTCTCTTCTACACGTCTTTGAAAGGATATGGGATTGCTTCTCCTTTGTATCAGTTTGCCTAATAAATGCACGCACAAGAACTCTTGAGTAGAATATGTCAAATGGGATTAATTTTATTCTTTCTGGAATGAGACTGGTTCTCTTGATATTTGTTAAACAACTCTTGAGTAGAATATGTCAAATGGAATTAATTTTATTCTTTCTGGAATGAGACTGGTTCTCTTGATGTTTGTTAAACAGCTACTGCCTACACATTCACATTTTAGTAGTTTGGGTCACTTTCAATCTTAGGGAGCTCAAATATTGTTATTACAGAAGAAAGGAAGATGCTATAAAGGCAAACAACATTGCTAAACATGTAATCAGAGCTTATATAAAATTGTAATCTTTAAAAAAAATAAACCTGATTTAATACCATCAAACATAGTATCCTGCAGAATCATTTGAGATGATTAATCTGGCTCAATCCCAGCTCCTAAAATGCTTTGGAAAAGTTGCCTACAATCGGAGACTGTAGGTTCACCTACTGTTTAACCAATACAAGTAGTCCTTGAGTTATGATCACAATTGAGCCCAAAATTCATGTTGGTAAGTGAAACTTTTGTTAAGTGAGTTTGCCCCATTTTACAACTTTTCTTGCCTCACTTGTTAAGTGAATCATTGCATTTGTTAAGTTAGTAACATCACTGTTAAGTGAATCTGGATTTCCCATTAACTTTGCAGAAGCTATCCCATAGCTCTTGGAAACTGCAACTGTCATAAATATGAGTCAATGGCCAAACATCTGAATTTTGATCATGTGACCCAGGATGCAGCAACAGTCATAAGTGTGAAGAAATGGTCATAAGTCACTTTTTCCGTGCTGTTGTAATGTTAAATGGTCACTAAATGAACTGTTGTAAGTTGAGGACTACCTGGAGTTGGAGGTCTTCACCAGAAGGCCTAGCCCAGCTTCGTCTAAGTGTGCCAGTTGAGGTCTTTTTGATCTGAGAAGTCCTTGAAACAGTGACTCATGCCTTCTTCTCCTCACAGTTAGACTAATGCAATGTACTCTATATGGTATTAGCTTCAGAGGTGGTATGCTGCTGGTTCAGACAAACCGGTAGTGGGGCAACGTGAGGCTCCGCCTACCCACCCTGACATCATCAAGGACCTTCTGCGCATGCCCAGATGTGCCGCGTGCAAGCAAAGCAAGCATGGGGACGCTCCCGCTCCCAAACCTGTAGTAAAGAAAATAGAATGCCATCTCTCATTGGCTTTCAAGACAATGTGGCAATTGCAGTAATCTAAAATACATAACTATTGAGAGGAAGGCAAGGTTCATCAGTGGAACTCATATATTGCAATTGCTACACCATTTGCCAGTGGATTTTTGAGTCCAATTCAAGGTGCTGGTTTTAACCATTAAAGCCCTACAAGGCCGCATACCCAGGTACTTACAGGATCGTCTGACACTAAAAGTCAGGTGACTGCTCACCTTAGATTTCTTGAAACAACCGATAGCCCAATAGCATCTGGATAACGTTAAAAATAACAAAGAAAAGCCCACTGGAATGTTTCTCTTTGAGCTATTCATAGAACTTCTTTGTTGCTGACATTCCTCTTCTGTCGGAAAACCCACGGGAGAGTGGTGATGTCAAGCTTTAACAACAGCTCCAAAACGGCTGCTGGGTAGTGCTGGGAATGATTCAGCATTATCATGAAAACCCTCCTGGGTTATTTATATTGTCCTCCCACCTTATATGCCAAGATGTCTTGCTTTTACATTTGCCAAGGGATAATTCTTCCTATTTATAATTTCTGCTTTTCTTCTGTAGTCCACAATTGGATTGCATATTCCAGGGTATAATTCTTGATGCTTTCACAATGTTTTGACTCTTTAGTTGCAAAATACTTGATTATTGGCTGCCTATTGATCTGGCTCAGAGTTATCAAATTAGGGAAACTTCTCATACATTTCTTCTTTTTGATGGAAAAAAAATGCAGACATTGAAATCTAAATGTCAAATTCCAATCTCTCTCTTTCTCTCTTAACTAGAATACAAAGAGATATATTTTTGTTTGCATGATTCTCCTTTCTTGGCATTAACAAATATCTTTTCTTTAATCACTGGAGACTAGACAGGTCATGAGTGAGTCAGAAGCTCAAGCTGAATATTTTAGGAAGTGATTTGTCATTTTCACCCCAGTGCTATTGACATCGAGATGATCAAGCTAGCAGACCATTTTCTATCTCAGTATCCTTCTTACTAACCTTTAAGGCTAGTAAGCCCATTAAATCAATCAACCAGAAAAAATTAATTGAGAAAAATCCTTTAGAAATAAAGTATTGAAATTTGCATCTCATGAAAAGGAAAAACAGTAAATTGAATGAACATTTTAAGCAAAATAAAATGCAATAAAATAAAGTTTAAAAGAACATAAGACATTCTGGATGATGATTAAAAAAAGAGAGAGAGATTAAAAGTCCAGCCTTTGAAGGCAATCTCTGGGAAGAACAATAAAAATGTTCCTAAAAGCCAGACTTGTTTTTAAATAAGAAAAAAATAGAAATAAATGATAAAAAGCTGATCTAATGGACTCACAAAGGTCACGCATCCTGAGCTGCATCTATTCTGAAACAGAAAGTTTATTTTGTTTTTTGCACAAAGGAATGTAGCCCAGTCTTTCCTTTGGCAGCTGGAAAACATACTGCAAATTCTTCACAAATCTTGAAGCTGGAACTTTCTTTTTCTCTGCTAGACATGTCAGGCAGTTCAATGTGCAAATGAGCACAGGAAAGAAAATTAGGATCATTTTGACTTTGTATCACCGGATGTTGTGTTCACCTTCCTACAGATTATGCAAGGCTGTCAGAACGGATCAAAAGTTTGTAGGCATTTGAATATTTCTGCAAGGAATATGAACACTATTTTGCTAATTGAGGGGCAATTTGCACATTGCAAGCAGTGGTTTGAATTTCTTCTCATGTCTTTAATTGAAAAGTAGCTTCAAAAACTGCATAGCCTAAGTTGTTTCCCATGAATGGTGTGCAGGATAAAAAGTAGTGAAGGCTAACCCATACTCCATAACTGAATAAATATTGAATAATCTTGTATATTCTTCATAGTGAGCAGCATTGGTTAGATGCTTTTCAGATGTGTTGAATTACAAGTGCTATCTTCCAGTGTCAGCCATTTTAATGGGATATTTTGAAATCTTTGGTCTCCCTACTGTTGGTTCTTATGCCAAGTAATAAAAATGGACTTGAATTGCTTCCCAGATGCTGCTTTTGTAAAGTAAAACTCATGGGCTGAGTTTGCAAAAATGCTAAATTCATAACTTGGCGTAAACAAAGACAATTCATAACATGTTTATGCCCTGACAATTAAAATCAGCCAGCAGTTTCTACATCAAACCTCAGTGATGCCAGAATGACAGCCTGCATGATGATACCATCATACAAATTCTGCACTTTGATTGCATCTATCTGCCTGATACAGGTATGTCAAATCATGGCATTGGTGCGATTACATCATCATGCATGTATCATCATTTGCCTTCATCTGATTCCCACCTGTGGATGCTGGGGATTATAGTGTAAAGTGATGCCTTGGTTAATACTGCATGCTTAGAATCCAAGGGCTATATTCTTATGACATATTAAATCAAACCCACAAATGCAAGCAAATGTATGTGTTCCAAGATAATGTTGTAGGATCCAATTTGGGTTGGTCACCAGGACCAAAGATTTAGTTTTCCAAGCTTTTGGATTCATGCTGGGGCCCATCCTCAGGTAACTTCTCTCTCACCATAATGTTCTCTATACATTCTGGCAGAGAGAAGTTCCCTGAGGATGGGCTCCAACACGAGTCTGAAACCTCGGAAAAACTAAACCTCTGTCCCAGTGACCAACCCAGATTGGATCCTAAACCAAATCCTTTAACTTAGTCTAGCATGTGGTAGGGACCTACCCATGGTCTTTTAATGGCAGCTGAGGGGGGAGGTGAAGGGAACATCAACAAAGAGGTCAAAAGAGCCGAGGTGGCGCAGTGGTTAAATGCAGCACTGCAGGCTACTTCAGCTGACTGCAGTTCTGCAGTTCGGCTGTTCAAATCTCACCGGCTCAAGGTTGACTCAGCCTTCCATCCTTCCGAGGTGGGTGAAATGAGGACCCAGACTGTGGGGGCAATATGCTGACTCTGTAAACCGCTTAGAGAGGGCTGAAAGCCCTATGAAGCGGTATATAAGTCTAACTGCTAAAAGGAAATTAAATTCCATAGATGAGACTGATTTTTATGCAGCACTGAAATGCTTGTGAAAGTATTCCATTGTTGTCCAACTCTAAGAAGTGGGGAAAGTCTTGAAACAGCCTCCTGTTAGCAAGAGAGGAAGAAAAGTTGGCATTCAGATATCAAGTCAGCCAGATGAAGTCATACGCTGGCATAACAGCAGCCAATGTTGACAGTTTTCAATAGCCATCTGTGAACAGCCAACTTGCTAGAAAAATATGCAAGCAAACATAATGGGCTTGTGCATTAGATTCTCCCTTATATTCAAAGAAAAGAAGCTTCCTTCCTGAATGGAAAAATAATACAAAGGACATATTCTTTAACAGACGCTACTGATTTAATAAATGTTTATTTAAAAGTGAGCTTAAATAAACAATTATGGTTGTTTAGAAAGAAGGAAAATCAGTTTTTTTCTCTCTTTTTCTTTTGCAGCATGCAAGCACCACTAAATTAAGTGCTACAATCCAGTCAGATAAGAAGTTTTCTTTTCAATTTAAAATTTAAATTCAGCCATCTGGCATACCGAAAATATCCTTTTTCCTCCAACACTTGTTTTACTTAACATTTCATTTTCTCTAGCCGCAAAATTAAATGAAAATAAATAAAAATGAATTACAATAAAGTAGACATAGAAATAATAGAAATCTGATCATAAAATTGGGGTTTTCCAACCAGTAAAAAGCCCACACATTGTTACTATTTACTAATTGAATTGCTGAAGATTGAACAACTGGACAAGGGTCTCTAAAGTTTAAATATGGTTGGAATATGTTGATTGACACCTTCACCAATATATTTATTATCCATGACAAAAGAGAGTATAATGGTAGGCTTCTATTGATTCTTGCAGCCAGCAATTAATCTACTAACGGGTCATCTAAAGGGGCAGGATAAAGAACAATGAAGAAGGGGGAGGGGGGAATTCTTGGGATCCGTGCCTAGCACTGATGCAAACAAACATGTACCACAATCAGTTCATTCATAACTGGATTGTTTTTCCCTTGGGGCCAACAAAAACAGCTTCTACTCTCCCATTCCTTTTAAATGTATGATAATCGAAGAGATTTACAAAACAACAACTTTTTAGTTGGCAGCTACAGAAGATGATCGTTTGAATATTCTTTTTCATATTTTAGAGAACCAAAGTGGATACCACAAGCATTAAACAGCATAACTTTTGTTATACAGCTCTGTTAAATCAGCATTTTAAAAATTTCAGCTCAACACAAAGTTAGTGCTTTGTCATCAGCATGCCAATGAAGAAAAGATGGACACATGAAATGATTGAAGAGAAATACATGTTTTAATATTGTGGTTATTATTACAGGTAAGCTTCAACTTATGATAGTTCATTCGAAATGCACAGGTACAGTATAGGTGGTACCTTGCTCAATAGTAGTAACTGTGAAAGGGATCTTGGAGTCCTAGTGGACAACCATTTAAATATGAGCCAGCAGTGTGCAGCAGCTGCCAAAAAAGCCAACACAGTTCTAGGCTACATAACAGAGGGATAGAATCAATATCACTTGAAGTGTTAATACCACTTTATAATGCCTTGGTAAGGCCACACTTGGAATACTGCATTCAGTTTTGGTTGCCACGATGTAGAAAAGATGTGGAGACTCTAGAAAGAGTGCAGAGAAGAGCAACAAGGATGATTAGGAGACCGGAGACTAAAACATATGAGGAACAGTTGCAGGAACTGGGTATGTCTAGTTTAATGAAAAGAAGGACTAGGGGAGACATGATAGCAGTGTTCCAATATCTCAGGGGTTGCCACAAAGAAGAGAGAGTCAAACTATTCTCCAAGGCACCTGAGGGTAGAACAAAAAGCAATGGGGGGAAACTAATCAAGGAGAGAAGCAACTTCGAACTGAGGAGAAATTTCCTGACAGTTAGAACAATCAATCAGTGGAACAGCTTGCCTCCAGAAGTTGTGAATGCCCCAACACTGGAAGTCTTTAAGAAGATGTTGGGTAGCCGTTTGTCTGAAACGGTAAAGGGTTTCCTGCCCAGGCAGGAGGTTGGACTAGAAGACTTCCAAGGTCCCTTCCAACTCTGCTATTGTATTGTATTGTATTATTTAATGACCATTCAAAATTAAGATATCACTGAAAAAGATAACTTATGACCTGCCTATGTCAATGGTCACCTATGACCATTGTAGCATATCCGCTGTAATGTGATCAAAATTTGGGTGCTTGGCAACCAGTATGTATTTATGATGGTTGCAGTGTCCTAGAGTCAGGTGATCTCCATTTACATTCTTCTCAGAGGATTTCTAACGAATCAATGGGGAACGCTAGATTTGCTTAAAAACTACGTGAGTCACTTAATTACTGTAACAAAAAGGATTGTGAAAATCAGCATGCCTCATGTAATGACCTCATCATTTAGTAACATGAGTTCCAGTTCCAATTGTGGTCATAAGATTGCCAATAAATGAAACCATATATATTTAGATATCATAGCACGCGAAGACCGACTCAGATGTATTTATTATAAGATTTGTTTTAGAGTTCTATCTATCTTATATCCCTGCCTCTATAAACTGTTGGAGGGTTCTATTGGAGTGAGAGATGTAATTAGTGGTGGGATTCAGCTGGTTTGCACCAGTTCGGGCAAACCGGTTGTTAAATTACCACCACCACCCCACTATCAAAGTGGATCCTGGGTGCTGCACTGCAATGGAGAAACGGGCAATGGAGCAGCTGGCACGAGGGAAGGAGAAGGCTGCTTTCCCTCTTTCTTCTCCCCCTCTCCTCTGTATACTCTTTGTATAACCTTTGTATACTCTACTATTTTGTTGCTGGGGGTGTTTCAACAGTAGAAATACTAGTTACAGAACAAATTTGTATAAGCACATGTTGGTATCTCTACATCTATATTTGAAATAACAGCAGTTCTGCAATAGAAATTTTGCTTTTATATAGGAAGTCCTAATACAATTCTGAACTTCATTACTTCAAAAAGGATTGCAGGACAAAAGAGCTGTAATGTCAAGCACAAAAAATCTGGACCATACATTAAATTGCAGTCAAGAAGATTTATTGCTCAAGCTTACACACAAGAATCTAGTCAACTAATGTTTAATGTTAAATTGGCAATAGATAAGTGTCAAGGGAATTCAAGGCGGTTGGACTTAAAGCATTTGTGGAACATAATGACTTGGCTGCTGACCATCTTAACTCTGCCCCTTGGCTCTGTCCAACATTGAAGAACAATCTAAGATTTTAGAGAACTCTTACCAAAACAGATTATAGTCATTCAATCAGCCCATGGCCTTTCTCCATAAGATGATAGTAACATTCATGAATTCTTGTTTATTAGTGAAGACCAATTTGATTAATGGAGGGGTGGCAGAGAATTCACATTCTGGCTGAAAATCTAAATCTAAATCAAACATGGTTTGACAAAAATAAATTTCTTACAAAAACATAAAATGACAAATAACATTAATGATCACCAACCCCTGGTAGTAAGCAATGCTAAAAGAAGAATCAGCGCTCTGTAACTGCTTTTCCCGATTTGCTGCTATTTGTGATGCAATGGATATCCCACATCTAGAGAGCAGCAGACTGAGAAAATGAATCTGCTACATCAGTGTAACCCTGATAATTTATTAGCCTTTCTAGTTCAGCACTGTCTATGCTGATGATGGTGACTCTCCATGATCCCCCCCACCCCTCCGGCCAAATCTTTTCCGGAGATGCTATTAATTGAAAAAAACACGATTCTATTAAAAGCTACCATTTCTTTTCCAACCATAGAGCTATTTTTAAATTAGTTCACAATTGTAACTGCAGAGGATATTTAAAGACAAATACAATCCTACAGTCCTTCCATTCCTACATTATATGTAAAATTGGTTTAAGGGAGCCATTGATTGTTTCAAAAATACTTATGCTGAACTTAAATTACCTAATCTGAAGTTTAATGGTCTACTTGCAATTGTTTCCTATTATGTTTGTGCATCACAGGAGAATGCATTCCAGAATTCTAAACCCAGTTTTTACCATTCAACACAGGGCTGCCCACATTACTGAAGTAGAAGGTGAAGAAAAGGAGGCAAGCAAAGAGGAAAGGAAAAAAGGAAGTGTGGAAGGAAGGAAGAAGAGAGGGAGGGAAGGAAGGAGGCAGGGAAGGAAGGAAGGAAGGAAGTCTTCTGATGATCCCTCCTATTTTCCCCACAAGGAAATTTGATGGGGAAACCAGCAGGAAGTCAGAGGTTGCTCTTGCTCCCACTACCTTTTTGGCCATCCACTGTTATTCTGTTTCTATTTAGGCAAGGAAATAAATCCGAAATGATGATCCAATGGGACACAGGTTGTCTATTATATTCTCTGAAATTGCTCTCCTCTCTTTATGGAGCAGCTCTAGTTGAGCACATCTCTGAAGACTATAAAAATATTTAATCAGCACCCAAGAGAAAAGACTTTTTTTATACAGATCAAATCATGTCCTTATGGAGTCTTTGCAACAAGTTAGAATCTGTTTTCAGCCTATCTGATCTTAGGATATCAATGGTATCTAGGAGCCAAGTTGATTTATTTCTGGCTCAGCTGTATTACATCTAAAATAGCAACAAAGCTTGTCTTTTTGGTTGAACTGCTATAGCTCTGCCAAAATAGTGAACTGTCAGTTCTCTCATTGGTGGGAAACTCTTGTCTGATTTCCACATGAAATTCCAGCTACTGAAACACGGTTGTCAGCATTTCAAGGTTGATAGAAGTGAAGATAATGAATTGGCTTCAACCTACTTTTGTAAGACTGGAAGGTACAAGGTGGTATGAAAGTGCCAGAAAGTTTTAGATATTATTTATCATATTTTATACTACATTATTATACATCTAGATCTTGGGGAGGACTTTTCTCAAAATCCTTATTCCATCTATAAATCATTTTTGTATAATTTTACTTTGCTTCCCCTGAAGCTACAATTAATAAGAGTCCCTCCACCCCCCTAAAGGATATTGGTGATAAACAAGTTGAGAATTATCAGTCATAAAAAATATGCTGAATTTGACTTTTAACTCTTTGGAACCAAAGACCACCTTCTCTAAGAAGTTTTGACCTGTCCTATGCAAGTAGTCCTTGACCTATGACCACAATTGAGCCCAAAATTTATGTTGCTAAGTGAGACATTTGTTAAGGTTATTTTACAACCTTTCTTGCTCCAGTTGTTAAGTGAATCACTGCAGTTGTTAAGTTAGTAACCTGGTTGTTAAGTGAATCTGGCTTCCCCATTGACTTTACTTATCAGATCTCAGCAGCTGATCACATGACCTTGGGACATTACAACCATCATAAATATGAACTAGCTGCTAAGCATCCAAATTTTGATCATGTGACCACGGAGATGCTGCAAGTGTTGTAAGTGTGAAAAATGGCCATAAGTCACAACAGGGTGGTCACTAAATAAACTGTTGTAAATCGAGGACAACCTGTATAGCGGTTTCAAGAGAATCTGTTAGCAGTTTCTTATTTTTTGTGGTAAATGGATAGAAGCTCAGAGGATATTTATTTTTAAATTAATGAATTCCTTCCCCGTAGAGTGTCTTTGTCCATCAGCAATCCCTTGCAAATGTAGCAGCTGAAATGCAGATGTTGAAGGAGATGGTACAGATCCATGATAGTGTCAAAGACTTGCAGGGTCACCCAGAGATTACTGAGACTTTGTAAAAATAATGTTATCAGTCCTCCTGCCTTCATGTGTGACACTTTAGCCAGTCGTGTGTTGGGTCATGGCCATAGCAGAGGATCTGAATAAATGTGACATCTAATATTCATTTTGCATAATCTTTTTCTAACTTTGGACTTTGTTGCTAAATAAAGGAATGATATAGTACATATACATTAAACATAATTACCATATGTGTACTTCTATAAGGGCAAATGCCATCTTAGTATCATCTGACATGATCTAGATTTCATAGTTTTAGCAGATGGGATCTATTTTAGCAAACCAGCTGCCTTGTTCTTTGTTAGTGCTTTGACAGGTTCAAGCTATAAAAGTGAGTGAGATATCTTTGTTCATTTACTTCTCCGGCATTTTGCTTTTTTACTTCAAAACCTCATGAGTTGTTTTAGTTTGAGAAAAAGAATCTTTATGATTGAATTGAGATTTGGATTTAGGATGCCAGAGTTGAAGTCTGATATTCTAAACTTTTGAACAAGAATGAGAATGTCTCTAGCATTTTAGTAATGCATTAACTGTCTACAGAAATGGCATATGAAAGATGTGGCATCTGTTTTAGAAATAGTATTCACATTAGAAGTATCTAGCAGTTTGAAATATAGGCAGGCAGGTAGCAGGCAAGAGCCATGATGGCACTATGGTTAGAATGCAGTATTGCAGACAAACTCTGTCCCCAATAGGAGTTTGATTTTGACCCACTCAAGGTTGACTCAACCTTCCACCCTTCCGAGGTCCAGGATGGGCCAGTTTTGGACAGCTTAACAGCCTGGTAGTGGGTTGTGGATCAGGGGTTGTGGACCCTGCCCGAAAGTATCATAGAACTAAACCATATAGCTGTCAAAGAGGTCAAAACTACCATTTTGAATTAGATTTGCTGCAGTGATTACAGAATAGAGATGAAATACATAGCCTTCACTTTCTAGCAACCTTATGACGCTTTGGACTAACTATAGCTTCCAGATTGTTTTCATAGGCAACACCACATCAATGCATTATAATAATCTAAGCGAGTGGTGATAAGGGCATAGGTTGCAGCTTTTATGTCCAAATAGGGCTACAACTAATGCATCAACCTCAGCTGGTCCAAGTACCTCTGTCTCATAATTTCCTCCTGCTGTTCCAGCAGAAACTCTTTTTCCAAGAGAACCTCCAAAGAAAGGGCTTCTCCACCAGGTAAGCCCAGTGATGATATTCAATTTTTTTTTTACTACCTGTTCTGTGGGCATGGCTTGGTGGATGTGGCAGGGGAAGGATACTGCAAAATCTCCATTCCCAGCCAGAGGTGGTATTTGCTGGTTCTCCAAACTACTCAAAATTCCCACCACCGGTTCTCCAGAACCCATCAGAACCTGCTGAATTTCACCTCTGGGTGAGCCCCTTTTCATAGCATATACTAGGACTGTTTATGGACAAACAACTCTACCTTGCTAGGATTTAATTTGAGCTTATTAATCCATCCACTACATACAGCCTTCACACTAGGTGAAGACTTCCACAGCATCCCAGCTCAATTATAGGGGACAATGTACTGTTTACCTTGTGCCTGAGAATTGCTTCATCCACTGAGATCTTGCCTTGATAACATTATTTTTTTCCATTCCCTAGATATATTATCTAAATTAGGGAGTAACAATTCCCTGAAATGATGAGGAGCGGGGAAAGCTAAGTGGTAGCTACTCACAGCAGAGGAGATATTGTCCACTTTCCAGTGTGGCTTTCCAGATAATGTGGATGACAGCAGCTTCCTGTTTAGTCCTCAAAAGTTTCTGCATTAATATTGTCAGGTATCTTTGCTGGGGAAGTGCCACTCTCCTTATTGTTCTGTGAAGTCGTTTGTCTCTCTGTACCTTCCTGTTTCTGAGGAAATACTTGATATTTGAAGTTTTTCCTTGTATCGTTCAAAATAACTTCAGTACCATATCCTTGATGAGGCATTTATCTAATCCTGTTTATCTAAAAAAATAAGCTGCTGGAGGGATGTTCTTCCACTATGAAAGGATATATTATATGTTTATGTTGCACTGTGCATATTTCATTTTTATATAGAGAATTTCAATTCACTATGACATTTCCCAATGAATGGCAAAGAAAACGATATTTTTTTTGGCAGTAATCTTTTGATTTTCCCCAATTTAACTACTTTATGGGTAAAACAAAATAGCATTTACTTCCATTGTTTTATTAAAGTCTCAACAGCTGATTCATCAAGAGTTGATATTGATAAGTAAAATGGTTGATAAATGGCCAAGTTCAATTAGAGCCCCATAAGTCCATTCTTTTATTCATTCCTATGTGCTGAATTTTAAATTATAAGCTTCTTGCAGCAATCATGTGCCCTTTGTTCTCTGTAAGTCATTATGCACACTGATAGCAATAAATAATTAAGAATGGTAATCTGAATTGTTCCAATTCTTTCTTTAATGACATCCGAAAACCGGAATAAAAATTAAAATCTTAATATTCATGTACAGGGCGGGGCATAACCTTTTCCTAGGGGGTCACAGCAAGATCGACAGCAGTTTACAACTTCTGCGACACCTCATTTTAAAGCCCATAAAAAACTGAATTGAATGAGCTATTAAATGTTAAATTTGCTTTAAGAATGGCTGGAAAATTCGATTCGGAAGAACAAAGGATCATTGACAGAATAAAATGCATTGCCTTTCGAGAGGCTCGCGATGCTGGAGCGACGTTTATCAATCGAAAATGGATTGCAAACAAATTGAAACGTCATCCGGATTGGGTTACTGATAATTGGAACAAAACAGCCCAAGAATGTTTCACAAAATTTGGAGAAGGGCGTCCTCTGCAACTGTCCCAAGAAAGCAAAGCCATCATTGCAACTGGCAGTCGCAAACAACGAAAAGGAAACCGAAAAGTGGCCCAAGAAATCCTTCAAATTCGTGGAAAACGAGTTGATCAAAGGACAATCGGCCGATATCGAGAACGAGAAGGTTTGAAGCCATTCCACGTCATTTGCAAACCATTGAAAACTCAAACACACGTTCAAGATCGGCTTTGGTTGTGCGATTGGTTGTCTGAATGGACCGAGGAAGATTTTCTTCATTTGGCGCCATCTGACGAATTCTTCGTTTATGCCATTCGAAAACCGAATTTCCAGAACGATCGAATTTGGGCTAAAGACGTCGACGACATCGCCAAACATGAACGATATCGACAAATCGTTCGCAATCCGACTTGCATCGGGATTTTCGTCATTTTCACAGCCAAGAAACTGCATTGGGTTTTGAAGGATAAAGGGGAATCCTGGGATGGCAGTTATTTCCGTGAGAAAATTTTATTGGAGAATGTCATTCCATTTCTCAGTGATCCAGACAATGTCTTGGTGGTTGGTGAGGCTGTCTTTCTTCATGACAAAGCTCCTTGCATGCGTGCAAATGCGACTCAGCAATTGTTAAAGGAAAACAATGTCGAATTTTGGGGCAATGACGTCTGGCCGGGAAATTCGCCAGATCTCAATCCGGCAGAGAACATTGGGGCCATAATTAAGGATGAAGTGGAAGCTCTGATGATTCAGGAGCAAGGTCAAAATCGATATTCGGTTGAAACTTTGAGAATGAATTTGGAAACTGTGTTGAAAAATCTGGAAAATCGAACGGAACTGTTTGAAGATTTGTTGTGTTCTTATCCACCTCGTTTGAATGCTGTTCGAAGGGCTAATGGTGGTCATACTGACTATTAAATCGTGTCAATAAACTCAGTTTTTGATGGGCTTTCGAATGGTGTATGAATTATTTGTGTTGTTATTACAAGTGTTGCTGTGACCCCCTAGGAAAAGGTTATGCCCCGCCCTGTAAAATCTATCCTCTTAATTTCAGGTTGAAAACAATAGGGATGGATATAAGCAAAGCACACGGCAAAGAAAACTCATACAAATTTACCACTGTTCACACACGAAACAATATACGTATCAGCATATTTTAAAAATTTATCAGGATGTTTAATTTATTAATAAGGGTCGGCTGATGCTGGGCTAATAAAAGAACCTGAATTGAAAAATCAATAACAGTTCTAGAAGAGAAAGCAGCTAATATACGTTAAACACAGATAGATGGACAGACAAACAAATAGGCAGACAGTTCTTGAAAGGAAACCTGATTAAAAATGGCCATTTCTGGTTTATATGAAATTTTTCAGTCATAAAATAGACTAGAGAGAAAGAGACACACAGACAGAGAGACAGCCCGAACCATCTCTGCAATGGAAGCAAAATGATTGCTCTGACTTGTATTGCTAAATAAAAAAAGTACAGCATGCTGTTTAGCTTCCTGGAAAAAATAAAATAAAGAAACTAAAATAAAATGTTGTATTCAATGAACTTTGTTGGATGATCCAACACTTTAGTTTTTGAAGAAAAACAGAACATCTCTCTCTCTCCCCCTCCCTTCCTCTCCATATTTTTACATAATAAATTCCATTATAGATATGGTGACTATATTTTCCTTAGAAAAAATAAAAGACCAACCTGAAAAAAAGGAAAAAATGTTGTTTATAGCTTTCTTTACAAAGAAAAATTCAAGAGAAAAACCAAGAAAATTAATACATTTATGCATTTATGCATAAATATACATTTAAGATAGCTTTATGAAATAAACAATTGTCTTTTTTAATAAGGACATATAGTCACTATAATTAGAGACCATGTAGGTCCAAAGGAGTCTGACTTTTTTCTGTCTGATTGAATTCAAGTGCTGCAGATTTTCATGGGTATCCACCTTGTATACAACACCACCCTGTCCCATACATGCACACTGCAAACGCAGCAGACATTTCCCGCAACTGAGGACAGAGCAGTAACCCAGGACAGAGGTCAACTGTAAGAGTCCAAAGACCTTAAAGCTGTCTTCGGTTGCTGTGATAATTCAGCCTTTAGCCAAGCAGCCTGAGCAACCTTCCTGCTAGCCTTCACCCCAGATATTGCATTGCATTTAGGCTTAGCCAATAATAAAGTAAGTAAACAAGTAAACCAGTTCAACAATCCAGGCTGCATGGAGTTGTTGGACTCCGGCGGGAGACTTAACTAATAAAACCTTTACAAGCTGGAAAAAAGATGGGGAGATTTCCTCAGCCGTACGGTAGCCAGCATTAGAACTGCAGCTATCAAGATGCTTTCTACTTTTTGTAGTAATGTGGATGTGGGAAAGGGAGGGCAGGGCAGGGCAGGGCGTATGTGTGAGAAAGGAAACTTGGCTCCTACAAAGATACTCTCAAATTAGCTTCTACTTAAAGAAAAGATGAGCACACACAAATTACAGAGATTTAAAAGAAAATGTAAGCCTGCTTTACTCAGTTACTCCCCCGCCTCAAAACCCAGAGTCAGACATACCATTAAAGCTGTTATTTCTGGCAGCAAACTCACTGCCTTTCTATCTTTATGAGAAAGGTTATTTTCTTACTAGTGATCTATTGTGCCTTCTAGCATCAATCCACCATTACTGGGCTGGTATGAAATGAGGCGTGGCTCTTTGGGTAGCCCTCAACTCACAATGGCAATTGGGACCAGAGTTTCCATTGCTAAACCATGTAGTCATAACATATGATCACATCACTTAGTGACAACAATGCTGCAATCATGGTTATTAACTGAATCCTATTACGGTAATCCCTACAGTCCTGATTGCCATTGCTAACTTCATCTCATGGTTGTTAAATGAGGCAACTTCCAGCCAGCTTATCACAACCAGGTTAATGTGTGCAGATCTTGGAGGGTGTGTAGGGCAGCGAGATTTAGGGAAGGTCGTCAGGGGTACGCAGAGATGTGAGGAAGCGGGGCACACAATAGTGTGAGGGAAGCATGACAAGGGTCCAATAGGTTACATGGGTAAGACCCCAGTGACTTTCAACCCTCCCTGCCAGTTTCCCCACTGACTTTCTGGGGAAGCTAGCAGAGAAGGTCCCGAATGGCAATCATGTGACAACTGATCATAAATGTGTTAATTGCGAGTGTTCAGATCATGATTATGTCATCATCAGGTTGTTGGGATATTCAGAACTCCAAGTACTGGTCATAACATAATTCACTCAGCACCACTGCAACTTCAAACAGTTGGTGAATGTTCGTAAGTCAGACTACCTGTATCACCTTACTGATGGCTGAATGAGCCTATACAGATGCTATAAATCTTTAATGAGGAAGAGTAGCTGCTTGCTTCTTGCTTTTCTGGCCTGGCTGCCAGAAAGTGCTGGCTGAACAGCCATCGTATCCCAGAGGGCACAGTGCAGCAGCATGAATTGCTCTGCTTTTAAAGTGTACTGGTGCTCTCACTGCTGTGCTGCATCAATTGTTTTGGGTGAGAAACAAGCAGCATGAAAGCTGTGACGGTTGAGCAACTTTGAGGGCTTGAAGGATAGATCAAAGTGTGCTGTGTGGTTCGTGTCCTTACTTAGAGCCAGATTAAGACAGTTTCCTTTCCCTCCCAAAATCAAGGTGGATAAGTCAAAACCGGTTTTGATATGTCAGACTAGTGTCTTTTTGAACCTTGGCAATTTTAAGATATGTGGACCTCATGGCCAGTTGAGGCATTTTAAGAATGCTGCCTCAGATAAAAGATTCCACTAACAATTCCTGAACAATAATATATTCACTATTGCTAATTGCTTCCTTTTCATAATCTTCTATAAATCACTTGAAACCATCAATATTATTTATACATTGAACTGGGCTTGTTTTCATATAGATACATTTGGAATATTACTTAAACATTGTCTTTTTGTTCTGATTTTCACATGCCATCTGCAATGGAAGATTCCAGAACTACCTCTATTTCTCCTCTTTCCTGATTCTGTAGCTGTGAAATTGTTCAGCATCTTGCCTTACTTGCAATTAGAGGAAAAGCCGATTCCTGTGGCTTAAGCCCACAAATTATGTCCCAAAGTTTGGGTAGAAGAAAGAAAGAAATTCTTTGACATAAAAAAGACAGAAAAAACAAAAGGAGAAGGCAAGTAATAGAAGCATATTATATAATGAAAAGAAAATCTTTCACCCTAATAAAACACTATTAACCCTTGTCCATGTGGTATAACATTCATCAATATTTCCATTTGTATCAATAGCTCATAAACAAAAAGTGAACATTTATCCATGATCAAAGAAGATAAATTTGAGGTTGCATTTTAAAATGAAACAGCCTCCTTAGAATGCAATTGCAGAGTTTAAGTGAAGTCACTGAGGCCTTCTTTCTAGCTTGCTGAAAAAGATGGAAGCCAAGGCCAAGTGAGCCTTTAGCCAGTTGTAACAGGTCCACCCTTGCACCTATTCCTGGACCAGGAGGCGCTGAAAATAGTGACTCATGCTTTTGTCATCTCTCAGTTGATTATTGCTGTTTATTCTGTGTTGGGCTGCCCTTGCACAAGTGTAGCTGCTTGCTTACCGATTGGTGTTAGCCAGCTCAGCAACATACCTATTGTGTGAGCTACACTGGTTGTCACTAGGGCTCACTGACTGAATTCAAGGTGCTGATTGTCACCTACAAAACACTAAAAAGGCTCAGGCTCTTGTTATTTTTTAAACTATTATTTTCCAAATAAAATCTACCTGGAGCAGCTTGTTCTCTAAGGTCAGGCTATGTCAGCCCACTAGATACAGAAAGACCAGGAAATCAACTGCAAAGGAAAGCTAAGACTATTTTTATCGAGAATGGCTGTAATAAAATCTTGAAAGCCTCACTGTACTGTACCTCCTCATTCTTCTTATACTTTAGTGAATTAGGAAGTTTGTTTGAGCTGCTTCCAAAGGTTACTAGGAAGTTCTGGACTTAAAGCCTCTTTCGCCTAGGCAATAGAGACTGTATATCTCCATCAAGGTAATCTTTCTTACTCTTCTCAGGCTAGCTACTACCCTTTTATCCTTTAGGAAGCAGTCAAAACTACGTCTTCCCCTAGGGGTAGGCATTTGGAAGATTTTAATAGAAGGCAGCAACAGACTTTGAAGGGTTTAATATTTTATGATTTTATGGCTGTAGTAAAAGCACTGCAACCCTGTACACATTTCCCTAGGAGCAATACTAAATTCAATGCAAAATTCTATTAATGATTATCTTTGGTTTTTACTAAACACCCCTTATGGTGGTGTTATATAAGTAACTTGTGTATTCCTTCTAAATTATTATTTTAAATTAACTCCCATCAATGGGCAACATTCTGAACTTAGGAAATCAGTTGTAAAGAGGAGTTTTTCTTTGTATTAGCACTGTATTTTTCACTTCCACATTCTTGCTTTGCAAAGATTTTGCCAAGACAAGCCCAAATGTATCTCATGAGAAATGTTATGTTTGAATGCTTTTCTTGTTTCCAAGATTACAGTGCCTTGTATATAAACCAGTAGCACAAGCCAAGGAGACTCCCACACAGTTGCTTCACAAGCTGTAATTCTGTAATCATATATGCAGGGACCACTCTTGCTATGTGTATTTTTCGGAGTATAACACGCATCTTTTTCCCCCAGAAAAGAGGGTGAAAATCTGGGTGCGTCTTGTACACTGAATACAGCATTTTTGGCCTCCCGAAACCCTGCCCCCTTCACAAAAATGGACGTGCAGAGGGTTTGGGAGGCCTGCAAAGTGCTCCTGGGGGCTGGGGAGGGCAAAAATAAAAGCAAAAACCAGGCTGTTTTTTGCTCCATTTTTCACAAAAATGAGGTGTGCAGAGGGTTTGGGAGTTCTGCAGAGTGCAAAAACTTTTTTTTTAATTTACCTCCTCAAAATCTTGGTGCATCTTATACTCTGAAAAATAAGGTAAGTTTACTTGCCTATACATTCTTTCTCTTTCTACACACACCTCTCTCTCTCTCTCTCTCATCTATCTATCTATCTATCTATCTATCTATCTATCTATCTATCTATCTATCTATCATCTATCTATCTATCTATCTATCTATCTATTGGTATATCATGCATATAGTATGTTATATTCTTAAATAAATGATCCAGGCTACATTTTCTTAAGAAAGGGTCCTTTAAGAAATTAGGGTCTGTAATTTTTTATTTTAAACTCAGTTATTATTTAATTCATTAACAGGATTATATGTGAATTCCTGGTGACACAGGATTCCAACAGTGATTTTCTGAGCCAAGGAAACAGGGGATCTGTGGCTGGATGGTGTTCAGCAAAGCTCCCTAAAGTTAGCACGATGTCTACAGACAATGCTGGCAATTTACAGTATCTGGAATTTGGGTGAGGTCCTATACTGTGATCAAAATTCAGCATCTTGGAGCAAATTATGGGACCATCTGTGCTTGATGTGGCTTCTTTTTAATTTTTTAATTTTCCACTGCCATTAAGAACTTAATTTGCCTTGAGATTCTCTCTCTCTCTCCCTCCCTCCCTCCCTCCACACACAAACACAACTTCAATGCCCTCCTCCAAGAATCATTACTGCATATATGATTACAGAGTTACAGCTTTCCAGAGTGAGAACGTCCTTGGCTTGTACTGCAATCTTGGGAACTAAAAAGACATTCAAATATAGCACAGCATATCTTACAACATACATTTGGGCTTCTGCTGGCCAAATCTTTGAAAAGAAATAAAGGGGGAGGGGTAGAAAAAAAAGTAAATGTTGGACCAGGCTGCATTAATTGCTGATATTCAGCCTTTTGTCACAAAAAACAGCTGTTCTGTATCAACCTGCTTAAAACACATTATGGTGAAGAGTAGATACATTGATAAACATGTATTTTTTTTTGGTTTGTTTCTATCACAAAACCCCTGTGAAATATAATTGGATGTGAGTGCAAGAAAATCTTCATTAACCAATTCACATCACCTTCAAGCTATGGGCTTTCCCTGCTTACGTGGCAGGTTTATGGGGTGAAAGAAATGAACTGCTTGCTGTAAAGGAAGGAACATAAAGATGAAAATATATCTTCAAATACAATCATTTTAGAGATATAATTTTAGAAATTTGCTTAATTTGTTAGAAATCCAGAATCTGTGGTATAACAAAATGTTTCACAATAGGATGGACTTTCTAAATAACTTAGTTATAGCTTAAATACAAATTAATCTATGTGGTTTAAACACCACCTGGTATCTTCTGGGTACATTGGGACTATACCTTTCATAATCCAACAACCATGCCAGGAAAGACTACAAAAGTTACATAACCATTAGTCCAAAAATATTGATTCCATTAGAGAAACCAGGAGTTATTCTAGTTTCATTCCAGTTCATAGAATGGAAAGAATAACTGTGTAGCTAAGTTGTGAGCATCCTATCCATGTGTATATTAGAGATAATTTCTAATTTTGCCACTAAATGTATCCACATAAGAGCAACATGATTAAAAAAATTAAACAAATGTGACTATTTGGGAGATGAAAGACTGTGTCTCCAACAATTGATTCAACTTCCTGACCACAGGAAGAAAAAAATAGGAGAAAACCAATTACTGAAAAAGGGAAGAAAACTCACAAGTGATCTGGTGTAAACACAGCTAAATTACTTCAGAAAGCAACCCCATTTTAAAAGTAAAACAAGGGCAAATGATCGAGCATGAGCAGCAACTGTAGCACAATCAAATCAGATTCATGGTATTAAATATATTACATTTTTAAAACAGAAATAACACGAAGAAGTTGTGTTGTTATTTGTGCAGCCAATATAAACAACTCCTAGGACAAAGAGCTCCTCCACGTGCCTTGTGGAAAAATTACAAGAACACGTGTTCCATTAATTTGGCATCCTCTGCATCATCTGCTTGAATTTCAAACACTCCTTCCAGGCTAGCAAGGATAGAGATGATAAGTTTGTATAAATTTTCCTTTTTGGCATTGAGGCATGTTTCAGCTATCTCCTTCCATCCTTCCACATTGGTGGCATCTTTTACAATAATCTGTTCCAATGTATCTACAAATATGTTGAGAAAGAAGACAGACAAAGAATATTTGGCTGCTTTTTGTCTCTGAATCAGTAATGCTTTAAAAATGCATACTTTTTTGGTATGATCATTCAGCAGGTGTTACTGTTAAAAAAATATTTAAAGCAGATAAATTTTAATTTGAATGGAAACTAGGTCCAACTTTGGAATTATGATTGAAGCATAAGGAGAATCTAACCCTTTCCTCTCTCCATTTTGTAATTAAAATCTCTCCCCTACATTTTATCTAGTCAGATAATTGCAAGCAAACAAATTTATATTGCATAGATGTCATAGGGCATGGCCTTGGGGGGGGGGAGGAAAAGAGATACCATGATAACAGTCAGATAAGAGGGGACTGAGTTCAGGTCAAGAAAATATCTTGAGAAAACATCTCAGACAATAGCAATAGCAGTAGCAATAGCAGTTAGACTTATATACCGCTTCAAAGGGCTTTCAGCCCTCTCTAAGCGGTTTACAGAGTCAGCATATTGCCCCCAAGCCCCTTCCTAGTTCACATGAAAATAAAGAGAGGGATGGGGAAGCACATTCAGACTTGCAAGATTCTGTTACTAAAGCTGTTACAATGAAAGAAGTTCCTTAGCCTGGTCTACTTCTAGGGTTGCCACATTCTCACGGGAAAAATTCAAGCTATATTTACCTTTGCCCTTTTTGGTAATATCCTCCAACAAGCGTATGCCATGTATTTGATGTTCTGTTCCAATGAGAGAAAGGATGGTTTCCGCAAGGGACATGATTGGTGGTTTCCCATCCCATTCTTGAGTAAGGAAACGGATGAAATCTATACGAGGACAATGCTTCAGTAGAAAGATATAATCCCCTGAAATCAAACAGCACAGGGGTTAGAAAGCCTAAAAAAAATCAGATATTTTTATATTTCCAGCTCGAAAAGCGTGGCTGTCATTTTTACTTTCCAGCATAAAATGAGCAGAAGTATACCATCTCTGAAAACTCAATACTGTATGGAATATATTGCATTTTTAGATATATAATCTCAGAGTTCTTTTTCATTTGTTAATAATTTAAAGCAAAGATTAAAAGAACAATGAAATATCTCTCAACCCTGGGCCTCTGTCATGTGTGTTTGTATGTGAACAATATCAAAATCAAAGGCATGATTAGATGATAAATGTCCCACTACTTTTTTCTGTGTACCACATGCATGTAAAAATAGGTAGGACTTTGATAGCACTGGTTGGTGTTGGCAATGCCACAGACATCCCTGATCTAAACCTTGCTTTGGCAATGACCAAGAAATACAGTGCTTTGTTCAGGAACAAATTCTGGATTCAATTAGCTAACTTCTGGAGGACCAGTTCATTAACACTGTCAGTCTTGATAAGATGGACCTGTAATAAAATGTTTCTTCTTCAAAAATGAATTCCGGCAGAATAAATACATGGAAAGAAGACATTATATCATTTTTAAAAATGGCTGGTGATGTTAGAAGTATGCTAAAATTCATTGGAGAGAAAATAGTCATAGATTAAAAAGAATAGTAGCCATTTCATATCTGCTCAACTTATTCAAAGTTCAGTGGATTGTTTGAGGAGAAAATGTTGTCCTTAATTGAATGGGGCCAAATTTCTCTTTTCCCACAGGGGAAGAACAGAAACATACACACACTCACATTTGCAAAACATTTACATTAAATCAGATTTATTCATTCCATCCTTTTCTCAGATACACATACTATAGGCAAACACATGCATACATCGTGATAGCACTGAAAGCCACCTGAACATCTCTATAACACTATCAGATATAATTTAAAACAGAGACGTAAATACAATGTAGCTCTGAAATATACCTGTGGAAAGTTCTCTGAAATGATGTAGATAATCTAGGGCTCCATAAATCTGGCCCTGTTTGCACAAGCATAAAACAGCTTTTTTGTGTGCCCCACACTCACTGTATGCAATTTGAGCCAAAGCTAGACACTGGGACCTGTTGTGCGTATCCACATCTGCATACCTAAAGATTGCATCACCGGCAGCCTCAGAGAATTCCAATCTGGGAGAAACAAAGTGAACAAAACATTGTTAGATAATATACGAATTCTGCACATTGTAAAGAAAAATGGAATAATGATGATAATAATAATAATAATATCTTATTCTTTTAAATGATAATATAAAATCAAAGAGTTAGGATAAATAACAGAAGAAGAAATGAGGAAAAGAAAACAAGCACATTTGAAGAATTCACAACCCAATTTTTTGTTCTCATACATTTCTCCTTTTGGAAAATAGGCTATACTTTACCAAAGCCCACCTTTCTACACCTTAAAAGTCTCTACTCTCTTTTAAGACCATATCTTACTCCTTATCATTTATAGGCTTGACAGATGTTGCAGAAAGGAATCATGAGCCCCAATAGATTTACCTGAAAGGTGATACCTCTTTCCCATTCAGATGATTATTATTTTTTACTTCTTAAACCGACCCTGGATCCTGCTTCTCAGGGATTCCAATTGCAACTGGAATTTGAGACTGAGCTACAGGTTGGCTGTCGTGTCTAGAAATTTCTGGAGATGGACCATATTCAAGTTCCACTTCAGATATTATCTTAAAAATGGAAGATGAGCTATAAACAATAAACCTCATTCTCTTATTTAATTGGACGCTTTCTCCTATAGCCTTTCTGAAAGAAACTGTCATTGGGCTAGCTGGTTTTGTCCATAATAATTTTTGCTCCAACAAAATTTGCATATAATAAATATTCTATTTTTGTTGGCTTCTCCTAACTTTAAATATCCTGCTCTCCTTCTGAAAGATTCCTTATTCTATCCTGCCTTCAGCTCACATGAATTGAGTTTGATGGAGATGGGCTAATTCAGTTTGAAAATAATGCCTGTTATCCTTTAAGAATTGTTGTCTAGAATGTACTGATAATTAATTTATCAGAAATAATACTATTCTTCAGCACCTGCTTTCCTGAAAATATGTCATTTAGTTTATAAGTGAATATTCTGGCAGCCAATTCCCATGATCCTGCTATTCTTGAATATTTGTTATAGTTACCTGGAATTCCCACAGAATGACCTATAGACTACTTGTATATAATATATATCTTCTGCTCCTGAGCCAGAATTCTGAATGACCACTTACTTGAACAATGTGATCCAATGCATCACCAAGTCTAACCGTTTCTCAGCTAAGGCACATTTGATGGCTTCGGTTGTCAAATTTGCAGGAAGAGCCTTCTTAATAGCAATGGTTGTAGTTATGAGTGCATCACAATACAAAAGCAGAGGAAGGATCTTCCCTTTAACACAACCAATAGCTGAAGGGGAAAAGCAATATTTTTAAAACAATTGCTTGTTGCAGTTTGTTTTCTATGTCAGCAATTTTTCTCAAGCTCAGATCTTCTATCAAAGGAGGATTTGAACTCAGAATACTATAAATTAAGAAAATGAGCATATATTTCTTTATTTTACATCATTTGAAAAGTTTTATAAAGAACCATAGAAAGGTGTGAAACTAGAAAACGTGTGGAATGATTAAAAATACTTTTTGGCTATAAATTGCAATTAATTCACATTCAGTATGGTAGTAATCACATTAATAGAAACTAATTAAATATATGCCTCCAGTTCCTTAAATCACAAAGCCAGAGAATTGTCAAAAAATATTCATACTTTTGACTATGGTTTACTGATATTCAAGACTATATACAAAAGAGGAAGATTGCATCTCATGGTTCATACCCCTAAATTTCTCCAAGGTTTCTTCATTGCGTAGGATTCCTCTAGGACAGTTTGCTGCATATGTTGCTGCAGCCTCATACTGACAACGGGAAAACAGTTCATTGAATCTAGCACAGTTCAAAGAATATAACATTATAAGTGATAGAAAATGGATGCAAAAACACCTTTATTACTGGCAAAGCCATAGCTAACAAAGCTACAAAGACTATCTAAAATGAAGTTAAATGTGTAAGGTCATTTGATATTCAGCTCTTGTGTGAAAAATTGGGAAATGAAAGGAATTAAAAATACATGTTTCAACTTTGTGAAAACGTCCCCATTGGAACAGATGAATCACCCTTCAGGTTTCATTACTTTTTCAAGTTCTCTTTTTCCAGAATAAATCCTTGTCCAAACTATCTCTAGCTTCTTATCATCTTGGTCTCTATCTGCCTAGGTAAGTTTTCACTAGTGATACCAATCTCTGATTTTGTCCTCTACCAATGTCTTGTCAGTCCAACTATAAATAGCAGATCTCTAGGATAGTAGCATATATCATCATGTTATTCTATCCAATAAAAATCTTTGCTCCAAACCTCTCTTCTGTTTTGTTTTGCAAAGAACAAAACAATACTTTTCACTGGCATTTTTTGCCCGGGCAAGATATCATCTTCCTACTTAGCCTCTATGCTGCAGGTCTCATGAAAAGTCTGTATTTTTGTTTTCACTTCCTGTTACTCACTATAGTGCACTGTGCTCTTGTGGAGTGGATCCAATGTGTTATAACAAAGGGGATGTGATAATATTACAACCAAGTGTGCTTCAAAGATGATTTGAAGAAATGCTTCACACTTCGAGAGAGTACGACATCTCTTCACTCTACAGTAAAGTAGATTGCCATTTTTCAGACTTACAAAAATGTGGCTGCTGCAAGAATGACTTTTAAATCACTGCTTTTTTTCAAGATTGTATAGTTATTTTAGTGAAGAACCAAGAAGTGTTGCATTTGTGTAAAGCATTTTTCACATCATTTTCAAACTGGGAGTTAGTGTACTCGGTGTACTAAACAATTTCATTTGCCTAAATAAAAGACAAGATCAGAAGACTTACCTTTCAATATATTCAATCAGATCTTCTGCCTCTTTGCTTTTAGCAGGATCACGTTCAAATACACTTGAGACACTAGAAGCAATTGAACCTGAAAGGTCAGATCCATCCACAAGAGGTTAATATTTTACACACTTAGAAAACAAAGAATACATTTTAACCAAATCAAGAACTGCAAGGGACACATTTGCAGTAGAAACACACTTTCTTTCACTATTTCAAACTGTGGCTTACATTTCAAAGGGCTTGCTGTAGCCTCTGGAGCTCTCCTTACCCTGCTGTTAAATCAAAGATAAGGAAGAAGCAGGATACATGTACTTCAGTTTATGATCATAATAGCGTCTAACCATTCTAGTTGTAAGTCATGACAGTTATAAAATGGGTTAGTTACATGACCAATCTAATTTTACAGCCTTTTCTATGGAGATCATTATGCAAAGACCATGGTTGTTAAGCAAGCCAATGCTCCTCTATGGGGCCCTTTTTTTTGCAACTTTTGTGACTGTGTGGAAAGGAATCATTGGAACTTTGAATCTGGCTTGAAGTAACCCCAGGTAGGTCCATCAGAACCTCTCTAAAAGAAAGGAAGCAAGTCTAGGCATAGGAAGTAGCATAGAGAGAGAATCTGAGAGTGTTGTTGCACAGAATTTGTATGCCATCCCAATCATATATTCAAATTGTGAAACATAACATCAAGAAATTTTATATAAGTCCACATCATAAAATGTAAGCACTGAATGATATAATATAGCCACTGATGATATAGCGACTTTCATTTCAAAAGCTTGGTGGAAAAGATGATCTTTACCAGAGGTGGTATTCTGCCAGTCCACCCCGGTTCAAACAAACCAGTAGTGGCGGTGGTGGGAGGCTCCACCCATCTGCTCAGACATCATCACGGATGTTCTGTGCATGCACAGAAGGTTTTGCGCATGCGCAGAAGCGCCATGGCCGCATGCTCCCGGTTCTGAACCGATAGCGAAGATAAGAGGATTTCATGCCTGATCTTGCATCCTGCAAAGTAAATGGGCAAGAACTAATCTTAGCTGAAAGTATTCCATATACAAGGCTGGAGTGCTCCCAGAGAAAGGCCTGCATCTATTCTCACTTCCCTTTGACTTCTTGAAGAAAGGGAATCAGAAGCAAATCTTAGACAGAATGCACGGGGTGGGGAGCTCCTAATTGGAAAAGACAGTTGCAGGCTTTAAATGTACCCTGGCTGATTAAATACATCTCTGCAGACTAGCCGAGACGATGACCATTGTGTAAAATAAAAGACCAGTGAGTACACCAGTCCTTCACGTTTCTCTGGCAAGGAGACATTGAGAGATTACCCACTTATGCTCTGAATGACAGCTCCTTGCAAGGAGACCATAAAACAGTTTGAGTTGAGTGCTAGGAGCCAAGGGAGAAGACATCTTTACACTCAGCAGTGGCAAGACCTTTTATACAGCCATAAAGACAATAGAAACGAATCATTTTGGAAATGTTCAAATTAACTATTTTATGGATATTAGAGACCTTTGAAATGACAAGCTTAATTTTATACTCTTTGAATTTAAAAAAATAAAGTTTTCAAAGTTTAAAACAATATACAAATTCCAAAAAGCATGAAAAAAGGAATTTTGATTAATTTTTTTTAACAAATTTGAAGACCAGAGATGTGGTATATTGGTTATTTGTTATGTAACCTACACAAACCAAATATATAATTAAATAATATAAGAACGACTGGCATGGAACCAAAGCCATTTTAACAGTTGAGGTTTGAGGAAAGTTTCAAGTGGACACTAGAGGGGACTAAAGCACCAGACAGGAAGGAGTTAAAATGGCTAAGCCAAGTATAAACTTTTCCTATGCTAGTTTTTTGAAATTCAGCCTGAAATATTTATTAATAAATATTTGTTTCAGAAAGAATACAGATTTTAATGGATAACTGTTTAGAGGACGCAAGAAAAAAATAAATTAAAAAAACCTCTACTGAAATAGACCTTATAGTTTGAAAACATGAAAGACAACAAAATTAAAATTACTAAAATGGGAATACAAAAGATGAACTAATAAAAGAATCTGGATATGTAACAGCTACAACAAAAGAAAGTCTGGATTATGCCTCTTTATGGGAAGAAAAGGATCTGGATCTGTAGTAGCTTTGACAAGAAATCCTGGATGATGTCTCTTTATGCGATTTATAAAAAAAGGCTGGGGAAACTTTGAGGACTTCTTTTACATACTAAAGAAGTGATAAAAGATCAAATCTTTATGGAAGATTTAAAGGTCAGATTGTGCAGAGCAAAAACAATATAAAGGACTATTTAACCAGGGATAAACTATTTCATATTTCTAGTAATGCCTAATGGGCTTTTTGCTGAACCTAGATTGAAAATATTGGTTTGCATATAGATAAAAGGCAAGGAGGGGGGTTGTTTTTTTATGTGAAGAGATAGTGAAAAAGATAGTGAAAAGTTAGTATATTATGTGTATTCAGTGTGATTAAGAGTGGAAGCAACTTCTTTATTATTGTCTTTGTCTTCTTTTCCTATTACTTTTTTCTTTTTTTCTGCATTTTGATTTTTATTTTCATTTAGTTTGTATTAATTTTTACTATGTTTATTAAAATTTTAATAACTTTTTAAAGGAAAGGACAGTCCCATAGTTAATAAGGACCTATGCCATAAATGGTTTTATAGGTTGCAATCAGCACATTACAAAATGCATCCAGAAACCTATTGGCAACTATTACAGTTCCCACAATATAGGTATAAATCAAAAAGCCTAATAAACAATGGTAAAAACAATATAATCCCTATTTCTGTAAATAAATGGCACAGTGTTTTTCCAGCATAACAGAAACACGCTGACCTTAATGCACCACCAGAAACATGTATTTTTTTCTGATTTGTTGTAAAAAGATGAAGTCTGATGTGTTTTTACCTTTTGCAAGTTCCTCACTTTCTATCATTTGATGAATGAGGTGGTGCAGTGTCTCAATACTCTTGTCTGAATTCTCCCAGACAACGACCACATTTGCAAACAGAGTTAGACGATAATAACTATAAAAATCAGAATATTGGTTAAAATGTGACTATGTCAGAATCAACTGTAGTTTGAATTCTCCAGGGTTTTCTGTACCACATTATTTTATCCCCTTGTATCCAAACACATGACAAAACTTCCTGAGAAAAAGAATTTCTCCAATGTCTAAATTTGTCAGTGGCATATAATATACACATACATAACTACACTACAATCATGATTGCAAATAGTATTAACTAAATTAAAGCATTTCCTATACTGGCAATTCTCAATGCTAAAAACAGGTTTCATATGCATATTATGATAAAGTCCCTTGCTAGATTGTATTTGCTTCTATTTGAGTAAGTGGGTTCATTCACAATCTTAATTTTAGCTCCACATTTAGTTAAAAAGTACAATGGTGGAATTTTTTTTGTTTTTCTTTCTGTTTTCTCTTTGCAAGCATCCAAAAGAATTTAATTGTCAACTGAAAAACAAAATACTGGGCATTGGCCTGATTCAGCAGGCTTTTCTGATTTTTAGTGGACCATACAATCATGATATAATACATGAATAAGCTCTTACCCTATACATAGTAATTAAATTTATTTTTAATTTATCAAAGTTATTAATATTACATCATATCATAGATCTATTAATTAAATACTAATTATTCTGAGTGACTGGCTTTCTCAGATTTCATGTGGGGGTATTTTGTACTGTAATGTGTGTTGCTAATAAACTTCAACTGGTTGTTTCATAACAATTTATTACTGTAAATTGTTATTATGCCATTTAATAATGCTAGGAATTCCAAGAACTGAGCTTTACATATGCAAAATATTTATTTATTTGGCTACCCTTCTCACAATGGTCACTTTGGATGGCAAAAAACTCCTGGCATCATGGAAAAAATAATAACCCCATTTTTAGAGAAATACATAGAGAAATACAGTAATAGCAGCAGAGCTACCTAAAATTCTGAACCAAATGTCTGGAATTAATATGTCTTCGATGTATTGATTTCCCCCATTAAACCTATTAATGGTTGCTATGTTCCAGTTGAGGTTTGTTAAGTTTTCTGTTGGTGCTAATCTAACCACAGTTGCTAAGACAGAACATACAATTTTAGAAATTACAATTCTAGGATCTATTGTAAGTCATTGCTCTAATCCAGGGGTGTCAAACTTGATTTCATTGAGGGCCGCAAGGGTTGTGTGGTGGGCATGGCCAAGGTGGGCAGGGCCAGCTCAATGTCACTTGTGTTGGGTGCCTGTGGTGGCCCAAGTGCTCTACCAGCAAAAATGGGCTCCTGAGCTCCATTTTCAGCTTCAACACCTTCCTGAAACCCTCTTCCAGCAAAAACGGAACTCACAAGGGCTGCCCGCTGCCTTTGCAAGCACCATTTCCAGCTACCACGGACTCCTGCAACCCTGTGCCAATGAAAGCGGAGCGCTGTTTTTGCTGGTAGAGGCACCACAGGACAATCTTTTGCTGTTTACAGGGCTGCCCTGCTGGCCAGATCCAAGCACCCCACGGACCAGATCCTTTAGTTTGACACCCCTGCTCTAATCTGATGAAAATAAAGTGAACAATGTTATTACAGCTATTCTCACTATTCAAAAAATGAAGAAAAGAGAAAATACTCCAAAGTAAGTAAGTGCATATCTTTATACCAAAACTTCAGATTCTCATTATTTTTTTCAGCTACATTTCGCTTTTTAAGAGCTTGATTCATGTCTCCTTCAACATTGGCTGTGTTTTCTATGGGAATGTATTTTGTCAGCATGTCTTCTTTCAACTCCTTAAACCTTTTTTGTAGATGAGTTAAGTGATTAGAAAGGACATCTATATCAAGAGAGTCTTTCATATTAAGACCTAATGAAGAAAAGGAGAAAAGTTTCCATCAGTGATCATACTGACAGACTATAATTTCAAACTGTACACATTCTGTTATAACAAAAAAGCATTCTGCTATTATTAGCCAAAATTCAAAGTCATCAGAGAGGTCTGCTTTTCTGGAAAGTATAACTAAAAAACAGCTACCATTTACAAGTAGAATTCATTCTTTGCATGGCAGATTCAATTCTACTCTTTCATATATTGCACGTGATAGTTAATTTCAATTTCATCTTGAGTACTCATCCGTTTAAAAAAAAAAAAATAGAAAGAGCACCATCCAACTGTCCATTTAGGCTTGGCCTTCAATCTTGGCTCAGCTAAGATTTAGAATGTAATGAGAACATATAATTATTCAAACAATCTTAGATATTAACATTGCAATATAATACAAAAGCTGGTTAGTGCTCCTGGTGTCAGACAAAATTGATTTTTTAAAATTATAAACAACTCCATCTTACCTGGAATTTTTTTAGCAGGATTAACTTTCTTGACTGGAGATAAATCTTCTTTTAATAAGAGTGTTAACCTTAAACTTTTTATTTTCTCTATTAAGTTCTCAGTTCTTACAGAATTCTTCTCAATTCTTTTCACTCTTAAAAAGAAAAACAATTCAAGTAACACATTACTTATAGACAATTGCATATAATTTCGATAATTGGAGAAGAATTATAAATGCCTTTCAGATATTTAAGTTTTAAGTATTCCCTTAAAAATTATGCTATTAATGAAAGTTATTTAGCTTTGCGTAACTTCATTGGGAACAAAGTAAATGAAGGAAGATGGCGGGGATATAAGTAGATAGGGTAAAACCTTCAGTTAAAAAAAAGAATATTTTTGTTCATCTTCCATAATTCCTTAACTAGCAGTCTATCGGGATGATTACTACAGTTAATCCTTGACTTATGACCAGAATTGACCCCAAAATTTCTGTTACGAAGTGAAACAGTTAAGTGAATCTTGCCTCATTTTACAACCTTACTTTACATAGTTGTTAAGTGAATCATTGCAGTTCTTAAATTAGTAAATCTGGCTTCCCCATTGACTTTGCTTATCAGAAGGTCAAAAAATATAATCATATGACCCTGATACATGTCAGCGGTCATTAATATGAGTCATATGCCAAGCGCCTGGATTACACATAATTGTATCTTTTGCTCTTTTTATAGATCATCTATATATTTAGAACCTAATCTCTCTATATAAAAATGTGTGTGTGTGTGTGTGTGTGTTCCAACATAATTCTGGAACGCCTCAAGCAATTTCAGTCAAACTTGCTACACAGATGACTTACTCTCTAGAAACAAATACTGTGGGGGTAAAACACCCTGTGTATGTTCTGTTAAGATACAGCCTGTTGTACCCTAAAATGGCTTCCACCGTACTGCCGTAAAATGGCTTCCACTGTGCAGCGCAGTGAAGTTGCCATGAAAATAGCTTCACAGTATTGCACAAGGGGGCTACCTCTTAGGTAAGGGGGAAAATGCAACATTATAAATTACATTTGGCCCAGACATTTTCAACAAGGTTATTGATTATTTTTGAGGACAAATGTATGGCTTCTAGGGGCACAGGGGAAACATTTGTAACTAATTTAATTGTCACCGAAATCAGGGCTTTTCCTGTCTAATACAATATTAGCATAAATAAATACCTGGGCAATGCGGGGTTATCAGCTAGTTAGTCTAGAAAATGAATAATTTTCCTTAGAGAATTTTCAAAAAACTTTCCTAAAATTATGTTCAAATTTGGCCATCTTAGCTCCCTCTAGTGGCCAAAGGATATTCATTGTTTGCTTGCTTGATTGCCAATCAGAATTCATAAAAATCAGGGAATTTCAGCCACCCACAACAAAGCAATCCAGGTTACAGGTTATTTAAAAATAATAAAATAAAACAACAGCTTTCTACTCTATGTTTCTCCATCAGAATTAAAAATTTGCTTCCTTATTTTAGCTTGTCTCCAGCAAACTTCTTCCTTGTCATTTAACAATAAAGAAGTCTCAAAAATGCTGCAGAGCTTCAAAAAGGGGTGACAGGCTGTGACTGAAGAGAGCCTCTTTTAGTGAGTACAGATAATACTGTCATATGTTGATTAAGAAATGAAAGATACGACGTATTGTCAATTTGAAAAATAAATTCCAAAATGGCTGCTTTTCCAACAATGAGGTGATTGCAGTCCTGCCCCAACCCCCAGCTGAATGGTTCACCAGTTGCTCTGAAGCACAGTTCCTGAAGCTTCTGGCACAGCACTGCTGTACAGAGGATCCTGTGGAATGATTCTAGAACTTTCCCTAAACCAGAAGAGTCATATAAAATGAATGCCTCTTTTTTCTGTTAGTAAATTGGAAAAAATGGCAATCCAGAGAAAGAAGCCTTTCTGGGCATGTCAACCATTGGCCATGTCCACAGGAAGTCTCCTGATTTGCAATCTTTCAGACTATTGCAGTTTTCCCTCAAATCAACCTTTGATTCTTCCATTATCACCATTCAATGGAGTATAACACTTAACTTTACCCAAACAAAGGTGCCATGGAATAATTCTGCATATTGTGGTACACTAATATGCTGTAGATACGTCCCTTTCATGTTAAATTTGCTAGCTATCATTATCTGATAGCGTGCAAACTCCAATGTAGTTCTACTTGGTCATCTGTGGTAGTATCAGAATTTATGATATATAAAAATAGCATTTCTTGCTTATTTGCCTTTCTTTTCATAAACCTAACTTTCGTTAAAGAGAATATTCATTCTGTAAGCATCCACAAAGGCATGACACACTTTTTTTTAAATGAAAAAAACATCATGTAGTATTAGCAATTTCAAATCACATCATATCACTTTATGAGAGACTAGTTCAAAATTGTGCCTTGAACATCCCACCCCTGCAAAAGAGTGAAAGAGGTTCTTACTTTTCTTCCAGCTGAGTTATTCTTTTCTTATAATACGTTAAAGTTGAAGATTCGCAGGCTAACGTTTTAAATTTTCCATGAAGATAAAATGCATCATGCTGGCCCTTTTTTATTACTTCTATAAAAGCATCATATTCTTGCTTGATTGTGGTCAAAATGCTTTTGTATGCATTAACATGCTCAATTATCTGTTTTAACAACACAGAAATTGGTTAATGTCATAATTGTTTAATAGTGATACAATAAATAAATAGTGATATAACAAAAAGAACTGACTTTACTGAAAGTTTAAAAAAAACTCTTTCTGAATCAAACAAAAGAAAATTTTAACACACTATCCTGTTCCCCATTATTGGTAATTAGATACTTCTGGAAAGTCCATCAGCAGGAAATTAATGCAATTAATATTTCCTTTTATTCTTCAAAAACTGCATGCATACTTCTAAATTCAAAGTTTCAAAAAAGTTCATAGTAAAACTATCTTATATTAGTACTTTGCCTCATCTTAAAGCACACAAAACATCTTAAAACTCATAGAAGAGGATGGAATAACCAGAATGTCAAGAACATATCAATACTGCCAGAAGGCAGGGCAAGATTTGTTTTAGGTGAGAGATTGAAGAAAGAGGAGTGTGTGTTCCGGCCTACAGTATTTATTTTCTATCTTTAGGGGGGGATGCCACACTTTTCTAGGCTGCTCCTCAAAGTGAGTGAGATCAAAATAGCAAATACTGTACAACAAGGATGCAGCCTAGGATCAGGGGTGAAATGGTACCGATTCGCACAAACCAGTAGGGACGATTGTCATTGGTTCAGTGAACCTGTAGTAAAAAAAAAAAGCTTTGATGATCACGCGGAAGCTTTTTTTCCCACTTTTTAAAGCATTTTTTTCCTGTCTATTCACCCAAACTGGCAGGAAAAAAATGCTTTAAAAAGTTGAGGGGGGGGGAAGGGTCCATAACAATCAGCTGTGCCGTGCGATCGTAGGAACCTTTCCTCCCCACTTTTTAAAGCATTTTTTACTACCTATTCGCATAAACCAGTAGTAAAAAAAATGTTTTAAAAAGTGAAAAAAGGTCCCCATGATTGCATGGCACAGCTGAACCTTTTCATTCCACTTCTTAAAGCATTTTTTACTACCCTTTCGAATGAATATGTAGTAAAAAATGCTTTAAAAATTAAAAAAAGTTGGCCATGCCCACCCAGTCACATGACATCCCCCACCAAGCCACGCCAAGAGAACCAGTGGCAAAAAAATTTACATTTCCCCACTGCCTATGATCCTGTTTGAGCCACACCACAGTGTCCAGCAGAACAGCATCCTGCTTGGGTGGGGTTGGACTGGATGACCTACAAGGTCCCGTCCAACTCTGTTAAATCTGTTAAGAACCTCTAGATAATGTACACACCCAGAAAAGTAGTACCAGCTTAAGAGTTGATCTGACTAAATCTGAAATAATTTAATTCTTGTTGTTTTTCCACCCATATGGGCTTTTTTTATAGTTTAGGGGAAACAAATAATATAATCCCCCTTCTTCTCATGCATTAGTGGAAAAACAAAATCTTTAAAATGGCCAGTTTGCCAAAAGCCTCTTTCATAAGTATATTTATCAAACTAAGATATTAGGCTGTGTAGAATAGCCAGCAAATTCAGATGCCTTGCTTGAGGACTTGTTTCTCAGAGTAACATGCTGGTATTGTGGTCTACTACCCATATTACACCTGGTGGTCTCTGAGGCTGCCATACTTAGAGAAAAGATCACTCAGAGTGAGATAGAAGGCTGTAAATTCATGTGCTGGGTGAACTCTGTAACCTCTCACCTCAAATTGGTCATCTTACATCAACGTTATTGTTATTATGAATTAATCAATTATTATTATTAAACAATTTTATTTATATTTATATAGCTGATCATTTAACAAAATGTGATTGTGGGTGGTATACAATAAAAAAAAACATTAAGAACATTCTACAACTGAAAAACATCAATCAGCCTTACTATTAACAGCCTACGAGGATTCAGTGTCATAAGAAATGAAGTTGCCTCACTAGTTCATGTTAGATATTATTATTGTACTGATTTCAGCATAAGTCAGACAATATACCAAAGCCATAAAGATCACATTCACTTATCATGAAAATTGGAATATCTTTAAAAGAGTTTAGTTACCATTTCAAACACATTTCTGTATATTATGTAATAATCCTCTGCTGGTCCTTGCTCAGTACAGCCCACGTTTTCAATTTCTGAAATGATATAATTCTGAATGCTCTCCAGAAATTCTTTCTCAGTCTCTGGGATGATGGGAGGAAGTACTGAATGTTTAGTTGCTCCAACACTGGCTGATTTCATGGTGCAGAAGACATCTAAATTTCTGTTGCCGATAGCAACTAAGGTATCAGGTCCTTACTTTGATCAGAAGACATGCTTCAGTCAGAACCTAAAAATAATGCCACATCAATAAAAGAAATGAAAATGCCATCTAACACATCAATTTAAGGATGCATTCTACATGGCTTATTCCCAGGTAAACTAAGGACCATACAGTAAATCAAGCTGCAGTACCCCTAGTGCCATATGAAATTCAATATGAAGGAAGAGGTTGTGCGAAATAGCAAGATTTTGCAGATCTCAAATACCTTGTTGAATTAAATGATAATACATTATCAGGTAAGTATGGATTGCTGAATAACAAACTGAACCATAAGTTAGAAACAAAATATTTCCAAGCCTGAATCTTACAAACCTGAAAGGATTTTAAATTTTTATTTAAGGTTACTATAGGACGTAATGTAGGTCCCCAGCTCCCCTCAAGGTTAATGTAAAATATAATGTAGATCCTAAGCTGGGCAGATTTTTGATAATGGCATCATGACCTTTGCCTAGCTAAGTCTCAGTAATGTACACCAGATCTGTGTATTCATCCACCACTGACTCATGACTGGATGCAGTGTCATTTCAGAGAGACTTGGCATTTACCAGTAGTACACAAAGGTCACATAAGCAAACAGATACAAAATCACCACCAAATATTTTGCGGTCAATTCTTAGTCTTTGGACTGGCATTGTATTGATGGGAAAACACATAACCATATTATAAGTTTAAACAATTCAAACGATTTTCTTCTTTAAAAAATGAATTGTAAGAATGAATATACCGTATTTTGATATGTGGAAAAGTGAAAGTTTCACTTACACTATATTATTGGTAATTTTTGTTATTGGTAATGTGAACAGTATTAATGAGTTTTTTTAAAAAAAGTATATTGTTTTAATAATTCAATATATTTATGTTTTATTCGTAATAATATTTATTCTGTTGTTTAAAAACTAAATGGAAATATTTTAAAAAAACTCTTTTAGAGGATAGTCTGGAATCAATGTATCTATTTTACTCATTATACATTGTTTAACATTTTAGACCCTTTGGAAACATCTCCTTGACACCATTTTTGACTAATAATACTTATGTCTGTAGAGCTTCAGCATTACAATTAAGGGCTCCATCTGCCTTTTCCTAGCAGCCTGTGGGCTCTAAGAGAACTATCTCAACGCGAGGCCATCAACTCTTTTTCTCGCTCTGACGAGAGGCCGTTAAGAAAGCGGCCTATTCGTTTCTCTTCCGATGCTGCCAAGGAAGACCCACCTCTTTCATCCAACTAAACTCACCCAGTAGCCAACTGTTGGTAACAACAAGGCGGAACTGTTAATCAGGAAGGGGGGAAAACTAGCGGTCTTCGAGGGACTGGTGGGAAGTGTAGTTTTCCTCCACACTTCCTTTCTCCCACTTCCGGTCTACTTAAAATTCGATTTAGAATCCTGATGATTCTTCCGCGACTTATCCGGTCGTAGACTTTCTCCACTAGGCGCCGCCATATAACCAAAACTACTACTCCCATCATGCTTTTCAATAATTTCGAAAGGAAATTAGTCTTGGAGATTGTAGTCCTGCCGTGTGGCGACGCATGGCCCTCCTTCCTTCTTTCAAGGCTCGGAAACCCCGTGCGCAGAGGAGTGGCCTCTCTTTTCGGCGTCGGCCATTCTGAGAGCGGGTGGTGGGTGAGCGCTTGGCCTACTTCGATTTTTCTCTCTCTTTCAGGTTTGGCGCTGAACGAAGCCTTGATTTTTCGATGTTTTTCCCCTTCTAGGTACAACCATCACTAGGCGCTCTACCGCCGCCATGCAGATCTTCGTGAAGACCCTGACGGGGAAAACCATCACCCTCGAGGTGAGGAAGGCAGGCTGGTTAGTCTGCGGACCTGTAACCGGTGCTCTTTTCAAACCGGTTCCCCTCCCTTTTCTACCTTTCTGTTCCTTTCCTTTGGGGCGGGGGTGGGCATTTTGTCGCGGGATTGTCAGATTGAGTAAAAATGGTGCCTCGCTGCACACTGGACGTTAGAAGGCTCTTCCTCGTGGGCGTTGAAGCGAGGGAATGAGCGGAGAGAATTGGTATTTTCGTCAGTGGAATAATGCTACAAAGAAGATTAATAGGAAGAGCAAACTTTTTGTAGAGGTTTAAAGGATTAAGACAAAGATGGCATTGATTAGAAAATTGGAGGTCTATGCAGGAAATCCAGAAGAATGCAGTTTTCAAATTTCTGCTCCGGTTTTTTTCAGGCACAAAAGTGCTGAAGCAATTGCAGATATTATTTAGCGCTGTTTTTGGTATGTAGGTAAAGTGGGTTCAGAGTAAGAAGTTACGGCAAAGGCCTTTTAACATCTCGTGTCCCATAGTTGCCAAGCCGCAGGAAGACATGACAGCAAACAGTTTCTTTTGTGTAGTGCAAATTAATTTAATCAAATGAACTTTCGTTCCTTGTGTATTGCTAGAAAAAGCTTTACCTGCTTTTTGCCTGGAATTTTTTATATACTTGATGATATTGATGCTGAAACTAAGCCACCCTGAAGAAAACTTGGTTTTAAATTACAAAAATAAATTACAATAGCATTTTAAATTGCAAAAATAAATATTAGCATTTTAAATTACAAAACTAAATACTAGGAATATACTATTTCTGTAATATTTACTTGTTTCCATGTTTAATTGCTTTTGCTTTGCCTCAACTTCTCTATGTGGTATGTAATGATGCTTGTTAAAGTATTGTTGGTCATTTTCATTAAAAATATCTTGATAATTCCAAATATAAGAATATAAGTATGGTTTAAATTGAATTTTAAACATGATAACTCTTTGGTAGAATTGAAATTATAATGCCAAGGACAACAGGTGCTACAAGAAGTGCTTTTAAAGTGAAATAGTAAAACATAATCTAATAAACCTTTTTAATTTGACCCTATTTTAATAAGCATATAAAGCCAGAATTGAGAAATCAGCAATAGTTGTAAATATTAGAAAATGAAGAATAAAGCAAAAATGCTTTAGAATTCAACACACAAACATTTGCAACACAACACCCCAAACAAAACAATTAATTGTTGATAAAAGTCTGGACAGTGGACATGCAATACCTGGCGACAGCAGAGTAGAAGAGAACAAACTGGAGAAAGTCACAAAACACAAACAGCTGAAAATGGAAGTAGAACAATTGTGATCAGTGTTCCCTCTAATTTTTTTTCAGTGTGAGCAGAAAAGTATAGTGTTTGAGCGGCATATTTTCATGCCTGAGCACCTGATTTTTCTTCACAGATGTCACCTAAGACAACAACGAAATCAGTATTATTTGAAACTCAAAGTTATGTTTATTCAAGGTACCCGCTTAATTAAAAGTGTTATATAATATCAGTATCACTTAACAACGGTCCTGCTTAGCAACCAAAATGTTGGCTCAGAAACTCTGGCATTGAAGCATGCAAGTCTTAAAGCTGTCAAGTTACAAGACCTTTGCACCCCTAACCCTTTAGGAAAAAAACCCCAGGGGTCTTCAAACCTGACAGCTTTAAGCCTTGTGGACTTCAACTCCCTGAATTCCTCCTCCAGTCATGTTGCAGCAACGTCATCTGCGTGGATCTGCTCCATTTTTTATTTTTTTCACAGGGGGCAGGGCTGCAGTTGAAGATGCCAATGAGCCCCCGCCACCACTAGAATAGCTGCTGCCGCCGCCTCCTCCTCCAAAAGCACCAACATATTTGCTGCCCAGCGCTGCAGCCGAGGTGAAGCCTCCAAAGTTCCCACAGGCGCCCCCACCCATGGCAGCGGCGGCGGTGCCTCCACCTCCGCTCGGAGCACCTTAGCTGGGCTCTGGATTACCTCTGCCAGCTGCCGCCGCCTCCACCTCCGCTGTGCTTTTGAGAAGCCATGAGGCCTTTTTTCCTGCTCCCGCCCCCTCCGCTGCCTTCCTATTAGCTCATGCGGCCAAATGGTTCCTCAAAAGCACGGTGGAGGAGGAAGGGGGAGGGATAACGTGGGGGCCAGCTCAGGTGCAGAGCACAGCGGCAGGAGTAACCCAGAGCCCAGCTGAGGTGCTCCAAGCGGAGGGGGAGGCATCGCCGCCGCTTCCATGGGCGGGGGCGCCTGCGGGAGCTTTGGAGGCTTCACCTTGGCTGCAGCGTTGGCGGCAAATCCAGCAGTGCTCTTGGAGGAGGAGGAGGCGGCAGCAGATATTCCCCTCAGCTTCCGGAGCCTGTGACAGAAATCACTGCGCACAGTTAGAAACGGCTGCATGGTGTTTTCTTGCCACGTGCGCGGCTGCACACCTTAGAGGGAACAGTGAGTGTGATGACAGCAATTATGGTAACTATAGTAATAGGCACTTTGAATGCAATTTCAAAACATACAGTACCTTTTGAACATTAGCATTGGCATGTCGTGTCCTTTTGGGGCAGCTTGTCCACCTTTGGTCCCCACTTGTCACTTAGTTCTCACTGTGTCTCCTAGTAGCTGTAGCATGGGTAGTGGCCACAACCTGGGCAACAGCTTCTACAGGCTGGCCAAACCAGGTTGAGAATAGCTGTTGGGTCATTGATCTTCGGTGAGATAGAGACTTGTCTATCCCAAGCATGTGAAGACAGATTCCGGTAGATTGAGCGAATGAAACCTACTAGAATAGGACAATGGTCATGAAGGTGGTCTCTGCAAGCGATGTGGTATGCTAAGAGCGTGGCAAGACATGATAGACACCATGGTCAACCACTGTGCCCAGCCCATCTCCAACTGTCTCAACTTGTCCTGCTAATGGAACAAGATGGAATCTGGGAAGAGAGAGTGAGGCTGACTGCGCACCTCTCCCTCACTTTAATCCAATTCACATGCAAGTCTTGACATTCCCTCAATTAGATGTCAAGGTCCTTTTTGAACAGGATGGACAAACATCATAGTATTGACAAAATCACTATCAGTCAATTGCAAAAGGGCAATTTTACTTGGAACAGCTTACATACCTAGGAACAGCTTATATATTATGATACTTTTTAGCACCATGAAACATCTGACTGTCCCGGGTCATTGGGAAGGAATTAATAGATAAAACTGCCAATATCTGGCTGATTGTGCAACCAACTATAATATGTATACTGTGTATCTATAGCTTGTTTGACTGTACGCCTTTAAGTGCAATTTAAAACTTTTACAATAGGTTGAACCATCTGATACTATAGAAAATGTCAAAGCCAAGATCCAGGATAAAGAAGGTGGGTGTACTATAATTTATTTGAGATTTGGGGATGGCTTGTGTCCTAAGTTACTCTGGGCAGCTTACATCACAAGTAGAAAACAATAAATGGAAACAATAACTAAAACTCATATTTGTAAAATTAGCCTGGATAAACTTCTTTTATGTTGCAATCCTAAATTCAGTATTTTATGATAATAGATCTGTGCATGAAATGGAAAAATGTTTTATTTTGAACCCAGAACAAACCAGTACATTCCAAAAGTTCTATTTCATTGTTTCAAACTAGCCATGATTCAATAGAAACCTAGAATACTTTGGTTATCTGGCTTTAGATCAAATAAAAGCCTTATCCTATAGGCAAATTGGGCAAAGCTGATGCAAATTGTTCTCTTTCCTTAGGGGCTATCAGCATGGCATCTCACTGGATTGCCTGCCTGCCAGCCAGTTTTCCCTTGTTTCTCAGCCATCACCGCCAGTGTTTAAGTTGGCATATCACATTTATCCACCTGTTTCCTGATTTTCCCAGCACCTTTCCCTCCTTTCCATAGTCACTGATCTTTCTCTTCAGCACCTTTCTTTCCTCCCTTTGTATAACACACCATCACCACCCCAATGTATATTAAAAGCATATTGTTGAGCAACTCTTTAACAGTGGTGCTTTCCAGCCATAATAGACTCAATTCTCATCATCCACTAGCCAGATGGCCCAATTTGGTGATTTCACATATATGAGGATTCTAGCCAAGATAATTATGGAAGGCAGTACTGTACCTAAAATCTGACAGTAATTATTTTCTGTCATTTGAAAAAAGGAAAAGATACAGCTTAGGTAATTATTAGAGTAGGGCTGCTTTTATTCAGATCTCAGTCTAGGGATCCAGCCATCACCAGATGAATGGGATTTTCTTCCAGATATATGTGATGTTTAATCTGGTGTGCTCCTTTGTGTTGAAAGAGTGGGGGATCTTTACATGCATAAAACAGAAAGCTGATTTTTCTTCCCATGTGAATATTGTGCATGCTATAATCTTTAATACATCATGGTTTTAAACTAGCATATGATAATACAATGCTTGAAGTATCACCTTTTAATATTTTTCATTTGCTAAATACTTTAAATCTAATATATATATATGTGTGTGTATACACACACACACACACACACACACACATATATATATATGTTTTTTAAAATTTGTATTATTTTATTTGTATTTAAAAAAAACACATATATAACAAAGGCAACAGTAAAAATATTGGGTTTCTGTCGTGATGGACTCTTGTGACGAGCCGATTGACAGATGATGGAAGCAGTTAGCTTCCTCCCATGGTTGGTCCCATGGTTGGGGCTTACCAGGGGTTGTGACTCTCTCTCTCTATATATATATATCTTAGCTTTTCTTTGTTTAAAAAATAACTCCTAAAAAGGAATTATTAGCAAACAGCAATAGCACATAAAATTAAGATTTAAGTTATTGGACCAGCATATTCAATAGTCCTGAGAAATTTATTCACAAAATATGCATGTGAAGATATTGCAAGTCATAAAAGTATTTGGCTCTGTGTATTATTTAATACATCCTATTGTGTTCACTTTTCTAAATGTATTATTTACTATAGTTTATTTAATCATATGTCAGTGGGGTAGTACAAAGCAGATGTGAACCTGGGTGCTACTGGCAGAATAATGTGTATTTTGATACATTTCTTAAACTAGACTTGGAAAATATTGAATACATAATTGTATTTCTTTTACAAATTGTTTAGTATGACTGTTGCTAATTACGTCTTATTCCAGAAGAATTTTAAGGCAATCATAAAAAAATGTTTCTTTTATCAGAGCAGGGCTGTCAAACTCACGGCCCAAGGGCCAGATGTGTCACACGCTGCCCATGCCCGGTTTAGCAAAAGGGGGGGGGGATAAGCCATGCTATGTCATGTTACGACCAGTTTGACACTCCTAATCCAGAAATTTAATAATTTGTGGGATATAATTATGTAAATAAACTTGTACCAAGTTGTTTAGCGCTTGTAAGTAATTCTAAATTCTGTTGAGCCTTCTGCTAATTCAAGTTCCAGCAAATGATTTATAATATAATGGCTCATTAGAAGAGAATATACTGTTTGTAGCTCAGGGTTGTGCTGTAAAGTCCTTGATGCACTCTTGAGCTTGGTTGTTTGCCTGCAGACATACCAGTGTCAAAGTAGTTAGCATCATCAGTGCTAGTAAATGCAGGGTTAGCTCTGTTTAGATACAGTAGCTTACTCTGCCAGTATTGGGAGTGTGGTTTTCTCCTTGGTTATAGATTACTTATGCTGCCTTTGCTTACTTTAAAGGTAATTCAAGGTGGTGAATGTACACAACAACCCTATGAGATCCTTGATTAGGATGTTGCTTTTCTGCTTGATTTTTGTTTAGTGTTAATCCCTGCTTATCTGGGAACAAACTCCACACTCACTAGCAGTAATGATGTTACCTAGTTGGTTTATGAATTGTCTTCAAGCAAACAACCAAGTTTAGAGAACAACAAGCACTCCATAAAAGTCCATTTAATGCACTTGTATGTTTCAAATTTCAAAGGGGCAATTAAGATTAACAAAAGCTTTATAGTTATTGAGAAATTTCTCAAAAGATATTTGATACATTTAATGTGATATTTTATAACCTGATAGTATTTGAAATGTATCTGCCCTTCACAAAGCAGATAGAATTAACAGTGAAATAAATGAATTGAGAATAATTGCTTACAAACACAACAAAAATCTTTACTTTTTTCCCAACAAGGAATTCCTCCTGACCAACAGCGTTTAATTTTTGCTGGCAAACAATTGGAGGATGGACGTACTCTGTCTGATTATAACATCCAAAAGGTATTTTAACGTTTGAAACCTGTTAATACAATAATTTCATAATATGCAATAGACAAGTGGCAAACATTCCATCTTCTTGTGGCAATAGTTATATATTGTATGTGAATAGGTCTTGATTCTATTAAAGATACTTTTCTGGTCAGCACAGTTTGCTGTAGATGAGTTCATTTGCCATCAGTATGTATTGCTGACTTGAATATTGCTATACCCACAAGTTATAAATTTATCTTATTTTAGCAAGTAGAAGGTTATCTTTGCAGGAATTAGTTTTGAAAGGCATAATGATGTATCACAATTATTGTTTTTTCTGCAGCATCTGTAGTAAGTAGGCAATTTTTTCTGGTTTCCAGGAGTTTTAATAACTTACGCACCAACCACCACTTCATTTTCAAGTTATAACAAACAGATAGTTAATTTTCTCTATAACAATCTGTCCCTAATCTGATCCTTTGTTTTCCATGGTGTACCAATCATCACTTAGTCCATCCATTTTACTGCTCTTTGTCCTCTTCTTCCTTCCAGCTTCTTCAGCATTAGAGTATTTTCCAGAGTCAAGTCTTCTCATAATGTGTCCAAAGTTTTAACAGAAGACAAAATTTATTACTTTCCTTTAATTATTAAATTATCTCTCAGTGCATGATTTACAATGCAGTAAGCAAGGGCCAGATTTTGCATTTGGTTCAAAGTTACTTTGGATTTTAATAAACAAGGTTTCATAAGTCTCAATTTTACCTATTTTATTGGCATTAGCATTTAAGCACCAGTTATGCTGATTTTCCAAGTATGCTGTTTTTTTTAAAGGAAGGGTAAGGCAAGCATACTATTTCAGAATAGCTGCAAAGTGAGCTGAATGACTTGACCAAGCTTCATGACTCATAGAAAACTATCTTCTGATTTCCTTGTCTAATTCTGTGCTTTTTGCTGCACCACAGAAATGCTCAAATCTGGATGTTTTTCATCTTTAAAAATATTTTCTTTTTTTTAAAAAAAACCCCAAATTTAGGAGTCAACACTTCATCTTGTGCTGAGACTTCGTGGTGGGGCAAAGAAAAGAAAGAAGAAGTCTTACACCACTCCTAAGAAGAATAAACATAAGAGAAAGAAGGTGAAACTTGCTGTCCTTAAATACTACAAGGTAAATCAGTTTCACTGTTGCAACTTGAATTCAGGAGAAAAAGTTGGCAGTTATAAGCTGCAGATTCTCAGAAAAAAAATTTTAAGCCTGCCTTTTTTAACATAAAGCTCAAGGTGATATCTAATCATGTATATGTATATATACACATACATATATATATATGTATAAATAATCCTAACATATATAATTTATACAGTTTTTAAGAGTCAGCTTTAAATAGTAGTTAAGATATCAGGTTAGAAAGGAGGAGACCACAAATTCTAATTCCACGTTAGGTGCAACACCTAGCTGGGTGATTTTGAACCTGTCACTTTCTCTTAGCCCTATAAAAAGAAAGCAATGGCAATCATTTCTGAAAAATCTTGCCAAGAAAACTGCAGAGACTTGTCCATATAGAGTTATATTATAAAATTCAACATCAATATGAATAAAAATATAAATTATTGCTGGTTGTTTATTTTGCTAGAAAGCCATTCCCATTTAGGTGACAAATGCAATCTGTTTTGTGTATGCAGAACTAGAACTTTTGGAAGCTACTACCAAACTAAACGAATAGTACTAGTTCAAATGTTTAAATTGTTTGTTTTATACTAATTATTAATAATTTATCCTACAACTTTATCCCAAAATTCTAGATTTACAGCAATATAAAATGCAAAAGATAAAAGGATAGAAGATGTTTATTTGCTGCCTTCTTAACTTGGGAACCACATAAGTGAAATTTCTGTCAACATCAGCCAAAATCAAGCTTTTGGCAGTTCCTATGTCAGGTTCATAGCCAGAGAGGCAGTCTCCCAGTTAGAGGCCCAAATTGCTAGCCCTTTCAACTCTGTTTGATAGCTAATGCCGGTATGATCATTCATAATCTTGTATTTTATACCAGTTGGCAGCCTGCATGCTGCATTTTGCATCATTTGCAGTTTCTACCTACTATTTAACTACTTAAGTTGCATGTACAGAACATTGCATTAGTTTAGACCATGTGTGTCAAACTTGCGGCCCACAGGCTGGAGATATCACATACCCATCAATCTTTCTAAAGACAGTTGTTCCAAAAACTTTTTATGTTCTAATTATAATTATATAGATAAGCCTGCTTTTGAAGTAAATGCAGTACTGCACTATTTACTGAGGATTTCTTCTTACAGGTGGATGAGAATGGCAAAATCAGCCGTTTACGCCGTGAGTGTCCCTCTGAAGAATGTGGGGCTGGAGTGTTCATGGCTAGCCACTTTGATAGACATTATTGTGGCAAGTGCTGCTTGACATACTGCTTCAACAAACCAGAAGACAAGTGAATATGTCTGTTTTAATAAAAACCTTTAAACATTGCTGCGTTTACTTCTCATAATTGCAAAAATGTATAAAGCAGGGATTTATAAAAAAAATTTTTAAGTGCATTTCTATTGTAGGAACATGATATGCTCATAAGTGAAAAACAGAGGGCGGAGGACATTATTTTGCATAAATTTACCTGCTAACTGTAGCTCAGACAAAATTTCAATTTCAATTTCAGTTTATTTGTATGCTGCCTTTTTCCCTGAGGGGACTCAGGGCGGCTCACAGTTCAAAGGGGGGGGGGGGGAAACAGACAAGTTACAAACATGAAAACCATACACCGTTAAAAAGCACAACAGTCATACCATTCGAGTGGGGTTGCAAGTCTTTTAGCCCCAGGCCTGTCGGAACAGCCAGGTTTTAAGGGCTATGCGGAAGGTCTGGAGGGTGGTGAGGGTACGAATCTCCACGGGGAGTTCGTTCCAGAGGGTCGGAGCAGCCACCGAGAAGGCTCTCCTCCGGGTAGTTGCCAGACGACATTGGCCGGCAGATGGAATTCGGAGGAGGCCTAGTCTATGGGATCTTATCGGTCTAGTGGAGGTAATTGGCAGTAGGCGGTCTCTCAAATCATACTTGAATTTAAATACACAATAGTTCCAATTACTTTTTTTTAAATTATAGAACTAGAACAGCTTTTTCAAAAGATGGTTTTTAATGCTACTTTTGTTTTGTCATAGGGTATTTTTTTGCCTGCTTTGATAGCAGTTTTAGTTCCTTTTGCAGAAGTGTTAGCAGATTTCTGTTCTTTTACCTACTATCATAAATTGCTTATCTTCTACAGCAGGGATCCCCATGCTGTGGCCAGTTGGCCACTGGCTCATGTGAGTGACTGGCCAGTATGCGCACACACACACCCACTCTTGCTATCAACATTGCAGGGCCTGTTTGCACACATGCATGGACACATAAAGGCACCTCCCCTCCCCCCCTCCCAAAAGAAAAGTTGGGGAATTCTGTTCTATAGTACATATTCTTAGGAAAAGGGGCAGGGTATCTTGCATTTTTAGCATTTTTTTTTCTATTTTATTTTTTTTATTTTTTATTGTAAAAATAGTATACCTCCCCCCCAACTTTCCAGAGCAAATACAGGCTATAAACATTTAACAATCATACACTAAAATAAACTAACTTTAGCATCGTACCTTCGCTTATACTTTAACTCCCCTTTTGTAAAGCTAACTTTAGATAAATTGTAACATTCCTTGTTCATTCATTCATAAGTTAACTGAAATTTCTTAGTCCCATATTTATTTTGAATATAATCAGTCCATCTTCTCCATTCCAACTTGTATTTCTCATCTGAATGGTCCTTGAGGCATGCTGATATTTTAGCCATCTCTGCTAAGTTTGATACTTTTCCATTCTTGAATAGTAGGCAATTCTTCCTTCTTCCAGTACTGCGCCACCAACAATCTGCTGCCGTTGTTAAATTCAGAATCAAATTAGTCTCTATAACTATACAATCTGTAATTATACCTAACAAGAATAACTGAGGAGTAAACTTTATCCTCTTTTTAAGAATATTTTGAGTAATCCACCATATTTTTATCCAAAATGCTTTGACTTTTTTACAAGTCCACCATATATGATAATACGTAGCATCAGCACAATCACATCTCCAGCATTTAGATTATAAGTTCGGATACATACAAGCTAATTTTTTAGGATCTAAAAAACAGCTTATAAAAATTCTCAAGTTTTGGGCTTGCGTAAATTTTACATTTCTTACCCGTATCTTTTCCCATGTTTCCATCATTATTGGTTCTTCAAAATTTTGTGCTCATTTTATCATACAGTCTTTAACTAGCTCTGTTTCAGAATCTGTTTCTATCAATATATAACCTTTTTATATGCATTTGACTCTGGTCTCTAATTTGTTTTACTAAATTATCCTCATTTTGCATAATACCAATTTTCTGGTCTTTTTTCCATCTAGCCTGTAGCTGTCCATACTGAAACCAGGTTTGAATTACCCTTTCCTCTTTTAGTACATTCATAGGCTTTAACTGTAGTACACCTCTTTCTGTATTGAGCAGCTCTGTATGTAGTTACATCCTATTTTTGTTCTATGCTTACATTCTCTATCGCATGTCTGGGTACTGCTCACATAGGTATCATCATTTAATATATATATATATATTTTCCAGACATGCAATAGAGCATTCCTTAAAATATGGCTTTTAAAAATCTTATCCACCTTATCATATATTAAATAAGCATGCCAACCATATACCAAATCATATCCCTCAATGTTCAATATTCTATCCTCTGTTAAGTTAATCCAATCACTAATTGTTGATAAAACTGCTGCTTCATACTATAATTTTAAGTTGGGCATTTTCAAACCACCTCTTTCATGTGCATCTTGCATTATTTTAAGTTTTATTCTCGGTTTCTTCCCTGCCCAAACAAATTTATTAATACCCTTCTGCCATTCCTCCAAGCATTTTTAACATACTTTTATTCCATGGCTGCGAAATTATATTCCAGAAATACTGTATTATTATTTGTTTATAGTGTTACTGCACCCTAACTGATTATCTGCATTTTTTCCTTATTCATTTCCATGCAATGTTATAAAAAAGCACAATTACCTAAAAAATACCTACAATTCTAATTTTAATGTAAGGCTGATTGGCTGCAACTTTGCAGCTCAAAGTTGGAAAACTCTGTTGAACATTATAGTGTGAGAGATGACAGTCATCCCCATGTTTCAAATCATTCGATAATGGTTTGGGTGTGGTAGGTTCTGTAATTTAAACATACAAAGGTGTTTGATCCAATAGCTGTTGGTTTGGGTGCTATAGAAAATGTAAAATTTTGTTAGCAAAACATCTAAAATTTTTGATAATGACTGAAAAACAACAATTGCAGTTAACAAATGTAATGTTTTGGTTTTCCTTGTAGTGAACACTTAGGTTTTAAAATGTTATTTCATAACATAAATATACACTTCCTGAAAGGGCAGACTTCTTTTTTCTGTAACCAATTTTACATTAGAAGCAGTAGAAGTCTGTAATATGTTCCTTCTAATTGTACTGTGCAGGACACTATCCCAAAGATTCTATAGTCGATACTGAATGAAGATTCAAGTTTTCTTGCCTTCCATATTTTAGGCAGCCTGATTTAAAATCCTGGGTTCCAAGAAATTATCTGCTTTACTTCCCTTGGACTGAAGCAAACAATTTCATCTCCAACTTCAAACTTCACATTATCATTCAAACTAAGTCCACAATCCATGCCAGTCTTTGCGATAGCAATATCTTCCTTATGGTGCTTCAAAGACGATAAGCATCCTAAATCAAACAAATGAGTAAAATTTCAGTACAAGTAACTGCATAATTTATCAGAAATGTCAGTAAATTGGGAATGCTATAAGGGTGGCTGTATACATAGCATTCATATAGAACTGTACACATTTATACTTAAATAATCCAGACAAAAGTGTATGAAGAAGGAAATGTAGCAGAAATATTAATCAGAAGCAATACCTTGAACAAATTAAAAAAACATTTCAACAAAGTAGAATCTGAGTAACAAACATAGCTACCAAGTTAGATAAGCACTTTACCCACCTGTCCAAATACATTCTCCGTTGCGAATTAATTTAAAGTTCATTTTTTTGTTTAGTTGTCCTTTCTGTACTCTGCAACCAGCCACTGGAACTTTATGTTTTCCTACATCAACCTCAAAGATGGCTAAAACCGCAGCTTCTCCTGAAATAAGGGGAACATGAGAATCATGGTTAAAATGTAGACTCTCAAAATCCACATAAACATAACACCTGGCCTCTCGTATTAAAATCTGCTATCACCCTCAATTTTACTTTTTAGTTATATCACAGCAAAAATTTTATTGGTTTGCACAATTTGTTTTTGTTTTTCAAGGAAAACATCTAGAATTTTTAAAGTCTGGGAACATAGAAAGTTACCTGCTGCTAGATTTCTACTATTGAAATGCAGCTTGATTATTATTTTCTCTACAGTAGGTCTAGAACAGTGATGGTGAACCTTTTTTGGTTTGCGTGCCGTAAGCGGGGCGAGCGCAGGGGGGGGGTCATGTGCGAGTGTTCTGCACCCATAATGCAATGCATTACCCCCCCCCCCCCAGTGTGCATGCGTGCATGACAGGTGCAACCCATTTGCAAGTTTTTTACGCCCTCCCCAGGGTCCACATGCTTTATAGGAGCCTGGGGAGGTTGAAAACAACCTCCCCTGCCCCCCAGAGGCCCTCCGGAGGCTTCAGGGAAGTCTGGTTTGCTCGTAGGGTCATTTTTTGTCCTCCGGAGCCTTCAGGGAAGCCTCCTGAGAGCCCCTGAAAGCTTCGGAGGCTAAAATCAGCCCTACTAGCAACCCAGAAGTGACTTTCGGTTTGCTCGTAGGGTTGTTTTTTGCCCTCCAGAGGCTTCAGGGAAGCTCCTAAAACCTCCAGCGGGGTCGGGGGAGGCTGTTTTCGCCCTCCCCAGGCTCCTATACAGCCTCGAGTCTGGGGAGGGTGAAAAATGGCTTTAAAAAAGGCTGAACCCAGCTTTCCAGCTTGCGCATGCACACTGACCAGCTGACAGGGCAACGCCTCGCGTGTCCTGACAAATGGCTCCACATGCCATAGGTTTGCCATCCCGCGTCTAGAACAATTGAATTTTTAAAAACAAACATCTGCAACTTTCTTGATTTATTTCCTCTAGTGCAGTAATTAAGAATAACTTATTTTTCATTTCTTTCACAAATACTCTAACGGTATTCAACCTGTAATAACTGTCTTGGTCCTAGAAGGCAGCCTAAGTTTGAATTCTACAAGTAGCAGAGAAAACTGGAAACTACTAGCACAGCAAAGTTATGAAGCCCAGATTTCTGTCCCCTCCCAGTTATCGACTAGATAACTTCTAGAAGCTCACTTCTAGAATATTTGAGATACCTAGCACATCCTCCTCTACACCAAGAGGCAAAGTGTTGCTGAGCTCTTCCTGTAAATCCTCCACAAGCCTGTAGATGATGTTGTGTAGTTTCACCTTTACTTTCTTTTTAGCAGCCATTTGCTGAATAGATTTATGTGCTTTTACATTGAACCCATATATGATACCTGTCAAATGAATAAGAGAACAAATATGAAGTACTGTCGCTTCTCTTTTATTAACTTCAGACTGTACCATGTATCCCAAGACAAAGGTGCAAGAAAGGTTTTTACCTGCCAAAGCTAAACTTTAAAATCCAAGCAAATTCCCTTATGCCTGTTTGTATATTCTTTCAAACATAATTTCACACAATTTACTCTTTATTTTTTTATGCTTTGGTTTCTGAAAGATTTACTGACAGGTTCTGGGGTTTTACCAAGCGCTGTATTCTGAGACTTGGTTCAAACATTTTTCATTGTAATGCCAATATGCTTAACTATTTTGTTGAAAAGGGAATTTGATTGATTGATTGATTTTATTATATTTATATGCCGCCCTTTTCCCCCGAAGGGGACTCAGGGCGGCTCACAATTCAAATCAGGGAAGGGGGATACAGACAGAAAATAAGACAAAAACATAACAATACATAATTTAAAAACACACGACAGTCATACCATTCGATACGGGGGCAACAGCTCTTTAGCCCCAGGCCTGTCGGAACAGCCAGGTTTGAAGGGCTTTGCGGAAGGCCTGGTGGTGAGGGTTCGAATCTCCACGGGGAGTTCGTTCCAGAGGGTCGGAGCAGCCACAGAGAAGGCTCTCCTCCGGGTAGTCGCCAGTCGGCACTGGCCGGCGGATGGAATTTGGAGGAGGCCTAATCTGTGGGATCTAATCGGTCTAGTGGAGGTGATTGGCAGCAGGCGGTCTCTCAAGTACCCAGGTCCAATACCATGAAGGGCTTTATAAGTGACGACTAGTGCCTTGAAGCGTATCCGGAGACCAATAGGCAGCCAGTGCAGCTCGCGGAGGATAGGTGTTACGTGGGTGAACCGAGGTGCACCCACGATCGCTCGCGTGGCTGCATTCTGGACAAGCTGAAGTCTCCGAATGCTCTTCAAGGGCTGCCCCATGTAGACAACGTTGCAGTAGTCCAGTCTAGAGGTCACAAGGGCACGAGTGACTGTTGTGAGGGCCTCCCGGTTCAGGTAGGGACGCAACTGGTATACCAGGCGAACCTGGGCAAATGCCCCCCTGGTCACAGCCGACAAGTGGTGTTCAAAAGTCAGCTGTGGGTCCAGGAGGACTCCCAAATTGCGAACCCTGTCTGAGGGGCGTACTGGAAGCATTTGCAATACAATTCATTCACCCTAGTAAGCCTCAAAGCAGCAAAAACTGAACTTGAGCAGTAAGCCTGTACATTCCCACTGAAAAATTGGATTTCTACATTCCCAATTTCTTGGCATTTAGAAAAATAACAGATAGAGTCACAAATTAATTAGAGCTCATGGTTAAAATAAACTTTGTAAAATTCAACAAATCCCAAAGTTTGAAATAGATATTATTTATAACTGACTGGTTTATTTCAAACCATTATTTCTGATTAATATGTAACCAGCCAAATCTCATGGAAATGAACAAAAACTGCAATAGTTCTGGCTTTTTAGACAATTAGGGAAGTACATAAATTCATTATCCAATGAAGATTAGAGCCCTAAGTGGAACAGGAGATGCTAGAAATTGAAACTGGCTTTAGAAACAGTCAAGGAGCATAATCCTTACTGCTAATGAACACTGGATAATTAAGAAAGCCAAAGAATATGAACAAAAAAGTATGTGTTTCCTTGACTCAGATCAGGGACTGATCAAAGACTCAGGGACTTTGATTTCTTTGATTATCAAGGTATGGAATGTGGGATGTCAAGGTATAGGAAAATAGGAACCCAGAACATCTCATTATTCTCATGCAATATCTATACCTAGTATAGGTCAGAAAGCCAGAGTATAGACAGAATTTAGCAAAACAGGCAAAAGAGAGAGACATATATTTTCCCTTTATACAACCTAAATATGGACTATGTATACAGGTAATCCTCAAGTTACAAATGTAATAGAACCTGCTTGAACATTCATAACCTAAGGATTCATTAATAGGATTGTATTAAATGAACGTAATCCTTCCCTGCTTTACCCAATGCATTCACTAATTGAATTCACAGGTCATTAAGTGCACATGAGGTATCTCAGGGTAGGGAAGTTTATGAGGGGCCTAGTGCTTCCAACCATCCAAGGCCTCTCCCGACCCACTGAGATATTCCCCTCCCCCCATCGTGCCTCGCTGGGATATTTATCTTTTAAAGATCTCAATGATCAAGTGAGGTATCTCCTCTCCACCCTCTTTGCTGTGGTTTCTTCGTCTGCTCCCAGTGCTCCAAAAGCCTTCTCAGCTTGGCTGATTCACTGAGGCTGCCTGGGCAAGATCTGCTTTTGAAGCACTGGGCAGCCTCGGTGAGTCTTGCTCCCCAAAGGTTTCTCTTCTCCATGGAAAAAGCTTTTGCAAAGGGATGGAAGGCTTAGGGAGAGCGATCCACTGTTTGAAGCCTTCTGTCCCTTTGCAAAAGGTTTTGGTGCGGACAACAGAAGCCCTTGGTGCACAATCTCAGTCCTTCAGGCTCACCGAGGCTGCCTGGTCCTCCAAAAGCGAATTGAGTGTCCTGCGCAGGCAGCCTCGGTGAGTCAGTCAAGCTGAGCAGGGCACACTCATCCGGTTTTGCCTCTGTTCTCACAATTCTGCTTTTGCACTGCCATGCAAATCTTGGAGCAGAGAAGCTGGAGAGGAGATGGCTCATTTGAGGAGAGAAGGAGCAGTCAGCCTGTTCTGGAACTCTGGATCTTTGAAAGGTAAATGAGCGAACGATCAGTAATGGGGTGGGGAGGAGCTGATGGGCTAGTGTAGCAGGGCCAGCCCCTGTTAGGTCCCTGTGAGGGATGGAAATAGGCATGTGGAATGTTGCAGTCTGCGGTCGGTCGGTCATAAGGGTGATCGACCGCTATGATGCTGCAACATTCATAACTTCAGGACTATGTTGTAAGTACTCTTTTGGGGGTGGGGTGGGGTGTTGTAACTTTGAACCATTGCTAAGTGAACTGTTATAACTTGAGGACTACCTGTAGAGAGAGTGGAGAAGCTGAATTGGAAGATGAGTTCAGTTTAAAGATAGAGGAATAAATAAAATCATTTCTGCTATGCTGATAATACTAGTCTGATAATTGAAAACTCAAAGCATTGGAAATTCTAGTAATTAAAGTTAAGCAGACAGTAAAAATGTGACTAGATTAACTACACGGCCAAACTAATGACAGCAGTTATAGCAAGCAGCTTTACAAATGACAATGAACTTATTGAAATAACTGATAGTTTTTGCCTTTTGTGATCAAGGATCACAGTTAAGAAATATGCTTCAATTAGCACTTGGTACTATAACCACAAAGGCCTTTGAAAAAAATATTCAGACACTGGGACGTTTCTATACCTATAAAGGTCAGAATCATGTAAACTGTGGAAGTCCCTGTGGCACTGAAAATTGGACTTTGAGGAAACAGGACAGAGTACTGATATTTTTAAACTTGGGTATTGGAGAAGGATTCTGAAAATATTATGGATGGCCAAGAAAAAGAATAAATCAATATAAAACAACCCAACGTTCTCACTTGAGGAACAAATAATTACTGTATTTTTTGGAATATAAGAAACACTGGAATATAAAACGCACCAAGGTTTTGAAGAGGCAAATTAAAAAAAAGTTTGCACTCTGCAAACCTCCCAAAAATGGCCCGTTTTTCATGAAAACGGGCCCGTTTTTTTCCTCTTCAAAATAAGGGCATGAATAGTCTTTAGGACACTTGTAGAGTGCTGCAGGGGGCTGGGATGGGGGGGGGAATGAGCAAAAAACGGCCCGTTTATTGCTCATTTCCGCCCTCCCCAGCCCCCAGGAGCACTCTGAAAGCCTCCTAAAAGATATGGGTGGCCATTTTGGTGAAAAGGGTGGGGTTTCGGGTGGCAAAAACTGCTGTATTCAGTGTATAAGACAGTTTTTCACCTTCTTGTTTGAGGGAAAAATGTGTGTCTTATACTCTGAAACATATAGTAAGTTCAAATTATCTGATGGACACATTACACAAGACTTAACTCTCTGGAGAAGTCTAGAATGTTGGGATAAGTGGAAGGAAAGTGAGGAAGAAGACAAACACTGACAAAATCAGTTGCCTTAATTAGAGAAGTGCTATATGCACTGTTGGAAGATCTGAATCTCTTTTTTCTACATCACAGACCTGTACAGATGAAAATTGTATATGAACACTGGTAGTATATGAATAGCTTATGCTACACTCAGAAATTGACATGGAGCATTATTTCAGTTTCCTGAAAAGGAGCCTTGTTTACCACCCTATAAGTTGTCAGAGGTATATGTAACTGCAAAGTGACACCAAACTTTAAGGGGTGGAGTAGGAAAGTGCACATAGCAACTGCAAGCCACTACCTAATTTACGTAATTAAACTAAAGAACAAGCCATTAATTCTAATTAATCCAACAAATAGATAACCTCAGATCACAACTGGTTACCTTTAAACGATTCTGCTAGATTTATGTCATTTTCACTAATATCCCCAATTCCACAATGAATCACATCTAATATACATTCTTCATCAGCATCATAGGTTTTCAGAATATTCAGAATGGTTTCTACAGAGCCATCCACATCACCTTGGTGAAACAAGAAACCTAGTTAATTTCAGTGGAAAGAAGAAAAATCATACTCAAGCAAGTCACATAACTCAGGAACTTTATATTATTGTATTGGGAATGTGTGCTTATTTTTTTAAAAAAATTAGGCAATTTATATTGCTGCCTATTTGCACATGGCGACTCAAGGCGGCTTACAGAATATAAAACCTCACATAAAAACAATAAAATTAATACAAGAAGATAAAAAATAAATTTTATAAATTCAGTGGGGGGGGGGATTCAGCAACAAAGGCATCTAATTCTGATCCAATTATACAAATATTTCTAAGGAGCTGCTTTTAATGTGTTAAATTTGTGATTGAAAGTCCGTAGTCTGGACTCCTTCAGTGGGCCTAGATGGATGCTGGGGCTTAGTTTAAAAACTCAAACAAGTGTAGAGCTGAGCACAAAGATAAATAAGCAGTAGAAAAATAAGTATACCTTTGATAAGGAGAGGCAACTTGTTTTTGTCATTCTGAGTAATTTTTTCAGATTGCCTAGTCATGGACTCCTTTTGGCTCTTCTTTATTAAATATACTCTCTGTCTCCAGCTCATGTTCATGAGACCCTCTCGCTTCTTCTTGTAGTCTTCCTGATGAGTCCTTTGCTTTTCTTCTATCATTTTTTGATCTTTATTTATCTTTTCCTGCTGTTTCACATAGTTCCTCCATTCAACAACTTCATGTGCCCTTTGCTTGGCAGAACAAAAGTAATTAACCAGTTAATTTGCCAACATAGCTTGGCTCCTATCATTGCTGTTGCATAGTATGCTCATGGCTCCCAACCCTGAACATGCTCAGGGATGCTGATGCCACCACATTCCTTTCAATGTGTATTCCCATTGTGTGATTGCTTACTCGGTTGTAATTCCTTGCTCTACAATCTCTCTGCTCTACAAGGGGAGCAAAAATCAAGTGAAGCACACAACCACCGATACCAATTATAATAGCAATAGCACTTAGACTTATATACCGCTTCACATGCTTTACAGCCCTCTGTAAATGGTTTAAAAAGTCAGCATATTGCCTCCAACAATCTGGGTCCTCATTTTACAGATCTTGAAAGGATGGAAGGCTGAGTCAACTTTGAGCCTGGTGATCAGCAGAAGTAGCCTGCAGTACTGCACTCTTACCACTGCACCACCACTCTTAATGGTGATCACATGACTGAGTGATGTTTCAAAGCTCACAAAAGTAGGCATTGATCATAAAATTGTTTTTTCAGCACTGTGGTAACTTCAAACAATTACTGAACAAGGCAGTCAATAAGCAGGGTCTGCCTGTACTCCAAGATATCAAATTCTCATAAAATCACATTTTCATTTTATACAATTTGAATAATATCTAAATGTGCCTGACCACCATCTTCGGCACTGGGAAAATGACTTTTATATAATTCTATATTGTATATAGAACTTAGAATTTCTATGCTATAATTTATACATATTAAATTTCTATATTGTAATATAAGCATCTTTTTCCATAGAGGCATGTTATTAGCTTATCCCCAAAAAGCTTTAAACATAGACTATACCCAAATTAGTTGACCCTCTTTTAATTTGAAAAAAAATATTTATCAAATTTATATTACCACCCGTCTCATAGAAAATGACTGATTAGCGTACTATACAACAGTGAAAAAACACCATATTGGTACCTTTATTGTAACTCAAAAAAGTGAGCACCTTCCAATAACAATAACATTAAAATGTCATTTTCCCCTATTACAGATTTTTTTTTATCCAAACGAAGACATTAACTACTGGTGAATAATCAGAAATTAAAACTGAATCAATATTATATTTCTCAACTAAATGAACCATCAACAGAGGTATTAAAATATTGGTCCAGTTTTGAGCAAGTGCCACATGGAGTAAAAGCCTTTCTTGCTTGAATTAAACTATTTCCAGATTTTGAAAAGAAAACATGTTCCTTTTCCCTGGTTTTTAATTTCTGCAGAACATTTTCTGGTGCATCTTGGATGAAACTTTGGATAAGCATGGAATAAAGACAATTTTAGGAACATTACACCTGGATACTAAAGCAAGAAATGTACTTACCTCAGATTCAACTTCAAGGATTTCGTCCCCTGCTGCAGGGACCTCCTTCCACCCCACAATCTCCGTGGGCAAACCAGGGGAAGCATTTTCCATGATTTTGCCATTCTCATCAAATAAAACTCGCACTTTGGCCCAGGTTTCTCCAGCAACCAAAATGCAGCCCTTTCTCAGACTGCCTCTTTGGATAATGGCCGTGGTTACTGGACTGGGGTCAGGTGGAAGGCAAGTAAAAAGAAAAATGACATTTGATTTGATATTCACAATTAATGGTATGTTTTAATGTCTAAGCCTCTTGAGCTTTATTATGTCAATATAGCTATATAATTTTTTCAGTTTAAAATCTACTTTGACACAAATCTATAAAACAGATCGGAATAATATATTTTTCACCCAATAATCAGAATGCTCAATTATCTATGAATGCTTAGGAAGCTCAAGTAGGGCTTAAAGACTTTCTTGGCAATTAATATGATGTTGAAATCTGGTGCTGCTTTGCTTTGCTGCAGGCTGTCTTGCCATTCATTTTTTTCATTAATATCCCCCCACCCCCAATTCAGGTGTAGCAGGGAGCCCATTGTGTGTGATTTAGATGAAATCTATGGGAATTGATCACAATAGCTTTTCAATTTCACACTAGCACATTATAGGAGTGCTATAGGAGAGATTAAGTCCAAGCAAACAGGTTTTCTGTAAAATCACATGTTTTAAATCAAGAAAATTTAATTTAATTTACAAAAGGACTGTTTTTAAATTTTAATTTATTATGCATTGTTATTTAATTGCATTGTTGAAAATTTTAGAGCAACTCCCAGCCAAAGATGAAATGGAATGAAAAGATGCATGCTCACCCTTTTCCTTTATCTGTGCGAGACTCTATTACAATACCTTCCATGAGGCCTGTGCTATCTGCCTTCAGTTCCATTACCTCAGCAAGAGTTACAATTGCCTCTTTTAAGTTCATCAAGTTATGGCTCTAAGTCAAAAAAGTCAAAAGTAATTAAGAAAAGGTAGGACTTAACAATCATTGTAAGTAAATCAGTATGCATAGAAGATTTACTGAAAATCTATTGTCTTAAAATCTAGGATATGCTGGAGGCTGACTATAGCCTTTTTTATCATATTTTCCAAGATCAATACCTAGGATTGAATAGCAAAATAAAGTATTTTTCCCTCATTAGGAAATTTCCTGTTCAGTGCTGAGAAAGAACTGCTTTTCTCCAAACAGCTGGGTTCTAGAGTAGACGGTCAAATGAAGGTTTTCCTCTCCTAAAAACTCTACCCGATGTATCATGTGACTCTTGATGATTCAAATTTTTACTGCTAATAAACAATGTGATACAGATTTACCTTAGGGATGGCACTGAAACTGATTTGCATTACCTTTAATGCAGAGATAGGAACAGCCTGAACATCTCCTCCATAGTCTTCACAAACAATATCATGAGCCAGCAGTTGTTTCTTTACTTTTTCAGGATCAGCGTCAGGTTTGTCACACTTATTGATGGCAATAATGATTGGAACTGAGTGAGAAAAAAATGTGGAGGGACAAGTTTCAGATACATATATATAATTTGTTCCAGATGACCAACAAATCTTCAAATAATAAGATATTCAGTAACAGTAATGTCAGTAGTAGTATATATCTCCTCCCTCAACTACCCAAAAGAGAACAAAATCCATGAATACCATTAGCATTTTTAGCATGTTGAATGGATTCCACAGTTTGTGCCATCACACCATCATCGGCAGCTATTACCAGTACAACAATATCAGTGATATGTGTACCTCTTGCCCTCATGGCTGAAAAGGCAGCATGGCCAGGAGTATCCAAGAATGTTGCCTTCTCCCCAGAAGGCAACTGCACTGCAAAAATAATGGGAAACATACACAGTATCGTCTCAACAAGAGTTTAATGCTTCTCATATCACTTTCACAGAACACACTGAACAGCTGCTTTCATGAGATTTGTAATAATTCCTCATATAAACAAAACTCTAAACAGAGACATTGCCTAAAATTGACAAGTCAGTTTTCTATAGTCCATGTTCAGCTGTTAAATTTTCCTGCAAAACAATGCTTTACTTGGGGCCTTACTCCTAGTACTTAAAGTTTACCTTCATTTCTCTATTTGCTAACTTTTGCCAAAATGGCATCCTCCAGTTATGTTGGACTACAATTTTCTCATATAACAATCTGCAAGATTGGAAATTACCATATTTTTCAGAGTATAAAATGTATTGGAGTATAAGACGCGCCAAGGTTTTGAAGAGGCAAATTAAAAAAAAAAAGTTTTTGCATGCTGCAAACCTCCAAAAATGGTCTATTTTTTGTGAAAACGGGCCCGTTTTTTTAAAAAGTCACGAATAGCCCTTAGGAGACTTGTAGAGTGTTCCTGGGATGGGGTTGGGGGAAATGATCAAAATATGGCCCGTTTTTCATGAAAACGGGCCCGTTTTTTGTCAAAAAAAAAAAGGGCATTAGGAAGCTTATAGAGTGCTCTTGGGAGCTGTTGAGGCATTTTTGCTCATTTCTACCTTCCCCAGCCCCCAGGAGCTCTCAGAAAGCCTTCTACAAACTATGCACAGCCATTTTGGTGAAGGGGCGGGGTTTCAGGAGGCAAACAAATGCTGTATTCAGTGTATAAGGCTTACCCAGATTTTCAGCCTCTTTTTTGAGGAAAAAAGGTGTGTCTTATACTCCGAAAAATATGGTATATGTATCCAATGCATCTCTCTAAGTCCAATACACCACTTAGAGAGATTCCTGCTCTATAAACTATAATTGATTTGGCAATGAAACTAGTTAGGATCCATTTTTGGACATCAGTAAATAGACAGGAACACATGTATTTAGTTGCTGTTAAGACCAGACTGGGAAACTTCATATGACTTAGCTAGGACTTGGAACTTGAGTTCTTCAGACAACTTTACTTCAAGGACAGGAGAAGTGACTTTTGTCAGATTTCATACCTAGGGTTTGGCAGTAAACCTCCCTGTAGTTAAACCTGAATTTAGCTCTAAGAGAAAGCTGGCAAAAAGCACTATTAATGACTATTGCAGATGAGAAATTGACAACAGAGTAATACTCAAATAAATCATACCAAGAAAGGCACCAATATGCTGGGTGATACTTCCTGCCTCCATTGCCGCCACATTAGTATTTCGCAGGCTATCAAGCAGCGTAGTTTTTCCATGATCAACATGGCCCAATACAGTAATAACTGGAGGCTTGGGGGTTAATAAAGCTGGATTTTGAGGAGGCCTGCAACCAAAAGTAATACATTCAATTTTAAATGAAATAAGCCTTTTTATGTTTTGTATTCTATGCTTAACAAAGCTCTTAAAATTCCCAATCTCTGTATTTCAACTTTTTGTAACAACAACAATTTGGAACTAGAGTGTCCTTTAGATGCAGTTTTTTTTAACCTAAGAAGGAAACACGGTTTTCATGGCTAAATTCTAAATAGGGAACCCATGAATGTTTGACCTCCTAAGTTTTCCGTAAACAACATGTCATATTGGCAACTAGAAGGAAAATTGAAAATCTTGGGCATTTTGGGGGGTGTTTGAAAAGGTACTTTAATCTGTGGGTAACTTCTGGGAAGCAAAGTCTCAGCTCTAACTGCACCTATCCATGAAAAATGGTCAGAAAATGCTGCCTTTTTGCCACCAGCTGTTTGAGCTGCACTTTCAGGGTACCAGGAAACCCACATGAGGGTTGGAATCATGCCCTAAGTATAGATTTTGGGTTTCCAGATCAATTGCTTATATAAAACTATGATCAGAATCGCTGTAATGAGTTCTATTTAAACTCAGGAATAGAATTCAGACCACTGAACCATAACTCTCTGTAGTGTCACCATTGGAAGTGATTTTCCAGGAATTCAGAGAAATCTGTCTCATTTAAGACCTTTTGCAAGGGAAGGTGTTCTACCACTTATCCAAGGAGCAACTTGTTTTGTTACAGTAGTTTCTACAGGATCAATCGGTGCTTAACACTTGTTAACACTAAATAAATTAGCGTGTTTTATAAAATCATCAGTTCAAATTTCTTGAAAATTACCAACTGTGATTTTCTTTCATAGTTCACCTTCTTTCAGCATCTCCCAGGAAGTAGGGGGTCAGAGCCACTTTGGTCTACGGGTTAAAGTACCGGACTAGAAACTGGGAGACTTTCAATTGTAGTCCCTCCTTAGCTGGAAAGCTAGAAAGCCAGCTAGATGATTTTGGGCAGTTACCCACCTCACATGGTTGTTGTTGTGGAGCAAATAGGAGAAGGAAGTACTTAAAAGGTTATATGAATTCTTTTATTTCATATCAAAATGTAATAAAATGTTTAACATTAGTAGAAGGCAGATAAAAATTCTTGTGGGCAACTATTTATTTTCTATTCATATGAACTAAAGAGGTCATGGTAGTATTTTGGTTCCAATTTTCCTTCTCTCTAAACAGAAGTAGCTTCATTTTGCATACAAATAGAATGGCAGAAAAATTGCATGCTAAAAATATGTTTGGCAAATTCCTGACTGAAATACGTAAGAGATGATATGAACAATATTTGGGAATTTGAGATGTTAGGCAGTTTATGTGTATAGTTATGATTCTTGGCAGGCCACTGAAAAATGTATGAATGTGAGAAAATATGTTTACAGCACATTGTTGATTTAGAGTAAGATTCTGGTAAAGTAAATGGGTTTTACTTTATGCAAATATGAAAGTGAAGTTTGGCTACTAAATAAAGTAAGAACAATATATAAAGGAAAAATCACATTTAAAAATAAATGGAACACTTACCATTCATCATTGATCAAAGATGTGTGATGTCCTGTGGTTATTTCATGCATTAATGGATAAATGTTTACAGAATGGTTGTGGTGATATTAAATGTGTTGTTCAGATAAAATATTATATAGTATAAATATGGATGTGAAACATGAATGGATCAAAAACCTACCCAACAAGGAAAATTAAGTGAACAAATACAAATTACATATAAGTGGCAAAAAGGAGGAATAAGTAAATGCATTTATCTACTTTGATAGAATGTTTACTGAAGATGGGGATATGGATGGAGAAATTTTAAGATAGCTGAAAGGTTGTAATAGTATTATGGTCTAACGAGGGGAAAGAATGCTTCCTAAAGAAGTTTAAATGGCTGCATATAAAGGTGTTTGCTTTGCTGGTTTATAGAAACAAGAATTGGGTATGTCAAAGATACATAAAAAGTTAAATGCAGTGGGAATGGAGTGAAAATGGATATGGGATTAAAGTGGATTGAATACAAAAGTGAGTGATCAATATAAAAGAAATACATTGAGGGATGAAGTTGCAAAAAAATACATGAAATAGAAATAGATGTGATAAGAAGATGGAGTGCTGAAATAGCTAAAAGGATGCAGGTCTTATGCAAGGTAATTCAATACTGAACATACTTTCACAGCGAATATGATTAGTATAATCCAAATAAATATACATTAGAAATATAATTTATGTTACTAATTAAAAGTTCCAATAAATATTTTCATGATTTACTTTTATCTGAAAATTAAATTGTGGCTTTGAGAGAAACAGTGCACTGCACATGCTTCCTAGTGATGGGATATGTTGAATAGAATGTTGCCTTTAAAGGATTTAACTGCATTATAGATCATAGCTTGCACAGCAGTATGTTTACATAAAATTGGACTTCGGTTTAGGCGCTGCTCAACAACAAACAGATTAACAACAGTCTCCAAGGGCTCATCATTTTCTGCACTTCACATATACTGGATTACATGTATTATATAAGTTATGTTTAAATCCAGCACTAAAAAACCCACTTAAGCATAGATGTTACCTTCTAACCACATCTTTATTTTCTTTTTCTTTTTCTTCTTTCAGTTCAGCCCATTTGTATTGCATGCCAGATTTTTTAACGATGTCTTTGATCCAATTTACTTCCAAGATTGAATCTGGTTCTAGTGAATCTAAATCTATATCTGTGTTCAGCAGAGCTTCATACACATGATCTGAGTATAAAAACACAACGTTCATTGAGCAATGATCCAACCAAGGAAGAGGCCTATGATATAGTAGCACTAACTGGAGAAAATGTTTGTCATGTAATTTCCATTGTCCAGACAGGATATGCAGTCCTCAAATACTTTGATGCTTTGTCAGATTTCAATGCTGTTATCATTACCAACACATTCTTAAAATATATTTTATGCAATGAAAAAAGACTAAGAGCTAGACAATTGAAGAACTAGATCAAATTATATACTAAATTCTGTGCCTTAGCAGTCTCAGGTAACACACTAGGCCAGGCCTGTTTCCCAGGCAGTAATCCACAAAATATGAGAGGAAAATACAAAAAGGACATGAAGGGGAAATGGTTAATCTGAACCACATGTATCTATTTGTACTCAAAAATCAGAAATTATGACCTGACAGAAGGAAGGAATCAGAGATTTTTCTAAAATTGTGGACTGCCAGTGCTCTATGGGTTTTTTGTGCAGTATATACCTCTGTCTTTGAAACTAAATATGTGGGATTCAAAAATGAAGCTGCAACACAAGGATATCAATCAGCTGAAAGGAAGATCAGGAATTGCTCCTTTTGTAATTTCCAGGTATTATTTGAAAGAACCGGCTCACCTATATCTTTATGCATCGCTTTTGCAAGCTCCTCCACAGTCATTGTACGCTTTATCTCAACCTCTTGCTTCTTTGCTTTCATCTGTACAGGCTTCAATTTCCCTTTGCCCAATTTTTCTCTCTATAACAAAGTTTAAGAACAATATATTTAGTCACTGGATCAACTCAATACACTTAGCCTTAAACTAAAGGATTCTCATGACTCTCATGATCTTCACAAATCCGAGTTCTCATTAATTTTGTGGCCCCTGAAACTCAATCTAAATATGACTGCTAAAAAAATGGCATAATTTCCTGTCATTCTGGAACAAATGGTGTACCGGTAAGTTCTAAATAGGCAAATAAGTTTAAAAATAAACAAAGAAATCCCCTACTCCTGAGAGAAAGTTGTGTAAATATATGTGATGTGTCTTTTCACCCACATTTCAACCTTTTGTCTCCCCACTAATGCTAAGGCTGCTTGCCTGGGCTCATGACAATGAAGCTGTGTTAATCCCTCTTCTTCTCTAATTGTTAATTTATTACTAAAGTTGACTGAAGTTTGGCAAAATGATTCCAGATTAAAACTTTTTAATACTTTTCTAATGAAACCCACATATTCTCCCAGGAAGTTGATACATGCAATAGTATGCAAAGATCTCCTAGTGATAACATTCACTGAATAGAGCACAAATGCTTGAAAGGGGCACAGCATCAAGTGAACTCAGAATTCTTCCTCTTAACTACAATTCAAAACATTTATAAAAAATAAAGAAAGGAATCAATTGGTTGTTCTGCACTGATGCATTTTGGACAGGTTGCTCTTCTTTTTGGAGGCCAGCTGGACAAAAAACATGCATGCAATTGTTTGGAAAGTCTACAATATTTATATTTACCTCTACTGCATCTCTCTATAAACAACATTGTCTTTTATTTCTTAGCTAGAGGCACACAAAAGTCATTCAAGGCAAGAATAAAGTAACTATTAATTACCTCCTTGGTGGTGAAAGGCCTGAATTGTGAGGTGGTGTGTGGATGCCAGAGCACTGGGTGCAGCTGAATGGGACACATGGGATAGGCAGAGGACAGGATAGACTTCCACTGTTTTCGGTAAGTCAGGGAGTGCAGCTGCCTGCAAGCACTAAATAAACGGGCCAATTTCTCTAGTGGCGGCATCCAATTCATGTTTCTATCTGTACTGTAACCAAGAAAAAAAAATAGAGCTTGAATGAAACAATTTTCAAGTGGACAGTCTAAAAAGAGATACCCCCAAAGCAAAAGAGGATACAGCTGCTGTAACTTCCTTCCACAATGATTTGGAAGAGAAAATGATGGCATTACCCGATGAAACTTTTTTTTTGTTAAGCCAGTATTCAAAAATACAGAGGCCATAACCAATTTTGTTTACATTAATCATAAAATTAAGACTACCAGTAGCTGGTAGCAAAGTGTTCAAATCTGTATTGTTGTCATTTTGTGGCGATCAGAATTTTTGCAGCCTGTATCTAGAAGTTTCTTGGATGAGAAGCGAAACGTCTTCAAAGAAAAGAACAAGAAAGTCCAGTTGCCTCTTGAAAAAACACCTTTGGGACTTCTAAATAAAACAGTAAACTGTCACATCTGGAACCTAGCAATTTAACAATGAAGGGATATGTGGTTGGTAAAACGCATCCCCTAAAAAGACGCCACCCAGGAGCATCGGCTTAGGACCGAGGGGTCCTTGTGCCAAAATTACTATTATTTTTCTTCTTCTTGGTGATGCAGACCAACAAAGCTAACTTTCTGCAGAAGAGAAGCAAGCAATATTAGAGAGAAAGCGCACGCGCAGTTCTGAAAGAAGCCACTCTTTCAGCTGTCCAGACGCTGAAAGAACAGACAAATCCGCCGAGCCTTCACTGTGTTTTTTCTTCTTCTTTTAATATCTCACATAGGGTTTACCTTCCGTCTCTTTAAGCGCTTTACTACCGCCCAGCCAGAAGATGGCACCCGCCCCCCTATCAACTAGTCATTCCTCTGCTTCCAGCCGTTTGAGCGCGCCTCCCTCTTGCAAGCAAGGTCCACAAGCATAGCGTTAATATCCGCTGCTGACTTTTTTTTATTGTCCCGCTATTCATCCGTGAGCTCTTCGGCTACCTGCTTTTCTAAATGAATCCGTTCAGCAAAAATTTAAAAAGTAGCAGTGTTAAAAAGGTGGACGAAGCAAACAAAATAAACCCTAACCCGCCTAGGCAATTGAGCATGCGGAGTTTTCGCGCACGCTCAGTATTAATTCCCAAAGCCACCAGACTTTCGTTTGCCCTCAGATCAGATAAGGGCTGAAACTGGGTCGTAGTTTAAAGCAGGGGTCTCCAACCTTGGCCACTTTAAGACTTGTGGACTTCCCAGAAAAACTCCCAGAATTCCTTTGCCAGCAAAGTAAGCTGGCTGAGGAACTCTGGAAGTTGAAGTCCACAAGTCTCAAAGTAGCCAAGGTTGGAGATCCTTGCTTTAAAGTGATTACGTACCTTTTTGCCAATGAAAAGGTATAAATTAGGAAAGCCCCCCTCAACCATGAGAAACTTTTCAAAAGATTGCCCGAAGAAACTTCTGAATGTGGGCTTAAGTGGGATAAATAGTAACCCATTTGTTTCCAGGTTGACTCCTGAGGACAACAGCTGCATTTAGGAATATGTGACTTCTTCAGTTTAAAGCAGCTTCATTATTTCTTTAAATAACAATTTAATTTCTTGCATAATACTAGAGTGGTTGAGTTTGTTCTTTGAGGGTGGGGAGAGTTGCATCTTTTTAAAGTCATAAATTGCATTAACAGATGTCTTTCATGTATATTTCTATTTGAGATTTGGCCTAGCAGGGCACATATTATTGTTATAACTTAGAATGTTAGACTGATCTGCTGCAAGGAGAAAAGACTTAAAACATTTGCCAAAAATCATATATTTTCTTGGATATAATAAAGTATTTGTTCTAGGGCTGGAAAACACTGGAGACAGTCAAGTTCTCCTTTAGACACAGTACACCAGTGTGTACAGTGCATAACTGCATCCTTAAATGAATTGACGTGGAATAACAATTATGATGATAATAGGGTTGGGGTCTTCCTCACGGCAGCACTGGAGTCTGTTTGTTATCCAGTGTGAGAGTTGGCAGGAAAGTATACTGACACAAAGAAGTGTTGATTGCATTTCCAAACTCTATTCTGCCTTGCCAAGGAAGCAGAATAGGGCTCTGTCTGCACAAGACATTGGAGGAAGAGTGAGATGGGGACTATCATTCATTCAAGCATATGATAGAAGTTTCAGTTGAGTCCAAAATTTCTGTTGCTAAGGAAGAGATTTGTGGGGTTTTTCCCCATTTATGAACTTTCTTGCCACAGTTGTTAAGTGAATCACTGCAGCTGTTAAGTTAGCAATACGGTTGTTAAGTGAATCTGGCTTCCCCATTAACTTTGCTTGTCAGAAGGTCGCAAAAGGGGATCACATGATCCTGGGACACTGCAACCATCATAAATATGACTCAGTTGCCAAGTATTTGAGTATTGATGACATGACTATAGGGATGCTGCAACAGTCATAAGTATGAAAATTGTGAAAATTGGTCACATCACTTTTTTCAAAGATCACTAAATGAACTGTTGTATGTACACAGCCCACTAAATGATAAAATAGCCAACCAATAATGAGTGTTTCCCTTACTGTAAGTTTAATAATGAAATGAAATGATAAAATAACCAACCAATAATGGGTGCTTCCCTTACTGTAAGTTTAATAATGAAATGAAATTATTGATTTATTTAATAAAACACACTATAAAAAGCTGTTGTCGTCATTCAGTTCAAATGAAATTCATTTTACAACCCATATAGTCAGTAAGTGCCAAATAAGGGTGAATGCACAATTAAGGCCATTCAGCTTAATATCTATGTTTCTTCAGAATGAATGCAAATTTATTCTGTTTACCATTAAAGGACCAAGATTAGAACATTTTGTTGCTCTTAACAAACTCTTCCTGCTGCATACACAAAAAGTAACAGCATTCTAAGAGGGTCTTGTGCAAAGAGGTTTTCTTATGCAAATTCCATTTAAAGAATGGTAGCTATATAAAATCATGAATTCATTTTAACAGAACTTATACAAATGAACCTATTATATTTTATAATGGAAAACAAAATAAAAATCAAGCATTGAAACATATCCATTTAAGTCTAAATGAAGTAACGTTTATTCAGAAATGAATTTCACTGTGTTCTGTGAGCTTCTTAGTAAAATGCCTTGTATTTGAGCTTCAGAATTTTTGGAGGATGATTAAAATCACTATTATTTGATTTGCTGTTTGGCTAGTTTATAATAAAAGTAATTTAGACACTACTTGTCTAGAGGTAAGTCTCATTGAACCCTCTGGAAATTATTCACAATATAGGACATACATATACTTACACATACAAACATATATATGTATCTACATATCTACCAGTTTTGAGAAGATAGTCCTAAGATTGCATCATAAATATTTCCATATGAAGCCTGAATACAAAATAGATGCAATTTTTAACATTCAGATGTATGCTTATATTGAAATATTGTAGTATAAAGATGCGGAAACTACAAATGATAAGTAGAGTTTCAGTAATTTACTTTGTTTTAAAATTAAACTGCCTATTTATAATAAGTTTTTATTCTAAAATAAAACATTATTTTCATATTTTTATTGCATGGTTAACCCATATGCATGAAATCATAAATTAAACTGATCAATTGTCTTTTGATAACTCACTTGGAAAATTCAATTATCAAGTGGGTGGTTTGGTTTGTACCATTAGGATGGTATATTATATACATATACAGGTAATAATGGAAGTTAATAGAAAAGGTCATTTTGAAAGGAGAAATGTGGCACTCAGTACTGTCTTCCTTCCATGTGGACTTCAATTTTCATCAAGCCAGGCAAACATTACCAATGGCATTTTACATTGGAGAAACAGACTGTGAGGCACCAGTTTTGCAAATTGCAAATAAAGACTGAATTCAAATACAACTCTGAAACAGAACACTCAAACTAAAGTTGTAATGCTTATGGGGATAAGTTCGCTAACCTAAGGGCCCAAAACGTAAGCTTTTTTAAAACAATGACACAAAAGTTACTTGTGAGTCAAAAATGAAGAATCTGATTATCATATGCCATTAAATAAATGTGTTAAATAAACTTCACAGTGAAGCATTACTGAAAACAGTCATTTAACTTTGGCCACTTAGTTGCTAGTTTTATATTAACGGAAACACCAGCATTTCATTTTATTACTGGATATATAATACTTTTTGGAAGATATATTTAGGAAGGAACTGGGTAGCATCTGCAGTGCCTACAAAATGTTGCAGGGGTAAAAAATTACTAGAAGTTCTCTATGTGGGCTACAAGCAGTTTGAGAGGTCCACTCTAAACCAAACTGTCATGGGCTAGTTTGGGCATAAGCATTGTTCAGTACTCATGGTTAAGACTAGATGTAACTTTTAATACATAATGTACACAGTTTTTTTTAAATCAGCATTCTCCAATCGGATTCCCTTGAAAGGTGTAAAAGAAATACCTTCCTTTAAGACCTCCAGTAACTATATGGTCACAACTCTGAAATGCTATGCCAGCGTTAAGCAATACAAATCATAAAAATTGGAGACTTACAGATGACAAGGACGTTAATCAGGGAAGGCCTATTTATTGATTGATTGGAAGGGGGGGGGACAAGCTAAAGAACAAGATAAAACTATCCCAGTGTCCCAATCCCTACCTGCTTCCAGGGAACCTGCTGGAATCCCAGTAAAGTCACTGAGGATTTATTTTTGAATAAATGCCATTGTTGCCCACAATACAAAGTTATTCTCAGAATACAGATGTTCACACTCCAATCCAGATCAAACGGCTAGTAACGGCATAGAAACACTGACACTTACTAATTTTGGCAAAATATGGAATACCTGTTTCCAGAATGTTTTTCTACTACGGTGTCTAATTTATATCCCTGGAATGTCCTGGTAGTTTTCCGCTTTTTTAAAAAACGGGCAAGGTTGGCTAAGCGGTGCCATCCAGCAGGCAAACGGGCAGCGCTTCAAGTGTTGACATGTCTTCCGCTTCCGGTGTTTCGGTCGCCGGTGGCCGCGCTAGGATTTAGAAGGAAGCTGTTATTGCTCGAGAGAAAGGCGTCTCCGCCTCCTGCTCAGTCTTCCCGAAAGGTTTGCGGCAGGTACGGTGGGCAGAGCTTGCAATGGCCGAGCCGCCGCCTCCAGTGAGGGGGCTTCGCGAGGCGCTGGAGGCTCACTTGCAGGGCCTGGGCATCCAAGCACTCAGCGTGGAACATCCCGAAGTGAGTGAAGAAGCCGCGAAATGAAGCGTTCTGGAGAGAAGGGGCCCGGCAACAGCCAATAGAGAAGCCGATGTGCGGAGAAAGGCAGCTGCGTCTGGGACGTGGCTGATCAATCCACCCTCCCTTTTTTAAATCGCTTTTTCCAAAAAAGGAGTAACTTAATACCAAGTCAATGCACGTGAAGCGAGTCGGCCTGAGTTAATGGAGTTTATTGTTCTGAAATAAGGGCGGCATACAAATCTATTAAAACTTAAACTTAAAATTGCAGGCTTGTTAGTTGTATCCGCACTACACTAGGCAGAGTGGTATTACTAGAAGCAGCGAAGTGATAAAACATGTCGAGTTTTAGGCCCTGGTACAGAAGACCTGCATAACACGTTAAATTATAAACCATGTTAACATACGGCCATATCTGCGTCACTGATCATGTTGTCCTAGAGCAGGGATCCCCAAAATTGGCAACTTTCTGGGAGTTGAACTCCACAAGTCTTAAAAGTTGCCAAGTTTGGAGACCCCTGTCCTAGAGTACAATAAACATTAAGATGTTACAAGCTACACACCAAGACATAATACCAAGACATAATACGGCTTGTTTGCTGTTTATCTATATAAAGGATTGGCCTCACTGAGGGACTTTAGTCATGATATCAGCTGATTGTCCAAATAAATCAAATATATTCTTTTTTATGTTCTTCATTATAAACATTTGTTAATGTTATAATAATTAAAACAACAAACAGGATAAATTTAAAGTGCTAAGAAAATTATTTTGGATAGTTCAGAAGCTTCCCGATTTCCTTTGATTGATTGCAATTAATTTATATCATGTTAGCTATGTGAAATATGTGCCATATTAACCTGAGCAGGGAAAAGGATTTTAGCTTTAAAGAAACAATTTAGGTATGTATGTAATTATTCTGCTGAAAGTCACCCCTTAAAAGTGCAGGTTATATGCAATTTGAAAAACATGTAGCAGGTAATAGTTCAAGGAATTCACAGTTCATTTCTCTCTTCCAGGTATTTACAGTTGAAGAAATGATGCCTTATGTACAACACTTAAATGGAGCTCACAGCAAAAACCTTTTCCTTAAAGATAAGAAGAAAAAAAGCTTTTGGCTGGTGACAGTTCTGCACGATCGACAAATCAATTTAAATGATTTGGCAAAGAAACTGGGTATTGGGAGTGGGAACCTGCGTTTTGCTGATGAAGCAGCCATGTTGGACAAGCTGAAAGTTGGCCAAGGATGTGCAACCCCCTTAGCTCTTTTCTGCGATCAGGGAAATGTGAACTTTGTTTTGGATGCTGGCTTTCTGGAAGGAGGTCATGATAGGATTTATTTTCACCCAATGACTAATGCAGCAACTATGGGCCTGCACCCAGATGACTTCCTAAAATTTCTGAAGTCCACAGCACATGAACCTTTAATTGTGCATTTTGATGAAAGCCACAAATAGTTTTTTAACCCAATAGAGTAACTAGGTTGGAACTTGCATGTATAACTATATGCTACATTCAGAGAGGTTTTCTAAAATGGAAGTCATCATTGGAAAATCACAGAGGTAGATCTCCACTCCTTTTAGTGCTGAGATTTATGATTAATTCATTCATGATTTATAAGATTAGAAAAATGTGCTCTTTGTGCACTTTGTATGTTTTGTCTTGTTTCCTTTAAAAAAAAATTAAATTTAAATTATAATTTTAATGTATTTTATTTTATTGTGTACGCCATTCAGAATCAATATGTGAGATAGGTAACTATAATAATATGATAAAATAAATAAACCCAGCACTCTTTCCCAAGAGAGAAATTACCCCATTATCACTGTGTGCAGTGTTGCTCCACCTACTTTGTGTCATTCATTGTGGCTCTAATCTCTCCAAAAGTATAAAGAGTGGTCCTTAAAGGCTTCTATAACTGTACCAAAGTTATAATAGGTCTTTTTCCAATATAAAGGTTAGGAAAACTCATTAAAGTGCAAAGCATGGAATGTGACTGTTGTTCTGAAGGGCCAAACAAGGTTCTTTCAAAATAAGAGAAAGTTGACAGCTATTTTGTTTCAAATTTTAATAACATAAGTAGTGTACAATGGCAAACATTACAAAATTCCTTATTAGGTATAAGAAAGGAAGTTACAATTTTAAATAACAGTTTCTGTATAACAGTGTTTAGTTTGTGTCACAGCCACATGCTGTTTTTTCTTTTAAGGCAGTTCCATTCTGAACAATGTTTGAGTTATACACAATACAATATAGAGTTTACAAAGAACTTATATTGGCCCCATGTTGGAGCTGTGCCATCTCTCAAAATACAAGAATTTTAAGAAATAATGCATTCTGGAAAGAATGATTGTAGCTTTAGCAATCAGCAGCAACAGAGTGGGAATATTTTCATTGTATTACAGCAAATTTGCAACTTTTATTTTGTAGCTGCTGAATGGTGTGTATAAAGAAAAAAGCCCTTGCATTTAGTCCTAAAGGTGACTGATTTTAAAGTGACACATTAATTGACACTGCTACAGATTTATATTTTTTAAAAAATATTTTTATGAATCATTAATGAAAATTGGGACAAGGAACTATGGCATACATTTTAATTTCTTTAGATTAAAAATTTGTGAAATCTAGAGAGATAAGGAAAGCCAGTTATATTCAAATGTAGTCTGGAAAGGAAAGCTATAAACAAACAAGGCTTTGGTTTTCCTGAAGAATACCTGTATCAAGATTTATTTGTCTTAAGTTATCAGCAGAAAATCATCTGGCTTTTCACAAAATACATTTTTAAAGAGAGCTATGGAGACAAATTACATATAGTTCACAAATCTCAAACTCCCTGTCCAGAAATATCAGTGTTAGGTTTCATTAAAACAAGATGATAATTCATTTTAGCTGTGGATTATGCCTAAATATACATATATAACTTTGCAATACTAAACCAAACCTACTGCCAAAATTGGATAATTAAAAAAGGCATAATCTATTATTAATTTTTCCTAGGCAAACCTCATGTGACTAATATTATGCTCTTGGTCATCTTCATTATACCAAAAGCTTGTACTACGTAAAACTGTATGTAGAAAAAGTTTGTACCTAAATCCAAATATAAACTGTATGAATCATGTACAAAACTGAAAAATCAAGAAAAATAGGTACAATCAAAAATAAGTGCTTGAAAAACAGGTGTTTCTCAACACTGCAAACATTTTGAAAGTAATTAATACAAAACAGTAGTTTATTTGATAAATATTCAGATGTACAAGATTAGAATCATAAATCCGCCTAATGTTGAGAGTTTTCAGGTTCCCATATTTCCATATCTGCAGGTAATAGTGGTTGCACAAGATGGCATAGAACAACTGAAGAGGCCCTTCATTTCTGTGTTGTTTATAAAGAGGCTTGCATAAAAATCTTTTCAGTGCCACACAGCTTTTTATTCATCTAACCTAGATTTAACCTGATTTAGTACAACTGCTTTGGTATTTTCATGGAACTAATTTTGAAAATTGTTCAATGCTTATTAGATGCATCTGTTCCACTACATTTCTGATTAATTAATTTTAGCATTAATATGAATTTCTTTTAAGTTTGTATTTTTTAAATGGTAGCTGTCTTAACTTTCTTGAGAAGACCGAGTATAAATTTAATAAACAATAATAATGATAGTCAATTTGAAGATCTCTGGATAGATATTTCATCAATAAATAAAAAAGAAAGTATCTCATTGCTGTGCCCAGTGTAAAACAGCCACTGCAAATAGTAATGTGATTTGGCTCTTGACCATGTCAATCTACCTATATCAAGTGTAATGCCATTCTTACCTAAATAGACAATGCTATCTAGGAGGCTTAAACTTTAGGATTTATTTATTCAAATTACTTTTTTCCAATAGGTTGAAATTGTATGAACTGTATGAAAGGGTTCCTGCCCTTTATTTCCATTTTCATATTTCATTCTCTGAGAAATAAAGGTGGCCACAAGTTCATTCTACTCTGGCTACTACTATAATTTTTCCCCACATTAAAATCGGGGAGAGCCTATATCACACACCATAAATTTTATGGCTGCAATTGTGCAACATATGAACCCATTTTATTGAATTATTCCAGTTGTTAAGGTAATGCACCACCAATGCATTAATACTATTACTGGCTGGATGTGTAAATATAGAATCTATACCTTTGTGGGTTGTGTGAACCAAAATATTTTAATTTTTTTCAGTTAAATCCTGATTAGAAATTGATTATGGCTTAATTTGTTACATTAATCAGGAATAAATCTACCCAGGCACAGCTGTTTGAAGATTATACATTGTATTGCTCCCAAACCAGGACATCTAGTTGTTCTGCTTAGCTGACCCATATTGCTCTGTAGGTTGCTTTTCATTTGGCACAGAAAAGGGCAGGATTTATTTTTATCTAATAGAAATAACATTGATTGTCAGCAAAATCCTGGTGAGTATAATTATAATTTTTTAAAAATATATACAATGTATAGGCAATGGATCTGATTTAAACAAGATATTGCAACTCTACTTGTGACTAATTTGGCTGAGATACAAATAATGAAATTAAAGATACACATATATTAAGATTAAATAAATCATTTAAGGTTAAATATGATACATATGGAAATATTAATAATTTAGTGGCTTGTAAGAAAATAAACTTTGAAATTTAATAGAAACCAGAAACCCTTGTACATCTGCAAAGTTTAACCAAATCTAATTTCCTGTATTGTTCACTTATAAATATTAAGTATCAACTATTTTAATCAGCCTTAATGCACATTATAAGAAAGAAATATGATAGTAAGTCATTAAAACAGCTTGAAAAATGTTTGATGGATTTTTCCTATAAACACTTTTTAAGCCATTTGTCTCAAAATACCAAATTAAAAATATAGATTAAATACTTAAAATGAGAAAAATTATTTTGGATGGTTTTATTGAAAATAAAATCAATTTCATCCAACAAAACTTTAGAAATAGTTTTTAGCATCTTTTTGTCCCCTCAAAATGAATATATTTTTGTGACACAAAGTATATGGAAAAGTAATTAATTTGAGGGTCTATTAAGTATTCAATTGTGTTTTGAAGTACCTATTCTTCTTGCCATATACATCAAAATAATCAGCAGTTTTGTTTTCCTAAGAGTAACATCATGCACACCAATAAGACTGAAGTGACAAGATGCTTGTGGAGGTATTTTTCCTACCTGTATTTACAACTATTTCCACAATTTACAACAGTCTTTTTTTAATTCAGATTTACAGAACTAAATGCTAGTAGAGTGGAAGTAGTAAGCAACTGGTGACCATGTTCATAAAGAAACTAGAACACACTAATTATGTTCCTGAAGTAGTTCTTGAGACTGCACAAACCTTGGTCCTCGGAGGGATGAAAATTCTCTTTTAGAGCATAACAGTGCAATGTGCAATATAGTATTTAAAAAAATCAGCAGCTGCTGGTACAGTTCCTTGATTCAAGGAAAGGAGATGTGCATTTCTTGACTGTTCTATTCATGAAGGACTGTAAAATTTTTGAATTTTTTAAAACCATGACTCCTATAGCCGAATACCTTGTTACTTCAGAAATAAAGGCTTCATACTGAGATACTGAAGGACACTTTTCTCTCTGTTCAATTTAAAAGCAGAAAGAGAAGAGAAAATGAAAGGAAAGCTTAGCTATAGAAGAAATCTAAAAATTTGCTGAAAAGAACTAGCAAGATACAATAGTAGCAGTTTAAGCAGCAACTAGAAGAAAAAAAGGGGGAAACCTATATAGAAAATATTATATAGCATTATCATCTGGTTGTAATAAAGTACAAATATTGTATTGAGTTAAATTATAGAAATTGAACCATGCTGAATCTGACTTTATATAGGATTGCATCCAAGGTGTTTGATTTTCTTTGCCTATACATGTATCATATGCAGAGTTGGTCATGCTATAGTTCTGTCAAAAAATGAGATAACTGGCAATACTAGATGTTTCTAGTCCCTGGAATAGCAGAAACATACTGCAAATATGTTTTTAGGAACTATAATAAGGAATGTCCTAAATATTCCTATCTTCCACTACATAGTACGATCGATATTATGCAAAAAATAAAAATAGCAGACACTTCAAGTAAGAGGCAATCTGCTTACAAAATACTAACTATAGAATCCTGCTGTTCTTGGTACAGAATCTGAGTTGCCCTGATCATAAATTGCTATCTCACTGAAATATAATGGGTACCCCAGTATTTACCCTAGACAAAATACAGTATCATCACTCAGAATAGTTGAACATAATAAGCATGAGCCCTGCTCCAAAAAGATTATATCAATGCAATACAGAAAACAACAATAAATCAATGTTCAGATAAGGATTAAGTACTGTATGTATATAAAATAGAATTTTGGATAAACACTTTACTTTTTAACAGGAAAAAGAAGATAAACTTAAAAGTGAATATTCCTTGCCTGGCAGGTAAAATTAAATGTGCCACTCTCATTTGGCTTGAACAGTAGGCAAAATATCGAGTCACTAAGCACTACTGGCAACTGTTAATGTAGTGTGCATGTGTTCTTATTTATTAATATTAATTTCTTCCTTTTCTTGGTAAATGAAAATGATATCATTTACACCCTGGGCAAAAAACTCACCACGTGGCCCACATCTCATGTTGTAGGGGCAACTGAATTAGAAGCTTTCTTGCCCCCTACAACTGCTTTTTGAATGTCTGTTTTCTTGTTTTGCTTCCACATCTGCAGAAGAAAAGCATTTCGTGTTACTTGTTTAACAGTTAAAATAAAATTTTCTCACATTGCAATAACATTGGCAAGTTTCATTTGTACAACGTTTACAAAAAATAAGGAGAGAAATAAAAAAGGGGGGAAGGAAAATAAGGAACACAGTTGATATATTTTACAGATTTCTTCTGTTAATACTTTTTCTTGCAATTAGAACTGAGAATTTATCACTTGGAAAAGAACAGTTCTAAATATAATTCTTCAGTGGAATAACAAGAACATTTATGGAATTATGTCCGTGTATATATATATATATATATATATATATATATATATATATATATATATATATATATATATATATATATATATTCATTTTATCAATTATGAAGCTGAAAATCATCCTTGCATGCAGTGATAATGGAACATGCAAAACTCAGTTATCTGAAATTAGTTCTTTACTTAGAAAAGCAACATTGCAAGTACTGCACTGTAAATAAGACAATTATCCTTTCTCAGCAAATCAACTTAGTAGCTTCTTTTCAAATCGACAATGGATGCTTTTAGTATAAGCTCCAATTGGTATTAAGATAAATGAAATCTGTAGTGCTAAAGTTATTGGGTTTTTTTTCCACCCAAACTGAGACTAGTCCTAGGCTACTTATTACTATCTCTGAAGAACTTGACTTTTACTATTATTTTTCTCTGTCTGGATCTTCCTTAGATCAAATTCTAGATCCTCCTCCCATTCTAAACCTTTACCATTGTTACAAGCGAGGAAGAACAAAGTTTGTTTCCTTTCTGCTTTGTTTAACAATAGAAGGAAATCAAGCTACAAATCTGAGTTAAGAAAATGCCTTTAGCTGTTGAAGTAAAAGAGGATCTGCTATTTCCAGAACAATTAATCAGTGGGACGACTTGTCCCAGAAATTGTGGGTGCACTCCAACACTGGAAGTTTTTAAGAACAGATTTGACAACCATTTATCTGAAATGGTATAGGGTTTCGTGCTTATGCAGGGGGTTAAACTAAAAGATCTGCAAGGTCTCTTCCAACTCTGTTATTCTGTTATATATTCAATAAGAAATTTATTTTTTAGTGACTGATGAGAAGAGTACTGTGTTTTTTGGAGTATAAGACACAAAGATTTTGAAGAGGTAAACAGAAAAAAGTTTTTGCACTCTGCAGACCTCCCAAACCCTCCGTACACCTCATTTTTTTGTGAAAAACGGGGCATGCAGAGTTTGAGAGACCTGTAAGTGCTGCTCGGGGGGGGGGGGATGAGCAAAAACCATGAAAACAGGCCTTTTTTTTGCAAAAAAAAGGGACATGCATAGCCTTTAGGAAGCTTGTAGAGTGCTCCTGGGGGCTGGCGGGCAAAAACGAGCAAAAAAATGGGCCACATTTCTAAACATTAAATGAAAGAAGTGACTATCTGATACGATCTCCAGTCCCCAGGAGCATTTTGCAGGCCTCCTAAAGGCTATGCACGTCCATTTTTGTGAAAGGGGTGGGGTTTCAGGAGGCCAAAAATGCTGAATTCAGTGTTTAAGATTTTCACCCTCTTTTGGGGGGGGGGGGCGTCTTATACTCCAAAAATATGGTAATCAAAAAAGATGGGGGGTTAATTTAATACTTTGTTATATGTGCCTCATTTGCCCATTTTTCTCTCTCCCCCAATGTCTGTAAACAGGAATGATCTTAATGATTCTGGAGCCCCAATTCTGACCAAAAATATACCATGTAAGAGAGCCAGTTTGAACTTGTGGTTAAGGCAACAGACTAAAAAGCAGGAGACCCTGAGTTCAAATTCTGCCTTAGCCATGAAAGTCAGCTAGGTGACTTTTGGTCAATCAATCTCTCTCAGCACAACCCACCTCACAGGATTTTTGTTGTGGGGAAAACAGGAGGAAGATGTGTTGTATATGTTTGCCATCTTGAATTATTTGTAATAATAATAATTTAAAAATTTAGTGTTTCCTCAAAAATAAGATAGGGTCTTATTTTCTTTTGACCTCCAAAATAAATGCTTGGCCTTATTTTTGGGGAGGTCTTATTATTTTTGAGGTGCAGAAGATGGCAAGCGTGGTCACCTCATGGCTGCTACTGTGTTGCAATATTTTCAGGGAGGGCTTATTTTAGCACATGCACTCAAAAGCCCGATTGGGCTTATTATCCGGGGAGGTCTTATTTTCAGGGAAACAGGGTAACAAGCATAGAAGGTATTTATTCAAGGAATTACAGGCAAGCCCATGAAAAGGTTTGGGAACTAGTAGCTAATCTGTTAAAAGTAGCAGGAGATGTAAAATACTAGCTGGCATAACTTGGGGCAGTAGAGAGATAAATGTGATACAAATAAAGTAAATATATGAGAAGCGGGTCATATAAAGTTTTTTTTATTGTTAATAGAAGAGGAATAGGTCTGATTCTATTCTGCAAGAATAATTCTGGAGAAAATTAGCCATTACAATGATAAATTGTTGTTTTCTTAGATTAATAATAGTATTCCATCAAGGCACAACCTTTACTCAAGCAAAGAATAATATTCTTGGTGATTTAATTGAACCTATCAGCAAACGTATAGAGCAAGACAATAATTTCATCTCTTATTCAGCTTTTACATTAACAATATTGTTGAGATGTATAAGCCTCCCTCTTACTGCTCCATCTCTAATTTATTTTATCTGATTATGCAGCCATACTGTCTGTAAAGTAAGTAGGCCTTAAGATGCCTTAAAGCTATGCCATGTTACTGCTTTAGAGAACACCTATTGTTCTGAATTACTCCCGAACAAAAGTATTGGTATTTTCTAGGTAATGCTTTAAGATCCAATTAGATGGACAATTAATAGCAAACCCATCAAGCAGGTAAAATCCTTTAAATATCTATATCTTTATTTGTATTCTTCTATCTCCTGGTTTACTCAAACAAGAAAGCTTCAAATAAAAGCCCCCAAAGCATCCTTTTGCAACCACTAAATTTGTAGGTCAACTAGTGACAATTATGTTCCAGGAGCCATTAACTATTTAAAGCCAAAGTTCTGTGTATAATGCTATATGGTGCTCAGCTGTGTATTTATAAGAACTCTTCTAGTTTAGAAGCATTCCAATAGAAAGTCCTTGAAAATCTTACCAGTACCTTATTCACATTACAGTGTGTTAACATAACTAGAAATAGACTGCTTTTTCTTTTAAAATTAATTATGACTTCATTGTCTTACATTCTGGCTGAAGCAAGACTACTGAGAAATTTCTTAGTTCATCTCACCTTGCTGAATAAATTGTCTTCCAGCCTAAGGAGATAAATTAATGATGATTTTGCATATTGTGATATTACCTTGTCAGCACTGCCTGCTTTGAAATTTGATTAAAACAGAGCATCTGGGATTCTATGGGATATCCACAATGACAGAGCCAAAGTCTCCTGTCTCTTTTGTAGCATGATCATTCCTCCCTGGTCGGTCCCTAAATGTTCCCCTAACATCTTTTATCTCCACATAAGAGATTATTTGCTTTGGCCTGAATTGGGGCAACAATGATAGGTTGATAACCTCACCATATGACAGCCAAACTTGCTTTTGTTTAGACTAGGTGATAGAATTTGTTTCATATGTGCTATTAAAATGTTCAATGTAGACCAATGGTGATCATTCTTAATACTTCCAATTACAAGGTGTCCTTGATGCTTTCTGAGCTTGGTTGTTTTCTTGCAGCCATTTCATTACCCAAACTAAGTAACATCATCAGTAATAAATCAACAACTCACTATTGATCCCCGCATACCTTTGGAGTCCCAGGTCCAGGCCTAGAACCAGGGTTTCAGGACTTTATGAAAGGCGGGGCCATTCTCCAGAGGAAGAATGTTTCATAAGCCAGGCACTAGTGCAGAAAAGGCATGTCTACTAAGCCCTACCAGCTGACATTCTTGGCCTGATGGGACCTCATCTGTCAGGTGAAAACAGCTGGGGAGTTGGTCCGTCAAGTAACCTTGTCCTTTAAAGGTGACAATCAGCACCCATAATTGTATCTCGAAGCACTCCGGCAATCAATGCAACTCATGGAGTAGTTGTGTTACAAGTGCCAAATAACTGGTACCATTTACTATCTGTACTGCTTCATTCTGCACCAGTTGAAGTTTTTTTAATGCTCCTCAAGGGCACACCTACATTCAGTGCATTATAGTAGTCCAGACAAGAGATCATGAGGGTATAATGACAAGTAAGCACCGTTGGTCCAGGAATGGATGCAACTAGCACACAACTTGAAGATGTGCAAAGGTCTTCCACAGTTGTTACCTACTCTTTGAGCAGGAGCCATGAGTCCAGAAGGCTCCCCAGATTATACACTGGGTGTATAATACACTGTGGCAGTGCCGTCCCATCCAAGATCAATGATAGAAGTCTCCTGGCACCACTAAATCCAAACACCCAATGTCACTCAAGTGTTGTTTGGATTGAGTTGAAGCCTGCTGTACCTCATCTAGTTCCCCACAGCTTTGAGACACTGGGAAAAGGCATCCATGGTATCACTCACTCAAGCCATCCGATGGCTACTCACTCAAGGGCCTCATGTATATGTTAAACAAGACAGGAAAAAGGATTGAGTTGTGAGGCACTCCACAAAATAGGGGCTATATACTGGATCTCTCCCCCATTAACAGCAACTGGAATCATCCAGTTTTACTGGCCAGATGCCTTTCCTGTCACCTATGTGGTGTTCGCAGGAGATATTTTTTCTTTGCATCCCTAATAAAGAAACATCTGCCGCTCCTTAGGATTGAACTTTCAATCTTCTGAGTGGTGAGGTGAGCATCTTCACTCCTAGGCCACTATGCTGTTCCCACTGTTTTCATCCCATAGGCCAGACTAAATCCTAATTGAGCCTAGGCCAAGGTCTTGATAACCTGTTTCATTCAGAGCTGATTGAAACTGCACTTCAACCATCTTCTCAACAATCTTCTCTAAAAAGTGAAGGTTGGAAATCAGATTAAAAGTATCCAGACTGGTTGGGTTTGAGCAATGGACCCTTAAAGAGCTCATAGAACTCCTCTCTCTCAAGAAATAATTAACCACCACCAGAACCCAATCACACATCCCCTCGACAACCTTGACCAGCCAGAAGGGCATGCATCTAATACAGGCAAAAACTCCACCCACTTCCTCAGGCTCAACAGATAACCATACAAGACCTAGCCTCCATAGCCATCACTGGCTCTGCTTCAAAGCAGAGTCCGCCACAGAGAGAATCTGAGCAACTTTATCTAACAGATTCCTAGCATATTCTTCACAGCAACCCTTTAAATTTCTATCATATTCACAGCAGCTTTTTAAATACAAAATTTTTCCTTCCAAGGAGGGTCTGGGTTACCCCAAATAGGGCCACCAGACAACTCTGCAGATGCAATAATGACAGAGAAATATACAGTATTTTGCCATTCTTTCTGTCACAAGGTAGGCTCTAAAAGAAGTTCTAGCCTGTGTTTGATGAGGTTTGCTCCTTGTCTTCCAGTGGTGCGTTAGCCACCTTTTAAACTGCTTAATCTCTCAGCTCTTTCACACTCAAAATCAGAAAGGGGACACCATACCCCCAAGCCAGATGTCAGTAATACATGATAAGTTGGCCCTCACAATCTCAACCCATAACTCCAAGAGTGCCCTGCCCCTATTTCCCATCTCCCTGCATAAGTCACTGCTGAGATGATATATCCCACCCTCATCCTTCCAGAGGCTTCATATTGCTTTTATCTCATTCCCAATATCTGCTTCAGCTTAAAATCATTTTAGCCATTCCAGTTCTGAACAGTACCTGCCTTTTAAAGCAGGTAATAACACTGATTGCCATGCCAGGGCCATTCCATTTTGGATAGTAGAGAAATCCTGTTCTTTCAAGCCAAGGTTTTCCCTTTTACCTACTAAGTAAAGGGCTTTCATATGAGGATTGTCCTGAAACAAAGCTTAACCAATGGTGGTGACAGGGGAATTGTACAGTGAAGCAGGACACAGATAACTCTCTGCCTCCCTGCTGTTTTATAGCACAGCTTTATTTGCTCCTGTCAATTGTTGTTTGGGGTACTTCTGAACATGGATGTGGTGTTCTTTAGGAATAGTACTAAACCTATGTCAAAAGGAGCCTATCAGCTATTAACAAACTGGAGCACTTTGACAGTCCCATCCACAAACTAAATTAAGGATTCTAATTGCTGGTTCTCACTGGCTGATGATATTTGTTGAAGTGGGGAGGAAAAGAATGTAAAATGTCATTGACAAGTTCAGAGTTTCTATATATATTGTAAACAGCAGTCAATAGTATATGTTGTTGCTATTTTCAATCAATTCTAGATTCCACTTTTAGAAAATATAATGCCATTTCACGCTGAAAATCTCATTTTTAATTTTAATGAAATGGAAGAGAATCATGGCAGCGAATATATGGAATCATATAATCAAGTGAAGAGCACTCAAGTATTTTTATGATACAGTTGTATGCAAAAGATCCCTTCCCTCCAGTCAAACTGTACATTCCACCAAATCCCTAAGTGTAGAGAAGACAACATAATCTCTATGTTGCACACAGATAAGCATATTTTACTGATATTTCAATGCATATTTACTCTCTATATGCAGGGTATTATGGAAAATCTGTTGGGAAATTTCAAATGCATAGATCATATAAAGATACTGAAGAATATTATAGTCTATAAGATCTCTGCAAGGAAGAGTAGGGTTAGGGTTAGACTCTTAGCAGGGATATAGGAACTTAAAGCTGTAAATTGTGTTTACAAAGTACTAAATAAGAGGATGCTTAAAGTGTATCCACTGTTTTCTTCTTTTGAATCTGTAAATAACTATACATAAATAATTAACTAGGCATTCCAATTTTCATAAAGAAGTTGCATTTAACTCTGTTATCATATGGAGGCTATGTCAGCTTGAATTATGGTGGTCTAATCTTTTGGCTTGCCTGGGCTGCACCGAGTGAAGAGGAACTGTTAATAATGTTAAAAGTTTATGATTTTGTGGAGTCGCATTACTAGCTGTCAAGGGCCCCATGCAACTTGGAACAACGTATCTGAAACTTTGGTTCTCTAATGATGCACAAAAAATTAGATCCTTCTAAAATAAGGCAATAGAGATTTAATTTGTTGTAGCGGATCTAGACTAGCGGATCTAGTCATCAGACTAGAAGCTGAAAGACTGTGAATCTTGCCTTAGAAAAAGCCAGCTGGATGATTTTGGAACAGTCAATCTTTCTTAGCCCTAGAAAAGAGGCAATAGCAAACCACTTCCAAAAATCCTTGCCAAAGAAACTGCAAGGATTAATCCAGGCTGTCACCAAAAATCAAATACTGACTTTAAGGGGACAAAAGAAAAAAAGAAATGTGAACCAATTATAATGACGTGCAAAATAGGTAAGCTGTACAATTATTAAGGTCGTACAGAAATTTTTACATTCTTTAATCTTATAGGTTTCAAGTAATTCTGCAAAGACTTTTTAAAGGCTGTGATTCTTAAATAGCATAACACAGGCTACCTTACAGTAAGGAAGGCCATTAGTTTAACCACCTCATATGTCAGTTCATAGTTTTAAGCAGAAGTAGGATTTTCCCCAGATGTAGAGACAATAGTAGCCATAAACAAAAGTTTCCTGAAATCCTTATTTTATACCATATTAAAAATGTATACTTATTGGATGTAGCTTGAAATACAACATATGATTTAATTATACAATGAAAAACAAATGAATTAAGAATTTGAGCACAACTAAAACAATATGTTGAGGCCAATTTAAAAGATTTTGACGTTTTCTAATTAGCTATTGTATTCAATAAGAAGAAAAAAGAAAGTGCGTTTCCATTTTATTTTTTATTTTAACATGTCAAAATGAATGCTATATAATAAAAATTCTGATGTACACCTACAGACAACACAACACAGGAGTACATAAGTGCTTCAAGCATGGAATGGAAAAGAACAGAAAAAAACAAAGAAATGAAGCAGGTTTGTCCTTTCAGTGCAACTTTGCCTTATATATTGTTAAACTAAATTAAACTCATCATTTAGGCTTTATGCCTTGTATTTTATACTGAGTATGAAAATGACAGTTACACTGAAATATTCTGACTATGACATTTCTGTACGATACATTATAAATTAAAAGCTACAATGCAGACTTCCTTCCATATTTTTTACTAGCCTGAGTGGGAAAGAACAGGAAGGACTCAATTCAGGTCAGGTGACATGAATACAATGAAACATAAAGCACACTTAATTTTTTTTGAGGGGGGATCCAAACAAATATTTTGTGGAACTTATTTCTGGGTATACATACATAGAACTGATCTATAAGTTATAAAGCGATAAAATAAATTCTGGACAACCAAACAATTCTACTTATTTTAAACCAGTCAAAATTTAACGTAGCTGAATTGGGCCTAAAATCTAATCCACAAAAAACTCCAGCATCTGAAGAGAAGAGAAACTGTCCCAAAATTAGTAATTGCTGTAAATCTTAATTGCTATACTGTAATTATCTTTTAAAATGTTGTTTCTGGCATGGCACCATGCAACTGGCTAGCATGCATCTAGGAACGTCCACAACATATTTTTAATAAATACCAGATAAAAAATCAGTTAGCTTGCATTAAGATTTTTGATGAGGCATGCAGCAATCACACATTGCAGTTAATACTTCATGCAAACTTTAGCATGACTTTATTCCTTCTCATGCTAAGAATTCACATGCTAAGAAAAAAAAAGGTGAGTTATTCATCCCTACTCAAGGAAATAAAAATCTTAGTTTTTTTCCTATCTAATTAATAAGGCAGGCTCTAAGTTTCAAGTCCACTCATACTTTATCAGAGAAAGTTACTTAATTGTATAGCTTATCATACACAACCATATTCATACCAAATAGTTTGGGTATCTTCATCAGCTAATAAAGGGGATTCAGTATCATTAGGATCTGTATGCTCAAGGCTTTTAAGTTTATTGCTATTCTGTGTGACATCTACTTTTTCATTATCAGATTTCTGATTTTCATAAGGTTGTTTGTGATCTTTCTGTGGCAATTTTACAAATGAATGAAGTGTTTTAGCTGTTCTGGTTATGGATGTTTGAGGTAATCCACTAACATCACAGACTAATTCAGTATTAAGTGTCAAAAATGGCATGGAAAAATGGCCTGAAGATGATATGCCTATTTTATCATTATTTACATTACTGAGAGAAAATGTTTTAGTAATAAATTTGGTCTTTGTTCTGGAATTGCTAAGCCTTTCAGGTATATTCAAATGATCGGGTGTAGTAATATTAGCTAAGTCATTTTCGGGAAAAGTAACTGCATTATCAGGAGCATAATAAAAAATAGAAGATTGTTGTTGAGGATTGTACTCACTCGAAGATGATATAATACTTTGTTCAGCTGTAGTTGGAGTTGGATCAACAAATATTGGCTGCCTAGTGTCCTTAGATAAAAAATCATGGATACTGGTCCTCCGAGTAGTTCCTTCTGCTGTTGAAATCACACTGCTTGCACGAGGTAAAGTAGCATAGGGATTGCAGTCTTTTGATTGTCGCTGTGACTGGACATTTTCTTTAACAGACCTGATCTTTCCCTTAGTGCCTGCATAAGTCTCTGAAAAGTTCAAATCTTTAGAATCTTCTGTTCTGTTTAAATTGAGCCTTGCAAGAGGTTCTTGCTTACCTAACTTTCCATCAAATAATTCTGTTGTGTTTCTCACACTCTGCGATCTGACAATACCACTACTGCCTGATGTCTGTTTGCTTAGTTTTTCTCTTCCTGTTAATTCAGCATTTTCCGAAAAAAATTTCATTACTTCATCCAAAAGATTATCTTTGCTTGAAGACTTTAGCTGCAAAAAAATAGATAGAAAAAGAGAATGAATATAAAAAACACATAGTATCCCCCATCAAATTAATATAGATCCAGACTGAACACATCTGCCTAGCCCCCATCTCTCCCCTTTTGGAAACCCTGCATTTCACCGAACAACCACATTGCTTAGGTCCCAATTAGCTACCTGTACCTGAAAACCTAATTCCAGAAGAACTATGGCATATTATAAAAAATGTTTTCTCTAATGCTAAATTACAAAGTATTGAAAAAATTATTGAGCTTTTACTTTAAGAAACCTGAAAACATAGCATAAAACATTAATTCTAAATTGCCAGTTTATTTATACTCCAAAATGAAAACATCACAATTTACTGAGATATATACTGACAGCTGCAAGAACAAATTTGAGACAACAATGAAAAAAAGGATCCTAGTAAATTATGTCAAATTAGGAGACAAAACTGAAGAATATGTAGTAATGGCAAAATTAACATTTTATATTCATAATAGATGTCTAACCAGATTTAAGTAATTGTAAAGTATGTTACTGTACTTTTTTGCAGAATCAATCCACAAGCTTAAAAATAAAGAATTGATTATCTATTTAATTATACAGCCAAAATAATAATTGTGCATCACTGGAAATCTTTATAGAATATAAAAACTGAATTGTGAATAAGTAAAGCCTCTTCAATTGCCTTATTGAAAAAACACACACAGAGAAAGTAATGAGATTTCAGAAGCAGGTATACTCAGAGAGTATTTTCTCTATTTTTTAAAATATATCTTAGAATTATGTTAATGCAGTTAACTTATATTGTAAAAGGAAAAACAAGCAAGAGACTACTTCTCCTTAATAAAGAGAGAGAAAAATGAATGAACTAATGAATAATAGTCTATGATTGGAAAACACTAGACTGGTGATGAATCACTGAGTAAAATGCCATGCAAGGTTGGTGTTTGGATGCAAGATATGCCTTGAGGGGGCATTAAGCTACTTTAAGTCTATATGCCAGCTGATCATATTTGATGAGGTAGATGCCATAAGGTCCAAAGAAATTGAATACTAGTGAGAAGTTATAAAAAAACCTGAAAACTAAAGAGAAGCTAGAGAAATTATAGTAACTGGGAAATTTCCCAAAAGTAATGGGTTTCAATCCAGTTTCAATCTCATAATTTTGTGATGGAAATGGTACAGGGTGCTAATCTGGCCATTCTCTTTGAGCAGCAAGGTGGTTTGGAGAATAAGATTTCAGGGAAGATCTATCAGGAACTTTTGTCTCCAGAATTGAAGCCTAAAGCTGATGGGTTGAATGGAGGCATTGAACTTGAGGGGTTGAATGGACAAAGGGAACTTGCTGAAGAAGAAGTGAAAGGGTTTCAGACAAATTCTAGGACATGAGAGGAGTTTGAGAGGAAGTTTAAAATCCTATGATACCTTCTACTTTAACAACTCATTTCTAAAAAGCAGGACATGCCCCAATGAATGATTATGGCAAATCTATTTTACTTAGGCAATAATGTAACAAAGTTGCTGAAAACATTATTTAGGGCTCGGGAATAACTATTCTGTTGTAGAAAATCTGAGGTTAATTTTGTGTAGCCTTATTCAGGTTTACCATGCATAATGGCATTATCTTCTTTTTATAGCTATGACCATTAATAGAATGTATTTTTTTGAACTAAATATCTCAGCTATTACTTTACTACTCAGTTATCTTCAAATTCTTAATAAATGATGAATGCTGTCTCTCAAATTTAAAATTAGTTGTTTTTCTTTACCTGGATTTCAAATCACATTGTCATGATCTACTTGAACTCATATTATGTTTACGGGCTTAAGTTATGTCTCTTAAAATTAAGTACTTTTTAACATACCTCAGCTGAAGTAACTTTATTGCTTTCTTCCAGAAATTGCTGCAGAGTAACCATTTCACTTCCAGGGGATTCAGTTTTAATTCTCCGTATTCCTTGTTTATCTATTTTTTCTGACATTGTATGATGAAGCAGGAGACTAGACTTAGTGTGACTTTTCAAATATTGTATGGGGCTGCTGCTACTGCTGGACCATGCTTCATGCTCATGAAGTAGGCTAAATTCTCCACTACTGTGGCTTTGAGGCCTGCTTTGGTTGTTACTTGCACCTGCTTTAGAGTAAACAGCACTGATATTTTTCTTAGGTAAAATAAATTACAAACATTTTAACAAGTACATTTGAAACAAAGTACAATATATTGCTAGATGTTTTAAAAGGACTGAAACATCAATTGCTGTACAGTAACATGCTTAAACACCTATTAAAATTTGTACAATAAAATGTATTTTCTTAATTTTACCCATTATCGGTCTTCATTATGACATCTAATATTTAATTTTAAAAGTTTCAACTTCAACTCTTTTAAAAGTATCAGTTTCCAATTTTCTATACTTATATACACACACACATCCAACACACAAACCTTTTCAGCAACCCAGATCACAGGGTCATAGTAATAAATATTACCATATGCTATATTTTATGTTATAAAAGTAAAAAGAAAACAGAAGCATGGAAAAATAGTTTCAAGTTAATCAAGAAATATTTTGCTGAAAAGATTTATGTAAAAATACATTGCTCTTTATATAAAGTGTCAATTCCTATGAATATGACTTGAAGAAGAAACATCACACTGTGCACAAAATAACTGAAGAAATGCCAATTTCTCATTTTGGCATTTCTTCAGTCCAAAGCAGTTGAAACTATTCTCTGCAATATTTTGAATAACATTTTAAAAAAGCAATATATACTTTTAGAACACAAGCATACTTAACTGACATAGTATTTATGGAGGGAATAATTTATATTGGAAAAACACAAATGCTCAAAAAGATGCAAAATCCAGTAAAGCTAATGAAAAGAATTCATTGAGGCAGTGATGTTTGTAATTGATCTGCTTTAAACACAGATTATTATTATTTTTTTACAAAAAGCAAGCTAAATAGATAGCCTAGTAGTGTGCTTCTGGAGCTTTGAATAGGAGACTTTTTTCCTTTGCCTTTTTGTTACTCTTATTTGTATTGATTTCACTCTAGATATGTCTAAACATTTTTATACTCTCCTAATTTTTTTTCTCTTATGAGATATCTTTCCTTTCTTTTTTAATTTTCTCTATCCCCTTATATCTACATTTTTTCTTTGCTTCACTCCTATGAGTTCTCATTTTTCCTTTTTTTTGTTCTCATGTTATCTTTCTTATTTGCATAAATTCCACTATAGAAATATCTAAATATTTTTATGCTCTCCTTTTCTGAATCCAAATATGCTTTTCCAAAAGGCAACTGGATTTTCTTGGTTTTTTTCCTTGAAAACATTTTGCTTCTCATCCAAGAAGCTTCTTCAGTTCTGACAATTAGAACTAAAAAAGTTTCTTGGATGAGAAGTGAAACATTTTCAAAGGAAAAAACCAAGGAAGTTCAATTGCCTTTTGGAAAAGCATCTTTGGGACAACCATGACCTGGATTTGAGAATCTGCATAGACATTCCTTTTCTAAACCTTTATTCTCCTAATGAGATATATTTCCTTTCCTTCTCATCATCTCTATCCACTTAAGTCTGCATTTTCCTTTGCTTCACTCCTATGAATTCTTTTCTTTGTTTGATCACTATTAATAGCAATACACATAGAAGTTCAATATTTTCAGCATTATTATGAATAATTATACTATATTACTAATGGATAACTGGGAAATTAAATGCCATCAGTGTAGCTATACCTGTAATTTCTGGACTGCATATTTTATTTTCTACCCCTGACATTTAGGGGGGGGGGGAAGTATCAAGAGTATTTTAAAAACTTTCCCCGTTAGTGATATGTTCAGTATATCATGATGTATTTGAATTCTACTTATATAAAGGGAAGTAGAGCAGTAAATAGAGACTACAGAAATGCAAGTATTTATTATATTTGTTTGCCATATACTTCTAGCACAGTAATCTATTTTAAAACTTTATTTTAAAAATAACCAAATGGTTTAAATCATCATAGTAAAAATTCCTTCATGCTATGAATATCACCCATTCTTCTCTGTAATATAAAGAATGAAGCACAGGTTCATTTCTTTAGAAGCATACCTTTGACATCATGGAGTGATGCATTATTATTGCTATTGCTAGTCGATGTTCTGCCACTGTCAAGACTGGCTGGTCTGGAAGCTAAATGTAAAAGAATCAGTAGATAGCATAAAACATCTATCAAATCAGAATATACTGTACATGAGATATTTCATTCACAGAAATGAATAAATTATCTCACAAATAGTTTGGCCCTGTCACTAAAAGTTAGAACTAGTAGTCTGAATTGCATACAAGAATACTGGTAACAACTGCTTTCTCAAAGAGCAGAGGTATCAACATATATCTGCAACTTTGACAGGTTACTGCATTCTGGATGAGTAATGTTTCCAAGTAGTTACCAAGGACAACTTCATGTAGACTGCACTGGAGCAATTCAAGCATAAGGTGGTTAATGTATAAGTGACTGTAAGCAAGGCCTCCCAATCCAGGAGTCGGTGGAACTGACACACAAAATGGATATGTGCATCTCTCAATCACATGTCTAGAAGGACCTCCAAATCGTGCACCAGGTCAATGCAATTTCATTTAGAATAAAATAAAATGAAAAAACCCTGGATTTAGGGCATTTTACAATCCATAGCCACTTTGTCTTATAAGGTTAAATTGAAGCCTATTTTCCCTCATTTGGACTCCTCCATCCTCCAACACCAAAACATAATTTCAACAGAATCCCTTGTAGGGGCCAGGATTGAGATATATAATTATAATTGAGTAGCATCAACATATTGACGGCATCTAATCCTGTGGCAATAGATAACTTCACCTAGTAGTCTCACGTAGAAATTAAACAGCAGCGGTGAGAGAAATGTTGGAGATGTACAGGCAAGAAATGAGAATCTATAACTAACAATCCAGAGGACCAAATGCTTAAGGACAGAAATCAGTGGATGCAAAATAAACAAAACTTATTACATTAGCACTGTGAGACAATGTTGTTAATTTTAACACTGAAGTAATCACTTTAGTATTTACAATACTCGTTACGAAGTTTGTATATGAGGTTGCACTTCAGAAATTCATATAAAAAAGCAATGCACAAGGTTCGTATGTCAAAAATGTTAAGTATTTATATCCATTGTCTGGGAATACAACACGATCTTGATTAATCATCTCCTTGCAAAGGCCTCCTCCAATTTTTATCAAATTGGTGGCAGATGTGTGTTGATATTAAAATCTCCAAAATTGCACAAACACTAAAAAAAGTGCATTAAATTTACCATTTACTGTAGAAATATGAATATCCCTAAAACAGAAAAAGATGTTTATAGGCAACTTTTAAAAAATGCCCTACAGAAATGGTCCCCAACCTTTCCAACTTTCCAAACCGGCAGGTGAGGGGAGAGAGGATAGTTTTGCGTGAGCAGTCGGTGAGCATGTATATACAGCTCCATTTGCATGAGCAGCGGCATACAAGCCCATCACTACACAACTGGAGCTGCATGCATATATACACCACTTCCACTGTCCAGTTCCAAATGGGCCACAGCCCAGTACTGTGCTGAAGTCTGGGGGTTGGAGACCCCTGCTTTAGAGCAGTAAAAAGATATAAAAAGAGCAGCAAAAACAAGAAAAATAGAATGCGTGTTTTGAATTGGAAAAAAAAGGTAAAAACAGCATGTAAAACATGCAGAAAATTATTTTGTATCAGGCATTTACAATAGATTCCACATGGATATGACCTATGCAGAAATGCCACCAATAGAAGAAAAACACTCCTACATTTAACATCATGTACTCTTAAACAATATAAATGTAGAGACAGTATTAATATATTCAGAATAATGCATTGTTTTGAGTTAAATCAATTTTCAATGATCAATTAAATTTTATAGCTGTATCTTCTATTTGGTACTCTTTGGTTATATCTAAATTGAAATTTGATTAAGAAAATAAATTAACGTATAAGTGAACATATTTTGAGAAACAGATTGCCGAAGTAATTCTCAACACTGAACGCTGACATTTAGAACTGAAGGAGAACTGAAAAAAATGAACCTTGCACTCAACAAGGTTTTACTTAAAACAAGTGCATTAGGGAAGTGGGGAAGAATTCTATTAGATTAAATGGAAAAAAATATGAGATGAGATGAGATGCAAAGTTGAAAGAAGAAAGAAAAACAGCCAAAAATGACAAATGCTCATTTGCAAAACTGTTTTTGGTTAAACTTCATTAATGTTCTCATAACCAACACTCATTTAAAGTACAAATCTTACCTTGAATTCTTGAACCTGTACTAGAATCGTCACTAATTCCTTGTGGACTTACATCTTCAAAAGATGTTGTATCTAGGTAGAAAACAAAAATCAAAACCTGAATATTAGTTTATCATCTAGAAAATACTATGAAGTTTTTGCTCCAATAAATCCATGTTCTCACAAATAATATGTCAGAAATATAAACGTTTTCCCCACTACATAAATCTGTATTAGAAATATTTGCTGAAAAATCATATGAAATATTAAGCATGAATAGATTCCAATACCACTAGTGTTGCTAACACAGCCACACCACACCGAAAAGTTTCTACCTATACCTTTATTATTAAGCAACTGCTTGGATCTCAAGCCTGCAGCAGAGTTGACAGTTGTAAAGTTGATGGATGTAGTAGAGAAGGCCATAGATCCCAATTCTTTTCTCCTTTTACCCGTGGATATATCATCAGGACCTTCCAGATGCTCAGAACTACCTATCCATTGTCCTCCTGCTAAGACCATGGACTGCATCAGGTCATTCATTGCTGGGATGCAAATGAAAGCAAATGAATCAGCATGATTCAATGATTTTTTTTTGCATTGTAAAATGCTTCACATTTATCTCTAATTATCATACTGAAAGGTACATTCCATGTTCATATATGTTACAACATGCATTTGGCTGAATGAATGAAAAATGTTAAAAAGCAAGGCTTTCTTGTGCAGATGATTGTAAATGTTTTTAGCTGCCATGCTTGTGCTGGAATGCTACATAAATATACATAGGAGCTCTGATGTTGTAATGATAAATGTAATGAACAGGGTAAGATGAGCACAAGTGCTTATATAAAGTCAGTGCTGGCAATGATAAGGGGCCCTTTATTGTGCAGGCTTCTATATGGATAGATAATTGTGCATAACACTAGAGAGAAGGTTCTAAATCAAATGTGCTCTATAACAGCTATCTACATATTGAATCCTTAACTTAAAAATAAAATAATACACTGGCAAAAACTTGCCATCCTGTTTCCCACTTTTAGAAACTAGTAAAAGATAAACAAGCTACTATTTATGTTTAGACAGGTTTTAGTTTAAAAATACCCCAAAGAAAATATGGCTTTATAAGACTTATAACAATTTTTAAAAATGACATTCACTTTGCAAATGTGTGCCTGCTACCTAGTTACCCATATGCATTTAATGCACATATGCTCAAATGCACATAGAGGTGTTCCTTGCTTAACCACTCATTCAGTGAACTTTCAAAGTTTCAATGGTGCTGAATAAATGGTACTTATGATCAGTCCTCAAAGTTCCAGCCATCACACTAACTTCTGGGCATCTAGCAATTGAGGTCATGTGATTGTCATTTGCTATCCCTCATTGCCAGGTTCCAACAAGCAAAGGAAAGCTGGCAGGAAGTCGCAAATGGCCATCATGTGACATTCACTTAATCTGGGCTTGCTTAACAAAAATAATCAGAAGTACAGGAACTGCATCATTAAGTGGCATGGTCATAGCAGTAGACTTATATACCGCTTCATAGGCCTTTCAGGCCTCTCTAAGCGGTTTACAGAGAGTCAGCATATTGCCCCCAACAATCCGGGTCCTCATTTTACCCACCTCGGAAGGATGGAAGGCTGAGTCAACCCTGAGCCGGTGAGATTTGAACCGCTGACCTGCTGATCTAGCAGTAGCCTGCAGTGCTGCATTTAACCACTGCGCCACCTTGGCTCTTATGTGACATCATGTGACATTGTGCTTTATGGCCATATTACTTAATGATGGAAATTCCAGTCTCAATTATCATAGCTAATGGGGAACTACCTGTAATTTCCATAACGTGAGCATATAAATGTATCTTCAATTTTGTGTTATTTATAGAGTCCTATAATTATGTACATTTGGTGTCAGTGTTTAGAAACATTGCTTCAGCTCCTTGTATAAAGCAGGACTTGCAGAATAGAAAAAAACAGTGCAGTCCAGGAAAGGGTTAGGAAAAGTTAGTAATAGATGCCAGTGTAGCCATTTAAAAAGAAGCTGAACTTTCATAAAGTCTTACACATGGAGCGACGGTAGAAGGCCTTCATTTTGTCTTTTTCCTTCGGTCTGTTCCTCAAAAAGGGCAGTCTTTTCAGTGCAACCACTTTTATGTCATAGCATAAGGAAAAACAGAAACGGTAAATGAAAGATAAGGGGAGAAGAACAGATGTTAAATGTTGAAACTAAGGACAGAAATGAATGTTTGAGTTTCCACTAGGTGCAATTTACTATCAGCTATTAATTTCATGTTGCTGAATGACAATGAAATATGAAACCTTCATAGTGAAACTTTTAAAATATCCAGAAACCCTGGAAATCCTGTGTGAGGAACAAAAAGAATTTCCATTGTTCAGGATTATTAAATGTCTCAAAAACCAATCTAACAAAACCCAAACAAAACACTAATTTTGAGACGGAAAGAAAGTTAAAAATCACCATATAGGTTTTTTTGAGATTGAAAAACATTTTTAAATGCTAATTTGGTTTATTAAAGATCTTTGAGCTTTGTTCTTACTTGCTACTAAATTGTGGCTGCAGTTTTTTTTAATAATTTAACTGTTCATTTGAGCCTGTTTTATTTCAGCAAATTGTTGTGTATACCAGTTGCAAGGTTCACTTTTTAATATAATGTCAAGGTTCACACATTGCACTAAGCCATAATCTGCTCTGTTTTTGCCTTAATTAATGCATGGATCAGGGTCAGAGAATAAAAGATATTTTATTCTTAGACAGTAAATTGTTTGAAACTATTTGCTGTTGGCTTCATTCATTATGTTAAGTGTAACATGATTTCATTATGGCTTAGTGTGATATATGAATCAAGCTATTGTAGTTTATTTCCTTATTATTTATTTATTTATTTGTTTGCTTATTATTAAATAAATATGCTACTGATTCTCGTGACCCTGGGTGGTTCACCAGCAAAGGTAATTTCCCCCTCTATAAATCATGGTTAACAAACTTTGACATAGCATGTTGTATAAACTCAACAACTGCATCTGATAATAATGAACAAATGTGAATATATACTATATGATTTCCTGGCTTAGTCCCAATTTTCTTTGTGTTCTATCAAGTATCCATTCCACATGGACACAAGACAAGGACCAATAAAAATAGGAGGGGAAAAATCAGGGATTGGCCAAATGAGCCAAGATTACTATGTTCATCTGCAAAACAGCTTTAATATGTCCATCTTTTTCTATTAGTCTCAGTTAAAACAAGTTAAGCATGACCACCGTATACTATCCAATCAAGAAAGGAAGTGTAAAAAATTGTAAACAATCCAATAGACTGTCATCTTACATAATAACACTTGCATATTGGGGCAGGGTATGCTATCATTCAGAAAATTGATACCATAACAACAACAAAAATCCCAAGAAAAATATGACAGCAAAGTGATGTTAGAATCAAGCAGAAAGTATATTCAAAAACAATTTTAAATTCAGTGTTACAGAAGGATTTTACATGGATCTCTTATTCCAGATTTGAAATCCTATGCAAGAGGACTTGGTAACTAGAAAATAATTTTTTTCAGTATGGGTTTATTCCAGTCCAAACACAAAGCATATATGTAAATTATTAAGCTCAGAAAAATAATGGGAAAAATCAAAATGATGTTCAATAACATTATCTTCTAAGAAATTTTATATGATACCATAATCTTAGAAAATTTAATCTTTATTTATGACCTACTTTTTCTATTTTCATATGCACTGCATTTTTCAGATTTTGCTGGAGTAAAGAGTAGAAAAAATTGCCAGGAGTTAAGTACGAATGTTTCCGTTTACCAATTCCAACTCTAACTGTCTCTCTCTCTCTCATCTAAAGAAAACAAGGACTGAATACTTCTAGTTATTATTTCCATCTAGAATTCCATTCTAACACTTCAATTCTGAATATGTGTTTGTAGTGTGATTCACTGCAGACAAGATGGAATTTGTATTGATTCTAGGAACTGGAACTCACAATTCAGCTGCTATACAGCAATAAAAACTGATAATCTGTAATGGTGAAGCTGATAAGGAGCCTATCTCATCCATTCTACAAATGATATCAAGGAAGGAGAGGTAAAAAGTGAACAAAGTCACTCAAATCTGTATTATAAATATACTGTACCTCATAAGAGAGTACACTCAATCAAGCAGTACACAAAAATGCAGGTCAGAATGTAACTATAAATCACAAGCTAACTATTATAAACCTACTATAAGGAAAAGTATTATTTCAGTTTTGCTGAGATGCATATAGAGTGAAGAGAAGCTTCGGTATTTGTTATCTGAAACACCTAAAATGATACCAAATTGTCATTAATATAAAACTATAAAACCTAAGAACATTTTCTGTTCATTTAAAAACAAAACATTACTTAAAATGTTTGTATAGAAATATAAAAATTAAAAGGCAGAGGCGCTACATTTACAACTTTTAGCAGTAGGTAAAAACTTCAAGCTATTAGTCTTATAAAATATATATTGTATTTTTCTTACTTTATTAATGAAAAAAACTACTTTTGTGAATTAAATCAACAAAGAAATATTAAAAACTCATACATTCCAACAATGCAATATTTGAACTGTTTTGGTACAATTCAAATAGCTTGAGAATTCTGAACAATGGCCATCAAAGTGTAATGGTCATAGACTGGGTTATGAAAATAAAGAATACTTAAGCAATGTGTCTCATTCTCCAATTTTATACATCCCACTGAGTTTACTATTTAAAGGTCTTAACATTGGTAAGTCTGAATTTCCTTCCTTTGGGGTTTGTGTGCTAAACTGATCCCATTTGCTACCAATATAACTTAACTTCTAAGATCAATCAAAATCAGCCAGTTGCTACTGAGCATATTGTTGTTTTGATGGCAGAGCACAATTAAAAATCTACAAGCAAAATGAATGCCAATTGTTTGTTTCCCTAAATTTACATAATATGCACAGACTGTGACTATTCTTAACTTGAAAGGTAGAAAGGTGTAGTGGTTAACATATTGGACTAGAAATTGGGAGAGCCAAATTGTAGTGCACCCAAGGCCATGGAAACCTTTGGATCAGTTACTCTTTCTCAGTTCAACTACCTCTCAGGGTGACTGTATGGAAAAACAAGATATAGAACCATTATATACATTGCCATGAGCTCCTGAATGAAAGATGGTATATATGTGTAATAGGTATATACACATAATAGGTATATATAATTTATATAAATAAATCTCTCATCAATATGCAGCTGAGCTTTGCATATAATATACGTGAACCAAAACATTGTCTCTTCCATGCAATGTTGGGTGCAGGGCTGTACTTTATTAACTTCAGATGGCAGGTTGGTAATGGACATGCAGACAAATAGGATCAACTTTAACTATATAAAAGTTGTTCACAAGGAAGCATTTTGCAGGAAAATCACATGATAAAAATGTCATGAGTGAATGAAAAAACAATATTAAAAAAAAAGAATTCGGGTAAAGGAGGTATAAATTTCATTAGCCAACTCGTTAATTTCATTTTAAATAGTGAACCCCTGAAAAACATTTAGGAGTGTACTCTGCTGTAGAGGTTGCTTCTCTACTATCAACTACATAATAAGAATATTAAAATACTTTAAATCTAGTTTCTTCCCTCCAGTAAATTCTGAACTGGAAACATTACAGCAGATACTACTCGCTATTTAAATTTTAAAAAATTACTCACTGCTACTTTTTTTAGTTCCCACTGTCTGGCCATCTTCAAGTGAATTTGAGCCCACAGAGGAACTATCTTGACTATCTTGATGTGGCAACTGAAGAAATCCTTCACTAGATTCTGAGCGGGTTGGTGTCAGAGTCAGAGATTTGAGGCGTTCTCGGTTGACATCTTTCTTTGATTTTATCAATTTCCTCATTTTCAGAGTAATCCAGTTGCCTCTTCTTTTGAAAAAGAAAAAGAATATTAAAGGTTTATACAATCTAAACAGAAACCAGTCAACTGAAACTGAAATGCTCTTCATCTGATGAAATTCTGAAGTTGGGACATGAACATAGGCCTTAAGTCTGTGATGGAGAACCTGTGGCACACGTGGCACGCAGAGCCCTCTCTGTGGGCACCTGTACTGTCGCCCCAGCTCAGAGGCATTTCTTTTGTGAGCTTGTTTCCCTGCAAATGACGAAACAGAAGCTCACAAAAGAAAAAGATGTCACCTCCGGCAGAGGTGCTGTTGTTGGGATATCCTGCCTCCCGCTGGCCAGCTGGTCTTTGGGTCTCTGCTGCACATTTGCAGCATGTTTGTTCATGTGCATGCATGCTCGCCTATGTGCATGCATGCTCGCCTATGTGCATGCATGCACATGTGCCTTGCAGTTTGGGCATGCACGCACAGTTTGGGCACTCAGTGCCTAAAGGTTTCGCCATCACTGCCTTAAGTAGTGTGCTATGGTTTTGGAAAGCCAATTAACACTGACTGACCTATTTAATGATATTGGATGTTAATGATATTGGATGTTCCTGAGCAGTAACTTCCTTTTTTTTTAAAGTTAGGAATGTATTTAAGCCAAATGATGTCTCCAAATTCAGAAAAATCCTAACTTTGACAACATTAACCTCTTCCAAGGACTATTCTTGAAGAGAAATTTCAAGATATTCCACTTGAACAAAGGCTTTGCCTTCATGGTGAGGAAGCTACAGAAGTATTAAACCATGTTTTGTTATATTGCCTTTATGACAAAGTTTATTGTTACAGATAGTAACTACGCATATTTTTAACTACTTTAATAATTGTTCAATCAATATGATTTTATTTCTGATTCTGAATGAGACATTTTATAATTTTATATTGTACTTGACATCATTGTACTTTAACCACATCATTGTAACTATTTTTATTATGATTTTTATTTGCTGTCTCACAGTTTATGATCTTTTTTGAATTGATAAATAACCAAAATAAATTGATTTACTGACTGATGAAGAAGAATGCTAAATTTAGAATTCATTAACCTTCAAAAATAAAATACAACTTAAACAATTCTCAACAGAATGAAAATGATGCCCATTAACTTAGTTGTCACATTACCTTCTAGGGGGAGATGGTTCATAGAATTTATACTGATCCATAATTTTTTCTTCTAATTTTTCTTTTTGTCTTCTTAATTCATTCAACTTGTCACTATAAAAGAATACATTTCAGAAGGATGTATTTCTACAAAATTGCTTTTTCTTTTAATTTTGTATCTAAATATCTTAGTACTTTTTCATTACAGGTCTCACTTTATAAATACATGTGAAATTGTTTTTTACACAGTAGTTGATCCAGATTACTTCCACGTAGATTTTGCATTATAGAAATGTATTTCTGCAAAAGGGAATTGTAGTCAGGGGCCTTTATATTGTCTTTTATGTTTTTACTGTAAATCATCCAGAATCACTTATTGAGATGGGTGGGGTAGAACTGTGATAGACAGATAGGCAGATAATAGCTATAGCAATAGCACTAGCAGTTAGACTTATATACCGCTTCATAGGGCTTTCAGCCCTCTCTAAGCGGTTTACAGAGGCAGCATATTGCCCCCACAGTCTGGGTCCTCATTTCACCCATCTCAGAAGGATGGAAGGCTGAGTCAACCTTGAGCCGGTGAGATTTGAACCGCTGAACTGCAGATAGCAGTCAGCTGAAGTGGCCTGCAGTACTGCACCCTAACCACTGCGCCACCTCGGTGATTTCTAGCACCAGGCTAGAAATAAAAAAACTGTGAAATCTAGTCCAACTTCAGACATGAAAGAGTGACTTTTGGCCAGTCATTCTCTCACAGTCCAACTTACTTCACAGGGTTGTTGTTGTTGTTGTGTGGAAAATAGGAAAAGAATATATATTAGGTTTGTCACTTTGAGTTATTTATAAAAATAATAAAGACAGGATTTAAAAAAATCTAAATCTAAAAATAATGAATCCACAATATGTGCTGTGAAAATATCCCCAGTATAGAACATGGATTCCCCTTTGCAACTGTGTGTATGAGAGTTTATGTCTGTTTTAACAAAGCAGTAACTCAGCCCCCTGAAATTAAATCACTTTTTGAAATGTAATTTTTAAAACATATATTGTTCAAAAATTAATATTACCATGTTTTACATTGATTATTCCCCTTTGAAAAAAATATTGCAAATTGAGATTACTCTTTTTCAAAGTAAATATATATATGTATCTCATAATTCCTACTTTTACCCCATGGTTCTTGTTTTAGTTTGTGTATTTCTCTCGTCGATATCAAAAGGCGTATCTTAGTTTGACTAAGATGACACCTTCAAGTACAATTCCTTTTGCAGAAAAACTGGATCTCCAGTCATGGATGATAGATGAAATCATGTTAATAATGAACGGGGTTGGCATGAAAATTCTCTCCAATCCAGAAGTATTTTATTATTACTGGAATACAGTAGTCATTAAGTATTCACAGCAAGATTCAGATTACATTTTAATGGTATATGCATACATTAAATATAATATATGTACCTGCAAGACCGCCTACTGCCACATACCTCCCAACAGCCGGTGAGATCCCACAGGGTGGGCCTCCTTCAGATGCCATCAGCCAGACAATGTCGGCTGGCGGCTCCTCGGAGGAGAGCCTTCTCTGTGGTTGCTCCGACCCTTTGGAATGAGCTACCCCTAGAGATCCAGACCTTGCCCACTCTCATGGCTTTCCGAAAAGCTGTTAAAACCTGGCTATCCTGGCAGGCTTGGGGCTGTTGACCTCATTGTTGAGGTCCAGCCCCAATCAGATTGGGTGCATGTGTGATGTTTTTAACTTGTATTCTTAATTTTTTTATTAATTTCTCTTCTTTTCGCTTTGTAAGCCGCCCGGAGTCCTTCGGGATTGGGCGGCCTATAAATTTATTAAATAAAAAAATAAAAAAAATAAAAAAATACATAAATAAATAAATGTATTTTTTTTAAATAGTTATTTTATATCTTTTATGTCTTTAGTCAATTCAATTCAAAAGATGTATTTTAAAGAATCTTATTATTCATTATAATAATAAAAACATCAGGGGAAGAAACAGGTTGCTTACAACTTGTCATAAGAAATCTGTCAATTTCTTGAATTGCCTACACAGAATCTGAGTGAGACTCATTCAAATTAATTCAACACTGAATATGCTTTCATAGTAAACATGTGACTAAAATCTGATTGGGTGTTAGTTAGACATTTTTCATTAGTTCTTAACAAAATGTCCCAATAACATTTTCATTATTTTTATTTGACAGTTCAACAGCAATTATGATTTTGTAGCTGGCTTTCCTGTATTGATACCCACATATATTGCCTTTGCTCAACATGGAAGAGATCTTTGCTTTCCATATTCTGTTCCAAAAGTGTTCTGTTTTGTAGCATTAAAGTCTGTATTTGGTCCAGTAGATGTCTGTTTTCTTCTTCCAAGTTCCCCTTTAATTGGCTAAGCAACTGTTAAAATGTCCAAACACAACATTTAATGCCAATATTGAGCCAATTTTATTTATATAGTGCAGTTATATAAGACAACTAATGAAATAAGAAAAGCTTGCCCTAGAAAATACATGATCTCCATTTACTTTTCTTTTAACCAAAAACACTCTACAAGTTCTGTTATCTTTTATCATTTTTTTGGCTATCAGTGAATATATCTAAAATTATAGCCAGTGGGGATGGTATATGGCAAATTTCTTTTTGGAAAATTTCAGGGCATCGTTACATTCAGAATGAAACAATGATTATTTGTCATGAAGATTTCTTATTGTTAGGGATAACAGAAGAATCCAACAATGCTAACACATTCTGTTGTCCTAGAAAGAATAGATTGTAAATTGAATAAATTGACAAACTAGATCTTCATTTATATTTAATTACATCCACAGAGTGATCAACAAAGATCTGTTTAATAAAGGACCAAGGAAAACTGGGAAAAGGTTGTTTTTCTCCTTTTTATCCTCTCCTATTTCTGTTATTTCCTCTTTAGGGCAGACATAATTCTTTTCATCTCCTTCCCTAAGGGATTTATTTCACATCTGTTCAAATGGAGCCTATTCTATATAGATCTGGCATTTCCCAAACATTCTCCAATACCTAATAAAGAGGAAATCCTCCTTCTGAAGCAACATCTCATCTGTACATTGAGCATTCCAATTCTACCTGTCTAATTGGTCCTGTGCATGGAAGAGGTAGCATTTCGGGAGAAAGCTACTCTGGTGGTTCTGGCTTTCATCTTAACCATCTGAATTTAGTTACCAGGACCTCCCAACTATATTATAAGAATGCCATTAGTGCCCACAATAACTGCCTCCTCTCCAGCAAATCTAGCAGTCTATTAGACAGTGCATAATACCTGCAACCTTCATACAGGCAGACAAATCACTATGCAGTCAGCAGCAGATACCAAGTATCACCACAAGACACATAGTCATCTAAATTCCTAATGATCAAATCATCTGCCACCAGAAGCCACATGACCCTGGGAGAATTTTCAATGAAAGAGGAAACCTGTTTGGACTTTGTGTTTCTTCTAAGAGAGAGCTTCCCTCTTTCTTAGACTGATGTCCTCCTTCCACAGGACCCTTGTTCTCTGAAACAGCCAAGGAGCTGTCACCCTGTGAATGAGATTGCTATTACATCTCCGAGCCCTTCACCTGTATATCTTCCTCTCCCTATATTTTTGTAGAACTATATTTCCCTCAAGGGAATTGTTTCCTGAGCACCAAGAGCTGCTGGCACCAAACAGCCACCCATGATTTCTTCCAGTAATCCCTGTTTAACACTCTCCACTTCTCCTCTGTTCTTGTTTCAACAGTTGTGGATTCAAACTTTTATTTTTTTAGCCTTTATTTTAATTATTTACTGAGTGCTTCTTCACACATCATTAACAATCTCCTGCTAGACAGATGTTCTTGTCAGAGAGAGGAGTGGTGTAATTATATTCTCCCTCTTGCAACTGAGATGGAAGAAGAATCAGAGAATACATGTTCTTTGTTTCTATTAAACATTGCTTGTTTTCTGGCTATAGCGATCATGAAATCTGTTTTATGCCCTTAAACACAGGAAGAAAGGCAGAAAGCTGAAGAGAAAGACAAAAGATGGAAAAGAGGGAGAAAGGGCAAGAGACCACTACACTGAGTTAAAGTTTTAATATCAAATATCTGCAACTTTCCTGGGATGAATGAATTAAATCTATCATTAGAGGCATTCTCAAACTTAGGAATCTTAACTCTTTATGTAAAGCATAAATTCAATATTTGATTCAATAAGGGAAAATGTATTAAAGCTCTTTATAGTTTTAATATCTTGTAGCAAAAAATACACACGATAAGTATTTTTTTTTAAAAAAAGTTTTAAAAAATTATAAGGGCATCTTGAGGTAGATTCTGGGACTAGAAGTCTCTTTTACAAATAAGTCCTATCTTCTTTTTTAAAAAAAATAAGTCCTATCTTTGATGCTGGGGTTTGGTGGGGTGAATGGGCAAGTTTTGCTATTCCATCCAGACAGACCACCAGCACATTCTAATCTAACTTGCTCCCAAGCCTTCAGAGCAAAGATCAGATAAGATATTAAAAATCAGCCATCGAAAATATTCTTTTATCTACAGAATCAAAGTCTAAATTCAGTCCCTAATGAAGTTTCAAACTATGTCCTCCCATAAATGTCCTCATAAAATCCTAAAACAGAATAAATTAAAGCCAAGAAACATAGAGACCATATTTTAAAATGTTAAATTATGAATGTTGTAATTCTAATTTACTCACAAATCCATATAAATATACCATATATTTAATTTCACTATAATAAAGTATTATAAGGATAAAATAAACTTCTTACCTCACACTGATTATTTAATTTTGTGTGAATAATATCCAGTTGTTGATATTGTTCTTTAAGTTTAGAAAATTCAGCCTCCAGTCGTGTTTGCTCTAATTTGGAACTGTTGAGTAAAGTTTTTAAATTCTTGTGATCAACCTGAAGAACTTCATTCTCTTTCAAAAGTTGTATATATGTATGATTTAATCTGTAATTAACAATGGTAAAAATGAAATAATATTACAATAAAATTTACTTTCACAAAGAGTCTGTAAACATTGCTGTTTATATATATTTTAAATTTATTATTTTTATAAGCAATTCAAAGCAGCAAGTATACCTAATATTACTTCCCCCTATTTTCCCCATAAAACAACCCTATGAGGTTTGCATCAGAGGTGGTATTCAGCGGGCTCTGACCAGTTCTGGAGAATCGGTAGCAGAAATTTTGAATAGTTTGGGGAACCTCTGACTGGCCCTGCCCCCATCTATTCTCTGCCTCCTGAGTCCCAGTTGATTGGGAGGGATGGGGATTTTGCAGTATCCTTCCCCTAGAGTGGGGAGGGAATGGAGATTTTACAGTATCCTTTCCCTGGAGTGGGAAGGGAATGGAGATTTTACAGTATCCTTCCCCTGCCATGCCCATCAAGCAACACCATGCCCTCCAAGCCACGCCCATAGAACTGGTAGTAATTTTTTTTGAATCCTATCACTGGAATACATGTAGTATTGCTCTCAACAACAGAAAGAAAGCATGATTACTAATGCTATAATCTTTTTCTATATATACAATATTTTCCTCATATCTAAGATGAATTTTTATGAATATATATTATAGATGGATTGCAATGTTTTTGAAATAACTCAGGTTTTAACAATGCTTTTGCACTTTGCTAAGTAAAATCCAATACTGCACTAATGGAAATGTCCTGTTTTTTCTCCTCTCCCATTCCCCTTTATTCCTCAAAATCTTCTTCACTGATTTTAAAAATTTCAAAACAGTTTTTGACATACCGTATATACTCGAGTATAAGCCGAGTTTTTCAGCCCACTTTTTGGGCTGAAAAAAGCCGCCTCGGCTTATACTCGAGTCTACAACTGGATCCGGCAGTGCTGTTGCCTGTTGGAGGAGGAGGAGGCGAACCAGCCTGCCACTGCCGGCCACCGCCAGCCCCGCCGCTCTTCCCGCCCCCTTCCAAGCCCCACAGTCCAGCGGACGCAGCAGAAGCAGCCCCGGGGCTCCGCTGCCGCTCCCTGCATTTTCTGGACGGGGTCTCGCAGGAAGGAATCCCCTTTCCAAGGGATCCCCGTCCAGAAAATGCGGGGAGCGGCAGCGGAGCCCTGGGGCTGCTTCTGCTCCGTCCGCTCCTCTCTGCTCTCCTGTCGCCAGCTGGTGGGGCTGACCCTGATCCATAAACACTGCCGAATTCAGCCTCAGATCTTTGTCGGGACCTCTTTCTGGTCCGCCTCTGAAGTCCATATTCTCCATAGTCTCTCGAACTGCTCCCCCCCACCTCCAGTTTCTTCCTAGTTTGATCCCACGCGCCGCTGACCTAGGAACCACATACCTCCCAGCAGTTTTTTCAGGCTGCTCCCAGATGGGAAGGGAGGGGGATTGTAAACCCCTTCCACACCCTGGCTCCTCCTCTTCCAGAGTTCAGGCTCTCTTTCTTTCTTTCTTTGAAAGAGAAGCCCAAATTAGCCAAAGGGGGGAAAGCGAGCGAGCGAGCGAAGCAGTGGGAGGGGGAAAGGTCCCTGTGAAGCCCTGCGGCCAAGGAGCGCTGCCTGCTTTTTAAGAAAACCTGGAAGGGGAAGAGGGCGGGTTTTTTCCCCCTCCCTTTTTCTTTTCGTTCCCGTGGCTCAGCCTCTCCTTTCCTTGGGGCCGTCACGTTTACTGTTTGCAGTTCCTTTCTTCGTATAAAAACCCCTCTGGCTCCAACGGGACCTCTTCCAAGAATACCAGGCGCAAAACTGCGCTCAGTTTCTGAAAGGTGGCCACGATCCCCAGTGGAAAGGCGTTATTCCCCTCAGTTGTGAGGGCAATGCTGCTCGCGACTTTCCCCTAAATGTTGGAGAAAACTTTTCGCCGCTGTCCTCCTCGGCTCATTTGGGAAGGACGATTGTAACAGGTCGAGATTTCCTTTCAAAACAAAACAAAACCAACCCCTCCCCCGGTCCCAATGTTTCAAACAACCCCCTTTCCTGCTGGGAAGAGCCCAGCCAACCCCCCGTCCCTTCCCATTCGAAAGGGAAGCTCGTATCACCTTCTAGAGAAAGTGGCAAATGCCCTCCGTGACTTCCTTGGTTTCTCTCCGGGCTCTGCTCTTCGGCATTGCCCTTGGGGAAAACTGCCGCGGTTTGTTTCCGTGAATATATTAACAGGCGCGCGGAAAGCAACTAAGCCAAGGAGCGTACATAGTCCAGCCAAGCGAGTCTAGTTTCCTGGGGTCCCTTGCTCGCTCGCTTTCCCCCCTTTGGCTAATTTGGGCTTCTCTTTCAAAGAAAGAAAAAAAGAAAGAAAGAAAGAGAGCCTGAACTCTGGAAGAGGAGGAGCCAGGGTGTAGAAGGGGTTTACAATCCCCCTCCCTTCCCATCTGGGAGCAGCCTGAAAAACTGCTGGGCGTCCCCTCCGCCAGTCCCTGCCAGCCCAGCCAGGCTGCGATCGGCGGCTGTCCCTGCTACAATCCACGCCGCCTGCCGCATCAGCAGAATCTACCGTAATTCAAGAAATCTTAATCTTGACAGCATTGTTGGGATCTGCGGTGAAGAAATTACTTTAATCAGTGAGGTAAAGTCCTTTCTTCCCCCCCCCCCCCGCAGCTCTGATGCAGGCGTAAGAAAAGTCCTCTCTTTCCCCCTCATCAGAGCTCGGGCGAGCGAAAGAAAGAACTTTACCTCACTGATTAAAGTAATTTCTTCACCGCAGATCCCAACAACGCTGTCAAAATTAAGATCTCTTGAATTACCTACGGTAGATTCCGCTGATGCGGCAGGCGGCGTGGATTGTAGCAGGGACGGCCGCCGATCGTAGCCCAATTGCGCCAGGGGGTTCCGCTGGTTGGAAGAAAGTCCTCCGCGCCACGCCTGCGCCCCAAACAGAGCTGGGTCCAATCAGCCTTTTTTTCCCTTTTTATGCCCTGTCTCAGACGTGCGGGCGCGCATGCTGTGAACTTGCCCACTTAGACGTCGAGGTTGCCGCGTGCTTAGCTGTGGCCACTCTTGTATTTTCCCCTTCCTCTTACGTGCTCCCCTTGGTGCAGCGGGCTAACGCCGGTGAAAGGAGTGGGGTGGACACAACTGGTAAATTATAAACCACAGATTTTAATCCTATTTAATTTTTAATGGTATCAAATTTAGCTATAAAGTGGCTTTACCTACGGTACTTTTTTTTCCTGGGCCTGCTAAATTCTAGTCCCTGGTGATACAATGAGTTAAATGCATTCTGGCCTGGATTTCCTATTGTGCAATTTGTGTCATGGACTTAATCATTTTAAATTCCATAAAATGCCAGTACAAATTCTTTCTGCCAAGAGATCAGAAAAAACAATGCTCGAATCTTCTGATATTTAAATGATTTATAATGTTGTTTAGATATATAATTTGGATTACATTTGAAAGCTATGCATTGATTAAATACTATGGAATACAATCCTGTGGCAGTTCTTCTTTCTTTTTTGGTTTTAGAAAAGGATAATTCCCTTTTTAGCCAGGCTTTTTGAATTAAATTAACACCAGTTTTTAAGTAGATTTCAATTTTAAAAAAATCTGTTAACTGCTTTGAATACCTTGATGGGGTACAAAACTTAAATAATAAAAAAATTGTACATTCATTTTGAAAAATAAATGTAATACTTGATTAATTTCATATCTTTATTTATCTTACAGAGCTAGTTTACTATTTTTTCTTTGAAATAAATATTCAAAAACATTACTGGTATCTATTTTTATTTTTGAAATTTACCGGTAGCTGCTGCATTTCCCACCCTAGGCTTATACTCGAGTCAATAACTTTTCCAGCTTTTTGGGGTAAAATTAGGTGCCTCGGCTTATATTCGGGTCGGCTTATACTCGAGTATATACGGTATAAATTTGATTTCAAAGCAAGAGAAAGTTATGTTTCTACTGGTTTTAACAATGGAAGCAATTACATCAACTGAAAGACTTCACTGTATTTCAGTTATGATCACGGTCAATTTCAATCTCTATAATACAATATAAACACAGAATCTATACCTTACTGGTTAACCAGTTGCTTAAGAGTTGTTTGAAATTATAGGGGACCTGGAGCAACTTGTAAAGCATTTGTGACTGTCATGTGATCACATTTCAGGTACCTTGCAAATGGCTCACATCTATTGTTAGGAATATAATTCTAACAGTTGGGTTGGCAATTAATCATGCTGTAAAATGTGATTGGTTGCTGTTTTCCTCAATAAGCTATAAGAGGGAGCCAGAACTACTGTTAGCTCTTTCTGTTTCCTTAGAAGCTGGGCTGATCTGATCTGAGTGCCGTGAGCTATTTTATGTTTTGCAATTGGTAGCAAACTTTGTGTACTGGACTGATTATATGATTACTGGACTATGTATTTGGATTATCCCTTAACTGAAAGACGTTGATGACTGACTGTCTTATCCGTGTATGACTTGGACTGTTTGATGGACCCTGATACCTCTATTTCCATGAAAGTAAAAGCCTATTTAAACTGCAGTGTCTCTGTATGCTGGTTTGTGTGTTCTCCAACACAACTCTAACAACGCGTCTCTGAACGTACTCGCTCTCCCAACGGGGAGCTTACCTAACATCTATGACTGTTTACAGTGTCCTATGATCATATGACTGTGATTTGCAATTCCCTCCCCCTCTGATTTCTGGCATTTTTGCCAGTTTCTGGCAAGAAATGTTCATTCAGAATAATGGGCTTGCCCTTATGACAGTGGCGTTCACTTAATGACCATAGTGATTGCCACAAACTCAATAAAAGGAATTGGGATACAAATAGTAAACAGCAACTTGGAAAAGAGGATTAGAAATTTTGTTATCAAACATAATTAATTCTTACTTCGAACATGTTATAAAGGTGTAATGTTATTGGATGATATTAGAAATAATTAATCTCATTATGTGGTTGTGTTTTTATTTTGGGATACGTCCCGCAAAAGGACATTAAAACAATTATAGTCAAATGAGAATTGTGGGATGTTGATAGTAAGATATATAAAGATTTTTTATTTAAAATATACAATGTGATATGAACTATAAGTAATGACTGTGGAAGAGATGCACGAAAGTTATTTGTAACCAATTGACACACTTCTACAATATGTAATGAAAGATTATTTTTTGTGTGTTGTGCTTGTCTGCTTAATCAAAAATTAAAAAAAATCTTAAAAAACAATCACCACAAAAAAGGTTGTAAATTAGGCCCATCTCAGCTTATGATTGTAACTGAAAATCTGGTCCCAAATGCAGTTATAAGTCAAGGACTATCTGTAATTCATTAGTATTGCTTTCTCACCTGTCATTTTCTTCACCAAGTTTTTTGTATTCCACTGCTACCATTTCATGTTTCTTGTTTTGTTGAAGCATCTTTTCTTGCTCCACTTTGAGGCCTTTTTCCAATTCCTCTAATTGTACTTTTTGCTGAAGTAATTGACTATATCTGTCAAGTGAATATAAAATTATAAGAACTATTCTCAAATATAAAATTATAAAAATAATTACGAAAGTATATTCTTTTTTATTAAACTGTTTTATTTCCTAAATCAATGTAAACAATTCTATAGCTTTCCTAATTTAGCTAGATTTAACACAATGTGAATTACCTGTCTTCCAAATCCTTATGTTCTACTTCAAGATTCTTATGTACAGATTTAAGGTTTCCATGCTTAGAAATGAGAGATTCATATTCAACTGCTTGCCGCTCATGAAGTTGTTCCAATTTTTCATGATCTTTGATTAGAGAATCATAAAATGATCTCAGGTCTTCCCGTTCCTTTATTATGGATTCATTTTCATTTTCTAAGGTTGATTGTTGAATCAGTAGCTGTGCATTCTGGTTCATAAGTGATGTGCTTTGAGAATTAATTGTTGAATTCTCCACCTATAATGAAAAAACTTGTAATTAGCTAATGCATAATGGACTCCTTTTAATGTATGAAAAACATGTTTTCTTTGCCATCTTCTTTCAGCTATTTTGACCTATCAATCTTACTATATCCAGCTAGCATGGATCCAAATTTGAGAAGATTGAATTTTGATAACAGAACAATTTTGCACGTTGTTTGCATTACAGAAATGATTTATAGAGGAGAAGGGAAGCCAAAGCCAACAAATATAGGTACTGGACTCCTCTGTTCTCAACCCTACAAGCTCATTTCCCCCAATTACTCTGTTAGAAGAATTCTTAAAGACAGAAGGAGGACTGAAGAAGAAGACCATCTGCAGAACTACTGGATTCTACATTCCACTGTCCACACAGCCATTGTGACCAAACATGTTCCTCAAATAAGAAGGTCTTTGAAAAGGAAGGCAGGAAAAAAAATCATTGAAAAAGTCTGCTTAACTGAACTTAAACCATCAGGTAAATATAGCAGCCTCCCTGCTGCTCTCAATTAGACACAAAAAAAGTTAGATAAGTAGATGTCTTGCAGAAAATTAGGACGTTGTGGGGAAAAGATATCTAATAGTACCTGGAAGCTTACACCCTAGATCCATGATGATGAACCTATGGCACACATGCCACAGGTGGCATGCGGAGCCATATTTGCCATCACAGCAGCACTCAGCGCCAGCGCGCATACAAGCACCAGCCAACTGATTTTCAGCCTTACGGAGGACCAGGGGGAGGCCGTTTTTCCCCTCCCCAGGCTTCAGGAAAGCCTTCGGACCCTAGGGAGGGTGAAAAACAGGCCCAACAGGCCAACCAGAAGTTCATTCCCATTGGCCTGTTGGGGCAGTTTTTTGCCCTCCCCAGACTCCGGAGGCTTTCCTGAAGTCTAGGCAGGGCAGAAATGGCCTCCCCCCCGGGGGGGGCAGGAGAGGCTGTTTTCGCCCTCCCCAGGCTTCAGGAAAGCCTCCAGAGCCTGGTGATGGCGAAAATCCCCCCCCCATGGTGGTGGTCACTTGCGCATGCGCAGGTGGGGGTTGCTCACGCATGTACAGGTGGGTGGGCCAGCACACACAGTTTTGGCACATCTATAGAAAAAGGTTAGCCATCACTGCCCTAGACAGATTAATTCCCTATAAAACCATTACAAGACTGGTAACATACAAGGTCTGAAAACAGTACGACCATGTCATATTCTGTGAAATGGAAGTATAAAGTCATTTTCAAAGAGCAGAGTCACTCTGGGGTCAGGTAGGATCATTAAGAAGGAGAAAGAATTGCATTGGCATAACGTGGAAGTTACAGAAAAAACATACAATCAAATGTCTTATTAGCGTCGCCTGGGCTTCCCGCTGCCCGCTCCAAATACCGCCTGCCGCCCTGGCTCAGCAAGCCACACAGCCAAAACTGCGAGATCGGCTATAAATTGCCCAAGCACCTCTTGTTGGCTCCCAAACGCGCAGCTTAAGTGCTGAGGGTGAGCGGTATGTCCCTCGCAAAGTTCCAGAATTGGCGAATGGGCCTGTGGGTCAAAGCCCTGTGGCCTATGGGCAATAGGGATCCCTGCAGTCCACCCAAATAGTCTAGTCACAGTCAATTGAAGCAAGGGTGATAAAGATAGGTTTTCAGAATTACGAATTAATTGAAATATCATCAACTTCGATGATAACACAACCATCCCAGAGTGGACTGAATTGAAAGCTGGGTGGAGCTACTCACAAGGGCGGGTTATATATGGTAGTAATTAATTATTAATCAGACTCAGTCCAATCAGAGTAAGGACAATGTCAACCCATGCATGGATGTTATCTCCACCCTTATTGAGAAGCAAGATAGTCGCTATTAAGTATGTAAATGGTCTTTGCTTAATGACTCTAACTGGGATTGCAACTCTGCCACAAAGCAAAATGATTGCTAAGTGGGAAATCAAGTGATTAGGATTATGCTTTTCAGATGGAAAGAGACAAAACTAATCACAACTCAACTTTTGTTTGTCTCCTAATCATGTTTCGGAATGCTGTAGTTCCTACTTATTGCCTTGTACGTATTGAAAGCAATGGGATGGCACTGCAGCAAGGTTTAGGAGCTGCAGGCATGTCCCCCCTGTACACCAGAAAGATTTGAAAGAAATTTCAAGAGAGTACTGTAATCTGTTTCCATAGCATGCCCACAGCTCCTAGTCCCATATTGCTGATGTAATTGCATTGCTTTCAATGTGTAAAGAGCAAACAGCTTACTTTATTGCAGTTTGTTTCTCTCAAATCAAACTGTTCTGAAAGGGGAGGAAAAAAGGACGAAACCACAGGTCAACATAGGATTTGCGTATTGAGTTTAATAGTGATCACATGACTGATGTTGTAAATGGGCTGTAAGATTTTTTTTCCCCAGCACCATTGTAATGTTGGTCACAGAACAAATGGTCAGTAAGCAAGGACTACCTGTACATTTGAATGGAGAAAATATTTATAGATGAAAACAGAACCTGAAGTTTTGCATTTTGGGTTTGCAAGGTTGTATTTTGCTCCTGTAAGGAAACAGTCTGTCTCTGAAGTGCTGTTATCTGAGCTTGCAAATTATTATTCTGTGTCTCAAGTTGCTTTAGCTGTGTTTTCAGGGCTTGCTTCTCTGCCTGCAGAGTTGCATTCTTTAGGAATGGAAAACAAAACAACCATATTAAATGCATGTACCTTTTCAGTAAAACAAAACAAAAATCAAAACTTTTAAAATTTTGTATCAAACATTCCAAAATGTGTGAACTTTCAAAACCAGTAAGTTAAAATCACAAAATATAAGCATAACTTAAAAACAGATAATATTTGCGCTAAAACCCCACATTTCAATCTATAATTATAGAGGCATATTTGAACAACACAATATATGATTGAGAGCCAGTGATTACGGAATAAGGGTAGAAACTGGGAAATCATGAGTTGTAGTCCCAACTTAGACACAAAACCAGTTGGGCTGACCTTGAGCAATTCACTTTCTCTTAACCTTAGAAAGGAAGGTAATGGCAAACCACTTGTGAAAAACTTTGCCACAAAACTACAGGGACTGGTCTGGGCAGTCTCTGAAAATCAGACACAATTGAATGGATGGAAACTAATCAAGGACAGAACCAACCTTAGAACTAAGGAGAAATTTATTGATAATTAGAACAATTAATCGGAGAAATGACTTTCTTCCAGAAGTTATGAGTGGCCCAACACTGGAGGTTTTAAAGAAGAGATTGGACAACCATCTGCCTGAAATGGTGTAGGGTCTCCTGCTTGAGCAGGGTTTTAAACTAGAAGACCTCTAAGATCCCTTCCGACTCTGTTATTCTAGAAGAAAAAAAAGTGCAGAAATGCTGACAAAGCTGGAACTGCAACCAGCCTGTTCTAGTCTTGGCAACAGTTCTGCAGTCTTTTTTTCCTGGCCAGCAGATCTTCTCTGGATCAGAACAGATGAAGAGACTGTATGCTCAGTAAGGCTACTTCTCACTAGGAGGCCTGCAGGACCGAGACCAACTCTGCAAGGAACCTCTTGAGTAATGCTGAGAGATTAGGAAAGGAACATAAAGCTTGAAGTCTCAGGGGAGCCTTTAACTGACACTGAGTTTGACCAAATCCCACTTTCTAAGGCACTTTGACTATAATTATTTAAAGGCTATTAAGTGATCTTTGAAGCACCACTTTTATTGAACTACCGGTCAACATTCATATGGCCAGTGGTAACTGGGCGGGAGGGAGGGGGGAAGAAAACTACGAGAATAAAAAAATTAATTTGTAGCATAAAGCAAAATTAAGAGTTTGGATTATTTTTTTTAATGGACAAAGGTATCAGAGGTATTTTGATGGACTTTGTTTATAGAGTACTATGTTTCTTTAAATTAATTAAATTTAAATTAAATTAAATACTACCTACTTCCATTGGGAAGTGTTTTGCTTGGGTTCTCCTAAGAAAATGATTGATGGACTCTTTTAAAGACAAAAAAGGATGATTGTGAAAGGGCATAGACTGCAGAATTCTGAAGAAAGAAGAAAAATAAATTTCTTCTTTTTTATGTTTCTTCATTTTGGACTATAATATGATAAAGATGGTTACTACTCGCTAGAGAAGAGAAGGAAAGAATTGCAGATTGACCAATCTGCTGGAATAACTCCTGAGAATTTATAAAGAGTGAGAAATGCGAAAGGCTGTAACATAGAGGAAAGACTGGTGAATCTGGAGGGAAAAAAATCAGAGAAACACATACTGTCTATGCAGTAGTCAAAAGGAAAGTGGAAGAACAGGAGGGAACCATGGGCATGCAAACTACAGGCCTGCATCTAACTAAAAACAAATTAAACAAAGCCCACATAGCTCTAGAAAAGTCTTACGTGTAGTCTCTACAAACATATCACCTGTGTAAGATTCACTAAAACCATGAAATGTTTAGCAGTTTCTAGTAAAGCAAATGATATACTTACATTTCTTTCAACTTCAATTAATCTATCTTTAACCTTCAAAAGTTCTCTAGTAGTTTCCTGATTATCTCTTTCCCATTTAGTGACAGGATGACTTTCTTCATCAAGTTTTGAAGAATAACTCTGTACCATTTTCTCCTCCTCTTGTCTTTGCTTGAGGGCTTCATAATTCTTTTTTACCTAAAGATAAATTAGTTCAAATTTTAATATAAAAATTCTACATTTCTACTCTATTTTGCCTTGAAAAGTGTGTGTGTGTATGTATGTATGTATGTATGTGTGTGTGTGTGTGTGTGTGTATGTGTGTATGTATATATGTATTGTGTCACAACCCCTGGTATGCCCAAATATGGGAGGAAGCATACTGCTTCCTTTCTCTGTCTATCGGCTCATCACAAGAGACCCAGTAATAAATAAATAAATAAATAATATATATATATATATATATATATATATATATATATATATATATATATATATATATATATATATATTAATTACTGGGTCTCTTGTGATGAGCCGATAGACAGAGAAAGGAAGCAGTATGCTTCCTCCCATATTTGGGCATATATATATATATAATGTGTTGAAGCAGTGGACTTCCTCCCATATTTGGGCATACCAGGGGTTGTAACTCTAATTATTTTATATATATATATATATATATATATATATATATATATATATATATGTATGTATGTATGTATGTATGTATGTATGTATGTATATGTATATATATGTGTATATGTATGTATGTATGTATGTGTATGTATGTGTATGTATATGTATGTATATGTATGTATATGTATATACACACACTTCATAAAAGCCAGTTAAAGGTTAGGTTGTAAGTCAGGGTAAACTAATTGAACGGAGATTTGAACCTAGATCTCCCCAATTCTAGTCCAATAATATGATCACTATTAAGGCAGCAGGACAATTATTAATTGTCTTTATTTCTATAACAGCCTTTTTGCTGTGAACTGCAAAAATAAACAGGATAAAAATGCAAATAACAACCTGCTCTCGAGATCTGTCACATTATTATAGAAATGTTGAGAATAAGATTTAACACTTCTTGACACTACTTATTGTTGCAGAAAATACTGTATGCAACTATTTAGTATTTATTTAGCCCATATCATGATTTTTTCTAATGATTGCATTGTTAATTATTCCATTATTTCATTTATGATTCATCAAGTACCATACAGATTAATGCATGTCCAGACTACAATCCTATACCCACTATTTGGAGTAAGCTCTACTGAACAAAGATATAGAATTTGGCTTTCAAGCACACAAAAGAACTATACATCTAAATATTCTTATGACTCAATAACTTTTAAACTATATTTTAAATAATCTATAACATTCAAGAATTAATATTAGTATACTATATATTATATATGGTATAATACTAATATACTAATATATTATATATAGTATTAGAAATAGCATGATGCAAAAATTAATACTACCCATCCATTTTAGAGTAATTGGCAATCAAGTGGAGTGAAACCCTTGCAAGAGAGGCAGAAAGAATATAGTGAAAGGTATTCTAGTGAGCTAAGACTTAACAGCTATTCCCCCTTTCCTATTCTGAAAAAAATGAAGAGTTTAATGGTGGAAAAATACAGGTTGTGAAAACTGTATTTTAACAACTCTTGCTTTCAAATTAGCAGTGTTTGCAAATAGTAGACATTTTAAATTTATGGATTTGCAGTTTAATAAGTGTAAACTTTTTATGAATTTAAAAATAAGTTGGTGTTATTATATCACAAGATGGGAACACGTCTTAACTTACTATTTTAAGCTCTTGGCGCAGCTGTCGATTGAGATTTGTTGATTCTTCTAAACGAGCTTCCAAAGCAGCAATTTTTTCTTCTTTTATTTCAAGTGATTTCTTCAGTGTGGACTCTAACCTTGACTCCAAAAGTTTGTACTTACTGTTTAATGAAACAATTTTAATGAAGTTCTCATTATCAGTAATTCACTTTTAATAATTCATAACCCTTATGTCAACTTAGTGAATTTGAAAATGCTAAACTGACAGTTTTGGAACATTTATATGTGTGGGGAAAAAACACTGTTCCCACATGTCAAGAGTGGGCATATGTTCAAAGCTAGACCTGAATTTAGTAGGGTCAAGAATTTTTTAGTCACAGTCCCAGTGTTAAAGAAATATGAATACCTATTTTCATATTTCATATTCCACAGCAGAGATGGATTTCTGCCGGTTTGCCCCAGATCAGGCAAACCGGGAGTAGCAGTGTTGGGAGGCTCCACCCACACGCCCGGACACTTCTGCACATGCACAGAAGTGTCACACGAGAGAACCGGTAGTAAAATAAATTGAAACAGCTTTTAATCTGCTCTGGTTTTAATATTGTTGGCCTTTTTTGTACTATATTTTGCATTACAGTTTGATTACTGTAATTTTGTTTGTTTTAAAGGCAACAATTGTTTTATGATATTTGTTGGTGTATATACGTTCCAGAATTTAAAAAGTTGATACATTGTAAAAAATGCAACCATGGCACAAATGTCTTAACTACCATAAAACTATTTCAATGTTAGTAAATTGTCTTCTATTCTTCTAAACAATACACTGTAATTACACTTGGAGGAAAAAGTCTAAAATTTCATATTAGCATGGATCCTATTTAACCTGACAATATAAAACATTCAGTATTAAATAAATTTCTTCATTCCACTTTATTCCTCTTCTGATCCAATCGCTAAATTTGCTTCCCCCATACTTCTAACTCTGATCTAATTCTATAGTTGTTAAGAGCTATGGATGGATCAAATAATAGAAGATATATTTTAAAATAGGAAAACCACTGGTATGTTCCTTAAGACTGCATATTGAAAACTTGTTGCAAAATATAAAATATAAAGTCATTTAACTTAGAGATAAAATATACTAAACATATATACTATATATTAATTGCTGGTAATAACCGACTGCAGGACCAATTATTACTCTCAATTGACAGAAGAAGTACTGTATTTTTCGGAGTATAAGATGCACCAGAGTATAAGACGCACCAAGATTTTGAATAGGCAAATTTTTTAAAAAAGTTTTTGCATTCTCCAGACCTCCCAAAAACGGCCCGTTTTTCATGAAAACAGGCCCGTGTCATTTAAAAAAAAAGGCATGATTAGCTTTCAGGTGGCTCCTGGGGGCTAGGGGGGGGGAGGACAAAATTAAGCAAAAACTGGCCCATTTTCTTACACTCCAAAAAATACAGTAGTCAGAAGCTGAAATTCTGCCTTTCTTAACCACCTTTCCCCCATTTTCACAGGTATATCCTTCAAGCAAAGGATATACCATACAAATATTACATTTGCAGATATAGCAAGCTAAGGATAATCAAATTATTTTCAGAGGTTGTGCTTCTTTTGCCTGAAACTGAACTGAAAAGAGTTTTCTTATTACTACGCTCCAGAATCTAAATTTCTAAAACCATCACCATTTTAAAAAATGTGATACATTTTTCGTTACCCTTGCACAAACACCACAGAGAAACTTCATTTCTTTATTAATGTACAGCATTTCTTATAATAAAAATCTGACTAGGAGACTGAAAGAAGTGCCTATTTTCTGAAAGATATGTGAGTAATAGATCCTTAAAAAAACAAGACGGGAAAAATATCTTGAAGAGTTTCCATCAATCTAATCCAGAATGTCTTTTACATATTCATACCTGTCATCAGTACTCTGCTCATCATGTAAGAGACGTTCCTTGTTTAAACCTATCTTTTCAAGTTCATGTGTAAGTTTTTCTAAGTCATTATTCATCTGCTGTGTCTTCAGTTTTTCATTCACCAAATCCTTAAAACAAAAGAATTGATTGAACAAATGTTTGATATAATATATAACAAGAGACACAGATTTTCAGAAAGTGATTCCTAGAAAGGTTCCTATACAACTCACATTTGTTTTACAAATGTACAAAATCTGTCAAATTTGTTTAGTGTAAACAAAACAAGATGGATACAGAAAAGAGATAACTGTCTTTCAAACCACCTTCAATTCTCTCTCTCCCTCCCTCCCACTCTCTTTTATTGGAAAAGACTCTGATGTTGGGAAATATTGTAGGCAAAAGGAGAAGGGGATAGCAGAGGATGAGATGATTAGATAGTGTCATTGAAGCAATGAATATGAATTTGGGCAAACATTGGGTGACAATGGGGTGTGTGTGGCATGTTATGGTCTATAGGGTTGTAAAGAGTCTGGTTCAACTTAGCAACTGAACAACGACGACGATTCTGTTCACTATGGACAAACAAATTACAAGTATGGTTTTCTAATACCACTGTGTTTAATTCAATATGTTGTTTAAAAAAACTGACTCCATTATTTCTTTTTATTAACACAGCAGGATGATGTTTGATTGGTCTCACAATTAAGTAGCTTTTTTGTAATGTCAATCAGAATAGATTACAGTATAATTTTCACTGTTCCTACTGTTGTTTTATAGCAAAATAGCTGTGACTTCAGGATAAAGCAAAGTTGCATATCCTCTTTGTCAATTAACTAAGTGCACAATGTTAGGAAACAATAAGAACCTGAAAAAGCAAGGAAGAAGCTATTACTTAATTTTGAAGGGAGACAACTTATATATGTCACAATATAGCCTTGGAGAAAGTGATTGTTATATGAAAGAAATGTAGTTAAGTGTCAATTTACTCCATTAAAAAAATCCTTTCAAGAAACGCCCAATAGCAATATGAAGCTATGGTGTGGAAAGAACCAAAGTACAAGTACTCGGAGAATTGACAGATCTAACTAAAGAAAAAATAAAATAAAATGATTCTGATTTACATATTATACGGAAGCTCATAAAATAGTACAAACTTAGTGTCTTAAAACATCTACACAATATTTCTGAATCTGAGTTTATAAAGAGCTTTTAACATTCAGTCTAAATAAATTAAAATACAAATAATTTCTGATTATTAAATTATTGTGGAAATAACATTGATATATAACTAACACATTATAGCTACGTTCCTGTTTATGAGAGCATATCATGCAATAATGAACATTACCTCACGTAATGTGACAAGTGTTTTTTTGTCAATAGTAGCTCTTTTTACAAGCTCTTTATTTTCCTTTTCCGCTTCTTTTAGACGAATAGATGCTTCTTTACATAAACCAATTTCTTTAAAGAGTGACTTGTTCTCTTTTTCCAGGTGACCTATTTTCACATTATTTTCTTCTAGTGTGCTATCCATAATATCTGCTTGCTGCCTGAGTCTTTTATTCTCTTTCTCTAGCTGTTTCTTATCTTTTTCTAGCTGGGTTGTCTCTTGCTCCAAAAGTTTATTCTCTTTTTCTAATTTTTCTAAACGTTTACTGGAGATTTTGAGTTCCTCAAGATTTTTTTGCAGGGTTTGATTTTCTGACTCCAGTTCTTGTAATTCACTTTCTAGATGTTGAATCTTTTTGTTATTGTTTTCTAGGGTTTTCTGCAACCTTTGATTTTCTGTATCCAAGCCTTGATAACTCACTTCTAAACGTTCTGTCTTTTTAAAGGATGTTTTCATAAGATCCAGGCTCTTCTGTAGCTGGCCTTTCTCACTTTCTAGTTCTTTATTTTCTAGTTCTAATTGAGCCATCTTGATGTTGGTACTCTTCAAAGATTCAACAGATCTTCTGAGTTCTAAGTTTTCTTCATCAAGTTGTGCATTCTCTTTCTCTAAGGACTCTAATTGAAAGCTGAGATTTTTCAGGCTGTCTAAAGTCTTTTTCAGCTTTCTGTTTTCAACATCTAGACTGGAATTCTCTTGTTCTAAAGAATCAATTTTTTCACATGTAATTTTTAAGTTAGTAATTCTTTTTTGTAATAGTTCATTTTCTTTTTCAAGATGATGAACTTCTTTCTCCAGCTCATCCACTCTTTCTTCCCTTTCTTTATAATGTTCTAACTCTTTTTTCATTTGCTTTTTTTCAAATTCTATTTTACTTAGTTTGCTGCTTGTCTCCTTGATAGATTCATGGAGAATTTTATTTTCCTTCTCAATATCTTTTACTCTTGCTTCAGCACTGATTTGTGAACGCTGTCGAAGTGAAGTTACAGTTTGATTCAAGTGTTCAATTTCCTGTTCCAGGATTTTAATCTAATTCATTGAAATAAAAAATACAAGTTTAAATCAGCCATGGGTATTTTGTATTTAGATAATATAAGAGTTCTAAGAGTTAAGATTTGAAAGGATGCATTTTACAGTCTAAATTATAAAACTAAGTTTTGACCTGCAGTGAGGCAGATATATTATTTTATCACTCTATACCTATTTCAATTCAAACATCTCATTTTCAAATCTGTAGAGGGCAGGCATTTCAAGAAACTAGTGGAGTTCTATCTTAAGCATTTTATCAGTTTCATCAACAGGAAGGTTTCCTTTCACAAAGAACTAGTGTCAGAGAGCTAAAACATTGGAAGGAGGACTTTTTGATCAAAGATTGTAAGAGTTTGGCTTAGTCTTTAACTCTTTACACTTTAACAAAAAAGAAAAAAAAAGAAAAAATCTGGATAAAAACATTATTATCAAATCAAATTATTTCTTGAATTAGTCAAGAAAAAAGGCTTGAACTATTCTGTTTGAATAAAAACCCAACAGTCACACACTTTAGGGATAGTGAGCAAATTTTCTGGACAGATTCCTTCCCACTTTAGAACAAATGGAATATACATGTATTCTAGTTAATCTGATATCAAAGAGAAGGGTTGCCGGCTCACTGAAAGGCTAATCATTAATGCATATGGTTTCTGTCTCTTGCCTTCTTTTGTACCCTATGGAAAAGGCTAGTTCTCAGGAAACTGACAATTTGAGATTTAAACACAAAGACATATAAATAATAAAAAGAAATTAAAACTATTCATATAAAAACCACAGTAGGAAAACTAGATCAATATTCATTTATTTATATAATATATTCTAAAATATATGATTAATATTGCTGTAAAAATCTAAAACCAATGAAATATCTGCTGATTTCTTGAAACTATAGCATATAGGATTGCAGTCCGAAGCTCTCTCAAATTATTTTAAGGATTTAATTTTTTTAAAACATGAAAGAAAACTCAAGGAAGAATTCTAATTATTCATGACATTTCAGAATGAGTTTGCACAATCTTAGAAGATTTTGAAATATTGTGAAGTTTAGGGGACAATATTTGTTTTTGTTGTTGAATTCTGAAAATATAGAATGTTGTTGATTGCTGATATTATACAGAAAAGAAGTTGTACAAAAATCATTCTCTTCTACTTATGACAGTTTCTGTTAGATTAAGAACATTTTATCAAAATTCCAGAGAATATAATCCTTATTATTTAAATACACAAACCTCAATAAAACAAATATCTGTGTATATTATGTACCTGTCTCTCTGAATTTTCTCTCAAAGTTTCAATTGTTTTTTCAAGCTGTGCTTTCTCTTTCATGAGATCTTTGCAAAGATTTTGACTACTCTGGTGACTTTGTTTCTCTTCAATAAATTCATTCTTCAGTCCTTCCAGCTGTAAGGAAATTAATTAAATTTTATTTTTGAAGTGAAAGCATATAGCTTTGAAGGAACAGATTAAATAATATTTTCCTATATCAAAATTCTATCAGAAATGAAATTTTAATAAAAGAAATTCACTTTGCAGCCTTCTTTGTATTCAGTCCTCATAAATCTCTATCACAACATATTTACACATATTGTTACTTAGCTTCACTTTCATTCATTCACCTGCCCACCCTTGTGTTCTCTTCCTTCTCTATTTTCTCTGCAAAATTATATATTAATCGAAAGTCCTAATGAATGCTATTTACTTACAAAAGAATTGATACTAAAATCCCTCCCCCGCAAAAATGAAATATTATTCCACTAAGACATCCAGTAAAATTGACCAGATTTCTACTGACTAGAGTATTGTTATACACAATAGAATAAACAGAAACAGCAACAGCAACAGGCAGTTAAGTGTAAGGTAACAGCATTGTCCTTTGGATATATTAACAAAAGCTAAATTTATAGAGTATTACGTGTATATAATATCTTTCTAACAGAATCATAAAATAACTGATACCTTTTTATTTAGCCTTTGATTTTCTCTTTCCATTTTCATTAGTTTTGAGTTATTGCCTTCTACAGAACCCATTGCATGTTGTAATTCTTCTACTGTTTTTAATAAAGTTTGGTTTTCCATTTCTAGTTTTAATAATCTACTTGATGTTAGTTCATTTACTTCATGACCAAGTGATTTCTGTGGCACTGTTGAATTAAAATGGAAGATAAAAAGAATAAGTTGTTATCTAAACTATTACTTATATATAATTGGAAAAGGACAGAGCTGTATAAAGAACAGAGCTTCAGCTACTGTTTACTTTTTTCAAAAACTAATATAAATACTAAACCTAAATAATTACTTTAATAAATGTTTTTCCAACCTGAAATTGAGCCTCAGTAGTATGGACCAAGCATCACGACTTTTTATTAATAAAAATATAATTATGAAGATTATCCTGAATAACAAATATTAATATGCATAAAGTATTTTCAAAAATAACTTTACAATCTAAACAAAATCAATAATGTACAATTGGATACTTCATTTCATTTGCTGTGAGACTGCATACATCCACTTTCTTGGATTCCATTGCATTCCACATTTGAAAAAATATTATTTAGAGGCATTTTTTCAAGATGGGCAGATACAAACATTTAAAATATTATAATAATAATAATTATTATTATTATTATTATTATTATTATTGTATCGCAGCGGCCAGTTGTTTCGCCGGATTTGGCATTGGTTACTAGTCGGGCCCTACCCAGGGGCCTAGGACGTATAATAATAATAATAATGAAGCAAACAGTTGAAGAAGAAAAACATGCACTGGCTGATTATTTAAAAGAAAGTCAAGAACATCTATTAATTGAAGTAAAGAACAAAAATCTACTGAAGGCCCAACAGACGAAACAAGAATACAGAAAACATGTGATAAAATCAAGAATGGAGAGTTGGCAGAACAAAGCACTGCATGGCCAATTTCTAGAAAAAATAAAAGATAAAGTGGACAGTGAACAAACTTGGTTATGGTTAACAACAGGTACATTAAAGAAAGAAACAGAGTCACTAATCCTGGCTGCGCAAGAACAAGCTATCCGCACCAATGCCATTAAGGCCAAAATCGAAAAATCCTCTGATGATGCCAAATGCAGACTTTGCAAAGAAGCTGATGAAACTGTTGATCACATACTCAGCTGCTGTAAAAAAATCGCGCAGACTGATTATAAATTGCGGCACAATTCAGTAGCACAAATGATCCATTGGAATTTGTGCAAAAATTATAATATTAAAACAGCAACAAACTGGTGGGAACATCAGCCTGAAAAAGTCACCGAAAATCAGATGGTCAAGATCTTGTGGGATTTTCGCATACAAACGGACAAAATACTGGCGCATAATACACCAGATATCACACTGGTTGAGAAAAATAAGGTCACAATCATAGACATCGCAATACCAGGTGATAGCAGGGTCGCTGAGAAGGAACATGAAAAAATCGCAAAATACCAGGACTTAAAAATTGAAATTCAACGACTATGGCACAAACCAGCAGTGGTAATTCCAGTGGTAATTGGCACACTGGGTGCTATTCCAAAAGCACTGGAATTACATTTAAAACAGTTAAAAATTGACAAAATCACCATCAGTCAAATGCAAAAAGCCGCACTGCTTGGATCTGCACGCTTATTACGAAAATACGTTACAATGTCCTAGGCCCCTGGGTGGGGCCCGACTAGTAACCAATGCCAAATCCGGCGAAACAACTGCCCGCTGTGATACAATTGTATAATAATAATAATAAAAACAACAACAACAACAATAATAGTAATAAAAATAAATAAAATAAAAAATGCTAATAACAATCAAAATTAGCAGGCAGCAAGTATTCCTCTGAACGAACCAGTCTGGATATTACTTTTTTCAAATAACCATGTATTTGGGTTCCTTGAAGGAAAATTGAGAAATATTTGAAAGAGTCTTTAAAGAATTTGAATGTTAAACTGCTCATATACTAGTTGGACAACAAATAAGTATAACTTTAGCTACCTTCGGAAATTTCTGATGATCTGTTTATCTGTTCAAGTTCCCAGCCTAAATGTAGTGATTCATCCATACTTTGCTTCTGAGCCATTTCTAGTGACATATTTTCCTCCATAAGTTCCTCAATTTTCTTCCGATCCATATCACGTTCCTTAAAAAATAGTTTCATATAAGCTTTCTTTAAAACCTCCTCTCAAAAGGCAATCACATATGTTTTAGTAATCAAATTTTAGCCTAATGCTACTGCTTGAATCTTCAACTTTATTAGTGAAACTACAATAAGTTATTGGCAGCACAAAAACAACATAATTAAATCTAATGCATGCATACAATGCTTATACAGATAGTCCTCAACTTAAGACCACAATGGAGCCCAAAATTTATGTTGAGACATTTGTTAAGTGAGTTTTGTTCCATTTTACAACTTTTCTTGCCACAATTGTTAAGTGAATCACTGCAGTTGTTAACTTAGTTTTACCATTAGCTTTGGGAACTATGGGAACTGATGTCATAAGTTGGTGTGGTCAATGATGGCATGCCTTATGACTCCATTGCTTAGTGATGGAGTTCCCAGTCCCAATTACCATTGGCAATTGAAGACTAGCTGTAATTTTATTCTAAAAAGTAACTTTTTCTATCCCATCCTGTATGCTTACCATCTCCATATCGTGGAGTTTAGCTTTTAATTGCAGATTCTCCTTTTCCAATTCATGCAATTTATCAGAACGGGCTCGGGTTCCCTCTAACTGATCTTCCAACATTGTCTTTGTTTCCAGTAATACTTGATTATCTTCTTTTAACTCCTACCGTAATAAGTGAAAAATATGAAACTGACAATCAAATAAGAAACAAAATAGTAAAAACAATAAAATGGCACAATCAAGCAAAAAAAAACCCCTACTTGTTATATTTTACATAAATTAATGTAACTATTTAAGAAAAATACATATGACAGAATAAAATTCTAAGGACATTATTCTAAATCTAGATGCAAAACTAATCCAATACTTTTCGAATTTTAGAGAACCATATTTAAAAATTGAACTCCAAAATTCCCACAAGTAAAATAAATAGGGAAATGTGGAAAGTAACTGATAATAACTACAGAACAAAGGAACAAAATATTTCTTGCTTTAAATGCATAGTATATTAACAATACCCTTTGAAATCTGATTTATAGTTGACCTCTGGGGAAGTAATGGTGGACTGAAAACCACTACATTTTTAGTAGAGTTGATGACTGTGGCAGAAAGTGGAGTGAGTGAATGAATTGACTTCGTGAACTCCTCTCCAGATTAAGAGGAGAATTTGGGATTGCCCAGAATGCTCCTTATAGGTGCTCCTTGTGATGAGACTGTAAAACTATGGTTTCCAGCAGGTTTTGGAAGCCATGAGAGTCAACTCTACCCAAGCAGTGGTTTGGAGCCTTCAAAAGGATGCTAGATTTCTCCACTTCTTATCTTAATCACCTTTACTGGAAATGGCTTGTAAATTGCTTTTTGGATATGAAGATCCTTCATAAGGACAAGTTTCATTATAACAATGATTTCCCATCAGTCTGCAGTGAAAAATGTTTTATGTAAGCTTAAAACTTAAAGAAGAGCTTTTTTATTTGGAATAAGCAGCAAAAGGGTGATTAGAATGTTAACTTCGGAATGCTTTTGAAAAGACTAAGGGACCTGAAAATAAGATTTTAAAATATTTATAAGACAGCATCCTGTAGTTTGTTTAAAGTATTATTAAAATATATGAAGATTTTTAGTTTAAATGCAAGAAATCTCTCCCTGGGAAAAATGTGCTGATAAGACCTTGAAGGCTGGTTAATAGATATCACCAGAAATAGTTAAGGATTATAAAAAAGGAGAAGAGTCACTAATATAGAATGGAGAAAAATATTTTAACTCTGGAAGAATTCAAGAATATCTGACAACAACATACCCAGAACTTTCCCTTTAGACTATTTTATATAATAAAAATGAGCTTAAAAGAGACAGAAGAGGATATAACTGTTTTGGCTGTTTTGATTATTGGTTTAAAATTGATAGGACCCAACAATAATATAGGTAATCTTTCACTTACGACCACAATTGAGCCCAAAATTTCTGTTCTAAGTGAGACATTTGTTAAATGAACTTTATCCCATTTCATGACCTTCCTTGCCACAGTTTGTTAAGTGCATCACTGCACTTGTTATGTTAATAGCTTCCCCATTGACTTTGCTTGTAAGAAGATTGCAACAGGATCAAATGATCCCAGGACATTGTAACCATCACAAATATGAATCAGTTTTCATGTGCCTGAATGTTTATCATGACGATGTCACAAAGGTCATAAGTGTGGAAAACAGTCTTAAGTAACTTTTTTCAGTGCCGTTGTAACTTCAGTCACTAAACGAACTGTTGTAAGTCAAGGACTACCTGTAATGACAAAGAAATTATACGGAACCTGCAAATGAACTTGGCTGAGATTTTAATAGTTAAAAGGGAAACACAAATAATAAACCTAAGATGACTTAGATATGTGGAATTTTTACTCAAGTGACTTGGAAAAATTTCTTTGGATTTACAAAGTCATATGTTATATTTATGAAGGAATTCCTGAGAAAAATAGAGACATTATCTAAAAAGTACAAACTTCAATATCTTATTTATTAGCTTATATGTTAGCTTATTTGACCAAGGTAAAATGTATATTATTCTTTTTTTCTGATATTAATAGGTTTTCCTTGACTAGCAATGAATGATAATGCTTTAAAGATTTGTTTATAGATAAGACTTAGGAAGAAAAGAGTTTTTCTTGCTTTTTTAAAGAAAGTGATAAGCTATAGTATTAATATTGAATATAAAAAATGATAATAAATTAATTTGTAGGATATCATTTGAAGAAATTAACGATTAAAATTTTTAATGTTTCATTGGCTCCTAATGGAGTTTTTCTTGATTAAATGATGAGGTTTTAAAAGATTTGTTTACAGAATAAACAAAGAAAACATGGCAAGAAGAATTTTTTGCTTTGTATTTTTTGAGAAAATGATAAGGTACTTTGTAAAAGAAGGAAATATAAAGTGTTTCATTTTTTTAAAGTTAAAATATATGCAGTGTTATTTCTGATAGACCATCATTAAAATCATCTTTTTCTGATTAAAATTGAATGACATGGCTCTATCTGCTCATAGATAGAAGAGATATGGAATTAGACTTTTGACTAAAATATTAGAGAAGGTGTTCAATTACTGAAAAAGCTATTTTTTCCTACATTTTTTCAGCTTTTCTTTTCTTTTACATTTTTTTTCATTTTTCCTTCCTCCTTTTTTTACTAATAAGAGGATGCATATTTTTTTTAGACCTGTAACATAAAACAAGATCAGCACAAACACAGAATTATATTAAAATAATACCTTGATTCATGTTAGAAACATAATCAGTAAAAAAATAAACATACATATATTTTAAAATGTTAATTACCTCTATTCTAGCCTTGTAAAATTCAATATCGTGTAGCCTTTCTTTATATCGGCTGAGTTCACTTTCAAGCTTGTCAACCCGGATTGCCTTCTCTCTGAGAACATCAAGTTCATCCCGATACACTCTGGCAGATCGGGCATCTGAAAGTAAACTCATATTCTAGCAAATAAGACAAAATATATGTTAGTGTTTATGAAAAAAGTGATTGTACAGAAGGCAAGAATAATATTATATATTAACGTAAAATTGCACAGATATAAGTGTGCATGGAAAAGGGGAACTAGTAAACATTAGCTTTTATTCAGAATACAAAATCAATAAATAGCACAATTTATATCTGGATTTGTATAAGCATTCTTCTTTCTAACAACATCATTGCATTCATTTTTGTAACCATCTTTTCAAGATCATAAATGATCTTGAGCATAAATGATCTTTGAGCATTGATTTTATTCGGATAGAATACATTTCATCAAAACTCTATAACTAGGAACCCTAATTCCCACAGTAAGCCTGTAAGGGACATGGGTGGTTCTTAAATATGACAAATAAATGAATAAAAATTCATACATGATGAAAAAGATGCGCAATTATTAAATACTTATATAATGTTAAAAATTATGTTTTCCTTAATGTATTATTCATTTAGCTATACTATCTGCTCTTTGAAATGGGCAATTCAAATATTTAATAAATTAGAATGTTTTCTTTTAGAGATCAAATGTTTACTTTTAAGATATTATATTAGTTCTGATAATGAGGAAAAATATAACATAGAAAAATATTATAGACAAAAAGAATGTGTATAGAACATATTGTCACTTTTTTATAAATTCTTCCAAAGATATAAATAAAAGTGGATGTAAGTGGCATTCAGCAGATACCTCCTTTCCTAAATGTAAATTGATTTGTTAAGGTTTAAATATAGTACATGAAAATTTTCTAAAACTAAAAAACAAAACCAGAATATAACAAATACACTGGTCAATACCAGTAATTTTATGATTTTAAGTTTAAGATCCTATGGCCATTATTTAGTTGAAATCTGCTTAATTAAGACCCACTGTTCGAAACATGTATCATTAATAGAACTGATAAACACAAGCAAGTACATTTCATGTCAACAAAACAGTTTAACCCATGATTCACAAACCTCTTGTTGAAGTCGCTTTAATTCAGTTTCATTCTGTTCAAATTCTTGCTTACAATCCAGCAACTGTTCAGTCTTTTCCTCACTAAAAACAACAGAAATATTTTATTTACAGATATAAAAAGCTTTATTTACACTCCAGTTAATAATTAAAGGAAACTGCACCAGCAAGTCTTAATAAGTTGACTAAAATGATAAAAATAAAGCAGTGATTAAGAATGGATTGAAATATTGCTAAATTCCTTCCCTCTGGTGATTTTTGCTCTCTTGATTTCCTCCAGTTACATCAAAGTACTTCAAATCTGAAAAAGAGCTTGAGAGCGAACACACAAGACAAAGCATATAAATTCTGGATTCTCTAAATCTCTGTTCCTAATTATTGCTGTCTCCCATTGCTTTTTTATTTTGTTTACTTATTTTAAATAATAGTGAAACATATGTACTTGCTCATTAACAACAGTTGAATCCCTAATTAATACCACAGGTTGAGAAGATTTATATCCATTATACACATACTTCATTATTCTCTAACAACAGTTCTTCAGTCTATCCTCCCTGCAGATGTACAGCATAAATGAGTCAATTTTCTTCCTTGGAAAAAAACCAGTTATATAGAACTTCATTATAGATTCTGGTTTTGATTAATTTGAGTAATTTTTGAGTCCTTCAAAAGCAATATTTTCTCCATATTAAGACATTCTCTTTCCCCTTCCAATTATACAGTAATAGTTAACATTAATTTACAAATCTTGGGTAATTTATTGTTGGATCCAGTTTCACATTTACTCCTGTATTTAATAAAAGTTAGATTAAATATTCAACAAGCAGTGTGCAAAATTAATTAATGTGGGAATTGACTGCTCTGGAGAACTCTGGGACATTTCATATCACTCTAGTCCAGTAGCCCCCAACCTTTTGGGCACCAGGGATGGTGCCCAACCATGGAGAGAGGTTTTTCCATGGACCAAATTTGTGTGCTGTCTTCATCCTGCAGGTGGGGTTTTGCTTGTTTGTGTGACCCTGTTTCTGGCATGTCATGGTCCAGTGACAGTCCACAAACTGGAGGTTGGGGACCTCTGCTCTAGTCTAGACTCCTACACTTCCTCCTCTTCTATGCTTTTACTGGGATTTGGTAGTTTTCAGAAAAGCAAAACTTGGAAGTAATTTGATAATGGACACCTTTTGCATATTTCTAATTCTTTCTAACCAGAGAGGTCACATATTGTAAAATGATTATGGCACACAAGATTTAAAATAATATATACAGTTTCAGTTTTGAAACATGAATATCAAAATAGAAAATATTTTGTAATAACCATTCTTTATTATCATTGTTTGATATCAGTGAAGCATTAGAAGAATCTGCAATTGTAAATTAGATAAAACAGAGGACACTAGTAGTACCTTGAAAAAAGCTGCTCATGCAATGGATTTTCCACAACCCCCTTTATTCTAAAGCTTTCCATTTTACCTCAGAAAGCCTGAAGGGAATCAACAAAGTTCCGACATGAGGAATACGGGGAAATGAAACATATAAGCATATAAAGTTTGTGCAAATTCCTTGGGCCTTTCATTTAAGACTCCTTAAAAGAAATTTGAGAAAGATTGATTGGGAACAGTTGTGGAGGGTTCAGAAAGCCCCTTTGTACTTTGTTATGACAAGGAAAGAGAAGTTGAAATAGAACCGACCATCACTGAGGAAGAGATCATGTAGGCAATGAGCCAACTGCCAAACCACAAGACTCCAGTTGTTGACACCATCCCTGTATCATTCACAGTCATTAGATACCTGTGCCAGAAAATTTAGGAAATCAACACATGGCTGAAAAAGGGTGACTCTAAAGATTGTTCCAATTATTGTATAATTACGATCATTCTTCACATCAGCAAGATTTTGCTTAAAATAGAACAAGATCTAATATGAACCATCCAAAGGGAATTACCATATTTCTAAGCTGGCTTCTGAAAGGGTCGTAGCACAAACACCCATGTTGCAAATCTTCACAATAGAAGATTTGCAGATCACAGAAGAAATCTTGTGAATATCAAAAGATCATTTACATGTGTTTCGTCAGTTACAAGCCTTTGATTGTTTTAATCATGAGAAGCCATGGAGAGCCCTACAGGACTTGAGTGTACCAGTACCTCTGGTCAAGTTGGTGCACTCACTATATTCAAATCAGGAAGCCACTGTGTGAACACCATATGAAAACACTGAATAGTTTAAGATAGAGAAAGTGATGTGTCAAGGTGGCATTCTCTCCCTTTCTTATTCAACCTGTGTGCCAAAATGATGATGAGGAAGCTTGAAGAATCAAAAAATAGAATACAAGTTGTGGAAGAAACATCAACAATATTCATGATACAACTCTCCTCTCAGAAACCAAAGAAGGCTGAGAACATCTGATCAAGAAAATCAAAGAAGAAAGTGAGAATTTTAGTCTCTTTCTGAACATCAAGAAGACCACAGCAAGGAACAGAAACATGAAAATAGACAGTGACTGTGAAGAGATAAAATGCATGGAAGAATTCACTTTCCTAGGATTGCAGATCGCTCAAAGCAGTGAATATAATCCCAAAATAAAATGTCAGATTGCACTGGATCATATAGCAAAGATAAATGAAGCTGAATATGGAAAAGCAAGGACATCAGCAACCAAATGTAAGTTAATCTGCTCTATTGTGTTCCTTGTAGTTAGCTATTGTGAAAGTTGGACCTTAAAAAAGCAAGACAGGGAGAAAATCAACTCATGATGTTAGAGAAGACTTCTGCATATTTCTTGGTAACTAACAAGCAAGTACTGAAATGAGAAAGGTGACCAATAAGCAAGTACTGGAATGCATAATGCCAGACCTATCATTGGAATGCAAAATCTCAAAACTCAATCACTTACTATCTATGGAGAGATTTCTTTTGCATCTCTCTTACTTTGGCCATGTCATGAGGAGGAATTCATTAGAGAAAGCAAATATGTTTGGAAGAGATAGCGGTAAGAGGAAACCAAGCAGTCAAAGAACAAGCTGGCTAAACAACATCAAAGCTGATACCAGCCAGATCGTAGAAAAATTCAAAGTAGCGCAAGATGGAAAGATGTCAAGAGACCTGGCCCGCAGAATAACCAAGAGTTAGACAATTACTGAATGAATAACATCAGCAGCACTTTTTGTTATCACAACTTTCTGTGTATAACTTAACATGGGGAGGACAAACATTATCCAAATACTTTTAGAGTAATCTGACATTAAAGTGATCAAGCGAAGTCCAAAATCAAGCCAATTAACTTACATTTATGAACTCTAATTTCTTCCCCTTACATAAGACTAAGATAGAGAGGTAGGTAGGTAGCTGGAAAAACAGAGGAAATAACCTATTTTTATTTCCAGTGGGAGTTCAATCTGTCAGTAAGGAGATTAAATAGGCATAGATTTTAATATTTCTCAAATAGTACCTGAATACAACAGATAGATTATATTGAAAAACAGTGCTTTCATATAAAGCAAGACATCTGATTATTATCAAGTAATCCACTTCAATCCTCCCTACAAAATCATCTGACTGGGATTTTTTTCAGAAAAAAATAATGCAGCACAAACAGCAGTATTGCATATGTGAATGTAGAGTATGGAATAGACAACATATGGATAAGAATTTGTGTTATTTCTCTAAAACAAAAATCTTCAGATTAAGGGAAACACATTTTTCCCCAAGAGAATATTACTTTATCACTCAGATTTTTCTTTCTGAGAACCTTAAACTGGTTGGTGGGATTATTATTCACTGTTCTCCTCAAAGAAATCTGATTATTAAAACTGAATTCCCATAGGTTAATATGTGTTTGCTTTTAATCAGGTTAACTGAAATATGTTCATAACAGCAAATGTGTTTATCTGCAAGACATCCTATTTAAATCAGAAATTATAGAAATGTTCAGTCAAAAATGTTTCTTTCATTTTAAAATTATAAAAATATAAGTTCCAACTATAAAAATATTCAACCATTTTATATGTATACATCTATTGCACAGCATGTATTTTATGCATAATATCAAAGCTGGAATTAATGAACTTTTCAATGTAGGGCCTGTTTTAAATAATGACAGTTCTTATGTCAAACCACAGCTTCTCATAAGTATTTACTCAACCACCATGCTTTGTATCTAATTTAAGTGTAATGTTATTTAAAACGTATAGAACTAATGGGAATTACTTTAGCATACCAGCACATTGGATGCTACTGACAATCATTAAAAGATATTAGCATTTTATAGGCAAAAATGTTATTTGTAAATAAATAAAACATTGGTAAAATGTAAAAATATTCTCAGAAATATATACACTTCCAAAGAGCTATTCAGTTAAGAGTAATGGGATTGTTTTTAATTATACATTCTACACCAATGTTCACTATTTAGGCTATTACATGTCAGTCAAATTAATAACAGCAATTTGCATTAACTTCCCTAGTGCAGCTGTTTAGAGAATATCTTGGCTAGGCTCATTTCAACAAACACCCAATATCTGAGTCATCAAAAATGGTATCATTTTTTGTATTTTTGTACTCATCATGACTAAGTTTTTAAAAAACATTATATTCTGTTCAAATAAAAAAGTAATTAAATAGACATAATGATATACTTTGCCCATTTTAGATGATCCAGTTAAAACTCTCTTGTAATAGTCTGTTGGTCTTTGTCTGTATGCGTGTGGGATGGAGCTGCTGGCTCTACATATAAATGTTCCCATTTCATGCTCCTCTCTTCCCAAAACAATATTTGAAGCCCAGCCTACCATACTGCAGTTCAGTACAATTCTAATAATGAAACATGTCAAATAATATCCAAGTAAAATAATAAAATGCACCTAAGGAAGAGCTTTGAAATTTCAAGGGGCCTAGAAATGTTTCTCAGCATCAAATTTTGACAGGAAATTACAACGGAAAAACCTTATTACCATAAATTACTATGCCTTTCTGTGTCCAGAACAAATATAGAAAATGTGACCTTAGTATTAGAGGACAAGCATACGTTAAGACTCTTCACCTCTGTTGTATTATTCATTCAGCAAGCACCATAATGGCTTAATTAGCCATAAACTTTGCAGCATTTATCTAATGGTTAAAGCATTTCACATGCACAATTGCAGCTAAGGATTGGAAACAGGCCTTTCAGACAGAGCACAGGTGGCAATCTTAAAGTCATTTCATTGCTAGACTGAATTTAACAATGATTCTGAAACTTGTATGCTAAACTCCTATTTCACATGACTGTGTAATTAATTTGCCAGAGATTTAGAAACCTCAATATACATTGTATTATCAAATCAAAATTAGGACACAACTTTGATAATAATGAAACTTATAGTCTTGGATTATATTTAAAAAGTTAATGTACAAACAAGTATTTGTGTGAATTGCACACTCTTCAGGAATTTTACTGATATGGACATTAGCACCATTTATAATCACCGAGTAACCTTAGGCACTCGTACAAACGGACACTCTCCAACTGTTAATGGCAAACATATCTGTAGCATATGGAACTCATGGGAACTCACAATTTTTTCCCCATTTTTTTTAAGTACTGTTTTTGACAGTATACAAATATATTGTTACATGTATACAAAGCCATTGAGTGGCACGGTAGCCTAGAGATGAAGAAGCTTGCCTCCCACTGGGAAGGGCTGAAAATTCAATCCTAGGCAGGGACAGATGTTTCTCTACCAGGGCGCAAAGAGAAAATATCTGCTACAAACTCCGCATAATATCAGGAAGGGCATCTGGCCAGTAAATGCTCATCTTCATTCATTCACCCCTACTCCACGCTGATAAAAAGGATTATACGGTGGTAAAAAGAAAAAAAATCTATAGTCATGCAGAAGAATGAGTAGGTATCCCCAACAACGGCTGAAACATATTCCGCTAGCTGGCATGCATTTGTAAATAATTCCATTGGCAAAACACAATACTACTTTAACTACAACAAATGATATTAAATAGTAGTCTCGTATTACTTGTAAAGTTTACAAGTTACAAAGTTACAAATATTCTACATAGAATATTTCAGAAATAATCTACATAGTTGTTTTACCTATACCCACACCAGAAGTGTACAAACAGAAATTATTGTGTTTCCCCGAAAATACGACCTGTCTGAAACAAAGGCCTTGCCACATTTTTCTGGTGGGCAAAAATATAAGCCTTCCCCCGCAAATAATCCCAGTGGACAACCCCCATCTCCAGCCAGGCAGAGCGCCGCTCACCAACCTAGCGGTATCCCGAAGGTGCCAAGCCGTGGGAACCCGGGGGGGAGGGGCGAAGGTGATCGTGTTGCTTGGCACCTTCAGGATAACCTAGGTTCTGAGCCAGCTGAAGAGGGAGGTTGCTGGGCGGCTGCTCTCTTGCGAGTGGGCTCCCAAAGAGCCAGGCACAGCCTCAGGGGTGAACAGCTGTGTTGTGCTGTCGCAGCAGCACAGCACAACAGCCATGAAGCAACTACGCTCACAAGCAGTCCCCCAGCAAACCCCCTTTACGGTCGGGCACAGTGCCATTCACTGACCATGGGGTATTGTCAAGCCGTGTGAGTGCCTGTTTGCCGCCGCCCAGCTCTCGCAGCTTGCCACCTTCGAAATGCCAGTGAATGGCGCTCTGCATGGCTGGAGAGAGGGATTGCGCAAGCGGCTGTTCTGCTCCCGCTCGTGTGCCTCCCAGCCTCATGATGCCCTGGCCCAGCTCTCCCTGCAGAGCCAGAGCACCTCCGCTGCTGCTGCCACCATCCCAGCATGGCTTTTTCAGCAGCTTCCAAACCGAGTCTTCCGGTAGTGGCCGCTCTGGACATACGCTCTAAGGGTGTACACTCTGGGAGTACGCTCTGCCGGCAGCTGGCTCACAGCTGGGGGGGCTGCAGGGAGAGCTGGGCCAGAGCATCGTGAGGCTGGGAGGCGCACGAGCGGGAGCAGAACAGCCGCTTGCGCAACCCCCCTCTCCACCTGTGCAGAGCGCCATTCACTAGAATTTTCAAGTCGTTCGCCCCTGAGGCTGTGCCTGGCTCTTTGGAAGCCCGCTCGCAAGAGAGCAGCTACCCAGCAATCCCAAAACAATAAGCCCTCCCCTGATATAAGGCCCAAGCCATATTTTGTGGGTAAAAAGAAAATAAGACCCTGACTTATTTTCAGGAAAATACGGTACTGAATGTGCATAGATGTTCAGTTATAGGTAGAAGAAGAACAGGGAAAATATGGTATACCTATTTTTATTTACATTTATAATAAAAATGCTTTTAAAACCTGTTCCTTCAGATTTACTTCTAAGCTATTTTAACCTTTTGAAATTAAATGCATGCTTATACAGCAGTAATCCATAAGAAATCCAAAATCTCTAAAAGGGAGTGTGCACATATGTATTTTACAACAAATATACACATACTTGGGTGGTAGGCCTCTTCTTGCTATAATCATTTGCTTAATCTAAAACAGTTACTAACTAGTAAGAGAGCCCACACAAAGTGCATTAATTCAATTATGTGTTCTGTTTTTTAACCATTTATGTACAATTTAGAATTGTCCATTTCATTTTCCATATCAAATCTGACTATATTGGCATTCAATATGCTAATTTTCAAGTCAACATTCCAAACTGCACCATATATTTATTGTTCACTGCAAATCATCTGGGACCTCAGCAAACAGCATAAACTGCATATAAAAATACACACTCATATTCCCAGTCAACACACCTCTAACCTAGGCATATCAAAGGAGACATCACACATCCTTATTGTCATATGTATTTTTATCAGAAGACACAGATCACAACCAACAATTTTATTCCTTTTGGGAGAAGGTTTTTTTTTTACAATTTTTATTTTATTTTACTAATGTTGTTATGGTTTTTTAATTATCATTAGAGCTAAGGTCTATGCCTATTTCCATTATTTTATTTTTTATTCCTACATTTACACCTTATTCTACATAGTTGCTCTGTTAATCTCAGCCTTATATTTTTGTAGCTATAATTTCTGTTCTCATTAGCTATTATTATCTATATTTTTATATTTTTCATTTGCAAATTATCTCAATAGAATAATATATCTTCTACATATTTAGCACATAAAACATGTGAAAAAATCACATAATTATTTCATAAGCAAACAACATCCATATTTTAATATTTCTCTAGTCACGCCTTCTTGAATACCCATAGCCTTATTATTTTTTAACATTCTCACAGTAATAAATGCTTTTCCGTTTCTTGGAAAGGAATTGTTTAATTCTACTCCTTAACATAAAACTATTTTTTCTATACAAATATTAAAATAATCCTCCTGGCATTATCTTCTTTCAGCCTCATTCCATCTCATTTCATCACTTTTATTCTTAATTTTATTCATTCCACAGAATACTTACATTTCAAGTCTTTTTAAAAATGTTCACTTACAGTGCTTCCAAATAAAATTAACAGGTATATTGAAAAATTATACATGAGTAAGATTATGAACAAATTGTTTATAAAACATGAATTTCAGACTACTTCAATTTGGTAATGTTTAATAATAACCCCCTGTGCTTTTATTTTTTTTAAAGTTTAAGACAATGAATATACTCGTCAATGACAGTTTATAGATAGCCCACAACTTAAGTCCATCCTTAACATCTGTTCAAAGCTATGATTATTACATATCTTAAGTTACACCACCACCACAATCATGTAATTTCATTTTGGGCACTTGGCAACCGACTAGTAACTAGTTGCAATGATCTATGGTTTGCAATTTTTTTGCCATTTTCCACTGGATAAACTGAATTCTGCCTTACAACCACAGACCACTGTAAAAGCAGTGGTAAAATCAAGCTGGACTTACGACTGCAATAATTTATTCTAGACTCAATTATGATTGTAAATAGAGGACAACCTGTACCAAGTTCCTAATAACTTAAATCTTATTTCAGGCTAAATTTTATATCATAACTATTACAAAAGTAGAAGGTGCAAAAAGCCAAGCATACAAATTCTGTTTCTAAAGGAAAGAATTAATCTGCTGCATCTTGACAGTTTTGTTAAGACCTTACAAATATTTAGCTATTACAAAATAAAGGCAATCCAAGCTGGAGAAAATCTACTTGCTAGATCTAAGGAACAAATGCTTCCTTGCAGGAGGGAAACTGCCCTTGGAGATTCCTGGTGTTTACCAGTTCTAATAATTATTATTTATTATGTACTTACAGCTCTTGTCTAAGCCTTCTAATCTTTGCTTTGGCATCTGCTAATTCCACTGATAAGTGTTGTCTGCTTTCAGTGCATTTCATTCCTGGAGATCCACAAGGTGATTGTGCTGCTGATGCATGAGGTAGAAAATGAAGAGAGTCTCGTTCTTCAGAAAGCTCTATGATAGTCTGACATAAAAATAAAATCAGTTAAGTATATGGAAGTAGAACCCTTCAGATTTTGCAAATTGTTAGTTAACTATGTTATTTCATACTTAACTATTTCATTTCATTGCTAATCAACAAAATCCTAAATAATAAAATTTTTAAAATGCTGTTAATACCTCAGAATGCTCATCTCGCTCATCTATAAGTCGTTTTAAATGTAATGCCATGTTTTTTAGGAGAGGTTCAATATAATCTTGTGCCAGAGCACTATCATCCATCCACTGGAGATCAAACACATTTTCCTGATTATGGGTTACCTACAAAGAATAAATAACAATGATGTAAAACTATTGTATTTAAATAATTAGATTGCTAAATTTGGACTAATTAAGTATAACTAAATGTGAAAAGAAATTGGAATTCAAGCTTGTTTTAATGAACAAATTATGTGCAATTTAATTTATTTTAGAAATATTCTGCAATTTAACTTTGAAGGTTATCATTTATCTTAATCTTTTCTAAAATTGTATTTTTTCCTTGTCTTCTCTCTAATTAGAAATTAACTCACATCTACTAATGATTTCTCTAATTTCTCTTCCAACTCACTTTGCTAGGGAAAAACAGCCTATGCATTTGAAGTCATATCTTAATCCTGTAGACATTAAAATGCAAACAATAAGTACTGGATAATTATTTTTAATAATTGTTTTCAATTATTATAGAGTGCTCTATTTCTGTTTGGAAAATGCTAAAATTTTAATATACTACCCTATTTCCCTGAAAATAAAACTTCCCTGGATAATAAGCCCAATTGGGCTTTTGAGCACATGCACTAAAATAAGCCCTCCCCTGAAAATAAGCCCTACCTGAAAATATTACATCACAGCAGCAGCCATGAGATGACCACACTCTCCGCCTCCTGCACCTCAAAAATAATAAGACCTCCCAAAAAATAATGCCAAGTGCTTATTTCGGGGGTCAAAAGAAAATAAGACCCTGCCTTTATTTTCGGGGAAACACAGTACTAAAATATATACATTTTTATTTTCATATTTCTTTCAAAGAGCTCATTTCTGGCATGTTATCTTCCTTACCTCTATGCATAAACAGAAAGTTCATATCCCAATAAGGGATAAAATTATTCTTGTTTAATCTAATGAACTCATACCTACCATCAACTAGAGAAGAAATAAAGTGTTGTCTTTGTACTATGTTTTATGATCTTCCATACAGCCACAACTAGCACATACATCATTAATCTATTTATTTATTTCTATCCCAAATTTATTGTTTTTTTTATAAATAGCTTAAAGTGGTGAACATACTTTAATCCTTCCTCTTCCTATTTTCTCCATCACAACAACCCTTTAAAGTTGGTTGACTGAAAAAGAGAGGCTCAGTCACCCAGCCAGTTTTTATGCCTCAGGCAGGATTAGAACTCAGTCTCCTGGTTTCTAGCCTGGTGCCTTAACCACTACATCAAATTGGCTTTTTTTCTGCAGATTGTAAAGTGTGTTGCCTATTCCTTTCAATCTTTCTTCTTTTAATGTATTTTAAATTGATATAATAGAATTATATGGGCTTATCTAGCTAACTGAATCTTAGCTAACTGAATTTCAAACAGGACCATATTCAACATCTTCATCAATGACTCAGATAAGGGGATAGATGGGGAACTCAGATGACACCAAGCTGGCAGGAATAACCAACACTCCAGAAGTTAGGCTTAAGATACAGAAGGATCTTGACAGACTTGAACATTGGGCGCTATCTAACAAAATGAAATTCAATGGTGAAAAAAGTAAGGTTCTACATTAAGGTAAGAAAAACAGAATGCACAGGTACAATATATATGGTATATTGCTCAATAGTAGTAACTGTGAGAGGGAACTTGGAGTCCTAGTGGACAACCATTTAAATATGACCCAGCAGTGTGCAGCAGTTGCCAAAAAAGTCAACACAGTTCTAGGCTGCATAAACAGAGGGATAGAATTAAGATTACGTGAAGTGTTAATACCATTTTATAATGCCTTGGTAAGGCCACACTTGGAATATTGCATTCAGTTTTGCTTGCCACAATATTAAAAAGATGCTTGGGACTCTAGAAAGAGTACAGAGAAGAGCAACAAAGATGATTAGGGGACTGGAGGCTAAAACATATGAAGAATGCTTGCAGGAACCTTTGTCTAGTTTAATGAAAAGAAGGACTAGAGGAGACATGATAGCAGTGTTCTGATATCTCAGGGGTTGCCACAAAGAAGAGGAAGTCAAGCTATTCTCCAAAGCACCTGAGGGTAGGACAAGAAGCAATGGGTGGAAAATAATCAAGGAGAGAAGCAACTTAGAACTGAGGAAAAATTTCCTGACAGAACAATTAATCAGTGGAACAACTTGCCTCCAGAAGTTGTGAATGCTCCAACACAGGAAGTTTTAAAGAAAATGTTGGATAACCATTTGTCTGAAGTGGTGTAGGGTTTCCTGCCTAAGCAGAGGATTTGACTAGAAGACCGCCAAGGTCCCTTCCAACTCTTCTATTCTATTCAAATTCTAGTCTAGTCTACTCTACTCTATGCCAGAAAAAGTAATTCCTAAATTGATTTGTTGCCTTATAGAATTGCTGTCCTATTGAATTTCATGAGATTTAGTTTTAATTACATAATTGCTTATTTTTGTGAAATCACTTTTGAGTTACCATAGAAACTGAATTTTCATTAGTTTTGAATGAGATTCATAATGGACAATGCAGATATGCTTTGTTTACATTTAATCCTTTTAAGAAATTGTTTCAACTAACATCCTTGTACACAGAACTTTAAAATAAAGAAAATATTGTTAATTCACCTCTTTCAATCTTCTCTTCAGGTGAAAACATATCTAGCTTCTTTCATCTTTCCTCAGTTAAATGGACCACTGTTAATTCTGTCGTTTAAGCCTCTGACACCATTCTTTCTTGTTCCAATTTAACAATATACTGACAAGACTATTCCTGATGATACCTTCTTATCAAATAAGACTGAAGCAGTGCTACTCAATACCTCATTATAATTAACTCCAACTTCTCAGACTTGATCTAACATATTTAATATTTCAAGATACATACCAACTGGTGGATTTTATACTAAGAATTCAAATAATGTACAATTTTCTACATTTAAAGAATCAGTTTGGCTTTCTGAGAACATGACATCCAGATACAGTTTTATTGATATATAACCTATGATTTCCATAAATCAACTGCTGAAATAATAGGATGACATCCAAATCAACAGGAGAATCCCACAAAAACTAAACAATCAGATCCAGGAGATGGATTGTTCTAATAATGCACCAATCATATGAAGCAGGAGCTCCAGAGGAAGGCTATAACTATACTTTATTGAGATAGGCCAAAGTATCAGAATCTTGTAAGTAGGCCTATGTTTTCCCCTCTCTTCCATTTATACCTGTGAAAGTCAGAGGCGAGCCAGTTTGATCTTTCTAAAACAAGTAACTGAGCTTAATGCATATTTCTACAGTTGTTGCCTTAACAACTTTTCAATGGCTTCTCATGGCTTCATGTCTTTGGCTCCTTGCATAAGCTCATCAATCCTATGAGAAGCAATGGCTGATCTTTTTCATTTAAGTGCCTATATAATTCTTTCAAATACAATAAACATTCTGCAGAATAAATTATTATGAAGACTGCCTTTTAAATATTTTTAATAAATTAGGATTTTGTAATAATAAACAAAATATTTACCTCTTGTATATGGGCAGCAACAGCTGCTCTGACATCAAAATCTAAACTCTGTATTCTTTCAATGAATTCTTCTTTCTTCTGGCACTAAATATAAATTTTAATTAGTATTTACTCTATAGGCAGCTAAACAAAATAAAACAACATCCTTCTGCTTTTTCTTAATGTAATACACCTGAAATACTTAATAAACACACATCAGCATAAAATAAATATTTACAGGAAGATTGTGATTTATTTATCCCTGATCATGCACTGTACTTTTTCAACTCCTTTAAATTTGTCATATTGTCTCCTACTCCCAATAAACACCAGCCATCATGGCTGTCTGCTAGATTAAAACAGTGATCTATTTTAAAAGTTTCTACTGTACTGCATATATTCTCATTTATTAAGCTTTGATTCCAAAAACTCATTTTTACATCTTTTATTGAAGGGTCTATCTTTAATTTACTTGAAGACGTTTATTTAGAACAGGAATGGGAAATGTGAGACCATTAAGGTGTTGCTAAATTATAACTTTCACATTCTTTTTTTTTTTTTTTTAGAATTTTTTAGAATTTTTTTCTTTATTGGCCAAGTGTGATTGGACACACAAGGAACTTGTCTTTGGTACATATGCTCTCAGGGTACATAAAGGCTTTTTGCTTACTGGCAATACTGGCTGGTTCTGCTGAATGATACACATTTTCTACCCCTGATTAGAGGGTATAAATGTCAATCCCTTCCATATGAGGAAATCAATGCCACAGAAATGCTAAACTATTTTTATTGAGATTATCTATCAAAAGTGTTTTAGCCCCTTCACTCAGACTACCTTCCTTATAATATACACTAACTCTAACTGTTTAATTATATATAAGACTAGGAAGATAAGTGTCACTCAAATAAACATTCTAAGTAGTTTTAAAAATTAGCAGACCTTACCTGAACAGCACAACCAAGGAGAAGTAGAAGGAGTTTTTTTACTTCTTCAGTGCCTTGTTCTGAAAATATTTTAAAAAATATTTTAAAACAATATACTGGTTTACATTTTCAGTAATATTGAACATATTCTGTTTCCCTTTCCCACACTATAGGCTTTTGGGTTAGCAGTGGTTTAGCAGACATATGGCTGCTATTGCAATATGATGTGAGAGAAGTTGGAGAATAAGCTACAATCAATGGGCAGAATACAGGTAGTCCTCAACTTACAACCACAATAGAGCTAAACATTTCTGTTGCTAAGTGAGACAGTTAAGTGAATTTTACCCCATTTTATGACCTTTCTTGCCAGTTAAGTGAATCACTGCAGTTATTAAGTTAGTAACATGGTTGTTAAATGAATCTGGCTTCCCCATTGACTTTACTTGTCAGAAGATCACAAAAGGTAATCATATGACCCCAGGACACTACAACTGTCATAAATATGAGTCAGTTGCCAAGTGCCTGAATTTGGATCACAGGGCCATGGGATTATTCCAACGATTGTAAGTGTAAAAAACAGTCTTAAATCACTTTTTTCAGTGGCGTTGTAAACTTTGAACGGTCACTAAATGAACTGTGGTAAATTGAGGGTTATCTGTATAAAATAAATATTCCAGTTTTCTATATTTACTATATTTATTATTTATATTAAATAATCAAAATATTCTTTCTGGAGTTGCTCTGCACACTATTTTATAATCCATGAATAGTTAATTCTTACCCAAATTCAGTTCCACATTAAAAACAAGAGAAATGTTTTGTGTGGGACCTTTTTGGGGAACTTTATTCATCCAACCACGTTGAGAACAAAAGAACTGTCTGACGGATTGATTTTGCCCCATGTGAGGCGGATTCTCTCTGCCAAGCAGGGGTTTTCCTCTCAAGGAAGCTATTAGTATGAAAGTCTCTCCAAAAATTGAAGCAGGATTTCCTGCTTGGATTTCATGATGGCTCTTTTTCAGCCAACTCCCAAGAACCAAAGGAAGTCTTTTCAGCAGGTGGCAGCAGCTTGCGATATTCCCTGCTTCTCCATTGACTTTCTAGGGAAGTCATCCGGGAAGAGTGTCCATGGCAATCACATGTTTGCGGGGTGCTTAGCAACCTGTCTTAAGTATCAACAGGTTGCCAAGTACCCAGATTGCAATCCCTTGGCCATAGGAGCGCTGCAATAGCCCTAGGTTTGGGTATGGGTCATAAATTCTTTTGTTCAGCACCATCATAATTTTGAATAGTTTCTGAACAAATGGTTGTTAAGTGAGGACTACCTGTACAAATATACAATGCATGTAAAGTCAAAAAACATTTGACAGTATTATACAATATTACTAATAAATATTTGTGATTGCCAGATTCAGGGCAGGCACAAATAATTCTTGACTATTTAATTCCATATTCAGAAACCTATTTACATCTAATAAGATCACAGATATAACATTATAAATTTACTACAAACAATAATAAAGCACAGCTTCTCCAAAGCAGGGCAATAGAACCATATATATAGGTATATATCATATACCTTATATATACTACAGGATTTATATTCAAAGCTTTTCCTCTTTTTCTGAATCAAAACATAATTAGCTATTATTTTAAAGGTGATAAAAAAAGATCTAAGATCTAATAGATGTAAGATCTATTTACATAATATTCCTCCCTAACCTGAGAATAACTATTATTTTCTTGCCAACTTCAACAAATAAGAATTACATATTACAGTATTTTAAACTAGATGCAATGCTTACCTGAAAAGGGATTTTTTCCAATTATTAAAACATTTGGCAAAGGCATCATGATCAATTGCTGCAATGTCTCCTGTGGAAGAAGATTTAACTTTTGTAACTTTTATAACACTTATACCGAGGCTGAACTTTCTATATGTTTCTGACCTTAATTGACTATATTAAAATAAGCAACAAAATTATCCCTTATTTACAAGTGTAATATTGAATTAATTTCAAGAAACCATAACTTTACTTCATGGTATTTAAATGGTTCAGGTTTTACTTTTTGTAAAAGATGAAAGGCCTAGAATATTTTACTTATCCTTTTTGTTCTGCAAATATTCTTCTTATAAATTGATGTTCTTTTTTCTATCAAACAATTGATATATTGTTTCTGCCTTTATTGTAAGGAAAATGAAATTGAAAAATTGCCTGTTCCTAGTTGTTGTGGACAGTCAGTATTCCTAATATACCCAACATTTAATTAGTTTTGTTTCTTAAGACTTTTGGACATTTTTATGATTATGTTATTGTTTATGTCACATAGAAAATTAATGTTAAAACAAGAAAATCTAGAAAATCTATTAAGGAAAGTTAAGGAATGTTAATGTTAGAGAACATACATATTCAAAACAACCTATGTCAGAAGTTTAAATGAGCAATATTAGAAATACGTACCTCTTTAAGGACTTTAGAAATATTTTTTTTTATTTGTACAGAGCAATGATACTGGGAATGAGGTGAAAACAATTTGTAATTGTCATTTTTTCTACTACTAAAGATTCTTGTTTATTAACAGGTATACATGTATTAATATTTGTAACTTATTTCAAGCATATTGATATTAAATAATTATTTGAGAGAATGATAAATACCCAAATTCCCATAGCTAATTTAATTTAAATTCAAGTAAATAAATACGTTAATTGTAATGAATTAAAACCATATATAGCCTAAGTCTTCAGGGTATATAGGTGTTTTAAGTTTTCCTTCTATATGTAGATTCCTAAGATGCATTAAATTAATGGTTATGTAGCAAGCATATTGATTTTTCTCAATATTGTGAAATGTCTTACCTTAAGAAAGAAGACTAATTAAATGCTAGGTATATTAGGAATACTGACTGTCCACAACAACTAGGAACAGGCAATTTTTCAATATCATTTTGCTTACGAAGAGAACTACATCTTGTGTTTTTAAACCATTTTACCATGTCTATAAAATAATTTCCTACACTGACTATGAGAATGTAAAAACCTGTGAAGCTGACATGCAAAGATGATGCTGTACTAGGTTATTCAGGATTGAAACTGAATAAAAGTGGGTTGCAACTAAATAGTATCATTTCTGACAACTGTCAAATATCCTTTAAAAAGGCAACAATCTATTCTGCAAATTATTTCCTGAAGGTTGCCCTAATAAATTATATCACTACTAGACACTAATAGTTCTTGTAAGGGGAAAAAGAATAATCTAATTCTTTAAAGTTGCCATGCATTCCCTCAACATCTGGATAACTAAGAAAAAAAAGTGGTGACTATACAGATCTGAGGGACAAGAATACAAATAGTTCTCAATTTATTACCAGTCAAAGTTCTGATGGACCATTCAAAAAAGTTACTTGCAACCTGACTTTGAAGTTCCAACTTTGGTTCCTCCAGTCAAGTGACTGCATTTTGGGCACTTGGCAACAAACCCAATTTATAACTGTTCGCAGCGCTTTTCTATCATGTGACTGTAATTTATATTATATTTTTGACAGAAATCGGTGTTTACTTCCGGTTTCCAAAAAAACCCCAGTCTACAATGAACAATGGGTTCATTTAACAACCATGATGTTTGCTTAACGACTGCCATGTTCATTTATTGTCTACCACCAAGTAATGTACTGGAGGGCTGCAAGAGAATCAGGACTGTTTTAGTACACATATAGGTACTGTAAACACTATAATGCAATGATGGCTAACCTTTTTCTAAAGGTGTGTCAAAACTGTGTGCACATGCACATATGCGAGTGACCCCATCTGCGCGAGCGTCCCAGGCTCCGGGGGCTTTCCTGAAGCCTGGGGAGGGTGAAAACGTCTACCCCAGAGGCAGGGCCGCGGAAGGCCGTTTTCACCCTCCCTAGGCTTCAGAAAAGCCTCCATAGCCTGGGGAGAACCAAAACGGCCTCCCCAGCCCTCTGGAAGGCTGAAAATCAGCTGGTCAGTGTGCCAGAGCTGAGAGCTGCCGTGCCAGCAAATATGGCTTTGCTTGCCACAGCTATAATGTCTATTTGAATACACACTCAATTATGTGTGGCACAGTTACAGATGGTATAATATAGGCATTGAAGGTATGGCTGCTCATGAGGCTACTGGGCCAAGATACTGAGCCAAGCTTTGAAAGATGTTTCATAGAGATGAAAGTTAGTCATAATTAGCACATTCTTTTTTTGGTGTTTTTATCTTTGTTTTTAAATTTATTAAAAGCATTTTGAATTGCATGATAATATAAATTGAAAAAATAAAATAAATTGATTGAAGAACCAAAAACTCTATTTTATGCTACTCTCAGGGGTGAGCTTCAAAAATTTTAGCAAGGGGTTCTCTGCCCAACCAGGAGTGGGATTTGGAGATTCTCCAAACTGTACAGAATCTTAGCTAGAGGTTCTCCCAAACCCCTGTGAACCCCCAACAGCCCACCCTTGCTCTTCTTCGGTTCATAAATTCAACATGGGCTTGAGCAAAAAGCAGTAAAAAATGATCTTGCTCTCAGGCATATAATCTAAAACAAGTAACAGAAAAAAATGGAGTTGGGGGCGGGGAGGAAGTAAACTCTAGTTCTTAATGATATATCTGATTGGCCCTCTATCCCTGAAATTTTCTAAAACGACTTCAATATTACAATCAATGTAATTAATTATTAACCATTTATACTATGACAAGCTTTAGCTGTCCAGTCATTGTCCCTTCTTCCAGGACAGATAAGTGGATTTAAATATGTTTCAAACATGTTTTACACACCTGATAATATGATTTAATTTGTCTTATTAAAATAGACAAATTTTGAATTCGAAGTGATGCATCATTGTTGACCTTCTTATTTATTCTTTGACTAGCTGCTTTAGGATTTCTGAAAAGAAATTGAAATAAATAAGTACTGTCACTTTATTTGAATTTCACAAAGAAAAATATACAGATCAATAAATAATAAACACTAGAATACTTAGGGAACTTAATTTATAATTTACATAATGTTGGAACTACACAGCAGGCACATTAAGCATTGTTTACAGTAGAGATGCTATGTATTACTGAGTACATCAAGCCTTTTGTTGTTTTGAGTTTCATTTTTTTAAGGAAGTTACAGGAGAAGCTTAACTACTACTTCTACTACAGCTGAATGTCCAGAATATGTGGAACAAAACATAGGCTAAGGGAAGCAATTTAAAGAAATAAACTTGACTGTCTAAACAGGTAGTACTCAACTTATGACAATTGAGCCAAAATTTATGTTGTTAAATGAGAAATTTTGCCCTATTTTACGACTTTTCTTGCCACATTTGTTAACTGAATCACTGTAATTGTTATATTAGAGTAACACAGCTGTTAAGTGAATCTGGCTTCCACATTGATTTTGCTTGTGAGAATGTCACAAAAGGGGATCACATGACTCCATCATAACTGTGAGTCAGTTGTCAATGATCCGAATGTAAATCACATGACCATGGGGATGCTACAATGGTCATAGGTGTGAGAAATGATCATGTCACTTTTTTCAGTGCTGTTTAACTTCGAACCGTCAATAAATGAACTGTGAAAAAGAAAGTACACTCTCTTTGAGTTTTATGGTTTTACGTAGCAGGACATAATAAAAATCATCTGGTAATCATCTGGTCAATGCCTAGAATGCACTACCTGATTCTGTGGTTTCATCTCCATACCCCCATAACTTTAAACTTAGACTGTCTACTGTTGACTTCACCCCATTCCTAAGAGGGGAGTGCATAAGGGGAGTGCACAAGTGCACCAACGTGCCTACCGTCCCTGTCCCACTGTCCCCACTTATTCATATCCATTTCCTGTGTTCATAATCATGTTTATACTTATATCTGTTATCTTATACATGCTTGACAAAATAAATAAAAATTTAAAAAAGTAAAATTACTTAGCAATGATTAAAAATAGATAAATACAACCTCAGATAAACACATGACATATTACATCACTTATTTAACAAAAGGAAAGTCAAAAAGGAGACATTAGCAATGATCTTAGAGAAGCAACTGTTATCAATCTGGGAACGGTTATATTTCCAAACAATTTAAAATCCATCATTCTGCAGTGAGGAATATTATTCACAAATGGAAAACATTAAACACAGTTGCCAACATTCCCAGGAATGGCTGTCCCAGAAAATTCACCCAGAACCTGGAATGCTCAGGAAAATTGTAAGAGTTTTACTGTATCTCAGACTCTATAAACCTCAGTTAGTATGTTAAACATTAAGGTTCATGACAATATAATTAGAGAAAGACTGGATAAATATGGTTTGGAAGGGTTGCCGGGAGAAGGTGTCTTCTCTCTAAAAAGAATACGGCAGCATAGTTTAGATTTTCAAAGTTGCATCTGAACAAATTGGAACACTGTCCTTTGGATAGATAAGACCAAAGTGAAAATGCACAAATGAATGAATGAATGAATGAATGAATGAATGAATAAATGTAAGTGCTGCTCCAGGGCTTAAACCCTGAGCTTCTTGACTCATCCATTTTTGTACAATACAGCCATTTCTCACTATAGTACAGCAGACCCATTTTTATATAATGGTTCTATTCCAAGTATACAAACTCCATCTTTCACTTGTACCATATTTTTCGGAGTATAAGACACACCGGAGTATAAGATGCACCAAGATTTTGAAGCAGCAAATTAAAAAAAAAGTTTTTGTACTCTGCAGACCTCCCAAAAATGACCCATTTTTTTGCAAAAACTGGCCTGTTTCCCCCCCCCCCCAAAAAAGGGCCTGCATAGCCTTTAGGAGGCTTGTAGAATGCTCCTTTTTTACAGCCCGTTTTTTGCTCATTTCTACCCTCCCCACCCCCCAGGAGCACACTATAAGCCTCCTAAAGGCTATGCACGGCCATTTTGGTGAAGGGGGTGGGATTTCGGGAGGCAAAAAATGCTGTATTCAGTGTATAAGATGCACCCAGATTTTCAGCCACTTTTTTGAGGGAAAAAAGTACATCTTATACTCCAAAAAATGTGATATCTGCAGTTACCTATAGTGACCATACGTCCTTTATCATGGGACATATAGTTTTATAGGTATAGAAGTATATTATACATATACTATTTCAGAAAGCCCTCCTTTAGATTTATTTTTTTTCCTGGGTTTGCTTTTGAATTTTCTTTGTAAATGAAAGTTATAAATAGAAACACATTTTATCTTTGGAAACATCTCAGATTTGCCTTCTTTTCAGGTTTATTCTTTATTTCTTCCAGGATAAAATGATCACTCTAATATTAGAAAGAATGTGAGAATGATCTGTCTATTGGCTCTCTCTACCACCAGCCCTGATTGATCCAACCAGGACAACCTGCAGGAATACAGCAGGGACTGCCGACTTGTGGCTGTTGCTTTCTTTTCTTCTGTCAAACTCACAAAGCTCAAAGAAGCAAAATGCTATCTCCTTTCTGTTAAAGTGAAAAACAAAAGAACATCTTCATCCCATTATCTTGTCCATTTGGAGAAAATTTCTGAGTCAAAACACAATTTACTACCAGAATATTGGTATAAAATGGTATTTGGACTTTATTAAGAACACCCAACAGCAAAAATAGATAAAGTTAGGCTTATTTGAGCCTAGTATCATCTAGTCAAACTTCCTGCTCAAGGCAGGAAACCTTATACCCATCCCAAACAAATGTTCATCTAGTGTATACTTGAAAACGTCTAGTGATGGAGAACCCACAACTCTGGAAAGCAATGTATTCCATTGATTAATCGTTGCCCCTGTCAGGAAATTTCTCCTTTGTTCTAGGTAGAAATTTCCTTTTATGAGCTTCCACCCATTGCTTCTTGTCCTGCCCTCAGGTGCTTTGGAGAGAAGAAGGGGTTGATTTATTCTGCAAAGCTTCTGAGTGCAGGACAAGAAGCAATGAGAGGAAGATCATTAGATCCAATCTAGAACTAATGAGAAATTTTCTAACAGGGAAAACAATTAATTAGTGGAATGGCTTATCTCCAGAAGGTGTGGGTGCTCCATCACTGGCAGTTTTCAAAAAGAGACTAGACAGCCATTTATCCTTCTTGAGCAGAGGGTTGCACTAGAAAACCTCCAAGGTCCCTTCCAACCCATTTATTTTATGTCCTATTGTTTTTAAAGCTTTTCATGGCAAGGGGTATTTGAGGGACCCAGGAGATGGGGCTTTTCTCTGTAGGACCTGCTTTATGGAATATCTGATACATCTTACTTCAGTGTCCATTTTCCCTTGTGGCAATGTCCTGGTGAAAACTTTCACCATGTTCATCACTGACTGCAAATAGATTTTCAGGAAAGAAGTCCATGCATGAATGCAGAAAATGTATCTTCACTGACATATTGTAGTTCATGGTCTTATATGCTATAAGATGCTTGTCAACCAGCTGAATATAGTTTAGTGCTCTGTAATTGCCAAGAAAATTCTCAATGACATCCTTGAATGCCTTCCAGGCAATTTTCTCTGGGTCTACTAACAGATCTTTAAATCGTGTGTCACTGCAGTATCTGATCTTTGGACCAAAAAAAAATGCCTCCCTTAATCTTAGCATTAATTATTCTTAGAAATATCTGTCTGATATACTGTAGCTTTCCATATTGTAAAAGCTAGTTCGTTAGTAAATTTAATAGGAAATTAGGTTAAAATTCCTGGATTCTTTTCAAGAATAAAAGCTTGAAAAATTAACTTTTTTCCGTCATCCTGTACATGGTGGCTCTGATTTTGATTTAGAGGTTTTTATTTATGGAAATACCAGCTAGCCACAACAAATGTGACCAGAGCTCCAGCTAGGAGGAAAAGAACTGGTAATTGCTAAATTATCTTCAGCCTGCAACATGGTAGGTCCCTTACTTATGTTAATGATAAGCTTTGCTTTGTGTAATGAGCATGATCATATTCCTTCTCAGTGATCCATTTTCTGCAAAAGCATCTAGAGATAAGCAGCCGCTACTTTCCCCAAGTAAAATATACCCAGGATGAGATTGTTCTTTAAATCATTATTAAGTAGTAAGTTTTTCATTTTAAGTTCTTTGGTGTCCTGTCCATATAAATGGTGGCAAGCTCAAGAATATACTTCATATGTTTTTCATTAATGTACTACACAATTTCCATCAAAATACAACTTGTTTGTTCATAACATAAGCAAAACTTAGCTGTTTTGAAAAATGTTATTCTGACTTTTTTTCAAAATACAACAGCATAGTTTAAAAATCGTGGTGTGACAATTACTACCGATGTTGATATTGCACAGGTTTTCTCTCACCGTGTTTGAGCTTCAGATTTAGTCTCATTTTATGTACATGAATTAAAAAATACTCATTTGGGAAATCATTCATAAGCCTTAAACTAACAGCATCCCAGGGTCACATGACCACCCTACACAACCTTTCCAAGAGACCTTCATAAGCAAATGAAGGAAGCCAGATCTGCTTAATAATCATGGTGATTCACTTAATGGCCATGGCAAAAAGGTCATAAAATCGAACATGAAAAACTTAACAAGTTTTTCCATTGCTTAGCAATGGAAGTCCTGGTCAAATTGTGGTTGGAAGTTATGGGCTACCTGTACATTTATTTAAAGAACGAGATCCTTCTTATCAATGGAATGAGTTCCATTAGCAGAAAGAAAGTTATTATATTCTCAGCCCTTGTACCCCAGCTCTTAAAACAGAGAAGCAGAGAGAGGGAAAAGATATTAGATGAGGAAAATTTCACTCATTGACATTACATTTTACTCAACATGTCTAGCAAATGAAAAGGTTAATTAATATATAAGATTATAATTTAAATACAAATTTACATTAATTTAATTTCTGCAAGATTACGGATTTTTTTTTAAAAAATGCAATATTGTGTTATATCTCACTTAATTTTTACCTGTTGCTACCTTAGTTTTAACAATGTATCAACACATGTATATAGTATACTTTCATCATAACAACACAGCATTTATTATTTGTAAAAAAACTGAATAAAATTATTAGAGTAACAGAAGTGGAAGATAACTCATATCTGAAACCATACAAAACTACTCCATGGAAGTTAAACAGCGCAGAACCAAATAAGTCAGTGATTTTATGTTAAAAAATTCTTTAAAATTCACTTTGGATAGCAGTCATGTTTTTCTATGAAATGTACCCTTCTCTCTCATATATAGGTATAGGTATAGGAAATGCCCCTTCTCTCTCATATATAGGTATAGGTATAGGTATAGGTATATATGTATATGTTTGCAATTGCCAAATGCAAAGAAGACTTTGGGTGGCTTACTACATAACCAGTATAAGAAGTTAAAAGAACACAACTAAAACAATATTGGATAATATAGCACTAATATTCTAAAAAGTGAACAATAAAACTACTGCTTTGAAAATATTTTAAATACCAACATAAATCCCTTATTACTGCACTGTATTTAAACAGCAATATGGATGAAATAATTTCTGAACAGTAAATTCAGTAGTCAAAATAGATAAGTATTTTAAGGCAATGGTTCCTACATAGTTCAATAATTCATTCTTTAAAGCAGAGAATAGTATAGCAAAATAGGGCGGATTTGTCTAGAAGTCAGTAATTAGCGCAATTGTAAAAGCTAGCCTTAAGCTACTATACTATACTTTTAAAAGCAACCTACATATGACAAGTTACATTAATTTCAATTGGGGAGAAAACAGGGAAGAACACCCAGAATGTTGTTTGTTAAAAACGAAAAAGTACAGGAAATAGAAGAAAGTCTGTCATTTCTCAAAATCTATCAGTGTTACAAGATATATTCAATCATCACTTAATTAGGGATTAGTTATATTTTCATTCAGCAAAATATCTCAAATAGGTATCTAGCCATTACACTACCAGATTTCTAAATATAAACAGACCACAAACCCCATTATATTCACTGAAGATATTTAATAACAAGACATGCTACTTTACCATATGAACTTTTGAACATTTATTTGTATAGCTAAATAAATATATTTTATATAAATAACATAAACTGTTCTATCATCCATACCTGTTAGACCTACATACAAACAACCGATCCCTCAAATATTCCAAGTAAAATAGATCCTAAAGTAGTCTGTGTTTTGGTTTTTAAATATATTTGAACACAACTTCACAGAACGTGTACAAACATTATATCACTGTTTTATATGTATAGAAGATACTAAATGAATTAAACAATCTCACTGATATATTAGTAACTTCTTTCTTTTTTCATTAGTTATCTAAGTGCATATACTTTAGGGTGGCATACATTATTTGAGATCATGAAAGAATTATATTACAATATTGCCACTTTTAGAAGAAGGAAAAAAGAAGCATACAGTATAATCATCAGGGGAGTCTTCGACTAAAGCTAAATTAAACATACCTAAAGATATTGAAAGGCAGAATTTTCAAAGGCATTAGTGGTCTGAGTAATTTAATACTGTGGTTTGATTTATGGTCTAAGAGTCCAACTGCATGAACAATGTTCAGTAGCACGGCAGTTTTTGCCAGTGTATTTATACTTATTTCTCATGTGATCTCTCTGGATGTTAAAATCCGATTAAAAATGAAATATTTATCCAGCTTATTTTGTTAAGATTCTGCATTGAGCAAAAATGACTACATGTTGTACATTTTGTTGATTGATACAAACATAAGGCCACGTGCTTGAAAGTATATTCAAAAGTGGATATAGATAAACTTACAGTAGTGCTTAAAGATTGTGAACTCTTTTAAATTGTTCATATTTTTGCATAATATTTCCGTCCCACCTCACAGGGTTGTTGTTATGGGTTAAATAGGAGGAGGAAGGTGTATTGGATATGTTTTCCACCTTGAGTTGTTTGTAAAAATAACAAAGGCAGTATACAAACAATCAAACAAACATCATCAAAAACATGATCAGTTCTACATACGAATTATAAAACTAGATAAAGAGATCCAATTAAACAAATTAGTCAAAAACATACTTGTTCATTAATTTATTGAGGAAAATTATACAGAGTCAGTTTGGTTAAGGTGCTGGCCCTGGAAACCAGGAGACTGTGAGTTCTAGCTCTGCTTTAGGGATGAAAGTCAGCTGGGGGATTTTCAGCTAGTCACTGTTTTAGTCCAACCAACCTCACAGTGTTTTTGTGGAGAAGAGGTTTGAGTTCTACATATGTTTGCTACCTTGAGTTATATATTTAAAAAGTGGGATAAAAACATTATCATCATCATCATCATCATCATCATCATCATCATCATCATCATCATCATCTCTAGATAATTGTCTTTTCCTCAACAGCAGGTGACAACCAAGCCTAAGAGGAATTTCAACAGAACCATTTTGTACACCAATTACATCAATTTATACTCAAGGTTAGTCATGCTTTGGTCACGTTCTGTTTGGATTCTGGCAATGCCCTCTATCTGGAACTCTTCCTTCAGAACACCCAGATAGTTATGTACATACCACAACACGTCCATGTACTGCAACTACTTTATTAGCTTCATGGGCTGCTAGAAGGCTTCTAGGAGTAATGCAAGCACTGGTAATCACCTATAACTTGACGGCGAACCTATGGCATGCTTGCCAGGGGTGGCATGCAGCGCCCTCTCTGATGGCATGCAAGCCGTTGCCCCAGTTCAACTCCGGGACGCGTGCCTGTGCGCTTTGGGCACTTGGTCCGGAAAAGGTTAGCCATCATTGGATTAGGCTGTTTCACCCCTGGCTCAAACAGGAAACCCTACACCCATGATGACGAACCTATAGTACATGTGCCAGAGATGGCACGCAGCATCCTCTCTGATGGCACACGAGCCGTCGCTCCAGTTCAGCTCCAACACGCATGCACATGTGCCTCCCTCTGGCCAGCTGGCCTTTAGGTCTCTGCCGTACATGTGTGTGGGGAGGGGCATGTACGGGGGCACGCGTGCATGCACAAGGGTGGGTGCATGCATGGGGCGACATGCACATGCGCAGGGTGGTGGGATGCATGCTGAGGGGTCATGCACACATGCACGGTGATGCATGCATGGAGGATGCATGCACAGGGGATGCATACATGGGACACATTGCATTTTCTGGGTTCGGCCGTGTGCGCTTTAGGCACTCGGTCCGGTAAAGGTTAGTCATCACTGACCTATAAGGTATCTATGACACATAGTCATGAAAAAAATCCATGTAGTCACTAAGAGTTGACACAATTTGATGACATATAATCAATTCCGTCTTTAAAAAAATTATGGACTTCTGTGAATGGGCTTAGTTTTGAGTCATCAAGGTCTTGATTAGTGGATTACATACTTTACAATATTAAAAATTGTAGAACAGGAACAACAAATAGGAACACAGAAATTAGTAAGAATACTGAGGAGCATTTTATAGTCCTATAAGCAAATTATTTTTGAAAAAAATGCTGTTCAACATTTACACCTCATTTATAATCAAAGAGTAAACAATGAGAAATATTTCTAGGTATTATTCTATTTGAATGAACTGATTTAATTTTCATTCCATCTCTAACATAAAAAACAACATGGTCCTTCTGATCAAAGTACCAAGGAAGCAGCAAACAGAGCTCTCCTTTATTGGAAGTGTTGAAGCAAATGAAGGAGAATTTGTGTCAGGAACACTTCAATCTGGAATCAAGTTTAGGATTGGATTTGATGGAGTAAATAGCCCCTGCCAACCTCTTGATAACCTCTTATTGTCATGAAACATGGTAGTCCAGAAAACAGAATTTGAATTCCACTTCGCTGGAAGAATTGTCTTCTCAACCATAAGAGATAGCAATGGCCTCCTCTACCAAAAAAGTAATCTCTATTCCCTCCCCTCCCAGCTTCCAGGAGTCTGACACGGCAAATCAAATGAGGGCTCCAACAGTGCAACAACACTACTGACATGGTGGAGGTGACCAAACTATAAATTCTGCATAATATTTCAGTTGGCTTTAGAGAAGGCAGACAAACTGATATTCATAGGATCCAGTATTAAGGGTTTCTATCTCTCTATACTTCATTTTTTCTTTATATTCCTTAATCTTTTTTTTAAATGGAATTTGAAATGCTATGAAGTGCTAGCTTTTATTATGACTCTTCTTATTATTTATAAAATGATGGGTAACCCACTCTCTGCATGCACCTCCCAAATAAATTTTAGCAATAAAATCTTGTGTCATTTTTTGAGTCTGGGCAAGGGGAGTCAAGGATTACTAGTGGTTGTCTGACAGAGATCTCCCTTTCATATGCTTACTCTTAACCTCATAACTTCTCTAAATGTCAACCAGGCTCTTTCGGTTGATGTCTGTGGATGGTAGCTGAAGGTTCTCCTGAAAACTGGGAAGTTTAGTTTTGTTCTCAACCCCTCAGAAGATGCCCAACCAGACTCGACGTTGAATTTCTTTATTGGAATCCAAGGTCACTAAATTCCCTTATGTGCCAGGTAATCACAGATCAATGCATCAATTAATTGATACCAAAATTAAGCGTAAGTTTTCTTCTCTTCCCACTACCATAATCAAGCACCTTTAAGGCCAATGAGGTTAAAAAAACATCAAGTATGAACTCAATGTAATGTCTACCATTCTTCCAATCACATGTTCAAGAGTACATTAAATATTTGTAGCGGTTATGATTTGATATCAAAGCAGTTGAAATATGTCTTGCATTGTAAATTCTTCTATGGAGGTTTAAGGAAAGCAAATATTTTTCATAAGATTCAGATTTCCCCCTCCTGCCTTAGGGTATATATCCGTGATGTCGAATCTAAGGCTCGCATGCCAGAGGTGGCACGCAGAGCCCTCTCTGTGGGCACATCCGCTGTCGGCAGCTGCTCTTGAGGTTTCCGGCACACGCAAGCATGTGCCAGCCAGCTGGTCTTTGGGTTCCCGGTGCTCTAGCGCGTGTGAAGACCAGTTGGCCAGTGTGCATGCGCATGCCGGAATCCCAAAGATCAGGTAGCTAACTCACACATGTGCACTGGCCACGTGCACATACGCACACACACATTCCAGTTTGGGCACTCGGTGCCGAAAAAGTTCACCATCACTGGTATATATACTCAATATTAACAAGGAAAAAAACAATTCAGCAATAACACTTAAACTTATATGCTGCTTCATAGTGCTTTACAGAACTCTCTAAGCCGTTTACACAGTCAGCATATTGCTCCCAACAATGTGGGTCCTCCTTTTATTGACCTCGGAAACTGGAAAGCTGAGTCAACCTTGAGCTTGTCAGGATTGAACTCCTGGCAGTGAGCAGAGTCAGCCTCCAATACTACATTCTAACCACTATGCCACCATGCCAATTTATTATTATAATTCATATTTAAAAGCAGACTGATAACTTTATTTAATTATCTGTTACAGTAATATCCTGTCTTTCTGCCAGAAGCCCAATAAATTTTACAAGTATTGGCAGTGAAATGCTTCTGAATTAGAAATCACTGAAATGTTTCCAAAGTCTCACATACTATCATATCTTCTTCTGTGCCCCTTATCATCATGTACAAATTCACAAAATGTCCAGGGGACAAAAAAGGTGGTGACCCCAATTAAAACAATACTGTCAGAAACCTTACAGTAGTACACTTTTATTTACAAATTTTTAAAAATGCCTGTTATTCTAGTTTCCTCAATTTGGTTTGCAGCACTGAATTTACTGAATCAGTAAAATTTGACAAATTTCTCACTTTTCCATTGCTAACTACAATTGTGCTTTCTTGTGAAGACCTTCCTTATTTAGGTCAAAAAGATTTAGTAAATTATTGTGTCATATATCCAGAATAATGATTCATGTATGATGATTCCCACATGTTGAATCACTAGTTTCTGAGGGATGCTCTTGGGCAAACATACAGCACAAGGAGCTAGTATATCTAATCAGCCTTCTTCAACCTAATATTATCTTATCAATATTCATTAATTCAACTAGTATGGCCAAGTTGGGGAAATCTCATCTAAATATAAATATAAAGTTTCTATGTAAAATTGGATCTTAGTCACAAATCTAAGCCCTTTGAATAGTAGATCCTATTATAGATAAGTTATATTCATCCCACCAAATATGTATTTTAACTGTATTACTGAATAAAATACAACCCCATGGAATCATTCTCTTCCATTTATTTGATAAAGCATGTTTTGTACACTAACAAACTTTTATTTTTCAGTGAATATAATAAAACAAATTTTAAAAAATAATTAGACCTATAAAGTCTAATGTGATTGTTTTACTAAGTGAATCAACTGGAGATCTAATTAGACTTCATAATAATTATTGCAAAATACTTATATGAAAATGAAAATGTATAGTCCTTAATTGGAGCATGTTAAATCCTCCATACTTTTGTTCTGTCTTTCAATATATATTATAACCCAGAATAAATATATTAAAACTGTAGTTAGCCTAATCAATGAAATTTAGTTCCAAACAAATACTTCTAGAATCAGGATATAGATAAATCATGCTACATTTTAATAAACAACTGATTAAAATCAAGCATTTGCTATTCCATATGCTCTCTACAGATGCAGGGATGGGCCACAAATAACAGGCAGATTATTATTATGCACAGGCAAGGTGCAGTGCTTAACCCTTTATTTCTGCCTGATTTTCTCTTCTTGCCCCCGCCTTTTTTTCACTGAAATCAGAGATTTGTAAGACATCAAAAATATAATAGCAGAGAAAAACAGCATACATCTATGTTATAAAATCAAATAACAATATAAAATGAAAATATGGTAAGGCACTATTCTGTTCCTACAATACCTGAAAGAAAATAAGGTCAGAGAGGGAGCTACCTTCTTGAAGGAATTCTTAAAGCAAAACATCAAAAAGCAATGAAATCACAGAGCAACTTACATTTGCAGCATAACTTCATTTAAGAAAACTCCATCTAGAAGTGCAACATATTCTTCCAGGTTGGTTGCATTTTGTCCAGCTAAGGATCCAAATGTCTTAACCTAGAACACAGAACATATTTATCATCACTATGACACGAATTCTGCTTGTACTTGGCAAGAAATCCTTTATATAAATTCCATTACTGATCAACAAATGCTTACCCAGGTAACAAGTGGGCTCGATACGAAGACCTCCAAAAGAGGTGTGAATATCTCATTTTCCATGTTTTAATAAAATATCTGAATTACAAAAGGTTAGATGAGAAAAGTCTCTTCTTTGCGGTAATTCCGTGAAATGCCCAACGTCTTCAGGAAGAATATACCCTGGCTAGTTCCCAAATAAAATTCAAAAGTAGTCAGAGCTGTGGCAACAAAGATTTCATTATCCACCTCGTCCAAAAACGGACTGATCGAGAGGCCATGGACGTTCTTGGGGTTTTTCGCCTAGGGCTCCGATTGACTCTTTCTTCCTCCTCTTTCCGCGCTGAAGGGGAAGGAGAAAGGAGAAACCCGACGACGATCCTACATCAGCCGCAAACTCTCCCCCCCACCCCCCTCTCTCTAGGCTGCACCACCATAAGCAGGCTAGCCGCAGGCATGCGAACGGGAGGAAATTTCAAGGAAACTCGCCCCGACAGCTAATTTTAAACCCCCAGCTAGCAAAAAACCGTACGTATGACAGGAAAAGCAAAAATCGCATTCTCCTTCCCAACCACTCGAGAAGTCTCTTAGATTCAAGCTGAGAGAGGTCGCCCTCTTTCCTATCCAAGCCCCCCCCCCAACACACACACACAGACACACACACACGTACGTTTCCCCCTTTCCCAGGCAGACAGGACGCCCGCCGGTTCCTGCGCTCACCCCACCCAAGAGCCTCGCACTGCCCCTTTCTGTGCTACCTCTATTTCTCGCCTTGTCCCCAAAACCTTCCTTACTTTAGGGGTAACTGAGCAACACCCATCAAAAATGAAGCAGAGCCCCACCCCCTCGCCTAGTCCCTCGGCGCTCGCAATTGATCGCTCCCTCCCGCTCGGTTCCAAGGCTACCGGCAGCTCCAGCCTCTCCCTTCCGCAGCTTCTTCCACAACCACGGCCCCCTCACTCCCTCCCACCCCACCCCACCCCACCCGACTTCTTCGCTCCCTTAAGCCCTTATTATTCGCTCCTCCTCTACACCCCACCACCCTCGTTTTATTCCCCCCCTTTCTAGTAGTTCAGTTCCAGGAGCGGTTCTCCAGCCCCCCCCCCCCCCCCGCCCAAGCCTACCACCCTTCCCTTCCCTTCCCTTCTAGGGACTAATTTTCCGCTTGCGGGTGCGCACACCCACTGCCGTCTCCCTGAAGTAACGGCCACCGATCTTCAACAGATTCGCATGGCTCACACGCGCACTCCCCTTCCTTTCGCTTCTGTAAGGAAGAGGAGAGAGATCCCTCCGCAAAGCAGGGGAAAGGGGGGGGGGGGTTGACTTTTTTCTTCTTCTTCCTTGCAATCTGTAGGTTTCGACTTTATTCCTCCGCCGCTGGACTGACTGATGTTGGAATTAAGGGAAGGGGAGGGACGAGTGTTGAGGAAGGCAGAAAAACCGCTGCAGGGCGCGCGCGAGGAGCGCACCCGGGTCGGCCGCAGCTGCAGACCCAGCGAAGGGCGCGCGCCGAGCAGCTTATAATGGAGAGAGGAGGAAAAATACTAGTATGCTTGGGAGGAGGGTAGCATGATAAAGAGGTAGTAGATTTTTCCCCCCCTATATGACATGCCACCAAGTCTGGAATTCTGGCTTGAGTATGTAATGTATATGAATGTTCTCTCTGGATCCTGCATTTGCTTCCTTTATGCATTAGAAAAAGATAGGTGAAGAAGATAAATAACATGTTATATGCAGATCTTTATGACATTAAAAAAATAATGGGTGAATTCCTTATGTGGGGAAGGCTGGAAAGATTAAATATATTTTTGTCCATGTTAGAAAGGACTAATTCTATTTCCATCATAACCTCCAAGCAAAAATAGTACACTGGAAGAGTTCTTTTCCTGTCTGCATTGCATGGATGTTGATGTGCTCCATGACTATATATCCCATGGCTATCATTCTGTTGGATGGTCTTCATTCCACTTGGTGGCTCTCAATCTATTCCTTAGTTTACTGTATGAGATCTCTGGCTGCCTTTCAGTTACAGGACATTTCAATTTTAAGTGTCTTGTGCTACTTCTGGAGTGAAATATTTTACTTTCAATATTGCCATTATGGTCCAGTTGGTGTCTATCAAGTCCCTTGTACAGAGGGGCCATTTTTTTCTGGTCTCTGAGCTGTCATTCTGAGAAGCCATTATTTCACCATTCCTTTGTGTCATGCAATTCTCCAGTATTGGGGGAGTTCATTAATATTTGATGTAAAAGTTTACCAAACTAGGAAGAACATACATAAAAATATTAGAGAAAATAATAACATTTAATGTAATAAAATAAGTGCAACATTTCTATCACTGGCGTATTTTAAAATAATAAAATGAAAAGGCTTATACAACTTTGCCTTATTCAACTCTTTCTTAGGACATTCCTTGGTCTACCATACTGAGAAGGTATAAGCAAAAGAAAAAAAGATAAGTCAGATGAGAGTTGGCAGAATAATCAATAGCTTGCATTGTAATCTAGGACACAGAAGAAGAGAGATAACTACTGGCAGATATGTCTTCCCAAAGGTGTCATCCAATTAAACTAATTGCTGCTAGATTCAAGACAGACAAAAAAAAACACTGTATTTTATTGCACTTTAGGTACCAACAAATTTATTATAGCAAAAATTTTCATGAATTTATAGATGAATTTATCAGATGCATGAAGCATCATTCTAACATATATGTATTGTACATGAAAGGGTAGACATCTACGTAACTATGTCACTGTAAAGGTAAACGTGTAATGGAAAAAAACCAGTATGATAATTAGATCTAGCCTGTACTCAATTTACCATGACAGTATTTTTTTCCAGAGGACTAAGATTTACACAAACCCACTTTATAAGGCTATTTACTTGCAGACAGAAAAATATTAAAATCTCATAGTAAAAAGCACGCAATAAAATTAAGCAGTTCATATACCGGTATTTAAATAGTAAGTTTTTATTTTAAAGTGTTGCCATTAGCAATATTTAAATCCTTAAAACTACGGAAATTTAGCAGCAGCAGCCCTGTGACATAAGCTTTACCTCTGTTAGGTAAAAGAAAAGCTAGATACACAGGGAAAAAAAGGAACTTCTAATTCATCAGTCTCAGGATATTGTGCAACAAGATGTGCGGATGATTAGCAGATTTTATTATTTTAAAGCAAATGTTAACTTTTGGCAGGAGGTTAAATAAAGACCTTTTACCTTTCCCACACCAAAAGTCATGCTTCTAAAAGTAACCAGGGCCAAGACACAGACAAAAACTATTACTTACTTTTTAAAGTATTTTGTATACTTATATTTATTACCATAAACTAATGAAATAGTTGGTATGGTTATTTCTCATGTACTGAAGGATTTTTCACTCCTGTCACATTAAAAAGTATAACCTAGGTGAGAGGATTTTAAAAATAGTTTTTATTAAATGATTTTAAATTCATAAGAACTACATTAAAAAAGATATAATAAACGTGAAAAAAAATTAAAACGGAAAAGAAGAGGCAGAAAAAATGATGTACAAAGACAGAAAACATGAGAATAAATATAAAGGTATGGCTTCCAATCTTCAAACTCTCTCTAATATTACATCTTTCATCCAGTCTTTCATAACCTTTCTCTAATTATCAAAGCCAAAAGTCTCAAAATCTTTTAATGCAAAAATCCATAAGATGAATGTCAATATCTATCTTACTCTAATCAAAGAAGTCAATTTCACCATTTCAGCAAGTTCTATCAATTTCACCGACTGTCCTCCATGGTACAAAATCTTCCTATCTTTTGCATATAATAATATTGCTGCAGTAGTCATGTACTAAAACAATCTTTCATGACTCTTCTAAATGTATCCATCAGTCCTGAAAGGAAAAGTTCTGGCTTCAAATGGTGTCATGTAACAATACGTCATTTTATAAAAAATCTCTTTTTTAAGTTTATAACAATGTAAATTCCTGCCTTTTTGACTATATATTTTTCTATTGACCTATCCATAATTTTTATACCCAAAATACTTACCATATATTCTTACCATATATTCTTTAACCTGTTCTTCTATTTCAAAGTCAACAAAAGTTTATACATTTTATCAATTACACATATTCATCATTATTACACAATTGCACTTCAAATTCTTTTTTTGCTCCAATATAATATTTTAACCATTTAATTTTTTTCTGATAAATGTAAACCATTGATAGCTATAGCCTACTGCCATTGATTGCTCTTTTCGTTTGAGTTTATATTTGATTGATTACATTAAATGATAATTCTGCAATAATTCCTGGTAGTTAGCAATTTGTCTTTGTTTCACTTCTATAAAATGCTTCTTGTGCTGAGATTCATAGAGATGTTTTCAGCACAGCCATATCTATTCTATATTCTCAGTATGAAATGTCTAATAAAGTGATTTTGAAATCACTTTAAGTTTAACAAAACATAACATAGATATCCATGCCTCAGTTATGACCTTCTAAATCTGTTGCTATTGCATGTTTTTCAGCAACACCCATTCCTTAATCCAAACCAAAGAACAAGCTGCAAAGTGCAATTTCAAATCCGATAAAACCAAACCCCCTCTTTGTAAATAAGAAAATTGTTGTTTCTGCAACTGTTCTGCTCATTCAATCAAAATGGAATTGACTATAAAGAAAATACCATTACCTCCCCCATTCTTAATCCTCATAATCTGCCTACAAGGATATGCTCAGTAATATGGCAACTGAGACATCAAGGACAGTCAGGACAGTTGCACTACTACTATCCAGGCCAGAAGTCATCAGCAAGTATAATCAGTGTCATCTCAATATTGAGCCCCAGCCTGAAATTGGACTGAAAATGGACCAGGTAATATGTTCACTCCAGCATCCTCTGAAACTGTAGCCTGACTACCTTCTCAGAACTTTCCCCAGAAAAAGGAGGTTGGGGACTGTGTAAAAGTTGTCCAGGACTGTTGATAACTACAATAGTTTCACAAGGAGGTGCACAACTCCAACACCTTCAAGACATGCAAAACCAATCCCACCCTCAGAGGGGAAGTCACCATTGCATAGACACAGCCACATGTTCATCCCCAGGCATAGTGATAAAACATTTATGACTAGTGGCCACAAAGTTCAAATAATAACATCTGTGTCCTTTCTCCTGGCCCAGCACCCACTACCCAGACATCTCTCACTATGCTTCAGGAAATTTTCTGTTGGACAGCCAATAGACCTTAGAAGCCAAGAATCGTGTAGCTTCATCCATTCCACCACACTTCCCAAAACATCTGGGCATTGAACCTCATTCAACTCCTGCAAATACAATTTTTCAGCCAAAGCCGCAGTGTAAATCCATATCATAGACCAGGGGTCAGCAAACTGCGACTCTGGAACCGCATGTGGCTCTTTCTTCTCTGTGCTGTGGCTCTGTCGCCGGTTGGCGCCACAATTTTGAGAGGAGCTTCCGGTGCGTGGGGGGAGGGAGAAGCACAGTGCGCCTGGAGAAGACTCTATGGCAAGGGGAGGGTTTTCCAGTTGTCTCCACAATTGATAGGGCTTTCGGTTATGACAGGTAGAGGAAAAAGTACACCGTGCTAGGAGGAGACTCTATGGTGGGGGAACTGAACTTCCGGTCAGCTCCAGAATTGAACAAGGTGCTTTCAGTTAGGATCTTTATGGCTTTTGGTGTTTTCTTTTCTGTGGGAAACGGGTCCAAATGGTTTAAGTTTGCCAACCCCTGTCATAACCATCTCAATTATCAGGCTGAGATCTGTCTCCTGGTGCCACAGCACAATAGGGCTCTCCTTCTGGGCTGTCTCACAGTAACTATAACACTGAGATCAGGCTCCCATACCAATATTGCAGTAGTGACTTAAATCATCAGCTTCATGGTGAATGGTTTACATTCTATCCTTCTTCCAGAGCAGCACTTGTTATACTCCTTTTGCATTTTTTCCTCCAGAGCAACTCTGGAATTTATTAGGTTGAAGAAAAATGTTTGGATCAAAATCACACAGTGACCTTCCGTGCTGAGGGTGAGCTAAAAGGTAGCTTTCACTGGACAAAGATTTTGCATCCTGGACATGTTTGGGTATTTCCTTACAGATTTTGGGCTGCTAATCATGAAAATAACCTGTAATTTAACCTACCACATACCATTTTATAGAAACCTTCTGTTTTTACTCAATGGGAATTTACATCTTCAGCATCTGTTGGCTATGCTGCACACCAGTGTGGGTTCCTACCGATTCGGACCAACAATTTTAATTGCATTGCACATGCAGCGGGCATCAAGCATGCGTGCCAAGCGCACACACAAGCAAACCAGCAATAGTGGCTGCCAGAACCCACCCCTGCTGCACATATGAAAGAAACATGAAAACACAGAACAGGGGTTGAAGCACATTCAGTACACCAAGTACAACTGGAATATCTGGATATCTAAAAGTAGTGGTTCTGCTGCTTGGAATGCAGTTTGGATATACCAAGTATTGTTATTATGTGAATGGGACAATCATGCAAGAGAGTTGCATTACATTAAAAAGAAATGGCCTCTCTCCCTCGGCATGGCTAGACTACATGACTCTGTCTAGGAAGTTGGTGCCATTTTCTATATATGAATTTCTGCTTTTTAAGTGTGTTAATCTGCTGGAAGATTTCATATAAAACAATTAGAATTTACTGTTTTGGCCTGAATTGTAGATATATTCAGTTGTGCTCAAATTTGCTATAAATTGACAAAAAGTTAATTTTCATGTGACCATTTATCAAATGTTGTTGACATTTTGCTTTGAAAAACTTTGTACACCAGCTGTCACCATTTAAAAAAAAATAGTTTTGACTGACCAAAAAAACCATGTGATGTTACTATGGAAAAGGTCTGCTGATCTCACCAAAGCAAACAGAAGAGAGTTGTTCTTTCCCTTACTGAAGTTTGGCAACAATATTATCTCCAACCTCTATTCCGAGCAAATATTAAATTTGCTGTTTAGTTGGCTTGGTTATAATTGTTATTTAAAACTTAGAATAATGCCATTAAAAAGATCCATGAATTCATATTTGAAAGGCAACACTGATTGAGGAACAGCAAGCATGAACAGGGCCAATTCTGTTTAAACTTTCAATTAATTTTCTCCCTATCCATAAGCAGAATTGTTAAAAAGGGAAAGTTAGAAAACCCACAATATCCTATCTTCTTATATACAAAAAATTCAGAACATTTATTTTTAGTATTGAAGGACAAAATATATAGCCTAGATCTAGCAGGACAAAGGAAGCAAACAAAGCCAGGAATAGTGTGCCTGGAGGGATAATAAGGGAACAGATGACGGAGATGGGCACATATAGAACTGTAGTGTTCTGTACAATATGCAACTAACAAGAATTTTAAAAATTGGATTAAAATACATACTATGCTACACATGTTTTATTCTAAGGAATCTTCAGTGTGCCTTAAAAAGAGGGAAACTTAAAATTAATCAATCAATTTAACAAGATAAGCAGGGCAGCATCAGGCACATGGGAAATTATTTAAAGCTGTAGATTGAAGGTAATTGAAGCCTTATTCAAGTCAAATTCAATTCCTAGTAATTTCATGGAGACATACATACAATTTTTCTGGCAGCAATGCATAATTGGTTTGGCATTGCCTTTGTCTTGTTTTGGAATGACTTTCTTTTATTTCCCACTTTATCCTATCAGCTGATAGTTCCTGAAGGCCTTCTATCCAAGCCCATCCCTGCTCATTTAGCAAACCTAGTTAAGGTTACCCTACTGGTTATATTTATATATTAATTATTTAAAAAATGTTACTTAATTTTATTTATTACAAAGTCATCTATGTAGCTCCACTCTGAGTGCCTAGGTTTGGAAACACAGTATGACATCCTCATTAATCCATGATACCAAGTTTTCAGCAGAATAATAATCAAATTTTCATTTCTACTGGAATTCAGATATTCATAGCCACTTGAAACACTAATACAGCTAAGGCTATCCTTGTATTTGTGAGTAAGTTACTCTAGTGCAGTGTTTCTCAATCTTGGCAACTTGAAGATGTCCGGACTTCAACTCCCAGAATTTCCCAGCCAGCATTTGCGAATGTTGGGAGTTGAAGTCCGGACATCTTCAAGTTGCCAAGGTTGAGAAACACTGCTCTAGCGATCAGGGTCAATCACCAAAAAAGATCATATTATAATGCCTTATGTTAGACATTCTGTGAACATAACCAGCTGCAAGGTCTCTCTCTTGGATTTCACTAGATGGGCAGATTTCACATAAAATAGTTTAGGACTAAGGTAAGTTATATTATCTCAGTCTAATATATTTTACATAGTTGTAGGAAGAAACTGGAGGAGAGAATGCTATGTTTACCATATTAGGTTTCTGAAGAAGAAGAAACCAAATAAATACTGCATGTTAAATAATAACAATACTTTATTTATAGCCATAGACCAATTATAGTTAGTTATATAAATGATTTCAAGGGCCATGAGGAGGCATATTTCCCAAATTAAAGATCAGAATTAATCAGCAGCACCCACACAGTGATATCAATAAAGAAAAAATCAGCAATCATTTTACAGATTTTTATTAAAACAGCTAATAGGAAGATTACATCTTTCTCAACCAACCTTCCTAAAGATGATTAGCTAGCAGAGACATTTTCAAATGAAGGCACCAAATGTGATAATCGGTGTTAGGTAAGCTCCCCGTTGGGAGAGCGAGTACTTTCAGAGAAGCGTTGTGAGAATGTTGTTGGAGAACACAGAAACCAGCATACAGAGACCCTGCAGTTTAAGTAGGCTTTTACTTTCGTGGAAATAGAGGTACCAGAGTCCATCAAACAATCCAAGTCATACACGGATAAGACAGTCAGTCATCAACGTCTTTCAGTTAAGGGATAATCCAAATAACATAGTCCAGTATCATATAATCAGTTCAGTAATCAAAGTTTGCTAGCAGTTGCAAAACTTAAAATAGCTCACGGCACTTTCTAACAGACAGCTTCCAAAACACTCAGATCAGATCAGCCCAGCATCTAACAAACAGAGAGCTAACAATCATTTTGGCTCCCTCTTATGGCCGATGGAGGAAAACAGCAACCAATCACGTTTTACAGTATGATTTTAAAAAACAGGTACAACATTGTTACATGATTTATATATTGCCAACCCAACCGTTAGATTATATTCCTAACAATAGGTGTCTACTGAAATATTATGTAAATTGTAAATATATATCCCAAATTCTGCCATGATGTCTCATGGGGATCGGTGAAGGGTGGTGCTATGTTTGTTTTTAGGAGGATGAGTAAAGACTAGCAGGGGCTTATGCCAAGAGTATATATTCCTAACAAGGTCCCTCAAAGTGTGAAGTTTATCTCAACTGCCCTGCTAAAACAACCAGGCATCTATATTGGGGAGTAGTGACACAGAAAGATGCTGGAGACAGATTATTATTTAGTGATAATGGCAAAGGCATCAATTCACCCAAGTCTTTCAAAAGTTTTTGAAAGATTTCTGAACTCAGAAGGTTTCAACCTCAATTTGGTATGCTTGGTACCAATTGGTACTGCCAATAAGCAGATAGTGACATATTCAGAAGAGATCAAACTAAGATGGTAGGATTATACTGAAACATTAAACAACAGAGATGTCAATGTCCAAGATACTTTAGATACTCTCCACAAACAAGAACCTCTAGTATTTTAAGATCAAATTAGATCAGCACTCGGGCCTTTACCAAGTCAAAAGGCTACAGAAATACTCAATGAATTATGGCAATCAACAGAAGAAGAATCAGTAAATGGTTTAAGCAAACTATGCCAACAAATCTGGAGAATGACACAGTGGTGAGCAGCTTGGAAGAGATCAATCTACATTCCAATACGTAATGAAAATGCAAATTAACATATAATCTTAATTGCACATACACATAAAATGATATTTAAGATTATCCAATGCAGATCAGAGCCTTACACAGAAAAAGATATGTTAGAACTGGCTTTAGACAAGGCCAAGCAACATGAGATATTACTGAAAGATGTACAGTAGATAATCGAGAAAACTAAACGATACCAAAAAGAAGACATTATGTGCTTCATTGACTTTAGAAAGATCTTTGATATTGTCAGTCACACCAAAACATCTCATTGTCCTCATGAGGAACCTATCTAAAGATCAAGCATTGACAGTACAGGTAGAGGATGGTGAAACCAACTAGCTTCAGGTTGGCAAAGGATTATATAACCTATAACCTACTGTATAACAAGACTATACAATCCATAGGCTAAATATATTTTGAAAGTTCTGAGTAAAATCTTATTTTTTCTATAAATTTAAAATCAAATTATCATTCTTTGGTTTAGAAAAAAAGCAAATGCACAAATTTAAATATGGTTTGTGCTTTGTAATCAACATATATTATTTTCAGTATTAATGCATGAAATAGACTGGTTGTGCTTAAAATCCTATGCTGGATGGGACTGGCAAAGTCCTGTCAGCGCTCTCAGTTCTCAGTGTCAGACTTTAGATTGTAAATTCTTTAGTTCCTATCAACATTTAAAAATACTGTGATTTATAACTGCCAGGAAACTAACTTTTCTAGGCCACTGGGTACAAGAAAAGCAGAAATGAAACTAAATTCAAACAAGGAATTGGTATTTAACTGAAATTAATTAAATGTAAATCTAGTTTGCCATATGAAGATTGTGAAATCTTCTTTACTTTTGTTTTCAAGACTTAAGTTGACTAAAGGACTGGAATCTCTAGGCTTTAAATCAGACTTCTATAGTGGGGTGATCTCTAGAAGTGTTGGACTAATCCCATCATCCCCAAAAGATTCCTGTCAGATTTAACTTTTTTTTTTCTGGATTGAATGTCATCCAAGAACTTCATGCAATATTTTAGCACAAATTACTCTTTGGTTGCTATGCTGATCTACCTATTGTATTTTTTAATGTATTTCTAAAATTATTTGGGGAATTTTATTTTTCCTTACTCCTTTAGATTTGAGCAAACAGGAAATATTTCTTTCTAACCAGATAGCATAATATAAAACAAACCTAACAATTTATTATATATTTATTACATTTTTATGCAATCTGTTAAGGTGACTGGACAGTTTACAAGTTATAAAACAGGCAGAAAAATAATTAAAATATCCAAACATTAAAACTACAAAGATTAAAATTTTAAAAACTATGCTGAAAGTAGAACCATGAGATGGACAGGACAAGGATGAGGTCTTCTTATGCTGTCAATCAGCTCCAGCAGTGAACGCCCCCCGCCCTCGGTGGCCCAGTCCAAGTAGCATAGCCAAATTTTAGTACCCTTCCAGATGGCGAAAAGAATGGAAGCAGTTCTCACTTCTGATGGGAAAGTGTTCCACAGGGATGGGGCTGCAGTGGGAAAGACTCTTCTCCTTGAACCTGCTTGTTGGAATTCCTTAGGAGACAGGATCATTTGTAGATAGGATCCGAACAGTCCATTGGCTAGTCCCATTGGGCTCCTTAGATACCCTGGAGTCTGGACCCATGCTATGTAGGGCTTTAAAGGTAACAACCAAAACTTTGAATTCGATCTGGAAGCAAACAGGTAACCAATGCAGCTTGCACACTAGTGGTGTTACATGTGCAGCCCTAGAGGCTCCCAAGGCTATGCATGCTGCTGTGTTTTATACCAACTGCAGTTTCAGAATACAAGTAGTCCTCAGCTCATGACCACAACAGAGCCCAAAGTTTTTGTTGTTAAGTGAGACATTTGTTAAGTGAGTTTTGTCCCATTTTATGACCTCTCTTACTACAGTTGTGAATCACTACAGTTGATCAGTTAGCAACTAAGTTGTTAAGTGAATCTGACTTTCCCATTGACTTTGCTTGTCAAAAGATCACAAAATATGATCACATGATCTTGGGACACAACAGTGGCCATAAATATGAATCAGTTCCCAAGTGTCTGAATTTTGATGACATGACCATGGAGATGCTGCAAAGAACATCACTGTGAAAAATGGTCATCAGTCACATTTATTAGTGCCATTGTAACTTTGAATGATCACTAAATAAACTGTTGTAAATTGAGGATTACCTATACTCTTCAAGAGTAGCCCCATGTAAAGTGTGTTGCAGTAATCCATCTGAGAAATGTGTATGCTAGAGCATAAGTGACCATGTGTAGGGCCTCACAATTCAGGTAAGGGCACAATTCCTATATACACACACATACATATTTCCCTATAAATAATTAATAAGAATAAATACATTTGAAATAATAATAATTACATTTGAAAATTTAGAAATATTACATGAATTCTTGGAACTGCACCCAATTCAATAATTTATGTTTCTTCGGTAGCTCTTACTTTTTTAAAACAAGGAGAGTTGTCCTGATTATGACTTATATTCATAAATAGATTGAAACTGAGATAACATAGTTACTGGGATATATGAGAAAAAATATTGGAAGGACAACTAACATTGTATTTCTTTAAATGTTGTAAAAGAGGAAAAGGCAATAAGAAGGGAATCCCAGAAAAAGCAATGCAGAGCATCATTTTCAACCCAGATTAGAGCTGTTTAAAAAATACAGGTCATAATGGGCAATCCAGATAAAACATATAATCCACTCTAATCACTCTGCAAATGTTTGCATTCTCAGCTATTTTTATTCAGACTCCTTTTGTCTTGCACATTTAAATGCTGTTTTAAATTTTAGAATGCCATATTTTAATTTCTTTCTGAAATACTAGTTCTCTAGGCTTGTGACATATTGGTTTTGTTTTATGTGCTTATATTTTAAAAACTTTTATCATACCCCAGCATTGCAATATATATTCTTACATTTCTTCTTCTTTGCAAAATACAGGCCCTCAACTTAACAACTGTTTTATAACATTTATAACTGCAACTGTTTATGACTGTTCAAAGTTACAACAGCACTGAAAAATGTGACTTCTGACTGATTTTCAACTGTAATCAAGTGATCAAAATTTTCAAGGTATTTCCTAAAAGGGCATAAACGTGTTGATTTCAGCATAATTAGATTAGATTTAATTTAATTTTACCTGCATTAAATTTAATTCTGAATGAAACTTGTAAATTCCTACATGGTGGTACAATAAAGAGCTTTTTCTTGTGTTTTTAACTTTTAATTAAATTACATATATTTTCATTTCAAAATAGCTTTGAATATTAAAATAACACCTACTAGCCCCTGATGATAGAACATGTGTGGTTTTTTACCTCAGACTCAAACTTGAAGTTATCTTAAATATGTATTTATTGAAAATAGCCTTTGGACATTTTGTCCCTCCTTTTCTTTATGTAACATATAATTAAGAAAACTTGTGATGTGAGGTCTCCGTGTTTATTTATTTAAATTATTTAAAAGATTTATATGGTCTCCCATCTTAAGCAATTCTGGTAGCTCATGTTGCTTTTTTATCTTACCTTGATGCATATAATTGGCTACCATGGAAGACATGGGACGTTCAACACGATGATGCTCTATGACAAGGTTTTTCAGACATCAAAGTGAGACCAAAGAAAAGTACAGTATAATTTTTGGCAATAAACATACATTTAAGGAAGCATCTAATTTGAGCTTTAGTAAAGATTTTGTCATGGTGTCCATAAACACAGTGGCATCTACATAGTGATGGGTTTCAATTTTTTTTAGAATCTCTTCTGTAGATGTGGCCTGCTTTGTGGGAGTGGTTTGCCAGCTATGTGACTGGGTGGGAGTGGCTTGCCGGCCATGTGACTGGGGGAGTGGCTTGCTGGTCATGTGACTGGATGGGCGTGGCCAACTTGTAAAATGTGGTGAAACTCACTTAACAATGCTCTTGCTTAGTAACCAAAATGTTGGCTCTGAAACTCTAGCATTTGAAGCACGCAAGTCTTAAAGCTGTCAAGTTACAAGACCCTTGCACCCCTAACCCTTTAGAAAAAAACCCCCAGGGGTGTTCAAATTTGACAGCTTTAAGACTTGTGGACTTCAACTCCCAGAATTCCTCCTCCAGTCATGTTGGCTCAGAAACTTTGGCATTTGAAGCATGCAAGTCTTAAAGCTGTCAAGTTACAAGACCCTTGCACCTCTAACCCTTTGGAAAAACACCCCCAGGAGTGTTCAAACTTGATAGCTTTAAGATTTGTGGACTTCAACTCCCAGAATTCCTCCTCGTGCTCTTCATCTTGATGATGTGCGGACGGGCGGGGGGAGGGAGCTGGAACCGGTTCTAAATGGCACTGTAGATTTGTGGAACCTCTTCTATAGAAGAGGTTAGGACTGGCAGGAACCCACCCCTGCATCTACAGGAGGGGAGCCAGGGGGGCACAATAATGAAAGCAGTCCCACAAGATTGTAATGTGAATCCCACCTTTCTTTGACAAAAGCAGTAAGCCCCTCGGGATGCCCATGAATAAAGGTCTAATTTAGCTCTTTCTAGTCCAACAACCTTAAATTCAAATTATGTTACATAGGCCATAGGTGGCCTAGTTAAATACATTTGAGGTAAAACTCTAGTCTAGTGAGTCAAAAATGAAGAAAGTGATATATCATTAAACATACATTTATTAAATTAAACAACAACCTTGAAATGGAATGAAAGTACATCTTTACCATTTCTTTTTAGCCACTCAGACTGTAGAGATGGCTTTTCAATGAGAGTTGGGACTGATACAGTATTTTAATGTAGTGTCAGCCATATGGTGGATGATTTTTGCATACAGAGAAGATAGGAGCAGCAAAATTATGACTTCTATCAAGGAGAACCCAAGGCAGCTCAGATTTCTGCTCCATTTTCAATATATGTGTCAGGCCAATTGTAAAAGTGTGAAATGTTTTTTATAAATTTAGCAGTGGATAAAAGGTTGGTCTATGGTGATTTCTCGGCCTTTGTAAAAAAGTTCCTGCAACATCCTGCCCTATACTCAGTTCTCAGTAAGCATCCTTTCCATTTGCACCTTGACTATGTAAAGCCTACTCTGATTCTTCTCCCAATTCCTACCAACTATGTGCAAAGCTTCCTTTGGTTCTAGAACTAAGCCTAAGAGAAATATCAAGGTGGGAATATTGCATCAAACTCCTAAAGAAAGATCTGCTAGATGTAAGGGGGTTGAAGAGAGTAATAACTCCAACAAATACATTAATCAAAGGAAGGCGGGATCAGTCCACATCCTCAGTTCATTGGGGCAGCATTGATAATGATGTTAAATGGGAAAAAATAGGAGAAATAGGGAATAGTATAAAGCAGGAAGACATTCTGTGAGGGAATGCCAGACAGCGATGTGGAATCAATCCTTGATTGATCTGCACAGATGGCAAGGAGAAAAAGAAAGCGAATAACCAATGAAGCTCTTGTTGGTCCTAGGCTAATCTGGGCTCCAGACTGATCCTGTTGCCAATTCACAGCAATTCTCTGAAAACTGGTGTAAAAAAATGAAGAAGTCAGGAGTAGCTTAGGTTGCCATGCAAAAATGCCATTCAAAATTATTCTGAATCCAAACTTCAACCCAGCACACATCTAAATACACCCACATGGTTATTCAGAGCCTTCCTTTAAAATAGTATTTAAAAAGTGCATGGAATCCTAAATAGATATGATGGAGGGAAGGAGTAAGATAATGTGACATGTATGTATGTATGTATGTATGTATGTATGTATGTATGTATGTATGTATTTATTTTCCATGTTACTAAACTACCCATCTCCCTCAGATATATATTAATTGGTAAGTTATAGCTGGCTAGATTATTTTGTTTTTTTAAAGAATAATAAAAGTCTAACAACTGGAATCATTTATTTTCCCTTGGTAAAAATATTAGTTTTCCTGAGAAAAATTTCTGGTATTATTTTTATTACTACTACTTTGGTTTGTTGCATAGTCAGCCAGATATTCAGACTGGATTTTGGCATTTTTGTGCACCAAGTACTTCCCAAGGACCTGGGATAGACAAATGTGGATGGGTTAAAAATATAATTGCAGGATGTAAGCTGTTCCGAATAAAGCTACCTTTTGCAATTGATTTATTACAATTAATATTCAATTGAAATTAGCATTTATTATCAGAAAATGCAACTTATCTGATATTAAGAGCCGAGGTGGCACAGTGGTTAAATACAGCACTGCAGGCTACTTCAGCTGACTGCAGTTCTGCAGTTCCGCTGTTCAAATCTCACCGGCTCAGGGTTGACTAAGCCTTCCATCCTTCCGAGGTGGGTAAAATGAGGACCCGGATTGTTGTTGGGGCAATATGCTGATTCTGTAAACTGCTTAGAGAGGGCTGAAAGCCCTATGAAGCGGTATATAAGTCTAACTGCTAAGTCTAACTGCTAATGGAAACTTAAACAGAATATTGGGGGGGAGGGGTATCCTTGAGGTAGAAATGCAATCACTGCCCAAAATATATCTCCAAATCAATGAAGATATATGTCCTGCCAATGGAATGCTCAGCTAAAAGTGGCATACTATAAGAAAGAGAACTCTTTAAAAAAATCAGTGCTAGCCATCAAGATCTTTGAACCTTTTTGGGGACAATTCAGAATAATCACACTGTAAATTGCCCTACATCAGTGGTCCCCAACCTTTTTATCGCCGCGGACCAGTCAGCCTTTGATAATTTTACCGTGGCCCGCTGAGCGCACGCAGGGGTGGGGGGGCGTTGTTCTGCAGCGATCATGGCCCCCAGCCATTAATGTCTAAACTGCTGCAAGATATACTTAAATATTGATAAAATGTGAGGGGGTGTACTCACTTCTGTGATATCTATCCATCCATGTCTGTCTCTGTCTCTGTCTCTCTCTCTCTCTGTGTGTATGTATGTGTGTATGCGTGTATGTGTATATATCCTCTATCTATCTATCTATCTATCTATCTATCTATCTATCTATCTATCTATCTATCTATTTATTTATCTATTTATCCATCCATCCATCCATCCATCCCTCTCTATCTATCAATCACCTATCCACCATCTATCTATCTATTCTAGCTGGCTGGGCAATTTGGGGAGTTGAAGTCCAAAAGTGTTAAAGTTGCTGAGATTGAGAAATGAGGACGAAACAAAAGGGAAGAGAATGAAACAAGGTCGTAGAGAGAGATTGCAAAATGAAAGGGCAACTTCTCTTTTTATTTCCTTCCACCCCCACCACCCCCACCACCCCCACCGTGCCTCTCTGGCAATTGGCTGCCCAGGAGGTGGGGAGGGGAAGATGTTTCACAGACAGCTGCCACCCGCCCATCTCTCTCTCTCTCTCTCTCTCTCTCCGCCTCCCCATCTGACCTCGGCTGCTCCACGGCGGAGACCCCAGAAGGCAAGCAAAAAAAAAAAAAAAAAGGGCTCAGGAGTGGGGGAAGAAAACAAACCCCATCACGTTCCTATCTGTGAAAGCTCCCCGCTCCCTTCCTGGGCAGCCAATTGCCAGAGAGGCAGTGTGTGTACGTGTGTGTGTGGGGGGGGGGGGGGGTTGGCAGCCCGCGGCGCGCCTAGTCCGCTGTGGAATGCGCTGCCACCCGCCCAGCACTCGCTCTCTCACTCTCTCTCTCTCTCCCCACCCTCCAATCTCCCGCTTCTGCTTCGACCGGCCAGCAACTTGTCCCCGCTTGCCCGGGGACTGGCCTCTGATTGGCTGGCGGGGAGAAAGCCTCGCCAGGGAAGGAGGCGAGGACTCCGCGGTGACTTCATGGGGATGGCGCCCCCAGGTAGCGGCGAACCGAACGCGCTCCGTCTCCACGGGCTACCAAGGCGGCCAGGCGGGCGGCCGGGGTGGGAGTGGGGTTTGGACCGGAGAGGCGGCTCTCGGGTTCGAGTCCCGGGGTTGATCTCAGGCTGCGCGTGTGGGTGAAGAGGCAGCAGGGATCATGGCCCCCGGCCGCTGCAGCGATCATGGCCCCCGGCCGCTGCGCGGCCCAGTGCCAGGTACTCCGCGGCCCGGCACCGGTCCGCGGACCGGGGGTTGGGGACCACTGCCCTACATGTTTTTAAATCTTCAGATCATTTTTTATCTAACAGCTCACACTTACTTGCATGATGATTTTTTTCCATTCCATTTTATTTTTATTGCTTTTCATCTATATACACCAAAAATAAACCAAAGAAAATAACTTCTTTTATTTTTAGGATAAATGCATATACAATGAAACTCAGGTCAAACAGCAAATAAAAATGTGGATCAAATTTGGGTTCATTTAATAACTTGACAAATAATACCAACGAATGCAAATTCTGTTGATTAAACTTAAACTGGCAATTTTTTTTTTAATAATGAAAAAAGTTTAGCAGGAGATATCCATGGGTAGTGTTTGAAAAGACAATCTGAGAAATTTCCTTCTACACAGGAAGGGTGGAAAGGAATCCTAAATAAAGTTATGTGCCTGAAATGAGTGAGATCTGGATCACCTAACCTGCATTTATATATTAAAATGAATCAAATTAATAAGCCAATTTAGAATCTTTCCTCTCTGTGGTCTAATGATTAGGATTCTAAGCAGCTTATTCCAAGATATTATGTAGCACTTTTTAGCTATATTTAACATTCTATTATGTATTGCTTATGAAATCAACTGCTATTACATTCCTTCAGGTCAAGCTTGAAAGTTGTGCCATAAAAACAGTCTGACAACAAGGAAAAAAAATCTCTGTGCAGCTGTTTCCGCAAAGACAAGTACGGCATTCTATTATACTCATAACATGCTATAACTGGATACTGCTGGGAGGGGAACAAAAGCAATCAGCCAGAAAATACAAAAACAGGAAAAATTATGAAACAGCATTCCTAAAAGCAGAATAAGAGTACGGTACTTCAATAGGTTGTTATAGTGTTACCTAAATTTCATCATCATCATAATCAGTAGCAAAAGAAAACAAAGATAGTACCAATAGTAATAGGGTACAATCGCGAAACAACTGGGGTGTCAAATGAACCCCATGGACATTGATTAAATCAGCATCAGTCAATTGCAAAAGGTAACTTTGCTTCTAGTCCAACCTCCTGCCCAAGGCAGGAATTCTTTCCCCATCCCAGACAAACGGTTGTCCAATCTTTTCTTGAAAACCTCCAGCAATGGAGCACCGCCACCTCCAGGAGGCAAGCTGTTCCACTGAATACTCATTCATTCTTACTATCACAAAATTCTGTCTTATTTCCAGGTTGAATCTGGCGCTGATGAACATCCATCCAATACTTCTTGTGCTGCCCTTGGGAGTTATGGATGTCCTCTTCCCTGTAATAACCCCTAAAGTTCAAAATACTGCTATCATGTGTCCCCTGAGCTTTCTCTTCATTAGGCTAAACCAGTGATGAAATTCAATTTTTTTTATTACCGGTTCTCTGGGTGTGGTTTGGCAAGCATGGCAGGGGAAGAATACCGCAAAATCTCAATTTCCTCCCCACTCCTAGGGAAAGGATATTGCAAAATCTCTATTCCCACTCCACTCTGGGGCCAGCCAGAGGTGGTATTTGCCAGTTTGCCAAACTACACAAAATTTTCGCTACTGGTTCTCCAGAACCTGTCAGAACCTGCTGAATTTCACCCCTGGGCGAAACATATCTAATTCATGTAGCCTTTCATCATATGATTTAGCATAATCTTTATTGGTCTTCTCTGCACTGTCTCTAGGGCCTCAGCATCTTTTTTGAATCATGGTGACCAGAACTAGATTCAGTATTCCAGTGTGACTTTACCAATGCAGTATAAATTGAACAAATTTAACAAATAAATAATAAATAAAGTGGTGCTATCACATCCCATGATCTTGATACTGTCTCACTATTGATGCAACCTTGGCTTGCGTTATCTGTTTTTGGCAGCTGCAGTGCACTGCTGATTCATACTTAAGTGGTGTTGCACCAGGACACCTAGGTCACTCACATAGTTAACTACTATTGAATCAAGTACCTCTTGTTGAGTCAGATAACTATACCTATGCATTTGGATTTTCTTGCCTAAGTGCAGGACCTTAGTTTTCTCAATACTGAACTGCATCTTGTTGGATAGGAGTAAATTTTATCCTTCTTTTAAAGATATTTTGCATGATCCACCACATTTTTATCCAAAATGCCTTAACCTTTTGACAAGTCCACCATATATGAAAATATGTAGCATCGAGAGAACCACATCTCCAACATTTAGGCTGTACATTCGGATACATAGAAGCCAGCTTTTTAGGATCTAAATGCCATCTATAAAACATCTTATAAAAATTTTCTCTCAGGTTTTGTGCTTGTGTAAATTTCACATTTCTTACCCATATTCTTTCCCACGTGTCCAACATTATTGGTTCTTCAATATTCTGAGCCCACTTTATCATACAATCTTTAACCAATTCCGTTTCCGAATCCCGCATGTGCGGGAATCGGAATGGCGGCCAGGGCTCCTTCGTCGTAGACGACCTGACGAAAAAAAAAGCGCTGGGAGCCCGTGGAACCAGCTTCTTACCGCCTTTGCCGGGGTCCTCCGGGATGACAGAGATTCAGTGGACGTGTGCGGGCCAGGAGTTGAGGGAGGCCGACGCCTTCTGCCGATCTGGGGCTTCGGATTCTCCGACGTGGCTGGGCGTCCTTGGCGGCGGGTGCAGCGGCCTTATGGTAGCGGTGGAAGCGGAGGCGATTGAGGGCGTTTTGCGGCGGCTTCAGCAGCGGTGGGATCCTTTAACCCCTTCTTTACAAGTTCTGAAGCTCGGGGAACAGCTCGGGGAACAGCTCGGGGAGCCTAGGGAGCTTATAGTGACTCTGACTGTGTCAACTGTTTGCTGCTATCTTCTGGAACTGGGAAATTCGAACGGGGGCTTTATTCGGACTAGGCGAAGCGGGCGGCTGACTATGTGTGCCGTGGCTGGAGCCTTTTCCGGATGCCTCCCCCCCCTCCATATTTAGCTCAGCTTTTACAGCGACGCTACTGTCTTCAACAGCGCTGCTCCTCTCACCAATGCTGTCCCCTTTACCAATGCTGCTACTGGTATTATTATTGCTCTTTTCAACAACATAGCCTCCTGCTCCAGCATTGCTTCCTTCACCAACGCTGCCTTTTTCCCCAACGCTGCCTTTTCTACCAACGCTGCCCTTTTTACCAACATTGGTTTCCTGCCACTCTGGACTTTGACTGTCTGACTTCCCTCACCCATATATTTAGGGCCTGTGATCCTGTTTGTTTTAGCCCTGACTGTTACCATCATTATTATACTGGTTTTACCCCCAGAAGGAAACTTTGGACTGGGCTGCGGGTGGACAGCCGATGGCAATAATCTGAACTCGCACTTTAAATTTTTAATCAACTGCGCAACTATTTTACTTTCTTTCTTTTCTTTCACCTTTCTCTTCTCTCTTTGTATGGGATATGTATGAGATACGTATGAGATGAATGAATGTCCCACTTTTTATTATTATATTGTTGTAAATTTTTGTGTTTTTTAACTCTTACGTGGGGACTGTTTGGGGGAGTGTATGAGTATGTGTGATTCGGAGGACCTGCCGGGAGATGCGGGGGCCATGGGGGTGGTTGAGGGGACTAGAGACACGGGAGAGGGTCGGGGTATTACGGTCGTAACAGGGAGGGGCAGATACGGCGGGGACTTTAGGGCAGGCCATTATCGGGGAAGGAGGGTTCGCTACATTACAGAGATCCCTCCTTCCGGCCCTATGAGTCCCACTCCGAGACCAGATGGCGCAAGTGATCAGGACCCTGGACTCAGGCTGTTGTCGCTAAATGCCAGGTCTGTGGTACATAAAGCTCCTCTCGTCCGGGACTTAATTTTAGACGAGAGGGCAGACCTGGCATGTATTACTGAAACCTGGCTGGGCCCAGAGGGAGGAGTCCCCCTTGTAGAGCTGTGCCCAGAAGGATTTCAGGTGCTGCACCAGCCGAGAGCCCAGGGAAGGGGTGGGGGTGTGGCCGTCGTTATCCGGGAGTCGTTAGTTCCTCGTAGGGTCCCTGCTCCGGAGCTTGTCGGGTGTGAGTCTCTGCTGATAAAGTTGGACCTCAAGGGTCAAGTGGGTTTGCTGTTAACGTACCTGCCTCCCAACAGCGTTGCAGCAGCCCTCCCCTCGCTCCTCGAGTCGGTAGCCGAGCTGGCAATTGAGTTCCCTAGGTTGATGATCCTGGGGGACTTTAATTTGCCGTCGCTCGGTGAAAACTCTGATGGGGCGCAGGAGTTCATGGCTTCCATGACAGCCATGGGCTTGACCCAAGTAATTCGGGGCCCAACCCATTCGGCGGGTCACATGCTCAACCTCGTATTCCTCTCGGAGCAGTGGATTTGTGACCTTGGTCTGAGGGGTAACGACATCATACCCCTGTCGTGGTCAGACCACTGCCTACTGAGGCTCGACTTCCGGAGGCCAAACCCCCACTGTAGGGAGGAGGAACCGACCAGGTGGTTCCGCCCCAGGCGACTTATGGAACCGTTAAGGTTCCAGACGGAGCTTGGGGTTATTCCTGATACTTTCGCCCACAGTCCGGTAGAGACTCTGGTTGCTGCTTGGCACTCGGCAGCATCGGAGGCCCTCGACCGGATTGCGCCACTACGGCCCCTCCGAGGCGGCGGATCCCGGAGACCTCCTTGGTTCACCGAGGAACTCCGGGAGATGAAGCGCCGGAGGAGATGCCTAGAGCACCGATGGAGGTCCGATAAGTCCGAATCGAACCGAGCAATGGTAACCACCTGCACCAAGGAATACACCAGGGCTCTTAGGGCAGCGAAAAGATCTCACATAGCCACCTTGGTTGCGTCCGCTGAGTCCCGCCCAGCCGCCCTGTTTAGGATAACCCGCTCCCTATTAAATAAAAGGGAAGCGGGGGAACCCTTGCAGGGCAGAGCTGAGGATTATGCCCAATTCTTAGCGGACAAAATTGCTCGGTTTCGGTCGGACTTGGACTCCATCCCCGCAGTTCCAGCCGAGGCACAAGAGGATCAAGTAGAACATCTCTGGGTTGAGTTTCAGGATGTTACCCCCGGGGATGTGGACAAGGCCATGAGGGCTGTAAGTGCCTCCACCTGCGTACTGGACCCGTGTCCCTCATGGCTGGTTGCTAACAGCAGTGAGGTGACACGAGGCTGGATCCAGGCGGTTGTTACCGCCTCTCTTCGGGAGGGGAACTTCCCCGCCGCACTGAAAGCGGCGGTGGTGAGACCCCTCCTAAAGAAGCCATCTCTGGATCCAGCTGTTCTTAATAACTATCGCCCAGTCTCCAACCTTCCCTTCCTTGGGAAGGTTGTTGAGAAGGTGGTGGCCTTCCAGCTCCAACGGTCCTTGGAGGAAGCAAACTATCTCGACCCCTTCCAGTCAGGCTTCAGACCCGGTTACAGCACAGAAACCGCTTTGGTCGCATTGACCGATGATCTCTGGAGAGCCAGAGATGGAGGACATTCCTCTACCCTGGTCCTCCTTGACCTCTCAGCGGCTTTCGATACCATCGACCATGGTATCCTTCTGCGACGACTGCGGGAGGTGGGAGTGGGAGGCACCGTGTTGCGGTGGTTCTCCTCCTACCTCTCGGACAGGTCGCAGTCGGTGTTGGTGGGGGGGCAGAGATCGTCCCCTAGGCCCCTAACATATGGGGTGCCTCAGGGCTCGGTCTTATCCCCCCTACTATTCAACATCTACATGAAACCGCTGGGAGAGATCATCCGTAGGCACGGGATCAGATACCATCAATATGCGAACGATACCCAGTTGTATCTGTCCGCCCCGTGCCAACTCAATGAAGCGGCAGACGTGATGAACCGAGGCCTTGAAGCCGTTATGGACTGGATGAGGGTTAACAAGCTTGTGCTCAACCCAGAAAAGACCGAGTGGCTGTTGTGTTTTCCTCCCAAAGATTCGACAAATATTCCATCACTCAGGCTGGGGGGTCAAATTTTACACCCCTCAGAGAGGGTTCGCAACTTGGGAGTCCTCCTGGATCCACAGCTATCGTTTGACCACCACCTGACGGCTGTGACCAGGGGGGCATTCGCCCAGGTTCGCCTGGTGCGCCAGTTGCGACCCTACCTGAATCGGGAGGCACTCACAACAGTCACTCGGGCCCTTGTGACCTCTAGGCTGGAATACTGCAATGTGCTCTACATGGGGCTGCCCTTGAGGAGCATCCGGCGACTTCAGCTAGTACAGAACGCGGCCGCGCGAGTGATTGTGGGTGCACCTCGGTTCACCCACATAACACCTATCCTCCGTGAGCTGCGTTGGCTACCTGTCGATCTCCGGATGCGCTTCAAGGTGCTATTAGTCACCCATAAAGCCCTGCATGGTAGTGGATCTGGATACTTGAGAGACCGCCTTCTGCCAATTACCTCCCTGCGACCAATTAGATCTCACAGGTTGGGCCTCCTCCGTATTCCATCGGCCAGCCAGTGCCGGCTGGCAACCACAAGGAGGAGGGCCTTCTCAGTAGTAGCCCCGACCCTTTGGAACGAACTCCCCGTGGAGATTCGTACCCTCGCCACCGTCCAGGCCTTCCGCACAGCCCTTAAGAACTGGCTAGCCCGTCAGGCCTGGGGACAAGGATAGCCGCCCCTCCCGAATGATGAATGTATGTTGCTTATTACTTTTATTATATGTGTCTTCGTCATTGTTTTGTATTCCCCCTCCCTGATTTTATGTGAGCCGCCCTGAGTCCCCTCAGGGAAAAGGGCGGCCTACAAATATTAATAAAATCTCTAAAAAAAAAAAAAATCTGTATTAGTACATTATATATCCTCTTTATATGCATTAAGCTTTGATCTCTTATTTGTTTAAACAAATTATCCTCAACTTGGATAAAACCAGTTTTTTGGTCCATTTTCCACCTGGCCTGTAATTGGCCATACTGGAACCATGTTTGAACTACCTTCTCCTCTTTCAATACCTCTAAAGATTTTAGTTGTAGAACCCCCCTTTCCAAAGTGAGAAGTTGTCTGTAAGTGGTTCTATCGTGTTTTTGTTCTATATTCATATTTTCAATTTCATGTCTAGGAATTGCCCACATGGGTAACTTATCATTTAGTTTATATTGATATTTTTCCCCCAGACCCGCAATAAAGCATTTCTTAAGATATGACTTTTAAAGTTCTTATCCAATTTTTTGTTGAATAACAAGTAAGCATGCCAACCATATACCAGATCATGTCCCTCGATATTCAGTATTCTATCATTGGTTAAATGGGTCCAATCACTAATTGCGGATAGCGCCACTGCATCATAATATAATTTTAGGTTAGGTAATTTCAAGCCTCCTCTCTCGCGTACATCTTGCATTATTTTCATCTTTACCCTCGGCTTATTTCCAGCCCATACAAATTTGTTGATACCCTTCTGCCATTCTAAAAGATTCGCATCTTTTTTAAGTATAGGTAGCATTTGAAAAAGAAATAAAAATTTTGGTAAAATGTTCATTTTCACTGCCGCTATCCTACCCAGCAAAGATAAGTGCAATTTCTCCCATTTTTTCATCTCTAGTTTGTAGTTTGTAGTTTATTATGATATATAGGCCGCCCTTTTCCCTGAGGGGACTCAGGGCGGCTTACAATACATGGGAAGGGGGGTGCAAAACAAAAACACAAGACAGTGCATAAATAAAAATAAAACAATAAAACACAACTTTCATTCAACATTCGGGTGGGGCAAATTAGAATCTTATCCCCAGGCCTGATGGGATAGCCAGATCCTAAGGGCTGTGCGGAAGGTCTGGACGGTGGTCTATCTGTATACTCCGCCAAAGTGGTTCATAATTATGCTTATATAGTTTCCCATTTGAGGCTAAAATATTGACCCCAAGATATTTGACTTTTTTAACTACCTCACATCCTAGTATCCTTCCTAGTTCTTCCTTTTGTTTAGTATTCATATTTATAGCTAATATTTTGGTTTTTCCTAAATTTATTTTAAAACCAGACATTTGACCATATTGATTAATCGTGTTCATTAAAACCATACTAGATTCCTGCGGTTGTTCCAATATTATGACCAAATCATCCACAAAAGCGCGGACTCTGTATTCTTGCTGCCTAATCTTGATCCCTTTTAGACCATCCAAGCCCCGTATTTTATTCAATAATACTTCCAAAGTTATAATGAACAATAGTGGGGACAAAGGACAGCCCTTTCTTGTACCTTTTCCGATTTGAAAAGGGTCTGTTAAACTTCCGTTGACTATGATTTGAGCTGTTTGCTGTTGGTATATTGCTTTAATTGACCGTAAAAAGCTATCTCCTATCTGCATTTTTTGCAATATCTTCAACAGAAATTGCCAATTAACTCGACCGAAGGCCTTCTCAGCATCCAGAAATATGAACGCAGCAGGGATTTGGTTGTTCTTTCCCAAATATTCTAATGCATTAATGATTAGTCTAACATTACTCTTCATCTGTCTCCCCTGTATAAAACCTGTTTGGTCGGTATGCATCAATTGTTGAATAACCACCATTAACCTATTTGCTAGTATTTTAGTAAAAATTTTATAATCTACATTAAGTAATGAGATAGGTCTATAATTTTTTGGTTGGGTAATATCTTGATCTTCTTTGGGTATCAAAGATATAAACGCTGTCTTCCAAGATGGGGGCACTTTACCTTCCGTTTGAATTTTATTAAATAGTTCTCTAAGAGGTTCTACCATTTCTAACTGTAAGTTTTTATAGTAAACCACTGTCAAGCCATCTGTGCCTGGCGCTTTCCCTAACTTTAGTTGTTTGATTACCTGCAAAATTTCCCCTGAGGTTATTGGTTGGTTCAACTTTTGCCTGTACTCTTCTCTAACTAGGGGTATTTTCTCTTTATCTAAGTATTTGTCTATATCTAAACCCTTAATTTTGTCCCCTTTGTACAATTCTGTAAAAAATTCCCGAAATGCCTTTTGAATCTCCTCCTGTTGAAACACCTCCTTCCCTCTATAACTCAATTTGGTTACATTTCGAATTTTCCTTTTTTTCCTAATCTGATAAGCTAACCATCTGCCCGGTTTATTTGCGTTACAAAAAGTGTTGTGTTTTGCATATAATAAACTAGTGGCTACCTGGTCAGAGATCAACATATCAAATTGGGATTTTAATATGGTGATTGCTTCCTTAACCTTTGTATCGCCTGGATTCAATGTTAACTCCAACTCTTTCTCTTTAATTTCCTCTTCCAATTCTTTTCGTTTTTGCCCTTGTTTATGTCTATGTATTTTGTTTATATTCATCAGTACTCCTCTCATATACGCTTTGCTTGCATCCCATACAAATTCCATAGATGTACCCTTATTCATATTCAGAACAAAGTATTCAGATAACAATTTTTTACAATCATTAATGTACTTTTCATATCTGAATAAGTTTTCATTCAGCCTCCAAGATCTTCTTGCCTGCACTACCCTTCCCAATTCCATCCAAACTGGGTTATGATCCGAAAGGACCCTCGCCGCAATCTTTGTCTTCTTCACCCTAGAAAGTAAATCATTAGTGATTAGTATAAAATCAATCCTTGAAAGGGATTGATGTCTATCAGAAAAAAAGGTGAAGTCATATTCCTCTGCGTTTCTTTCTCGCCAAACATCTCTCAATTCGAAGTCGTCCATCATGTCAAAAAAAGGTTTGGGTAACTTAGCTCGGATTTTAGTATTTGGGCGAGAGGTCTTCTTATCTCTTTTAGTGTCAATCACGCCGTTCCAGTCACCCAATAGTATACAAGACTTAAAGTCCCACTGTACTAATTTAGCATGAAGATTTCTATAGAATCTGTCTTGCTGTTGATTAGGAGCATAAATTCCCAAAAGTAATGTCTTTTTCCCTTCTAAGATTAAGTCTAGCGCGATATATCTTCCAAAGGGATCTGCTTCAATTAGTTCAGCCTTAATGTCTTTTCTTAAGTATACAACTATACCATTTTTCTTTTCCGTAGCAGAGGTCACAAAATGTTGACCAAGTTTGGGGTTAAACAAATATTTTTGATCAGTTGATTTGATATGAGTTTCTTGCAGACAAATTATATCATTCTTGAACTGTTTGAGATAGTGAAATATTTTCCTTCTCTTCTGTGGAGAGTTCAATCCATTGACATTCCATGTCAAAATCTTAGTTGCCTGAAGCTTTTTTAGAGCCTCCTGCATGGCCTGTTTAACCTTTGGCCTAGCTCCTCCCATGGCTTCTGAGCTTGTTGCTGTAACTCCTTGATCAATGGCCGGTGATTGTTGAGGTTGTTGCATTGTAGCTTGTTTTTCCATTCGTCTGGTAGTCATACGGCTAGGTCTTTGTTCCATGACCCCTTGCCCTTCCGGGAGGAGGAAATGGTGCGTTTTGTCTGGTAGTTGTGTGGTTTGCTGTCTATCTTGTCCTTCTCGTGGTCTTTCTCCAGATCCAGATGATTCAGGGTGTCCCACCTTCAGAATCTTGTGATAGAAATCTCGAGCTTTCCATACAGAGTTGAGACGATATCTTTGCTTGTCAAATGTAATTATAATACCAAATGGCACATCCCATCTATACTGTATCTGACGGTTTCTGAGTTCTTCCACTAGAAAGGCATAGTCTCTCCTGCCTCTTAGCATTTGGGTGGTATTTCTTTCAAGACAATCAAATCCTGACCGCCAATTTGAAGCCTGGTGTTATAGGACTCTTGTAATATCATGTTTCTGAGCTCTCTTGTGGTGAAGTATATGACTACATCGCGGGGGAGTTGCTTCTGCTTTGCCACCCAAGAGTTAACACGATAAATTTTATCAATCTGCCAGTCAAAGTTGGACCCCGGTCTTCCCGCCAGACAGTCAAAAGCCTCTGAAAAAATCTGTTTCAAGTCCTCCTGTTTATCCTCACGCAACCCCCTGACTCTTAATGCGAGCTCCATCTGCATGTACTGTATCATAATAATTTGTTTTTCAGCGTTTTCAACTTTTTGCTGCACCACCTCTGTTTTGGATGTCAAATTGGTATTAGCTTCATTAAGAACCTCTAGGTTATCTTCAATTCCAGAAACATGTTCTGTCAATAGTTACAAGTCCCAGCATATCATCATTTATTTTGGCAATCCTAGTATCAAGTTTATCATATAAGTCCGCCTTAAACTCTTTTATCTTGTTCTTTATCTCCCCTCTGAATTCTCTAAAAGTTTCTAAATTCTGCTCTCTAAATTCTCTAAAAGTTTCCAAAAAAAGTTCTTTCGTTAGCAAATCTCCAGTAGGGGGCATAGAGGGTGGAAGCTGCAACTTTGTGCCAGGTATGGGGATGTGCTTCTCGGAGGAAGTTTCGGCCCAAGATTTAATTTTGATGCCATTATGTCTTATCTTCAAGCAATTAATCAAACTCTACTGGCCTGCGGTGCAGCTTACGAGAAGAAAAGTATTAAGTCACCCCTTTGTTAGTTCTTTAGGATTTTTCAAAAGGTTTCAGAAAAGGGCGTTGTAACAAAGCAGCTCGGCATATTCAGTGCCATTTTGGACTTCTCTATATCAGAAATATATATTAGCAAAGTTAATAAGAGGAAAGTCTTGTAAACTCTTCAGAGAAGTGAAACTAATTAATAAGATACTGCTAGCCGACTGTTCCTCCCTTTTTGCAGAAAATTTACAGAAGGTTTCAAAAGATTAGCATTGTAACAAAACAGTTCAGCATATTCACCTCTGTTTGGAGTGTCTATATATTAGCAAAGAGTCTTTTAAAACTTTTAAAAGTTGATAAGAAAAAAGTCTTGTAAGCTCTTCAGAGAAGTGAAACTAATTAGTAAGAAGCTGCTGGCTGGGTGTTCCTTTGATCTTTTTTATCACTGTTCTTTGGAGAAGAATTAGGAATGTGGCATTGTTACGGAGAATGCACAATCACCATTTTAGGAGCTTATTTTTTAAAGAAAAAAAAAACAAGTGCACAAAGGAAGCTCTTGTAAAAAATGAAGCTAGGATTTTTTTAAAAAAAAGCAGATAAGGTTCTCAGATACGGACTCTGCTTGTATTAATTTCAGATAAATAGTTCAAATATTGTCCTAAGTGGAGGTGCCTTACTCTGAGCCGTAATAAACAGCTAGGGATTTCCAGCACGGAGATATGATTCAGCCTCGGCTGGCCCCCCTTCTATTCGCAGCAAAAAAAAGCTGCAAACTTCAAAGGAAAAGCTCTTACCAGCTGGATCTCTCTTTCGCTCTTCTTTGCCTGAAGAATGAGGTATCTATCAGATATCTAGGCAGATAACACGACCAGAAACCCAAGGGCAGCTCTGTTAAGCTACCACCATCAGCAAGGTCCCGCCCAGGAAGTCTTTGACCTGCATTCTTGTTCTCTCTCTCTGTGCTGCTTTTGATAGGTTGGGCTATTTTTAGCTTTTGTGTAAAGACAAATGAAAAGACAAAATCAAACAGTTCTGTTTTCTACCTGCTGGCTGTCATCTTCTTGCCATCTTCTCCCATTACTTGACTTACCATTTTCCTTATTTTCTTCTTCCTTCTTATATATTGAAAGAAACCATTTGCGGGGTGGTGTATTTTTGGGATTTGATGTAAGGCTTATTTCATTCTGAGCTTTACCCTTCCTGATTTTGTCTTTGTAGAGTCAGACTATTTGCTGGCATTTTGCTCTAGTTATGTCCCTCTTTCCATTTGTCCTTTTTGTCCTTCCTTTGTCAGAAACTTGACAAAGTTTTCCTCAGAAGGATGGAGGGCTGAGTCAACCTTGAGTCGGGCAGGATCAAACTCCTGACTGTGGGCAGTTAGCCTGCAGATACTGCATTCTGAATATGTGTCACACTTTTTGTTTAGCTTACAAAAAGTGTGTTGAGGGGAGATATAATAGCAATATCTGAAAGACTGTTACACAGAAGAGGGAACAGATTTGTTTTCTATTCCCCCAGAGGATGGGTTCAGAACTAATACATTAACTATGCAAGGAAACTGGTCCAATTAGACATCAAGAGAAAGTTCTTTTTTCTATCAGCAGTTAGCCAGCGAAACAGGAGACTACATGAAGTGGTAAATACTTCCTCATCAAACATCTTCAAACAGATTGCCTGGCCATCTGTCAGACCCAGACCCAAGTCTGGGTGCTGAAATGAGTAGAGTGTTGAGCTAGATAAATCCCTTCCATTTCTCTGATTCTGACTAAAGTGATGTTTCAGTACTTATTTTTGTATAAATATGTAAAGAAGTGCACTGGAAACTATAAATTTAATATTTTAAGATATCCAGTTCAAATATGAAGTTAAATGGGTGCCAGTATTTTCTCATCATCATTACTGCATTACCATTGTTGTTACAATATAAATTTTAGTATATCATAACAAAATGGATTAATAAGAAAAGCAAAATATATCAAATAAAATACACTAATATGAATTAAAGCAGGTTAAGATAATAAAGTCAGAATAGATTGTAGGTATTAACACTTTTGGATTTTTTCCACTAAGGACTATTTCTTGGGTCGAAAATAGGAAGATTTAACAATTTTCTGTATTTTCTAGGTCACATATTATCTTCTTTATTGTTCAAGATGATCTCCTAACAGATAATAATGGACTGAGTGGGGAAACAGCTATTATTGTTACAGTCATTGCACGTGTAATTCCTTTAAAGGCTCTTTTTTATTTGGCTGGACCTAAGTTAGAGTGCTTTATTGATTCAGCCTGCTCTACCTGACTTGATTTAATTCATCTGGATCTGTCAGATGTAACCTGCCTTTTCACTTGTGGCCTCAAGCTTTAGCAATCCAGATGCCTATTTGTCCCTTGGGTTAAACATAGTATCTGAAAGCATTTATTGAGAGTCTTCAAAGTCTTCTTCCTCAACTAATTAAATAAAGCTTAAGAGGTTTTTATTTATCTTCTCATCATTAAACAGCTGCATTTTAGAGTAATCAGCTTTTTTCTGGCTGAAATATGGCACTCTAGAGATCAGTTTGGAAATGATTGGAGGTTTTGGAGGTTATAAACTCAAAGGCCAACTACAATAACAGAATAAGACAGTACAAAAGAAATGATTTTTGACAGTTATAAGAAAGAAGAAATATTGCTTATGCAATAATGCAATCTAGTTCTTTAAATTTTGATTATGAATACATTTAATCTACATTTTTGTAGCTTTGAATAATAATAATATATACTGCAACTCAGTAATAAAATACATATGGAACTTTTATTAATAGTGTAATCCTATATACATACCCACCCACCTACTCACACTCATACATATATAATCTAAAATTCATTATTTCCAAAGCAGCAGTATATACTGTAAATGTAGCCAAACAAATCTAATTTTTCCCTTTACAGTGATTGAAAACAAATATTTTCAATTGAAATTAATATGCTTTGAAAATATCTTGGAGTTTTCCAAACATATATGCCTATAACATTTAATATTACAAAATGCAGCCTTTTTCAACCAATGTCAATTTAAATGTACTACAGCTGTCATCAGCATTAGTACCAAATGATCAGGGATAGCAGAAGTTGTAATCAAATAGAGGCCATTAGTTTGGAGAAAACTGGCATAGTGCAAATTTAGTTTAAAGCACTTTGCATGCATTATCTCAGTAATCCAGGTCATTAGAATTATCTATATATGGCAGATGTGCAGTTAGAGCATGGAGGAGATGGCTGGTTTAAAGCCATATAAATATGACAAGCAACAGAAGACACATCAATAAAGATTATAAACAAACTATGCTGGCAAATCTGGATCTCTTCATATCAATAGCAAAGAAAGGAGTGCAATACTGTGTGCAAACTATTGTACAATATTCTTAATTTTCAATGCTAGCAAAATAATGTTTAGTATCATCTAACATAGATTAGATCCAACATAATGCTTACTATCATCCATCATAGATTAAATTTCCATAGTTGCATGGAAAAAGAGATGCCAGATGTGGAAGCTGGTTTTAGAAAAGACTGAGGAAATCAAACTGGATGTCAGAACAGATGGTGGAAATAGCCAAAAATATAAGAGAAGTCAAAGGACAGATAATTGATTCAAATATTAAACAAATATGCAATATACTGAAATTCCCTGTAGTAAAAATGACAACATCCAAGATATTTTGTTTATAAGAACTTGCATTACATGAAGATAAAACGAAGTTAGATCAACACTTTGATAATTACCAAGCTAGAAGGTTATAGGAAATCCTTCATTTTACATGCTAGTAAAATAAGGCTGTGGATCATCCATTGCAGATTAGAGCCCTACATGAAAAAAGGTGCCAGATGTTCAAGTTGGCTTTAGCAAAAGTAAAAAAAAGAAACATTATTGCTGGTGTGTGCTGGATAATTGAATAAGTCAAAGAATACCAAAAGGAGGTCAATATGAGCTTTATTGAATCTAGAAAAGTCTTCGATAGTGTCAACCATGTCAATCTGTGGAATATCTTTGAAAATAAGAATCCCAGAACATCTTTGCAAGATAAACCTTTAGAAGCTGACTGTTCTATTGCTGAATGACTCTTACAGATGATAATTTTTTTTCTAATATCTATTTACTCATCATGTATATCCATATGGACATGCTCTAATTTATGCGTTGCCATATTCCCAACAAATCCCTCAAGCATACAATATGACATATATTATAAAATATAGGATATCTAATTATTATAAGCTTTCTTGGACAATTTGCATTTCACTATTTTCCTAATTATTGGGAGGGAAGGCAGCATAGGGTTATCTGCCGGAGAAATTGTTTTAGAAGCTAGGGGCTACCACAAAAAAGTACTGATTTCTGTCCCTTCCAAATCTCTTACAGGGGAAATTCTCAGTTCTGTTTCAAGCAGATAATCCTGCATGTACTTGGCAGCAAATTGTGTGTGTGTGTGTGTGTGTGTGTGTGTGTGTGTGTGTGTGAGAGAGAGAGAGAGAGAGAGAGAGAGAGAGAGAGAGATCACTTAAATATTTGTTCAAGGACCATTCAAACTTGCAACCTTGAACAAGTGATATTTACAACCCATCCCCATAGTTACGTCAGTTCCAGCATCCTGCAGTCATATGATTGCCATTTGTGACCTTTCCTGGCTTCCTATACATTAATGGGAAAGCTGGTAGGAGGTTGCAAATGTGACCACCTGACAACCTCACTTAACAGCCTGTGTGGTTTCATTTAATGATGAAACCATTCATTTAAGTGCTGGAATTTCTAAGGTGGCATGGTGATGTGGAATCACACTATGTTTGTGTCACTTAGTGATGGAAATCCTAATCCTAATTGCCACCATTAAGTGAAGACAAGGTCAATACTTTAAATTATATCCAAAACCAAAGGAGAACCTGCTGTACTGAAGTAACATGCAAATAATACTCTCATCAGCAAATAAATGGGCTGCTGCATTTTGTACCTAATGCAATTTCCAAGGAGATCTCAAAGTCAATCCATGAACAGTAATATCCCTCCTAAAACATCGTGAACAGCTCACATTTGGACACCAAAGTCTAGATGCAACCTGACCTAAATAGAACAATATTAAAATTATTTGTCTGTTTGAATTACAAAAAAGGGATCCAGTAATTTTCTCCACAGACATTTTAACTTATTGCCATAATGCCTGGTGACCCTAATCTTCTCTCTTAACCACACAATATTGGACTTAGCTGATCCCCAGCCTAAAACTGAAACAATCTTAGGTTGCCACCTTGTGTACTAGAATAAAAAATAATTTCCCCCTTTAATAATGTTCTGCCATTGATTCAAGGTGTGCAAAATGTATAACACTTAACTTCCATTTTGGAGGCAAACTTCTTGTGGGCAAATTAGATGTCTTTGGGAATTTGTGGAGTTATACACATGCCTTAAGACCTTTGGTCCCTAGGAAATAGTCACAGCTATTTTTCTACCAGATATGCATTATTAGTATTATGTTTCCTGGATTCCTTTCATATCTGTTATTTTACTATGCTCTTGTTTTGAAATCAACTTATACCTCCTACTATATTCAGGGAAAAAGGTTGTGTTTGTATATGTATTTGTGCAACACTTTATTGCACATTTCAAAATAGCATCAGGGAACATAAAACACATTTACTTTTGCTCTATGCAACAAACAAAAAAACAATAGGGAATGTTGAGATGTTTTTTTCACAATTATTTGCTCATTTCTTATGTTTGTTAATTTTAATCTCTTTCCCTGAAGAAATTAAAGAGATGTCTGGCCAACTGTAATTGGGTTCATTTACTCCACTTTACAAGATAAGTTTGATTGATTGATCCTACATTTCTAAAGAACTCTGGGTGGTATATAGTAAAACATCAAAATATAAAATAGTACATAAAAATTAAAATGTTAAGAATTAAAATTTTAGAATTAAAATGTAAAAAGTTACAAAAGTTTTAAGGAGGCAAAAATAATTAAACCCTGTTAAAATTAGCTGAGAAAGGTAAAAGGAGGGCTCTCATGATACAACTGCATGCTTCTTTGAACTCCCCATGCAAGACTGGAAAGCCATGTTTTACCTCTCCCACTTCTGGGGGAACAATATTCCATAGGGTGGAGGCAACGGCAGAGAATATTCTCTTCCTGCACCACACCTGTTCTTCAGGTGACAGGGTCTGCAATTTATCTTCCTCATATTGTATGATCCTTGGTGCTCTGAGAGCTTGGTGGTTTTTTTGCAGAAGTTTCATCCAGGAGTGGACTTCAAAAATTTCAGCAATGGGTTCTCTGCCCGGTTGCTGGGTGGGCGTGACCATGGTGGGCATGTCCTAGTCAGCCTCCTGCACCACGATGAGGGACTGTTTTTGCCTTCCCCAAGCTCCGGAGGCCCTCCAAAGGCAGAAAATTGGCCCGTTTTCGGCTTTCCAGAACTTCTGGGAGGCCTGTTTTGCCCCCTCCGCATAGGCCCTGCATTTACCTTGCATCCAAAATGAGCTGCATGGAGACTCCTGGGAGGGGAGGGGCAGGATGGGCAGGGCCAGCCAGTGGTGGGATTTGTAGGTTCTCAGAACTGGCCATAACATTAGCTACAGGTTCTCCCGAACCCAGGCAAACCCACCCCTGGTTTCATCACAAAATTAGATAACATCACCTGCCTCAAATAAATAAAAATAATAGAAAACTCATTCTCTTTTAGCATTTATGATGTTACCTAGTTTAGTAATGAAACATCTGCAAGGAAACAAACAAGCTCACAGAGCACCAGCGACCCCACAGTTCAACCCCCAGCAATAAATATTCTCTTCTATTGATATATTTGTATGCATGAAATCTAACTTTTTTGTTTAGAAAATGTGTGTAAGTATGATATAATCTGTTTAAGCACATCATTTAAAAGTTGTACCACTTACATTAAATGCCTGCTGTTGAATTGCCTTATTGGTAATTAAGAGAAAACTAAAAAGACAGAGGAAGGCAAAAACTCTTCTCAGGATGAAAACACCATATGGAAAATTGTGCCAACAATAATCTAGAAAAAACATTCAAAAATCTTTGGGGAATACATGAAATGTACAACAGAGTTGTCAGAACACATTTATGTTAATAATGTATTTCACCTTCAAGTTTGTCTTGAAATTAGGTAATATGTATAAAACCACTATGTCAGCTCTTGTAGATATCAGCAAAAAATAATGTCTGAAGGCGTATTTTAAGAATGCCGTTTATGGTTGTTAAGGTATAATAGAATCTTGGGGCTATTGGGATCTCTCTACATTGTATAACAAGCAAAACAACATGAGGTTATTTTTGTAGTTTGAGGAAGATTAGGGTGGTTTACTATTTTTTTCTTTTCAGGATTGAGTAATGTTTTCTAGGCCTCTTCCTCTTTTAAGTTTGTTCATTCCTTGTTGCTTTCCAGAGCCAGATTTACATTCCAACTCATGCAGGTAAAGTAACAGGCTAATAGAGTTGGAACGTAACATGGAGGTCTTCTAGTCCACCCCCCTGCTCAAGCAGGAGACCATATACCAATCTGGACAAAGAGGTGTCCATTTTTTTCTAAAAAACCTCCCATGATGGAGCATCCACAACTTCTGGAGAAAAAACTGTTCTACTGATTGATCTGTCAGGATTTTTTAAATTTTTTAGGTTGGATCTATCTTTGACAAGTTTCCATCTGTTACTTCTTGTCCTGCCCTCAAGGTGCTTTGGAGAATAGGTCAACCCACTCCTCTCTGTGACAGCAGTCTTTCAATATTTGAGGGGCTGTCACAAAGATGGGATTGACCTATTCTCCAAAGCACCTGAGGGCAGAACAAGAAGTAATGGATGGAATCAATGAGAGATCCAATCATAGAATTCAAAGGGATCTTGGAGGACTTCAGTGCTCTTCCAGAACAGTGCTAAATCTGTGTCCAAAAATAGCTTCGCTGACAAGTAACACACGCAGCAGCAAACAAACATGGGATGAATTTGGAAAAAGGTCCCAGGAGAAAACTCTCATGTGTTAATCTACATCTGCACGTTATAAAAACAGTGGTTGATGACTGTTTTCCCTATCCGCGGCAGGTGATCACTGATGAGAAGGGAAAGGGGAATCCATCAATCTGAACTTTTGAATTGTTTCAGACTAAATTCTTAACGGTCCCTCTTCAGGTTCATCTCTGAGGCAGGCAGCGCAAAAGATAAGCATCTGCATATCTTTCTGGCAACTGAAAGACTGCAGGGATGCAATTAGGCAAACTTGATAAAAGGCAAAATGCCAAGCCCCTCTCTCTACGGGCTTCAAACTGTTGAGTTACGGAAGTTCGATTCTTACAAAATATATATAATTGGTCAGCAAGGGGGAGGAGCGGCGCATGCTTATTGAGGTGGGTACGATCTCGCGCCTTCTCTCGCGTGAGTTTATTTTAGACCCTCCCCTCCCCACCTTTTAGTGACGGCGATTGCCATAGTGACGGCAAATCGAAGCCTAACCGTCGCCGGAGTTTTGCTGTCATCTTCCCCCCCCGCCCACTTTCCTCCGGCGCACGCGCATATCGTCTCATTTGGCCGTGCAGGGGGGTGGAGCGGCGTGCGTTTGAGGGCGTGGGAGAAAGTGGGTGGGTGGGGGAGATGTGATGGCGACCGAGGCAGAGGCGGAGGTTGAGGCTGAAGTGGAGTGGGTGGTAGATAGCATCGCCGGCTTTCTCCGCAGCCCCGCTTGGTCTATTCCCATTCTGGAGTTTGTGGAGCACAAGTGTGAAGGTGAGAAAGCTGTGGGGTGTGTATGTGTGTGTGTGTGTAAATCCCGCCCATAGGTTTGTCGCCGTGTCCGAAGGACTGTCCTTGGGTGGTGATTTTCTTTATTCTGCTGTATAGTTACGTTTCACGGGTTGTGGATTATTATCGCAATCATTATCACCGCATTACAGTAGATCATAAGGAATGGGAGTGGCTGCCGGTCATGATTCAGCCGAAGCTCAATATGTTAGCATCCCATTGATTTGGGTGAGTCCGTTAACCAAGGGGCTGTTTATTTTTCCCTTATGATGTACGGTGCGTAGAATTATTACCCACCCCACCCCAAAATTGTAAGAGTTATTGTTCAATTTAATGGAAACCGACGAAATGAGTGATTTGGAAGATTGGGACATTCTACCATAGCAATGTTTTAGATTTTCAGCCAGTTGGAGATTTAGGATGCTTGTGCTGCATGGGAGAGAGAGTGTCATACATTTTATTTGGTAAGAGTAGCATGCTATTCTTCTTTATATTTTACTTAAGATGAGAGATCTGAAGTAAAAAAAAGTAGTTATTGACACATTTACAAAAAAATTATGTGGTCAGCTCCTCATGCATAGTGACTTTACGCAGCTCACAGAAGAAAAACCCCAAATCAAAATCCAGTCATCCCCCACCAACAACAAACCTCTTGGTGGGCTCCACATCATCCTGGGGTCCTAGGCCTACTGGCAAAACCGTGTCTTCCCAGCCTTTCAAAAGAGTAACCAATCTTATCTCCATGAGGATGATGCTTCACAGGGAGGGAGCCCTTGTTCTCTCTAGATCATGGGTGTCAAACTTACGGTGTCACGTTGCTGTCACATGACATTTTGTGATTTTTTTCCCCCTTTGTGGAGGTGGGGGTGGCCTGCATGTAGCGCATTTGGCCCATGGGCCGCCTGCCAGTTTGACTGCGCAAGATGGATCTCTTTAATAAAGGGGACCAGCAATGTACCCTGCCTCCCTGATCCTTTGGTTGTAACCAGGAAAAGATAATTCTTCAAATAACTTGATCCCAAACCTTGAATTGGACCTGGAAGCAAATCAGCAATCAGTGCAGCTCCAACTGATGCAGTTACTTTTGGCAATGGAATATGTGGAATTTTAAGAATTTCCACCCTTTTATCATGAGGGTTCTATTAAATTATAATTGTTTTTATTTTTCTTACAGTAGGTCTTTTTGTTGTATTTTAGTTTATTGTAAACTGCTGGGAGTTAAATTATTTGGTGGTATATAAATTTAAATAAATAGCAAATAGTAAAAGTACTAAAGTATACTGGCAGTTTAAACACTTTTGCCAATAGGTGTGTGTGTGTGTGTGTGTGTATGTATGTTTTTTTAATACAGTATATCTTTTGATGTCTGCTTAATATTTTAAAGAGTGGGATCAAAAAATATAGAATATTTTTATTTAGTGCATTTATGCACCTTAGTAGAATTAAAAGTAAGAATCTTAGTGGTGTTTGGTGATTATTTTTATTACTCCAGGAGCAATTAGTACAAACAAAAATTCCTAAGTAATCTCTTAGGTCTAGAACACTGAAGCTGCTACTGTATTTGTTCGTTGAGTCAAGATTACAGAGATTACTTTCTTGCAGGTTTCTAAAATAAATAACAAACAAACTCTGTCTGTGTATATGTGTGTGTGTGTGTGTGTGTGTGTGTGTGTGTGAGAGAGAGAGAGAGAGAGAGAGAGAGAGAGAGAGAGCGCTAGCTAGTGGAAGTGTTATATGCATACTCTTTGAGTGCCATAAATTGCCCGTATGACATATTTTGTAACTGCTGGAGCTTTTATTTTTATATATTTTATATTTTAGTTCAGATAAACTGTTGTGTGCAAAATGCAATTTTAAGATATTACTAGATGAAACTATTTTTTTAGTTTGCATATTGTAAACAACCACGAAATATTATTTCTTTCAGTTTTTGATGATGAGGAAGAAAGCAAGTTATCTTACACTGAAATTCATCAGGAATATAAAGCTTTGGTAAGTAGAATTCCTTAGTCTTTAAAACATAATACGATGTTAAAGCAGAAATATGCTGTGTATCTCTTTGAATATGTTATAAAATGTATACATAAGAGATTCCTATGTATTTATATAACTTATTAGTACTTGTGTATTCCAAGAAAATATGCATTGGTTAAGGAGGTGTTATATGTGTGATGTGCAAACTCACACATGATCTGAATCCATCTTCTCCATTTTGAATCTGGATTGCTGTAGAACCCTACAAGAATATATTTTATTTATTTTATTTATATGTCACCCATCTTACTCATAGAATCAGAATCTTTTAAAAGATTCTCAGAGAGGCTTTTTGTAGAAGGTCTATTGAAAAGGAAAGGGACTGTATTACACGAATATTGAAAACTAAGTACTTTCAATTTTATGACCTATATAGCTTTTAAGTTTTCTAGGCATAGCTTTCTTCATTCTAGCTATCTGTTTTCCAGATAACGGAAGACTGTACAGATATTCTGTGTTTGCAATGTTTTCCAAATTGCTTTTGTTTCCCAGGCATTTAAGAAGATAAATAATAATATCTTTCTCATGAAACCTTTTGGTATAGCATTTTTAGATTTCCTACTCTTTAACTAAGCCCAAACAAATATAACCCAAATAATTGCAGATTCTTCCCTGTCATCCTTTTCCTTCTCTTTTCCCTTGCTGAATTTAACACAGTAACTTATTAGAGTCTATTCTGCTGCTTTTACTAAACATTACTGAATATTGAGCTCATGTGTTCAAAATCAAAATTACTAGCTTTTAGAAAAAAAGATTCATCACCTTGAATGCAGAATTAAAATATAAACTAAGAATGTGAATGGGGTGCTGAAAGGGAGTAAAAATATTTGAAATAAAATATTCCATATACATGGTCTGTTATAGAAACAATTTTAATATTCTCAGTAATGCTAATATAATCATTCATGATGATTTAATCTGACGTTGTTTCTCCTCATTCCATTCAAATTAGTTCCAAACATTGGTTCAGGACTTCCATCTCAGCTCTGCCTAGGTAATGATGTACAATTGACTATTATCAGTGTACTGTTGATACCTCAGTATGCCTAAAACTGCTCCTAGTGGTTTTATTTGGATATTAAATAACACAGAGAAGACATCTGAGCCCTGCTATAATTCCACATTGGAGCAACATCTCTCTCTGTTCCTTATAACTACTGTCTTATTTTTTATTTTTAAAAATATTTTAACTACGTTTATAAGGCCAGTCATTTCAAACAGTGCGACCCTCTGCAGAATGCAGCAAGAAAAAAAATCTATATAATAAAATATGTATAATACATAAAAATACTGAGGGATTTAGGAGTATTTCAGAGCAGATTTGGGAGATGCAGGAGAAACAGGAAGTCCTATTGTGGGAGATCATATCATTTATCCACTATTAAACCATTTATGTGATTTTAGATATTAACTTCTAGATTTATACTTTTATGAATCTAATTTCATTCTATTTTGAATAGAAACCACAACTGCAGTATTTCTTCATTTAAAGTAATTTATGTCCCATTTCTTTGGTAAAAAGATGAATAAAAAATATCTGTTTTTTTTTAAGGTTGAAAAATTATTAGACAGTTATCTTAAAGAAGTTGGAATTAATGAAGACAAGTTCCAGGAAGCTTGTATGTCTCCTCTTGCTAAGACTCGAACTTCCCAGGTAAACTTTTTAACAAAATTAAAAAATTGCATTGAGCAATCTTTTTGTGGATAATATTGTACTTATTAAAAACCATTTTTGACTTATGAGATCTGCAAGTCATTGGAACTGATCTAGCTGAACTTTTTTGTCCCTTTCCCCTTGTTAGTTTGGGATTTAATGTACCTATTTTGCTACTGTTTTATTTTTATAGCAGGAAATTAAGCTATGGTCTAGTGTGGTACTTTGGAAACTACAGAGTGCTCTTAGGGATTATATGTTGCTCAATCCTCACTTAAAAGGCTGCACATTATACATTTAGAATACTAGGATTAAGCTAATGGATATGGATAATGTTATAAACCACAGATTTAGGCAAACGTGATTTAAAATTACACATAGAAAATAATGGAATTTATGCATTATTACTCAAAATTGCTAACATTCTGGCCAAACACAAACAAAAGAATCAGATTGGGCCATAGAAAGAAATGGACATTGATTGCTTGACACCATTGGGACCCTTATTGCCCTTATGGAAGAATTAGAGACTGAAATTTTCCTCAGTGGCAATGAATGTATCTTGCAATCAACTAATCAATCAGCTATGAGTTGCTCATAGATTGCTCAGTGGTTCTAGAATAGCCATTGAGCAATTGAATGTTCAGAACATTCAATGCTACTGAATGCTCGAGTTTGGAACATTTCTTCCAATATATCCTTGTTAAAATAAAAAAAAACAAAAAAAAAAACAGAAGTCTCCAAAGCAGTCTTAAAGCTACATTGATTTTGACTTTATGTCTACCATACCTGAGGCCTTACTAAATGTCTTTTTCCTAACATTTTAATTATTGTCATAAGGAAATTTTGAATTGTTTAAAATTTGAATTTGTTGGCATTCTGACATAAAACACTTTTCATTTTTTCAGGCCATTTTACAGCCAGTACTGGCAGCAGAAGATTTCAGATTGTTTAAAGAAATGATGGTCCAGAGAAATATTGAAATGCAGTTGCAGGCCATTAGAATAATTCAAGAAAGAAATGGTAAAAAAAAAAAAAAGAATAATATTTTCATTTATTGTGATTGGCTGGAACATGGATTTAAGTGGATTTCCTAAACCTGGACATATATAACCAAGTCAGATGAAGAAAATCAATACTGATCAAGGAAGTCTGGTGGCATAGCAACTTAAGGAAACCAGATCTGCTGACCAGAAATAGTTGACACTAGTGGTTTGAGCTCTGGTAGCACTGTGGGACAGGATGAACTATCGTCACTTGTCTCTAGCTACTGCCTTGCCCACTCAGCATTTTGAAAGCCTTATTGTGAGTAGATAAATGGGTACCACTCCGGTGGGAAAGGCTAACTGGTCAAGGAGAACAGAATTTGTTGCTGGACCTGCCTGGACATGAGACAAGATTGGCAGAAGACCTGGAAGATATCATCAACTCGAATGCTACTAGAGAGATTGCTACATACCACAGCCAAGCTATTTGCCCACCTCCCCCCATGGCGCACTGTTATAAGTACACAGGCATGAAACCAAACAAATTAGTTATTAGGCTGTCAGGACTACTCTGTAAAGTATAGATCTCCCTGAAAACTATATGCTTTATAAAATAAAACAATGATCAAAGGAAGGCGAAGAGATAGTCTGAAATATATTATTGTTTTTAAATTCTCTTGACAGTGATTATTTCAGGGTTTACTTTACTACAGTATATTTACTTGCTTTCCCATGTGTAAAGAAATTGATCTAGTATCAATTGGAAAAAATGATTTTATTAAAAGAAACATAAAAAACACTACCATTCTATTAATATACAAAATATGTGGGTTAAAACTGTTTCTAAGAAAACAATATTTAACAGCCAAATATATTTTCATATCCTCATAAAGGCGGTTGCAATGGCAAGTACATCTGGTAGAAATCTTCCTAAAATCAAACCATATTTATATTTCCTTGTGCAGTATTTTATTTTATACTAAAGTCAGATGTGTACGATTTAATTGTCCTTTCAATAAATTCATTGAAGTTGTCATGTGTGAAGAGAAATATACATTTTATTTAGAAACAAGCTTTGACGATAATTCAGTTTGCTATCTTCCAATCATGACATGTAAATTAAAACAATATTTTGAATATAATTTATTTTCTATTCTAGAAGGAAATCTGGACTTTGATACTTAAGTTGAATAGTTTGTCATTACTTTAATCGGTTTTTGATCCCTTTATTCTTTTTTTTTTTTTCATAAAACAGGTGTGCTACCTGACTGTTTGACTGATGGATCTGATGTATATACTGAAACTGAAGAAGAAGAAATGAAAATACTAAGAGAGGTTCTTAGGTTAAAAATAGTTTTTTTCCTTGTTTTATATCACATACTTGGGTATGGCCTCTTAAAATAAAATTTGATTGCCACAAGACCCACCTAATTTGCACTTGACAGCATTTTGCAGCAGAGTAACTGAGGAGGAATTATTCCATTCTGTGTTAAATAGCAATAGCAATAGCAATTAGACTTATATACTGCTTCATAGGGCTTTCAGCCCTCTCTAAGCGGTTTACAGAGTCAGCATATTGTCCCCAAGAACAATCCGGGTCCTCATTTTACCCACCTCGGAAGGATGGAAGGCTGAGTCAACCCTGAGCCGGTGAGATTTGAACAGCCGAACTGCAGAACTGCAGTCAGCTGAAGTAGCCTGCAGTGCTGCATTTAACCACTGCATCACCTCGGCTCAAATTACAGATATATCGTTAAATATTTGGAAAACATGAGATACAAAATTTCAGCACAATGCATAAGTAAATATTGATTATATTTGTGCTGGTTGCTGCCTCCTCATTTAGATAAAATTTTCTTGTGCAGCAGTGCCAGTGTTATTTTCCTCGCACATGTGCGGTTGTCAGGTGGAAGAATTTGAGAGTAAGTGCACCCCATTGGTCAGGATATCATTTTTTATTAGTTTATTACCATTGTGTTTATGCACGGTCGTAAGGTAATTGCTAAAAAAACTGCTTGTATATTATTTTCGTGCAAGGTCTTAAGGCATCTCTGTAGGCTTGGATTCAGAAGGACATTGATAGCAAGTAGTGAACCTAAAGTGACTTTTTTCCTTTTCTGGGCAGTTTTTCCATTTTGCTCAATCCATAAATGAGAAAAAAGGGAGACAAACCTTGCAGAAACATTAAACGTTAGTCTGCTTGCTAAGTTTGTTTTAATCATTTTTCATTGAATTGCTTAATGACTTTTTTTTTCAAACCATGGAGTATTTCAGAATTGTATGTCATTCACATTGACCTGAAAGATTTACAGCTATATTATATTCTGGCTGTAAATTTGGCTTCTTGCAATGTTATGCGCTTACTTGAGTAAATATAACTTATTTTGAATTTGAGTAAATAAAGTACCACTATGTTAAATAATAAAAGCCTCTTTTGAAGGTTTTAGTTGGAACTTTTATTCTGAGAGCTTTTATAGATGAGGTCTTCTAGCTGCTTTTGTTCACCCTAAAATCTAAGCAAAATCTTAAATTAGTTACTTAGCTTACATCCAGAAATCCCAGGGCTCTAGCCTATACTGGGAAATTTAAAAAAATCCTAGCATATTGGAAGAAAATATAGGCAAACTACTTTATAGTTGGGGCGCAATGGCTCTGCAGTTAAAGACACTGAACCTGTTAGCTGGAAAGCTGACAGTTTGGGTTCAAGACCTGAGCGCCACGCTATAGGGTGAGCTCCCATTCCTGTCCCAGCTCCTCTCCACCTAGTAGTTCAAAAGCATACAAATGCAAGTAGATTAATAGTTACCATTTCAGTGGGAAGGTAACAGCATTCCATGTGCTTTTGGCTCCCTCAGCCAAGAAACAGAGTTGACATTTGCACACTATTTTATTTCATAGTCAACAGAAGCAAAATCTGCTCAGTTTTTTTTCCTTCAAGGAATTTTGAAGTGCATATAGAGATCTCCTATTTTATCTTTAGACCCACAAAGCTGTGATGTAGATTAGGATGAGAGTGATTGGCTCCCTATGTCTAAATAGCGGAAGCAGTGGTCAGGAATTGAGTTCCCTGGGTTTACTTATGCCTAATATTCATAGTGACATCACACTTTTTTCCATAAGTCCAGCTTCAGAATTCAGTTTTTTCCATGATTTTTAATTCTTTTGAACTGCATTTTGATTATTACAGTCTGTTTCATTGTGTTAGCTTTAATTTTGTATGTTATTCTTATGTTTCTTGCAAACATTTTAAAAATGTATTTTAATAGAGATTAAATTTGTCTAATTTGTCTTGTCATTTTTAAAAACTTTTTATGTTTTGTATTTATTTTAGGTTTATTACATTAATTATAAACTGCAACAATCATATGACAGTTAAAGAATGGTAGGGCAGTGTATATATTAAAGTATTTCCTGTTTATCTTCGCAGAAAGTCTAAGGAAGAATATGATCTAGAGCAAGAAAGGAAAAGAAATAATGAGGTATATTGGGAAATCAATTCAACAAAACCCCAAGTGGTTGCAATTATACAATTATTCTCTTCAATAAATTCAGTCTTCAGTAAAAGCTGCCCAGAGTTGTTTGATAGTGAGATGGGCCATATATAAATTTAAATAAATAAATAAAAGACATTTATTTCTCATCATTGATTGAATAAAATGATCAGCATATTCCTACTAATTGAAATCAGTTTTGTGGTTTTTTGCAACTCTTGATTTCTTGCTTGTATCCACTTGTGGTTTTGGAATGATTATGATGCTTATCTTGACTTTTGATGATTCTAAGAAAATAATGCAAGCTGACATTTTTGTCCCTGCCCCCTAACTCAAAAAGCTGTTACTTGGAATTGTAGTTGATGCATAACACGGTCACCCAATTCAAAACTTCTTCCAGTTAATTGACTCATCCCTGTGCAGTGGTAGCACATTGCTTCCTCGTGACACAACCTTTTCCTCAATACTCAGTTGCCTGTGAGCTGCAGAGAGGTATACCACAAAGCAGTTTACTCTGCCTCAGGAGATGCCAGCCATAGCTGCTGGCAAAACATTACACAAAACTAGATCATGGCCATTTGCCTGAAAATTCATCACTGCTTCATTGATGCCAGCCATTAAAGCTTACACCAGGATTTTGTTCTGGATTTATTTACCCAAGTTACTATGTTGGATAAGGTGATTGAGATAGAAATTTGCACAATAAACTCCTTTCCCTGTATATTTAAGTGTTGATTGCTAATGTGTTTGCCGAGTACTGTGAAGAAAAGATTTTGATGGTTTTTCTTTTTTTAATGAGAGACAGTAATTTTATTTTTGAACTGTAGCTTTATAAGAAACAGGTTTAATTTATAAGAAAAGTACAGGAAACAATGGAGGAAAAAAATCTTCAAAATCCTAATATATTCTTTCTTTAGGAGATCTCAATCTTAATATTTTAATTATTACTACATCCTGCCATCTATTTTAATAAGATGGTAACTAGATTTAAATAACATTTATTAAATTATGCATTTAATAACATGTTGGTTTTTTCTGTATATGCGACTTTTATTTATTTATTTATTTGTTGGAATTTGTCAAACAAAAATGAGAACAAGAATAAAAATACAATGACAGGGACAGTAGGCACGTTAATGCATTTATGCACGCCCCCTCTATTGACAAATTAAGTATCAAGTAATGTCCAAGGAAATCAATTTGGGCCTGAAACTGTGAAAATTTGTAGCTGATTGAATACTTTTGTAATACTTAAATTGATTTCTCACTATTTTTTTTTCTTAAAAATGCAGGCACATGATAAAATGAAATCACCTGATGTTGCACATAAATCTCCAAGACATTTTAATGAAAGTGCGGGACCTAAGAGGTCTCTAGAACACACTACAAAACTGCCAGGTATGATTATATTCAGGTATTTGCCGCATTTATATTAAAGTTGTTGCATGTGTGTGTCCTTTCAAATTCAGCTTGACTTCTACTGACAGAACAGTAGTTTTCTTGGCAACATTTTTGGAACTAGTTTCTCACTTCCTTGTAGGAGGGTGATTGACCCAAAATCACTCAACTGGCTTCATGCTTAATGCAGGACAAACTCACTGACTCACAGTATCTAACCTAGTGGCTTTAACTGCTACCTGGCTTTTGTATTAAACATACTCAAAGTATTTATTCATATTTCTATTGAAATGAATTTCTTGCTTCTACTAAATTGATGCCAAACTTTGTTAGTTGGGTGTTAGATAACCATTATAGCAATTGGTCAAAACTCCATCACAAACAAAATCCTTATTTTCATTTCAAGATAAATTTAAGAAGGTATGTTTTTGTTTTTGAAATACATAGCCACTGATTATATCAATTGGATGGACAGTTTGGGGGGGTGGGGTGGAAATGGTAATTCAGCATTACCTGAAAGTAATTTGTTCATGGAATATATTAATTTCAGGTTTGTAGTTAGTTTTTCTATAATTGAAAGTTGCAGCTCTATATCCAAATGCCAAAAAGCTGTTTTTTGATTTGAGATATGTATGAATTGATACTGAATCCAGTTCTGCTATGGATTTATTTAGTTTTTCATAGCTTATGAAATGGAGAAAGAAAATAGTGGCTTTCCTTGTCTAAATGGAGGACACGTCTCTATCAAATTGAACTGTGAGCTTCTTTCCCTATTACATCAAATTGGCAATTATTCCAAAAATGGAAAAATTAAATTAAAAACCTTTGGTTTTAACTATTCGTTATTGATTATTAATATCTTCATATATGGCAGACATATAAGTATATGCATTTATTTCAATATATATTCAGGTCCAGAAGCAAAACAAAATGATGTATCTATTCAAGATCATTCCTCTGTCAAACTGAAGGAAGATAGTTGCAGGAAAGCAGTTGGGGATGTCTCTGAATATGTAACAAAGCAAGGAGTGCTAGAAGGACGTGTAAGCTGCATGCTCACTTTAAAAAATATATTATTGAACTAATATTTTGTAATATATGTACACACACATGAAGATGCACACAAACATTACAATAACTGTAAAACAATAATATTCTAGGACCTTATAGATGTTGTGCGTACATAATAATACAAAGCCTTCCTTGTAGCTTACTGATTAAAGCAAGGCACAAGGGAAGAAACATTATAGAAAAACTGATATGTAAGCTCAATTATTGTAAAAGTGATAAAAGCAGTTTTATCAGGTATTTAAATATACTGTATTCATCCCAGTCAGATAGCAAAAGGTAGTGAGTTTCAATAGTGGGGATCAGTAGAGAAGAATAGACTATTTGTGGACTTCTGTTAGATCATTCTCTGATTGCTTTGGCAGCACCCCAACCTGCATGGAGATAGTGCTCAATAGATCAGTTTGCCCCAGTCAACTTAAGAACTCTAGAGGGTTCCAGGGATAGCTTAGTGTTCTCCCTGAAGGTCTGATGGGCATTAGAGGTCTGATGGACATTCTTGTAAGTAGGAAATAACTTCTGAGTATCTTGGATGTTGACATCTCTACAATAGTGCTTGGTATACACTACTTCCATCTTCCTTTGATCTCTTTTAAAAGAGTCCCTTGGCATTGTTTGACATACCAATTCAAAGTTGGAATTTTCTTCTAAGTTCAGAGATCTTCCCTTGTTTTTCCATGTCTGTTTCCATTTTCCGTTTCTTTAGATGATGTAATATTATTGCTTATCTCTTCTAACATCTCTCTGAAACTCTTTGTTTAGTACCTTTCTGTGATTTTTCCTTCTTTCTTGATTTTGACTTCTCTTTTCTTCTTGGATATTTCCATGATTCGTTCTGACATCTAATTGTTTTCTTTTTCTTCATTTTTGGCAGTCTCTTTACATTCTACTTAACAAATTCTTGAAATTCATTCCATAATTCCTCTGGTTCTCAATGACTGTTAAGACTTCAAAGTGATTCCTGATGTTACTCTGGAAAATAATGGGCATATCTGAAAGATCTTATTGTGAAAACTGACTAGCTTTCTTTTTTCATTTTAACTTGGAATTTACATATGAGCAATTTGTGATCTGTTCCACAGTCAGCACCTAGCCATAAATTCGATACTGTAATGGACTCTTCCATCTTCTTTTTGCAATAATTTGATTTGATTTTTATGCACCCCCTTCTGCTAATGCCCATGTGTAGGGCATCTTTTAGTTGTTTGTAGACAGTGTTAGCTACAAAGAAATCAGTGGAGCCATAGAAATTAGTAAGATGATCTGCTTCATTTTGTTTTCCTAAACCAACTAAAGTTCCAGTCTCCAATCACAAGCAGCACATTTTATTTATATCTTGCTTGCATGTTCTGACAATTTCAAATTGAACTTGATCATGTAAACTTCTGCATCTGTGGTTGGAAGTCAATAAATATCAATTAATTTGGTCATTGACTGAATTTTAGCAAAGTTCTTACTTTACCCCACCCAAGAGCAGTGCTGTCTTTCTTTACTTTTTGTCCTGAATGTGATCTTTTGACTGAAAGATCAATTCCAATGAATCTTATTTCCCTGATGCTTAAGATGTTCATTTTTAATTGTTTGATTTTTCATGTTGAGCTTTCTGTGTTCATTTTAATTCCAACATCACAGCAAGCTGCAAATATAGGATCACATTTTCCTGTGTTCCATGCCAGCTTCTCAGATGCAGAGTAAATGGGGAGTTTGGCAGGAAGTTGCAAGTTGCTCCTACTCCCATTTTTTTCTAAACTTTGTTTTTCAATCTCATTTTCAGCTGAAAGAGCATGATAGAATAAACTTTTTTTCAGTAGCTGCTACCCATGTTTTGTGACCTGAATGGAATTTGGGAAAGTTTTGAGCAGTTCTACACAATGTTGTATTTTTTCTCTTTTGTTTTATAATTTGTTATTGGGACTGTAGCAACTGTATTTGATAAAAATGTTTTTCAGGAACTATATATAAAATCTGATTTTTAAATTCAAATAGAAATTATCAGAACTTGGAGCAAAAGAGCTGAGAGAACGTGAGGACTATCTAAAGCAGAAACGAGATGCATTGATGGCTTTGAAGAAGAAATCAAAAACAAGTCTCCCACCACAAAATATAGAACAGAAAGAAGAGTTGTCCCCTTCTAAAGAGGTGAAGGATAACAGAATTAAAATTGCCTGTCTGAAACCACCTGTCTTCTTTAAGTCTTCAGTCTACTTTGGAAAAACATGATTCTAATCTGAAAATGTACATCATAGTCTCAAAGATACTTTTACTAAGACAAACAAGTTAATCTGTTTAAAGGCCTTGTTAACTTAGTTGGAGGCAGTGGTGGGCAGATAGAGAAAACAGCTAAATCTCATCAGTAGGGATGATTGGCTAGAAAAAGTTAATTCAGTTCCTGAGCAGCTCTTGGCAAAATTAATTCTATTCATTCAGCTGTGTTGTGCTTGACAGTGTTAAACCTCTCAAGAAGTTGCCAAAATACCATCAAAGTCCAGTGACCCTAGGAAAAAAATTGGGCTACCTTAGAAATTTCTTTTGTTCATTTGACAGGTCATCCCCTGCCTTTGACTAAATAGGAATAGGACTAAAGCTCCTTTGACTCTGCCCACAGTGGCATACAGCTATCTTATGCGTGTGATTTTTTTTCCTGTTAAAAGAAAAAAGTGTATCAAAGCGATAGTCGCCTAGCATTCTTTAGGCCAGTTGAGGAAGAATGATATTGAACATTTTTACTCTCTGAAGTCATTGACAATCTTCACTGGCAATGTGTTAAAAGGTGTAATGAATTTTCACAGCAGATAAATCAGAAAACACTATTTAAGGAGAATACTTTAAACATTAGGCATAATTATTGTACAAATATGACTGAAATCACAATCACACATATTCCTGTCCAGGACAGAGCTAGTTTGCCCTTTCTAATATGTGAAGTAGCATTTTATCTATTGCTTTTCTTGCTTTAATATAACCTACAAAATTGTGATGATATTTTTGTTTTAGTGAACCAAAAGAAACTAACATTTATTTACATATTCTACAAATTGTTTTTGTCTTTTGCCTACAATCTAATTTAACTTGAATGTAAACTTCATTGAAATCAATGGGAATACTAAACATAAATGTAGTTAGCCATAATTACTGCAAGCTAATTTTTCTTTTCTTTTCAGGCAATGTCAGAAGAAGAGGAACAAAGATTGTTAAAGAAGCGAATTCTTGCAGCAAAACTAAAAGAAGAAGTCATTAATAAGCGATAGTTTAAAGAAGCTGCTTCTAAGGTTACATATTTAACCATGAACTGTTTGCTTACAACCATTCCATTGCATTAACTTGATATTATATATTATAAAAACAGTAATTCTTTAAATTGGTTCAAAAGTAGAGTGGAAAGCAATGATTTAACATTTTTAATAAATTCCACTATTTTGTTTCTTGCTATTTCTGGTATATGCTGGGTCAGGCTGGTCACTGTTGTACTTTTGTTGGATTTAATATTACTTTTTGAATGTTGCTGTCAAATACTTTTATTAAAACATTAAATTGACTAAACTTAATTTTTGTCTTAAGATGGCCTCACCAACCTAAACAAGAGATGGGAAAAACATAGATGGGTAACATCAATTCACAAACAGATTGAAAACGGGGGAGATCTCACTCATGTGTTCCGCTGTGTCTGTTACCATGGGGTAACAGAACTCAATGGGGATTGAGTTTAACAAATACAATCTAATTCCTATGAAATTTAAAGAGATATCTTGAGTACCATTTTTATGAACAGCAGTAAATCCTATGAGATACTAAAACCTTTTCTATCTGCTTAGAAGATAGAAAAGGTTTTAGTATCTCATAGGATTTACTGCTGTTCATAAAAATGGTACTCAAGATATCTCTTTAAATTTCATAGGAATTAGATTGTATTTGTTAAACTCAATCCCCATTGATCTAAGATCAACTAATTTTATTTATAATCTGGATTTAAACATGCGTCATTGTGTGTATCAGACTCCGTATGCATTGTACAAATGATAGCATGATCAGTCAGGTTAAGTGTTAGCATTTCCAAACCTTTTAAATGAGCCCATGCCATGACTAGTTGTTTTGGATATACCATTCAACTTCATTGTAATCATAATTATACCAAACAGCTTTCTAGTATTGCTTATATTTCATTGGTCAGAGTAACTTAATATTTCTACCTCGTTGGTAAGAAAAGTTTCTTGTAACACAGTATAAACACAGGTTATTCACATTTCATATAACTTTTTATTAAAATAGTATTTAACTCAGACATGTTGGCAGATGTCATCTTTAAAAAAACCTTAGTTGAAGGACCCCAGGCATTTGAAATGTGGGCTGTCTTGTGGCAAAGAAACCAGACTAAAAGAACTGAGGTGGAAGTATGTACCTGAGGCAGATTGCGTAATTTAAACTGGAGAAATTCAATGCATTTTTCACAGCATTGCTGAGTGTTCAGATATTGGTTAAAAAGTCACCTATTGTTTATATTGAAGTAAAAAAAAAAGATCAACTTTTTTTTCTCATGTATTGACAGCTTAAATGAATCTGCATATTCTAAAGTTTTTAATAATCTTTGAAATAGGCTGAAAAAAAAGAGATCCAGATGTGTATTGGGTCTGTTTTTCAGTGATGTATTGAATAGTTTGGATCCACACCAGATGAACATCACTGTCAAGGAAATGGCACACCTTTATTTTCCTATGGTTTGCTATTCAGTTTTATGGGAAAGTTACTTCTATGAAGGGTAAAGACTTGCCAAGAGTACCCAAAAAAGTGCAAGTCAATACAGAAAATCTGCTGAAGCAAATTGTTTATGTAACAACTTCTTCTAAGTCTTCATTGAAAAAGAGAACAGGAAAGCCCCATTGTTGGTTGCCTGGAGCCCCTAAAGGGCAGAAATATGTCCTTCGGACCACATTGTCAGTCATCACAACACACTGAATCAAATCTAAGAGTATTGCTTTTTCTGCTAGATTTGATTCAGATTAAATTGTACAAATCACTACCATTAAAATAAACTAAAATGGCCACATCTCTAAATTTGAATTAACTTACCATTTACAACAATAAAACAATAAAAAACCACTAATCATGGAATTACAGGGTCACATTTTAATTCCTGAATTTTACAGGTCAGCATTAGTATTACCACATGTATACAAATGGTGTAAAACAAGTACAGTGGTTTTTTTCCCCTCAATACAAAATAAACTTCTGTTTCATGGAAAAACTATACTTCATATCTACAGACAGCCCATCTTTTCAAACAATAGCTAAAATTAAAACTATGAAATTTCCAGGAGAAATGGACCCATTACATATTGTAAGAGTGACCAATAACTGAGGATTCCTGCTGGTTTCAATTTGTATCACTCTTACCGCAATTTGTAATTTAGGGAATTTTGTGTGTGCATGATCTCAGATCATATATGGCCAAACTAACATTAAAATATTTACAATTCAGTTGCTCTGAAAGGAAAAAAGTCTCAAAATGGTTGCCTTCATCAATTCACCTAGTGTACTTTTAGACATTTGCTTAAATACATGGAATGTGTTTAAGAAGCAGCTTTATGCTAAACCCCTTAGGTTTATAGTGCTGCATATTAACTCTGCCCCCCAGATTACATATCTTTGAAGTAAGATTCAAGAGTTTCTGGTAGCATTTCATAACACCTCCTGCTTTTCCTAACGTGAAATGTGGATGGCTGAAGGAAAATATTTTTGGAAATTAGGGAGCAATTCCATTCAATGTTATTTCTGTAAAATGCTACTAGTAATTGCAATTCAATTGTCATTTCAAGTACCAAGGTTTATTGATAGTTTCTAGAGGGTTGTTTTTTTCCTGGAAAGCTGATGATCTATAGAATGATTTTCCTGGATAGCTCCTTCTAGTCTGCTTGCATTTAGAACCCAGGTTCTTTTTCTTCTTCCAAAATAATGAGAGTTGAGAAAAAAATAAAACAGTTTGCCACTCAACATGCACTATGTAGCAGTGTGCAACCCTCTATAATTTGGCTGACTGTGTAAAACAGTGGTCCCCAATTCTGATTTTTTTTAATGGAAAGAGAATTCATTATTTAAAAAGAGGCAATTGCTAAAAAAACACAATGGACAGCACCATTACGAAGTTATATTACTAGGTTTGCAACTGAAGCCTTACAAGTTTTTCCTAGCTTGCTACAAACTGGGGAAACCCTGCAATATCAAAATTTCTTCTCCCATCCCCATCCCCTCACAGAACCCAAGATGACTATTTTTTTCTGGCAAGCTTTCATTCCAGGTGCTGATTACTAATCCACTGTTTTAACATTTTAACAGTCTGAATGGCAGACTCCTTGACTAGAAAGGGATTAGGTTCTTTGGAAGCGTGGTGTTCTCAGAACATAACCTTTCTAGTAGATTTTCGTTTGCTACTCCTTGTATTCTCATGTATTTTCCAGGGAGAACGCTTTCTGAGTCAGACTATTTAGTTCAGTCATAGCATTTAAGCACCCTCTATTAGAGTTTGTTCCAACATTTTTAAGAGCCAAGACGAGGTCTTTTTCTTGGGGATGTTTCTTCTTCTTCCTCTTCCTCTTCATCATCTGGATAATCCACAAGGCCAACTAAACTTCCCTGTTGGATGTAAAGAGTCACATATGAACCAATGGAGAAAGACCTTACAAATAGCAATGACATTTTCCCATTTTATAAATTCTGTTTTCCACAAAATGTGCCAACTACCACTCAATGAATTGATTTTAGAAGAACTTTTTCAAGAAGAGATCAGAGACTAGCAGCTATGATCACTAAATGAAATTGCCATGATAGAAAATACTGGGGCAAAATACTAAGATCCTGGTTGTTGCAGCTAACTAATACACTATAGATGATCCTACTCTCATGCAGCAGGGCAACATATTCATTTACAATTCTGGTTACCATGTCTAAGGCTGTCTCTATTCAAACTAGGACAATTTAAACAATGTAAATGTAACAGTAGCACCTATAAACTTGAACTCTCCTGCATATACAAAATCTAGCATTAGAAACAACCCTAATAACTATCAATATCAATATGGCAAAATAGCCATTTTGTGGCTTCAATATAGTACATTGAGTTTATTAAACTTTTAACCTCCCAAATAATAATTTTAAGTGACACAGATAATATTAACATTATCTATGTATTACAGCTTACCTAAACTTGCCAGACTTTATAAATGACTAAGAATAAAAACAGTATGTATTTATTTAAACATTTACAAGGCTGCCTATCTCACAAAAATGATACTGGCAATGTAGAAGGATTAAAAATAATTTAACAACCATAATGCCGGCGGTTATAAGCATAAACCTTACTTAAAACAGATAACAACACTATTTAGCAGAGCTTGCCTAACTATACTATCCAAATGCCTAGGGGAACATACTATGAAAATCATTTCAATTCATGAGCTCATAAATCCAGGACACAACCAAATGTTAAACCTAATCTGACTGCTGAAAACAGTACAGGCTGCAAGTCAATATTACATTCTAATAGAATACTACTGACAAAAGATATGCATCTTTACTTCATGCACTCTGAATTCATGCAATCCCCATTCTGGATTCTTAAAATGTTATATATGGATGTTTACAGTAATTGCCCTTATCATATCATTAACAATTTTAAACTACAAAGCTCCATATCACAAGTTTAACTCACCTTTGTGGCTGTGACTGCTGTAGTCAAATTGGCATTCTTGGAAGAAGAACCATTTGAACTTGCTGGTGATGTCTGAGCTGCAACAGATTTATTATTTGTACTATTTGCTCCATTAGTTGCACTGGTAGAATGGGAAAATGTAAATTTGAAGCCACCTGTGGAAGTCCTTTTGGGGAGATTTTCTTTGTCTTCACTTTCTTTTGCTAAAAGAAAAAAAATGTTTATTTATAGTAGTCATTGGGATAAATTAATTCAATCTGTTCGTTGTTTTCTTAACAAAATAGCACATTAGCAAAGGTGGGAAGGGAGCATTTTATCTAGCTACATGCTTAGAACTTTTCTGATAAAACCAGAACATGACTCCCGATATGATGAAACCACAATATCTCTATTGGTGGTTCCTCTGATTTCTCTATTTTCCTTAACCTTGCCATGCATGCTCTAGTCATTTTTCTTCCTGGTTAATCATCAGTAGACATCATTTATTTCAAATATGTGAGTTATGCATTGCTGATCACCAATAAAGGAAGCAGTCAACTTTTATTTGGTCCAGGAGTGGTTGACTGATTCTTCTTGAAATTGCTGTTTGTTACTAACCATTTCTATTATTTTATGTTGTCTTTTTCTTTTAATCTTTTTCAGTATCCAGGTTCCATAGCCATACATTACCACTAGAAAGGCAACTACTTTCATGTTTGCTGTCACTGAATGCCCAGCCAACTATGAACACCCGAAAGGTGTGGCAATTAGTTTCCACTACAATGATTTTGCAAAGGAAAGACGTTTGTGCCATGGTTGTAGACAAATCACTTTCATAGCATAGTTTCACAGTAATTAAGACACCATATTAGGAAATTGGGTTGTATAAAAAACAGTTTTTTTATTTTTATATTTTTATCTATTTTTCCCAGTCAAATAAAATGCAATGAATTCTCAAACATCCAAGGTGTAACATTTCTAAGTGACAAAAGGAACTGGAGAAAACTAACAGAATCAAATAGTGACTGAGATCTATTGATTATGGAAAGAAATGCATTATGTGGTCAAAGATACTTATCCTTTCATAAGAATAAATAAGGTAGATTAATCCAAAGAGTTTCACAAAATAATAGAAAATGCTTTTGAGAATGTCTTATTAGACATGGAACAGAAAATTGCACGAAGACACTAAAATCCATGCAGCTTTGTCTGAATGCTATTCCATCAATCCATTAATAATTAATGCAATATAAAGGAACATAAAAAAGAAGCCCTTCCACTACAAAACAAACATCTTAAATGTGACAAAAGAGGAGGAACCAATATTACAGAAAGCACAACTTTAACTTGCAAATGGGAAAAACACTAAAGCTTCAGCCTTCTTCAGAACTGAAACCATGGAAATGAATACCTTTGAGACCGTATTACCCACTGTTGTTAGCAAAGACTTTGTTCGGTGAAGAGGACAGAAACTAATCTGGAGTCCTCCCAACATTTCTGAAGTCCATTAAGTATTTTTTTCATATTAATTCAGAGAAAGAATTGTCCAAGATGGATAAAGAGAATAAAAGGAAATGGAAGTAATACAACTAAGAAGAAAACAGACCATTACTCAATAGCTAAGATAAACAGATTTATGCTAAGCGGTCATCAAGTATCTGATAAAAAGGAAAAACAGTGATAAAGATGGAAAGAACTACTTGTACTGAAATTAGGCAATTCATGAAATAAAGCACTCTGTATAATAGCTGTTCCAGTAAATGTCTGATGATTTTAATGTTTTTATGCTGTAAGCTGCCCAGAGTTGCTTCGAAATGGGTGGCAAATAAATGAAATAAAATAAATAATAAGAGTAGACGTTAATGAAGTCCACTGACATATTCATTAGGAATCTGCTAGAGAAGCAAAAAATCATTTGTCTATATCAATAAAAGAAATTAGTGAAATATCAATAAAAGAAATTTCCAATTTCTCCCCACCAGTAGATTCAGTAAACTTTACTAAACAAGAAGCAAAAAACCCTTCAGAACAAGGGATACAATTTTTTGAATATTCTCAGGTAACAGGATGGGAAATGAATTCAATGTTGAGACTCTAGGAAAGAGTTCAAACAGGAGCAATAAAGTTGATTAGATGAAGGCTAAACATACAAGAATGGGGTATTTCTAGTTTAATGAAAAGAAGAAATAGGGGTGACATGATAGCAGTGTTTCAATAGCTAAGGGGTTGCCACAAAGAAAATGAGTCAACCTATTCTCCAAAGCACCCAAAGGCAGAATAAATAGCATTGCATGTAAACTAATCAAGGAGAGAAGCAACCTAGAACTAAGGAGTAATTTCCTAATAGTTAGAATTATTAATCGGTGGAACAACTTGCTTCCAGAAACTGGATGCTCTAATACAGGAGATTTTAAGAAGAGATTGAACGACCATGTGTCTGAAATATTATAAGGTTTCCTGATTGAGCAGGGAGTTGGACTAGATGACTCCAAGCCCTCTCCTAATGTTGTTATTCAATAGTAATAATAATGTAAGAACAATAATGAAAAATGAAATGCTTGAAAAATGAGAAGATCTATCAAAACCTGTAAACAGAGTTGTAAGGGAGAAATATATTATTGTTTTATTGAACCTATTTAATATTAAAGATATGAGAATTGAGAATAAGTTTATTTATAGGCCGCCCTTTTCCCTGAGGGGACTCAGGGCGGCTAACAACTTATATGGGAGGGGGAACATACAATGACATATAACACAATGTATAATTAAAATCAAGCAACATTCATTCAACATTCGGGTGGGGGCGGATTATACTCTTTACCCCCAGGCCTGACGGGATAGCCAGATCTTGAGGGCTGTGCGGAAGGTCTGAAGGGTGGTGAGGGTACGAATCTCCACGGGGAGATCGTTCCAGAGGGTCGGAGCTGCTACTGAAAAGGCTCTCTTCCGCGTAGTTGCCAGCTGGCACTGGCTGGCAGATGGCACTCGGAGGAGGCCTAATCTGTGAGATCTGATGGGTCGAGAGGAGGTAATTGGCAGGAGGCGGTCTCTCAAGTATTTAGTGTGGACTGAATGCACAAAAAAGTATTTCATGATTAGTGGAGTCCCAACTTTGAGGATGAAAAAAATAGGTCTCATTTTACATCTGATCTTCAGTTTTTTGGATTCTGTCCCTAATATAACCTATTTTGGCATCAAATAACCTTTATTATTAAAAATAAGACTGTCTATTTAGGATCTGACTTATCTGAGCATAGACAAATATGTCAATATTTGACATATAAAGCACCAGTTCAGATGCCCAGTTGGCCATGACATACAATTATTATTTTTTAGCCAGCAGACTAGATACCTCAGGTGAATACTTTAACTCCTTAATTATTGCCTTAAGGAAAATGACTCAAAAGGTAGTCTTTGGATTTGAATACCTGGCAAACTTGATACATAGCAACAAAAGGGGATAACATTGCAAGGGAGTTCCATTTTATCATATTACTTCCTGAAGGGATGGTTTTAGTTTCAACAATTTATCCAATTCTTTTAACAGCTATATGAAGCAGCTTGACAGGATCAACATCTCTACATCTTGATCCCGAGTCAAATACACAAAGTGGTGCTTGAATCAGAACAGGATTACATTCAATCTCAGAAATTTAATTTAATTTAAATATTAAATTTCTGTGCCTCTGGATTTGAAGGGTTTGTTGTTTCTAGACAGAAACCATCTTTAGTTCTGAAAGAGATCTTCTCCCAAGAAGAATGTGGTCAAAATTTGTTGTCCAAGATTCATATGTATTCTTTGTACCATGAGTTTTCCTTGAACAGAAGAATTATTGTCACTCATGTCCTTGTTACTTCTTGATGGATTACTGTAATACTTTTCACATGAGACTAGCTTTGAAGATTATCTGAAAAGTAGTGCTGGTCCAGAGTGCAGCAGCCCGAGTAAATATATTGGTGCACACCAAGGTTCCCATATAACACCTCTGTTTTGAGATTATAAATTACTTTTGACCTCAAATCATATTGTTGAATGTCATATTTAAAGCTGTTCATGAACTATACTCTCAAGCCTGAAATTCTTAATGATCACCTCCCAGTAATATTTACCCTCTTAATAAGACTGAATAGAATGGCTTGTCTTCATGTCATCTACAGAGATCATGTATGAAAAGGCTTGGAAGCTCCACTGCTTTGTTTATTTTTTGTGCTTTCAAGTCAGCATTGACTCCTAGTTGCTGCAGTTTTCTTGGCAAGATTTTCAGAAATGGTTTGACATTACTTCTTTCCTAGAGCTGACAGAGAGTGACTTGCTCTTGTGGTCATAAGTCAAGGACTGCTTGTAAGTCACGCAGAAATATCATGTGCTACAAAATAGAAAACAATACCTTTTTTTGTTTCCATAAACTTCTCATAACTTTCTGGAAAATCATCCTCAGACTTGGATTTCTCTACAGGTGGTACAATTGCTTCACCTTCTTCCTCCTCATCTTCATTGAACCACATTTCTTCATCTTCCTCCAAAGTTCTAGCATCTCTACGAAACCTATTGCTACGCAGTATAGACGGGACGCTGTAAAACATTTTAAAAAATACCCCTTTACAATTTGATACGTAATGCAAACAAGGCTGATAAATACACATTACATATGTTTGTTATGGTATGGAAAGATTACTAGTAAATAGTTTTGAGAGTTTATGTTTTTATTAATGTTGCTATTATTTAGGCTTCTCTTAATAAGCTGAGGTCAATACATGGGGTTTCATTAGTTTCCTTCCGAGCCTAAAGGCCAGGTGAGGCATACACACATTTTGTACTAAACATAATCTGGATTTAATAAATCGTCCTAATATATTTTATCTTTATTATGGAAAGATTTCAAGATCTGTTAAATTCTTTCTGCTATCTTTTCTAGTCATTCTCTTTCTAGAACAACAGATCCTGTTTTATTTTGATTAGTTCATAGTTGATGAGAATAATAAGCAAAATTATGCTCTTAAAATATTGTCAAAATATGTTTCTCAAAAAGTATGCTTTAGTATCTAAAATACTGAACTCTCTAAGTCCCAAAGAAGATAATAATATGGCTTAGGACAGATTCTATGGTAATATAGAAAGTTAACTTCTTAATACAAATAAAAGAAAAGTCAAATCCACACAAATTCTGATGGGTTGGAACACAAAGCTAGCTATGTAAGCAAATCTTTAAGAATATCCTAATGCGCCAATGAATAAAACTCATTGCTATTAGTTTTGCATTGACATGCTTGGTAGTACAGTTAATATCTATTCCCTTTTGTTTTATTTATCACCCCATCTTTTACAATATCTTAACTTGAATTGGGGATGCAAACACATCAAGGCTATCTGTAAGCTGTAAAGGCTGGACTAGAGCCCCTAGAAGCTTTCCCAAAGTTGTTTTCAAAATGCAATTCTTAATATGCCTGGGGAAAATTAATATCTGGGGACCATTCAATAATTTAGCTGTTCATTTCTCAGGGCAATATGGAAAGTCATAAAAAGAACCCAACTAAGAATAAACCACAACATCCTCCCTGATAGCATGAATCTGAATTTTGTTTTGGTTGTTTAGAAATTTTGAAATATATATTTCAAATTAACTAAGAAAACCCTAAGCATTAGAATATCTCTAAAACAAGGACTGGAGACAGATACGGATTATATATAGAAATTCCTGAGACAATTAAAAATTGCACTGCTATATAGGATATAATACTTATATGAAAGGTGCTTATCACAATATTAATGGAACAAACAATAACGGCTCAGGAAATCTGCAAGATAGACTATCTAGTACTGGGCTTCAGATTTCAGTTTTAAAGTCTGTACCTGTTCAGTTTCTGGCTCTGTCTGTCTTTCTCCTGCTCATATTTTGTCTTCAAGCCTTTGAATGTTTGAACATATTCAATAGATTCAAGTGCCTTATAAAAGTTTTCAACGATATGAGCAGTAAGTGATTTGATATCTTCCTGCATTAATACAAAATAAAAGTTTAGTGCTACTCAGCTAAAAAAGATAAGAAACATCAATATGAAGCTCTCATTGAAATTACAGTAATTTATAACAGCAAAAGACGATGCTTTTTTTTCAACCTCTCTCTTGAAGAACAGGACTACATAGGAATTCTAAGTAATTCATGTTTCCTACATTAGTGAGCTGAGACAATAGGTAATTTGAATATACAGAACACTTTGTAGACAAGAATTCTGAGATCATTGGACAAATGTTTCTCTACAATGGAAGAGAAGAGTCAACAGCATGTCTTTAGGATAACTTTCCTCTACTACATCACATTTATTTTTAACCTACTACACAGAAGACGGAAACATAGCAAGTGGATTACTGTCCAAAAATAAGGAAGATAAAGAAAAATCTCAAGATGTCTTTGACCTCATGAAAGTGGTATCTCTATGGGAGCTCCACTATCTCTCCCTTGTAAATAGTCTTATGGTATAAATGGTCCTGCAAAGATTTTGTTCCTAGCATCAGTGAGAGTTTGGCTTTCTTGCAGATACTATAGACTATGTGGAGATTCTGGGATGAAAAAACAATAAGTTCTAATGTTCTATAAAACTTACTTTTTTATACATATGCAAACACACATATTTAAATCAAATCCAAAATCTTTAATAGTTTTATTTAATAGTTACATACATCTTTATTTAAAAAGTGGGAATTAAATTCAGATTATTGTAATTTACTTATCTCTGGGGGTGGGGGGAGAGAACACACCATATAAATACAATGCATGAATGAAATTTTATCTAAAGCTCTATTTGCACATAGAATAAATCTGATTAATTATGTCTTGTCCAGCAGCATGCAGTTTGTACAATTGCATGAAAAATGATGTGGAGCACATAGAGAACACTGCTGATATTCATGGGAACAAAATAATTACCAGAACTATAACCTTTAATTTTTATGTATATATTTTTCCCCCTTCATAATGTTTTCCCACAAGGGCAGCGTCTATTAATTTCAGACCAACTTTGTGTGGATCCATTGGATAAGAATTGACCAACCAGCTTGATCTGAGAGAGAGTGACAGGCCCAAAACCACCCATCCAACTTTCATGCCTAAGATAAAGCCAGAACTCAGTCTCCTGGTTTTTAACCTGGTGCCTTAAGCTCTAAATCACTAAATTATTAACTAAAATTACCTTTCCTATTAAACAAGAACATGTTTCTAAGAAAGGTTGTATTTGAATCACAGGGGGAAGAAGTTTAGATGCAGGGAAGAAACAGGAGCAGTTCTGAACAGAAGCAGTTTTAGCTCACTGAGTAAGCACAGTGGGAGTAGTCGTAGGTGTTTGTTTTATGGAGTTTAAGGGGAAGTCCCTAAGAATGTTTTTCTCTAAATTAAGCTCAAAGAGGAAGGCAAAAAAAAAAATCAACCTACAAGACAGAGTCATGATAGTGATTCATTATTGTAAGAGACTGAAGCAAACACACGCTGCTTGTGAGCCATGTTATGTGACAAGAGCAAAGAACTCTTGATCTTTGAGAGACTAATTCCAACATGGTCATATCCATTTACAATTATATTTCCCTGCTTCGGGAGACAAATTACAATGCAAAGAATAGCTCAATATGTATTACTAGAGACTTTTCTTCCCTTCTAATCATGGTAATGGACCAGAAAGAAAAAGAAAAAGACTACAAAACAATAACTCATAATGGCATCAATTAAACACACTTGGTCTAGATAATCTAAATTATCTAGATCAGTGGTAGTCAACCTGGTCCCTACAGCCCACTAGTGGGCGTTCCAGCTTTCATGGTGGCCAGTAGGGGTTTGCTGTAACTCTGCTTTATAAATTTTATAAAGTAAAGTTACTTCCCTACTTTATAAATTACCATTACTGTGGAACCGGTGGGCGGTTAGAAAATTTTACTACTAACAGAGATACAAAAGTGGGCGGTAGGTATAAAAAGGTTGACTATCCCTGATCTAGATGATGGACTATTGATACCATACTAGCTGCACTTAAAACGGACTGGTTAAACTGTACTAGGCCACAAGAGCCCTTGACTGGGAATGCTTTAAAATGAATACTATGGTGGTAAGAAATAAAATACTGAGGAAAGGATTTCAAAAAAGACAAGGGTATCGTAAAAAGTGGGAGTGTTGCTCACCTGGGGCAGGATGGGGACGCTTTGGGTCCCATTAGTTCAGGAAGATTTTCTACTGTAAAGCTCACTCTTAAGAAATATTCTCCCTCTAGAGATAAGAATCATCTGACCCTGTTGGCTTTTGTAAGGCCCTAAAAACCTGGCTCTCTACAGGCATCAATTCCTTGCTTAATTTGTGATTATGAGCTATATTGGGGGTAGCAGGGGCATTAGGGCATCAACAGGGGATGGCACATCAGTGTGGGAAGGTGGGGCAATGGTAGTCCTCCACAACAGTCCCAGTTTCCCCTTGGAAAAATTAATTGCTCACTCCTGACTCAGAATAACCTGCTGAGATGAGGAGCCATACAAACTGAATGAATGAATGAATTCCAAAACCAAACTGCAAACCCCTCAAAGAGGCACAGTGATGGAGACTTTAATTATTTTGATATCTATTGGGTGACAAACTGTGCCAAGAATGGTCCTTCTAGGTAATTCCAAATTTCTCTTGCTGACAATTTCTCCTTTAGAGGGCAGAGGCGACACAAGAACTATTTTATAATATCTTATAAGAGCTACTACAGTTGAGGTTAATCAATTTGGAAGACAATGAGGAAGGGAAGTTATCTGGAACACTGGGGGAACATGAACCATATAATGATGAAGTTTTAGAATTTTAGAGAAACTGAGTATAGTTAAATATGTAAAACTTAAAACAACACATTTTAATGAATTCTGAGCAATTACAAGTAGGTTACTATGATAGAAGCAGATAATGGGCAAAGAGGTTCAAGACAAATTAAGAGTTCCTAAAGAAACATATAACAAAAGCACAATTCAAATAATTTTAAGGAGGAAAAAATGCAATAAAGCAGAAAAATTAAAATGAACACATAAAAAAGGTAGTAAAGATGTGAAAACAAAAAGATCCCTTCAGAAAATTAAGAGGATCAGTTGCTACAGGAAGATTATATACAGTAACCAGAACACAATAGCTGAGGTCAGAAAAACAAGCATTATCATACAATAACAAGAATAATTTTTAAAAAGGCTTCATTAGATATGCTCAGAATAAAAGGATTAAAAAAATAAGAAATCAGGATACTAGTTGTTCCACGAATATGGAAAAATGCTTATAAATAGCAACAATAATAACAAAAAGACAAAGCTATTCAAATCCTATTTTGGTTCAATATTGTCAACTAAAAGAGCATTTATTCCACCAGGATATTGTAAAAAGCAAGATGAAAGAGAAGAACTGAGATTAATAGAGACATGGTCAGGGAATAAATACATCTTTACTTTGAATGAGTTTTAAATGTACAGGATCAGATTTGTCTCTTATAATATTGATGGAACTAGCCAATGGTCTATCAGAATCCTTATATACTATCTTAGAAAAATCCTGGAAAGCTAGTTGATTTCTAGATGAGTGGAGGAAAATAAATGTCCTCAGAAAGGGAAAGATCAACAATGGTAGGATCAGTCTGATAGAAGTGTTTTGGAATATTTTAAGATTACAGATAGATTGATTTGTACACATTTTAAAAATGAAGTATTGATTATACAAGTCAGAATGGCGTTATCTAGCGCTTACTATGCCACAATGACCTGAAAAGGCTCTAAATTTAATGTGTCTTGACTTCAACAAACTACTTGACAAAGTAATCCATGATATGCCAATTAGAATGCATAGAATGCATATAAGTAACATGATATATACTTGACTCAAAAAACATAATAAAGAATACAGGTAATCTTACATAAATCATTGCAGTTGTTAAATTAGTTACACGGTTGTTAAGTGAATCTGATTTACCCATTGAGTTCGCTTGTCAAAAGGTCACAAAAGTTAATCACATGATCCCAGGACACTGCAACATAAATGTCAGTTGCCAAGTGTCTGAATTTTGATCTCATGACCATGGGGATGCTGCAACGGTCCTGTGTGAAAAATGGTCATAAGCTCCTTTTTTCAGTGATGATGTAACTTTGAACAGTCACTAAGTGAATTTTTGTAAGATAAGGATTACCTATATTCTTAATCAAATCTGAGCAGAGGATCAAATAGGATTCCATAAGGATTATCTTCCAGTCTTCAGTATTTTTCTTAATGATTTGTTGAATAAGTGAAGAGAAGGGTCATCAAATTTGCAGATGATACAAAATTGTGATAATATACTCAATGTCAGAAATAAAATTTAAAATAATTTTGATATGTTACAGCAATGGATTTAAAGTAATGTGAAAAGGTACCAGAAATAATATTTTTTTTAATTTAGGAAATTAAATCACAAGAAATGGGAGAGACCATCTGACTTCATAATTCTTGGAATTATAATTGATTGCCAGTTGAATATGAGCAAGCAGAATGATGTAATTTCAAAAAAGATAAAAGCAATTTTAAGATGAATCAGTGTAATTTCCAAATCACAAGAAGCAATCATTCTACTTTATTTTGCCTTGACTAGTTCCAACCTCAAACATTACATTCAGTTCTGTGGACAAAACTTTAAGAAGGATACGGAGAAATTGCAACAGATTTAGAGATTGTGACAAGGATAATAAGAGGGCCTGAAATGAAATTCTGTATTGAGAGATTGAAGAAAAAGCGTATGTTTAGGCTTGAGGAAAAATGACTGAGCCCATTCCAACTTTATTATTTTGTTCTGTTCAAGTATTATTGAAATTAAGTTAAAATACTGGCTTAAACTCTGTGATTCTCTGGACAATAATTATGTTCAATGTTAGAGCTCTAACTCTGAGGAAGTACTGATATCAATGCTAGAATAAAATTAGTCATTAGTTACCTTACTATTGGAATTAGGACCATTTTTAAACAATAACACTCATTTGGGAAAATTTATATAATAATAATAATATAATATAATCAAATGTTCTTAGTGCAGAGCAGGATTTATACTCTAGTTTTAACCTTACCATCCGACAACCCCCCCCCCCCAAAAGCTCACCTAGCATCAAACTTGTCCAGTTTCCAGCACTATCTATGTTTAATGCTATGTGTTCATTATTTATTCTAATTTGGATCTAGCACAGGGGTCCCCAATCTCCAGACTGGCACCAGGCCATGGCATCCCAGAAACCAAGCCACAAAGAAGTGAAGCCCTATTTGCAGGATACAGGCAACATGGAAAACCAAGCTCCTTCTGGTTCATGGAAACCGGTTGCTGGTTCCTAAAAGGTTGGGGATCGCTGATCTAGTAGATTGATAAGAGGTTTTAACTGAAAACTTGGGTAACAAAGAGAATTTTCATTTATTCTTACTGAAGATGATTCTGAACTCACAAGTTGATGAGCTCAGACCCTCTTTGTAATTTATTAAAGTACATAATCTTTTCTTCCCAGGCTTCTATATAACTCTGAAAAAAGATGCTATCATTTTACGCAATCTAGTTTTTAAAGCTAGTGAATGCCATAGAACTTAATGTATTGGAGAAGGGTGTACATAATAATATGGATACAGTTGTAACTATTTGGTTCTAACAGATAAAGGGTCAGGAAATATAAGCAATAGACCAAGACTAAGGTCCTTTCATCTTGTGTTCATCTTATAATAGTAGCCTTATGGAAAAGAGGCCCTTTGATATTGCTGCCTTTTTTTTTTCTATTGTGGTTTTATAATTAAAGTCTTGAGGTATTTCTATGCCTAAAACAATATGTTTGAAAGATAAAGTTGAAAAATACACATAAAACTTACCACTCTGATGAATTCAAAAAGTTCAATGACTGCTGAATTCAAGAGATTATATCTAGTTCCATTATCGAGAAGAGCATTTATGACTGGTTCAAATAAGTTTCCTTTGGTAATATAACGGTTATAAAATTCATCTTTTAGGCCAATTATCCTCCTCAGAAAACGAAGGGCACCTATAACATTAATATATTTAATGTACATTTCTTGTGTTTCATATGTCTTTTCTCACTTTCTTTGCATTTTACATTAAACATTAAAGGTTATTCTACTACAAAGAAGAGCAGCAAAAAAGTTGCACAAGAATTTTAGGCATTTAAAAAGGAGTCTATAAATACATTAACCCCATGGATCTAACCAAGAGAAGTTACAGTACCTCTGAAATGTGAAAGCATTTAAAAAGTACAAGCATACTCATTTACTTAATGAAGGGCAAGAGGGTTGATTGTGGAATGCTAAGTTTTGTGTTCAAGATATGTTTAAACTACAGCTTTCTTATCAAGCCCTGGGAATCTTTCTGGAGCCAGCCGTACAGAACCACTGAAGATGTAAATCAGGCATCCTCAAACTATGGTCCATGGGCCAGATATAGCCCACCAATGCAAAATATCCAGTCTGTGGTGGGATGAAAAGCAGCTGCCACCTTGTAAAGTAGTGTTTTAAAAGTCTTTAAAACGCTTTAAAAATACCCTTTCAGATGTTTTTCACAGCCATGTGATTCAGGGCCGGTGGGTGAGTAGGGAAGGGGCTGCTTTTAAAGTATCGCTTTAAAAGTGGGTGGGTGGGGGACATGTCTCCATGTCTCCTAGCTTTTTCAAAATCAGCTGAAGTTGGCTAACACTAATTCAAATGCAACCGCAGTATAATGCCTGAAGGAGACCACCCACTGCTTTGATTCTTCCCATATATAAAGTAGATCCACCAAATTGGTTGCTGAACAATTTTGGTAGATATTCATGTGTGTATATATACCACAGGTAGGATTCAACTGTTCTCACTGGTTCACCTGAACCGTTAGTTAATTGCTTATGCAGTTCGGAGAAAGATACAAGAGAGGTTTTTTTCCCCTCTCTCCCTTCAGTTAATAGCTTCACTTAACAGTTGCAGTTGGAATGCAGCCAATATAAGCTGAATCGTCAATAAACAACAGAAACTGACAGGAATAGGGCAGGGAAACCCATCAATCACCCATGCAGGGATGGGATTAACCTCTTCCTTTCAGGAAAAAGGACAAGATTATAAACATTTTCATTATAAAGAGTATTAAGTAACACTTCTGTGATCAGCTAATACTCCCTGGAGTTTCCCAAGACCTTTTATAGCTGCTGCAGTGTTGGCTACTTCTTGTTTGGTACAGGAGGGGGACAAAGATGCAGGCCGTGAATTTAGTGCATGGGTGGTCCAGCCAGCTGTATTGCTTCTGCTGTGAAGCACCCAATTTAGAACAGAGTGTTTGAAGGGTTAATGGCTTTTGGCAGCAAACCAGGCTTTCAATTAGCTTGAGCAACTGCACTTAGTTTCCCTTTCAGCTGCTGTGTTTGCTCTGGAGTTGACTTTTTTAAAAAAGGGAATGGCAGTTTAAAGTTTTCTGCATTGTTTTAATGGTGCCTGGCACTGTCCTTTTGGGGTGTATTTCCCTCACTCTTTTTGAAATTCTCTAGTGATAGAGCACCTACAACTTATGAAGGCATGCTATTGCATTGGTTGATTAGGAAATTTCTCCTTAGACCTAGGTTGCTTCTCTCTTTGGTTAGTTTCCATCCATTGTTTCTTTTTGTGCTTTGGAAAATAGGTTGACTTCCTCATTTTTGTAGGAGCCCTTCAAATTTCCTGACAGAACAATTAATCAGTGGAACAACTTGCCTCTAGAAGTTGTAATTGCTCCAACACTGGAAATTTTTAAGAAGAGATTGGACAATTATTTGTCTGAAGTGGTATAGGGTTTCCTGCCTAAGCAGGGGGTTGGACTAGAAGACCTCCAAGGTACTTTCCAACTCTGTTATTCTATTCTATTCTATTCTATTCTATTCTATTCTATTCTATTCTATTCTATTCTATTCTAAATATTGGAACAGTGCTATTTTATTTTGAGTTGGCTTAAGGAGAAATTTCCTAAGGGTGAGACCAATCAAATTGGCTATGCCCACCCAGGCACAAGACTACCTAGCCACGCCCACCATGTCACATGACCACCCAGTTAAGCCCACCCAGCCGGTCCATCCCCCCCAACAGTGTAATGTACTGTGAATCAGCCCCCTGGTGAAAAAGTGTGAGGACCCCTGATGTAAACAAATAAATAATGAAAACCAGTATTTGGATATTTTTTTAAATTCCCATTTTGAAATTTCAGTGTCAGCTTCTCGGTCTCCTTTGCTCACTTCTTCTCACTGCCCATCTAGTGGGAATTAGAAAACATTTGGGGGTGGGGGTGGCAATGTTTAATTTTCATAACAAGACATAAAGGGATTTAGATTTTTACTATTATTTTTAATTATGTATATGGAGAGGATGGGCATATTATATGATCAATTTCATTGTAAATATAATTCATTAATTTAATTTTTGATTGATAATATGATGACATTTATTAAGACCAAATACAATTTATGGCTCACTTCAGCTGCATTATTTCTTCATATACATGGTGTCATGCTTCCAAGTAATGATCCCAACCAAGTCAGAACTCTTGAGACTGGAATTCTTCTCAAAGATTCTCTTTATTGGGTACATCATATTGGCTTGTTCAAATGTGAAGCCAACTCTAAATATTTCCTGTGGTTCAGTAAAATTAAAGAGCAAATGATTCCCACCCCTGAAGTGTCACAGATCACGTTGCTCAACTGGTAAATGGCAGGCTCTTCAGGCACTCCCCTCCTTTCTTGCGCAGTACTTGTTGAGATGACCTTGGCTCTACCAGCCTCTGCCTGTGTTATGACTAGCACCTCCTAGAATAGCATTCCAAACCTCTATCCTTCCCCCATCTGTGTGGCAACTGAGAAACAAAATTTTAAAAAAGGTCTCAGCCAGAATCATTTTGAAAATTGACATGTGGAACAGAAGGCACCCTGCAATTGTCCTGAACAAGCCACAAGAAGAGAAGAACACTGATCAAAAGTTTCAAGTTCTTCTGTCAATTTCATTAAGCATTGCAACTTTGAATACAAGGAGATTTACTCAATTGTGAATCTACTGTCTTTATGAGTAAGGTTTTATCCACACTGGACTAATGAAACCCCAAAATACTTCCTGAAACACTTGCAGAAGGAACTAAAATAGCACATCTTAAAATCTGGGCCAAATAAACTAAGGTGCAAACTAGAAGTATTCAGTTTATCCCCAATATCATGTTCTGAAATTTTGATTCACATGAGGATGTGAATTTATCTTGGGAATGAGAAAATTTAGAAAAGTGATTTGATGCCTTAAAACAGGGCTGCTAAACTCCTGGCCCGCGGGCTGGATGCGTCACATGCTGGCCACGCCCACGCCCGGTTTAGCGAAGGGGCAAAAATCCTAATAGGTCAGGTGACACCCCTGTCTTAAAACATATTCAAGTTAGTGGAATTTTTCTAGATTTTGGATTGCTGAATAAAGGAAAAATAAATGATATGTAACCTCCCCTCAATTCTATTATGTAGTGAGATATATTTAATTTTGATTTATAAGTGTCTGCTTTCTCTTATTTTGCACATTTTTTGCTGATTCTATAGATCATGATAATGACAAGACTATAAACAGACAATTATCCCACCTTAATTACTGAGATTTACCAGGTCCTTGCTTAAAGCATTTTTTATTTATTCTCAATAGTATTTCTCTATTCATTTGTTCAGGATAGATTTGAACTAGTTCAACAACATGCAGAGCCACCCAGAGTCATTTGACAGTGAGACAGGTGGCATATAAATTTATTAAATAAAAATAAAATGTATCTTTAAAGAAAATTCTGCTGCTACTTACACAGTGCCAAAAAAGTGTGTTTTGAATTCATCAAGACCAAAACTCTTCTCAGTAAGTCCTTGTTCATAATATAGTTTTTGATGTGATAAGTGTGATGTTCCACACAAAAAGTAAGCAGCTCCAAAATTAAAGCAAGCAGCTGTGCTGTCTGATAGTTATCTGCAAAATAAACAAAACGGAGACTCAGACAACCCTATGAAGAATTACACAAATATTACTCCTGAAATATGGCTTCTAATGAAGTCAGTTTTTGTAATGCAAACAGACAGCTAAATTAGTCACTACCTTAAAACAGGTTCTTAATGCACAAGCAGGGATTCTAAAAATACCATTACTTTAAACAGCTTGCCATCATAATTAAGAAGTTGTCAAGCATAGATAATTGTTATTCCCTATACCAATTACAGATTCTGTAATTCTTAGGTTCTGATAATTTTCAAGGGAAAAAAATCTATCTATGGATCTGTAACAGAACTCCATCCTGACAAACTACTATTCTGTTACTGTATTCTAGGGAGATCATAACAGCAAAAATGGTAGAAAGCAAATATATTCTTAAAATTTAAAACACCAACAATGATTTTGCTTAAAGGTAGAGCACAGTCGTTAATTTCTCCCACATGTCAGCTGACACATAATATGAAAATTGCACTGTGAGTTACTTTTTTCCTTTCCAAACCAGGAGAAACAGGAGATATCAATCTAAAATTTAGAACATAACCTTGCGTATCATTTTAAGTAATTTAAAGACTACATATATTATGCAGAATAATTTTCACCTACCTGGGCAAATGGTATTATTCTTGTTCGCAACTACAGCATCTTTCAAAAAAATAAAAATAAATGTGTAAGTTCCCTACTTAATATCCATGGTTCAGAAAAAGTATTTTAGTTAAGAAACTAAACTCATTTCAGAGCTGGAAACTTTTTTTTCTTTTTAATTAGATTTCCTTTACACGCAAGAAACAAATCTACTAAAGAAAAAAGAGAAAAAAAAATTATGCAAAAAAAAAAGAAAAAGCTAAAGAAACTAAAGTAGATGTTTAGATTTTTTTTCATCAGATATTAATAAATCCATTATAAATCTTCCTTCTTAACTATTCGAGAAATTCTCTCAGCCCCTTGTTTAATTTTCATTTTTTTCAATCATTAAATCCACAAATCATCATGTTATGTTTCCAGTTTTTTTTAAAAAGGACATTCTTTTCTCCCTAGGGAAATAAGTCAATTTTGCCATTTCTGCCAGTTCCGACATTTTGTCAATCCATTCCCTCACTGTGGGAATTCAAACTGTTTCACCTTTAGGTTTGCAATCTAGATACTGTCATGGCTGGAAACTTTAAATTTCCGAACATACCAGATGCTCATTTATCATCCCAGACGTTACAATATTACAATCCACCCAATTTTGTCTAGAATTCCAATACAGCCTCACATAAAATAGCAAGGAGCTGGTTTCTAATCAGTATATGTGCAATATATCTCAATAAAGATGTTATTGTAGAAGGAGTGGCACAGCCTGGGGTCGGGGATCAAAAGATAGATCAGCCAAGAATCCCTATGTAGCCACAAATGTACTATGTCCAATGCACCATGAAATCCTAGCAGGTACTAGTCATTAGTTGAGAATATTCCTGTGCATAGGCATGAGCAATAAATCAGAATTTCCAATAATTGGAATTTCATGTATGGTCCTTGTCTTTCACACCTGGCAGTTACTGAATTAAAAAACCCTTTTTATATGTTGTTGTTACTGTTAAAATTTATCATAGCTGCCACTCCCACAGACTTCTGGCAGCTTAAAAATAGAAATGCAAAGCAATAAAAAAGTTAGAAGCATACAACCTTACAGGCAGCCTGGACTAAAATAATCAAATCAAATGAGGGCCCCCATTAATGCATTCACCCCAAACCTGAAAACAAAGTCAGGATAATTTTCCTGTATTGGATTTGCAAAAGAGGTTTGTTAAAGCTTTGAAGAATTTTGTGAGAAGAGATAAATAACAAATGAAAACAAATGAAGTTACAGGGCCTTATTTGAATGTACTAAAGATCAGGATTCTTACAAATAAAGGAATATAAAGTTGGATTATTTAATCAAGCTTAAAATAAATACGTTATTATATCTGATATCTCTTAGTAGACATGCTGACATCACAATTGAAATAAGTTTTTATGGATTTATAGATAAGAGATGGAGGATGGGAAGAAGATTTCACTTGTATTTTAAGAGAAGGTGATATTAAAAGTGTTTATAGAAACATGATACATATTTTGTCCAATTCAAAATTCATAATATATAATTATGTTACTAACTTTAGCAAGCATAGATCCGGAATAAGAATAACAAAGGAAAGCAAGAAATATTTTTACCTTTGTCAGTTTTATCTTCTGATGTATTTGCCAGAAGTGGAGCAGTGAGAACATGCATGCAATGATTGTAGAAAAAATTTAGAAATTCACTTTTCTCAGTTTTCTGGAACATAAATATGCAATATATTAACAATACTGTAAAAATATTTGAAGTTATGAAGTTCACAAATAGAATCAGTCATTTTACTCAATGTCTAATTTCAATCTAAGTATCATTTTGGTGTTCCCATTTTCTGATATGAGATAGTCTGTTCTACGCTCAAACACTTCAATTACTTATTTTTATGCAAAAATTATTAATTATTTTGGTACAATTAAAAAACAAACATCTCAGGCTCTTATATTGTGATTTTTGATAAATTCATTTATCTGACTAACTCTTTACACTACAATCATCTACTTTAAAACAGTGTGCAAGCCATCTTGAAAATGTCATAATGCAAAGGATTAAATTATTATTGTTGTTGTTATTATTATTATGATGCAATAGATATAAATTCTGCCTCTGCAAAGAAGCTAAAGAAATAGTGGAACGCCAAGAAGGTTGCACAGGCTGACTGCACATAACGTCATGATAATATAGCCACAATGATGCCTTGGAATATCTACAAGAAGTTCTATTTGACTGCAAGCAGGAACTGATGGGAGCACAAATAGACAAAGTAATAGAAAATGAAGAAATTAATGTGTTCCAGGAGTTTAGAATTCAAACACAGAAGCATCTGACAAGTAAAACTTCAGATTTACAACTGTTGACAAGAAAGATAAAGAAGTCTGGACATGGTAGTACCCGGAAACAGCAGCATAGAAGAATTGGAGAAAATCTCAAAATACACGTAGTCCTTGACTTACATTTGTTCATTTAGTGAATGTTCAAAGTTACAACGGCACTGAAAAAAGTGACTTATGACCATTTTTCACACTTATAACCACTACAGCATTCCCATGGTTGCATGATAAAAATTCAGATGCTTGACAACTGACTCAAGTTATTTATGACAGATACAACCTTCTGACAAGCAAAATCAATGGGAAAGTCAGATTCACTTAACATCCTGTTACTAATTTAACAACTGCAGTGATTCACTTAACAACTGTGGCAAGAAAGGCTATAAAATGAGGCAAAACTCACTTTACAAATATCTCACTTAGTCACAGAACCTTTGGGCTCAATTGTGGTCATAGGTCAAGGACTACATGTTCAAAGACCTGCTAATAGAAGTAGACTGGCTGTGGCAAAAGGAAACAAATATGATAGGCACCTTGAATGAAATCTGAGTACCCCTTGAACATCATCAGCATTGACAAGGCCACTATTAGTCAATTGCAACTTTATTTGGAATAGCTTACATGCTGTGATGATAAATTTAATATCACTGAACAGCACCAGCCTATTCCAAGACCTTGAGAAGCCTCAAAAGGTAGATAAAAATATCAAATCCAGTCTAAACATCTGGCTGACAAACCATAATACTGGCAGAAATTCACAAATTAAACTGCCAATATTACTATAAAACTTATTTGCTATGCACCCCACTTCCATATCTTTAGGAAATCCTTGATGTAAATTTGAGACCATATATGAAGTACAGAATAGAAGTAAAGGAGAAGCCCTGCTGCATAATTGGTTGTCAACTTGTGTAAAGATAAATATTAGCTAAACTCTGTTAAAATTATCTTATTTATTCCTTAGCTTTTCAATGGATTACTATATAGAGATAGTAAATGTCATGTAGTAATTCAAATTTTGGACTGGATCTGGGGAAATCCATTTTCAAATTCCTATTTGGATATGGATCTCATTGGTACCTTTTATTCAATTATACCTCACAGTTTAGCTTGCTCAAAGGACTACTGAAAGGAGTAGAATTGGTGCCTTTTACATTAAAATCCCAAACTATTTCTACTGTAAATACTGCATATATTTTAAAATATTTACTGACAAGATTATGTAGCACCCTGGTCTGTAGGCAATGACAAAATCCGTGCTCACAGATATAACTTTCTTTCTTTTTGGCTCATGGACAGGAGACATTATTATGGAAGAGTTGCATCACCCAAACATGATTTATAATCAAAGAAATAACTGGTCTGTAAACATAGGAATCAAACTTCTGAAGTCTCTGTATACTGGCAATAATATAGATTGGCAGTATGCTATGTGGATTATTTTGAAAAATAAAGCTACAGAGAAAAACATTTCAAAGAATATTTGCTCAAAATGTAAAATGTTCTAAGCCGTTTTTCAAAAGTTAACAAGTATGCTTAAAGTTTTTATTAACTATGTTTTTTTAGACAGTAAAGTTTCTTTACCCCTTTCCATTTTCTTACATTAGCTGTGGCCAACATGTTCTCAGGATCAATTAGAGTACGCAAGAGGCCCATTAATTGAACAGCACCCCCAAGTTCAGGATCAGTGTCACAAATCATTTGCTCAATGACTACATTTATGAGGAGAATATCCTGTAAAAAACCAAAAACAAGTTATGTCTTGCTTTCAAAAAATTAACAGTGATATTAAAACTTCATAGCTCTCCAATATTTTGCACCCATATTCTGCCTAAAGATAACAATTTGGCAAAAATTTATTACAGGAGATGTTTTTGGAAATTTTGTGTTAAAATAACCTTGTAGTGAAATGAACACTATACATCAGGGTTGTCAAACTCGTGGCTGGCAGGCCAGATGTGTCACGCGCTGCCCACACCCGGTTTAGCAAAGGGGAAAAAAGTCCAGATATGACACGTGACGCCACTGTGACGATGCGAGTTTGGCACCCCTGCTGTATATTGATGAAGTTTACTCTCTTGACCCTATTTGTTTCCCTAGATACCTACAAATAGTCCTCATGACTGTAATTGAGTCTACAATTATAATTGTAAATTGTGACGATCCTTATGTGGGTTATTATGTGATTGTGACCAATTTTTACAATCTTTTTTTTTGGTACTGTTTATTGTGAACCCAGCAGTTGTTAAGTAAACCCATCACTTGCTTTGGGTCATTTGTTTTTGCCAGAAATTGGAAATAAACACCAGTTTCCAGGAAAATGTTGTAAATTGCAGTCACGTGACTATGGGATCCCGCAAACAGCTATAAATGGTTGATTATTGAGCACCCAAAAAGTGGCCACATGACTATTGAAGGTTGCATTTTCTATAACACCGGGATATTCATAGAAAAGTCACACTTGTGGCTCACACCCCTCATATTTTTGTAGGGACAGAATCCAGAGGACACCCTCTTTTTGGACTATACAGGATAAATAGAATCCTGTTTGTTTTGATTCAGTTCCATACAATTGTAATTACAAATGTAATTGCAATCATAATTGGTAATAATCAACAATTTGAATTGGCCACCAATGCAGTGACCACAAAATTGTATTATTCTGCAATAGCAGATTTGAGCTGCTAGCAATATGGTGGTGCATTCCACAGTCTTAAAATAAAGTTCTACATAGAGTGCATTGCAACAGTCAAACTACATGGTAATCGTCACTGTATTTTAGGATACATTACTGATGCACGAACTAAAAATGGGCAAAGGTCCCGCTGGCTAAGGCATTCTGTTAAAGCACCAGCAGTAGCTATAGGTTCAGGAGGACCCCTTGATATGGACCTGATCTTTAGGGTGAGCATCACCCTGCAAAGAACCACCATCCGAATCAATATAGTTGGAAAGCCTATCTGTTTATTGGCAAATAGGACCTCTATGTTTCTTCCCAAATAGTCCCTCACTTTCAAAACTCTGCATGAAGACTTAAAACAGCAGCCCAGTTGGGATGATAATGAGAGTATAGTAACATGATTGGAACATGATAATAACATGAAGAAGGTAATAACATGAAGTAGGGAGGGGCCTAAGGTTATTCAGAACAATGGTGGGGTAAGCTTCGGATTTCATTACATAGGAACAAAATTGTAGATAAAAGAAATACTAAACTATTAGAACAATCAGTTCAGTTCTTGCTTCTTGAAATTTTCTGGGACATTTGTATTATTAATTAAATGTATCTAAAAATATGTCATTTATTTAATTCATACAGCTACTCATCTCATGCTTATGAACATGAGCGCATGTGCGTACACCATTAAAAACATAAAACCAAACAAAATAATTAAACCAAAACCATTAATATACAAATAAAACAGTTAAAATTATTATTCAAAAATACAGCCAAATGCATTCTAAATTTATATACAATACAATTATTTAGTGGGCTTGGAGTTGGAAGAACAAGGTTACACAGAGAATAAATACTTTGGTTTGACAGAACTAGAACTTTGATTCTAGAAATGGCCACTATCTTTACTTATGGATATAATATATATCTGTAAGAAAGTTGCATGGTTCTTACATCATCACTCTGTTGTGCTTCTTGCATTACAAATTCCCGAACCATAGATGGACTGAATTCTACTAGATAAGAAAATATGTCTGTAGCAGCAGATCTAACTTGTAAATCATCCATACCCTGAAATAAAAACCAGATCATTTAGTTATATTGGAATGTTTTTGATAGAAAATTAACTTTATAGAAAAATTCAAATGAAATGAAGACCTCAAATACTGGGGAGGGAAGGAACTAATTCAAGATAGTGTGAGGCAATCAGATTGGATCTAAAGACTGGGGGGGCCGCCATCCTGCTATAAAACTTATATAAATATATATACATTGAATCTAAGGTCTTCCATAAGTGGTTATAACTTGCTCTACCCATCTAAAATTCCTTATATGGCATAAAGTTGAGCTTGTTTTGCTATTCAATTTATAATTATTACTGAAAATAATTTATTTCTAGAAAAAATAAAATATTTATCATGTATGTATGTAGAGAGCCATGAAGATGGCCCTGTAGGGAATACTCAGAAACTATTAATAGAAACAGTTCTTTTAACCATTCAGCCATGTCTGACTTTTGGAGACTTTATAGGCAGGTGCTCTCCATGTTACCCTCTAAAGCGTGACTTTTTTAGTTGTTGGATGTTCATCTTTCTATTAGTTCTGATGTTATCAAGCGGGTATGTTTTTTGCTTGCCTCTTCTTCTTGTTCTACTAACCATTCCTAGCATCACTGACTTCTATTTGCATGCATGACATGGCCAAAGTAAATCAGCCATAGTTTTGTGATTTTGACTTTTAATGATGTGTCTGGCTTTATACAATTAATCAACCATATGTTAGTTTCAAGCCCACACAGATAAATAGAGAGGGTCAGGGAAAGCAATGGTGAACTACCCTGCAAAAAAAAAAAAAAAAAAAAATCTCAACAGAACACCTTATGGCAATAACTCATAATGACTCAGAAACAAGGGAAGAAGCATTTTTTTTTAGCCCAAGGCTCCCTGACTGTGGGGTATCAAAGGGAGAAAAGGTAAAACAAAAGCAATTTAGCAAGATTCTTTACTGTTAATAAAATATAATAAAATATAGTTTTTACCGCTTTCTGTGGAGTCAGTTTCTTGATCTGATATAAATTGTTAGGCTGGCATTTCAAACATGTTCCCCCAATTTGATGTGCATATCCACACATACACTGCATATTAGGTACATTTTAATTATTATGAGAGATTAGAGTCAAAGTTCAGATGTCTGTTGAGTATTTAAATTAGCATGTAAATATTTATTTATTTATTTATACATTATATAACCATCTATCTTATGTTAAACTTTTGGAGGCTTCCAAACAACAAATACCCAGAATCATTTGCTATGAGATGGGTGGCAAATAAATTCAATAATTAAATAAAATTAAAGCATCAATAAAATCAGCTTAATATAGTAAATACATCTATTAAAACCAAATAACTTTTAAAAATCATCAAAATTAAGCATTCAATATCATTAAATTTCTCATCCTTCTCATCCTACCCCAACATTTATGCAGGGTATATAATATGCAAATATGCAGAGTATCTCTGTATCTGTTTCAAATAATAAGTATACACTTGAGAACGAAATCCTTATAAGCAAATGTACAACATGCCTTGCCTGGAATTCAACTTACCATTACTATTTCAAGAGCAGGAAGAATTCCTAATTTTGCCAACGTTTTGAAAAAGGTGTCTCTGTTTTGAGGCTGTAACGTCTGAGAAAATGCACAGAACTCTTTGAAAAAATTAACCTGCACCAAGTGAAAGAAAAGATTTATATAAGGAAAAAAAATACATTGCTGACAGTTTAAATGAGCACAGAACCTGTATTGTCTGGCACCATACTCAGCAAAAAGAGTATACATTTTTAAAGGAAATATAGGTAAAAGTCCTAATTTAGTGAAATGTTATTTTTTCATCATTTCTTCCCCAAATCATATCAGAATATTCTTTTTAGACCCAATTGGTATCTGAAACTATTGAATAAATACTTATCTTATTCAGTAAAAGTTTCTTATGCTTTTAATGTGTTATGAATCACAGGGACCTACTTATTCCAACATTTTGAATTAAAAATAGTGACAAAGCTACAGAACTACTTATTTGTTGACCTCACATTTCTGTAAATCAGCCCAAAAACAATGAAACCAAACCAATGTAGAAGTCTTGGGTGCCATGTCATGCTATAGGCACTCACACAGAGTCCCTCTCTGAGGGATATAGACAGTTATAAAATGTAATAAATTAAAAAAATAAAGCAGTCATAAGTATAATCTTTCCACACATGGAAAATCTATAAACAATCAGAAGAGTTAAATCTACAAATGAACTTACCAGCTCACGTCTTTTGTCATCATCAGTAGCTTCGTCAGTTAGCTGTGCAAAAACTTCAGACAAAAACTTTTCATCTTCCTGTAGAATATTGTAATGTATAGTTTTAACACAAAGCTCACTATTTTAAGAATTAGAATGTAAAATATTTTTCTCCAATTAGTTTATTTTATGTGCTATACATTTGTATGTTTTATTTTTCTATAATTTCATATCACAGCTTTACAAATGTTGTTTTCGGTCTCATTGTAAATGTTAAATTTACAATTTACAATTGTAAATGCTTCATTTGATGTAAAATTGTTCTGCAGGTGAATAATATTGTAATTAACAATAAGTAATACTCCAAATCATGAAGATCAGTTTACTCTGCAATGGTACAAGTAGTTAGCTTAAGATATTTTCAAATAGCCACAATTTACTGAAATTGATATCATTATCACCTATCTATTACTATCCCTAGTTAAATAACTAGAATGGCAAGAGAAAGCAGGGTTCTAAACTGCCTGAAGAGCTTAAGAATGTAACCTAACCTCCCTGCTTCAGACTTTCTGTGGCATGTATAAAATGATGGAGACAGGCAACAGTAATATGGTTACAAGGAGAGCCATTCTGATTTTTGAATAAGCTTGAACTAAATGCCTATTTTATGCCTCATCACTCTTTTAAACAAATAGGTAAGAATTGCTATTGTGACTTCCCTAGCCCTAAAATTGTGTGCTTCAGAAATTGAGGGAAGGGGGGAAAGATGGAAAGGTCCTCATATCGTTACTACTTTGTATTTTCATTCTAAAATAGATTCTCCTCTCACAAGTCTCATTTGTTTCCAAATTCAAACTGGAATTCAGAAAACTGATAGCAGAGTGTATTTGATTTAAATCAAATTGATTTAAAACATGATTTTTAAAGGGCAACTGTCATCTCTGTCCCACAGCAGCTCCTCCTCTGACCTGCAGTTGACTCACCGACAGGCCCAATATTGCAGAATATACAGCCTTATGCTACATAACTAAGCTCCATTTCATGCTGAATAAACTAAATTATTAATGTATCTTAAATAGAAAACTATCTTTAGATAGATTTTTACCCCAAAAGCATTATATTAAAATAAAGATTTAAAAAAATCCGATTTTTTTAAAAATCTGATTTTTTTCATTAAAAAAAAATCATCATTTTTATCCACCCTGATGACTGATAGGGTTGACTGCCAAAGGAGCCTAACTGAACCGTTAATTCAATTTTTCCCTCAAAGCTGCTCTCTTTTCTTGTATTGATCTGTAGTTTCCACACATCAATCAAACTAGTAGAAAATTACGGGAATTATATAATCCTTGGTTAAGGCATCTTAAAATAAGAACATTGAAGCAAGCAAAAAAAAATGTAGCAAGGCTCTTAACCAATACAGCCAATAGATTTATTGTAAAGAATTTAAAAACTCAAAAAAGCACTCAAAGGTGCCTATCATTTGGGAACTGTACAAAATAATCCTAAAAATAAATAAATGTGGACACGGATATAGCAGTTTCCTAAGACCTGTACTTTCAAAGGAAAATGCAGGTTCAACAGTTATTTTACTAATCTTAAGTATTCTCACAATTGATTTACCCTATCTCAAAGGTATAGAACTGTGATGGTGAACCTATGACATGCACGCCAGAAGTGGCACACAGAGGTATCTCTCTGGGCACGCGAGCCTTTGCCCATTGTTCTTCCGGGTTCCAGCACGCCGGCCAGCTGGTCTTCACACGGGAGGTAAGATGATCTTCCAGTTCCTGGCACATGCATGCACACCAACCAGCTGGTCTTCACGCAGGCCTGTGCCAGAAACCGGAAGATCAGGTGGCTGATGCGCATGCACACTGGGCAGCTAGTCTTCCGGTTTCTAGCACATTCCTGTTGATACTTATTCTATACCAAACCAACACTAGTATAGAATATCTAGAAATAGTGATTTGTATTAAATGTCTTGATAGTTCTAGTAGTAAATGTAACATGTATTGGGAATTTAACTTGTAGAGACTATACCAAGATTTCGAGGAAGAAATATAATGCACAATTGAAATAATCACAAACTGTCTATTCTTAAATGAAGGCACATGATTACTTGTAATTAACATATTTTAATTAGGTATATATTAAAAAATAAATTATTCTCATTTTTTCTAGAGTATCAAACCTGCCCATCTCCACATTTATAGCTATGCTACTGTTGTAGGCACAAAATCAATATAATCCTGCCAAACAGATGCAGGTGAAATATACTTTGGAACTGGGGAAGGTAGTACCACAAAAAATAAATCACTATTTCCTTTTCCCCACTATAACATTTCCCAAATGTTCTTCTTTCTCATTCTTCCTGCTTCAACAATAAGTTTACAAATTAGTTAATGTCGTGTTGTTTCCTGAGAAATGTGTCATGCAAAACAGTCATGACTACTGCAGTCAGTAGGCTGCGTTTCTAAATATTCCCTCCCCAATTAATAGTTAGTATGTGTCAAAAACCTCATACTCATGACACATCCTTTTATCAAAATATCTAGCCTAGAATTTCTAACTAGTTGCCACAAAGGATAATTATTGTGGCTCCCCCACCTTTTGAAGAACACTGCACAACTCAAATTGATATTTTTAGAAAAGAAATTCTGAAGGTACAGTCTGTTCTTTCTTGCTTCTTGGCTACAGTTAATAATATAATTAACAGTAGTTTGTGTGTGAAGTTGTTAAGCATGTGTTATAGTTTCTATAGATCAGTTAATACTGTACCACCAAAAGACAAAATGTGCTCTATAACTTTACCATCATATCATATTACATTAATAGATTATTTCTATTTTAGTTACAGATCATGCTTCTAAATATATAGCCATGTTGTCTTGTTATTAAGAAGTAAACCATAAGCTTAAAATATTTTGGTTATTCAGTTTTTTGCTTGTAAAAAATATATTTATTAATAAAAAAAAGTTTATTATCCTCCACTAGGCCAATGTTTTGCAGTAATCACAGTAAAATGAGCTTTAATTTCATCATTTCATCACAAAAGGAAAATATTTTAACTTAATAAGGAAGAGACGGGTAGAAGTTAAATCTCCTTAGTTGCTAAATTCAAGATGGAACTGCATCGTGAAAACTGCTTTAACTTTATTGCTGTTCAGAATTTGTTTGGATCTGGATTTCTAGACTTTGAATTGAAGCATCTTTATGAATCCTACTGCTTCTGAATGACTATTTACTTATATACAATATAAGGGGCCAATGTACTACAGGTTTCTCTACAAATTGCAGAATGCTTTGCTTTTTTTTAAAGGTTTTAGCTATGTGTACTGTACATAGTTCATTGCCACTCCAATATTGTTCATATTCCCAGGTAACAAAAAGATTCATCCAACTTTTTTTCCTTTCTGAAGCAGTCTTGTTGAGCAGGAAGTAACAAAACTCAAAACACACAATTTTGTATTGTTGCAGTAGTGTTAACTTGGCCAGAAAAAAAGACCTGTTTCCACAACATAGCTGTTGACAAGTATACAAATTTATCTTACGTGGCTCATGCTCTTTGAAAATGTGAGTGGGTGGAAAGGGAAGAACAGAAAGGCAATACTATAACACTAAAAAATTGCCTACTCTATATCATTTACAATACATTTATCACATATTCAGTTTATCACAATTAGTACTGCAACATTATTAAAATCAAATATTAGAAATCAAGAACTAAACACAATATTAAATATCTGCAAATCTAAAACTTCATTAAAATGTTACCTAAGAGCAGTAAGACACCACCCTGAAAAAGCCAATTCAGCTCAGATGGCTTTGTGATACTTCAACAGAATGCTTTAACTAAAACAAAAATAACTATTACACAGGTAAAAATAGCTACTAAGGACTAAATTGCAAACTGAAGGACACAACATCAATAGCTTGTTGAAGAGAATCCTGACAAAACATTGTCACTACAGCTTGATGCAAAAAGACCAAATGATCTGAAAAATCAAGCAATCTAAATATTTTTAAAGTTATGTTTTATCATGCTCAGAATTCAGGTTATCAGTACATGCTAAAATGTTGAGTCCAATTTATTTTGGTGACCTTGTACTAAATGAACTACAACTTATCTGCTGATTACTAAACTATCATATACTTAAAATAAGCTAATCCAAGAATTATAGTAGAATGAATGATAAATGAGTTTTTTAAAAGCAGCATTTGTTGCATCACCAGATTTAATATTAAGTACAACCGTTATTTGTTATTCAGAAGGAATAATAACTGCAAAATGATTTCTAGTTTTTAATTCTTCATGTCACAATGTTAAACAAACACTCCAATCTGAAATCTCAGGTTGCATTTTGTCCATTCCTTTAATTCTTCAGTGAATCCCCAGAGTTGTAAAACTGTCATTCTGCTGTAACTGATGTGAAAATATTAAATCCATTTTGAATAATTACAATAAAAGCATTTAACTAATTTCACAACACTAAGTAAGTTTTATTTTTTCTCCAAGTCTTTATACCCTTTTGGAGCAAGGCATCAAGAACCTCATTCAAAGGCTAAATGCAGAAAACTTCATTCTCTAAAAGTTCTTTGAAAGCTCTAATTAGGCTTTGCATACAAAATATCCATTTTCAATTCCTATGCAATTTTATAAAATCTTCTATCTGAAACTCAAGAGTCATTATCCATTAACTCAGATGATACTGATCTAGGTAAACCAGTGATTTCACTTGGCACAAAGCAAGTTTTTTTATTCCTATTTAAACCTTCACCAATTTAACTTCAACTCAACTTCTTCCTTCAGTCACCCACTATGACATGTTGAACATGCATACATGCACAAAAGAAAATAAACCTGAGAAGAAGTAAAAGCATATAATGGAATATTATAATCAGACTGAGGATACTTACAATAATAACTCAGTTCAACTTCTTATTTCCTCAGCTCTTTTCCAATTGGTTTTTATAAGGGCTACTGTTTATTTTAAAACACCAAAAGTTTATTTCCCCCCCTCTTCCCCCCTCTCTCCATTTTTCATTTTATGTTGTCTTTTTCTGACTGTAAGCCTATGGACAAGGATTAACTTGTATTTACTATATCAGGCTAGCAGTTCTAAGAGTCTTTTTGCTGAACACTATGGTAAAAATTCTTTAAATAAATAAATATCAGGTGAACAATTCCAGAAAACTTTTAATGTACTAGCTCATATAATTGTTTACTTAATCAATTAATCACAACACATATCTGAGCAGTCTTAAGAAGATTCAGTCCACTTCTTCCTTTTTAGTGAACCTGCTGGATTTCATTGGACTCAAAATATTTCACACTGAATTTAATTGAAACTATTGTTTAAGGAAGTGGGAGTGCAAACTCTATCCAGCTATCTTTGACAAATTTTACACAGAGTTTAACTGTATAACAAACAGCCAATAGCTATGGCAGTAGCTAAACTTTGGCACTGCTACCATCACAACACTTTTTAGAACTACCTCAATATAAATATAATTCAGCATTATCATCCAGATTTGCACCTGTGATGCCATTTAGGAGGCAAAAAGGGACAATAAAATACTTACAAAATGTTGTCATCCTAATCTGCTTCATCAGGTTCATCAAAATAAGAAACAACTACTAGCAAATATGTTGGGTGTATATGTCTTACTGCCACCATAACTGAAGCGAGCTTTTCCTCCAAATATATTTACTGTCAACAATACAACTGAAATAAATGGGAAGCCCAACAAGAGCTTAGATGCATTTTGCATACATAAGGTTCTTGGGAAGTTGAATTTAAAATAAATTAGGCCAATTATAGACCGATAGAAATAGGATGTTTAAACTATCAGGTAACGATGGAGAGATCAGTGGTATATACATTCTCTATATGCAGAAAGACACAGAGCCCAACCTGTGGATCATCAATGAAGATAAAAAGATCTTAGTGTAGGAGATCCCTAAAATCCTTTGGAGTTGTTGCCAATTAGGCTATGTAAGATTGAGCTATATGGACGAAGTAACGTGCCAAAGGAAGCTTTCTATATTCCCACCTCCCTTGTCTGGGTTTATCTCAGTTCTGTATATTTTTCTTACCTCAATATCAATATTTATAAGTATAATTTGCAACGAACAAGGCAATAGCCTGGAGATTTTACATTTATTTTCCTTTTATTTCAAAAGGATTTTTCCTCAGACTTTTTATGGTTACAGTATACCAGTAGAAATTACTGTATGTTTTAACATATTTTGATTCCTCTTCGGAACCTTATGACTGGTGCATGACTGATTTTTAAAGTAGTAAATTTTAACAAAATTAACACCCTTTCCATGCAGCCTGTAGAAAATGTTCACTGCTCACATATTGCTGTATATGGATGGCAGGGGGGAAATAGTAGTATTATAAACATCTGTGATAATAATATTTTACTCTTAGTACCATGTTTAACACAACTGTTTAAAAGCTAGCATCAATGCTAACTAATATAAAAGAACTGTCAGAAAACCATGTACATCTCATAGCATTTGTAAGAACTTATGTGTAGTCTATCTTGTTTGAGAGAAATCTACTGTGTTCATGCAGTCTATGAAATATACATCAAGGAGTACACAAACAATACAGCTAAATTATGCTGTGATAGTGAAAAGTAATTTATCAGAACTAGTAAATGAGCATATGTAAATAATAACAGCACACTAAAAAGCTTTATGGTTAGCATCATAATTATATTTAGAATCTTCAAAATGCAACTCTTTTAGACTTTTGAATTCACTTACCTGCAGCATACTGACAATTTCGACTTTGTTAAAGAAAATGAATGAAGTAAGGGTCGAAAGAAAATTCTCTTCAAAAACAGATGGTGTTGGCAAGATGATGTCCTGAATGTACTGTACCCTGTAAGTCTGATGAATCTTTTGTCTGAGTTCAGAGTCTGTTATGGGTATAACCTCTTTAAATTTTGCTGTTTTGGTCAAAAATTCCCTATGCCTTTTTGGTTGAGCTAATGCAGGGTCATATTCAAGGCATCCCACAACATCCATAATGCACTCATCTGAGAACATCACCTCAAAAAGAGTTGCTTTATTGAGGAACAAAATTCCTCGAATAATTTCATACAAATGATGCAAGCCTTCAGTATTTTCTAGGTTCTCACAAAGTTGGAAAAGCTGTAATAATTTTTTAATATAGCCTTCATTCTCCAGTGCTAAGGCTAATTTTTCTCTACGAATGGGTGATGAAAGAACTGAGGTAACTAGGTCTGCTATTTCTTCGAGTTTGTTGAGTTCACACGTAGGGAGATCAATCAAATGACTAGTTTCAGGCATTTCCTCAAAGCGTTCTTCTTCTGATTCATCAATGAGATCCTGTGTAACTTCTACAGAAGGGTCCTTCCCTTGAACCTAAAATCGAAAACATTAATAATTATTGACTTATTATGACATATATTATAGATTTTTAAAGGCAAGGAGAGAAAAGTATGAAAATCAATGTTATTACCAAATATCTAAATCATATGTTAATATAGTTCTGACATTCTGTGAACTGTCAGTGAAATGGGACTGGCTGCACACCATATTTAGGTTGCTGTATCATGTCAGCTGATGAAGAAGGAGTAAGGGAGGGAGAAAGAAGGATATTCCTGTAAACCATCACAGCTATCCACTTTTTCTGAGCAATATCAAGGGTAAAAGTTAATGATAGTATTTATAATTGATGTTATACAACAGAATCAGTCACTGCAAACCTCAAAATAATTTCATTGTAGAAATATAAATGTAAAGCTGTCCTGAAACGGTATTTTAAATAATGCCATTGAAAAATCGCACATCAATTAAACTAGAAAATAAAATTTGTAATTCATACTATAAAAATTAAGATAAAATTAAATGGGTCACCAGAACATTATTTCAATCACAAAGTTTATGAAGAGTCAAATTTAAATTTAAAAAAAAATTAAGAACTTTAAATGTAATCCTTACCTGGCAAATTTTTTCCCAGATCTCATCACAGCCAGCTTTTTCTTGAAAACTCAGAGCTAAATCATAATTTTCTGCTTCTGACCAAACAATCAAAGTATCCTATTTTAAAATGGAATATTAAATTTATTATTTGACTCTACTGAAAAATGTAACATACAGCTAGGTTTAGGTATCAAGAAAATAACTTTCAACCACCAGTACAAAATGTAACAGAATATGGGAAGAAGAAGGGAAGAGAAAGATGATCCACCACTATTATATTTTTCTCCAGGTCTAGCCATACAACTTTTCAAAAACATTTTTAATGTAGGATAGATAACTTCTGATACACACACTACCACTCATTTATTAGGAGCTGTAGTCCACAGAAGCATCTTACTAGAAAGATGGTAAACAATATACACTATGTCAATTTTTATGGAGATATTTAGAAGTTCACTATTTAATTGCTATCATTTTATTCACCTGAACTAGATTTGTACATTATAATAAACCATTGTGATTGAAGCATTATACTTTGGATTTGTATAACATCCTAAGCTAGAATTTTAAAAAAATCATAGTGTGCAAAGTATACTTTGCATACATCAGAAGACAAAGAAGAAAAGTTTTCTTCACATTTCAACAAGTCCTGCATTGTGATTTTAATCCATATAAATACTGTGGAGTAACAGAATGAAAGGGTATTCAAGTCCTGCATCGGTTATATTCAGCATTCTTTTTTCAGTCTGTAAACAGCTGTTCATAATATAATAAGTATGAATTCAACTTTGAAGGAAGATACAAGCAATTTTAAAAAACACTTTAGACAGATTATATTTCTTATTACTGTAATAGGGTTATAGTGAGGGGAATATATGTATGTATGTATGTATGTATGTATGTATGTATGTATGTATATGTATACATATACATACATACATATACATATACAGTTAAAGGGAAATATAGTGGAATATAAATATGATCTACTGTGAAAGGAAATGACAATCCAATCCAATATTCTATCAAGGAAACCAAATAGATATTCATAACCAAGACAATGCCAAAATGAAACTGGAAGATGAACTTGTCAGATTAGAAAGTATCCAAGGAGCAACTAGAAAAGAGCACACAGCTCTGAGTGATATTTATGATGTGGCTGGATAAAAGTTGATAGGAACCCAGGTGTTGATGTGGCAATGGCAAAAGGAAAATGTAACACAGTAAACATATGCATCCCATCGGTATGTGGAATGTCAAAACCAAATTGTTGTCAAAGCAGAAATATCTAGATATAATACTGACATTATGGAAATTAGTGAACTGAACTAAACTGGGTTATTTCATCTCAGAAGGACGTCAGATATTTATTGAACATCATAGAACAGAGTAGTGAAAATTAACAAAAGTTATCAAAGTTAGTGTTCAGACACAACAAAAAGACAGGATGATCTCAATTTGAGTCCAAGGCAAATCAACTGATATTGCAATGATTCAAATCTATGTTTCAAACAAGAAGTAGCGAAGAAGTGGAAGAGTTCTATGGCAGCACTTTGCTAACATCAGACTAAAAAAGGGAGATGTCATATAGGAGGGGGGAATGCTAAATTAGAAATGAAATAACTGGAATAATGGGAAATAGTGGCTTTGGCATACAAGATAAAGCAGGAGAGAGCTGCCAAGAAAACCTAGTAGCTGTAAGAAATTTCTTCTATCAACAATCTAAAAGATACCTTTATACATGGTTGATTAAAAAGACACCAAGTACAGCTGGAGAGGCTCAACTGATTCAGCAAAAACAAGACCTAATCTCACTGAAGCTCACATCCCAAGTTATCTATTACAAGATTATAATTTAACTTAAAATAAAACTTAAAGAATCAAACTCAAAGGATATCTCAATAATATTTCATATGATTATGCATAGAATGTGAGTTAAATTAGTGATAAAGATGAAACAAATAAAAGTATCTCAAAATGGCAAAAGGTCAGAGAAGATAAGTTTGTAGACATAATAAAAGTACCGGTAGCTGAAGAAAGATGGAAAGCAAAAGGCAACAAAAGCACTGGGAATTTTATGCAGTTTATGGAAGAATTTGCATAATAACCAAGTCAGAATAGAATATTGGGAAAACAGCATATCAAGGTTTATACTGTCACCTTGTTTATTTAACTTGCATGCAGAATTTAGTATTTCATTTTACAGAGCATATTCAGGATTGCGGAATTTTTAGATGTCAGCAAGATTCTCTTGTGATGATCTCTGAAAACTATGAATATAGCATTGGAAATGCCAGGCTAGAAGAAATAGCAACTGAAATTAAAATTACTGGGAGAAATATGAACAACTGCTGATATGAACAATATGCTGATGATGGTATTTGGTACCTGGAATTAGGAAAGACTTAAAAGAATCTGTTGAAAAGTGAACAGCAATTCAAAATTAATGCAGTTATCTGTGTGATCATGTGAAATTTAGGAATCACGTGAAAATGTTATACCAGCCAATGCATATAATTAGAGAAATCGATATAGAACACCTTTCTAGACTCAAAAATTCACAGGCATACTATGGCCATGAAAAGAAAAAAAATCTACTTATTTGTTGTAACATATTGGTTAAATTAAGTCTATCAGAAAGATGGAAAAAAAATGATGTATTTCAACTGCGGTGCAGAAGAAAATTCTTGAAAGTACCTTGTATCTGAGGAAAAACAAATAACTTGACTTGAAAGAGACTTTACCATTTTATGGAATCTGTTAGAAATCTATTGCAATGAAAAGGGCATCATTAATGACTAGAATAAAATAGAAATAATTTGAGATTTGCACTAATTGCAATCCACCAAGATGTATGCAAGTCATCACTCCAAACTGTAACCTACTAGATACTTGGCACCAAACTTTGAAGATTGATGAACTTCCATATGGGCTGCAATAAATAGCTGAATAGCTGCATTCATCATGGAGTAATATAATGTAAAGTAGTACATTACAAAATAAATAATTAATATATTGATTAAAAAAACAAACACCAAATAGTATTATTAAAGCTGGACAGAAAACAGAAAACTAATGGCAGATAATTCAGCAAAGGTGCTGCCAACATATAATTCTGTATGGCTCACAAAAAGCAAGAAATTATAATAAAACCAATAAAACATAAAAATAAAAAGATGGCAAGTTTGATGAAGCAAGTGGTTTCACTCTCCCTCAACAAAGACCTGGGTGAAGAGCCAGCTGTTCTTGGCTCTTCTAAACAGCAGTGGGGGCTATCTGAAACTAAGAGGCAGGGGGAGCCTTGTTTCAGAGGATATATAGGTGTGCTTCTAATGTCCCAAAATGTGAATGCAAAATATAGTATTTTCATATATTAATCTCCAATATTTAATATACACATAGCCCGTGGCTTGCCTTTATCAGTATGTGGACAACCAGGTTCTGATATATAACAAAACTCTAGTTGACCAACCAGCACAATGAAAGGTCCAATGGTTAACACAGTTGCCAGACTTTTTTTTAAAATAGTATTTTCAATAATAGTAACATAGTTGAAATATAGAAAAAAAATACATGCCTGTTGTTTTTGATACGCAGTGTTTGGATTTATCTTCGATTCCAACAAGAGTGAACCTGAAATGATGAAAAAAATCCACCAAGAACTTAAATAAGTAAATAAAAAAGTCTTAGGCAACTTAAGTAATAATTATCCACTTTAAAGACTGTACTTTATTCTAAAACCTTTATGCAAACATAATGATCAAATCTGGGAATTTTAAGATAAAATGTTAGTGTGCTTTTCTCAAGTTATGCACAATTCACTTAGCTATGAAAAACATGTTCTTATTTTTCTTTGATAGCTAACATACATTACAGCATATTTACAAAGCTAAATTATGTAATCTGAATTTATATATTATATAGTGTGTCTAAGCAATCATGTTTCATGGCAACAGCTCTCAAGCAATCACTTCCAAGATTCACAAGATTTATTTAGTACATTAGGACTTGTTCATTAACAACAATAAGACATTTTCTTCTTCTAAAAACAGATTTTCTAATTTTGAAAATAAACTATCATGGTTTTACTGAAACAGAAAAAAGGCTTTCTATCAGCATATAAAATTTGATACAAACGTTTATTTTTCTTCTTTTCACCAACTAGTACAGCCAAATTAATGACTAGAGACAATTTTGAATATTTTGCTTTCTTCAAATATAGTTTTAGGTTCTATTAAAATACTATCTCCTATATTATGACACACTCAAAAAAACAAGACAATAAATTGGATAAACGTTTAAAATGTAAGAATTTTAAGTACCCAATATTCTAAACAATAGAAAATATAGTAACACAAAGTTACTACATTTTTTTCCAAGGGAAAAATTATAGTTTGTCCTAGCACTCTAAAAGTAATACTTAAAATAATTATGTTAAAACTTAAATACCATAAATGTTACTACTTTCTTTGCTCCACACTAAACTCACTAAATTTCTGGAAATAAAGTTTAGATGTAAAATGATGGAAAATAAGCAAATCCCTTAATACTGTAAAATTGTAAGAAAATATGAAAAATGGAACGCTATTGCAAAACCAACTCAGAGTGCTGGGACATATTTGAAAAGCTAATACAGTAGTATCTGAAAGTATAAATCTGTACTCTGAAAGGACTATTAAAAAATCATTAGCCAGATCATCTTCAATGAGTAACAATTACCAGTTTAGGATTATGAAAGTTTTGAAAGTTTTCTAGAAGTTAATGTTTCCCACTCCTAACATCTCATTTACTATCTTTCCCCCAAAGTCGCCCAATTAACACTGACAAATAACTTTTATAATCAACTAGAACAAATGAATCTCTTAAAGCAGTCAGTAAGGTTCCCTAACTATAACATGCATGAATTCAGGGGACTATCAGGAAAGTGCTTAAGGTTTTAGGGGTGGGAGCCTGTAACATTTGAGGTGAGGGGGGTCCAATAACCTGACCCTACGATTTCGCCTAAATATAAAAGAGAGCCTACATATGCGGGAAGGAATCCGTGGCCTCAGCCCAGGGCGTGTGAGGTGGCGGTGGCGGAACTCTTCTCCCATGGGTTGTTTCCCATTCCCCTGGCTGGGCTTCTATTGTCCCAGAGAGATTAGCAGCTGCCGCCATCCCCTGCCTGCCATTACCCTTCCCCTTTCTCACCGTCCGACTCGGCTCGGACGAGCAGCGACATCCCTTTGAGCCGCTCCACGTATGTGGACGAGACGTGTCCGGTGCCTCTGTCGTCCCATTGCCGCTCTTCGTTGAGCGTGTAGACCTTCACCCGCCGCCGGGTATCCGACATGGTGGGGCCCCGGCCCGATCGCAAGGGACGGGGGAAGGACCGGCCGGGGGCTGAGAGCGTCACTCAGGAGGCCTTTAACTCGCCGCTTTTCATGACGTTCAGGTCGGAGTCGCCGCTCCTCTTCCTCAGCAGTACCAACTAGCAGCAGCAGCCACTAACGCCGCGGCATAGCCGCCATCTTGTAATCCGACTCCTGTCCCGTCCCTTCCTTTCTCTTCCTCTCCTAGCCGGGGGAGGGAGAGGGACGGAAGGCCTGCACGGGCTCCACTAGCAGGGGCTATGGCGGCCGGGAAGGGAAGCAAAAGAAAAGGCTGTCAGTTTGCGAAGGAGGAAGGGGTTGAGAATACGTTGCGCCTGCGTGCTGCATACTTTTCTGCTGGCGGCGGGAAAGCTGCGTTGCCCTGGCTTTTTTCCCCTGCAGTAACAGTTATCTATTGCCGCGGTTTCTTGGAATGATATCGTCTCTAAATAGGAGGTGTCTCTGAAGGTCCGTCTCCAAGATTCCCAGCAGTTCTCTCCTTTATTTATTGTTTTATTAAATTAATCTGGGTTTCTTTGCTGCCGGGGCTGTTTGAGATGAAAGACTCAGTCCCCTGGGTTGCAAAGGCGTTGAAGACGACGACGATTTGAGGCGATATTATACTCTTAAGAACGTGGAGACAAAATCATCCACTTCCAGCGCTCATCAGCCATAATACTGCATTTTTTTTTCATCAAAAAGATTCTACACCTATTTTACCCCAAGACCTATGCTTAACCTTTTCCTTCAACTGCCTTTAAAAAACATGCTACTTGATACAGCTGGAGCATAGCAAAGAAAGACTTCAGAGATGGACATAATAAGTAGGGCGGGAGAAAGACGTTAGCTTCAATTTTTGGAGATGGAGTCACCTTCAGATGAGAACTGACTTGCTAAGGATTTTAGCTTCAATTAATTCATAAATAACAGTCTTGATGCCCCACAGTTTTTATCAATTCTGCATGGTTTAACACCACTGTATGTTAAGCCATGATGCATAAAATTAAGAGCAAGCAATTTAAGAAACAGGCCTAGAAGGATGCCATGACCAATGGTATCAAATAATAGAATAACAAGAGTTGGGAGGGACCTAGGAGGTCTTCTAGTCCTTGATCTTCTCTTTTCTAGAGTCAACTTTTTTATATTGTGGCAACCAAACAATGCAATGTATATTTACCAAGGTATTGTAAAAATGCAGAGAGGTCAAGAGGACCACCTTCATTCCTTTCCAGTCAGAGGTCATCCATGGGGATGCTGCCTTCTCAATCCCAAACCATGACCTGAACCCTGATTGAAATGACCTAACCCCAACTGACTGGCACCAGGATGTGGCATGCAAACAAGCAAAGCTGCGTCCGTGGGATGCAGGCAGCATGCAAAACCATGCCCCCTCCAGACTGCAGAAAAACTTCTCTCCATGGAAGTACCTGGTGCCCAAAAGGTTGAGGGCTGCAGGTCTAGATAATCCTCTTCATCCAAAGTTCTCTCCAGCTGCCACACATCCAGTGTTTTCACAATCTTCCCTGAGAAGGGAAGATTGGAAACTGGGCAAAAGCTATCCAACTTAGTTGGGTCAAGCCATGTCCTCTTAGGAAAGGGTGCACCACTTCCTCTTTATGAGCTGGTGGGACCACTCCCTCTTTCAAGGAGTTAACTACCATCCTGACCCAATCCTGCACCTCATTCCACAAAGTTTTAATAAGACAGGAAGGGCACGGATCAGGTGATTGAGCTTGCAGCTGAGAAGGCCTTGTTTGAATCTATATCATGCATGCCAGAAGTGGTACTCAAAGCCATCTCTCTAGGCACGGGAGCCGTCACCCACTGCTCTTCTGGGTTCCGGCACGCTGGCCAGGTGGTCTTCACGTGTATGGGAGTGCCAGAAACAGAAAATGGAGGGAGGTGGTATTCCCCACCCAATTTTCTCTCCCTGACTGGGGATGCAGAACCAGGTTGTCAGTGGGGATGTCCTGCCACTTCGATGAGGACCAGGGAGCAGTCGGGGACGGACAGGAAGGTGTGAGGACCCCAAAAAGGGAAGGTGGCACCAGCACATACACACCAAACAGCTGGTCTGCTTTTCTGGTTTACAGTTTGCACGCAGTCCCATTTTGGCACTTGCCAATGTTGCTTTAGGTGAACTTTGGTGTTGCTCTGGATGGACTGGATTGTAGCGGTTTTGGGTCCATTATTCAAAGTACTGAAGGATCAGGTTAAGGACAGATTGTTATGGGAAAAATATGTGGTTGGTAAGGGTCAACAGTAACCTGATGGTGTAGAATCAGATTTCTAAGATAACTGTAAAATAGTGGGATTGACATTAAATAAACCCTGAAACTTTAACCAAGCATTGGCTAAAAGTCTGTGGCCAGACTTTTAGCCAATGACTTAAATGTTTTTAATTGGTTTAATTGTTTTTGTCCAGTTGTTCCTTACTGGTAGTTTAGTTTTGAGATTTGCTTGCAAATGGCTAAAATGGTCACTGATATTAAATAAATGCAGTATGTTAACTGAAACTAACAATTTCCACTGAATTAAAAGTATTAAGGAAAAGGGAAAAATATTTAATCCAGGTGCTGGAATGCCAGAAAAGCAGACATTTGGAGTCATTGTATAACAGAGGATAATATAGCAATATTATCATTCAAACTTTGCAATTTTAATGAAAAAAAGGAATGGCTTTAGATATATTTAATTTTTAGATTTAAAGAGGTGATGGAAAGATAATCCTTAAAAAAGGTAGAAGTTCTCAACTGCCAAGGTAACACTTTAAGATGACAGCAAAAGTAGTATTTCTCACACATTTGAATAACACAAGTCACTTACTCTGAACATACAAGGGGATTTTATTGCTGTCTTGCTGCCAAGATATATATAGCCCTAATCCATCAGTATTAGTTGGAATAGATGCAAAGAAGTTCTGAACTATTTACTTAAGACCCTGGCATGTCAAATAATCTTGCATTACTAGGGTAAGACTCTTAATTATTAAGTGTCACAGAACTAAAATCCTTCAGTTTTACAGGCTAAAGTAAATTTTGAATTATGTTCAGAATATTAAGGCAACTCCACCAATTCCCAGTCATAAGTCAAGCAAAGCCTATTATTAGGATATGCTCATGATAACTCCAACTGTGTATCGATGACAAGAGTAAATATATCACTTTGTATATCAGCAAATAACAGTTGTAGAGTTTATTTGGTCTGTACTTCATATTTTAAAATGTAGAAAAAGTTTCTACAAATGATGTGTATAAGGTACTTGTTTTGGAAATGCTAGTACAAAGGCTTTCAGAGACACTAGACTAGATATAAAAAAATCTGAAAGTATCTCAGCCTGAGACACTTGAGATACTAAACTAATCCAATTCTTTAAAACTAAAAAAACTATTTTTATACGTATTTGTTATCAGTAAATCAATTTGACATGCAGATGTTAAGAAATGAGCAGAATAAAGAACTTGAGGTTCCTATATTATGGAAAAGTGTTTTAACTTCTATAGCAAGAGTGCCAATGGACCTCAAATTACAACTTACACAACAAAAATATTTGATTCCATTATGCTCATATAGAAAACCTGTCAAAAACAGCATTTTGTTGGATATGTAATAAGGATTTTTAAAAATGTTTCTATACTTTATTTTGGGAGAAAATATTACATGACTATGCAACAAAAGCTAAAATTTTTAGAGTATATTCTTCTAAATTATATTACCCAATACATGGAATTTGACAAATGGATTCTATATCCTTATTATAACTAAAAGGTTGATATTGCAGCATTAGAAAGATAAAAATACGGCTCCTTTTACTGAATGGATCGAAGACTTGATTGCTCTTGCTACTTATGAGTATAAGGAAATATGGGACTCATTTATACAAAATATAGCGCTTTATAAATATATTAGAAAAATATACATACTTAGAACATTTGCATTCAATTAGTATATATAGAAGTGCAATTACTTATTCTTTGTATTCTTTGTTGTATTCGTATCACTTTTTGCTAAGTTTGTTTTTGTTTCAACAATTTTTATTAATTAAAAACAAAAAACCATAAGAAAGTAAACAAATTTACATATCTTTAATAGATCAAAATAGCAAAATAAAAGTCTGCATATTCATATTACATTTATATTCCTTCAACCCCTCATTAATGAAATATTACATAATAAAAATTATATGTACACATTGGATTTTTTGTAAGATTTTGGCATTTGTTTTTTATCTCCTTATACTGAATTATATTGAGATAATCCACTTGGTACAAATGACAAGGCTCAAATTATCTTACTTCACATGGAAACACTCAACTCTCTGGCAAAGGCTCTAAAGTTGGGAAAAATGGTAGGAAAGAGAAGATGAGGATCATTTTAGGAACAGATTGTGATTGGAGAATATCTATGTAGTAGATAACAGTTGAAATTGATGGCACGTAATATCAAATAATTTTTCTTGTGGTGATAGAACCAAAGATAAACTACATAGAATGAAGGTATTTTCCATTTTAAAAGTATTTGTAGATTCTATAATTCCACAAAAAAGTATTTATTGTCAATAACAGCTGCTAACCACTTTTATTTGCTTGTTAAGATTCACAGTTTGAGATAATGTACTTTCCTGGGATTAGAAAAAGCAAACATTCAAAAATGTGTTACAGGCAGGTGTTGCATTTGTATGTTTGGAAGCATCTTCTTCAACATGATTGTTCTTCCATTAAAATTATTTCTGGGAACATATATTACATAAATGTAATAATACAGATTTATACATATATAGGAAAACAGCTTATGTGTGTGAAATGTCTCGTTAGCCTAGAAATAAGGTTTTAAATAAATATTTAGATGGTATGTATACTTCTGGAAACAGTCATTCTAGTCATTTGAAAATGTCTGTCAACTTTTAGACAATGTACAAAGGACTATGAATTCTTATTTTTTAAATGAACTCCAAAGGCATTAAACACAAGGGAAAATGACCTCGTATTCAATCATATTTTTATGAAATTTAACATATATATGGGCATATAGAAACCTATATATGTTACCAGTAATTACTCAGTCTCTATCAAAGAGAACAGTTCTACTCCTTCAGAAGGATTTTTGTGCTATGCTGAATTGGCAGACTCATGAACTGAATTTCCTATTAGTATACTTTTGTCATTCAGTGTTTTAACAACAGATGTAGCTGGAGCCTGAAGTACTTTTCGTGAAAGCCTCATTCTTCCATCAGTTGGATCACGTCCAAAGTATTTCACCTGTTCATAAAAGATTGAGCTCAAGATAGTTAGTTTTTTAGTGAAAAAAATGATATTTTTTAAAGAATTAATGATATATAGAATTCTAAATTAAAGTATTAACCTAACATCTTTAAAATCTTTTAAACAAATAAAAATAAGGGAACTATCAGCAATTATTTAACATTTCAGTACAAGTAATATTTTTCCCTCTTCAAATGACGTGTTGCATATGTGCACAAAGATTTCCACTGGCATATTGAGGTATTAAATTTGTGAAATCAGATCTTCCTAAATATAGCACAATAGCTACATCAAAGTCTTGATCAATTATTAATTTTACTATCAAGATTGAGTATGATAACAATATATTGCCACTTAAAGAATTCCTTATTATACTGCACCTTTTTACTCTGGTGAATGCTTAAAGCAGCTAACAAAATCTAAAAAAATAGGGTTACACACACACACACACACACACACTGGATATTCTAGCATGAAATGTAACAAGTTTATGATCTGAAGTGTATTTCCCAGCGTTCTGAACTACAATGAAAGTAACAGTTCTTGGAGGAGAATGTGTCTGTAGTTAAGTATAAATAGCAGTGATCGCTAACCCATTTGTCCTTGTGTGCCAAAAGCAGCATGTGCACACAGCACATGTACACACACCCATAATGCAATGCATACACGAGCGATCCCTCCATGCTCCACCGCCCCGTGCGTGTGCATGACCCTCCCATGCTCCACTGCCTGTGCATGCACACACAACCCCCCATGCTCCCCCTGTGCATGTACACACAACCCCCCCTGCAGGCTATTTTGGGCCCAGCAGGCCTCCCTGAAGCCTCCTGGGACCAAAAATGGGGCATGCGCTGCACCCTCTGTGGCCTGCTTTAGCCCTAGCAGGCCTCCCTGGAGCCTCCTGCAACCAAAAACAGCACGTGCCCACCCCATACCCTCTCCTGTGCTGCCCCGCACATGCGTCTGTTTCCCGCATGGGCGGCAGAGACCCAAAAATCAGCTGGCCAGTCGGAAGTCCGTGCACATGCATGGTGGAGCTGAGCTGGGGTGATAGCTCGCATGCCAGCAGACAGGCCTCTGCATGCCATCTGTGGGATCACCATCACAGATATATAGTAATTATCATTTCCAACCACATATAATAAAGATTTAATAAGTTACCTGGATTTCTTGACCGATTTGTAATCCAATAGCACTAGGATGCTTAATCTAGAACAAAATATCATCTCATTATAGTTGTCTCAAAGCTTCAGATTGCTTTCAGTACAACAGCATATACAATAATTTTTATAAAATTTACTTGTCTTATGAATTATTTCTCAAATTTCCAATTCCCTTTTACTCTATATTAACAACTAATGAGAGAATCAGCAGGTACACAGAATGTTTTAACAATATTGTTCAATATAAGAGAAACATATTTTAGAAGTCTATGTAAAATGACTCTTCTAATAGCAGACATACGCCCAGTGGTGGGTTCCTACGTGAACCAGTACCGGTTTGTTGGACTGCACGTTGCTTGCACATGTGCAGTTCACTGATGATGGTTGTGCGCATGTACGAAAACCATTGAAAGGTAATAAACAAAATGGCAGCAATGCTAATGTAGACCAAGGAACCGATTCAGGGACGTGGCCAGTCTGGGTCACTGCTGGTTCTGTGAACTGGACCAAACCAGGAGGAACCCACCTTTGCATACACCTCTACCTGGTGTCCCATCATAAACCCAGGCCTTCTATGGAAACACCACAAACGACTAATGGTAATTTACTGAACAATTGTCTTATATGAACAGAAAAATAAAAAAGCACCTTTCTTTGATCCAACTGCGAATTGTGAAGTAGAACAGGACTCATGTTTGGGTATAATTTTACCATCACCCCAGCATCTCTGCATTTTTTAAAAAAGAAAAGAATGTTTATTTCATTATTATTTTTATTTATTTTGCAATATCTGTATACCACTTCAATCAATTAAGGATTTAACATCAAATAATATAGCATAAAGAAAACATATAATAGAAAAATAAATATAATAAAATGCATTCATTAAAAATTATACCCAGTCACAATCAATTATGGCAAAAAATCCAATGAAAGACTACCATTTTCACTAGCTGCCAAGGTGGGAGGTGGCTGAATGGATCTCTAAGCAAAGGTACCCTAGAGCATGAGGCCTAATATGTGGAAGGCCTAGCATCTCATCTGCATCCTGGGTATTCGTGCTGAGGTGGTGGGCTACTTGCTTGTTAGGCAACACTGACCTTATTCCCACTTTGCGTCAACATTTTGTTTAAATAAAGAATCTCATTTTATCTAACTGAGCGCATGTTATAAATTATTTAACTTTAAAAAGTATTTTATAATCCTTTCCTCAACTGAACTTTGTAAATATTGTCAAAAATTATTACATAGTTGAGTTCTCTTCACTGAAAGAAAGAAATTTTTTTATGTGAACTCATCACCTTTTCTTATTTTGGGAAGAGAAACAGGGAAGTCCTTATCAATCACGTATTCAGTTTTTTATTGCTCCCCTTGTATCAGTTCACACACAAGGGCAGAGAATCAAATGATTCAGTATTAAAACACAATTAAGAGTTTGGGATAAGGTTGTGATAGTGTGCATCTTTGCCTTCCATTATTTATGTTATTTCTATGCAATTAAAAAGATTAAAATTTCCTTTAAAAACATACACATAAGTTGTTGGGCAAGGAATCGCATAAAATGAAAGATTTTAGATTAATGCCTTAGTTAAAGTATTAACCCATTGTTTCATCACTTCTTCATTTCAGTTTGTACATTACTGCCTGTTTCTTAATAATCCCTCCAACTAATATTTATATTAATATTTTTTTCCTCAACAAAATTAGAATAATAGACTGGTTTGCTTCAGAATTTTCTCAATACGTAAGAAATAGCCTAGATGGTTACATATAAAAATGCTGAAATATTTAAAAAAATAAAGATTGTGAGTATGCAGTAAATGTATATGGTGTGTGTGTATATGTGTGTGTGTGAGAGAGAAAGAGACAGTGAGACAGAGACAGTGAGACAGAGAGAGATGGAACATACATTCATCCATATGAAGAAATACTATTTGATCAACTTAACAAAATACATTTGTTTACCTTAATTCAGTTATTGTTGCTGTATAAATAGCTCCAAATTCCAACTGATAGTCTTGCTACAAATACAAAGAAAGAGTCGCATGAGTAAAAGACATAAATATATGCGAAGAACAAAAACATTCTTGCAAAAGCCAAGGAATTTTAAGAATAGCCTTTTAGAAAAATGCAATATGGCACGGACCTACTATTCAAAGAAAATATTGAAAGTCTCAAAGGCCTAGTTTTTCATTCATTCAATATAGTACTTTGGAAATCAACAATAGGTAGTCCTTGATTTACAGTAGTTCATTTAGTGTCAGTTCAAAGTTACAACAGTACTGAAAAAAGTGACTTAGGACCATTTTTCACATTTATGATCATTGCAACATCCCCATGGTGAGATGATCAAAATTCAGATCCTTGGCAACTGACTTGTATTTATGATGGCTGCAGTGTCCCAGGGTTGTGTGATCCCCTTTTGTGACTTTCTGACAAGCAAAGTCAGTGGGGAAACCAGATTCACTTAACATGGCAAGAAAGGTCGTAAAATGGGACAAAACTCACTTAAAAAATTCTTTTCTTAATAACATAAATTTTGGGCTCAATTGTGGTTGTAAGTTATATTTTATTTAAATCTATAAAACGTGTCCAGGCTGAGAGGACTTGGGATAGGAAATGTAAATGAAACAGACTCCAAATGTCTAATATTTTTAGATAATTATTATGAATAATAAAGCTAAATATATCAAAAAGGCTCTTACATCATCTTTGCATATTTCATTAATAAATTCTTTTGCTTCATACATAGCTTCTGGTACTGGAGCAAATATGGAAAAAGTATCTTCATCTACTTGGCTAACAGTTACCCCTACGGAATAAAAGCAGGGTACAATTAGTATTTAATCTATTGTATTAGTTTTAAAAAATGTGGGAAATAAAAAAATTAAAACAGAATTTACCTGTTTCAGCTTGAAGTTTCTTTAAATTATAACCTCCTGGTCCAAGAAATCTTGCTCTTTTTGCCAATGGTACCTGAATAGTTTCTGAAATGAACAAAATTCAAGATATGAAGACAGTGTAACACTAGGATTTAGGGGTTGACTTTCATTTGTTCATTTTGCCTTTTAGAAAAGTTGTACAGGGCGGGGCATAACCTTTTCCTAGGGGGTCACAGCAACACTTGTAATAACAACACAAATAATTCATACACCATTCGAAAGCCCATCAAAAACTGAGTTTATTGACACGATTTAATAGTCAGTATGACCACCATTAGCCCTTCGAACAGCATTCAAACGAGGTGGATAAGAACACAACAAATCTTCAAACAGTTCCGTTCGATTTTCCAGATTTTTCAACACAGTTTCCAAATTCATTCTCAAAGTTTCAACCGAATATCGATTTTGACCTTGCTCCTGAATCATCAGAGCTTCCACTTCATCCTTAATTATGGCCCCAATGTTCTCTGCCGGATTGAGATCTGGCGAATTTCCCGGCCAGACGTCATTGCCCCAAAATTCGACATTGTTTTCCTTTAACAATTGCTGAGTCGCATTTGCACGCATGCAAGGAGCTTTGTCATGAAGAAAGACAGCCTCACCAACCACCAAGACATTGTCTGGATCACTGAGAAATGGAATGACATTCTCCAATAAAATTTTCTCACGGAAATAACTGCCATCCCAGGATTCCCCTTTATCCTTCAAAACCCAATGCAGTTTCTTGGCTGTGAAAATGACGAAAATCCCGATGCAAGTCGGATTGCGAACGATTTGTCGATATCGTTCATGTTTGGCGATGTCGTCGACGTCTTTAGCCCAAATTCGATCGTTCTGGAAATTCGGTTTTCGAATGGCATAAACGAAGAATTCGTCAGATGGCGCCAAATGAAGAAAATCTTCCTCGGTCCATTCAGACAACCAATCGCACAACCAAAGCCGATCTTGAACGTGTGTTTGAGTTTTCAATGGTTTGCAAATGACGTGGAATGGCTTCAAACCTTCTCGTTCTCGATATCGGCCGATTGTCCTTTGATCAACTCGTTTTCCACGAATTTGAAGGATTTCTTGGGCCACTTTTCGGTTTCCTTTTCGTTGTTTGCGACTGCCAGTTGCAATGATGGCTTTGCTTTCTTGGGACAGTTGCAGAGGACGCCCTTCTCCAAATTTTGTGAAACATTCTTGGGCTGTTTTGTTCCAATTATCAGTAACCCAATCCGGATGACGTTTCAATTTGTTTGCAATCCATTTTCGATTGATAAACGTCGCTCCAGCATCGTGAGCCTCTCGAAAGGCAATGCATTTTATTCTGTCAATGATCCTTTGTTCTTCCGAATCGAATTTTCCAGCCATTCTTAAAGCAAATTTAACATTTAATAGCTCATTCAATTCAGTTTTTTATGGGCTTTAAAATGAGGTGTCGCGGAAGTTGTAAACTGCTGTCGATCTTGCTGTGACCCCCTAGGAAAAGGTTATGCCCCGCCCTGTATATAACAGCATGCTTGTATTTAGAAATCTAAATAAAAGTTCATTTGACCAATGAGAATATTCTAAAAACTGTATTTTGCTCACAGGACACAGGGGTTGATAAAAGAGGAGATAATATTAAAGAATTTATCTTACAGCACTATTATATCCACTCCAAATCTGCAGAGGTTTGGATAATTATCAAGAACAAAGAAACAGCACAAAAAGAAAAAATAAATGAAAAACAGATACTATCCTTTGTCAGTTATATTAATGAACACATTTGCTAAATAAAATTAACAGATTAAAAAAAATGTTTCCCATAGATTTTATGTGAATGTGGTTCACTAATAGTGTAAAAGGGAAAAAATACTCACATAGATATCAACATTTACTAATTATTTACAAAAACTTCTATAAATATTACTACTATGTTTTTTTGCGGGCAAGCATCTATTTCTAAATGTTTTTAGAGCAATGCAGAGTAATTACTAACAGTGATGCTTTAATCAATCAAAACTGCCAATTGCATTAAAGGCAGAACTGTTATTAAAAAAACAAAATTAAAACAGGATTAGAAAAATTATATTGAATCAATTTTTATACTTGACACCAAAAGTTGGTAAAAGTAGTACCTGTTTTTCCCCATTTGTTTCTCTCTCTCTCTGCTTTCCTTTAATTTGTTTTTAATTTGAATTTTTAAACTTTGTTAAATTTAAATTCCCTTAAATATTTTTCCATTTTCCCTCAAGACAAACATGTTGTGGTATCCATGATAAATGCCTTTCTTTAACAGATTCTGGTTTTATTGATACTATATGATTTAGCAAAATCTGCAGGTCATATATGAAACTGAATGACTGGAATGAAAACCATAACTCAAAAAAGTCACGCCAGTTAAAAGTATAGGTCACTACCTGTAAGTGGTCCATTCTCTTTTCTGCTTGGTCTAGGTTTTGCAATTACTTTGTTCATTATTTGCAAGATCTCTTTCTTTGCAACTATAGAAAAATGAATAACATTTTAATTTAAATACACAATATACAATTTAACTTTTTCATTAAAAAATACTGTTAGTGTTCTGCCTTTCTTTTTAAATATGACTAATCAAGCAAATCCTTTCCAGCATTTCACCACCAGAAGAGTCTGAGACACTTTCAATCACCTGTTCTATTAAGTTAAAAGCAATGTTATTTCCAGTCTAGAACTTTATAAGGAATTAGTATAAGACCAAATCTTTTGTATAGCTTTCTGTACTATTTCCAGTGCATCATGGAAACCCTCTACATTTCCACTGGTAGAAAATATTTATGAGAGCCAGTTTCGTCCAGTGGCTAAGGCAATAGATTAAAAAGCAGAATAAAAGATCAATCATGATTTAAGAATATCTCTGGCTCCATGAGATCTCCCCCAGGCCTAATAGCAGAACTAGGTCTTGAGGACTTCCAGAATGATAACAGAGATGGAATTAATCTGAGTTTCCAAAGATTTTTTAATCACAATCCCACTGATTAGTTAGTTTTAAACCAAATAATATACCTGTTAAAATATTAAAAAGTATTGGCCCCTTTAAATTTCTTTGCTTTTCAACCTAAAAATTAGCAAAGTTCCTTGTTTATCATTGTTTCTATGGCAGCAATGAACTGTGCATTTAACATGCTTTTTATTGTATTCCTAAAGAAGAATACCAAGAAAATGTACTGTATTTTTCAGTGTATAAGACTCACTTCTCCCCCCCAAAAAAGTGGGTGGAAATGTCTGTGCGTCTTATAGAGCGAATGTTGCCGAAGCCCCGCACATCCACTGACCCCCACCTGCTTCACAGATTGCCTCCTTGCAGCAAACAGCCTAGTCAGCTTGAGCACAGCCTGATTTAGCACCAGAAGCTGATTGGCGGTTGGATCTGCCTCCTGAGGCTGCAGGGATTGCCACCGCTGCACATCCCATTTTCGGCCTCCACGTGCGTGTTTTCAGCCCTTTCCAGGTGGAGGGGACAGGTGGCAGCAGCAATCACTGCCGCCTGGTACAGGCCAAAAATGGGGCGCATGGAGATGGTGATGGGCAGTAGCGATCCCCACAGCTTGGAACAGCTGATAGGAGGTATTCCGGAAGGCAGATCCAACCGCCAATCAGCTGCTCATGCTAAATCAGGCTGTGCTAAAGCCAGCGAGGCTGTTTGCTGCAAGGCAAATGCTGGGAGGCAGAGGCAGATTTTTTTTCTTGTTTTCCTCTCCAAAAGTTAAGTGCGTTTTATAGTCCAGAACGTCTTATAGTCCGAAAAATATGGTATTCGATTTTACTTGCAGAAAATACTGTCATTGTCTTAAGTGACGTTCTATACAGCCAAAGGTGACTGAATTTTTATTCCAAGAACCAACCTAAAAACTTAATAGATCCATAATAAAAAAGATTGCAACAAAAGCTTAAAATATGAAAAGAAATGGAATAAGCTATTCTTTTTTCTCCATACTTAAATTTTTAAAAATATTTATTTTATTTGTGTCCCACCTTTATTAAAATTACTTCTTTCTCCATGCTTACTTAAATTCTTAAAAATATGTATTTATTTTATTTATGTCCCACCTTTATTATTTGTACAAATAACTCAAAGTAGTGTACATATTTATGTATTTATTTATGTCCCACCTTTATTATTTGTACAAATAACTCAAAGTAGTGTACATATCCAACACACCTTCTTCCTATTTTCCTCAAACCCTGTGAAGTGGGTTAAGCTGAGAGAAAGAGAAAGAGAAAGAGAGAAGATTGGCCAAAAGTCTCCCAACTGGCTTTCACAGCTAAAGAGGACTTCTCTCCTTGTGGTTTGTACATTTCCAAATTTTTCAGTTTTTAATTTTTAATGATTTTTTAAATTTTTTATGAGTTTTTGTTGTTTTATTGATTGCTGTACTCTGCCCAGAGTCACTTTATGAGTAGATAATTATATAAATATGATAAATAAACTTAATCTATTGAATGCCAATCAAAATATGAGCCTGGCCAGAGATAATACTCTGGACATTTTTACAGATTTACAATTTATCCTTTTGTTGATATGAAAAATGTAGAGAAAAAGGGAAAAATAATTGAATTGTGGTTGTCCTTCTCACCTGTAGCTTGTTGAATAGCTTCCATTACAATTTTTAAGGGTATTCCTGGAATCTTGATATCAGCCTAAAAATACACAAATCACAAATAAAAAAGTTTAACATTAGCTAATATCAATGGAATTATTTTCTAGCAAATTGGGGGTTGGGATAGTTTAAGGTATTAGAGCGGATACCTGTAAGGCAGTAATTCCTTTATTTGTTCCAGCCATCTTGAAGTCCATATCACCATTATAATCCTCTATTCCCTGTATAAGAGCATTTGAAATAATCAACAAGTTTGCAATAGTTCTATTAACAATCCAATCATAAGTGTAAGAACAAATTCTGCTGTGATACTTTCTTTAGAACTGCTGCTAAATTCTATACTTATATTGATATAATGGATGTCTCTAAACTATATATGATGTCCTTGGAAAATAAAGTCAACTAAAGTTACTCTAAATAAATAGTTAAATACACTGATGCCAGAAGTTTAAGCTATAAACCAATAAATGATTTACAGCATAACAAAGATCTGCTGTAAAATACTAAAATTCCTAAGATTTCAAATAAGTTGTATAATCTTTTTATGTTACAAAATGTTACAATTAAAATGAGTTTTGTCAGAGGAGTGGGAAATTACATAGACTACAGACTATAGGGTCAACATGAACACAGGTAGCCTCTAATTTCCAACCGTTCAGTTAGTGATTATTCAAAGTTACAACGGCAGTGAAAAAAGTGAGAAATGACCAGTTTTTACACATTCAACCACTGCAGCATCCCCATAGCCATGTGATCAAAATTTGGGCACTGCCCCAGGGTCATCTGATCACCATTTGTAACCTTCCGAGCCAGCTTCCAACAAGCAAAGTCAATGGGGGAAGCCAGATTCGCTTAATGACTGAATGATTTTTTTAGATTTAGATTTTATTAGTATTTGTAGGCCGCCCTTTTCCCTGAGGGGACTCAGGGCGGCTCACATAAAATCGGGGAAGGGGAATACAGACGTTAAGATAGAAACATATAATAAAATAGTAAACAACATACATTCATCATTCGGGAGGGGTAACTATCCTTGTCCCCAGGCCTGACGGGCGAGCCAGTTCTTAAGGGCTGTGCGGAAGGCCTGGACGGTGGAGAGGGTGCGAATCTCTACGGGGAGCTCGTTCCAAAGGGTCGGGGCTACTACTGAGAAGGCCCTCCTCCTTGTAGTTGCCAGCCGACATTGGCTGGCCGATGGAATGCGGAGGAGGCCTAATCTATGTGATCTTATTGGTCGCAGGGATGTAATTGGCAGAAGGCGGTCTCTCAAGTATCCAGATCCACTGCCATGTAGGGCTTTATGGGTGACTAATAGCACCTTGAAGCGCATCCGGAGATCAACAGGTAGCCAGCGCAGCTCGCGGAGGATAGGTGTTATGCGGGTGAACCGAGGTGCACCCACAATCACTCGCGCGGCCGCGTTCTGTACTAGCTGAAGTCGCCGGATGCTCTTCAAGGGCAGCCCCATGTAGAGCACATTGCAGTATTCCAGCCTAGAGGTCACAAGGGCCCGGGTGACTGTTGTGAGAGCCTCCCGATTCAGGTAGGGTCGCAACTGGCGCACCAGGCGAACCTGGGCGAATGCCCCCCTGGTCACAGCCATTAAATGGTGGTCAAACGATAGCTGTGGATCCAGGAGGACTCCTAAGTTGCGAACCCTCTCTGAGGGGTATAAAATTTGACCCCCCAGCCTGAGAGATGGAATATTGGTCGAATTTTTGGGAGGGAAACACAACAGCCACTCGGTCTTTTCTGGGTTGAGCACAAGCTTGTTAACCCTCATCCAGTCCATAACAGCTTCAAGGCCTCGGTTCATCACGTCTGCCGCTTCATTGAGTTGGCACGGGGCGGACAGATACAATTGAGTATTGTCCGCATATTGATGGTATCTAATCCCGTGCCTGCGAATGATCTCTCCCAGCGGTTTCATGTAGATGTTGAATAGTAGGGGGGATAAGACCGAGCCCTGAGGCACCCCATAAGTTAGGGGCCTAGGGGACGATCTCTGCCCCCCCACTAACACCGACTGCGACCTGTCCGAGAGGTAGGAGGAGAACCACCGCAACACGGTGCCTCCCACTCCCACCTCCCGCAGTCGTCGCAGAAGGATACCATGGTCGATGGTATCGAAAGCCGCTGAGAGGTCAAGGAGGACCAGGATGGAGGAATGTCCTCCATCTCTGGCTCTCCAGAGATCATCGATCAATGCGACCAAAGCGGTTTCTGTGCTGTAACCGGGTCTGAAGCCTGACTGGAAGGGGTCTAGATAGTTTGCTTCCTCCAAGGACCGCTGGAGCTGGAAGGCCACCACCTTCTCAACAACCTTCCCCAGGAAGGGGAGGTTGGAAACTGGACGATAGTTATTAAGGATAGCTGGATCCAAAGATGGTTTCTTCAGGAGGGGTCTCACCACCGCTGCTTTCAGTGCAGCGGGGAAGTTCCCCTCCCGAAGCGAGGCGGTCACAACCGCCTGGATCCAGCCTCGTGTCACCTCACTGCAGTTAGTAACCAGCCATGAGGGACACGGATCCAGTACACAGGTGGAGGTACTTACAGCCCTCATGGCCTTGTCCACATCCCCAAGGGTAACGTCCTGAAACTCAACCCAGAGCTGTTCTGGTTGATCCTCCTGTGCCTCGGCTGGAACTGCGGGGGTGGAGTCCAAGTCCGACCGAAACCGAGCAATTTTGTCCGCTAAGAATTGGGCATAATCTTCAGCTCTGCCCTGCAAGGGTTCCCCCGCTTCCCTTTTATTCAATAGGGAGCGGGTTATCCTAAACAGGGCGGCTGGGCGAGACTCAGCGGACGCAACCAAGGTGGCTATGTGAGATCTTTTTGCAGCCCTAAGTGCCCTGGTGTATTCCTTGGTGCAGGTGGTTACCATTGCTCGGTTCGATTCGGACTTATCGGACCTCCAACGGTGCTCTAGGCATCTCCTCCTCCGATTCACTTAACAATTGCAGTGATTCATTTAAATGTGGCAGGAAAAGTCATAAATTGGGGCAAATTGTTCAAATTGTGTTTGTATGTCAAGAACTAATGGTATATGATACTCATATCAGGCAGATACTCAATTCAACAGTTCATCAGATGTGAGTTTGTATAAATGGAAGAAAAGTTATATGGCTGCCAAACAAAATAATTGACTAATCTCCAGAGTCCACCAGTGTTAATATTTAACATTAAATTTTCTTGATGATCGTGTAATATTTAAAGCACTTCACACAGATTATATTTTAAAATGCACATTTTAAAAAAGTATTCCAGGCCCAATTGGCACATTGGACCATATTGGTTGGAAACATGCAGAAGAGGCCTTCATCCTGCAGTGGATAGACAATGGCTAAAATGATGATATTTTAAAATGTGTATGGTGGCCACTCCATTTAATAGATAAGCAGGATGTATGAGGAAAAGTAGTGGGTTTCCTAAAACAGCATATCACTCATTAGATTCAAAAGGTACCCTCCTAATTCAAAGTTCTGCCTCTCATCATGTTATTGCAATTTCTTTTTGCCAGTAATATATAATGGTTATGAATTTTTTTATTGAATTTTTATAAAAAAATAATAACTTTGAAATAATTTAATATAAATTTTATAGATTGAAGATATCTCAAAACTAAGAAACAAACTTAAGGATACTCACCAGAATGTCTGTTAATAAGCAATAATTTTCAATCTCTCCAATTTTTTCAGGATTTGGCTTGGTAATCAAACCAACAGCAACACCTGCTACAGGGGATGATATGGGAACTCCTGGCAGAGAAAAAAAAAAGCCCCCAAATCATGCTGTTGAATGAAACCAAATAGGCTTTGGAATCCAACCTCTGCTCAGTTCAAGAGATATTTCTCACAAATGAAGGCAAATATATATGTCCCAGGATAATGTTGCAGGATCCAATCTGGGTTGGTCACTGGAACCAGAGATTTTGTCCTTCAAGCTTTCAGACTCATGCTGGAACAGAGTGTATGCTGTTCTGTGTGATATTTCTAGTGTCTGTTGTATGCACCCAGTTTGGACTCTGCAAGAGATATTTCTTCCTATCCTCAATGTGAACATATTCAAAGAAGGGAAGACCATCAGTTTTCTAGATAATTTGTTTGATTACAAATTCTTGTAGCACTGGGGAAAAATGCCCAACTTTCAAAATTAAACATTTTCCCCCAAGCTTGCTTTCCTCCAAGTTGTAGTGAATGGGGAGACGTCTCCTCCCAAACATTGACACAAAAGTGTTAAAAGTAAAACCAAAATGTAATTCGTCAGTCTATGTAGTGGACAGAAATAAACAAACCTAGAAAAATCAAACTCTACGAACCAATCAGAAGGGAGAAACTCCTGTCATGTAAGTTTTTCCAAAAAGAATAGGGCAGCTTAATTTTGTCTTTTGTACCTGTATCTGGCACTGGCTTAAAAGCCAGATACATTGCAATTGTGATTAGAGTTCAGGAATTAGAAAGTTATCTAACATACAAAACTAGATGAAATGAATATCTATGTTTATGTCAGAGACTAATATGAACAGCTATGATTCTTTTATGTGTTTGCTTCTCTGTGTAGAAGCAAGCAAGGGAATCCTCTTCCAAATTAATATCCAATTCTCCTTTTTAAACATTTCCGTTCTGTTTTAACTCCATTTACAGTCATGTGAAAAGTGAGAAAACCCCATTGAATTTTTTCACTTTTTCAATGTATTTCAACATACAGTTATTTTATCTTAATTTCAACAATATTTTAACAACCATTCCGTTGTCTGAAAGACCCCCTAGAAGTGCAGATTTCAAACTGTGAATTTACTTAGACCATCTTACCAGGGAGGTGGGCCAAGGAAAAAACTTTTGCTGTCCAGAAAAAATACTAGGGTAAAACTAAAGTTTTTTCATGAAAACTAGGCAAAGGCCAGGGCTTCTGAAACAATGTGCTCTGGATAAACAAGGCAAAGATAGCTATTTGGTCAAAGTACCAGACCGCATATTTGGTGAAAATCTAAAATAGCATTGTCGAGCCCGAATTTGACATATTTGTAACCATTTTATTTAGCTCTATATTATACTCATTTATTCCTTTTCTTTGTCTTTACTATGTAAGATTTTTTTGGGGGGGGGGGGGGAAGGACCGAATAGATAGTGAGGATTGTTTTGGCTAGGTGATCTTCTTTCCTGTGAGAACAGAGGCTGCTCCTGGTGAGTTTGAAGACACCGGGCAATGTGGATTGAGTGTTTATTGGAGTATGTGACTTTTGAGGAATGTTTCTAACTTATAATATTATGTGGTGTAATTCCGGTTTGTGTCAGTTCCAGAATTACAACAGACTTTGCCAATTTGATGTCTACCTAAATAAAATAAATTTGTTTTCTAAGATGGACTTTGCACATTTCTTCTTTGAATGGGTTTCATCACTTGAAAACCTGACAAGCATTTCACCAGAGGATCCAGATATAAACTGTAATGCTTGGTAGTGGAAATGTTATGATTTGGGACTGCTTTGCTGCATCAGGGGCTGGGCAGCTTATCACTGTTGAATGCTTATGAATTATCCATTGACGATGTTACCTAGTTTGGGTAATGAAATGTCTGCATGAAAACAACCAAGATCCAACTGCACCAAGGACTCCTGAATTATTCATTGTACTGGAGGGTGTTTGAGGATAATGTAAAACCATCTGTCAGGAGATTAAAGCTCAACTAAAAGTGAACCTTGCAACATGACAATGTTTCTGAATATTCCAGTTAATTCACAATGGAATGGCTGGAAAAAAGGAGGATTTTGGAATGGCCAAAGCAAAGCCCAGATCCAAATTCTACTGAGAAGCTGTGAGGTGATTTAAAATAGGTCATTCATGCAAAAAACTCCTCAAACATCACACAGCTGGAAAAATTCAACCTGAAGAAATGGGGAAAAAATCCTCCTGGTTGATGTCAGAGAATGGTACCTAATTAAAAGAAATGCCTACCTGAAATTGTTTCTAACAAAGGGAGCAATGCCAGGTTTTAGAGCCAAGAGTGTATTTTTCCATAGAAGGAAATAGCATAACTGACATGTTTTTTGTTGAATAAAGGGTTGCAAAATTAATTAGTCATATTTTTTAAATTATATCTCCTATATTTTATATATTGTTTGAATTACAATAAATTATTGATATGTCTACATATGCTAAAAAAGAAAAAAAACTTTTCATGGGGTGAAACTTATTATTTTACATAGTTATATTTCCTCAATCTTGGTATATGTTTTTTCTGTTCAGTTAAACTACTCAGAGAAATTAAGTAGTTTAGCACCTTCTTCTTCCCCAGTAAAATAATGCAGAGATTTTTTTCCTCCCAAACAAACTATATCAGAGTAGCACTCCTACTAGATTTTCCTAAGGAGTGTAGAAACATATAGAAATTGGGGATGGGGAAGATTTAGGGACTTGTGCTCAATGAGATCAAAAGGACCAATCTGCTATATTCCAGGTATATACAGTATGTGTAATCATACCTCATTATACATATTCTGCAGTCTAGAACAGTGGTCCACAACCTTTACAGCTTGGCGGCCTGGTGAGGGTTGGGGGAGAGGGGAAGTGGTTTGCATGTCAGCCTGTCGCTTATATTAGTTTTGCTGCACGCATGCGCGTGCCCACCGCTTGCATGGCTCAGATCTGAACTGAGCCAAGGCCTGGTAGTGAACTCTGGCTCAGGGATCCGTGGTCTAGAATGATACAACTGATGGTCATCATTTGAGTGACAATTTTTCAAATATTTCACTTATTCTTTAGTTAGGGCCAAAGCTTCCTAAATTCTTAAATTTCTTCATAGGAATCACACTGTTTGAGTTGGGTAGTCTTATAAATCTAGTAAATAAATAAATAAATAAATAAATATTCCTACTCACTCCTTTTAATATTCTTTTTCTCAATTTGTCCTGCAAACAGTTTGTATTACCCAGAATTGGACCCAAGAGTAAAAGTTAGATCTGACCTTTATGCTATTTGAAACCAGTATTTCTAATTTTACTATTTTCATAGCATTGTATTGCATAAATCAATTCAAAATACGAAACTCATACACTTTAGAACAACATACCTGCATCCATCAAGGCTAGACTCCCACCACAAACAGAAGCCATTGAGGATGAACCTGGGGACAGAAATTATAAGGTATCCCTTAATGCATTGTCAATTAAACACCACTTTTCTAACATATATTTACAAATGAGTTGCTTTCCCAGTGAGAGCCAATTTGGTGTAGGGGTGAAGGAATTATATCAAAACCAGAGACCATCAAGTTCTAATTCCTCCTTAAGTACAAAGCCAGCTGGGTGAGCTTGAGTCAGTTACTCTTTCTCAGGGCTTGGAAGCAGGCAATGGCAAACCACCATTGAAATTTTACTAAGAAAAATGTAGGGAATAATCCAGGCAGTCACCAGGAGTCAAAACTGACTTGAAGGTAACCTCCCCCCCCATATATGAATATGAAATATATCCTAGTAATATGAAGAAAATCATAACTGTTCATCAACTTTTGATTTCTATCTCCTAGATGTAGATTCTTCAGTCATTCTAGATACACGTTAACAAAGTAGTAATCCCAAACCTTGATGCATTTCAGAAATTTTTTAAAAAAGCTTGGAACAGTAGTTGAAGTATAAGTGTCTTAAACATTCAGAAACTCTATTTTTACTAAAACCCCAATGCAATTTTCTAGTAGAGATATATTTAAAAAAAACTTGGAACAGGAGTTGAAATATAAGGGTCGGAAACATTCATAAATTCTATTTTTACCAAAACTACAATGCAATTTTCTACTAGAGATAAAAAAAACTATAAATCCCTTATCCCAAATCCTATAGATTGAAGAAAAATATATAAAAAAGCAAATACCATTTGATTCTAATACTTCTGCAGTAACTCTTATTGTGAAAGGGAATTTACTTGGAATCACCGATTTCAAAGCCTTCTCTGCAAGTGCGCCTACAGGTAAAAATGACGTCATGAATACAAAGAATACTTAACTTCAATATAAACAATGAGTTGTCTAAAGGTTTACTTACCATGACCAAGTTCTCTCCTATTTATACCTGAAACTCTGCCAATCTCATTAGTTGCATATGGAGGGAACTACAAAGAGAAGGAAGACACTTTAAAATGCTAGGTCAGTATTTATGTTAAGATATAGAGCCAGAAATTCATACCACATGCATACTTCAGAATTTAGAAATTATTCCCACATTTTAAGTGGTTCATTTATTCTCACAGGTTTGAAGAAAAATACTGGCTCTCACAGTCCATGAAATCAGACCAGATGTTTATATCATGTTAAAGTAAAAAAAACATTTACTGCTTGAAATAACTATAATACATACATATATGCATCTATTTGCCACCCCCCCCCCCCAAATCTGTGCAATATATCCACATATAAACAAACACACACACATACACACTGTTTTAGGAACAATCTAAGGGGTATTTCATAAAAGCCCTTTAATAAGTGATAATGTGAAGTAATAGTTTTTCAGTGGTACAAAATAATTCTTCATTTACAGGCAAGAATGGGTACAGCAACTTCTAAATGGTCATATACAGATAGTCCTCAACTTACGGCCACAATTAAGCCCATTTCTGTTGCTAAATGAGACATTTGTTAAGTGAGTTGCCCCATTTTGTGAACTTACTTGCCACAGTTGCTAAGTAAATCACTGTATTTGTTAAGTTAGTAACAAAGTTGCTGAGTGAAACTGACTTTGCTTGCCAGAAGATCGCAAAAGGTGATCACATATCCTTGGAACACTGCAACTGTCACAAATATGAGTCAATTGCCAAGCATCTGTATTTTGACCTCATGACCATGGCGATGCTGCAGTGGTCATATGAAAAATGTCCATAAGTCACTTTCTCCAGTGCTGTTATAACTTTGAATGGTCATTAAACTAACTGTTGTAAGTTGAGGACTACCTTTATCTGACTGTCTACTGACTCTGACTTTTAATTGCTGCTTTTAATTGCTGTTGCCCAAATGTAATTTACTTCTCTCAAAACCTGTCAATGAATTCACAATTTACCCCAATATATGATTTATGGCTTAACATTAGATGGAAATCCAAGTAATGTAACTTATTTAAGTGGGAACCCAGACAATGTTGTTTAAGTGGGAACCCTAGAGGTAGTGGTCACTTGCAATGTATATTAATTATTTTCTTCCTAAAAATACTCAAAGCAGAGTAAAATATTAAAATCTCATTAAAAAGGCACAAAAATATCACATTCTAACAAATGCAAGTATTAAAAGTACACAACAAATACAACAGCCAGAATATTGTTATTACAATACAGCTGGTTTTTCCACAGTAAACTTTGGAGTTCCCTTGAGATCTGAATAAACTTATGACACACAGGAATTTTCCTTTTAAGAAAAACAATGTAGAATCTGTCCTAAGTTCAAGTACTGAAGTTTATTGATTAAGCATCCTTAAAAATAATAGAATTCAAGTGAAACAAAGAAAAATATCATACCTCATAATGAAGCATAAAGTTTTTTTCTTTTATCCCACTAAAATAGAAATAAAAAGTTATATAGATCTTAATGAGCTGTATATAATTTAATCAATCCATGAACATTTAAATAAAACGACGTTGTCCTCTTTCACGAACAAATGGACAAAACATGAAATTCAGGATTTAGGGCATGAGAAATCTCATTTTTCCAAGCACCTTTCCCAAGCCATAAAATTCTGCAGAAACCTTGAAATTTTCAGAAGCAAGTTACTTTTTGAAGTAAGTTTAGCTTATAGTAATGTATAATAAGTACATTATTATGGAGCAATTTTCATGATTAGACCAACCTCTTTTCAGAACTCAAAAACTAATCTGATGAACCACTAGGAAGGTATATTTTTAAAACTAAATCAGCCTACACTTGATCCATTTTTTATAGAAAATTGTCTGAAGAAGTGGTTTTACACACTGTGTACAGCATGTGCTCATCCATGTATGCACATACTCATTATAGAAATGTGTCTGAATTGATGTTTTAGTCACCTTTTTTTAAGATAGTGAACAATGTTCTGAGCACTTTCACAAGGAGGCTTATCTGTTCACAAAAATGATTGGCACAGCACATCATGGAAAATTAATTTATAAAAAAAATGTGAAATTGTCCATTATCTTCCCTTCTAGAATGCTGGTTTCTAATCCAACATTTTCTGTGTAAGAAAACTTGCAAAGAAAGCACTGGGCTGCAATGAATCCACTTTTATTTTATAGCAATGCCCAGGAAGCTTGTGTTATGCTTAGAAGCATTCTTATAAATACAATTATTCTAGGGGATGGCATTTTGGTTGCAACTTTTCATTTAAAAAATAAAAATGAAAACATTATTAGAAGGGATATGTAAGCTTGTAAGAACAAAGATGCTGGAGACATATATGTATTCAAGTACCATAAACCATTGTCCTACAGTAAGCCAAAATTCTTAGTTTATAAACTAAGACAATGGCACTGACAAAAGTGACAACTGGTTTTGACACAACTGTTGCAGCATCCCCACAGTAACATGATGAAAATTTGGGTGCTTGGCAAGTGACATGCATTTATGATGGCTGCAACATACCAGGTCACCTTTTGTGACTTTCTCAGATGGCTTCTGACAAGCAAAGTCAATGGCGATGTTCAATTTGCTTAATGACTGCATGATTCATTTAACAACTGCAGTAATTCATTTAACAAGCATGGCAAAAAGGTCATAAGATTGAGCACGACTCACATAACAACCACCTTGCTTATCAATAGTAATTCTGCTTCCAATTATGGTCCTTTACCAAGGATTATCTGTATTATGAATTAAGATGATGCGAAAAGTCAGTTCCCATGGTTTGTAAACAATATAATTTTGGGGTCCCGAATCTACTGGTCCATGGCCTATTTGCAACAGCCCCAGTAGCATGAGGGTCACAAGTCCTTGGGGCCTCACCTGCGTGAGCTTCGCAACAACTTGTGCCCTCACTTACGTGAGCATTGCAGGCAGTTGTGACTCCCGTCGTGCAAGCGTCATGGACACTCACTGCCCTACTCGTGGTTAAATGAGGACTATCTGTATAAGCAATGTTATAATCAAATGATCCAGCAAAGAGCAAAAACTGCCATTGTAAAGAAGGTGAAAGAAAAATATACAATGGTACATACCTGGCAACTGTAGTGATAAGGTCAGATTTTATACTTGATTCTAATGAATCAAATGTAACTGTACAGAGGACCTAAAAATTAGCCAAAAAATAAATATTATAAAAAACATTTCTCTTTATGAAAATTAAATTACTATAAAATAAAAATGATAATTAATATAAAGTGCTTCAGAAACAGTGAAATTATGTTCACCTTCATTTCAAATGTTTCTGAGCTGTACTTGTTTAACATTATACTACAAATATATTCAAAATATATCTATATCTATATTCAAATTTTCAATCAAATATATGCACGAATCAATTGAACTTATTTTTCAGAATGAAAAAAATAAGAAAATATTTACTCTTTTTACCAGTTTAAGATCAAGAAATCTAATCACACATAATACTATTTTTATCTATTCATCTACAAGAAGCTTTTCATTCATTGACATGCATATCTCATACAATGCAATTTTAACAGCAATGCAAAACAAAACCATGTCCTCTAATTGCTTATGCACAAAGAAAGTTAGGGATAATTTTAGAGTAGCAGTCAACTTATTTCAAAATATTGCAGTAGCTTAAAATCATAAATTTGGTTTTAATTGCATACTAACAATATACCACTATTTGCATTGTAAGATTTTTTCCTCTCTTAAGACATAGACTCATGCAGTCATCTTCCAGAGTCCCTGAGCATGAAGTTTCTTTTTCAAATGATGATAAAGCTTTAAATCTTGAACTTGTTCATATAAATCTTGAGTTTTGCTGCTGATTATATCCCCCTTTTAATGTTTTTACCAGGATATCATCCAAATCAACAAACCGAAATAAATATTGTAATTCTTTAAAAATGGAACATTTAAGAATTTTTTAAACTTATAATATTCAGAAACAACAGAAGTGAATACCTGTGTTTGTCCCCTTTGAAATAAAGCTGAACCATGCAAAGTTTTAAACAAGTCCACTTCACAACTGATATTTCTAAGTGTATTGAAATCTCTACCATCACATCTAGAAAAATAGAGTTAAAAAGAATTTTTTTTTCTTTCTAAAGTCTTATTTCACAAACTCAAATACAGAATGCATCCTTTGCTTTAAATCCAAGAGCAGTGTTACCTGTCAGAGCTGATACAGAGTAGAGGAGCACATTTATTACAGCACCTCCTGTATCTACTATTCAACTGATATGTACATACTGGCATAATAGTCAAATATAAGTCCAACTAAAATAGGTTGTCAACAGCTCAGACCAATCAATCAACTGACACATATTTTTAAAGTTTTAATCCAGTATAACTTCTAGAACATATTTTTTTTCTGGTTAGGGATTCTATTCTTATTGGCTCATGTACAAGGCATGAGATATTTCAAAATCTATCCCACATTTTGCCTTCCATTAGCATTGAAAATAACTCCACTTAATTACAATAAATTCCACATTTACCTTCGGTATTCATTTATGATAAGATTTCTAAAGATTTCCTTGGAAACAACATTAAATGATTCTGTGATTTCATAAGAACCAGCCTCCGGAAACTTTTCTAGAAGTTAACATAGAAGAAAAATTATTTTCTATTCCTTAAAAAATTAGTGAAAGCATCCATTTTAGCAACAAAATAATTAGCATGATTTTCTATCTTTTTCTTTCAGCAGATTCAAAGAGAACAACTAAGCAGAAATGAAAGCAACCAAATAGGAAGGGAAAAGGTTACGTGTGTGTGTGTGTGCGCGCGTGCGTGTATATGTAAATATAAATATATATATTCTATTTTTCTTATAATCATCTTAGTGCAACCCAAATCTGTAATTCTGTGAACATATTACATGGATGTTGATGATAAACAAAACATGTGTGTTTGTGTGTGTATGGTACTATACAAAGAAAAAAAGTCCAGGCATAACAAAAAATAGAATATTCATCTTCTTTCTCATATACTAGGGCTGTTATGGCAAACCTGTGGCATGTGTGCCACAGGTGGCATGTGGAGCCATTTCTTAGGGTACGTGAGGCATTGCCCTATCAACTCCAGCGCGTATGCGCATGCTGGCCAGCTGATGTTGGCCTTCATTTTTGGCCGTTTTTCGCACTCGAGGCTTCTCTGAACTTCCATTCCTGAACTTCTGGGTTGCCTGTCGGGCTGTTTTTCTCCCTCCAGAGGCTTCTTCCGGAGGGAGAAATACAGCCCTACGGGCAACCCGGAAGTCCTTTCCCGAACTTCCAGTATGTGCATTTGGCTGTTTTTTGCCCTCTGGAGGCTTCACCCTCCCGAGACTCTGGAGCCTGGGGAGTGCGAAAAATGAATCCACCATGCCATCACGGCCAAAAGCATGGGTGGGTGGGTGCTCATATGCGCGTGCCCCCTCACTCCCCCCGTTTTTGGCAATGTGATGGCAAAAAAGTTAGCCATCACAGTACTAGGATTTTGATTTTTTACATCAGAGGAATAAAAACATTTAATCAGGCTAAAAACCCTGTAGTCTGAAATACTACATTGCTCAGACATTAATTTATCTCCTTAATAGATCTGTACACAAAGTCACTCCAAAATATATTTCATAATATGCATGCATATAACAATTATTAGTGTATCTGACCTTTTAGCTGTTCTTCTGTTTCAAGCCTGATTTTGTTGATAGCTTCATCTCTTGAAATCTGGAATGCAAAATGTTTATTTATTAAATTTATCTTCTACCTTTCATAAGTAGTGCTCAAGATGGCAAAAGATACAAAATTGAATTCAAACACAACATCCTATTTATTAAAATAAGAATATATAATTAAGAAAAAAATCAAGAGTCAGTAACCTGATAACTGCAATCATGATTATGTATCTAACAATACTATGGGACACCAAAAATAAATTGGAAGTAATAAAAAAAATGGCTGAATCCATGGATTTTGCACTCTCCTGAGATTTAGGGTATTTAAAAATAATGTGGGGAATTTATTTTTAATTTTATTTATTAAATGTATATGGTACATAGACTATGGATAAGGTAGAATATCTTTGCAGACAACAGTAGTCCATGGATCTGGTGGTCCTGGTCCTGGTTCATAAGAAGAATGGTGAACCGAAAATTTATGCATGTTTATACTTCCATTTTTCCTCATAAATATAGATCTTAGATTCTTGCTGACACATAGGGTTTTGCTAAAAAATTGCCACTAAATGTTATACTATTAAAATTTTTACACTGGCCAACATTAGTAATTCTATGTTTTGAATCATCTTTTGCCTCTTGAAGCTAAGATCAGTATATTGCCCTACCGGGATGGAATTATATCAATAGAATTTAGAAGGGATTATATGAATGCAAATACTTACTTTATCATGTGTGAAGTCTGAAAATTCTGCTGTGACTTTTTCAGATGCAAGTCTTTGCAGAGGTGGAGGAGGAACCATGGAAAAATAAGGAAACAATGTAGCAAGTTCATATTTTAATAAGTACTTCATTTATATTGTATATATGTTGAATTTTCCTTCTGCTTTGAAAGAGTAAGCCCTCCAACCTAAAAAATTTGGTTTAATAAAGTTTGCTTTTAATTTACAAAATATGCTGAAGCGAATCTTATTTGAATTGCTGGTGATAATGAATGAATAATGTCCCAAACATTGTATTGTTTTAATATTTATCAAAGCAGTTTAGATCACGTTTGCTGCTTCCACTCAAAATGAGCATTCAATATTAAGAGTAGATTTTCCCATGTGCTTTGGTTTCAAAAAGACCCATTTGCCATTTAGTAAATGTTTGGTATTACTAAGCACCTTTCTCATCAGTAATCTATTTAATCAAAGGTTTCCTTTACAATAATCCAGCAAGTATTCAAACACCTACATTTAGAGCACAAAATGTATATACTAGTATATACAAAAAGTATATATATACCAATAAGATCTATTATATGCATTTGAAGTCCAAAAAATAAACATCAATTTAGAAAACAAAATCTTCTCAATATTACGTTGGACACAATTTAGAAATTCAGCTTCATCCTTTGAAATTAGGAAAGAAGCCAGGAACAGACGTTTTAGTAAATGAACTAATTTTGATAACAACTTTCAGGTGCAGTATATCTTTTAAGCCAGGGTCCCCAACCTCCAGGCTCCAGTCCACTACTGGGCCATATGACCTGTTCGTAACTGGGTTGCATCAGTGGCTGGCTGACACACGCACATGTGCATAGCTAGACTTGTGCGATTGGCAGGCACAAAAGTGCGTGCACAGTTCAACATTAACAAGTGACAAGCCAGGTTTCTTCCCCCCTCCCCCCGGTTGCCAAAGGTTGGGGACTGCTGCTCTAAGCTGCTCCACATTTCTAAGCATGTTTTCACACACTTCCCAAGCCACAAATCAGTATCTAACCTGGGTTGGGGGGGGGGGGGGGCGGATAATGGAATATTAGCAAAAAAGAAAAATGCAGATTTGGCAGAGTCAACTTCAGGCTATGAGACCAAGTAGAACTCAGAGCACGAAAGTGCTGTGCTACTAGTGACCTGACTTTACATAACCTTGTAAGTGCTAGGACATCCTTGAAGAGGTCTTATTAAGAATATTATTAATTTAACTGGAAGAGCACTAAATGGCATACATTTTACAACCCTATAAAGTACCTGCTTTACTAAACTTTTTTTTAAAAAAAGGAGCTTGCCTAATTTGTTCTTAAAGTATGATATAGAAATATATTAAACTCTACATGTACTTTCATTTTCTTCTAAGTTTGTTTTTCATTGAAACATTTTTTCTTTCATACCTGTAACATTTCTGCAAATTTTACATCTTCAGAATTTAACATATCCAGTTCTACCTATTTGTTAAGTGTCCTCGAGTTACAATCACAACTGAGCCCAAAATTTCTGTTGTTGAGTTTTGCCCCATTTTATGATCTTTTTTGCGACAGTTGTTAAGTGACTCCCTGCAGTTAAGTTAGAGACATGGTTGTTAATTGAATCTGGTTTCTCCACTGACTCTGTTGTCAGATCACAAAAGATGGGACACCGCAATTGTGATAAGTATGAGTTAGCTGCCAAGTGCCTGAATTTTAATCATGACCATAGGGATCTGCAATAGTCACAAATATGAAAAATGGTCATAAGTAACTTTTTTCAATGCCATTGTAACTCCAGTCACTAAATGTACTATTGTAAGTTGAGGACTACCTGTATAAAATGGGATGTGAAGAAAATACCGTATTTTTCAGAGTATAAGACACACCTTTTTCCCACAAAAAAGAGGGTGAAAATCTAGGTGCGTCTTATACACTGAATACAGCATTTTTGGCCTCCCGAAACTCTGCCCTTCGCAAAAATGGCTGTGCATAGCCTTTAGGAGCCTTGCAGAGTGCAAGGAGTGCTCCTGGGGGCTGAAGAGGGCAAAATGAGCAAACAATGGGTGTTTTTTGCTCATTTTTGCCCCCCCCCAACCCCCAGGAGCACTCTATAAGCCTCCTAAAAGCTATGCATGCCGTTTTTGGGTGGTCTGCAGAGTGCAAAAACTTTTTTTTAATTCGCTGCTTCAAAATCTTGGTGCATCTTTTACTCCGAAAAATATGGTATATTATTTTTGTGCTGCTTCGGTCACTTGACATTAGGCAGCATATGTTTGTGTGCAACAATTATGTAGCTACAGTTATTTTTAAGTAAGAAAGAATACAAGAAGCCAAGGCATATTCAATTACGGTTCTCCAGATGTCTGTGTCCACACTTACTGTTGTGCATATTTTACAATCTCCTCAGGGGCAGTCAATAACTTATGGTCAGTTCTCTTTTTGACTCCTTGCTCTCTTTCCAGCTGCTGTATGCCTTGAATGATTTGCTGGGTATGCTTCAAACCTACTTTGATGGCATGGCAGAAATCTTGTTGAAGGATGTTGTCTGCTGCAGCTTCCAACATAACTATTGAATATAATTGAGAGGTAGTTAATCATTCCAACAGCTTTCAGTACGAAATGTACTAGCTATTAACAAAATTTCTAAGTAAAAGAAATGGCCAGCCTATATTATGTAATGAATTGAGATTAATAATTTAAGATTCACACATATGAAGATTTAACTGCTTTGCTGTAAAGAAATCTATCCTATTTCACTTAGCTTTTTCTGCTCTGGCTTGGAAACACTACTTTAGAACCTTCCTCAAATAACAAGTTAAACTAAGTCACTGGCAAACAGCAATAAACATCAGCAAAAAATACTTAAGCATACTTCAGACAGCTAGCTTCTTTGCCAGATTTTTGTGATTCGGAAGTATTAAGTATTTTATTTAATGAATCTATATGGCTGCCCATCTTGAAAATGCAACTCTGGGTGGCTAACAAGAAACAATAAAATAGCAAAGAATAAACAATCTGTTCTGGGGTAATAATATATCTTGAAAGACAATTGTAAAAAAAAAGCACTAAATGCTTACTGATTGTGACAAAAAAGTACTATTTGAAGAAGGCACTGGGGATGAAACAGATTTAGCATCCAAAAAAAGTGTTTAAGTCAGGTACACCAAAAAAGACTTTCAGAAGAAAAGTGACAAAATATCATCAAACATGTCTTTCTGGGCTAATTGTCAGGGTTGGAGTGAGTAGCATATACAGTATTATTTTTCTTCTTTCCCCCGTTGCTGGTGCCAGTCAGTGTTGATTGGAAACTAGAGAACCTGCCCTCAGCCCCTACACTGTGGGATGCCACAAGACTCTCTCCATTAATGTTCAACATATACATGAAGCTAAGAGGTTATTGGTAATCATGTGGTAAGGCAGGGTGTCAAACTTGCAGCCTGCGGGCCAGATGAGTCATGCACTGGCCACACCGTTTACAAAGGAGAAAAAAGTCGTGATACGTCACATGACTCCGTAAGGATATGAGTTTGATACACCTGTAGTAAGGTATCATAAGTATGTTGATAATATCCAGCTGCATATCCATACACATGGTGAAGTAAGCAATGCTACTGACATCATGTCTTGGTAGCTAGAGGATATAGGGTTTTAGACTGGCCCAACACTGGCAAGATTGAATGGGTATGATGGAATGTGTCTACAAAGAGGAAGGTAGTGTGATGGACTATAATACAGTGACAATTTCCCAGGACAGATGGAATAAAGGAGAGGGGATGAGCAATACAACCCAGAGTTGGATCAAATAAAATTTTTTAGGACAGTCACTCCTAGAATCTCTAATTATTTCTTCAGTAGTATAGATTTAGTCTGGCAAGATTCTGTCTATATGGTGTGAGCAAATAAAGAATTGAACTTTTAGCTATATTGTTTTTGGGTTGAACTTAACAACAGCTTTGAGTTTTGGAACCAAAGGATCTGGAAATTTATCATGGAGAGGGCTGCACTACCTCTACAGAGGCAATGCACAATCTGGGAGTCCTTCTGGACTCATGACTACTGCTCAAGGAACAGGTTGCTGTCATAGCAAGAGGGTCTTTGTACAATTACGGATTGTGCACAGCTTGCCCATTCCTAGATTGGGGGGCCCTACTCCCTCATATTTTAGTTGCCTCCCACATTATTGTAACACATTCTACATGGAGCTGCCCTTGAAGAGCATCCAAAAAATTGAGATGCAGTGCACATCATGCCCCTACTCTGCACAGTTCAAAATACACAATATTTCAATAATCTCATATAATTCTAGTATGGGATTATAATTTCCAAAAACAAAATTTAATTTCTTTCAGTTTCTGACAAAAAGTCCAAAAGTGGTTTCCATATAGAAGTAAAATTGTTCAGTCTTTTAAAATCAAAGCTAGGTAGTCCTCAATCTACCACAATTCAGATCAAAAATTCAGTTATAAGTTGTGACAGTTATAAATCAAGGTATGTATATGACTGAACATGATTTTATGACTCTTTTTATGGTGGACACTAAGCAAATCATACCACCTGTATGTCCAAATCATGTAATTGTTAAGTGAATCATGTGGTTGTAAAAGTTGTGAATGTAAGCTAGTTTCCAAGTGACCGAAAACCAGTCTCAAGCCAAGAATTAACTCTATATGTATATCTGAACCACTTACCAATATGGTTTCGAGGGGCTCCAGAAACCACTAAATTCAAAGTACTAGAAGACATTTCTTTTCGAGTGGGATTAATAACAACTTCTCCATCAATCATTCCAACTCTTACAGCTCCTAAGGAGGTACCCCATAAATTAATATATTCCATCAGTTATGCAAATCAAACAATATAATCAATAATTTGTGAACGTTTTCAATGTTTTTGAACTACAAAAAATTCAGCTTAATACCGGTAATGTACTACTTATCAAATTTGCTGTTTAAAAGAATTTGCTTTACTGAGCAAATATTTTAAAAGCTATATCACAAAGAGAATTCCCAAACAGTGCTTGTGTCTAATTCAGCAAAGGAAGGAAAGCAAATTGCCTTTGCTTTAACTTGAGAAGATATTAGAACAGTGATTATAATGTATGACAAAAGCTACTTCCATAGTGCATCTCTGGCACTTGTTTTACAATCAGATTATGATAACTTAGAAAAGGGAAACAATCTCAAAGGTTAGGACTGGAAGCAGTCATGAACTTTGATTATAACTCCCCCAAATTTATATATGTATGTGTTTGTGTATAAAAAAACCTAAATAATAGTTTAAATTATCATCTGTACTTACCAATAGGTCCATTCCATGGAATGTCTGATAATGCAAGAGCTGCAGAAGCTAAACAGTAAGAATTATTATTTGAAACTGTTTATGGTAGTTCACTAAGTCAATCTATTCTAGAGGGGAAAAAGATTTTAAAAATTCATTACCTGCATTAATTGCCTGCACCTCAGGACTGTAGGCATCATCTACAGCTAAAAGATTACAAATGATCTAACACAAGAAAAACAAGTAATACCGTTTTAGTTAACAGTAATTGAATACTAAATTTCAATAGCCTGGCAAATGGTTCAACACTGAGCAAGAATGTATCATGCCTCTTTGATTGTTTAATGCATTTATAGGCAAATGTATAAGGAATAATTGAAATGAGTTAAAGACATATTGTCTGAGAACATAAATATAACTTTTGTATTAGTTGAAAACCCAAATGATGCACAGAAATATTACATAAAATGCAAAAACAAAAAAGCAACTAGAAACATGCAGAAGATAGAGATGGAAAAATGAGCAGATAATTTCAAGTACTCTTTTTAGAGGAAAATCAAGTTTTACTAAACAGCGTTGATACCAATGTTCCCTCTAATTTTTTTTCAGTGTGAGCAGAAAAGTATAGTGTTTGAGCGGCACATTTTCATGCCTGAGCATCTGATTTTTTTTCACAGATGTCACCTAAGACAACAACGAAATCAGTATTATTTGAAACTCAAAGTTATGTTTATTCAAGGTACCCGCTTAATTAAAAGTGTTATATAATATCAGTATCACTTAACAACGCTCCTGCTTAGCAACCAAAATGTTGGCTCAGAAGGTCTGGCATTTGAAGCACGCAAGTCTTAAAGCTGTTGTTACAAGATCCTTGCACCCCTAACCCTTTTAGAAAAAAACCCCCAGGGCTCTTCAAAACTGACAGCTTTAAGACTTGTGGACTTCAACTCCTAGAATTCCTCCTCCAGTCATGTTGGTTCAGGAACTCTGGCATTGAAATGTGCAAGTCTGAAAGCTGTCAAGTTACAAGATCCTTGCACCCATAACCCTTTAGGAAAAAAAAAAACCCAGGGGTCTTCAAACCTGACAGCTTTAAGACTTGTGGACTTCAACTCCCAGAATTCCTCCTCCAGTCATGTTGCAGCAACGTCATCTGCATGGATCTGCTCCATCTTCAGTTTTTTCACTGGGGGCATGGCTGCCACTGAAGATGCCGACGAGCCCCCGCCACAATAACTGCTGCTGCCGCCTCCTCCTCCTCCTCCAACAGCACTATCACATTTGCTGCCTGGGGCTGCGGCTGAGGTGAAGCCGCCAAAGCTCCCGCTGACGCTCCCGCCCATGGCAGCGGCGGCGGTGCCTCCTCCCCTCTGCAGAGCACCTGAGCTGGGCTGTGTTACCCCTGCCGCCGCCTCCTCCTCCTCCACCATGCTTTTGAGAAGCCATGAGGCCTTTTTTCCCTGCTCCCGCCCCCTCCGCCGCCTTCCTACTGGCTCCCGCGGCCTCAAAAGCACAGCGGAGGAGAGATAACACGGGGCCCAGTTCAGGTGCTCCGCGTGGAGGGGGAGGCACCACTGCCATGGGCAGGGGTGCCGGCGGGAGCTTTGGTGGCTTCACCTCAGCCGCAGTGTCGGGTGGCAAATCCGGCAGTGCTGTTGGAGGAGGAGGCGGCAGCAGATATTTTGGTGGCGGCGGGGGTTTACTTCAGCCGCAGCACTGGGCGCAAATGGCTAGGATTGGCCGCCCACAAAGGACCTCCCCGGGCTTGCTTTGCTGAACACGGGGCAACTGACACTCGTTTGAGAGGCTGGTGCAAACTACCGTCAGTTGCTCCGTGCTCATCAAAACAAGTCTGGGGAGGTCCTTTGCAGGTGGCCAGTTCTAGCCGCCTGCAAAGGACTTCCCTGCGTTTTCTTTGCTGAACATGGGGCGACTGACAGTAATGAGCGGCGCAGCCGGAGCCTAGGAGGACCTAGGAGATTGACTGTGCCGCGTAAGCTCCTGCCGCTGTCCCCACGCCCATGTTAATCCTAGATTTTCTGATGCCCCTCAGCTTCCGGAGCCTGTGACAGAAATCACTGCGCGCAGTCTTTTCTTGCCAGGTGTGCGGCCGCGCACCTTAGAGAGAACAATGGTTGATACTGTCCAAAACACAACAAACTAGGATAAAATGCTGCATATTTTCACTCATATTCTTCTTCTTTCATTTTCTTGAAGTCCCTATGTTTTTATCAAATGGGAATCACATTATAAGAAAAATGCTCCTTTGAATTGAAGTTGGTTTGGGAATGCATTAACAATCCACTAAATTTCTGAAATTTTTGAGGGCACAATGAACAAAAGGAAGTTATTCATTGACACTTCGAGAAACAAAAGCAGTTCTATAACAGAAAAACAAATTGGATTCTACATTACTAAGTAGCTACTTAACACCATTATTGCACTATTAATTAGACAGAAAATGAGAAGTGACCGAAGTAGCCTACCTGTGTATCATAATAGTAGCCTGCTGGAAAAAGTGGTCGAATTGATCGATCTGTAAAATATAATATTTGAAGATGTTATATAAAAAAACCCCATAAAATTAATTAATTAATTTAAATATGTTCAGATAATCTATAAAGGTAACCATCTTGCAATGTGGCTTTTATAATTAAAACAAATCTTATTTTAGTCAAAGGTTTTCCAGAAATAGGTTTGTTGCATCTATTTTTATGATCCACTACAAGTAGTCCTTGATTTAAACCATTCATTTAATGACTGTTTGAAGTTACAGCACTGAAAAAGTGACATTATTCAGGATCCTTCTGGATACTGATCAAAATTTGGATACTTGGCAACTGGCATGACCTTTTGCAACTTTCTGACAAGCAAAATCAATGGCGAAGCCAGATTCACTTATTTTAGGCTTAAGATCACAGAAGTGAAGGACTATTGGTACCTCGCTTAAAAATAAGGAGCTGGTTGTTTATTTCTTGTTGACAAAAAAACTAATAGTTGTTCAATGATATTTCTTGAAAATTTAACTATTGGTGGATTTTCAAAAGCTTTTTCAATTGGTTTATTACTGATTTATCATTCTAATATTTTAATGTTTCATATTCATATTTTTATCTAGTTCTAAGCTTCCTAAGTTACTTGAGGGTGAGATAGCAGCATATAAATTTAATAAATATAATAAATTTACAATAATGAATTTTCAAAAGCCAATTATCACATTTATTAAAATAGCATATTATTTCTTTAATTGTTTTTTGTGCTGACTATTGTTAAATAACAAAATAAACACCCATATAAAAATAAGATTTTGGGGGCTATAACTCCCAGAATCCTTTGGATATGCTGGTTTACATTGATGGGATCTGAAATCTAAAATACCTGAAAACCCATTGTACTATCTCTGTAATAAGAAAATAGCAAAAATAAAATGAGCACTATCAATAATAACATAAGACCAATCCCAAGAATTCCTCAAATTTATATCATAAATTTCTGCTATTAACAAGAGTCACTATCACTCCCTCCCAAAATAACCCAACCCAAAAGAAAAAGGTGTTAATTTTCTACGAATGATGCTTCCATTTTGACCATATTAAACATCAGGTTATTTTCCTCTATTCACAAAATTGTTTCTAGATACTAGCCCAAGAATTCTCAAGAAGAATTGGTTTTTAGGAAAAAGAAAATATGGAATAAGGCTCATTATCAGTTTCATTAGATACAGAAAGGCATAAAGAACATACCGGTATTAGTACAGGTAGTCCTTGACTTGCAACCACAATTGGGACCAAAATTTTGGTCATTAAGCAAAGTGGTTGTTAAAACAAAATATCATGTGACTGCTTCACTCAATGGCTTCAATCCCAGCAGTGGTTGTTAAGTTATCTTGTGGGTTGTTAAGCATATGGAGACACATGTTAGGAGTGCAGGGTGCCTCAGGAGAGCGGGGAAGACTTTGGGGGGGTAGCTGCAGGCTGTGCATGACTTGTTTCTCTACTCTACTCTGTTTGCAGGATTTTCAGTGTCAGAGCAAAGATGCATGCACACACATTGTGCCTCACCCCCCCCCCCCCAAGGCACCCCATGCTCCATACATTATTGCTGCTTCTCTGCTGACGCTGAAAATCCTCCCTGCCAAAATCAAGTATGCTAAACCTCCACATACACACCTGCTTAGGCTCAACAGGGATTTTCTAGTATAGTTTGCAAAGATGCCTCATGTCACAGCAAAGAATCATGGGGGTGGAGGGGTGGGTTGTTTTTTCCAAACGTCCATTGTTGCTACCTATTGCCAACTTCTTTCACCTCCCTTCCAAGGAACAGCACATATACTTTTAGCATGGAAGGCAGGAAAGGCACAACAGAATTGGAGGGAGCCCAAGAGGAAAAGAGAAATAAAGTTCCTTCTTCCTTCTCCTCCAGACATTTTCTCTTCGTTCTATGGCTAGACTCCCTCCCAAACATTTAGAGAAAGTACATGACTAACTTTTTATTAAATGAAAATATCAGTGGTTTTAAATTCAGATTGACACTGTGATTGAATTACAGTATTTATTAAATTTGTCACCCATCTCGGATATGTAGTAGTTAATATGCCAGGCAAAATGTATTAGTTTGTTCTGACTGTCACCTACCAAACCTTACAGTAGAAAACAATTTAGTCATCCATCAGCACTTGTTCTAAAACATATATAGCTTGAACAGATGCCCTAATGCTACATTAGATACAGAATATCATTTATTGATCAAATTTATATGGCCATTTCACAAGAGGTATAATTAACTGAATATGATCCAATTCAGAACTGTCTCTACAATTTGTCTTTTAAAGAAAACCAACACTTATAAATAAGACTACTTGATGTTTATACTACATACCTATTAATCTGCTTGTAAGAATTTCATGATCTGTAGTACGCAGTTCTCTTCTCAAGTAATTGGTAGGTATTCTTCCTACAGCAGCACCCTTTTGCCGATAGTCAACCTAATGTAAGAAGCAGCATTTTGTTTTGAATTTTAAGACAAGGTGACATTTCAGGTAATGAATCAGGAATAAACATTCCAGTTTATCTGGTCTATTCAGAACTATGATATATTTTTCAATACAGCATCTAAAAATCTTATTATTTTGACAAATGTTCTGCATCATGACCAAAAGTTATACAAAGTAGTCCTTGAATTACAACAGTTTGTTTAGTGACTGTTTGAAGTTACAGCTGCACTGAAAAAGTGAGTTATGACTATTTTTCACACTTATGACCTTTGCAGCATCCCCATGATTTACATTTGAATTCTTGACAAGTAGTTCATATTTATGACAGTTGTAGTTTCCAGCGGTCATGTAATTTCCTTTTGTGACCTTAAGACAAGCAAAGTCAATGAGGAAGCCAGTTTCACTTAACAACCATGGCAAAAAAGTCATAAAATGGGACAAAACTCACTTAATAAGTTTCCCACTTAGCAACATAAATTTTGGGCTCAATTGTGATTGTAAGTTAAGGACTATCTGTAGTGTTATGTTTGGCATATAATACTTTAGAATTTTTTATTGAAATACATACCACCAAAGGCAGGAACTGAGATTGAGAAGCTTTTGTTTTACTGACTGCTGTCACCATCACTGTTGTATCACCTAACTTAATTTAAACATACAAAAAAACAGAGGAAACAGAGATGAATCATGCTAGCTCTATTCACAGGCTTCATTATATTTTTAAGGGTAAAAATTGAGGGGAGAAACCAGCCCACAAACCACTCAATGGTAAGACCAAAATTATTTCACAGTGAAGTGAATACCTTAACCACAGCACAACCATCAGCAAATCTGGCTAGTTTTCCTGAAGATATTTCCAATTTCCTAGAAAAGGAAGAACATAGACGTATTTATGTTTAGTTAATCTTAGAATTTGTTCACCTCAATCCAACATCTAATTCTACCAAAAATATTGGATGCCACAGAGTATTTAAGAGCTGTGGTGGCGCAGTACCTCAGGCTACTTTTGCTGATTGTTTGCAGTTTGCAGTTCCAATCTCACCAGGCTCATCCCTTCCGAAGTGGGTAAAATGAGGACCCAGATTGTTGGGGGCAATAGGCTGACTCTATAAACCGCTTAGAGCGGGCTGTAAAGCACTGTGAAGCGGTATAAAATCTAAGTGCTGTTGCTATTTCAAAGTGACAGGACGAAATATATTGTGTTCCAATCCAACCAGATGTAATTCTGCGTAAGTGATTAAAAAAACAACACAAACAGTCCATGGAGGAAGGCAACCTGCACGTGGTCAGAATGACCTGAGATACTCCAAAACTTAACCATGCTTTGGAAAGATTCTCCAGGGATTTTTATCATCCCTGCGCAAATTTTCCTCCTGGGAGGAAAAAAGAGACCCCCTTCTTTAATAAGCCTTCCAGTCTTTCTTTCTTACTTGCTTCCAACATCCACAGTCGTCGCTATAGAGGTGGCAGGAGAGCTATTAAAACCTGTGGTCGAACTCAGCCGCATAAGGGGAAGGCAGCCGGGCCCCCTCAGCCGAAAACCCGCAGGGCCTACTTCGCGGGTGGCTGCTATCACAGCACTCCCCACCGACTTCGTCCTCCATCTCAGCCACGAACGGCAAGCAGCACAGCAAGCAGCCATTAAACCTAATAGTCACCCGGCAAGGCGAGTGCTTCACGTTAAGAGACAGCTGATTGGCTCTACGCAACAAACTCGGTCGCCATTGGCTGTTGTGGCACGCACGTGCGTGTTAGCCAGAGAAGCTGAGGAATGGAAAAGAAAGGGACAGATGGAGGCGGGTGCTTCCCGCAGTTCAGTTTCGATTGCCAAGAAGGGAGAAAGAACGCAGAGATGGTCGCTCGCCCTCTAGCGGTGGGAGTGTCCTCGCAGTTTTAAAAGTTTCTAGTACTCGAGCAAATTCTTCTTGCGCTTTTCCTGTTCCGGGAAGGCTCGACGGAATGCGAGTTGGAGCATCTCTGAGTAACATTTTAGGTTGGAAGACGTGATTGATCTACCTGGCGCCGCTAAATGAACCCTGTTTTAGATATTGAGACCAGGCGAGAGAGATATTTTAGAAGTGATTTGTCTTTGTCTGCGCCAACTCAGGAAGCTTAAACTGCCCAAGGAGCTGCTGATACAGTTCTACAGAGGAATTATTGAGTTTGTCATCTGCACCTCTATAACAGACAACTCACTTCTCAAATCTCTCTCATTTTTATATATTTTAGAAGTGATTTGTCTTTGTCTGCTTCCTAGGGCTGAGAGAGAGTGACTGGCCCATTATGCCTGAAACAGGATTAGAACTCAAGCCCTCTTTATGGCTCATTTGGAGAGACTTGTTTCTTCATGCTCAGGTAGCAGAATAATTCAGAAAGAAGCATAATTAAAAATTTCTGGAGTTTCAGATATAATTATATTATATATAAGCAAATTATAGTGCATTATAGGTGCTCCATTTGTCATTACATGTATCATGAATTAGCTATGCTTTTATTATACCTTACGGTACTTTTTAATTTTATTTCTTTGAAATAATGCATTGTGGTGGTGGCTTGTTTGAACATCACTAACAAAAGTTGGATGCAATTACAAAGAAAATAGTAACCCCAGGGACACAAAATTATTTGTGATAAAGGGTGGGAGTGTCTTTGTGGTGGTGGTGGAGAAACAAAAGGATGGTCTGTGCATCATATCACACGACTTGAATCAGCTGCCATAATACAGTTGACACAAAGTTCATAATTGTGAAAATTATGATGGTAATGATGATTATGATAAAGTTGGCTTTGGCTTCATTTTGATGCCATAACAATTGCAAAGTAACAGTCTGTGGCTTGGCTGGCCAGTTGCAAAATCTTTAATAGATGAATAAAGGATCTCTACTAAATATAAATTTCTTATAAAATCAAAAGATAGCTTCAGTTTGTATTATTCATTTAGTCATTATACAGAGAGGTTATACATTACTGAAATAAGCAAAAAGAAGATTTATAGAAGACCATAAGGTCAAGAAGTATAGTCTTGTATTCTGTAAAATCATATATTCTATAATTTCTATAAAACTCTAAAATCTATAGAATAAATATAGTAGCAGTAACTGGTGTTCTTAATGCATTCCTAAGTCATCTGTTAAGTGGTAGTTTGCTTTTCACAATGATTCTGAAAATTGATTAAGGTGCATTGTGTACTATGAAATTAAATCATAGTTTAATTTCATGATTAAACTATGAAATTTAGTTTCATAGTAGATATTAAAATAACATATTACCTTGCAAAGGTAATAGTAGATATTAAAATATCTACTAGTAGATATAGTAGATATTAAAATAACATATTACCTTGCAAATCCTTTTGAGAATACAAGTCTACTCTAAAACAAATCCCACTGAATTTACTGTGATTTATTACAGTATTCCCAGGTAAATACCTATTTGTTTGTCACGTATAACAAACACGTCTGAAGGAAAAGTTTTGAATAAAGTGGAGATTCCATTAGGAAAAAAATGATAGCATCTTATGTTATTAGTAAACCAAAATTGGCTGCATGCATACAGCATACTATTTGAGGTTTTTTTCCAATCACATCAACCTATTCCAACAGGTCCAACAAGCGGGGCATGCATTGGGTCCCGTCAATCAGGGAGTATCATCTGGTGTGGCCCAGGAAGAGAGGCTTTTCTGTCATAGCAGCTGCTCTGAGGAACATCACCCCACCTCCCCCAAAGATCAGATCAGCCCTGAATTTTGCAAAGTCTTTGCCAATGGGCTGCAGACATAGGAGCATGGTAGAGCTGTCAGAGTGGCTATATTGACTGTTATAGATGGATATGATCATTTTGTCCATTATGAATTTTGTTATATGATTTTATATGGTTTTTCATTGTACTGTTTTTTTATGCTGTTTTTAATTGTGAGCTACCAAGAGCCTTACATTGAGATGGGTCCTATATAAATTTAGTAAATCAATAAAAACTTGGAATAATTGACATCACATGCATAAAACCAAACCCATTAAGACCATGATATATAAAATCATCTAGATACAAATATTACCCACAGCCCCTGTGACTAAACTTCAGCTTTTGGAATCAGCTGAAGTTTTGAAACTGCAGCTCCCATCCCTCTCAGCAGTGAATACAGCCAATTGAACACACCTCCTTCTGAGATCCTATTATGGGATAGAGTTTGCATCCAACCAAGGAACAAAAGCACCCTTCCAAGCAACACCTGATGATCAATAAGTGACATTTGTTGGATAGGGAAGCTGTTTTAATTGCACTCTTGTTTATGTAAAATCAATGAGATCTCATCAGTGTCTTCTGCTGTGGTTTTTTTTTTAGTGTGTTTAATTAGATCTACCCAGACAAGAAAGAAAAATACTTCCGCACCTAGATTATCTGTTTGTTCGTTAACTATATTCTGCTGTCTTCAGGGATTTTAAAAAAAACATATAAATAGGTTGTCTGGATTAATAGAGATTAGAAGAAGAGAAGGATAAGTAAAGTCAGAAAAGTATGGTGAGTGGGATAAGAACATATGCAATTATTTATCATAGATTTATCCCCCATATTCCAAGCTAATGCTATAATTAGCCTATCATAAAAGATAAAATTGACCCCATATATAGTATGTTCAAGACTCATTGATGACATGAATTAGCTTTATTTATTTATTTATTTATTTATTTATTTATTGTGCCTTCTCTATTTTAGCACTTGCCCACTGGAATGATATCCTCCAGAGATTCATATAGCTCCCATTTAGAGCTTACTGTACTTTAAATGAGACCTTCGGTTTGGCTTTTATCCCAGAACTTGGATTAGAATATGTAGTGTCTCCCACCCTCCCCTTGTGTGGGTTGCTCGAGTTGTGAAATTATGATTGCTTCCTCCCCCAGGATATTATCTACTAGATCATTTTAATTATATTTTATACCACCCAGAGTCACAGTAAAATTGGGTAGCCTAGAAATTAAATAAATACACTTTTACACCACTGCAATCAATATGACTCTCAGCTGCTGTTTTATTTTACTTTACATTAAAAATAATCTAAGCCTTAGTTCAGTGTTTCCCTACTTTTTCTCTGATGGGGAGCACTCTGTCATTATTGTGACCTTCTATTGTCATCATATCAGCCAGGATCAACAACATGGAAGCTGTAGGCATTCCTCCATTATCAAGTGATGTCTACAGGATTTAAAAATTAAATAAATAGTTTTTAAAAATTCTGGCTCCAAACTGCTTGAGAAATGTGCAGAGCCCTCAGGGTAGGGAGGGGAAGAGTGAATTAGATTGATCAGAGGTCTTCAGATCACAAATTGTGAATCTTTACTCCAGGAAGTCCATTGTTTGAATCTGTTTTCCTCAACTGATGCTCTTCAGATATGTTGGGAAGTTTGGCTGGAAAATATCAAAGTGTAGTATGCATGAATAGAACCAGTTAGAGGAAGATTAGTTTAGAAAATTACAAGCCTTAAAGATCTTGGTTAGTCTAACCTCAACACCCCTTGTTGGCAGTAAGACACATAAAGACTTTAATCTTGTATTACTTGTTGCATGTGATGGATTGATAGCAAGTTGTCTTAGGATAATTTGATCTGGAAAGCAACATAAATCTCTTTGAGATAAATAATTCTTCTAAAATATCTTTGTGATTATATAGGCTTGTGTGATTTTTGAACAAGAAACATACTGAAGGGAAATATTTCAAACATTGTAGTGTTTATTAAAGCTCTCCTCTTTTAGCCATTAGGTGGCATCATCAGCTAACTATCTGATCAAGAGTTTTTATTAATTGATTAATGAAAGTCATTTCCTCTTGCAAAGCTTTAAAAAATGACTAAACAAATTAAATCTCATTTTTCTTGGTCACACTGAAATAAAATAGACAAAATATTTGGATAACTGAAAATCTATGTCTTGTCATGACTTTTACATAAAGAAGTATTCTAAAGTAAATTTAATCCATGCTGAAACCTAATTTACTAATGAAATAATTCAAATTCCAATACATTAGATAATACATCCTACCTCTTTGGATTAGTAGCAGAAACTCAGGGTTTTATCATGTTAATCTTCTCTTAATGCCACAGCTAAATGCTTGCTTATTTCAATGGTATATTAAACCCGGGGTGGGGGGGTCACCACCGTTTCGGACCTCAGGGACCACTAATTTCATAATTTTAAATCCCGTGTACCATTAATCTGAATTTTTTAAAAAGATAAATAGTATTTAGTGCAATATAAAAATGCAAATAATTTTTCCGTGGACCACCAACATTTCCTCACAGACCACTAGTGGTCCCCGAACCACCAGTTGGTGACCACTGTATTAAACAGTATTGGGCACTGCCCACAATTCTAAATACTTGGAGCAGTGCTCTCTAACCACTAGTGGGCGGTAGGGACCAGGTTGACTACCACTATTGTAACCAATTGCCACACTGTGTAATTGAAGAAGCTTTTATGTTATATGTGTTGTGTGTTGTGTGTTTGTGTTTGGAAATATTTTTTTAAACAAAATAGGATCACCAACATGATCACCGATGCCCAATGATGGATATGGCACAAGAAGAAGAAAGAATAACAGATCCGTCTTCTGTGCATTTTATACTGGATTCCGATGGGCTGGTCGTCTGGTAGTACTCTTAACACCACAATTTATCATTATCCAGGTAAAGTATTCCAGGGTTTATCCGAACAATATAATTTCTATCCTTCCTCTTTCTTTTTATCGTTTTCTAGACAAAATGTTAAGTCAAAATAAATGGAATTGTTCCATTTAAGTAAATGGAAATTGATTAATTCCTAGTTATAGTTATTATTTATAGAATATCTTTTAAAAAAAATTATTTTATGGAATTTTTATTTGCTTATTGTTTATATAATATGTTTATTACAAGAAATACTATTCCTTTTAGCAAATGTTTTATTTGTGATGCAATATGTTGCTTTTAAGTGTGCAGGTTGGTGCATGGTTTATGTGTCTCAAAGTGGCTGCTTTTCTATGGGTAGGCCAGGTTGGTGCAAGGCAGCTTTGCCAGATTTGTGTGTTTGTGTACGATACCTGGTTGTTTAGGTAATTGTGGTTCCTGGTTCTGTGAACTTCCCAGCACTATCCTTTATAGTTTCCCACAATGCCTTGATGATTTTTATTCCAGTGGCTTTGTCTTTCCTGTCCTTAGGGTTAGGGGAAAAAACTGGTTTCATCTGCAGTCTTTTAGGGGGAAATTGTTATTTTTTGGTGTTTTCCTGGCACTGTCATTGTTTGTGTGCGTGGGTGTGTAATGTCCCGCAGTTATCTACACATTAATAATGATCAAGTATTAATAATATTTCCTTATATATTTTAGTGACCTTTCCTTACATAATTGGTGTTTTCTTTCATACTTTTAGAGTTCTAATTTCTGTTTCTGTTAGTTAGCAATTGATAAAACAAATCTCACGTGAAAAAGTATTCAAAGCCTTCTTGATTTTAATTGTCAACTTATTCATTCCTGCACATTCTAATATTTATTCATTTTCATATCTTTGTTTTTCCACTGTTGTGCAAACACAATTCCAGCAGCTGTTAACATGTGTAAAATTAAATATGTATTGTATTCCCTTTGAAATGCCCAACCAAATATTAACACCAGGCAAAAACGGGGCGAAGCGATGCACAATCAGAGGTGGTATTCAGCCAGTTCTGACTGGTTCTGGCAAACCAATAGCGGAAATTTTGAGTAGTTCAAAGAACTGGAAAATACCACCTCTGGCTGGCTCCGCCTCCATCTATTTGCTGCCTCCCGAGTCCCAGCTGATAGGTATCCCAGCTGGTCTTCTTCTGTTGCCCCGCACAGGAGAACAGAGTTGGAAAACAGGTTTGTGGGGTGGGGAAGTAAATAGAGATTCTGCAGTATCCTTCCCCTGCCACGACCACCAAGCCACACCTACCAAGCCACAACACATCCACAGAACTGGCAGTAATTTTTTTTAATCCTATCAGTGTAATACAGAATAAAGACATATACAATAACTGAATGAGGCCTTATATCCCTTTGAAACTGGAATCCGAAGCTAAATTGCTCAAGTAAATAGAGCAATAATTTACAATGATAAGCTAAACAAACACATGCATTCTGTCTGCCTAACTCTTTTGTTCCATTAGACCAGGAACAGAGACGTGGGAAAGAGGTTTGCTTTTTGGTTCCAATATAAACCAATCCAAAGCCGCCACTTGAGCAATGTGCCAAAATATAAATGCCATTTGTTAGACCTGCAGAGAGTTCATAAATCTTACCTGCCAGGCAAAAATGTTTGCCCTCCACTCTGCAGGGTGGGACTGGAAGATGGTAGGAAACTGTTCTCCTTTTCAAAATTTAACTATTGGGCATGTCAATAGGAACTACTAAAAAGCAAACAGAACAGGCCACAACCGATGGTAGAACACATCAAGCCTATACATTCCTTAGGGTAGATTCATACCATGGGTACGGTTTTAAGAGAAGAGAGGGATATACTTTGAATGACAGATTACCAAGCAGAGAAGGAATGAAATTGTTTTCTTCTCATGCATGTATAAGACAAAAGTTGTGAACATCTACAAAAGTTATAGAAAAAGAGGGATGAAATCAGTGGTGAAATTCAATTTTTTTATTACTGGTTCTGTGGGTTTGATGGGCATGGCAGGGGAAAGATACTGCAAAATCCCCATTCCCTCCCCACTCCAGGGGGAAGGTTATTGCAAAATCTCCATTTCCACCCCCCACTGGGGCCAGCCAGAGGTGGTATTTGCCAGTTCTCCGAACTACTCAAAATTTTCGCTACCGGTTCTCCAGATTCTCTCAGAACCTGCTGAATTTCACTCCTGGATAAAATACATGTTATCAGGTTAAACAAGATATTGAAATAATGAACAAATAATCATCTTACCTCTCTCTGTATTAATAGAAAATAGATTTATCCCACTGAATCAGTACCTAACAGATGGAAGAGTCCAATCCGCGTGACATGTAGTGAGGATTGCTAGGGTTTGTAAATCTGCAGTGTGGAACTCCAAAAGTCACTTCCGGTTTGCTCGTAGGGTCGTTTTTCATCCTCTGGAGCCTTCAGGGAAACCTCCAAAAGGCCCCTGAAGGCTTCGGAGGGCTTAAAACAGGCCTACGAGCAAACCGGAACTCCATCCGCGAACTTCCATTTTGCCCGCAGGGCCAGTTTTTTGCACTCTGGAGGCTTCAGGTAAGCTCCTGAAGCCTCTGCAGGGCCTCTGGGGGGAGCGGGGAGGTTTTTTTTCGCCCTCCCCAGGCTCCTATAAAGCCTCTGGAGCCTGGGGAGGGTGAAAAAAGCATGCAAAAAATGGGGGGGGGAGCACCTGTCATATGCGCATATGTGCTGGGGTGTGTGTTGTGCATTGCATTATGGGTGTGGCACACCTGCACACGACCCCCCTGCACTCCTCCTGCTTATGGCACACGAGCCGAAAAAGATTTGCCATCACTGCCCTAGTAGTTGTAAACTCTGCAGAGAATTACTTTGGTAAGAATTACTTTGGTAATCTTGACATGATTCTATTACCCTATAAGTAATTGAGAAATTCATGTTTGTGGTTTTCTCAGCTTGCCAGCTTCAGAGGGTTTGATAAAAATGTGAAATTATTTAACAGTATCAGCGTTACATATTGAGACTGGAGCAATAGGCTCCACCAAGTTCCTCCATTTCGGCGGGAAAATACTCAAAGTCGATTGGCTGAGCTGTCTGACAGCTCCCTATAAAAGGGCTAGCTGTCTGTCAGGCCAGTGCTGGATCTGTACATAGTTATCAAATAAAGAGCTGTTTGTTGTCACTGAAGCCTGAATCCTGTCTCCTCCGTTCACCCTATCTAACAACCAGGATACCTGTATTATCCTAAAATCAACTGTACAGAATTCTATGTGTGAGGAAAAGAGCAGCATGACTAACCTCCCCCCCTCTGGAAGACACAGTGCTGAAATTCTCAATTGGCATGACTGCTGCCAGGCAGAACTAGCCTTCTACCTTTCCCAAACTCAAGCTCTGTTTATTACCCCACCCCTCCAAATGATGTGAGAGTTATGACTATCTTGGCTTTGCCAGGAAACCCAAAGAAGGAGCACTCAATTTACCAGCCAGCAGAGAATGGACTGACCAGCCACAGGCCCACTTACCTGCATCCATGCCAACTTTCCAATTAGCCAGTTAGTCTTATTCAGCTCTTTAATGGGCATAACAACATCTACAGCTGGCTAGTCTAGCAGTACTGTGGCCACAGTCTCTGCCTGGAACTTGGCTGGGGAGCTCAACTTTAGCCAAGGAGTTCCCTGACCACACTGGTCACTGTAATATCTATGTGCTCTCTCCTCTGGTCATTAGAAATTGTTGTCTATGAGATTTTGCTTTGAGCCTCGGAAGGGACTGGGCATCTGGCCTTCACAGAGATATCTGTCTTTGTATTTCCAGATTGGCATTTCCCAGTACCAGATCTTAGCTGTGCTCCCTGTCAAAACAGGTTTACTAATTTTTTTTCAAAGAATGTTAGACCTGTTTTTTAAATAGTTTTTACAGTCTCTTGAAAACACACACAATCTGCCCAGAATGGTGATATTAACTGGTTCAGAGGACTCAATTCTATTTGCTAATTATGTCACAATTAAATCTATTAAGGGAGTGTGGGATAGTTTGCTGCTTCCGCTTGGTAGCATTTGTTTGTTGTTTTTCCTAGTTTTATTATTCTTGAGGGTTTGCAATGAGTGTTACAATTGTCTCCCTTAGCAATTAATTTTCTTGGGTCCACCTCATGCAGCTGCAGTTCCTGTGGCTATTAGGATTGGCCATGATAATTTAGACTGCCCTTGGTGGACGGAAACATTTTGCATCTTTCATTCTGGCTTTTCTAGCATGAGGTACATTGGGGATGACTTGTTTTCCTACCACTTTTTCATTAGGCAATTTGCCAGGTGGCTAAACTGCTAAGTTCCAGTACTATCCAGAACTACTGAATCTTTAAATTCAGCTTCTTCGTTGCCGATTCCTTTTTGGTCACTGCAACAATGACGCTGCCCCTATTGATTGTGGGCAAAATTAAAAAAAAAAAAAGATTGGTGGATGCTGCTGGCTGATCAAGAGAAGATCACTTTTCAGCTGGCCTACCTCTATTTCTAAGCTCAAAGGAAAGAGAAACCAGAAGCAAAGATAAATCAATGTTAAGTTGCTCTGTGCCATTAGAAGAGCCCTAAACTGTTAAAAAGAACCAGCCTTTTTAATGGTTAAGGGAACAGGCTAGAAACCAGGAGACCATGAGTTCTAATCCTAGTTTAGGCACAAAACCAGCTGGATGATTTTGGGCCCGTCACTCTCTTTCTGCCTAGGAAGAAGTCAATGACAAACACTTCTAAAAACCTTGCCAAGAAAACTGCAGGGACATGTGCAAGCAATTGCCAAGAGTCAACACTGACTCAAAGGTAACAATCACAACCACAAAGAGCTGTTCATATTATCAAGTCACAGCTCATAGAAAACCCTGTTTGGGCTTAGAAGGTAAGCAAGGTGGATTCTGGTTAGGCTTTTGATTGGGTACTTCTAGAGAACACAGGGGTTAGAATAGAATGCAGAAATACATCTGAAAAAGCAACAATAAACCACTTCTATCCTGTTGCCAAGAAAACTATGTTCTCCATGTAGCCTTTAGATATTTAGCCTACTGCAAAATATACTTTACTTTTAGGTTGTTACGTATCACATGTACCCACTGATTTCTGGAAAGAGTGATCCACACAGGATCCATTCTGTAAACCTAGAAATTTGTCACTGATCTTCCTATTTACTGGAATTTTTTTCAAATAGTTCATAAACCTTCAAGCGTCAGAAAAATTCTGCTTAGATGAATATGTCTTCAGATTATGCCTGAAATCTTGTTTCTTTTATAAGATCTAATAACATCATTCCCAATTAGTCACAGTATTAGCCAAAATCCTTTAGTATTATATGCTACTGAACTAACTTGGCATCTGAACTTGACTGTTCTGGGTTGGATGGAATTTTTATTTGTAAAATGATAAATTAGGAACCTTAAAAAAATCCACAAAAGAATGGAAGTATTGATTGACCTAAACTCTCCTGTATGTGTATTTGTGTGTTTACATGCTTGTTTCCAAGGTCACAGAAAATCTTTTTACAATGAAACCTAGTTTTATCACACAAATGGAGTGTCTGTTACAATGAATGCCTGTTACATACGAAAGTGTGTTAACCTATCAATTCACACAATTTGTATCATGGCATTATGTACATTATGCAGATAATGTAATTTGCACCAATTCATGTCATTTGTGTAATGATAACATGAAAACAATATAATTTGTATCAATTTATATCATTTGGGTGATGAAATAATTATAGCAATTGCATAAATAATAGAAATTTGGTTTATTTCATGTGAAGTCTGTTGTAGTACAGACTGCTAAACAGACATTACTGTGTTACAGGCAGATAAGCCAGGGGTGGCATTCACTTACATACCCTACCGGTTTGCAAATGTGAAAGTGCTCTCATGCTTGCTTCGCTTACATGGGCTGCCTCCGTGCATTCTCTCAGCCTTCTGCACATGTGCTTTTGGAGAAAAAGGGACTAAATAAATAAATAATAAATAAATAAATAATAATAAATAAATAAATAATTGTCAGCACTCCTCCATTGAATAATTAGGAAAGAAAACCACGAGACTCCATTGATAGAAATCAAGTGTACTTTTACTAATTATAAATGATCAGAAGCATAGCAAAGTGAAGACTGATTATTTAGGCGCGAAAGCAAATGATATATAGAATAATAGCAATAGCAATAGCAATAGCAGTAGACTTATATACCGCTTCATAGGCCTTTCAGGCCTCTCTAAGCGGTTTACAGAGAGTCAGCATATTGCCCCCAACAATCTGGGTCCTCATTTTACCCACCTCGGAAGGATGGAAGGCTGAGTCAACCCTGAGCCGGTGAGATTTGAACCGCTGAACTGCTGATCTAGCAGTAGCCTGCAGTGCTGCATTTAACCACTGCGCCACCTTGGCTCAGAATAACCCATTCCCCACCCCTTGGCATCCCAGTTACAGTCCAATCATAATTTTCCCAAGTGTCAGGTGCGAGATAACTTCGAAAGGCATCACCAAGATGGAATGTCGGTGCCGTTGGCCTTGGCGGGAAACGTCCTCGGCATGCGCAGTAAGACAGGCAGCAGAACTCCAGAATCTTCCTCCAGCACAATTAGTAATCCCCTCCCAAATACCATGCCCCCCTCCCCATTTCAATGGCAGCCGAAGCAGCAGCAAAGCAGAGGCTGACAATAATAATAACTAATAACTAATAACTAATAACTAATAACAAATAATAACAAATAATAACAAATAATAACAAATAATAACAAATAATAAATAAATAAATGTGTTGCCATACAGCCAGGGTGGCTGTATTTCTGCTACCAGTTCAGGTAGCAGGTAACTGGTCTGAACCAATGAAATACCATCTCTGGATTAAGCCTGTTTATTTTCCAGAAATGTAGTTTGGGTTGATATATGCAAACTATATCCAGACTATTCAGATATTCCTAATTCTTTCAAATCAAATGTTCATAAGATTCACAAAAAAGGGTCTTATCAATGTGAGTTGCCTGATTAGAGATTGGATTTGTTTCTGTATCTGTCATCTAGGCTATATTTGGACTATGGTTTACCAGCCTTACAGAAAACTCTATCATTCTTCCTTCCAAGGTGGCGCAGTGGTTAAATGCAGCACTGCAGGCTACTGCTAGATCAGCAGTTGAGCGGTTCAAATCTCACCGGCTCAGGGTTGACTCAGCCTTCCATCCTTCCGAGGTGGGTAAAATGAGGACCCAGATTGTTGGGGGCAATATGCTGACTCTCTGTAAACCGCTTAGAGAGGCCTGAAAGGCCTATGAAGCGGTATATAAGTCTACTGCTATTGCTATTGCTATTGCTGTCTCCTTTGGCTAGAAGGAGAAACTAGGAAAATTCTTGTCAATTTTACTCTAATGCCTAAAGATCTCAAATCAATAAGTATTGCATTGGAATTCTGGCAGCAATTGGCTGTAGAACATGGAAGTGTGTGCAAAATGGCATTGCTTCACTGGATTTATATGGGCTAACAGGAAATAGCAGGCAAGTATCTACAGGTGATCCTCATTTAGCAATCACTTATTCAATGACCATTCAAACATATGGTGGCTTTTACAAGTTTGGATGGATTTTGGAGAACCCCATTAAATAATTGATTCAGACCTCTGGCAACCTGTCTCTCCCTTCCCCATAGATTGCTACAGGGGAAAGAAGTGGATGCTGGAGATATGTGTCTCATATCCATTTTGTTGTACTTCCCCATTGCTTTAATCACACTGGGATTTGGCACGCAGTCTCAAAATCTTGATCTCTGAGGAGATGTGGCCCTTGATATAAAAAAAATGTCCTAGAGAGCAGTGGCCTTACATGTCCATTCTTACATAGGAATCCATGCAGGAGAAGGGACTACATATTGCAATGCGTGTCACAACATATTTTCTACCTCTTATGTTCTTGCATGTAACACTAACACAGTTATGAAAGACTGGTGCAATATACATTTCATTATTTGGTGTTAACATGGTTGGCTGAAGATGCCAATGCTTTGCATCTAATGTCATAAACAGTGATGATGTTCTGAACAGGCAATGGAGATTCTTAGCTGGTCCCTTGGAAGATATAGGTCATCTCCCAGCCAATAAACTGCTATGAGGCCATTCTGTACCTCTTCAAAGTCCAGGGTTGTCTTCTCCAAGACATCTGTGTATTTTCATCAGGCATTCCTTGATTGTGAACACTCAAGGGAGTTTCCTGGTTTACCTCTAGAACTGTCTTGCTGACAGAACTATGTGAACATGGTTCAAAAGAAAACTTTATGGATGGTTATAAAAAAAATCCAGAGGGAAAAACAATAACTAGATCTCTGGCTCAATAACAGACTTTTCTAAATTCCATGAAATTTAGTGCTTGGTTAAAGATTGCACTGGATAATTTAGGGCTTCCCCCTTTTAAGCATTCCAGAGCAAAGACAGAATTCTTCTTTCCCATTAAAGTTTCATGTTTCTATTTTTGAGTTTCATGACTTGGGGAAGAATAAAACAGTCGGGCCTCTCAGTAAAGTCCTCAACATGTTTCTTCATGTTTACCCACTCTGTCCCTTTGCCAGATCTTTATAGTTGTTTGTGGGGTTTTTTTAGCCCTCAAAAGAAAAAAAAATAGCCTCATTAAATATTAGGATTAAAAGATAAGGGCTCTAAGATATAAAGCTCAGTTCTTGATTGGACAGGAATGAAATGGCTGGTTGCAGTCTTTCATAGGAATCATTTGAAGTAAAAAAAAATTGTAAAAAAATATCCCTATTGTATTTTGGAAGGATTATAGATGCACAAGATACACATACACTCAGAGTCACAATTATCTGGGGCCAGGAAGTCATACCCAGATGTTCACTTGACAAGCCTGAACTCTGTTTCACTAATCAAGTTGGTACTGGCTTTGCAATGAATTTGGGAAGTTCCTGCAAGATGCAATTAAAACATGTAAGTATCTGCCTTGGATGTTTTGAGTCCCCTAAGCGACTTCTAAATGGTATGCATTCAGCTAATACAGGGCCCATGGTGTTGGACAGCATGTCTTTGGCTGTATAGTAATAATAGTAATGCATCCATATATATTCCAATTAAGTACTCTAACCAAGATGCAACAAGCCATTGAAAAAGCAGTTAATATTCAGAAGTGTGGAAGATTGTGCAGTGCAACACTTATTTCTGAATTTGCTTGCCTTTTACTATGCTTTACTTTCTCCATTAATAAAAGTCAGAATAAGTCACATTGGTCTACATAGTTGTTTTCATTCAGACACAAATCAAGACCACTTCCCCTTTTCAACTATCTCCTTTGTTTGTAACAATAACCCTTAATATATTTGGAAAACATTTAAAATGTGTCTGTATGTGTGGGTATGTTTTGTAATTTAGTACAGTAATTCCTTAGGGTTCCCCAGAAGCTCCTAAGTAAATGGCTATGTTTGCACAACATTGTTATCTGTTTTCTAGGCTCACATTTATCCATTTTTCTATTCAAATCAGCCCACTGTACATAACTGTATTTCTTATTCTGACACAAGAGTACTTCTACATACTTGCTGGCTTCACTCCCTCCACAATCTCAAAAGCATTTTTGCACTGCTATGTGACTAATCTCATTGATGATATCTTCACAGTACTCAATGGCCTTTTTATTTTAACCTGACCTAACCTCTCATATTTTAAAAGCAAAAATTCATATACCTTTAAGTAGAAGATTTTCAATCCTGGTTCTTAATTGCAAAGTATCACAATTGCCTCCTTTGGGTGACAGAATGCAACCTACCAACAATTTGGCAGTGCAAGTAGCCATCATTTAGCAACTGCTTTTATTAACTATCATTTGCGTTTACAGCAGTGATGAAAAAGCAACTTTACAACCAATCCTCACATTTACAGTTTTTGCAGATGAGTAAAGCAATGGAAAGCTGAAAGGAGATTATAAGCAGTGACGCATTTTCATTTAGCACTTGTTTTGTTTAATAACCAGTTGCTGCCCTCAGTTGTGGTTACTAAATAAGTCCTATCTATATAGTGCACAGAAAGACCAGCAATGTTGAATTGTTGTTTTACAATATAGATTGTATATCTATATTGCAGTGGCATACCAAGGCAGGGCAGTGGGTATGCTGTACTCCAGGTTTCTGATAATAAGGAGTTACATTGCCCAAAGATGGTATCCTATCCAGAACATGATGGTCGTGGGTGGGAAGTTGGATCTCTGCTGCTGGCACATCAAACAGCTGCTTGGAGAAAGGCATCTGAGATGGAGAAAGGCAGGCTGGCAGTAGTGTGACTGGACCAGGCTGCATTCTGTTACTGTTCCTGCAGCTGTTGGTTAGCCCCCATTGGCTTCAGGGCCCAAATATTCTAGGTATGCCATTGCCACATGGGAAATATGAATTACCTGCCAGTTGTTCTCCAGAAGGAAATTAAAAATGAAACATATTCTGAGAAATGCTGGCATTTCACTAAGCAAACTGATAAATCTGTTTGCATGGGCAAGGTCCTGGATGTGTGTGGAGCATGCAACTGTTATATTAAGATTCCATTCTTCAAGTAGAATTGGTGACCAACGTACTCTACTGTTTTGCTATAGAAGATACCAGGATTGGTGCTGCTGGGCCACAAGAGTAGTAAAAAGACTTTGACAAGACCTTTCAAGCTTCTAGAGTCTCTAAACTATTGGACAAGGGGTGTTCAGAGGCTGTACCCAGAGGATTGTACCCAGAGGTCCTGGATTCAGATGCTTTTTACATGTGTTGGGATCACACTTCTCAACATTCTCAGTATTACTGATTGAAAATTACGAAAGTTGAGAGTAAGAGGACAGAAAAGGCTGGGAAAAGTCCACTATTGCCTCCTGTTCAGCTTGTGTCCACTAGTAATGATTGGAACAGGAGTGATGGTGGGTGGAAATATATTACCCAAATTATTAACTGTACAATGTTCAGAATACTATTCTGAACTGTGGACAATTTGAACTCGTATTTTATTAAAAGGGTCTGTCTCTTTTTAACATATACATAAAGTATATACAAGATAAACAGCTCCATTGAACATCTGTTTTTGCCTAACTATAAAAAGCATTTGACTTTTTACCCTCTCTCCTTTCACTAGCAACCATAATTTGTTCTGTGGGCCAGATGAAATAAGATTTGCCTCCCCCTCCACAGCAACCAGATGCTGTGTGCTTTAATTTTGTATCAGGCAGGTGTTCCCCCACCTGGGAAATGTGGACATTTGCCATCTAGCAGAGTTTATAGTTTTTGATGGAAATGCGAGGGCGTTAAATGTTATTTGATGAAGAGTTGCCTTTATCCCTAGTGGGCCCCCATACGCATAGCATATGATCAGTCAAGCAGCTGTTCTGTATTTGAGTTGAAGAGCTATAAAGTTAGAAACGTGGTTGGCCTTTTCAAAACATAAGCAACTGCCTGCTACTATGGTGATGGATTTCAACAGTAAACTCCTGTTTTTAAAGATGTCCAAACATAATAATCCCACTGGACTCATGTTCAGGTGGTCCTGAAGAGTGAATGAACTTGGTTACTATGCCCACAGCAGGCTTGTTTACTCAAGAATTTTATTTTTACTGACACGATCCAGGTTTCTGGGAAGATGCTGTACTTTAGGGACAATTTTATGTTATTTCAAAACAGTTGCAAGGACAGAGCAGATTTTACGTCAATTGCACATACTCCTTAAGTCACTTAAAGGAGTAAGTAGCACAGAGCCAGATTTTATCTGCTACTTAAAGAGGCATATTTTACCATTCCAACCTAGAATAGGAACCACGAGGACATCCTCATGTGAGGAACCTGTGCTAATCCAAAACCAGCTCTGTAACGGAACCCAGGATATTTATAGAACTGATTATGGAATTGATTTATTTTGCAAATAATCTTCAAATTGCCTTTGAAAGATGGGTTTTGGGCATGATGGAGGCCCCAAAGGCTCACCCAGATTTTTAAATGGCAACACCCCCCCCCCCCCAAGCAAGCATAATGCAAGGGACAAGGATTTTTGGAGCTCTAATCTAAAAAGCCTCGAGGGCATAATCACAAACAATAAGGGCACTCTAAATAATTTGTAATCTAAACATGAATATTGCTTAAAGCAATATCAAAACATATTAAAATATGACTACCATTGTGCAGTTTGGTACTTTCACACCCTTGTACTCCCTGATCTGTTGTTTCACATATTCTGTTGTTATTTCTCCTTTCCTATATGTTGCAGAGATGGAATAATTTAAGGGTAGGATTACAGCTGCAGTTTATCAGCAGGTGAGGGATAAGAACAGAGAAGAAATAGAACCAAAGGTAGAAAGATCACTTCCCCCCAGCATTTGTAGAAAGGCCTCACCTTTTGGCTACAGCACAATCTGGACATTTTTAGTTTCTGGGTGGGCACCTTCACAAAATGGTTGCCTAGGGGAATTGAGTTTAAAAGCTCCAATTTACGAGTTTTGATTGTCACAATCAGTAGCCACCCCACCCCACCTCTGCCACTCTGCTTTTCTTTGGTGTTGCTTTTTGTCTACACTCTAGGTGTTATTTCTAAACAAATGCTCCCAACATTTTTATTTTCTAAGAAATTTCAAGGAACCATTTGGGGCTAAGGACCATTCCTAAAATAAAACTGTGGCTGTTTTAGAATACCACAACTAAAAATACCAGAGTTACAGCCTAAGGGAATGGCCTTCTTAAAACTGAGAATTGCAGCTAAGTCTCATAGAATATCGGGGAGGTGGGATGTGGACAAGCAAAAATGGATGTAACCTACCTTTTAAAATTAAAATAAACCTTAAAGAGAAAATAGTTATGAAAACACCAAAAGGCATCCAAACATCTGCTGAAATGAAGCCTGCACATCCATTACCAAATGTTCATCCCTTGTGTATCAATTGTCATATTACGCAATCATATACCTTCAATGCTTTCCTCCTCCATCCTTCCATCTCTGCAGCTATCCTCATATCAGTCTTGACTTTCCCAGGTACTCTCTCTCATGTCAGGCTGACCCACAAATGCCCACTTTCTTTGCTAGAGGCTATTGGTTTTCTGCAGCCATCTCCCCAGCCTAGTGTTCCTCCTTTCTTTCTTGTTCTTAGCTGTGAAGTCGTGTCTGACCCATCACAACCCCATGGACAACGTTCCTCCAGGCCTTCCTGTCCCCTACCATCCTCTGGAGTCCATTTAAGCTCATGCCTATTGTTTTGATGACTCCAGCCAGCCACCTCATTCTGTCGTCCTCTTCTTTTTCTTTTGCCCTCCATCTTTTCCAGCACTAGGCTCTTCTCCAGTGAGTCCTTCCTTCTCATTTGGTGGCCAAAGTATTTGAGTTTCATCTTCAAGATCTGGCCTTCTAAAGAGTAGTCAGGATTGATCTCCTCTAGGACTGACCGGTTTGATCGCCTTGCAGTCCAAGGGGACTCGCAGGAGTCTTCTCCAGCACCAGAGTTCAAAGGCCTCAATTCTTTAGCGCTCAGCCTTTCTTATGGTCCAACCTTCACAGCCATCCATTGCAACTGGAAAAACCATAGCCTTGACTATATGCACTTTTGTTGGCAGGATGATGTCTCTGCTTTTTTGTATGCTATCTAGATTTTCCATAGATTTCCTCCCCAGGGCCAAACGTCTTTTAATTTCTTGACTTTTCCTTAGCAACCTCTGATTCTCTCCTCAGATGTGTCTGGTGTTCTCTTGGTTTCCATGCTGCCATTCCCTTGCTTCTCCCTTCACTAGAACCTGCTATTTGGATCCATCCATTTCTTACCCCCCACTTCAACCTGTTTTTCTCCCTGTTACATAATTGCATAATAATGATATACAGACCACCATCTTTATTTTTTGGGGGGTTCACACAGGGAACAAAAGTTAGACAGTTCCGGGAGCCAACACTTCATTTGGAATTGCTTTCAGTCCATTAAAGTGATGGACATCATGCTGCCTATCGCTGAATTACAGTAACTATCTGAACTGATTCAGACTATAATCTAGGTTAGTGGAAACAATATTTTATTAGAGAGTATTAATGATTATTTTAATTAAAATGTTTACAGCACATACTTTTCTAACCATGCTCCCTATAACTTTTTTCCCCACTTTACAAGAGAATATGCATTCTGCTACTAAAAGACAGTTAGACAATAGCCAGCATGAACTTGTGCATCCCTGTAAAATTAATGACATACACCAGCCACTGATCTGGTTTCTTTGAGCTGTCCTTTAGCTTAACTTGCAAGACAAAATGAATCCACTAAAAGATATGTTCTTTTATTTATTTATTTTTTAGAAAAATGTACATCAAAGAGTTCTTTGTTATGATTTTTAGATAAGAAGCAAGAGAAGTCTTTACATAATACAAAAGAATGCTTTTAACTCGAGGTCCTATTACACTTTTCTTTTGCTAAACACCATATATTTAGAATCACAATTCTGAGTTATAAAACAGATATATCGGTTGACTAATTCATATTGTAGAAAACTTTATCAAGAGAAGCTAACTCTTGGACCTCAATTTTAAAAATAGAAAAACCAGAGCCAAACATGATTTAAAAAAAGAAATATAAAAACAGCTGTTTTTTAGATTGGAAGATCTTAGTATACAAACACATATCTATTTCTCCCCATCTTTTTGTTGGAGACTTGAACGGTTGCTCCTGTACAAACAATAATACTTAAGATAAAATGTTTTATCCAAATGATTTTTTTATTGTTTCGGTTGAGAGGCTTACTAATGTTTGGAAAATACTTCTCTTTATGTCCTATTTTTCTTGGAAAAGTTAAAATATCAATGAACGGTATGTTTAAGTAGAAAAGATTTGCCCAGTATCTTTTGTTCAGGAAACACCAAGTGCAAACTATTTCCTTTTTTATCATACCTATTAATCTTTATGGTATTTTTTTAAAAAAACCTCCACTATAAGAACAAATAACTCTCTAAAGAATTCTTTCTTTTCTTTAAAGTTAAGGCACTTGAAAAGAACAACAGCGAGGGATGTATCTAATACACATTGCTCAAATGTCCTTAATATGCAGGTTAATATAAGAGTCTATATATTCCACTATAGGGCCCCGAAGGAATACGGTACTTCAAGAATCCCCCTCTAGAAGCACTTTACTTTCCCCTATTGGCATGATTTGCTGTGTTTCACTTACGTTAGAAAAATATATGATTCCTTCACATATGAAGCAGGAATTTGTCTGTGTAACCCAACATATATTTTGATTGTCACTGGCAGGATTTCTTTCCTAGTTTTGCTACGTGAGAGAATTGAAAGATATAGAATCTAGAACCTTGAGCACTGGATGGCTGTATGTGTACATGCATCTATATGTATGTACTACTGACACTGGTAATTAATTCAGTAGCCATTTAGTAACTACATATAATAGATTTGAAGAGACGTCCGTGGTCTTATAGTCCAACCGCCTACTCAAGACCCTATATCATTTCAAATAAATTGTTATCCAGTCTCCAGAAAGCCTTCAGTGATGGAACACACACAACCTCTGAAGGCAAGCTAGTCCAACAGTTAATTGCTCTCACTGTTAGGAAATTTCTCCTTAGTTCTAGTTCTTGCTTCTCTCCTTGGTTAGTTCCCAACCATTGTTTCTTGTATTGCCTTTTGGTGCTTTGGAAAATAGTTTAACCCCCTCATCTTTGTAGGAGCTCCTCAAATATTGGAATAGTGCTATCATGCCCCCCCCCAAAAACTCCTTATTTTTATTAGACTAGTCACACCCAAATTCTGTAACCGTTCTTCGTAACTTTTAGCCCCCTAATGATTTCTGTTGCTCTTCTCTGTACTCTTTTTATATTGTGGTGACAGAACTGGATGCAGTATTCCAAGTGTGCTCTTACGAAGGTTTTGTAAGGCTGTACTGCAGCTTAGGATTGCATTGGCTGTTTTGGCTGCTGCCACACCATATTGGTTCATATTTAAGTGGTTGTCCACTAAGAGTCCAAGTTCTCTCTTGTAGTTACTGGCATTAAGCCCAGGTTTCAGCTACTCTATATCTATACAGCAGTGGTGGGATCCATTTTTTTTACTACCGGTTCTGTGGGTGTGCTTGGTGGGTGTGGCAGGGGAAGGATACTATAAAATCTCCATTACCACCCCATACCAGGGGAAGGTTACTGCAAAATCCCTATTTCCTCCCGATCAGCTGGGACTTGGGAGGCAAGGATAGATGGGTGGGGGCAGTCAGAGATGGTATTTACCGGTTCTCTAAATTACTCAAAATTTCTGCTACCAGTTTTCCAGAACTGGTCAGAACCTGCTGAACACAATCTCTGCTATTCAGTTGTTTTTTCTTACCTAAATGTAAAACCTTACTTTCATCTATGTTGAATTTCATTTTGTTGGATAGGGCCCAGTATTCAAGTCTGTCAAAATCTTTTTGGATCTTGAGCTTGTCTTCTGGAGACTTGGCTATTCCTGTCACCCTAGTGTTCTCTGCAAATTTGATGAGTTCCCCTTCAATTTCCTTGTCTAGATTATTTATGAAGATATTGAAGAGTACTGGACCTAAAATCTTAGGGTACCCCATTGCTTACTTGGGGTACCCCAGTGTTTACTTCCCTCTATGTGTATGTAGTTCATGTCAAGGTCCTATTGAGTTTACTGTCAATGAATAATAAAATCGCCCTTTTGGTCTGGGCCACTTCGTTAAGAACACATGAGACCCTTTTTCTTAACAGCTGTCTTATTTCATCCTTATATTGATTGATTTTCCTCTGTGGAAATAAATGGAGCCTTTGCAAGCAAAGGGTTGGCATACTGGATTAAGATACTCACTATTTCACTGGATAAAAGTGGTACTATTGTAATATTGGGTTAAATATTTGCACATATGCCCTGAATATCACAACTGAAAACAACGTTAGTTTCCAAGTTATTTTGAAAATGTATGAAGGCTTTTTTTTGAAATCACATAAACTATATTTACGGTCTAACCCCACAACTCAGCTATGATTGCTGAATGTATGAATGAATATGTATGTGTCAGAAGTAAGATGTTTCTATGAAATTGAAAATTCTGCTTGCTTAGATCCCACATTGAATTTGATTACAACTTCTAGTAACCACAGCCAAGCAGGAGCTGAGTAAGAATGCAATTTGGCTCATTCCCTCCATGCATTTTTTTCAGAAAAGAGCTGCTATCCTATAGGATGGCAATGAGTACAAGTTATTGTAAGTGTGATAGAGGTGCAGTTTCTCAACAGAAGGTGACAACATCCAGGTTATATTGTGTAATAACATGATTACAACTACTGATTTTCTTAATAAAGTTTTTTTTCTTTTAAAAAACACCATGTAAAATCTATAAATAAAATCATAAGTGCTTCATTCAAAAGAAAGCTTCTTTGGTTGCTTTGGGTGCTTGCCAATTACTTATTTTCAGTGACTAAAAGAGTAAGGTCCCACAATAAGTGTTAACCTCAATACTGAACTTGTACGATAGTTTATGTTGTTGACCGTCAACAGCTCCAGGTCGATGATATGTTCTCGTGGACCTGTTAATGGCTTGACCAACACAAGCATTGCACTCACTGAGCTTGTTTGCTGAAAGAAAGAAGGAAAAAAATGTTCATGTACAGCCAATGCACCCACAAATAATTTCCCAGGATACGTGCTTATGTGAAAATGATTTAGGAAATATATTTCAGACCTCACACAAGTGTGAGTGCAACTTTCTCTCTCCTACTAATTAAAGCAATCACATCCCTTTTCCAGGCTTCACTATGAAAAAGACCACTGCTTTAGGTCATTTTAATGACTCTAAATATGGCTTCTTTAATTAATAACAGATGTGTTACGCTTGCATGAGATTGGAAAAATTTCTTCCAAATCATCGTCAGAGTGTATGTACTCCTATATAGATATTCACACACAGAGATACAGTATATCCAGTGTATTGTAATGGTTAAGGTGTTAAAGTTAGCACCACCAAGGGCAGGTTCCAATTCTCCCTCAGCCATGAAGTTCACTGGGAAACTCTGGGTGAACTCAGCACAGATGTAGCCTGGATTCTCAGGAGGGAGGGAGAGCACTCCAGAGTAGTAAGAGGCAACTCAGTTCAGATAGTTTATGTAAGAGAAAGAGGGTGAAAACAGCCCCTCCTTAATAACTCTAAATGCTTGATGTAGGTTGCAGTCTGTTTCAGTTTCACAATTTTTTTCTATTTTATGGAGCAATAAAGAAATCTGCTTTAAAGAATCACTGAGTGTTTTAATTTCTGAGATCTGACAATTGAGTTATTTTGTATAAAAAATGGGAAGAACATAAAACATGAATTATGTCTTCAGTAGTGATCAGATGACACAATGGGACAACAAAGCTGTTGATTCTAGCCTCTTTAATTTGGCATGTATTATATTTGCTGAGTTCCATCTTCAACAGCATCAAAGAAACTTCAGAAGAACATACAGAATACTTACTCTAAGAAAGAAGTCTCCATTGTCATTTCCAGATTTAATCCGGAAGGTGTTAATTGTATTGGGAAAAATTGTGGTTGCCTGAATTTGGAAGATATCAGAGGGCACAGTCCTCTCTGAATGGATGCTCATATATTTGTGAACAATGGAATATGGCAGGTCCCGACAAAGAGGATTAGACACTGGACAAATACAGCGACTGTAAAAGAAAGCACAATGATTGAAAACATTCTTGTTCCATTGCAAACTGGTGTTCAGTTTGAAAACTCTGTTGATAACATCTCTTACTTTCAGATGCAAGCATGTAAGGCTCCTGACAAGGATTTCTTGGGTAACAGCGATAGCCACCAGGATAATTAGAACACAACTCATCTTCCTCGACATTCATTGCGTGTTTCACATTCATTTATATCTATATTAGGGAAAAAAGTAAAAAAAGTTCTACAATTCTGCTATTTGCAATCTTTGAGCTGGAGTTATTCATAAACACGAATCTGCAAATGTCTATGGAAATTCTCAAACATCCAGGTCACGGTTGTCTCAAAATTGCTTTTCAAAAGGCAACTGGACTTTCTTGTTTTGTTTTGTTTTCTTTTTCTTTTCACTCCCCACCATTTAGTCAGGACTGAAGAAACTTCTTGGATGAGAAGTGAAATGTTTTCAAGGAAAAAAACCAAGAAAATCCAGTTGCCTTTTGAAAAGCATCTTTGAATCTGCAAAATATCTTAGTACAGGGCGGGCATAACCTTTTCCTAGGGGGTCACAGCAAGATCGACAGCAGTTTACAACTTCCGCGACACCTCATTTTAAAGCCCATAAAAAACTGAATTGAATGAGCTATTAAATGTTAAATTGCTTTAAGAATGGCTGGAAAATTCGATTCGGAAGAACAAAGGATCATTGACAGAATAAAATGCATTGCCTTTCGAGAGGCTCGCGATGCTGGAGCGACGTTATCAATCGAAAATGGATTGCAAACAAATTGAAACGTCATCCGGATTGGGTTACTGATAATTGGAACAAAACAGCCCAAGAATGTTTCACAAAATTTGGAGAAGGGCGTCCTCTGCAACTGTCCCAAGAAAGCAAAGCCATCATTGCAACTGGCAGTCGCAAACAACGAAAAGGAAACCGAAAAGTGGCCCAAGAAATCCTTCAAATTCGTGGAAAACGAGTTGATCAAAGGACAATCGGCCGATATCGAGAACGAGAAGGTTTGAAGCCATTCCACGTCATTTGCAAACCATTGAAAACTCAAACACACGTTCAAGATCGGCTTTGGTTGTGCGATTGGTTGTCTGAATGGACCGAGGAAGATTTTCTTCATTTGGCGCCATCTGACGAATTCTTCGTTTATGCCATTCGAAAACCGAATTTCCAGAACGATCGAATTTGGGCTAAAGACGTCGACGACATCGCCAAACATGAACGATATCGACAAATCGTTCGCAATCCGACTTGCATCGGGATTTTCGTCATTTTCACAGCCAAGAAACTGCATTGGGTTTTGAAGGATAAAGGGGAATCCTGGATGGCAGTTATTTCCGTGATAAAATTTTATTGGAGAATGTCATTCCATTTCTCAGTGATCCAGACAATGTCTTGGTGGTTGGTGAGGCTGTCTTTCTTCATGACAAAGCTCCTTGCATGCGTGCAAATGCGACTCAGCAATTGTTAAAGGAAAACAATGTCGAATTTTGGGGCAATGACGTCTGGCCGGGAAATTCGCCAGATCTCAATCCGGCAGAGAACATTGGGGCCATAATTAAGGATGAAGTGGAAGCTCTGATGATTCAGGAGCAAGGTCAAAATCGATATTCGGTGAAACTTTGAGAATGAATTTGGAAACTGTGTTGAAAAATCTGGAAAATCGAACGGAACTGTTTGAAGATTTGTTGTGTTCTTATCCACCTCGTTTGAATGCTGTTCGAAGGGCTAATGGTGGTCATACTGACTATTAAATCGTGTCAATAAACTCAGTTTTTGATGGGCTTTCGAATGGTGTATGAATTATTTGTGTTGTTATTACAAGTGTTGCTGTGACCCCCTAGGAAAAGGTTATGCCCCGCCCTGTAGTTAGAGCTTAATTTGATGCAGTCTGCAAACTACCTTGTTAGCTCCTCTTTGCACATATGTGGATCATGAAGTACATATAAAAAGAAAACAGACCTCATAGATCTAAGGGTTGCCTCATTCTTCATCTACTATAGTTTATCTTAGAAATGAAAGCCTTTTTATAGTTATTTTATTTACATCTATATATCATCTATATTTTTATTTACTTTTAAGTGGGATTCCCCAACTAAATAGTCATACTATACTTGATTTCTCCTTTCTCCTTCCTATCCTTGATTTTTGCAGTCTTAAACAAAAAACAAATAAGGTTTTCAATATGCTGTAAACTGTGGGAGATTAATGGTCTGTGTTGGTTGCAGACTTTTTATTTTATATTACAGAGAGAACATTTTATCTTAAGCAGGAATTTAGCACTTGTATGATTTGATTTTTTAAAAAATAGTGTTAATATTATCATTACTTTTGCAGATATGTGAACTTACCTTGACAGTTTCTTCCTCTGACCACCTGGTATCCATCTGGACACGCGCAGGAGTATCTTCCTGGCTCATTGACACACTGATATTGGCACAGGAAGTTAGAAGCTCTACATTCATCAACATCTGCAAAACAGAGGCACTTTCTAAGCCAATTATTGAAGCTTCAGCATCTGCTTTTACACTGAACTTGTTCCTTGCCTATTATCTTTGGTACTTGGGCTGCAAAATACAAATAGCTCTTTCTTCCTTTCTACTTTCTGACAGTTTTTGGAGGGAAATTGCATCTGCCTGCAAGAATGAGGTGCATGAACAGGAATAGAATCACTACTACCAAGTAGAAAGCAAAAAAAAAAAAAAAACCTTTCAAAAACAAGATTTTAGTGAAAAAATCAGCCTTTTAAAACCTTTTTTTAATTGCAAAAGTTTGCCAAAGAATGTGAGCCTAATATATTAGTATGGTTGACACAATATTTTAAGCCATAACATGGATTGTCTATTTTTTGACATACAGTATTGTGGGAGCCCAGCACAATGTTAGTGGGAAAATCAAAGTGCAGAAGTGGTCTTTTTTCTACTTACTTCTAACCCATTTTGCTCATGATATAATTTCTTTGCCAAGGAAGAATTATTCTTCCCTAGGAGATAACAAAGGGGAAAACTCCAAGAGGCACTGAGATTATATTCTGGGAATTCTCAAATGGGATTCCTGGGAATTCTGGAAACTATAATTGTGTGGCATTTCCAGATTAGTATCTATCTTCCTTGGTTACTGAAATCATAGCATGAACAAATTAGGTTATATAAGATTCCAGTGTGCTTATGTTTGCTTGTGTGTGATAAGATTTACTATTATTGCCTAAAGAAGGTATTAAGCTTCTGATTAGGAAGAAGAAATGAGCCTGCATGATGCTTTCTTTGCATATTACTAACAGTGAACACATTCTACTCAAAAGTTCCTTCCCATCCCTGTTGTTTGAGAACTTCATCAAGCTGAGCAACTACTCACCATCACAGCTGATTCTATCTGGGCTTAACTGAAAGCCTTGATTGCACTGGCATAAGAAAGAACCAACTATATTGTAGCACAGTTGGGCACAGGGGTTTCCGGTCTCACACTCATTTATGTCTGAGAAGAAAGCAAAACAAATGTGGCATTTTGATCTTTTCTTGAACGATTTTGGAACATATTACTCATATTCTTTGTATACTATACATGCTTGTTCACTTTAAATCATTTTATATGGACAGGGAGTGAAACTCCAGCCTCCTAAGTATGGACTATTCGACCTCCTTAGATTTGCTTCCTTCCTCAAATTAAAATAACTGTGTATTTTATGCATACACATAGTGGCTTATATAATTAGAAGTAAAATTAATCCAGGTGCTTTATGGATCTGAATAGCTTCTAGCATAGCATTGGAGGTGGGGATTTCCCTGCAGTTTGTTAATTTCATTCAGCAGTAAACTACTTGGAACAGAAAATAACCAAGGCTGATGAGTGTACCTCAGTGGTTTTAACCACATCCCAATTTTCTTTTGGTTCTTGGAGATGAAGCATCAAATGCAATACCTAAAGCAATGATGGAGGAACACAAAACCTAAGCCTCACTGAGAATGGGTACAAGCCAGTGGTGGGATTCAAATAATTTAACAACTGGTTCTCTGCCCTAATGATTTCTTCCAACAACCAGTTCAGCAAACTGTTCAGAAAGTTAACAACCGGTTCTCCCGAAGTGGTGCGAACTGGCTGGATCCCACCACTGGTACAAGCCCACATTCAGCTCTACCCTGTGGTTGGAGGAGAGACAAAAGCTTTTCATTTTCCTCCTTATTGTGGTGGTAGGCTGTTGACCAACAGTTTGTTATGATTTTGAGCTCCTTTCTTAGGAAAAGCGAGCAAACATTTTCTCTCTCTTTCTGCCTAGGCCATCACCAATTTGCCCAGTACTTGGCTGAAAGAATCAGTTAGATTTGTTCTATCATAACTCTTCTCAAGCAGGGTGTATATGAAGACTGACATTCTCACTAAGTAGACCACAACAGGAAATGAACACACAGGAGACTAAAACTACTTTTATTAAGATTGGATAGCAGATTGAATAACAGAACCTTACAAAGTTCTTTACCTCATCGTCCTTCTTATACACCACTGAATTAAGAAGCATGTTTCTGAGCTGCTTCCAAATGTTCTGTTGTTTGGACTTCAAAAATGTTTCAGCTTCTTTGCCTAGGTAATGATGCTTAATATTTTTGTCAGTTTTCTTCCTTACACTCTACAAAGGCTGAGATAACACCTGTGGCATTAGCTGGGACTCTTTTGGCCTCTAGGTTCTGATAAAATGGCTAAGAAACTATGTAGCATACTCTCTGCCATTCATGGCTATATCTGTGCTAATTTGGATCCTATAATGGACAGAAGGAAACATGATGGTGCTTGTAGCCTGATGAAAGCTGAGACTTGTCCCTCCCTTTAGGGGCTGGAAACAGCCAATTGGATAATTAAAACCGTTTACAACATTACCTTTGGGGAAAAGTTATTGAAAGATGGTGGGAACATAGTCTACAACAGGGGTCTCCAACCTTGGCAACTTTAGGCTTGGTGGACTTCAACTCCCAGAATTCTGGGAGTTGGAAGTCCTCCAGGCTTAAAGTTGCCAAGGTTGGAGACCCCTGGTCTACCACCACCATGGTAGAAGAGGATTAGCTAGATGTTTTTTTAGTTAGGATTCACCATGGAGTGGAAATAGCACTGGCTACCCTAAGAATCAATCTTGTTGGGATTTAGATGCAAATAGTATTCTTGTTCTATTCCTTCCTTCTGGATTTTCAGTGGCATTGATATTATTGACAATTGTATCATTTTTTCCACCTGCCAAAATTAAGTACTGGAGCAATGATTTTTCTTTCTTTAGTGGGTGCTTTTACTCAATGGTGATAAGCGGAGAAAATAGCAATAGCAATAGCAGTAGACTTATATACCGCTTCATAGGGCTTTCAGCCCTCTCTAAGCGGTTTACAGAGTCAGCATATTGCCCCCAACAACAATCTGGGTCCTCATTTTACCCACCTCGGAAGGATGGAAGGCTGAGTCAACCCTGAGCTGGTGAGATTTAAACAGCCGAACTGCAGAACTGCAGTCAGCTGAAGTAGCCTGCAGTGCTGCATTTAACCACAGCGCCACCTCGGCTCTCTCAAAAAGCACAGGGACATAGCTTCTCTCTTGTGTAATATACTGTAGCAGGATTTTGTCATCTTCCTGTTGTTTAATATCTACATGAAGCTACTGCAGGAGGTCATAAGTCAGATTAGTTATTGGTGTAGTGATTAAGGCAAAAGGCTAGAAACTAGGATGCCATGAATTCTAGTCTTGCCTTTAAGCACAAATCCCTGAGTGATTTTGGGCCAGTTAGTCTTTCAGCCTCAGATAGAAGACAATGATCAATCACTTCTGAAATATTGCCAAGAAAACTGCAGGAAACATGTCTAGGCAGCTACCAAGAGTCATCACTAAAAGCACAAAAGCACAAAACCCTCTACTTTGGCGATCTGTCCCAGTGTCAGGAGGTTGGTAGGAACTAAATGGGATGAAACGAAAAGTTGAACCCAAGCAAATTCCTAATTAGTTTTGGTGATATCTCTTGAGGAAAGAGGTATTATCACAAGGAAATAGGCGTGTGACTTGAGAGTCCTTCTGGGCTTGAAGTTACTGCCAGATAGGCAGTAGGTCTGGAAGGTGTTTGCTAAGCTCTGTCTGGGCACTAGTTATTCCCTTTTCCGAAGCATGAAGACCAATAGTAACTCAAGCCCTCATGGTCACAGGCTTAGATTACTGCAGTAAGATCTTGAAGACCACTATAAGCTACAATTGATTCAAATGGAAAAGCTTGCTTGATGGGAGATATTGATTACTCTGCATTGGTTGCCAGCAAGCTTTTAAGTGAAATTCAAAGTGCTGGTTTTCACCTATAAGGCCTTAGTAAATACCTCCAAGGTTGCCTTTTCCAACCAGAATCAACCTTTCCATGCAATCTTAATGGGAAAATGTCTCACATACTCACATTTTGATGAAGCTAGTTAACAATGCTTTTCACTCATTCATTATGGACCAACTTTCTTAAATAACAGGTAGCTTCAAGTGTGGTGCCCTCCAGAAAGTGGTTAAGGATGAGCTGTTCCAATGAGAGCCTAATGACATTTGTATGTAGCTACTGAAGTGCTGCTGAGTGTTGTTATACTAATATTAATGGAACATCATGTTCATAGTATGTAATAACATTAAGTAGGTAGATAATTAATCTGAATGTTATGGTGCATTTTAATTGCTTTAATTGCTAGGTTTTTTAATCTTCGTTATTTACAATGGCTATTTTATATATACCTACACAACCACAAACATGTTATTGCTTTTATTTTAAATTGCATTTTCATGTTATTTGTTATGCTATGGATTTGTGCATACAACCCCAATTAATAAGTGACACATCAATCCTTGGTATTCATTTATGGTGGCTTCTTAGTTTTCTACAGTTAAGTTTTTGTATCCTTATATCTATTTATTTGCTTCAGGCCATCTTGCCACGTTTATGGCAAAAACATAACCAAAACCAAATTAGGTAGCCATTTGCCTGAAATGATATAATGCTTGAGCAGGGGGTTGGACTAGAAGACCTCCAAGGTCCCTTCCAATTCTATTATTCTATTCTACTTATATATTGACCTAAGAAGTGCAAATACTATAGTTTCTTCAAAAAAAAATGTTTCAAAATGAGAATTTGTTAGGATACAGCGTCTAAATATTTTCATGAAAAATAAAATGGAAGTCATCTGCTAAATGGAAACCTCAGGTGTATGGGGTATCATCTTCCACAATTTCACCCAAATTTCTCTATAGATATGGCATAACCTCAAAATGGGAACTCAAAAATTCATATAATTCTATCTGTTTCCTGAGATTTACTAAGATTATTATGAACTCTGAGGGTTAGAAATTGGTCATGATCACTTTTTTTAACTTAAGCTGAGATTTGGTTTTTGTAATTAATTGTCATCTCAATAAAGTCAAATAAAATGTTAATCAAACTAATTAAATTAAAATTGCTATTTTAAGATTGGGGACCAAGCTGTAATGTAGTTTTAAGTGTTTTAAGACATTTGGATTTTAGCCTAAATGTATTATTGGATAGTGAAGAAGAATATAATAAAAATTAAGCTCCTGCTATCTGGTCTTTTTGCCAAATAACCATATAATTTCAAACCATAAGAATGCAGTAATATTTTTTTTCATAATTGATGTATATTCATTAGATTTGCATGATCCCTGATCTATACTGTATATTTTAAACTTACATACATACCAATATGTACATTTTAGAAATCAAGCCCACTTTTTCACTAACGTGGACAATTTCTGTGTACAATTTTTTTGTAAGTTCCCCAAGCTTGGTATATATAATAAAGTTAAAGTCCATATAAAGGTTATAAACAATTTCATAAGAGAACTAAGAAAATGAAATCCATGTAATTCTTCTTCAGGTCTGTTTCATGCTTCTTAATAATAGGTAGATAGTAAGGAAGAGCTGCAAGACACAGTATTTTATAGTTGAGGAAAGACTATATACTGTTTTTGGTATTTCACTGCTATTTATTGGAGAACATAAAACATCATTAAATAAAGTTTTTTTCAGGATTAAACGTAACTTTTAACAAAGCAGGTATATATTTCATTAGTAGTATAAAATTCTTCCTGAGATGATGAACCAGCAACAGTCAGGCATAAGAATTAATAGTGATAACATGTTATAAGGAAACAATATAACTAACTTTACACTTTATTAAGTGTTAAGTTACTGAAATTATTTCTATTTATTTTGAGGGAAGGGGAGTAACCTTTTTATATATCTTTCCTTTGCACTTCTTTTTTTTATTGTACTTTTATTTATTTTTACACACGTGAGTGCACAGCTCCATTGATGTGAGCAGCAGGTGTGTACGCCCTCTGCTCAAGTGAATGGAGATCGCTTATGCAGCCTGGTTTCAAACAGGCCATGGCCCAGTATTGGTTGCAGCCCAGGGATTGGGGACCCCTGCTCTACGATACAAAAACTTAATTATATATTTTACCAGCCTATAGTTGCCTGCACAGATTGCCACTGGTTTTGCAGATAATGGGTAACCCTCCTTCCATCATATCCTGTTAAGTGAGATTCCAGGAATGGACATGTAACATTTTGCACACAATAGTGTGGTTCTATCACAGGTTGATTAAGTCTGTTCAAAAAATCACCACTAATCATAGACCAGTCATTCAACAAAACCAAATTATTAATTCAGTCACATCAAATTTCTAGCACTGAGCTCTTAATCTTAACATTTAATGAATCAAAACTTGCCCTTTTATTCTCATTCAACTTTCATTAAAGATGCAACATTCAATCAATTGCAAGACTTGAAAGTAACTTCTACTTAAATGAACAAAAGATCCCCCACCCAATCTATAAGTTTTAACATTACTGCTTATAAATATTTAGATGACCAATATATTTCTATGAAAGTCTCAAGCAATTCCCTATGATTTCAATTCCAATAATTGCATTTTTAACAGGTTCGGACTTGAAATCCAAGCATCTGAATGGAACTGGGATGGAAACAAATATTTTCTAAAAGAACATATCTATTCAGACATAAAGAAAGCAGACTCCTTTCTACAGAAATGTTGTTTTATTCATATGCAAACTGTATTACATCCATGTTATATGTGATTATATCCATTTTTTAAATTCCATTCAATCACAGCCCAACTCTTGAAGACTGCCTGGACAGTTCCTACAATTTTCTGGCAAGATTTTTCAGTAGTAGTTTGTTATTGCTTTCTTCCAGTGGTTCAAAGAAAGTGACTGGCCCAAGGTCACTCAGCTGGCTTTGTGCTTAAGGCACGGAGTAGAACTCAGATTCTCGGTTTCTGGCCTGATACCTTAACCATGACATCAAACTGGCTCTATATATCCATTATATCAAATCCAAAATATTCCCAGTGCAGTATGACACCCCCCAACAGACTTTCAACATTTCAAATGTACCCACTGTCCACCCACCAATATTGGAGATCCTGGGTTAGCTTTTTCAGAAATAATTCTATGAACTCTGGAAAATAACTATTACAACATATTTTGGGTGAAGATATGGGGGGAGGGGGAGATTTTAGCATTACTTCTATAATTACTCTTCAATTAGTTCCCTAAATGTTCATAACAAACTCTATTAAATATCCTTAATGGAAAGCTATTTGAAACTGAAATAAGAAATGCATCACACACACACACAAAGGTCGGATCAGAGCACTACTTTAAGACATATATACATTACAGTCCACACTAATCTAAATCACTATTAAATCTAAATCACTGTTATTGATATAGAGCACCTTTTCATTTTTTTATTATTATTCTATAAAAGAACAAAAATGACCTCAATACAGGAAGTATTTTGAATTTTTGATGATTGCATTTCTTGAAGTGACTGGCCATTTTATATATATATACCATTTAAATAGATATCTTCATTGGAGTCCCTGCATCTTGCATCTATAACTAGCAAATATGACAGTAAAAAAAAGTAAACATGACAATTTCTACAGAATGTCCTGAAGTGTGCTTCCGCACAGGTGCGGTTGTCAGGAGTTAACTGAAAGCCGCATTGCAATGGCAATGGTAGGAGCCAGCACTGTTCACACACCGATGGTTGGCAAAAGGAAGGAACGTGCATTCATCAAATGTCTATGTTGCCATTAGAACAGAAGTATTTTAAACATAATTCCAAAATGGAGTTACAAAAACAAGAACTGCACATATGATCTTAATATCATAGGAAGTGTATACATGGAGCTGATCAGCAGCAATATCTGCAAACACCCCCTTTGCTGCCCCTCACTTTCCTTTTTTATTTTCTTTTATGTATTTTTCATTAAAACCAAATGTAATAAATTTGTTTTAAAACAAAATTTATAAAAAGTTAATAGAAAAGTAGCATATTGCAAAGAAAAATCTCAATGTGCAACACCATCTTTCATTCAACATTCTAATGGAGGCTAATTTCCAATACAGATAGTCTCAACTTACAATAGACTTACAACTAGAACAGAAGAGCTGACTCTTCCGACTGCCAGCAGTCCAATTCCACCGGCTCAAGGCTGACTTTGCCTTCCATCTTTCCGAGGGTCCGTAAATGAGAACCCAGATTGTTGGGGGCAATATGCTGACTCTGTAACCACTAGAGAGGGCTGCAAAACACTGTGAAGTGATAAGTACCATGCTATTGCTATTTAGTGACTGTTCAAAGTTACATGGCACTGAAAAAAAGTGACTTATGACTATTTGTCACCCTTAGACCATGTAGCATATTCATTGTCCTGTGATCCAAATGCAGATGCTTGGCAACTGACTCATATTTGGTTTGGTTTGGTTTAGTGAATTTATATGCCCGCCCTTTTTCCCAAGGACTCAGGGTGCGTACAACATTAAAAAAACACATATTACAAAAGTTAAAAAGAATTAAATAGAATATCCCAAACAAATCAAGTCAGATAACAATAACATTTTTAAAAAAATTCGATTAAAATTAACAATGATCAATAATTTAGTTATGACGTTTGCAGTGTCCTGGGGTCATGTGATCACCTCTTGCGAACCTTCTGACAAGCAAAGTCAATGGGGAAGCCAGAATTACTTCACCGTATTACTAACGTAACAACTGCAGGGATTCATTTAACAATTGTACCAAGGAAGGTTGTAAAATGTGGGAAATGTCACATTTAGCAACAGAAATGTTGGGCTCAAGCGTGGTAGTAAGTTGAGGACTATCTGTACTCCTTTTTTTAAAAAAAGCCAAAGACTGATATGGAACAGCAGAGCGGTAGTGCTGGTCAGAGAGGGTAACAAGAAATTTCCCACTAGGAGGCCTTCCTATAGCAGCCCTTTAGAGCTAGGTCTGGGATCATTCTGTAAATCTCAGTCAAAAGTCACTGCTTGAGCTCTGCCTGGTTTTCTTCAAATTCAGACACTGAATGGAAAAATTTTAAAGGATTTAAAACCCCAAAATTAAAATTATCCTCAAACATCAAGCAGGTCAGAGAGATGCTGGGCAAAATATCTGACACATGTGCTTCATAGTGCATGAGACAGCAAATAAAGCACCTATTTTTGAATTGGTAACGCCTGGGTCTGTCATTTGCAAAGCCCGTGTGCTGGTTTAGCAGCTACCCTCTTATGCGCAGGCATAAACATGTAGAGTCCACGTGACTGCTTTAACTATTTGAAAATAGGTGCTTTTACATGCTTCTACATGTTGAACTTATTTTTTTGAAATGTTTCAATGCAGTCCTCTTAAAAGCTTTCCATCTTAAACCTTGTAGTAGTTTTCACAGCTACCTATCCTTCATGTGTGTTAACTACAACTTTCATCATCCTCATGAATGCAACTACTCTGCTGGCTGTAGAGGTTGAGTAACAGCAAACCTGTTATTTCCCACACATGTGTCCATTTATTTATTTATTTAATTGCAAAAACCTACATATGGCCACATATACTATATATACTAAAACTCCCATGTCTGTAATTTTTCACTTTGTTAACAAATGGTCCTCAAATGGGATAACTTGCAGAATATTGGGACCTATTACTCCCAAGGAAATTGCTGTGCTTCAGTGTTGCTGGGCTGCTTCAGCCCGGCCACAAACTCCACAAAATATATTTCGCAGTGTGGTACTTACCAAAGCACTGGTCTCCTCGTTTTTGATACCCAGTTCGGCATTGGCAGGTGAATGATCCCCTTAAGTTGACACAGACCTGATCTGACCTACAGGTGTGGCCACTGGTGGTACATTCATCAATATCTTTTAAAAAAGAAAGAAAGAAAATGAAATGTTATGAACTTTGGAAAGGTCATTATAACTTTTGTATTTTTCTTCAAACTATAAAGGTGTTACTACCAAGGTCTGATTCCAACATTAGTCAAAGAAAGTCATAATTGACATCCTGAATAAATCATTCCTCACTCTATTTCTGTGTTCATGGCAATGCCAGTTCTTTTGTAGTCTTTCTCAATATCATTTTTTTTCATCATTTTTCATAAAATAATGATGTAGGCAGAGATTTCTACAAAGATTTCTTGGGGTAATAACTTGCCAACTTACCTGCCAATTATAAGTAGCTAAGAGGGACCACATAAAACAATATGGTGTATATAAAATCTACTTGAAATAACAACTAACTGTCTCAATGAAACAGTCCAAGCAATTTTATTCAGATCATACTAATCAAGGAAAGTAGGATTCTGGATCTCATTTGATAGATATGGCTGCATTCTCTGTAGTCATACCTGAACACAGAAACACAATATTGGTTATGTTTATAGTCCAATGTGTTCAGTTTTGAGGGAAAGGAGGTATAGTAGCATACTTGTTTTTATTCTTCTCCAAGGCAGATGGATGTTTGAAGATTGTTATGTAAAAGGACATATAACTATTCCCTGAAAGTGCAGGCATATGTTTGTTGGACTGCATTTTGTAGGTTCATCCTCCCTTTGGAGTAGTATCACTTTAATGGATTAAAATGTTTTCCTCCTCTTTTCCTCTTATAGCAGACTGTATCTCTGTAGTGAGCTGTAGTTGAGATCCCAGTTTTATGCCTCCTATAATCTAATACAGTACTATGACATGACTTCCTTCTGACATTCAAAACCAACTGAAAGTTTCTAAGCTGAATAAACAAATTCCTTAAAACTAGTTTACAAATCCCAGTTGAACTCTTTGTATTTGTTCAGGAACTGGGGACCAGTGGCAGATTCCGGGTGGAGCCATGGAAAAGAAAAAATGGATTCTTTCTCATGCAAAATGAAAACAATGTTGACCACAAGACTCAAATCACAAATTGAACTGTTTTGACCTTATTCTTTAAACTTGCTCCTCCCTCCAGTTCTCACTTCAAATACCCACATATTTTCCAACATGCTTCCTTTCTAACTGACAGCTTGATATAAATTTTCTTCCGACCTGCCTTGGTCTTTGAACTGATAGCTGTTATCAGTTCTTAAAAGCTGGTGTACTGCTTAAAAAAAAATACAAAGATGACAGACGGGGGAATGCAGAATTTTTATTAACTTGCAAAATGCCTCATATCTCAGGTGGGTTGAGTGTAAGATAAACAGGGGAGAGAATGTATCTTGCAAGCAAGCACTATTGAGTTAGTATGTTTGCATGTATGAATAGGGCTGGGGGAGATAAAGGCTTGCATTTTGAAAAAACCCTGCGTAGTACATATTAGTGTATCTGTACATGCATGTACAGGTAATCCTTAACTTATGACTATTTGTTCAGCAACTATTCAAATTTATGGCAGTGTAAATGAAGGGACTTATAGTTGGAGTCCAAAGTTACAGTTGTTGCAGTGCCCCATTGTCACATGATCAAAATTGAGGCACTTGGCAGCCGACCTACACTTAGAATTGCAAAGACACTTCGACTTCTCCCATCCATCTTTCTCCACCATCTATGCTCCTTTGATCCCTGGCACTCCATGACTCCTGTGCCCTACCTGATTTTTGCTGTATTTTTTCTCCCAGTGCTGAAGACTGTTCATATGTCTGGCCTGTCCCTTCATGAGGCAGTTGTGGCCATATAAGCCTTTTTTCCTGTGAGTCACAAACAATGGTTCCAGTGGTGGGATTCAAATGTTTTTACCACTGGTTCTGTGGTTTTGCGGGCTTGGCATGGCTTGGTGGGCATGGCTTGGTGGATGTGACAGGGGAAGGATGCTGCAAAATCTCCTTATCTCCCCACTCCAGGGGAAGGTTACTGCAAAATCCCCATTTCCCCTGATCAGTTGGGACTCGGGAGGCAGAGAATAGATGGGGATGGGCCAGTCAGAGGTGGTATTTACCGGTTCTCCGAACTATTCAAAATTTCTGCTACCGGTTCTCTAGAACTAGTCAGAACCTGCTGAATGCCACCACTGAGTGGTTCCCTCACTGGCCATTAGCTGCCTTGTGAAGGGTCAGGTCAGATATGCCTGGTCAGCAGGGTGAGCAAGAAGATGGCAAAGGTCAGTGGGAGCAACAAAGCACATGGTGGTAGGAACCTCGGAGTGCAAGGTTGTGAAGGTGACTGGTTGGGAACTAGGTTGGAGTGGCGGCAGCTTTGTGTGGCAATTGCAGTTTTGCACTGCACTGCTGGGCTGGGCTAAGCTGGATTTTGTATTACAAAGGAATTTGTGTTGTGCTGTGCCTCAAATGTTTCCTTGCAGTCCCAGAGCTGCAGTGCATCAAGAAACCCCTTTGTGCTGCATAGGGCTTGGCTTTGCACTGCAAAGGGATTTGCACTGCACTGTGACTCAGCGGTTTCATGCAGTTCCAAAGCCAACTTTTTGTACTGTGCTGCTGGGCTTGGATAAGACAGTTGAGGCTTCATGGAGTGGCTGTGCTTCCTGCAGTTTTTCTGGCATATTCTTGGAAATGGTATGCTATTGCCTTCCTCTTAGGACACAGAGCAAGTGACTGTCTCAAGGGCACCAAACTGACTTCATGTCTAAAGGGGAACTAGAACTCACCACCTCCTGGTTTCTAGCCTGGTGCTTTAACCACTACACCAAATTGTCTCTTATTCTTTAGCTTAACCTATTTCCTGCCATTATGCTTGTTTTCAAGCAACATGCATGTTTTTTTACGTAGGGGAACATTAATAACAACACAGTAGTGATTTCTCATTTGCAGCCAACACTAATTTTTTTAATAATTCCCAGAAATCGAGTACCTTGTTCCACTGCATGTAAAGATAACAGTATGTGTGTGTGCATGAGAGTAAAACAGATAAGAATCACCAGCAAGTTCACATGAGAAAAGGATAAAGGTTAGTGAAGAGTCTTCCTCTTTCTATCACCCTCCCCTTTCTCACACACAAACTTCTTTCTGCTTTCACACCACCCTGTCCTTCTGAATTATGTTTTTGCAAATATATTTTTAAAAAACCCTCACACAATGCATTTGTTCCTAAGCATTGCCCCCCACCCCCAACTTTGGCAGAAAGATCCAAATCCAAGATCCAAATACCGCAAAAGACAGAAGGAAGAAATAAATGGATGGAGAAACAACATTAGAAAGAGAAGATGATGCCTGCCAGCAGTTTATGGCAGGGCAAGGCTTGGCCCCTTCCTTCCTCCAATTCCTTTAAAATGATCTATTGAAAGCACTCATTCATAACTATGATTATTTCTATTTTCCATAAATCACATCTCCAAACAATTTCAAGGCAGATGACATTCATTGCAATGCATTGTCTTGTTGAAGCATTTGTGCTGTACTGTTCAGTCAAAACACTTTCAAAACTCTAAATTCAGAAAAAAAACAATCTGACTGTAAAAAAGGGAACACCATTCATAGTATTATGAATAATATTAACTCTCAGACAGAGGCCTAATAAGGTTGGCGTTTAAATAGCCTTCCTAAATGAGATAAAAGAAACTAACTAAAAGAGTTGTGTGTTTCCTAACTTGGATGGTTTCCAGGAAGGTAGATTTCATCTGAGAGCCAGTTTGGTGTAGTGGTTCAGGCACCAGACTAGATCCATGAGCCAAGAAGGCAATGGCAGACAACTTTCCAAATTTTGTCCAGGAGTCAACACTGACTTGAAAAAACACACACACATACATAAAGGGAGAAGGGTTATGAGGAACGAAGTGCCAAGGATCTGTTTCTGTGTGTTATAAGCAGTAAAGTGTAAAAGAAAAGACACTAAGAGGGAGCAAAAGAGTACCAGGAGCACTGTTAAGTGTTTTACAAGTTGCAGCAGTATAAGAGAAGCTGATTTCAGACCAGAAAAAGTCTTCTCTTTTTTGAATTCAGTGAATGACAGGATCTTAGCAAAACCCAGATTTTAGGAGTTGGGTACAAGTAAGCAAGCAAGGTCATCTCTCCTGTTGAAAATATGATTTAAAATTATGAGTTTTGGGTTTTGCTCATTTTCAATGAAATATCTGATAAAGTCACAAGGTTCTGTTTTATTTCACTTATGGATTAAAAAGTAATAAGGTATATTTATCTCTTGCTTAATCATCATTCAATAAAACCATTCATTTCATGTATTATGGGAGTCATTGAGGGAGGTCACATATTACAACCTTACAAGTCTTTCTTAAAGAAGATATTATGGCAATACTGCATAGAAAATCTCAAATGTTCAGAAAGAAAAGAGAAACAAATGATGTGGATGTTTTTTTTCTCCTGTCAGGCAAATGTGTTTTAATTCAGCAGGTTTTAATTCATAAAAACTAATTTAATTATTCAGTTTTATGGGAGGTATCTTTATGTATTAATGTGCATTTAATAGTAGTTTTAACAATGTTTTAATTTTCTATCTTATCAAGTAGGCTGTGGTCTACTTTATCAAATGCTTTACTGAAGTCTAAGTAAATTACAATCACAGCATTTCGCTGGTCCACTAATTTTGCCACTTTATCAAAGAATGAATAAGTTTTGTCTGGCATGATGTTTTTGACAAACACATGTTGGCTACTGGTTATGACTTTGTTTGCCTCTACGTGTTCTCAGATTCATTGCTTGATTATTTTCTAGACTCTTTCCAGGTATTGATGTCAGGCTTATAGATCTGCAGGTTGCTGGATCCATTTATTAATTGTCTTACTTTATTTTACTTTATTAATGTTAGCTACTTCAAGTGTAAAGATAAGATATAAATCAACATCCAATGTATCAAGAATTCTTTTAATATGATTGTAAGGCAAATACATGTTTATCCACTTGCTTATCTAAGAACTGACTTCTAATAATTTAATCAAGTGACGTAGCCAAGGTAAAATTGATTCTTTTTAATTGAAGAATCAAAAAAAAATCCTAGACTAGAATTTTAATGACAGCTAAGAAATATTTTTCCACACACGCGAAATATCTCATAAAAGAATTAACTGGGACTAAAGGTAAAAATGGTAAGAACCAGAATCAATGGTAAGTATACCAAAACCAGATATAAGAAAAAAATATCACTAAATCTGGAGAAACAAACAAATAAGATCTCTCCCCACATCAAATAAAAAGAAATGCATTGCTAATTTCTGTTTGACATTTTTCAGTACATATATATAGATTTGTTTGGTGATATTCTTTCCCCTTAATTGGTTGCTATGAAGAGAAGCTTCTCCCACACAAGGTGCTATTTCCTCTCTTGCATTTAAAAGACCCTAAAGATGAAAAATGGTGAGTGGTCAGCATATATTTCTCCAGTGGTTTAACCCTGTTTGCTGGATGCTATGGATTAATGAGAGAGATAAATAAAGTTGCTGAAACTCAGGATGGAGAGGAGGGAGTAAAAAATAATGGATGGCTTGAGCAAGGAAAATGGACAAGGAAGAATTCTTCCTAGTGGGAAAATGAACCATCTTTATGCAGAGCTGTAGCCATTTATACAGATCTAAAATAGAAAATATCAGATCTGCTATAATTTTCAGTATGTATTCTGGAACAGGATAAAAATAAATGGCCTCAATAATCAAACACACAATATCATGAGCTCAGACAAGCCCACCCCCCACCCACATCCCTAATTCTTCCCTGTCCCTATGCTGTTCTCTTAGTTCTTTTTCTCCCCCCCCTCTTGCATCTTTTATTTCATTTTTATCCTGCCCATCTCAGTGATACAGCAATTCTGCATCTTCTCTTCCTAACTTCTATTTTTCTCAGCACATGCCTCCTTTTAGTTCCTCTCTTTACAGCTCTACATATTCTAATTCTTTCCTTATATCTTTGCAAGATTCTTAATACCTTTATAAAACGTTAACAGCCCAGCTAGCTCAAGCCAGAGATATTTAACTGCTTAGCCCTCTGTAACTTTAGGGTCATTTAGTGTCATTATAGGTTTCACCACCCACTGCAAAAACCCCATAACACAGTGCAAGACAAATGTTTTATTGTAACAATGCAAGACTTGAGATGCATCCACCACACAAACTTTAACAACTTTTTTTAATATAATCATGAAGAACAGGTTTCCAAAGTACTTTTGAAATGGCTTGGTTATGTGCTAAGATTTATGAGATAGCCAAAAGGAATATAAAAGGTATGTGGGTATGAGGGGGAAGGGAGCCTATTGCCTTTCCCCCCTGCTGAATACAGATCAATTTGCATTTCATTGTCCTCATTCCCGTCAGGTTCATTAATTGCCAGTGATTTCTCTGCATTTGCCAAAAAATGTACCCAGTGCTTCTTTGAGAAGTTATTTATACTGTTTTGTCCCTTCTGATGCTGACTTTGGCAGCATGCTTGTTGTTCTGTGCTAAAATGCTGGGTGAACTGCTTTGAGGTCCTGAACGACCCTTTCTTGAAGCAAACTGTTCTTTTAAGGCATCCGCTGCAGCTTCCCCTCCTTGCCCGTGACCACTGGATTCCCTCTGAAACCTAAAAACAAACCTGACTGACTTGTGCCTCACAGATTTCATTGGAAGTGACACCAAGTCATGGGGCTTACGAGCTCTCTTTTTTCCTTGATCCTTCCGTTCTCCACTTGCATGCCTGGCTTGGTTCCTTCTGACTGTGACTCATTCTTCCCCAAACCCTTGACTCATTCAGCTCATTTGTTTTCTTATGTAACATTCTAATCTCCACACTTCACTTCCTACAACTAGATAATCACAGCCATGCTTGGCATTTCAGCGTGGTTCCCACCAGTCCTTTACACTTCTGTGCAAATTATTCCTTTAGAACAGCCCTTTGTAACAAGTCACAAGCTCTCTTGATGTCCTTTTACTACAATCTTTTGACAGTGTCCTAGCTATCCAAGCATGTGCTAGGAACTTGTTACTCTTGGTTGCTGGTTGCAGGGTTGGAAAAATCCAAGACCTTGTTGCCCAGAATCTAATGTTTTAACAATGGCATTCAAAGCATGCTTTATTGAATCACAGGTTACTAACATGAATCATGGTACAATCCATGCTCTAACAACATGATTTTTCATCTTGTTCCCGTGATTTCCCTTATTTCATCCCCATTCATGAGTGAGACTTGCTTAAATCATAATTAGCTACAACAGTATAAAGGAGTATTTCCACTATTCTAACACAGCTTCAAAGTCTTTTATTAAACTTAACGGGATCCAACTATTTAAAATTGTTGGGTACCTTTCTACACGATATTGTGAATTCTGGGAATTATAATCCCAACACATTTGCAGGAAAGCATATTGGGGGAGACTGTTACCATCATTTCAAAAGATAAAATATTGCAAATTATAAAGTGGGGCCTGCATTTAATAAAAGAAATGAATCTGATACATTGACCAAAAGTGTTCTAGTCACTTTTGACATTAGTCTAGTATTTTGACATTAGTTACCAAAGTAGTAATAGGATTTTAACAGATTGTACCAACTGTGGAGACCTTTCCCAAGTTACTTCTTTAAAAGTGTTCCTGTTCCATATCAAGCAAACATGAAACTAATGCAACACATAAACAGAAATAACCCACCCATGATGACCAATGAATTTTGGAGGATATTCAAAAATATAATTACAGATAAAAAGTGTTTTTCCTTTTTTGGCACACCATTTTTCAGAATTATTATGGAATTGTTCCATGTGTTCTCTTTCATTACCATTTTCTGCAGTTTTAAAAATGTTTTTGAAACAAAGAAACAAAATGACAGTAAAATAAAATAAAATAACTAAATTAACCCTGGTTCATCACCTCAACAATTGTAAAAAGAAATTAAGAGATAAGGGAAACATAAATCAAGTATCTAAGTATATGTTGGATAGGAAGCTGCTTTCTTTCTTGAAAAGGAATAGAAAATCTCATGTCTAGAATTTTTATTTATTTATTTTTATCCTATCTTTATTATTTTTACAAATAACTAAAGGCAGCAAATATTCAACACATTTTTCTTTTCCTATTTTCCCCACAATAATCCTGAGAGGTGGGTTGGGTTGAGAGAGAATGAGTAAAAGTCACAGTCTCCTGCTCTTTGCTCTTAACCATTAGACCAAACTGGCTCTCTAATTATCTGCACTTTTAAAATCTTAAATGCTGATTTTTGAAAATATTTCCAGATTGCAAACCATTTTGGTTTTGCTTATTTCACTTCTAGGAAATCTAGGAAGTAAAGCTTGCACAAATTGTGACTTATTTACGTTATAGATTTTGACCTATCACGTTCTTGACAATCAAACTGAAGGGTAGCAAGATTAAACATTTGCCAAGATCACAAGATCATTCTTTACTGCCAATTCAAGTTTTCACTAAGTATCCAAGAAAATCAAATGTCCCTCTTCAAGGCTAGAAGAATCACTAAAATGTTCTACCTGAAGGTCTTCAAGCATTGAAAACTGTTTCCTTTTATTCCAAGCAGAGAAAAACAGCAACAATGAAAGTCCCAGTGCCCTCCATGTAAATGACCAAACAAGCCTATAGTTTGGTTAGATAGGTCACAAACTGACATTTTCACATATATTTCTTTCCCAATATCCTTTGTAATCCAGGAAAACTCTCTGTGAACCATGTCCTCCATAAACTAGTCATGAAGTAGAAAGAAATGAAACTTTAACCTAACTTGAGTCTTACCCTTGAGAAATTGGGGAATTTTGAAAAAATGTTCACCTAGTTTTATTGTCTACAAATTTGAAGTTAAGTTTCAAAACGTCATTTGTGCCCGACTCTAATCAAAACTTTATGGAGAAGAGCTGGCAGTTATTCATAGTAGACTGCAATGATTCTTTTATTGTGCATTGGTAAGGAATCTTGTGAGTGGGTGTGATCCAAGTATTTTAATAGGGAGATCTATGGACCAAAGATACTCTACATTTCCAATAATAGACAAGTACTTCTCAATGAGTAAATGTACACTTTCCTATAAGCAATAATGGTGAGAATTTGATTCTTGCTGACTACATCTATATCTCTTTCTTGGCAATAGTATGGATGGCAATTTGCCATAAGAAGTGAATAAAAAGGAGAATGTTAAGGACATAGTTATTATGTATGCTAGTTACATAATATTATGTATAAACTATAGTGCTAATTTCCCATCTGCTAGGAGATTCCCCCCCCCCTTTATTGACATTAAAAATGTTATATTCTGTCTGTAGATGGTAACATCTTAGATGTTCACATGGATTTATTTGGTCCATGTATAGGTCAGGCCACAATCCTGAAAAATAGTTCACCCTAAAATGGGTGGATTCAGGAGAAAAAATAACTTTGATTTAAATGAATTGTGCCACATTTGTTTAATATTCCCATTTTATCATATTAAATAAATACATCTTGCAAGTGTCAGAGAACAGTATCCAAGGCTTTGGGAAGAGAAGGGTATGTTCTCCGGATTAGAGCCACAAAGTATTCTGAATTATTACATTTATCAATTAAGTAAAGGACATTCCAATTATTTTTATCCATTTAACATTGCTAGACTGGCCACATTTGAGCAAGAAAAAATTCAGGCAACCAATAGCTAGCAACAAAGAGGTGGATTTTTATTTATCTGTTAATCCAATGATCACTGCTATGTTTCTGCAATGGCAGAATGACAACTATACATTTAGCAAAGTCACTTTTCTTAAAATTGCTTTTTTTCTTGTTCCTCTGATACTGACAGACCACAACAGACTAGGAAATGAAAACTATGAATGCTAATATTATTTTTATTATATGGTTACAGTAACAGAATATCGTAAATCTGAATGGGTCTCTCCTCCAACCCTTTAACTTAAAGAGAACTAGGGAGGTCAAGCCTGAGACATTTTCTCAAAATTACATTTTCATCTGGGACTCAAGTTCTTTTTCATCCAACCATTGTCTTGGTTGCGGCTCTTCGTCTTGCTTCTCAAGATTATTATTGCCCATTACATGTACCATCTTTCCACTAAGTGCTAAGCCAGCAAAACCTTTCTAGATCAAGAACTGAAATGATGGACAATTTTGTCTCTGCTTGGCTACAGGCTGCATGTACAACATGGCTGAGGCCACTTACATTATATCTCCATCTGCAATGTGAACATATTTCAGAGTTATCTTTTGATTTCCTTTGTTTCTCCAGCTTTCCCTAAAGAATCCAGAGAATTGGTGTAGAGAATTTGCCCTCAGAAATCCTTGTTTTCTTATCCCATGAAATAAAATTCTTAGAATTCCCCGAGAAGAGGTAATAAAGCTGTGCTTGTTTAAACCTGTAGCATGAATGTGCCAAAAGTACTAATATTAAGAGCCATGACTCAGAGGCTGTCTGCATTAGTGACTGGTGATTCATGGGATAGAGAGGAAAGGGGAGAATTTACTATTGAGAGATGTAGCTGTAACACAGCTTCTTACTGTGTTAGCTGAGTAAACTGTTTTATATAGGAAGCTACCTTTCAGCCCTTACTCTGTCCCTCTAGCCCTGTGATAGTGAACCTATGATATGCATGCCACAGATGGCATGCAAACCCTCTCTACGGGCACCCAAGCTATCACCCCAACTCAGTTCCGCTGCACATGCACATGCATGCCTCCTGCCGGCCAACTGGTTTTCAGGTATTACTGTGCATGCGTGGGAGACAGGGCGTATGCAGGAGGCGCACATTTATGTGTGGGGGATGGGGCACACACGGGGAGTATTGCACGTGCATGCGTGGGGGTGGAGTGGAGTCACGCATGCATTGCATTATGGGTGTGGTGCATGCGCATGCTTTCGGCACTGTCATCATTGCTCCAGCCCATATTCCCAAATCTGGCAGCACTTTTCCAGGGGTCTAGGTCTTTCTTCTCATTGCCATCCAAAAGGTCCTTTTTACCTGGAGCTCTGGCCTAGGTGCTACCACACTGAACTGACAGTTTGTCCCCCCACTCAACTTAATTTTATCCTCAAGCCCCCAACTTTCCCTCTGAAGAAATCCCCGGGCCTTTTGAGGATTGTGGTTTACAGGCTGCAAATACAGTTCAAGTTCAAGCTGAGTTCAGTGACAGCTATCAAAAGAGGAACACTTATCTGAACCAGGATATTGTTTTCCATCTGCAATCATGCTATCTCTTGGCAGCAGGTTCCTTTCTCTACAACTCCCTGAGTAAATAAGTAGATTCCTGATGCTGTTCCAGCTTTAAAATATGCCTTTGAAGGGCTCAGCCAGGAACAAGCCAGGGTGATTTTCCCCCATCAACGATGTCCATGTGATCCTCTAGCACACTTCTAGCATAGAGGTAGGTATGTCCTTGGTTAGATAAGGAATGTAGTTGAGGTTTATTCATGTCACGAGCTGACAATCTGAACAGTGTGCAAAATAGGGAGCATTTCAGAACACATCAGGATATTTACTAAGTAGGTTTAGCATGAGATGTATTAAAGGAATTTAGAGCTAGCATGAACTTCCTACATTATGCCTCAATAATAGTCTTTTCCTGTGGTGAGATTTTCTTTATTTATTGTAACTAAGCCCATATTTATTGCAGGTTTATTTGTCTCCCAAAAGGACAATATTGATTTTTGGCAGTGGTGGTCTGATGAAATTCTGGGGTTCACAAAAAGGAGATAGTGGCCATTGCACTATATTAGCACATCAATTCTTAAAACAATTCTGTAAAATATGTATGCTTTACCAGTTTTCTGCTGTAAGTAGCCCAGGTCACAACTGAGAGATTACTTGCCTATAGTACTGATCTGTTTACTTGATTCATTCACCACAGTAATTTTTGATTCAGAGGTGGGTTCCGGCTTCCGTTACTGCCGGTTTGCTCAGGGATGTGCTTTGTGTTTGCTTGCTTTGCGCGCTTGATGCATGCTATGTGCGCATGCACAATAGTAAAAAAAATTGCTTCTGCACATGTGCAGAAGCAAAAAACAAGATGGCGGTGTCATAGAACCAGTTCGGGGGTGTGGCCAGTTGAGTTACTATCTATTCGGCTGAACTGGTTCAAACCGGTAGGAACCCACCTCTGGTTTGGTTTCTTCAGGGTTATTGGGGGGGGGGGCATTTTTGTTGGAAAAGCTTACATGAAAGTGAACAATAGTCATTATTTAAAGGATAAATATTTTGCATAAGCATAAAAAGTTGAAAAAGACATGATCAATTTATGGACTTTAACTCAAATGAATAAGATTAGAAGACTCTTAAGGCTGGCAAAGATTCCTTAATGGGAAATAACCTCATTTCTCAAAATCACCAATCGTGCTGGTTGGGATTATTAAATTAAAGTTCAAAGAACTTGGAAATTATTTATTATTTTTTCACCCATCTCTCTAAAGTAAGGCAACGATATTATATTCTGATTTGGTAAATATAGAGATAAATGTCAAAAAAAGTTTAACCCTTAAGGATTTTTTTTTTAAGTGACTTTGGTAGAAAGTAGTGAATGGTTGGGTTAGATCTTTTTTCTGTTTTCTATAATAAGTGAACTCCGGATAATCCAGTGAAAACAAATTGGCAGTAATTTAAACACGGGACAAGTAAATACTTCTTCAGACAACATGCAGTTAAATGTGTTTTTCTCCCAAAAGATGCAGAAATGACCACTGCTTTCACTTCGATGTTTACTTAGAAGACAATTCTACTAAATTAAATATTTACCACAAACACTTCAATGATATTTCTTGAAAGTAAAAACATGCATAGGATTTGATTGTAACCCTATGCTCATTTACCAAAAAGGTAGCTCCTTTGTATTTAACAAAACTGTCTTTCAGATAAAGATTTAAAGGGCTTTATTTCTGAAGAAAATAACATAGTATTGCAGCCTCACAAAAAGTGTCCGAAGATGGACCTACAGTGAGTATTTCAGTTAGAATACTTAAATAAATAAAATCAGCTCACAGTTGACTTTATGTCTGATACTACTACTCCTAATTGAAACCTACTAAGAAGCTTTGGTTCAAATAACACAAGAAACAAACATATACTTTAGATGTTAGTTCTGTAATTTTTAACTGGGTGCAATGGTAAGTAAACTGGTTGCCAACAAAAGCAAAGAGAAATTCACCATCATTGTGCAATGCAGCTCCAAAGTCTTATGAAAGGACAGCTTTGATCAGCAGAAAAATAGAACCACTGTAAGTCAATACTTGAAGAATCTTTCAGGAATTTTTTAAAAATAGGTTCATGCCATAATCAAAGAGTTGTGGTTCAATATTTTTGCAACAAAATAATTAATATAACTGCTTGTGGAACTGCTGCTGTTATGATTAAAATCTACACCGAAGTGAGCATAAGAGAAATAACTCAATAAGAGATGTCTATGCATACATTGCATACAAGGCAGAGGTGGTATTTAGCCAGTTCTGACAGGTTCTGGAGAACTTGTAGTGGAAATTTTGAGTAGTTTGGAGAACTGGGAAATAGGCTGGCCCCGCCCCCTGCTGCCTCCCAGCTGATGTTCTTTTGTTGCCCTGAACAGGAGAACGGAGTTGGAAAGAAGGTTAGTGGGGTATGGAGGGAGTGGGGATTTTGCAGTATCCTTCCCCTCCCAGGACCACAAAGCCACACCCACAAAGCCACACCACGCCCACAAAGCCAGGCCCACAGAACTGGAAGTAAAATTTTTTGAATCCCACCACTGATACAAGGTATTCCAGGTTGATTTCCTAATATCCGCATTTACCAAATCTTAAGTACTCATATAGGGGGAAGAAACTGTTTAACACTTGAAATTCATAAGCATCTGACTTGGACTGTCTGATTTAGTATACAAGAGATTCACGCTGTGGAAAATAACTTAATAATCATGCTGCATACATAGAGTCAGATGTAGGCATCTTTACTTAAAGAAGCCCCATTATTTTTCAGCATCTTCAATTTTCTCCAGCTTTAATTCATGTGAACTGATTGGGACCCGAAGATCACCAGCACTTCACCCTCTCCAATTATGTAGTGCCCAATGCATTTCACAAGAGATCTTTCAGCTGTATTTATTGCTTAATCCCAAAGATAAGACTAGGGCCACTTTTCTTTAATATGCTTCTATTATTCTTGAAAGAGGGTCAGTTTAGGATATGGTTAAGGCACCAACTAGAAATCAGGAGACTGGGTTCTAGTCTTACCTTAGACATGAAGTCAGCTGTGTGTTATACAATACAATAGCAGAGTTGGAAGGGACCTTGGAGGTCTTCTAGTCCAACCCCCTGGCTAGGCAGGAAACGCTATACCATTTCAGACATGGCTATCCAACATCTTATTAAAGACTTCCAGTGTTGGGGCATTCACAACATCTGGAGGCAATCTGTTCCACTGATTAATTGTTCTAACAGTCAGGAAATTTCTCCTGAGTTCTAAGTTGCTTCTCTCCTTGATTAGCTTCCACCCATTGCTTCTTTCTGGATTGACTCCCTCTCTTCTTTGTGGTAACCCCTGAGATTTGGAACACTGCTATCATGGCTCCCCTAGTCCTTCTTTCATTAAACTAGACATATCCAGTTCTGCAACCATTCTTCATGTTTAGTCTCCAGGCCCTAATCATCTTTGTTGCTCTTCTCTGCATGCTTTCTAGAGTCTCCACATCTTTTCTACATTGTGGCAACCAAAACTGAATGCAGTATTCCAAGTGTGGCCTCACCAAGGCATATAAAGTGGTATTAACACTTCACGTAATCTTGATTCTATCCCTCTATTTATGCAGCCTAGAACTGTGTTGGCTTTTTTGGCAGCTGCTGCACATTGCTGGCTCATATTTAAATGGTTGTCCACAAGGACTCCAAGATCCCTCTCACAGTTACTACTATGAGCAAAGTACCCCCTATACTGTACCTGTGCATTTCGTTTTTGTTGCCTAAATGTAGAACCTTACTCTTTCACCATTGAATTCATTTTATTAGATAGTGCCCAATGTTCAAGTTTGTCAAGATCCTTCTGTATCTTGAGCCTATCTTCTGGAGTGTTGGCTATCCTGCAGCTTGGTGTCATCTGCAAATTTGATGAATTCCCCATTTATTCCCTCATCCAAATCATCGATGAAGATGTTGAAGAGTACTGGGCTTAAAACAGAGCAACTTCCCTCCATGTAGATGCAGTTCCATTGAGGACACACGTTGAGTGCAGTTGGTCAGCCAGTTACGAATCCATGTGGTGGTGATGCTGTCTAACCCACATTCTTCTACTTTATCTAGTAGTAAGTTATGGTCTACCTTATCAAATGCCTTACTGAAGTCCAAGTAAACTATATCGACGGTATTCCTCTGGTCCACTAATTTTGTGTTCGCTCTCTCTTATTCCTATGAAGAAGAGGCAAGGGCAAACCATTTCTGAAAATCTTGTCAAAAAGACTGCAGAGAGTGAGAAGGGATTAACACTGACTCAAAAGAGTGTGTGTGTGTGGCCAAAAGTACACCCTTCTTTATTTTAGTATCCCAGTTATGGAACTTTCTTTCAAGTGGTCTCTACATTAGCTTCTTCCAGAAAACAACTGGACACATATAGGACATACCTCACAGCCACCACTGATTTGCTTTTAGGTTTAGCTATTGCTTTCCTTGGTATTTTTAATGAACTGTTTTTAATCCTTTTATAATTGTTGTTAAACATTGTTTGCTTTATTGTGTCTTATTTTAAAATTCAATGATTTAAAACAGATCTTTTAGATTTCAAATGTCAGCAGATTGTATGAGCTTCATCACAAAAATTCACACACCATGTTGCTGGATTGCAGCATTCAGGCAATTCTTTAGTTTTATTTATTTATATTTAAAAGATTGATATAGTTGTCCATTTTGTAATAACAATTGGGCTGAGCACAAAACAGTGAAACATCAGGAATCCTTAGATCAAAACAAAGCAAGCATATTATGTAAAGTAAATTAAGTATGATTTGTTACCATATCACTTTTTCATATTTCATGTATCCCAAAAAGTGCCCTTCTTACAGAAAGATGGGCAGGCTTGGGGAATCAATAAGCTGTGCCAAAGTACAAAGACAAAGAAACAAAAAAACCCACAACCCAAATACAGTACGTGGGGCAGTTCAACATAGCCTGATCATAGTAGTGAAAAGCCAAATGGAATATTATGGATGACTACATCTTAATGTCATTTTAGCACTGCTCAATTCACTACTTCATTAGATCTTTTGTTATGAGAAGAAAAGCCTTCCATTTGCTCAAAGATATTCTATTATTGGATCACTGTAATTTATAAAAATAAGAGACTAGCTCAATTTGCTTTCCATCTTTTTTCAGTTTCACTATTATGGCACACTATTATCTAATTATACATAAAAAAAAATGAAAATAGCCCCCCTAGACTTACAATAAGAGAATATTTTACTATAGTTTGAGAGCAACAACATGACACAAATGAAACACAAAATGTTAATTAATATAGAAGCAATTTCATAATTACCACGTGTAGATCAAGCTGCCCAATCACTCTATAATTTGTAAATCCCTTTTGTATTTTTAGTTCACACAAGCCTTCACTGTATAAGGTAAAATGTAACTCTTCACGGTGTAGAAAATACATTTTTCTCAAATATGTACACATTTTTTGTGTTTATCCATTCTAATTATTAGAATATATACATCAGTTGCAAATGAGTTTTTGGAAGGATTTTAACATTTGAATTTCGAGAGATATTGTCTGCAGCTGGAAATCAAAAAAGATTTCCAACCATTGACTAAAAACAAAATTTTATGAATTGGTTCATATTTATTCTCATTTCTTGTACAATGATTACAGTGTTTTCTATGTTACTAGCATTTTCCATCGAAGTGTGATTTTTGTAATTGAAAAAAATCATATGTTTGTAGCGGTAATTTTGTTATACGAACAATTAGTGGAGCTTTCAAGGACTTGTGTAACTTCAACATTTTCTACTATTTTGCTTCTTGTATGTGAATTGATTATTAACAACTGTTAGCCTGTTATTTATCTTGTCCATGCATTTCATGTTCTTAACATTAAGAGTTATTAACAAAAGTTAAGAGCTCATCATGCTCTTAACTTTCAGGAAAAACAGCTTTGATTTTGATTAATCTTTCTATACACCAAATATACTTCAATGCAGTGGTGGGATTCCAAATTTTTTACAACTGGTTCTGTGGGCATGGCTTGGTAGGCGTGGCAGGGGAAGGATACTGTAAAAACTCCATTCCCTCCCTATCAGCTAGGACTCAGGAAGCAGAGAATAGACGGGGGCAGGGGCAGTCATGATATTTACTGGTTCTCTGAACTACTCAAAATTTCTGCTACCGGTTCTCCAGAACTGGTCAGAACCTGCTGAATACCACCTTTGCTTTCAATGCATTTTATCACCTATTCATTCCTCTTCTTGACTGTTTCTTCTTTTTTACCACATGGATTTAAGTACTCTGATTTTTCTTGACCTATCCAATTCTCACTTATCTAAAAGACACACACACTTTTTTGCTTCTTTCAACATATATTCACTAATATTACTTTTCTACTAACATTTATTTCTACCATAAATTTCCCTATTTTTATCAACAATATAAAGGTATCCCCAAATTCATTTAATAGCCCTGGTAGCACAGGTGAGCTCATTATGAGTGTTTATGAGTGTTCTTGGCTACTATTTTATGTATTTTTGTTGTTTTAATTCTTTTTCTTTGTTTTAATTGTGAACTCTGCAGAGTTATGTATATGAAATGGGTCACCTATAGATTTACTAAATAAATAAATATGCCAATTTCCTGAGAGCAGTTCACTTCATCTCCCATAAGAGCTGAGGTGGCACAGTGGTTAGAGTGCAATATTGCAGGCTACTTTAGCTGACTGCTAGATTCAATTCGGCAGTTCAAATCTCACCAGGCTCAAGGTTGACTCAGCCTTCCATCCTTCCGAGGTGGGTAAAACGAGGACCCAAATTGTTGGGAGCAATATGCTGACTCTGTAAAACCGCTTAGAGAGGGCTGTAAAAACTATGAAGCGGTATATAAGTCTAAGTGCTATTGCTATTATATTTTCCCCCTTGTCGAAACTTCGATCCTACCAGCCTTCTTCTCACCCTATGGTTGGTATGGCAGCAGATTTGTCTGTACAGCTTGAAATATAAACATCAACAGTTTGAAAAGAATTTGTTAAAAAATAGGTAGTCAATCCAAGTTCTCAACAGATGTAATACATCACCTGAAGCAATTAGCCAGAAGTTTTGCAGCTGGATTTTAGCTAACTGAAGCTTTCAAAGAGTGTCAAGACCAGCCCACATGAAGAGCATTATATAGCAATAGCACTTAGATTTATATACAGCTTAACAGTTCTTTACAGCCCTCTCTAAGCAGTTTACAGGGTAACATATTGCTGACTCTGGCTCCTCATTTTACCAACCTCGGGAAGGATAAAAGGCTAAGTCAACCTTGAGCTAGTGAGGATCAAACCCCTGGCAGTCAGCAGAATTAGCCTCAATACTGCATTGTAACCACTACACCACCATGGCTCATAATTACATGACCTCTCACTGGAGGTTATTCAAGTATGGGCACTATAGCGTGGATAAGCTGATAATGCTGAAGTTTCATCTTCATATTGCAAAGCAATTAAGAAAAACATCCATTAATATGATAATGTCACACATTTCAACTATTTTAGCAATTATTCCTTCTATTCTGATGGTGTTTGATTAGGGGCTTGTCTCCCAATCCCTGCCAACATAAATTCCACAGGATACTTTTTTGAGGAGAGTGCGTTTGGGGGAGGACATTACTGTTCAATTAATTGAAAATCAATAAAAGTGTACAATGTAGATAGGGGCTACAACTCACAAGCTTGAAATGGAATGGAAGGGAATGGATGAGAAGGGAAGGAAAGGAAATTTGTTTTTTTAATCTAAAGCTAGCTTTTTTTAAAGAAATGATTCTGACACAATGACATGTGGAACTGCCTTTTATTATATTGAACTATGTGGCCCAGGACTGTCCCCACTGGCTGAATCTACATTGTCTACATTGTAGGCACTTCTTTACCTACTTTCTGATATTTTCTGGACCTTTTCCATGTAAATGGACAATTTATCCATTATCTATCCATTTATCTAGCCCAGTGACAAGCTATGCTAGAGGCTCAGAGGATAATAATTCCCATTTACTAGACCTTTAAGCAGAGGTTCTACGATTGAATTTGGATCAGGTACTCTGATCTCTGGTATTAGCAATCCTATGGTGCTTTGGCACTAACTTTTTGTTCATATCTGTGCATTTGGATCCAGGTTAAAACTTGCCATCATTTTAAAAAGGTAACCAATGCACAACATTCATTAGTGTTTATAGTACATAATCTATTTTTATCACCTTTCTCTCCAAAATTCCCAGGACTTAGCAATTTTTTGAGGTTGCACAATTAGGAATAAGGGTTGCAATATTGTTGGAAACTCTGGAGGCTGTTTCCCATTTTATTGTTAGTATAAATAGTGCAACATCTGTTCCCTGAGTGTGTGTATCGTTTTGTGAAAGAAAAGACCTGGAGCCAAATTCCATTTTTGATTCATAAACACTTGTTGAAGAAAAGCCAATGGGGATCCAAGCAAACGTCAACAAACCCATCCAAATCTCAGGCTATTCATTTTCATTCTTTGGCTTCAATTGAGAAAAACAAAACACAAAACTTGTATCTTTTCATCTAATTATAGTGGGTAGTGGTTATCTAGTGCAATATTAAAAAAAATCTCTTATATTGCTGTAGTTTGTTTCTCTGTACCTTTATTTACAGTGCCAGACTTATTTAACAAAAAGTCATTTTCAAATTAATTTACACTTTTCTAAATTAAGCAGAAATTAATTAAAATTAAAATAAGTTGCAGTTAACACCCCAATAATTTTCACAAATCTCAAGCTTTTGCCTTTAAATGATTTATCATGCCCAAACTAAGTGCATTAACTCCTCTTAAAACTAATACAACTACGACCCATAGTTAAATGAGAGCATAATAGGTGGTAGGCCTGTATGACCTATGAATATAGAAAGTAAATATTGCCCACCATCCATAGAGGTTGATCTTAATTTGATTGACGTTGCTCAGATTCCAGCCAATCACGTCTTTTGGGGATACTATATACTATAAATTAAGGATCAATGGAAATAACTGACTCTAATCCCCAGCTCATGGCATTATTTCTAAGCTGCTTCCATGGGCCAGCCTCCTTTCTCAAAGTATCAAATATTGGTTCCACCTCTCTGCTCCTATTCTCCACTTCTGAACACTTACCCTTTATATGTTGCAGAGACTAAGGATTAATTACTCATTACAGTACTACTATTAATCAATTACCATAGTAAGGATCTATTACTATTAACTGATATTCTAAGACAGGAGAGTGTCATATAAAATACATTATAAATCAAAATTATTTGCTTTTTAAATGTATTGTCTGGATTATGATTTTTCATTTTTAATCTTCATGCTTATCCACACAGAGGTTGCCCAGAATAAATTTCTATGAATCCCCTGTGAGAAATTCCCAGTGGATTTGTCTAATACTTTCAGAAAGCCCAGCAATACCTTCCCTACTCTTTGTCCCATCTTCTGTCTAATATATATTAAGTTTGGCCTTGCAGTTTCCTTTTGGCTAGTTTGACTGACAGCTGCTGATACATTACTTCCTTGTGAATTTCTGCAATCCACCTTTAAAACTATCTGAATCTGTGGTCATCATAGAAACTAATTCCATATTGACTGTACTATCCAACCATTTCAATGGATAACTCAACTTTTTAGCAATAGCACTTCGCCTTATATACTGCTTCATAGAGCTTTATAGCCCTCTCTAAGTGATTTACAGAGTCAGCATATTGCTCCCAACAATCTGGAACCTCCTTTTACTAAACTTGAAAGGATGAAAGCCTGAGTCAATCCGTCAGGCAGGGGCCAGAGTCAGGTGCAATACTGCATTCTAACCACTGTATCACTGTATCACAGCTCTTTCAGTATCTGAACTATGGCTCTTTTTGTATTTGAAATCTCCCACTTTTCCCATACTACTTTTCTTTTTCTGTAACACAAAGGATGTACTTTGATCAGTGCCAACTATCTTCTATGTGGCAGACTATCCATCGGTAAGGATGTTAATCTGGTTTCTAGATTTTGAAATTCCTTAGTATATAGTGTCTTGAGCTGCAGTATTAAAATGCAGGTATATGATTCAACGGCATGCTACAATATCAATTATATCATTTTTATTTGTACCACTTCTGATTAATGTCATCCTACATTCATTTTTATCCCCTAAATTCATCATACACTATGGCCACATTTATTGCTCCAGTTTTCTTTCACCAAGCTGTGAAACAGCCTCCTTACCTTGGCACACATTATGATCGTTTGCCTCGTACCCAGCTGCACACTGTATCTGAGATGGTACCTGAGGTGTCCGGCGGATAGGATTACCATTTCTGCTACCAGTGTCTGATGCTGTTTGTTCTTGGCCGTTGTTGACAATAATCTGGGCTGTTCTGGGCAGACAGAGGTATCCTCCAAGTGATTAACACATTTCATTCCACCTTTACATGCTTCGTGCACAATTTCACATTCATCAATATCTGTGATCAGTAATGACAAAAAGAAAAGCAATTATTAATCATAGTGAGCTCTGTGTTATTTGTCAAGATTAATAATCTGAAGTAAACAGTAGTGTTCAGGAAATTATCAATAGTTAGAATAACAAGTGGACTGATGAATGAAGAAATAAAATTAAGCCAGCATCAGATGACAAGTTCATGTTCCTTTTTAGATGGATATGTCTATGGTTTTGAACAGGTAATATTAGAAGCCCTACATATAGATGATATAGACAAAAGACAGGCGAGCATTTGGATTTTGAGTTCCACTCGTAAATATATATTTGATTTTGTAAGTTAAGTGACCCCCTAACTATAGGAAGATGAACACCACTCTGGAAAAGAGAAATAGATGTATTAATTATTGCAACATTTCAAATTATTTTTAGAATAAAAGAACGAAGGGACGTGGAAGTTCTGGAACACATTTTCTAATCAGCTGTCATCAGGAGGATTCGAGATGAGATGCTGCGGGTGTGCCATCTTCCTGCCACATAGTAGCTTTCTTGTCAAAGCAATGGAGTCCAAGACGGATGGTACTGAGAGACTTTTAATCTGCCTTGCATGGGTCAGAGGTGGGTCATGTAACACTTCTAATTTTGCAAGCTCCACTGGGCTCCTTACAGGCTTTCAGATTCAATTCAGGTGTTGCAACCATCTCTTAAGCTATTTATGGTACAGGTCTGGTTATCTGCAGAAACCCCTCCCCCTGTCCCAGGTCTCCATTTGTCTCTGTCCCACTAAACCTGGCAAGATGGATATGTTTTGGATCCCTTCTATGAGACAAGTCACCTTGTGGGATCCAAGAAGCAGATCCTCTCTATCAAGTGCTTTCCCTTTGGAACAGCATATGCTCTGAGATTAAGATGTCCTGACCCTGTCAGTCTTTCATAAGACCTTGAAAACATGACCTCTACCATATAAGCCTGTTTTGCAATGATTTGGAATATATTTGAAGTGTGGTCTGGGTTTTGCTGTGTGTAATGTGCTTCTGTTTTTTGTTTTATTATATTTTATTTTAATGTTTTAATCATCCTTAGCTAACAAGTTTCTATTAATGAGTTGGGCAGCCATATAAATTATTTAAATAAATCATTCATATCAAATATGACAGGACTGATGAACTGTTCAGCCTCGTGTATGCATTTTATAAAATTTTACATTTGTATGATCCAAAGAGAACAACCCTTGTGGATCATTCTCATTAGATCAAAAATTAAAAAAAACATATCAGGAGGTGACCCAAAACACAGATAATTGGGACAACTACTGCTATTAAAGATATATCTCCAAATTTGCATATATGAAAACCTCTAGATTCCCCCATTGTTTTCTCTATAAAAAGCTTCCACTGGGGAAACTACAGAGGAAATTTTACTATGCAAGATCTGGCTTCTAAGTACTTCTGACAGATATGAAACTATTAATGCACACCCAATGTACCTTTGCATCGCTGCATGATGGGGTCCCATTCATAACCATCTGTGCATTGCTGCATAGAAAACAAAAAATGAAGAAAAATAGATTAAATGCACTGATGTTAAGCCACAAAATGATTGATGAACTGGCATATTTCCATTCATCACATTACTGCTACATAGGAATGGCCTCCAGAGTTTGAAAGAATTATTTCACAGCAATTAACAAACATATCACTGTGGAATTCTCAATTCAATCTTTTTATATTCCACGAATCACTTTTTAACATCTAGGTTGCTGCATGATCTTCCTGAAATTTTGTTGATAATACTTACAAGACCCTTCAATTGATTTATTTGAAGAATCAAAGATTATCTATCATTAATGCACCATGTAATTATTTCCTAGGTAGTTCAGTATTTTTAATATTTTTTTACATATTTATTTCTTACTTAAAACCTCTCATCTAAGTCAGAACCATGTAGCACTTAACCTAGACCAGCCTTCTAGATTTGAATGGCAGATAAGAATTTTTATCTAGGAAAAGTCCAAGGTTTCAATTTCTGCCTTTCTCCATTTTAAAGATGCCACAGAGGCTACAGTATATTATTTTAGAATTTATTCTCCCACCTGCGCATCCTCCTCCATCCAATGTTGGATGCTATGTTCCCAAAATTGTGATATTAGTAGGGAATCTTGTATCTTTAAGAAGTATCTCATAGTTATCAAATAATAAAACTAATGAGAATTGAAATCCATTCACAAAGACAGCAGCAGATTGGAAACTGCTGTTTTGGTACTGAAATAATAACTATCTAGTAAAACGAGATTTAGATACAGAATTATTTTCTAGCAGGTTTTTTCCACATCCACTCCTTGAAAATCACAGATTCTCTGAATGAATAAAAAACAACATTTTTGAAAACACTCTAACATACTAAGTTTTTTTCTCTTTCTTCTCTTTGTTAAAATACCATCTTACCCGTGAATGTGATAGTTTCATCTGCTTCTTGTGAGTGTCCTGTAGCAAGGAGCAGAGCAGCCAGGACAGCAAAGATGACCATGATGAATCTAAAAAAAAAAAGCATTATTTTTTTAAAAATATTTGATATATACTCATATAAACATATCGGGTATATCTGAGGACATCTCTACACTTCCCTGTTGTGTTTGCTACAGGTACCCTAAAGGTAAAGGTCATGTCAACCCTACTAAAACATAAAACAATTAGTTAGGAGGGAGGCGAATGTAACTTAGAGAGAGCTTGGGAAGAATTCCATGGATGAGAATCCTCAAGGGGAAAACCAACTCAAGAATCTTGGGAAATTTTGAAAATGAGATTACAAAAGACCAGTCCAGCACAATACCAATGAAGAAGAAAAATAACAGCTCCAAAAGAAACAGCATGGCTGCATACAGAATTCTCTGACAAATTGAAAGACAAAAAAGATAAGTATAAAAAATGTAAAAGGGGGACATAACTAAGGCAGAATATCAGGAAATAGCCCAAGCCTGTAAAGATGAAGAGAGGAAAGCTAAGGCCTTATAATGAAGAAAGGCTTGCCACAAAGTAAAAAAAAAAAAACCAAAACAAAAAAAGCTTCTTCCAAAATGTTAAAAACAAGAAAAAAGTTAAGGAAACAATTGGTCCCTTGCTGGGAGAAAGTGGCAAGAAGGTGACAAGCAACAGGAGAAAGCAGAACTATTTAACTCATTTTTTGCATCTGTCCTTTACACAAGGGAAAAAACAGTCCAACCTATCAAAAACAGCACCACAAAAATCAGATTAGGAACCAAGTTGAAATAGAGAAGAAAATGGTAAGTAAGCACCTGTCTACCCTAGACAAGTTCAAATTACCAGGACCGGAGGGATTACACCCCAGGGTTCTGAAGGAACTGGCAGATGAGATCTCAGAACCCTGAACTATATCTTCAGAGATTCTGGGCACCGGGGAACTACCAGAGGACGGGAAAAAGAGCAGATGTGGTTCCCATCTTCAAAAAAGGAAACTACAGACCTATCAGCCTGACCTCAATACCAGGAAAGATTCTGTAAAAGATAATGAAGCACCGAATTAGAGAACACCTAGAAGTAAACAAAGTAATGGGTTTTGACAACATGGGTTTGTCAAAAACAAATCATGCCAGACTAATCTTATTGCATTCATTGACAAAGTGACAAAATTAGTAAGGTAGACCATAATCTACTACTAGATAAAGTAGAAGAATGTGGGTTAGACAGCATCACCACCACATGGATTCGTAACTGGCTGACCAACCACACTCAATGTGTAGTCCTCATTGGAACTGCATCTACATGGAGGGAAATATGCAGTGGAGTATCCCAAGGCTCTTCAATATCTTCATCAATGATTTGGATGAGGGAATAAATGGGGAACTCATCAAATTTGCAGATGACACCAAGCTGGCAGGAATAGCCAACACTCCAGAAGATAGGCTCAAGATACAGAAGGATCTTGACAAACTTGAACATTGGGCACTATCTAATAAATGAAATTCAATGGTGAAAAGAGTAAGGTTCTACATTTAGGCAACAAAAACGAACGCACATGTACAGTATAGGTGGTACCTTGCTCAATAGTAGTAACTGTGAGATCTTGGAGTCCTAGTGGACAACCATTTAAATATGAGCCAGCAGTGTGCAGCAGCTGCCAAAAAAGCAACACAGTTCTAGGCTGCATAAACAGAGGGATAGAATCAAAATCACGTGAAGTGTTAATACCACTTTATAATGCCTTGGTGAGGCCACACTTGGAATACTGCATTCAGTTTTGGTTGCCACAATGTAGAAAGATGTGGTGACTCTAGAAAGCATGCAGAGAAGAACAACAAAGATGATTAGGGGCCTGGAGACTAAAACATTAAGAACGGTTGCAGGAACTGGGTATGTCTAATTTAATGAAAAGAAGGACTAGGGGAGCCATGATAGCAGTGTTCCAATATCTCAGGGGTTGCCACAAAGAAGCGGGAGTCAAACTATTCTCTGAAGCACCTGAGCATAGAACAAGAAGCAATGGGTGGAAGCTAATCAAGGAGAGAAGCAACTTAGAACTCAGGAGAAATTTCCTGACTGTTAGAACAATTATCAGTGGAACAGATTGCCTCCAGATGTTGTGAATGCCCCAAAACTGGAAGTCTTTAAGAAGATGTTGGATAGCCATTTGTCTGAAATGGTATAGGGTTTCCTGCCTAGGCAGGAGTTTGGACTAGAAGACCTCCAAGGTCCCTTTCAACTCTGCTATTGTATTGTATTGTATTGTATTGTATTGTATTGTATTGTATTGTATTGTATTGTATTGTATTGTATTGTATTGTATAAAACACTGTTCAATCCTGAGTGTTCAATCCTCTACCTACATGAAAAACAAGGTTCAAGGAGAAAGGTTCTAGTTTTCTGCATGCTGCTAATTACCAGAACAAATATTCATTTAATTGTACAATTTTCCCAGACAGGATTTTACCACTAAGATCTATGTCACAGGAAGAAAGAGCATGGCTAAAAGCACCCTTCTGAATCTAGGTTTTGTAAAGAAAAAAGAAAAAAAAACCACCCTTCAGCTAGCTTATTTGATGTCCAGTCATAGGCAAAAGAACCCCCACCCTGCCTACTAATTAAAAAGTGCACAATATTCATAATGCTGCTGCCAAATAGCATCCATTTGCTAAACAAATTAAAGGTGATCCACTTCATTGTTAATATTACTAAGATACACACACAGAGATATAATGCTCAAATGACCTGCTCCGTCACTGATGTGCTCCATCAGATATGACATGCTCCATCACAAACGGTTTTAAGAAGAGATTGGACACCCATTTGTCTGAAATGAAATAGGGTCTCCAGCTTGAGCAGGGGGTTGGATTATACAACCTCCAAGATCCTTCTAACTCTGTTATTCTGTTGCTCAAATATTGGGATATGTTATGAAACTTGCTCCAAGATAGAGGACACAGCAAACCTACTTGGATAAATTAAAGGGAAGGGTCCCAAAGTATAAAAGTCCTAAAGAAAGTTGACATTAGTATATTTCCAGAACTAGAAATAAAAACATGAGCATTATAATAAAACAAAACATATTATGCCCAATATATTATTTAAAGCAACATTATTTATGTAACCACAAGGCACTTTTGTGAAATCCAGATATTTTAAAAAGTTAATTTATTTTTAAAAAAACACCTGGAATCATTCTAAATATGGTATTATAAGTGCTGTAATTAAATATCAATCTAAACAAACACAGAATAACAATCCAAAGAACAAAATGAAATCAATCATTTAATCTTTTGTTGGCCAAAAGCTTTCAGTACTATTAAGAAAACTTTCTTGGTTTTAATATAAGCCACACTAGTTCAATTGGTTACTTTGGGCCAGTCCAAAATAGCTCACATGTTGTGGTTGCAGAAAAATTAGAAAGAGGGAACACCTAAATGTAAAGTAGGGTATAAAATAAATAATGACAATAAATAAAATACCTTTCCACTGATCGGACTTATTTCCCAATAAATATAAGTAGGATTGCAGTGTGGCAGTGCTTAAAAAAGATCTAATCAGAGAGAAAATCATAACTTTGTGAGGACTAATAGCTTTGAAAACTCAAGCTCTGTGTTTACTCAAATCCCACCTTTGAATACTGTTATAGAATTGTCTGTGTCTTCACTGGCAATTGAAAGTTGAGTGTCAAGAATAAATAAATGGCTTACATAAGAAAAGAGACACAGGAGACACACATTTTAAATCAATGCCACCCAGCTGGCATTGAGGCTTTAGCACGTAACAGGACTAAGCACTCTTTACTGGCATTGCCAAAGAAGACCGAAGTGCCATGGGGCAAGCAAGGCAGGGGTGAAAAAAAAATCAAGAGGTACAATAAAAGGGTTTCAATTGCACGGTTGCAGCCACCCTCTTAATGTTTTCAAATAAATATAGCAATAGCTATAGCAATAGTAGTTAGACTTATATACCGCCTCATAGGGCTTTCAGCCCTCTCTAAGTGGTTTACAGAGTCAGCATATTGCCCCCAACAACAATCTGGGTCCTCATTTTACCCACCTTGGAAGGATGGAAGGCTGAATCAACCCTGAGCCGGTAAGATTTGAACAGCTGAACTGCAGAACTGCAGTCAGCTGAAGTAGCCTGCAGTGCTGCATTTAACCACTGCGCCATCTCGGCTCTATGTAATTAATAACATCTCCCTGGCTTTTTCACTTTGCAGGACACACTAACTTTGTCCTCTGAGTCAATTTCAGTATGTTGCGCATACTGTACAGGGCCATTAGGCTGTTTCTCCTCTTTGGAGCGTCTTTTCCACTGACAATCTATCCTTCCAGCTCAGTTAAAAAGCTCACATGCTTGCCTTGGTGGGCAGATACAATACTGGCTTTCCTGCCCTTGATCTCATTTTCTCTCATTCACAGGACATAGCAAGGCTTTATGGGATTTTTTAAAATTATCTTTACCAATATCCAGTTTTCTCTTCTTTCTATTCTAGTGCAGGGACTGCTTTTGGGATGAACAAACACCATTTCACACAATTCTACCAATATATAGCACACTACTGACTACTTTTGCCACAATCAATCAAAGTTGTAATTACTTTAAATTACCCTGACTCACAGAAAAGCTGATTAAAATATTAAGAAAGTGATCTGGATATGCACTAACAATAAGAGCAGTTTCTACATTTGGTTCTTACGATAGGTGGTATTCAGCAGTTTGGAGAACTGGTAAATACCAACTCTGACTGGCCCCTGTATTCTATGCCTCCGGAGTCCCAGCTGATCAGGAGGAAATGGGGATTTTGCAGTATCCTTCCCCTGCCACGCCTACCAAGGCATGCCACGCCTACCAAGCCACGCCCACAGAACCAGTAGTAAAAAAATTGAATCCCACCACTGGTTCTTACTCTGTACTGACTGTATCATTTTGAAATAAAGGTGTGGATTAACATGATAGGTAGTGATTCCATACTTCGTTTTTGTCATGCTTGCCACATGACCACGGAGATGTCTTTGGACAGTCCTAACTCTTCAGCTTTGAAACGGAGGTTCAAGGTTCATTTTATTTATATGCCGCCCTATTCCCAGCGGGACTCAGGGCGGCGCACAAACCCAAGGAAGGGGGAGGGAAACACAAAAACTACAAAGAGTACAGGGCATTTAAAACAACCAACAGCCACACGATTCGAGAGGGGAAGGGAACTCATCGACCCCAGGCCTGCCGACACAGCCAGGTTTTAACGGCTTTTCGGAAGGCCTGGAGAGAGGTGAGGGTCCAAATCTCTGCGGGGAGCTCGTTCCAAAGGGCCAGAGCCACCACAGAGATAAGCACCACCCCCTAGAGTCAGGAATGAATAGCACATATGTGCGAAGGGAACCTTTACTTTTACCTTAAGGGACTATTAGCATATAAAGTTCTGTTTCTCAATCACAGGGATTTGAAGATGTGTGGACTTCAACTCCCAGAATTCTTTAGAGAATGTGCTGGCTGGGAAATTCTGGGAATTGTAGTCCATCGACTTTCAAGTTATTGAGATTGAGGAACACTGATGGAAAGATAAAGCAATAAAACATGTCTTCCCTTCCTTTAGTTTCAAAAAATTGATTAGTAGGGTGCATAGTAGCAGTGATGGCAGATCTACTCTGTATGAGCACATTCCTTCAATGTGTGCAGCAGTTTGAATGAACTATATGATGTGCACCAAGCTGCTTTTTTCTCTGGAAAAAAAAAGGGAGGGACATTTCAAGCAACACATATAAATAAAACTTCATGAAAAATGTTTTTTTTTCTGTTCATGAGCTTCAAAGTATTTGACACCATCTGGAATTAAAGCCCGAACTTCTGAATTGCTATGGAATTGGATTAAAAAACATATGATCTCACCATCACATCTCCATACCAACTCTTCAGATGTAACATAAAATTGGAAACAAAACTAAGGGTTTTTAAAAGAAGGATGTGTAAAACTAAGAGGGGATCCACCCTCTTGCTTCCCCCCATTTATATATCATTGATCATTCAGGCAGATGTTGGAACAAGCCCGTTTCTAAATGATTCAAATATTAACTGTTTGCTATATGCAGATGTTTTGGTCCTGTTACAGGAACAGGCAACAGCCCAGGATTAGGAAGTGGTGTCATTTCATGCCTTAGGGATTTACTTTCTGATTTCATGAAACAGTTTTTTCATCCGAAGGTCATTTCTCATTGACTTCAGCCACTTTCTACCATCCAAGTTGAGCCACCGCCAAATAATTGTTTGTAAATAGCAACAGGCCCTCTGACAAAATTCCGTTGTGTTTCTTATGTATTGACTCCCATATGCAAGCAAAACTGTAGGAGATATTTAAGTGGAGACCTTTAATTGTTGATAAGTGAGAATCAGGGAGAAGAAGACGGTTCAAAAATCATATTTCTTTTATGACTCTTGCAAAGTTGATGGACAGAAACAGTGTTGGCATCATTCAGGGGCATCTTTTTGCAAGGCAGGATGAAAACAAGATGGTGTTGAAGTCCCCCCTGCACATAAAAAAGGTTTCAATCCTACAGGCACCATCCTGATATTTTTATCATCTCCCTGAACAACACTGAATAGCACACAAATGATGGGCAACCAAAACATTCACAAATGGGGAAAGTCATCTAGTTCAAAAACACTTAGAGAACATTTATTCCTCTTGCTCCAAATTTTAACTGAAGCAAGAAATACCATTTGCAGGAAATTATGCCAGGAGCCAAAGATACCACTAGAAATAGGAAGCTGGCATGCTATAGTGCAAAGCTTCAGCCCCTTACTGCTCTGAGACTTGTTCTTCAATGTTGGGAGGATAAACTTATGGCCTTCAATTACTTAATTACTCAATAAACTGAAAAGTTGATACTTATAATTACAGATTTGTTTACAGATACAGACCATGTATGGATCATTATAATGAAAGATATGTAAAACAAAACATACAGTGTGTGAATGAGATTTTTGTGTGTGTGTGTATGTGTGTGTGTGTATGTGTGTGTGAGATGGACTAGAGCTACTATATAAGGGATGCAAAAAGTTTTATTTTTCTGGTGTCTTTCTGTGATCACTCAAATTGGATGGTGGAGAAAATATCATTAAGACAATTAATAGTTAGGTAATTCCAGTCATTAAATATTCAGCTAAAATAGTGGATTGGATACAAGCAGAACTGAAACAGAAAAAAGACAGTAAATCATGTCCTTCATCATGTTGACAGATGCTACTTACCAAAGAAAATAGGTGGGCTGGAATGCGTGGCCCGACAAAACCGCGCTCGTCAAAATAGCGGTGATAAAACCGTGTCGCTAAAGCCACGACGTCATCACCGCGCGTCATCACCGCCATGACAACAGCGCGGCGACAGAAGGGCGCTTTAAAACAGCGCGGCGGCAGAAAGCCGATTTAAATTAAGGTAAGGGTTAGGTTTAGGTTTAGGTTTAGGTTTAGGGTTAGGGTTAGGTTTAGGATTAGGTTTAGGGTTAGGTTTAGGGTTAGGTTTAGGGTTAGGTTTAGGGTTAGGTTTAGGGTTAGGGTTAGGTTTAGGGTTCTGAGTGTTTCGGAAGGCGCGGATTTGCCCTCCGCGGTTATGTCATCGCGGTAGGGTCGCATTTTCCTTAGCGCTTCGGACGGCGCGGATTTGCCTCCGCACTTATGTCGGTGCGGATAAGGGCTTCGCGGTTTTGTGGTGGAACCACTGGAATGTTGCAAGTACACCAGGCAGTTGATAAGAAGAAAAAAGAGAATTGGAAGAACATCTGAAGGAAAGTGAAGAAGATGCACTGAAACTAGTATACCACGAATAAAACAATACCAGGCAAAACTGATAGCAATAAGACCTGACAATAGCTAAGAAGAGAGGAGTTGAATAAAGAAACAGAGGGGCTAATTCTAGCTGCCAAGAAAAAGCCTTAAGTGCATATAAAGCCAGATTTGAGAAGACAGCACAGACAGCAAATACCACCTGTCCAATGAAGCTGAAGAAACTGCAGACCACCTAGTTAGCTGCTGCAAGAAGACTGTACAGATTGACCACAAATAATAATGGCATGACAAAGTAGCAACAATGGTGCATCGGAAGATCTGCAAGAAACATCATTTGCAGGCAAGCAAGAACTAGGGGGACCACAAAATACAGAAAATAACAGAAAATGAAGAAGCTAGAGAGCACTGGGAATTTAGAATTTCACTAGACAGGCACCTGCCATATAACATTCCAGATTTAATATCTGCTGATAAGAAAGACAAAAAAAGTCTGGATAGCGATGTTGCAGTACTCGGAGATAACAGGAGAGAGAACTGGAGAAAATTATAAAATGCAAAGACATAGAAATAGAAGTAGAACGACTGTGGCAAAAGAAAACAAAGATAGTATCAATAATAATAGGTGCCTTGGGTGTACTCCTAAAACATTTGGACCACCACTTGGATGCCATCAGCATTGATAAACTCACTCCCAGTCAATTACAAAAGGCATCTTTATTTAGAATAGCTTACCTCCTGCAATTATATTTTTATCTCCATCAAACATTTGCCTATGTCAGGTCCAAAGGAAGGACGTGATGGGCGGATAAAAATGCCAGAATCAGTCTAAACATCTGGCTGATTGTTAATGAAGCATAATAATAATATATACATTTCTTCCTCTGGTCCTGAATCACATTAATCCAAGGTCTTGATTAAAAGTCTCTACTGAGCTTATTGGAGGCAGATTTAGAGAAAGGGGAAGAACGGATCTATTTTGTTTTCTACAGATTCAATAGGGAGTGGAGGAAACCATCATATAATCTTGACATTGCTAAACATGACCCCCAAGAAATTTTCTCCCAGAAAAGAAAGGAGAACTTGCCTAATTGTAGCAAACAATATGCTAAGAGAAAAACTGTCATTTTGGCATATTGCCACTGCTATAATCAAGAAGGGCTCTTGATTAAGAACCACTGTTTATACATCTTGCCATATGGCAGGTAAAGCTATCTTCAGGTTCTCCAGAGATTGACAGAAAGTCTCCCAGACTTGGGATGGTATATACCTCCCACTACTGGATGTACACAAGACAGCAAGTGCTTCTAAAGAGCAGGAGTTGCCCAACCCTCAGATGGGTTCTTTATTCTATTCTTCATTCTTCTCCTTTCTCTTACAATATTTCTTTGTTACATTCTGTTTTGTGGGAAGAGAGAGACTTTTTTTTAACTATAGCTGTCCCTCTCTTGTTCAGATTTCTCCAAATTGCAGTGGATTTGGAAGCTCTTTATGAACTTCACTCTTAAAACTTCTGAACTTCTAGAAAGCTTGCTGGAAGCCAACTAACTTTTTTTTGTTGGTGCAGCCATAACACCCAATAAGGTAGCATTACTTGAGAATTCTGAAGAACTTTACTTCCCTTATTTTTCATGTTTGATATACCAGCCGATAGTGGGGAGGGGTGGGAGCAACAATGCTCTGTATATCCCACCATAGCATCTATATGGAGGAATTGCAGGGGATTAAAATGGCAGCTAATAGTCCAGTGGTGGGATTCAAATTTTTTTACTACCTGTTCTATGGGTGTGGCTTGGTAGATGTAGCAGGGGAAAGACACAGTAAAATCTCCATTCCCTCCCCACCCCAAGGGAAGGTTACTGCAAAATCCCCATTTCCTCCTGATCAGCTGGGACTCGGGAGGCAGAGAATAGATGGGGACAGGGCCAGTCAGCGGTGGTATCTACCGTTTTTCCAAACTACTCAAAATTTCTGCTACTGATTCTACATAACTGGTCAGAACCTGCAGAATACCATCTCTGTACTAGTCCCAGTTACATTTTAATCCCCCAGGCATTGGATGCATAGAACCAGTTTCAGATGCCTTACACTCAGTGGTGGTATTATCAACTGGTTTAACAACTGGTTTGGTGATCACACACTTTGTGTGCATGCACAGTTTGAAGAAATCTTCACCTCCAGGTTTCTTCGGAGGAGTAACACAGCTGATTCATGCAGCAATCCGCCTTGCTGCACGAATCAGCTGAATACATAAAGGTAGGGAAATAGCGCAGGAAGGTGGATGGGTCCATCCGATTGTCGGAGCTACTGGTTCACCTGAACTGGTCCGAACCAGTAGAATCCCACCCCTGCTTATACTTGACAATGGGGTTGTGAAGGAATGTAGTTCTTACTTTGGCAATAAGAAATGAAATTCAAACTAATCTCACCCTCATTTTGTTTAGTATAAGACAGGATGCAGAGAGATTTTGACAGGCTTTCCAGGTGCTATTATTCTATCCTATACAATGAAGAACACTACTAAAACTCTTGCTTTGACCTTGTCTACCTCAAAGAGCTGACAGACACTGACACCTAAATTCATTGGATAACAAATAAAACCTTGTGCAATGTGTGAAATGGCTCTAATGGACAAGACAAAACCAGAATCTGGACATTTCCTTAAATTATCAATTGCTGATATAATAAGGCAACATTTCCCTTGTACATTTATTGGGAATACAAACACCCATAATTGCTACTCAGCAGAGAGATTACCTATGTGAGATGGGAATTTGAGGAAAAGGAATCAGATTGAAGAAGGCTACATCTTTCCCTCTTGTCAACCTATCTGCATTACATGGTAATAACTGTACAATGTACAATACAATGGCATTTACAATTCTATCTAACTCCACTTGAGACCATCGTGGGAAGGCTGAATCCCAGCCAGCTTCATCATTGTCTAATTAATGAAGGGACCGCAGCTACGATATAAACAACTCCCTTTGAATACTGTTGAGTTAGAAATGATGATTCAAATAATTTGAGTGCCAATGTCTATTTCACAAATGCAGCCTTCATTGATGAACAGCAACATGTTAATAGGAAAAAAATGGGCAGGAAATTCAGCATCAAATCTCACTACAGTCTGCTACACTATCAAAAAGCAAGAAATATCATACTATGTAAGTTGATATAGTTCTTAGTTTTTACTCCCATGGAGTTCTCCAGATTTGCCTTATTAATCCCAAAATGTTGTGTACTGCCTGTTCCCGCAATGGTTCCTTCAAAGAAACAAATGAGTTTGGACTTCTAGTAAACTAAGACCAGCATCCCAAATCCTGAAAATCCTTTCCCCCTCTCCAAAATTCCCTTGCCCTCTCTATAGGATCTTGTTGCCCCATGTAGGGGTAGGAAAAGGAAGGGTGTCCCTTGATATAAAAATGATCTAGCTAATATTACCTGCTCTGACTAGCAGAACCTCTACTAGTGTTCAAAGAGGTTCTCCCATGTCACTCACCTTATTTAAGGAGACAGGAGGCTAAAGCAGATAAAAATCAGTTGCTGGAATGAGAGAAGTCTAGTTTAACGAAAAGAAGGACTAGGGGAGACATGATAGCAGCGTTCCAATATCTCAAGGAGCGCCACAGAGAAGAGGGACTCAAGCTATTCTCTAAAACATCTGAGGGCAGGACAAGAAGCAATGGACGGAAACTAATCAAGGAGAGAAGCAACCTAGAATAAGGACAAATTTCCTGACAGTTAGAACAATTAATCAGTGGAATGGCTTGCTTCCAGAAGTTGTGGATGCTCCAACACTGCAGGTTTTAAAAAAGAGACTGGACAACCATTTGTTTGAAATGGTATAGGATTTCCTTCCTGGGCAGGGGGTTGGACTAGAAGACCTCCAAAGTCCTTTCCAATTCTGTTACTCTATTATTTGTGTGATTTACAAAATATTAGCAAATGAAAACAGTTTTAATGGGTCGATTTGAAGGACCTACAGAAGTCTAGCAAAATGAAGTTGCACGAAGTTCAGCTTACTGGCTGTACTTTTTATTTCAAACTTAATTGAATCCTAGAATCACTCAGAGCAATTTACTGTATCACATGGGTCAACTCAGGAATCTCCTATTTCTAACAGAATGTCTTACTCAGGTCTCTTTGCTGTCCTGTACCAGAAAGCCTGTATAGCTTCTCTTCTTAGACTGCTGCATGGAGAAGCCAAACTTCTATTCACTCCCAAAAATCTAGGAGTTGAATAGCTCAAAGACAGCCTTGTAGATAAATTCTCCATGCCTAAAGTATCTATGTAGCCCATTATCTGAACAGAAATCTACACAGGCCGGAGAAACTGACCTGTATTAATTTTTTTTTTTTGCATATTGGTACTTGAAAGATATCACCAGGCCTCTTGTCTAATTTTAAATTAAAAAATAAAAGAAAAATCACGAAGGGAGGGGAATGAAAACTAATGCGACAAGACCCATGTAGGAAACATGTATCTCCCATTCTGATCAGTAGGACCCTTCCAGGATCTTTGGAAGTAATATTTACCAACAGCTGTTATAGGTGAGTTTTCTATCCCTTCTACCAGAAATTTCATGAATGAATTGCAAACAAATTTGGGGCTTGTGTCACAGGGTTGAATTTCCTTCTGATGAGTTTTGTCTGTATGAAGTAGCTAAGTAATTAAAGAACCAGGCTAGAAACTGGAAGTCTAAGTTCCAATCCCACCCCAGGCAAGAAGCCAGTCACCCTGGGCCAGTCTCTCTCCCTTTCAACTCTAGCAAAGAAGCAATGGCAAACTACTTCTGAAATCTTGCCAAGAAAACTGCAGGAACTTTCTCAAGCAGTCACCAGGAATCAAGGCTGCCTTGAAAGCACCAAAACCAACCAACCAACCAGGTTTATATCTAAAAAAGGATGGTCCAGCTGCCTCTTCCCAATTGCCTCTTGCTTGCCTATTAGGTGACTAGGAGAACAGCTGGTGATAATTAAATGTCTTGAGATTTTAATCCTGTTTGTGTTGTATTTTTTTTTACTTCCCACTTTTTTCCTGTGAAGGAATTCAGGATAGCAGAAATTGTGTCCCTTCATAGTCTCCTTATCTGACTATTGGCCAGAGCAGCCTAGACTGGGTAAGCAGGACAGCCCTAGAAAAATGTACAAGCGGGCCATGTATGTTCAAGTTGTGACCTCTTCAGTTAAAAGCAGCAAGTGATGTGCAAATCTCCTGTCTGCCATCAGAGGAGATACTCCAGCAGCCTGATCTAAGGCAACCTCCTTGACTAATCTCCCTTTAAGAGGATCTCAAATAACAAAGCTGGGCAAGAATTCTCCCAAGAACTTGGAGAAGTTGCCAGGCTCAAAATAGCCAATACTTGGCTCAACTGGACCACTTCTCTCTGGCAGCATAAATGGATGAGCTCAGAATAAGGTGGCAGATGTGCGTTCAACTCCTGAAATGTGATTCATGATTTTACCTCTTTTGTAAAGACATGTGGGGGGCCAGAACACCCACAGAACTGACATATAAACAATCAGTCTACCAGAACTGATCAATTTACACACACACAAAAGTTTTGGCCACCATGATGTAAAAAAGATGTAGAGACTCTAGAAAGCCTGCAACAGAGATGATTAGGGGACTGGAGGCTAACACATAGGAAGAACGGTTGCAGGATTGGGTATGCCTAGTTTAATGAAAAGAAAGACTAGGAGTGACATAATAGCGATGATCCGATATCTCAGGGGCTGCCACAAAGAAGAGGGAGGCAAACTATTCTCCAAAGCACTTGGAGTAGAGCAAGAAGCAATGGGTGGAAACTAATCAAGGAGAGAAGCAACTTAGAACTAAGGAGAAATTTTCTGACAGATAAAACAATTAATAAATGGAACAACTTGCCTCCAGAAGTTGTGAATGCTCTAGTCCAAGGGGTTGGACTAGAAGACCTCCAAGGTCCCTTCCAACTCTGTTATTCTATTCTATTCTATTCTATTCTATTCTATTCTATTCTATTCTTCTGCATCCTGTCCCATCTTCTGTATCCCAGAAACCTGTTTCTAGGCTGCGCATACCGGATCAGAAAGGAAGATTTGCTACTTTCCCAGGAATTCACTTCAGTGGACTTGGTTAGTTTTGCAATCGGCAATTTGGTTAGTTGCCGGTTCAGGGGGCAGGGGCAGACTTGTACAACGCGATTAATCATGGATACTTTCCCCTCTAAACCTGCACCCTCTGCATTTGCTCTTCCTTGGACGATCTAAATGTTTTTTATTCTCCCTTCACGAAGATCAGCAACTCATCAATACAATTGTTTCCTGCCTAAGCAGGGGGTTGGACTAGAAGACCTCCAAGGTCCCTTCCAACTCTGTTTTTCTATTTTTCTATTCTATTCCTCCGACCCATTCCACGAACACCCGGGGGGCGGGGGGAGAATCAAAACCTCACGCGGGCAAATCTGCCCCGCGACGCGACCTCCTGAAAGATCATCCCACGCGTTCGCACGAGCGTGGAGCAAGCAACCCGTGCAACCGGTGAAACATTGCATCGCACCGCGCTGCGAAACTGTCTTGCTTTCTTCTCCCACCGTGTTACCGCAAAGGCCGGCGAGAAAAGGAGAATCCGGAGCGTCTTACCTGCGTCGCTCCAACAACGGGCGTGCGGCGAGGTGGGGAGGGGATTCCCTTCCCGTGCAGGCAGAGCTGCTGCCAAGGGAGGCGGCTGGGGAGAGCGAGCGGAGCAACTCCCTCCCGAAGAGACGCAGTTGAAGGTTAACCCCGCGCCTTCGCCCGGCTCCTCGAGTCACGGTGGGGAAAGCGCTCTCCCCCCCCCGGCCCCCGCTTCCCCTCCCTCTTGATGTTTTGGACCGACTTTAAAAGTTTTAGCTACCGTCAGCATCCGTTTAACGCCCCCTACCGATCTTCTTCTGAGTTAACCCTTTCTGTGGAGAATTTGGTAACGGGTTGGAAAAAATTCTGTGGCTGGTAGAGGTGAAATGATATCTCGTTGGCCTGAACTTTGCAAAGGAACGAAATCGTATTTTAATGTTTGCATGCATGCTACTGAGCAAGGTCCCCCCCTTTTTTAAACAAGGAAAGGGAACGGCATTCCTGATTTTTAATCTCTCTCAGACATTCCCATTAAGGAAAGCACAGGTAGTCCTCAATTTACGACCACAATTGAGCCCAAAATCTATATTGCTAAGGGAGAAATTTGTTAGTAGCACATACTACTTATATACCACTTCACAGTGCTTTATACCTCTCTCTAAGAGGTTTACAGTTAGCATATTACCCCAAATAATCTGGGTCCTCATTTTATCCATCTGAGAAGGATGGAACACTGAGTCAACCTTGAGTGGGTGAGAATGGAACTGCTGAACAGTCAGTAGTCAGCCTGTGAAAAATGTTCATAAGCCGCTTTTTTCAGTGGTGTTGTAACTTGGTCACTAAGCGAACTGTTGTAAATTGAGGACTACCTGTATTTTACTTAGTTGCAGAAAAGTTCTATCACCACCACCATCTTAATTACTGTTGATGCAATCCACCTGTAATTAATAGAATATGAGTTTATTTTCCCCTAAAATTCCAGAGTTCAGAAGAAAACTCAGGTACTTCTCTGCCCAAATATCTGCAAAACAAAGACAAACAATGGGTGGGCTTGAATGAACCCCAAGCTTTGCAAGAATGAAAAAAATATAATAAAAATAAATTGAATCAGAAAGCTGTGAGAACAATACTGAATAAGCAAGGCTGATCCGAATGTGGAACAGCAGCACATCATTTTGTGGCCTGTCCCCCTTCCTAATAGCCATTAATCAGAACTGTTTAGGTTAACTGGATCTTGCAAATTCAGATGCCTTCTTATTGGTTGGCATTTCAGGAGTCAGCATGAGCATCAGGCCAACCTGTTGATTTTGGAAGGCAAGAATGCTCTGTTTCCCACTTTCCTCTCTTTTTGGTCCCCTCTTTAAGTCAAAGGCCGGTGGAATTTTGTTATCCTTTCTCCATGATTACTTAGTAGAAGTAGTTTTGACACAGTCCTGGATCATGATTGCTTTTCCTCCCTGCCAAACAAGTTGGTGAAGCAAAAATTGAGGCTGAGGGGTGCATTGGATAGAGCAGTCTTTTTCAACCTGGAGAACTTTTAAGTTGTGTGAATTTCAATTCCCAGCATGCTGATTGGAGAATTCTGGGAATCAAAGCCCACACAACTTAAAGTTGTCAAGGTTGAGAAAAATTGGGATAGAGGAGGGGTGTCAAACTTGGAGCGTACCATTGTCATCACATGATGTATCACAACTTTCCCCCCACTTCGCTAAACCTGGGGTAGGCGTGGCCAGCACAGGACACATCCAGCACGTGGGTTTGACAACCCCTGGGATAAAGTGTAGCTGTACTCTCTTGTGGGCAGTAATGATGAGAATGGTGTGTTACATCTGCAGTTCTGAGAGCTTGGGAGCAGGAATGTCTGAAGGAGAGACTAGATGGCATCAACCATCAAGGCTATCATCTTGATTTTTTTTTCATTCCTTGCCTCTTCTGCAGATATTCCTCTTAAGTGATGAGAATGGAGAGCATGTTGAAAGTCCTAAATTAATTTTGTTAAATCCAAAAATCCAAGGATTGTTGTTCTGCCTTTAAATGTGATTGTCTGAGGAACATTTATTTATTTTCTAAGACATTTAGAAAAACAGAATTCAGCATTCAGCAAAAAACTGTCCTTGTGTCTAGTTGTTCTGGTGTGCAGTGCCAATGAGTCCAGAGAGTGGGACATGTCCTTTAACACCTGGACAAGTTAAAGAAAGCTATTGATAGACACTCCTGGGGTTATTTACCCTCTCATTAATTGTCATCAATAAGCAAGGCAAAAATCTATCAATCATTCCTGGCTTGGTTTTGATGGAGGGCTAGAAGGCTGGTTTAGCCATCCATTCTATTCTAAAATAGTGCTAAATCCATGTTTAAAATAAATCTATGTGAAGACAATCAACAGAAATAAAGAAAAAAATACTAATTTTTGCAAGAGACATAATTGAAGTTCATCAGTAGGTGATGATCAAGGTGTTGATGGTGACATGCACTGAAGAAGACAGTGCTCATGGAAGAGAAATTTTTGCTGGAAAAGGAGCAATACTGTGGCCAGAGGTTGGAACCCGGATTCATGAAAAGATGGGTTGAGTTGCAATGGAGAGGAGCTTCCAGTGGAGTTGTAGTTTTCTAAGGAATTCTTTCAAAGCTTCTTCTCTTCCACCCACTACAACTAGTATCCTAACTCCATGGAAGTTAAATTAAATCAAAATGACCATGGAAGCCATTGCTGAGCAACTGGAGGGGAAGGATATACCCACATAGCTTGAAATGTCCAATGACAACTAGCCAGATGCCAGCTTGACTGCATCATCAACCATCCATCAAGGAGATGACATAGGAAGGAATCTTTGTGTTGAAGTTAGAGGGATATAGGACGAGCCTTATATGTATGCTTCACCTGATGTTCCAAGTGCTACCTGTTAATGGAATACCTCAGCTCCTTGCTTACCATTTTATGATTTTTTATCTCCCAATCATATTTGGACTGGATGATTTTTCACTGGAAGACCATGGAGGACTTTGAACTGCATAGGGCTACTGGATCTCACATTCAAAAAAGAAGACAAGTTTGCATATTAATGTACTTTTAGGTAATACTTGCATAACATTTTAGTCAACTGGCTATAACAGCATCAGCCTATCCCTTTAGTTGTGTTTTCAAAACTTAAACAAGTTTTATTCTAATTATGTAGCAAATAATGCAAACACAGAATCTGTGTCTACTCGAAGTTGGATAGGGAATTCAAAACAACATAACAATCCTTGACAAGACAGCAAGCAGTAATATAAATAATTTTATATGATGCAGTAAAGTAAAATAAACCAAAATCATTTTAAAATTTCTTTCTTTTCTATTTCTTCCTACTATGCCCTTAATATTTATCATTAAAATAACTCTTTAACAGAGTTTGATTTTTCAATCAATATATGTGGTTGAGCATTAGCATGCTGAGAAAAAAAAGCAGTAATAAAGAGAGGGAAAAAATATGGTAGAAGAAGGAAATCATAATCAGTTTTGGTTATTTCATTTGCCATTGAGCTTCTTAGAACACTTGGCTTATATTATGGGCTAAATTAGGTGAATGGTTTGTGATTCAGTATATTGTAGAAATCCAACCATTGAGTATAAGGTTTAAATTGTTACATTAGTACCCCAATTATGATTGGTCAGTTCTTGTTAAGGGATGAGCTGTCTGTCTGGACCCAAAAAGGACAATTTGATTGGTTTTGGATCATCGTGTGTAAATCCAGGCAACTATGTTTTATTTACCAAACTCTAATTTATTACAGTGCACAAATCAGGTTAATGAACCATATTTTGGATTATAAATTTATTGGAGCAGAGGCCTTTGTTTTTGTACAGCATAGAAGGCCACACAGAAGATAAATACATCATAAGCTTAGCTTGCAACAAAAATCACTCTTGCTACATGGCTTATTTCCTATATATTCTAGAACAACATATTCCAGGTATATAACCCCACTTCATGGCTGCTCTGAATCTTCTGATTCAAACTGGAATTCTGCAGTTGCAGAACCTGATTATACTATTCTAGTTCTATGGTTGTGGTGGAAGGCAATGCAACAAGTATCTTTGGAAGAAAGCAAATTCAACACTGTTATCTGTCTTAATGGTTAGTGATGCTCTGGATGGAATCAGGAAGCTGCATAATCAGCTTGAATATTATCCCAACTAAAAGTCCCAAAACAATCTGGACTTTTCTTGATACAGATAATATTATGTGCAGCAAAACGTATAGCAAAATGTATAAATAAGGAGCATATGGTTACACGCAGCCTGCATACATGTAGATGCCATCCACATTTTTGAAAATGTTGCAAAACACAGAAGCCTGTACCAGCTAAAGGAACCAGAATTGTGTAATTTTGGTGCAAATGTAGACTTTATTTTTTACAGATGAATTTTTGAGGCAGCAAGTAAAGTCCCCCATATGTGTTCATGGTTACATTAATCCATGCATTGTCAGTTCTATTCTCAAGTTGCAAACTTATTCAAATGAGTAACGTTTTTCAATTTTTGTTTTCAGGTTCTAGTCCTTCATCAGTATCTGTTATCTGCAGTGTTTGGCAGGGCTATGAACCAGTGAGTGATCTGGCAAGAATATTCAATGTTAGAAGTGATTCTCCCAGCTTCTCAAAATCTGGGGCCTCAACTATCCAAGTACATATTTATCAAACTTTGCTCATATATGTAAGAGTGAGATATATGAGCATGTGGGGAGGCCTCACCCTATAAATCTACTTCTGTGAGAGAATGTCAGGACACAACTCATATATTTGAGATTGGCTTAAGATTTAAGGTTTAACTCAGAATGCTGCTAGCAAGTTGCATTTCTGTTTATTAATGATCTGAGAGAAAATTCTGATGTTTCACGAAAGGAATTTAATGTACAGATCTCTTCAAGAGCATTAGTCAAGTTCTGCATGGGAGTTAATTATATACAGACACAAAGGGATAGTTTCTCATATCCAGAGTGAAATTTGTCATATTGAAATTGATTGAATCAAAAGCTGTGAAAAACACCTTGGTGCCTAAGAGGGGCCGTATATTATCTTTTATTGAACAAGCTGCACTGGCAACATAGCAAGTTTTGGAATTATGAAGATGTTAAGAAGAGTGAAACATGAAATTTGCCAAAACATTCAGTCTATTAAAATATCATGTATTAGGATGTAAGCCTTTTCAAATGAAAAGATATATTATTATTATGAATCACTACTTATAACTTGCACAAAAGATCAAGGGCAAAACTTATCCTGAACTCTAAATTTTCTTCAGTGTTAAAATATAATGCACAAATTGTTTTATATCTAGCTAGTGTGCAAGGAGAGAGAGGGAGTGGGGGAGGGAGATATGGTGTAATGGTGACCCATCAAAGATCTGTAACATATATATTTCAGCCCAGAAGGACAAGGCAGTCTCTTTATAGTGCCAAATTGTTCACCATGAACCAGAATTATTGTGATTTTTTTAGTCAATTACAATATAGATTATTGTGAACAGATAAAGTAGGAAGTTCTAGGCTGGTCTGGGGTTTCATCCTGACACACTTATATGTTATGTAGAGGAGTGCTGATAGAAATGCTTTTATACTTCTGCTTTTTCTCAATATAACTATATTACATTGGCTGTATTCGTCCTGATGATTCATAAAGAGTAGTGTCCTTCTGGGCCAGCTGAAGAGGTTGGGAGGCACTGTTCTTCAGTGTTTCTCTTTCTCCCTCCAAAGCGTGCAGGTGCGCAGGCGTGGACATGCACACCCACACCCACACGCACGCACAGATGCACACACACACACACCTCAAGGTCTAGTAACTGATTAATATGTCTTCAAAATTTGTAGTGGGAAAAGAAAAATACGATCCTTTAAAAATGGTGATTCACTGTTGTATAATTATATGGTATTCACTTTGGACCTGCTAAAATCCATTCATTTATTGGCCTCCTGACTGAAGCAACAAGCAAGTAATAACAGTAGTATTTCTAGTATTAAAATGATCAAAACAAAGAATATGCATCAGGGTTTTTCTATTTTTATACTTGGATTAGTCAAAAGTTACTGAGAAATAAATCAATAATTTTAATATAATATAGCTTTTTCAGTGACTTACTTATGACTGTTTTGGTAAGATTTTAAAGAACAGATTGGACAATCATTTGTCTGAAATAGTTGCTTGAGCAGGGAGTTGAACTAGAAGATCTCTAAAGTCCCTTCCAACTCTGTTATTTTGTATATGAAGAATATGTATATGAATATCTATTTGAATTAATTGAGCATTAAGGTAAAAAAAGATTTCTCTTTTACAATGAAAACATTACCACCTCACCAAGCTTTACTACCTTGTATGGATAAAAAGTATTCACTGTCTGCTTACGATCTATTCTTTTATCAAAGTAATGAAAATACCATTTTGCATGGTCAAAGTTTAAATTAAAAAAAACCCTCAGTTTTTTTAAATAAATATTTTATCTCTTCTTTTTCTTCTCTTTACTGTACTTTTTATGACAATAAAGGATAACACATAGGATGACCATATTTATGGGATTGCATAAAATACATATTTATGGCAGTGAATCCATTATAGGTTTTTCATTATGTTATTTCACAGCTGCAGAGAAGAATTACACTTAAATAAATAGAGAATCACCATGCTTGTTTTTGGGCATAAAACGTTTAACCTTCATTGTATTGTATTTATTTGTCTTGTATGCCGCCCACTCCCGAAGGACTCGGGGCGGCTCACAATAGACAAGGGAAGGGGAAATAACAAGACAAAGACAACACTTTAAAAGAAACGCAACATTCACAGTTTCCGTGGGGCTGGATGTTTCACAAGCCCCCCGGCCTGCTGGAGCAGCCAGGACTTGGTGGCTTTGCGGAAGGCTGGGAGGGTAGTAAGGGTCCGGATCTCCATGGGGAGGTCATTCCAGAGGGCTGAAGCTGCAACAGAGAAGGCTCTCCCCCGGGGAGTCGCCAGCCGACATTGGCTGGCGGATGGAATCTGGAGGAGACCTAACCTGTGAGATCTAATCAGTCTCTGGGAGGTAATCGGCAGGAGGCGGTCTCTCAGGTACCCAGGTCCGATGCCATGTAGGGCTTTATAGGTAGCGACCAGCACCTTGAAGCGGATCCGGAGACTAATGGGTAGCCAGTGCAGCTCGCGGAGGATAGGTGTGACGTGGGTGTACCTGGGTGCACCCACAATCACTCGCGCGGCTGCATTCTGGACTAACTGAAGTCTTCGAACACTCTTCAAGGGCAGTCCCATGTAGAGCACGTTACAATAATCCAGTCTTGAGGTCACAAGGGCGTGAGTGACTGTCTGAAGGGCCTCCCGATCAAGGTAAGGTCGCAATTGGCACACCAGGCGAACCTGGGCAAAGGTCCCCCTGGTCACAGCCGACAAATGGTGTTCTAAAGTCAGCTGGGGATCCAGGAGGACTCCCAAATTGCGAACCCTCTCTGAGGGGCATATAATTTCACCCCCCAGCCTGAGAGATGGAATAATTGGCCAATCTTTGGGAGGGAACATCAGAAGCCACTCAGTCTTGTCTGGATTGAGTGCCAACTTGTTTGCTCCCATCCAGACCCTAACAGCCTCCAGGCACTGGCACATCACTTCTACTGCTTCGCTGAGTTGGCATGGGGCGGACAGATACAACTGCGTATCATCTGCGTATTGGTGATACTTAATCCCGTGCCAGCGTATGATCTCACCCAGTGGCTTCATGTAGATGTTAAATAGGAGGGGGGACAGGACAGGACCGAACCCTGCGGCACCCCGTAGTTGAGGGGCCTTGGGGTCGATCTCTGCCCTCCGACCAACACCGACTGCGACCTGTCCGAGAGGTAGGAGGAGAACCACCGAAGGACGGTTGCTTTCTGAGCTTGGTAGGTTTTTTTTTGCAGATGTTTCATTATCGAACTAGGTGACATCATGTTAACAGACTCAGAGAGCGTCAAGGACACCACAGTTCAACCTGAGCTGCAAATATTTTTCTCTGTATCTATATATCTCTAATTGTTAACTATATGTTCTCAATATTTAGTCAACAAAAGGGGATTCTACTTAGAACAACTGCTCATTAAGCTTTTTTCTTTGAAGGGGACAGTTACCAAATAGAATTCAAAAGTACACAACAATGTAAATTTGAGCAGAATATTTTGTATACAGGATAAAAAAATTAAAAACATCTATGTCAACTTTGGATTTAAATGCTACTTGGTGGGATAATTTAGGAATTACTGTAATCTCCAATCATGTTACTTGGTTAGATTTTAATGTTTTTTTTAACTCTCAGAGATTGAGAAACTTCCCATCACAACTGCGTAGACTAGGGGAAAAAATCAAATTCATAGGAAGACTAGGAATATATTTTTTTATTGAAATAGTTTGGTTATAATAACAGAATCTTGCAAGCATGATTGTGCTTTATCTCCCTTCCTTCTTATGTTCTTAGTGAATCAGGGAGGAGCCTTTCTAAGTTACTTCTGAATATTGTTTTGCATTTTAGGACTTAAATAATATTTCAGTCCTATTTGCTTATTCCATGAGTCTTGCTCATTTCTGTGAAGGTCATCTCCTCTTTTCTCTACATGGTTGAGATAATTGTCAGAGAAGCTAAGAGAGGCCCATTACTGTCTCCAGATCAAATGTCAGCAATGTTGTTCTTAACTTGTACCTTATATTCATGCTTAGCCCTTTTCAGATCTAATTTATGGAGAGTTGTTCAGAACAGGCGGACCAAAATGAGCAATCTTCTCACATTAAAAAGCCGAGGTGGCGCAGTGGTTAGGGTGCAGTACTGCAGGCCACTTCAGCTGACTGTTATCTGCAGTTCAGCGGTTCTAATCTCACTGGCTCAAGGTTGACTCAGCCTTCCATCCTTCCGAGGTTGGTGAAATGAGGACCCAGACTGTGGGGGCGATATGCTGACTCTGTAAACTGCTTAGAGAGGGCTGAAAGCCCTATGAAGTGGTATATAAGTCTAACTGCTATTGCTATTGCTAAAATATAACATTTTTCAGTCAAGCAGTCTGTTCTAACAAGTTACTAGAGGGGAGTGTAAGAGGACAAGATAAAAAAAAATTGGATTATTTATTAAATTGGAGGGATCGATTTTCAGAACATTTAGAGTTAATACATTGATCAGCTGTGCTACAGATATAAGAAGTTGCAGTTGACATGGTTGGAGATTACAGAAAGTTATCACCAAGGATCATTTTAATCCAAGTTTGATACAGACGTAATTGTTGCTCCACAATTTCCAGGCCTTTTGGTGGCCTGAAGATTCTTGGATATGACTGCAGATGTTGTACCATTTATATAAGAAAGGCATCACATTTGTGTCTAGATTTGTCTAGATTTGTAAATATAATCAGGATTTCACTTTGGTAGGCACAGATGAAGTGTATAACATTATTTTTATTATTGATTGATTAAGCAAAACCTGTGGTTTTGAACCTGGCTACCTGTAAAAGTTGCAATTCTTGCAAAACTCCCTGGAGTTAGTTCTTTTAAAGTAGGCAGAAGAAAACTCTACTCCTTTCTTTCTTTATTTTTAATTTATAAGGCCACCTTCCTCAGCTTCATGACTGGGTGAATAAAAAAAGGTAAAGTAAAAACAGCATAAAATAACCTATAACAATAAAAACAATACACACATAATTGGTAACCAAGGTTAAAAAAACCCTCCTCAACAAACAACAGAGAAATCATCATAACCATTTCATAGGCTATATCACATATTCAGGTCCCCAAGCACAGTGACATGTCTTTAGGGCGTATGAAAGCTCTAAATATTTTAACCCAGTAACTGCATACCTTGAAATAACTTTTATATTTATGTTGCCTGAAGCTATGCCGGGCATGTGTGTATTGAGTTAAATGTTTTTTTCCTGCTGAGTTTGTTTAAGCAGGAGGTTTGGTATGCTAAGTGATTCGGGGAAAGATGAATCTGGATCCTTCCCAAACTGGCAAGGCGAAGAGTTGTTGAGTTCAGCAATTTGTCTTAAGTTTCAGGTTCTGGGAATAACAAATATTTCAGGATCCCTCAGAGCAAAGCAAAAGGGAATTTGTTTGGGAGGAACAGAATTGTTGGTGGGGCTTTATGATGACAAGCTGAGGGGCTGGGGCTGGTTGAAACTGCTCCAAATTAACAAAGTCTTTAGGAGAAAAAAAATGCACACTTAAATAAGCAACGAAACAAAGAAATAAATTAGAAAATGGAAGATCAAATTGAAATAGGAGATAAGAATCATCAGTTTTAGAATATCTGACTTGTCTGAAGTCAAATGTATTTCAAATGCTTACCTGAAATTAGGTTTCACTGAAATCAATTCCAAAGGTTCTTTTACAATTTAAAGGTTAATGAAACAATCTTATGTTTATATGTTCATATATAAGGGCCATTCAACTCTACCAGATTGATTTATAGGAAAATGCATTGAAGAATATAGTCTTGATTCAATCTAATTTTTAATGAAAGTGTGAAGGAGTATTTCATTGATTATATTGTAACTTTCCCTTTTCTCTTGTCAAGTCTTTTTAGTTGGTGCTATGATATTTGCCTTCGTGCACTTGATCATAAGAGCTGAGTAAACCACAGCTTTTAAAAATAATAGAATAGTGTAGAGTAGAACAGAACCGAACAGAACAGAATTTTTTATTGGCCAAGGGTAATTGGACACACAAGGAATTTGTCGCTGGTGCATAAGCTGTCAGTATACATACAAGTAACAAGTGATAAATCATGATCATACTTATCATAAAATACATTCATCATAAATCATAACACGTAGTGATAGTCATGGAATACTAAATAAGCAATCAACATAAATCATACTAGGATACTAAATAAAACAATATATATCATAAGATACAAGCAACAAAGTTATAGTCATAAGAAGATAAGGAAATAGGTAATAGGAAAGATGAGAAGAATAATAGTAATACAGCCCTACTAGGTAGTATGATAGTGTTGTGGGAATTAGTTGTTTAGCAGAGTGATGGCATGGGGGAAAATACTGTCCTTGTGCCTAGTTGTTCTGGCGTGCAATGTCCTGTAGCGTCGTCTTGAAGATAGAAGTTGAAACAGTTTATGTTCAGGATGTGAGGGGTCTGTAGATATTTTCACAACCCTCTTTCTGATTTGTGCAACATACAGGTCCTTAATGGAAGGGTTAGGGTTAGGGTTAGACAAGGTGCAAATGACAGACACAATTAATAATCTTTCTTCCAGGAATGGCAACCAAAATGACTTTGGGAAGCCTAGATGCAGAAATTGAAGGTGATAGTTTTCTCCAGCAGCTGGTATTGAAAGGTTATTATATCTAAACAGAAACATTCTATTTAATTGTAAAGACCAATGGTTGTTGATGTGCTTGATTTCTATAAATAAACTTGAGCATTCTTTCCAATAATGAACTTGACTGCTAATTGACAAATTATAGCTTAAAAAAGGCAATTAAGAATAAAAAGATGAACACATTCATATTATTGTAGAAATGGTTATGGAATAAGTCATGACTTGCTGTAGTTCTAAACAGCAGCATAATGTGCATATCAGCATTCTGGGGAATACTGGGTCACTGGATACATATAAATGAATCATCAGTAAACCTTGTTTATAAGAAATTGCTCTACTACCCATTGCGACATATACTAAATCACCAGTTCTTAAACATGTTGGACTCAAGACTCTTTTAAATTCTTAAAAATTATTGAGGACCCTGAGGAGTTTTTGTTTATGAGGGTTATAGCCATCAATATTTACTACATTAGAAATTAAAACTGAGAAACATTTAAAATATTTATTAATTCATTCATTTAAAAGTAATGGTAATAAACTCATTATATGTTAACATAAATTACATAGTTTAATGAAAAAAAAATGATAATTTTCCAAAATCAACAAAATTAGTGAGAAGAGTGGCATTGTTTTACATTTTTGCAAATCTCTTTAATGTCTGACTTAATAGAAGACAGCTGGACCTTCATATCTGTTTCTGCATTCAATCTGTTGCAATCTGTTGTTTTGGTTGAAGTATATAAAGAAAATCTGGCCTCACACAGATAACTAGTGTGAGTAGGAGGAGTATTTTATCAGTCTTTTCAAATAACTATACTCTGTTGAATTAAAATCTATTGGTCTACCTTACACTTTGAATGGATCTTTTTACCCATGCATGATTTGGGAATTTCAATTAATGATTTATTGGAAGATAATGAGGTTATAGAGATTATAGCATATATAACTGAAGATTCGTATTAAGAGTAAGTAGAAGCAAAGATGGGTTGCTCCCGGTTCAGCCTGGATCGGGTGAACCGGTAGAAGCGGTGGCAGGAGGCTCCGCCCATCCACTGGGACGCTTCTGTGCATGCTCAGAAGAATTGCATGGACACACAAGTGCTCACATGGGTGAGCCCAAACCAGTAGTAAAAAAATTGGCAACCCACCACTGAGTAGAAGTATTAAAAAAGTAAGTTAATTGCTGACATTTATTGTTTAATTACTTGAGAATAAGAGTGAAAAAGACAAATAACATCTTAATGAAAATAGATTTGACCTCATGGATCTCATGAAAGGACCTTGGGGACCTTAGGTTCCAAGTATCAATCCTTGAGAGCCACTGTTCTAAATGAAAGATATTGAGACATGAAAATAATGAAAGTCTATTAATTCCTTAATTTGATTGTACTTTGCTGCTTTGGCTAATTATACTGAAGAGAAAAGTAAGCTATTCATGTGCCAAGACCCCCATACCTCTCCACTCCAAAACATGTAGTTCTTCCTTCACTCTGGCTCAGCTATACATTCCACTCTACACATCATGAATTTTCTCTGTAAGGTTTTATATTTCTGACACATGAATATAATATTCAATCTTTCTTTGTTCTGGTTGCAATTCACTGGTCATCATTTTCAAAGGGCAGGGAAATATTAAATGTGATGTCATACCATGGCTTTATTTTATAAAATTAGATTTGGTATGATAGAAGAATAAAAAAGATTAATGGCAGTGTTAGAGCCCTGGAGCTTCCAGGAACTCATATATTTTCAATTTAAGTCATCTTTCTAACTACAAAAACTAGAAATTTGGTATTCTGAGAACTTCAAAATGCTACATTCGGCACTCATTTAAACTTTGTGTCAGGCAAGGATCTACAAAGTTTTGCCCTTACATTTCCTTCAGAAAACCAAATGCAGCAATACCATTTTTGTAAGTGTTGAGTTTTATTTATATCAACTCTTTCTCTTTTAAAAATTAAATTAAGCTAATTGTATGTTAATATCATAAATGTATCTTTTGAAATAATATTCCTCTGAGCATAGGAACCATCCCTCTCTTTTGGGTGGCTCTTTTTATACATATTTTTCCCATTAATTTAGTAGTAAAGTCAATTGGCAGTGATGTATCTTCTTCATTAATTTATTGCTGGCAATCTTTATCTCTTGTTTGTAATTAGTGAATGGGTGGAATTTTTTGGAAAGAATAAGGAGAGTCCCTTGTGTTATGAAAACTGGAACTAATGTGAATAATACAAAAAATCAACTTTGTCATCATTAGAGATGAATAACAATTTCCTTATGTTTTTGCTCCTTCAAGACAACAACAACAAGAAAGAAAATTAATTCCTCTTTTGTTGTGTTATGAGCTGATTTGGGGAAGGTATACTTGTAAGCCAGGCCTGTTTGCTTTATGTTTAGTTGATTTATACTGTTTTAGTGAATTATGAAAGGTATCTCCCACTGTATTAACATGAACAATTCTTAGATGTAGTCTAGAGAACAGATTATCAGATTTATGACAGAACAGTATTTAAAAATAAGCCTATTGTGTTTAGAGGAGCTTACTGTCTAGTAAGTGCTTTAGTATAAGAGCTTTATTTACTCAGAGGCAAGTTCCACTTATGCCAAATTAGGTCAATAAGTTAGATAATTAATAGCATGAGGGATAACAGGAAAGAATCTTTTCATTCAAGCCCTGTTTGTAAACAAAGCTTCATTGTCACAAGTGCAAGATTAGTTTTCCTTTTATTCTATTCTGTTCATAAATCTTGTCCCCATCACTCTTCAGGGGTCCTTGATGCTCTCTGAGCTTGGTTGTTTAAGTAATGAGTGGCGTTTGCTCTCAGTTTATATTCTTATAGTTTTCCCTCTCAGTGTTGGTGGGGATGGTTTTAGAGGTTCTTCGGTTGGGCTGGGTATTGAAATGTCTGCAAGAAAACAAACAAGCTCAGAGAGCACCAAGCACCTCTCATTTCAACCTTGAACCACTATATTCTCCTTTCTTGGCATTCTTGTTTTGAGGATTAATGCAAAAACATGTTGTATTTCTTCTGTGAAGAAAGTCAAGTTTTAAATATGCCCAAAGATGTCTGATTTCATTAGTATTCTCTGTTATTTTCTTCTTTTAACATGAAAAAAGTCTACAGGATTTTTCTCTACCCAGTTCTCCCAACCTGGATTTTCCTCAGATCTTCTGTGCAGCCTCAACACCACATCAATGATACTGTTTGGCAACCTAACAAGGAGCACCAAAAATTAGTCCTTTGTTTGGTGAAAATCAAACATGATTGGACATGGGAAACCTTTACCTTTAAGAGGACTTTTGAAAAGAGTAAAACAACAAAGGCATTCAGAAGAGGAGCCCTGATTAAGTTTTGTTCAACTGAGAGCAAATTCAGGAGAGTCTTTTCAAATTTCTACTCAGTTGTGGAATCCTGAAGTAGCCAGCAGTGTTATTCCTGAAATTAATCAATGTATTTGAGATTTTCCATTGTATTTCCTAAATACAATACTTAAAATTTTAAATTCTCAATTTTTAAAAATTCTATGTATAGCACTATGTAATCAAAAACCATTTTCCTTTTGTGTTCTTTTATTTATAGTATGTTTTTTTCTTAATTTCTGTCATTCTCCAGTTGCCACCATTAAAGATGGAGTGTTGATGCTAATGTCTATATAACTGCATCAAAATACTTTTCATGTAATCCGCATGTTCATATTGATCACATTGAAAGGAAAGAAGCATATAATCCAAAATTAATGCAAATATTTTGGCAGCGGTCACACATTACATTAAGCTATGAATGGTAAAACCAGTGGTGGGATTCAGCCAGTTTGCACCTATTTGGGAGAACCGGTTGGTAACTTTCTAAGCAGTTCGAAGAACTGGTTGTTGGAAGAAATCTCCTTTTGGTTTTTCCCCACTTTACAGGGCTAATCCTGTAAGGAAGGCAGGAAGGAAACATTCTGGTGTTGTTTCTAGCCTAATCTTTATTGCCCTGCTTACAGAAACTGCCTCTTCGGTTAACCCTTATTACATTGTAACAGCTAAGGCGAAGCGCCCATTGACCTGAGTGACAAGACCAGTCACAAGACCACCAAGCCACGCCTACCCAACTAGTCATTAGGGCAGAGGACCGGTTGTTAAATTATTTGAATCCCACCACTGGGTTAAACCATGTTTTATTAAAGAAATCACATTTGGCTGAGTAAATACCCTACACTATGGTACTTCACACAAAAATATTTTAACAAAGTGTGAATTCCAGCTAAGTAGGAAATGGACCTGTGACCATTTATCTCATGGAGAAAACATTATCTATGAGGTTTGATTATCCCCCCCCCCAAAAAAACCCCCAAACAAAACAAGACAAACTGTTTTTTTCTGGTAAAGACCAATATTGTATCATCTTTATTATAGTCAGTATAATCTAGAGAAAATCTTTTTAAATATTTAAAGGGTAAATCTTTTTAAAATGAAAAGTAAGATTTGGACAGAATTGCATGATTTCCCTATTGACCAAAGCCTTTGTTCTTTCTGCGCTATCATAGAATGATGGCAAACATTCAATTCTGTCTCTACAAGGTCCATAAAAAGTTCTATTAGCTAGGGGACAGCAACAAATTCAGCTAATCTAGCACAGAAATTCCAGCAGTCAACAATCATATGGCTCTTAAGAGTCCCAAAGCAGGGTTGAGAGACAACTACTTTTCTGTTGTAAAGTAGACAGGGTATCTCTGAAAGTGGACATTTTATATTATGATAAGGATCTTCAAGCCAAAAGCCATTTGGATTTAAAGATACGCATTGACTTGGAGGGGAGATATTCTGGGTTTTATCTTCAGCCATATGAGAAACATTATGAGAAGTAAATCTTTTGAGAGACACTGCACTCAGAGTGGTCCATATGAGTCAGCATTTAGCAATGTATTTTTTAGTAGCTCTGGTTTAGGCAACAAATTGCATTTCCCCAAAGGGCTGGATTTCAGAGGTAGAAGACAGAGCTGTACATCTGCTCCAACACTGAGCCACCCAGGACTAAATGGAACACAGTTTCAGCAGAACCAGGGAGGTCTTTGGGTTTTCATGCTAGTTACTCATCAACAACCAGCTCTGATGGGGCATCCCAAGCAAACATTTTCTTGGGTGTAACTTATTTCACACTGTGATTGGAATATGTAGTTGCAGGCAAGGATTGTCCAATGGGTAATGTGTAAAGAGGCCGACTGTGATGTGGTATGGCTTCTAGGTTGTCTCTATTCTGTTTTTATAAACTCCATAAGGGAAATGGCTCTTTTGAGAAAAGAAGCACAGGCATTCCCATTGGTTATACCTCTCTTTTGACTCACCTGTGAAGGACTGGTGACATATAAAGAAGGAGTAGCAAATGGAAAGGTCATTATCAATGTACCAAAAGCTGATTCGCTGATGCTGTTCTAGCCTTTCACAATACACCTTAACATCTCAACTTTTTTTCCCTGGGACAGATAACTATTTATTCAAACCAATGCACCGCAGAATTAATATTACTTTCATGATTCCCAGAGATAAATTCATCATGTATCCCTGATGTGCATAGAACCTTTTTGTTTTGTTTTGAAAGTATGATGCTTCAATGTGAAAAGATATTCCAAGTTGTTTCAGCCATTTGCCTGAACACTTTTTCACATAATATGGTTTGAGAAAGTTTAACCATGAATTTCAGGTACAATCTAAAAATATCAGGTACAATCTAAAAACATTTGGATTGTTGTTGTACATGCTGCACTGCAATATGAAAACAGAAAATCTGCAAGTTTTTGACTTAGTGTCATGTTTTCTCCAGATATTATTTGCAAAACATTCTTTAAGTTTTTTAGCAAACTTTCAACAAATCCATTAAGATTTTGAGTAATCTGGTGCTTTCTTGCTCTCTCTCTGTATGTACGGGTGTGTAGTAAGTACTTGTGACACTTGCAATGTGTTTATGGTATGAATGGCTATTATTGGAATCTTTGGAAACATTTCTGGCATCTTTGAACATATACTGTATACCGAGAAAAGACTTCGAACATATATAACAAAAAAACCTGCATCCATAAATGATCCTGTTAACTCTGCATAAATTATTAGATATAACAAGACAGCCTATTCTCATGGGTGAAACAATGCTTTTGATATTTTCAGGAATATATTGTCAAGCTGAGCCACCTATTGCAGATTGTTCAGATATATTCCCAGTCACCAAACCCAAACTTCATCCTTACTACTCCTAGATATCTAATATATAGCTTGTCAACATTCACCTGTCAATTTGGTCAATATGGTGACTCTTGAGCCTTATATAATTTAACCCTTGTGAAGCATAAGTTTATCTTGGTGCTGTTGATAGTCCATTGACAGAGACATTCCTGAACACGATTATTGTACAGAGTTGAACTTGTGTTGGGGTTTCAACAAAAGTTTAAAGAGTCAAAGAAATTCCCACCTGATATGGATTTTTCAGACTCTATAGAGGTAGACAAGGTATTCTGTCTGCACTTCCAATACTGTATGTCCTTTCCAATTTTATATTTGATCTCTCTCTCTCTCCAAGAAATGAAACACTCAATCAGTGGCTGTAAGTAGAAACTTTTTTTGTGGACTGAAGACTGACAGTAGGAGTTGATGATCAAGGCCACCCATAAAGCTAAATAAAACAGATACCCTTTTTAAAGAAGCCTGGCTCAAAAAGATATTCATGATTCTTTTATATAATGTCAGGCATCTGGACACCATCAAACATTCATATTCCTAATATTCTAAGGTTCCTAGTACCTTCATCTCTTGATTTTTCTAATTGCTTCTGGTTATTGATCATTTCTTTTCATCAGTATCCTTTTAATGAATCAAATAAACAACACACGATTCAGGAGTAAGTTTTTCTATTCCTTGTTTCAAAAAAAAAAAAAAAACCTTTGGGAAGCCAGCAAGAATGATAATATATTCAGGCAGTTTAAGATAATGAATTAATAATACAAGATCACAGGCAAGCTTAATAATAACCCAATATGCAATAACAAATTCTTCTATAAATGATGCAGTTTGTCAGTATTTTTCTTGCAATGGGACAAAAATGTGGAAATATTTAGATGCATATCATTTTCTGGTAGTGAAGACAATACTATTAGGTCCCTGGATGGACTGATTTTGAAGCTGGCTCATAAACTTTAAAAACAAGCATATACAAATTGATCAATATGAGCATTTCCCTGAAGCTTGTTTAGATGCTGAAGGCAATGCATTAAGAACTGATGGTGCATGATTATTATCCAATCAGTTCCTGATGCAGTATCTGCGACATCAAAAATTCAGCAGCTCAATGCAGGTATATGTATTATTTTTAATTAATTGTACTGTACATTCTATCATGTTTTTGTTTTCTGATTATTCATTATGTAAAGAATGGTGAGGATTGCTTTCCATTTTGAAATGTTTACCACTAACTATTTGTGAGATGTATTTATGTGTATGCTCTGCATTCATTTCCCCCATCCCCTGTTGAAAAATGAAAAGAACTGTTCACTGTTCACTGTTCTTGAGACATACACATTAAGTGAAATTCATATTAACTGTAAATTGAGAATTGGGATGGGGGGATTTTTCAAGAGATGAGAAGGGGAGAAAATCACATAAAATTCCTTCTCAAAGATTTCAGCTCAGTTAATACCAAATGAATTATACCGTAATTGTTAATTTATACATATGCAATAGTAACTATGAGAAGATTTTAATTGCTTATGCGATGCTTCTCCGAGAAGATTGCATATGCAATGGTGCTATGAGAAGGTTGTAACTGCTTCCTTTAGCACCATTAGAACCCAATACAGGACACTGAGATATTATCCAAACTTCCTGTAGACAACAAAACTTGAGAAGGACATTTTGCCTCTATCTCTAAAGGTGCAACTGGTGGTAGAGGTGATTGAAATTATTTCAATATTTCAGGACTAGGATTAAATTTCTAAATTCTCTGTAAAATTGCTATTCATTTTGCTATTTCTATTTTAATTGCACTGTACCTCAGTCTTCTAGTTATTCTTACAATGTATCAGTATACATCAACATTTGATGTACAATTAATGCATTAATGTATAAATGGATTTGGAACAGCAGCAGTATTGAAATAAGGCAGTTGTTAAATTCATGAGAAAACAGTCTCAATTTCACTGGATGTTTTTGTTCTTACAAAATGGGGGTGTTGGTAAAGAAACAGCTGGGGTTGTAGGTCTTTGGTAGAATATTACATGCTTATTGAGGAGGGCATAGGAATTACATAGTTCAGCATGTCAGAAAGGCTGTGTTGGAATGACATTCGTGCTTAGGATACTGAAACATGTAGTGACAATACTCCTTCCACCATTATCTTCATTGCCTTTCAATGAAAAGAAGAAACTAGGGGTCACAGGATAGCAATTTTCTAATATCTAAGTGGCTGCCACAAAGAAGAGGGGATCAACCTATTCTCCAAAGTACCAGAAGGCAAGACAAGAAACTATGGATGGAAACTAATCAAGGAGAGAACCAACCTAAAACTAAGGAGAAATTTCCTGACAGTTAGAACAATTATTCAGTGAAAAGACTTGCCTCCAGAAGTTTTGGGTGCTCCAACACTGGAAGTTTTTAAGAAAAGATTGGACAACTAATTCTAGTTGATTAAGCATGAGTTGGGCTAGAAGACGTGCAATGTTCCTTCAAACTCAGTTATTTTGCCTCCTTCTCTTTATGCCCCAGATATATTTTGATGTGCTTGAAGGTCAGTGGTAAAGATGAAACAAGGTAGTAAGTTTTGCATGAATTTACTAGGAAAATTTTATTGTTTTGAGTTCTCATGAGAATTCTTGAAGTTTTTTGGGGAAAAAAGAGGGATGCATAGATATCTCTAATACTCATTACTTTCCTAGTCTATTGCCTGCAAAATGCATGCCAAAACGTAAGATAATCCCATCTCTAAAACAATGCAGTAACTTAATTTTGTTGTTGGAACAATTTCCCTGGCTAAAGATTTCTAGCAGCTCTGTTGAGTTCCCACTGAATGTGTGTATGTGGGTGGAATAAATGAACTGGGGCATATTAGTCAGCAAATGTTCAGCTTCTTTTGAATGTAGTTACCGTAAGACAGGAAATGATGTCCGTATCTGCAGGGTGTGTTTGCAAATTCTAGGAATGCTTGAAGTGTGACAGAAAGAGAGATGGAAAGAAAGCGTGTGTGAGAGAGCTTTAGATCAAAGAAAAAATTATTCTGATTTACAGCAAGGTATTATTGGCAAAGGGAAGCAAAAAAAATAAGTTATCTGTACCTCTTTGCAGCCATCTAGTGTTTGTCTGGATTTTAGCTCTGTTTAAGAGCAAAAATGATAATATTTATTGCAAGAAGTAAAACTTAATTTGCAAGGTTTTGAAGCAATATGAAAAAGAGGGGTATTTCTGTAATGAGTGTGGGATGTTATTATGTTCATGCACTATATTTAATCTGGTTATATTCTTATGACAAACAAGCAAACTAATTTGAAGAAGACATTAATCCAGAAGAAAACTTTAGAAGGTTGCTAATATCCAAGTTTATATGTTGTCTAGAAATTTGATAAACAAATAAATAGAGCCGAGGTGGCGCAGTGGTTAAATGCAGCACTGCAGGCTACTGCTAGATCAGCAGTTCAGCGGTTCAAATCTCACCGGCTCAGGGTTGACTCAGCCTTCCATCCTTCCGAGGTGGGTAAAATGAGGACCCGGATTGTTGGGGGCAATATGCTGACTCTCTGTAAATCGCTTAGAGAGGGCTGAAAGCCCTATGAAGCGGTATATAAGTCTACTGCTATTGCTAAAAAAAAAAATAGCTTGCATATTGTCCATGTAATCAGGAGCTCAGCGACTCTATTTTAGATTTACTCAGAGGTCAACAAAGCTCAGGTAAGGCTTGGTTCAAAGGGCAGGTTCTGATTCAAAGGACCAATTCTGGAATCCTCTTAGAAGGCTGACTGCAGAGTAAAAGTTGCTTTTTTGGTGTGACTTTAAAAGGAATATCAAAAACAATTTTAATCCAGTTAAAGTAACACAAACCCTTATAATGCAATTCTGTGCATTACCATGTAAAAATAAGATCAAATATGAATGCTGTCTTGTTATTCTTTAAGAAAACAGGTTTATTATTCTAATTGGGTTTATTATTCTAATTGGGTATTTATTTTAGATTTGTTATTTAGTGAAGAATTCTTTAAAAAGTCCATCTGGATAGCGGCAGCTAGCCATCATTGACTGATATGGCATTGGCCCTAATTTGTCAATGACAGGGGGATCATCTGGGAAATCCAGGCTGGTGGATTACACCAGGAAATGGAATAAAATTTCCTGGAAGCAAGAAATTGCAATTTACTACCCTATCACGTCAAGAAAATGGCATGATTGTGGCCATTTAAGTAGGTATTAAAATTTAATTTGAAGGTTTTTTTAAAAAAAACCCTTGCTATTCATTTCAAGAGTAGGGATGATTGACAGATCCTAAGGCATTAAATGATACATGCTGAGGCATTTAAATGATTGATTGTAAATTACTGTTGAGCAATACATTCAACGTTGAAGATCTCGCTGTTTCCCCAGGCATTTGGGTCAGGTGGATAGATGAACCCTGTTACTATGGATGTTGAGTAGGGTCAGTTGTTTATCTTTGGGTGTTGGAGGTGCTTGATTGGTGAATTTGTCTGTTGTAATCTTATAAATTGTCCAGAATTATTTGTATGAAATAGGTGATTATATAAAGCCTTTAAAAAACACACAGTTAGACATTGACTTACAACAGTTGATAACCGAATAATGCAGAATAACAGAATAACAGAATTGAAAGGGACCTTGGGAGGTCTTCTAGTTCTCAAGCAGGAAAACCTATATCATTTCAGACAAATGGCTGTCCAATCTGTTCCTTAAAATGTCCAATGTTGGAGCACCCACAACTTCTGGAGTCAAATTGTTCTATTGATTAATTGTCCTGTCAGGAAATCTCCTTAGTTCTAAGTTGGTTCTGTCCTTGATTAGTTTCCATCTGTTGCCTTCTGGTACTTTGGAGAATAGCTTGACTTCCTCTTCTTTGTGGCAACCCCTGACATATAGGAACACTACTATCATGTAACCCCTAGTCTTTCTTTTCATTAAACTAGACATGCCCAAATCCTGCAACCCTACTTTATATGTTTTAGCCTCTAGTCCTCTAATCATCTTTGTTATTCTTCTCTGCAAACTTTCTAGATTCTCAACTTCTTCTTTTTATATTGTTGTGACCAAAACTGGATGCAATATTCCAAGTGTGGTCTTACTAAGGCAATATAAAGTGATACTAACAGTTCTGATCTTGATTCTATCCCTCTTTTAATGCAGCCCAGGACTGTGGCTCATATTTAAGTCCACTACAAGATCTCTCGCACAGTTACTACTATTGGGTACTACTATTAATGTTATAATGGACTTCAAAAAAGTACTTATAATCTGTCCTTGAAATTAAGACTACAGTACATCCCTCCATGGTCATATGAATGTGTTTCAGGTGCTTGCAACTTGTCACATTTATGAACAGTTGCAATGTCCAGGGTCAAGTCACTGTGATTTGTGATATCTGCTGCCATTTTCCAGGATAAAATGACAAAGAACACCCATTGAATATGCTGGATTTGCTGAATGACTGCAGTGATGTATGATTGCAATTCTGGGCTTCATTGTGGTTGTATATTGAGGACTTTCCATAACAAAAATGATTATTTGAAACATAACTAGATAAAATGGGGATAGATGGCTACAAATTATAAATGTTCAAAGCATATTTCTGGTTTTTCCAAAATACACAATGTTATCTTCCTTGCCTATGACATAGAACAGGGGTGTCAAACTTGATTTCATTGAGGGCCACATCAGGGTTGTGTTTGACCTGAAGGGGGCAAAGTGAATGTGGCCAGGGTGGGCATGGTCAGCTATGTCACTTGTGTCGGGAGTGTCCGTGGTGGCCCGAGTGCTCTGCCAGTGAAAATGGGCTCCTAAGCTTCATTTTGTTTGCTGCAACGGCCTCCTGTAACCCTGTGCCATCGTAAAGACCACCTGTAACCCCTCTCAAGCTTTCTTTTCAGCTGTGATGGCCTCCTGCCTTTGCCATTTTTATTGGCAGAGGCTCCGCGGGCTAGTCCGTCACTGTTTCCAGGATGGCCCCATGGGCCAGATCTAAGCACCCTGCAGGCCTTGAGTTTAACACCCCTGACATAGAATGATAATGATAATCTCTGTCCCATTCCCAAGAATCCAACTATCTATATCTATCTATCTATCTATCTATCTATCTATCTATCTATCTATCTATCTATCTATCTATCTATCTATCATCTATCTATCTATCTATCTATCTTCTTTCTTTCTTTCTTTCTTTCTCTTTTCTCTCTCTCTCTTTCATTCTCTTTCTCTCTTTCTTTCTCTGTGAAAACATCCCCAAACAATTTCACAGAATTTTCTGTAAAAACCTGCTTTTAACTAGAAAAAGTATGGCTCCAGCCTGGAATGCTGTTTACCAATTTATCCCTCTATTCCTTGAAGAATATATTAAAGCATTACAATTTCATCGCGATCTAGACTTAGGGACTACTTTGTGTTGATTATTCATTTTGGGAATAATGTATGTTGTTGCACCATTAGTTTGGATTGGAACCTTTTCCCTAGTGCAACATAGCAAATGCCTAGTAGACAAGAAAATATATATGATATTTAGTTATTTACTAAATTTAGCAGATAGAGCTTCTGTGCAAAACTATTAAAAAAATCTACTCATTTAATTGGGGATTATATAAGGGGATTTAATAAACTTTCTACAACAAGATATAAAATTTCCTTCGGGTCCTGTGTTTGAAATGGAATGATGTGAGATATGAAATGAGTATTTGAAATGGGAATTTGTTGAAGAATCTGAATGTCTAAAAGGTTGCTAATCTGAGGTCATTTCTTTCTGTCTGTCTTCCCTGGCATCTGTGCATGAAGCACATGGACCAATTTCCTAATATAATATAAGTAGCCAAATGCTAGTTTTTTCCTTTTCTGTAAAATCACCTCCATTTTATTGTGAAACCTATTTCACCCTTCCTTCCTCAGCTAAAACTCTCTCTTTCAAGGAATACTCACACATATTCATAAAACACAAATGCCTCCAATAGAACAGGTCTTCACAAACATATACAACATGTATGTTGTATAACATATACAACTCAGGTCAGCCAGCAAGCAATTTATAAGATGACTAATCATAAATCAAAATATTTTACTCCATGGTTTGTTGAGCAAGTCATAGTAGCCCAGTTCATGCCTGATGCTAGATTACCGTGGATGGATTCACATAACTTGCTAAACTGAAAGCAGATAAACTACTTTATGGCTTAGTATTGTGTGAGAACCTGGTCATGCTCTGTTTTCTGTAGAATGGATCTCTCTGTTCTCTGGGGGATTCTTTGGACAACACAAACTGCTGAGTATGTACCAGCTGAGTTGACTAAATACATTTCCAATATGCTGTAAGAATGGAATGAATTATAATCTGTGGTAGCTGCCGTGTTTATACAGAATGCTTTATAATGCGCAACAGTCAGTAAGGTCAGCGGTTAAAGTGTGCATTTATGAGAAGAAGTTTTCATGCAAAAGACTCTAATTGGCACTGTATTTTGGCAGGTGCATTGATCCATAAAAGCAAGGAAATTGCTGTGTTTAGCATAATCCCAGATACCACTGTGAGAGGATTTATTAACTGCTCACAGTTGCCAGCTGAGATTAAACCAATTCACAGCCATCTATGGAAGACCTAAGGTTGGATTTATATTCTTGATGGCCACTTCTAGTGCTATATGCCTTTCCTCCTCTCCAAATGCATATAATATGACATCCTGAAGGAGCTCTGGATGAGATCAGGCCAAATCAAAGTGATGATATTATTACGTTTTGATCTTATTTTTCCTTCAAGAGTTCTAGGACAACTGACAATATTTTGACCTTCAAATTTATATGCAACAATCTTATATTCAGGTTATGCTTTGAAAAAAAACTTATGTAATGTAATCCACTGAGCTTTGGGTTGATGAAGACTCTATAATATTTGTACAAAATAAACTACTTTGGCAGAAGAGAGAATATAAAAGTGTTTATGTCAAAAACACATGTTCCCTATAACTTTATAATAGTTTTGTTTATGTTATTAAATTTGCCAATGAATTGCTCAATATTAAATTCGCAGCTTTCAGTTCACTTTTATATCCATTCTTCTAGATGTTACCAGTGGGGAATTAGCCTTAAATCATTGTGCAGCTGCAAGAGATACAGGACTGACTCCCCCTCCCCACCGGTTCCATGGAACCTTATCTATCTCTTCTCAAAGTAAGGTGAGTCTGGAGAGATTCCTATATTACAGATAGAACATATGTGAATATGGTTGCTTGCTTCCATTTACTTATTTGTCAAATGTAGCTACCACACATTTCTCTCTCAGAGTGACTCCAGATAATGTACAGTTAGAAGAATGAAAACAAAAAAACCATATACAAAGCATGCCCTTCAGTAAAAGGAGCCAGTAGAAACAAAACTAAACCAATTTTTGCATGTAAGTTGCATGTAATTCAATTGAAAATAATAGAAAATGCAAGGCTCATTGCAAATGCATTTATATTTTCATGAAAATTCTTTGGCCCAGTCAAAGAGTTTTGATTCAACTCTATATAAATCAACGCTTTGCACTGTTTTATTAGTGCATCTGGTTTTGGGGGTGGAAGGAATTGAAACAAATTATAAAATTTAAAATATTTTTTTAAATTGAGGCAATGAATGAGTATTAATGGCACCAGTTCAGTCTTAGAAACAAGATAAGAGGCTTATTTATACATTAAAACATTAGGTATAAAGTTGGCAATGTGTACAAGATCATACATTTACTTGTTCCATCTCTGACCTTCCTTGCCCAAGAAGATCTGTAGGGGAAATGTGTTCAGAAAATGTATTTATAAACCTATTAAGAGTAGTAGGATGAAAATATGTTAACCTTTAATAAAGTAGGATGAGTTCATGCAATAGACTTCTACACTGTGCAAAATGGACAGAATAGGGAAGGGACCATAAGAACCATAAGACCATAAGGGACCATAAGAACAGTTAAGGAAACAATTGGTCCATTGCTGGGAGAAAGTGGCAAGAAGGTGACAAGCAACAGGGAAAAAGCAGAACTATTTAACTCATTTTTTTGCATCTGACTTTATACAAAGGGATAAAACAATCCAACCTATCAAAAACAGCACCACAAAAATCAGATTAGGAACACAAGTTGAAATAGGGAAGAAAATGGTAAGTGAGCACCTGTTCGCCCTAGAAGAGTTCAAATCACCAGGACCGGATGGATTACACCCCAGGGTTCTGAAGGAACTGGCAGACGAGATCTCAGAACCACTGAACTATATCTTTCAGAGATCCTGGAACACCGGGGAACTACCAGAGGACTGGAAAAGAGTTGATGTGGTTCCCATCTTCAAAAAAGGGAAAAAAAAACAGATCCAGGAAACTACAGACCTATCAGCCTGACCTCAATACCAGGAAAGATTCTGTAAAAGATAATCAAGCAACGAATTAGCGAACACCTAGAAGTAAACAAAGTAATAGCCAAAAGCCAACATGAGTTTGTCAAAAACAGATCATGCCAGACTAATCTTAATGCATTCTTTGATAATTTGACAAAATTAGTGGACCAGAGGAATGCCGTTGATATAGTTTACTTGGACTTCAGTAAGGCATTTGATAAGGTAGATCATAACCTACTACTAGAAAAAGTAGAAGAATGTGGGTTAGACAGCATCATCACCAGATGGATTCGTAACTGGCTGACCAACCACACTCAACGTGTAGTCCTCAATGGAACTGCATATTCATGGAGGGAAGAAGTATACAGTGGAGTACCCCAAGGCTCTGTTTTGGGCCCAGTACTCTTCAACATCTTCATCAATCATTTGGATGAGGGAATAAATGGGGAATTCATCAAATTTGCAGATGACACCAAGTTGGAAGGAATAGTCAACACTCCAGAAGATAGGCTAAAGATACAGAAGGATCTTGACAAACTTGAACATTGGCCACTATCTAATAAAATGAAATTGAATGGTGAAAAGAGTAAGATTCTACATTTATGCAAGAAAAATGAAATGCACAGGTACAGTATAGGTGGTACCTTGCTCAACAGTAGTAACTGTGAAAGGGATCTTGGAATCCTAGTGGACAACCATTTAAACATGAGCCAGCAGTGTGCAGTAGCTGCCAAAAAAGCCAACACAATTCTAGGCTGCATAAACAGAGGGATAGAATCAAGATCACGTGAAGTTTAATACCACTTTATAATGCCTTGGTAAGGCCACACTTGGAATACTGCATTCAGTTTTGGTCACCATGATGTAGAAAAGATGTGGAGATTCTAGAAAGAGTGCAGAGAAGAGCAACAAAGATGATTAGGGGACTGGAGACTGAAAAAATATGAAGAACAGTTCCAGGAACTGGGTATGTCTAGTTTAATAGAAAGAAGCACTGGGGGAGCCACTAAGGGTGATTCCGAATTCCCATGACAGACTTTAGGATATCCCCACTTTCCCTCTGGTTCCACTTTGGATTAAATACAATTTAACATTTAGTCACAAAACTGTAATACTGCTCATTGGAACAAATTAGCTAATTATTACTTGAAACTGATTTAACTTTCAGGCATCATTAATTTTTTAAAAACCACAGTTTAGCCAGATTTGAATGATAAAGGAAAACATGGTTAGTCTAAAACAGAACCTAAAGCTTCTAAATTGTTTGGTGGAACTCTGTCAATCCATCAAAGACAAGAGAAGCCAATGTTCACAGATGGTTATTCTCATTAAAGTAAACAATGCTTTAAGATGCTATATGTGAACACATCCACTATCTTGGATCTTTTAGATCTTAAACCTCACACTAAGGTGAAAGCATTCTTGCTGGGCTCAGAATAGCCAATTTTAGTATTCAGAACATCTGATATCAATAAGAAGAGCATTTCATGAAAAAGAAGAAAAGATGGAAAGCAGAGGTTGTTGTGAATGTCAAACATCTCCCTTTGCAGTGCTGAAACTTATGTTCCGGTGATACTTGGCATATATGGAGCAGTAAAGCTGCTAAAAGAATAACTTGTTCCTCTCTAATGGCATATTTAGTTCATCTTGGGTAATAAGGAATGCAATGAAATGCAACATTGAGCAAAATATTGAACTAGAGATATTGGAAAAGGTTTACATGAATGGAAAAGGGACAATAGCTGTAATTCCTGTTACATTTCACTGTAATTAATCCCAAATTGCTATTAACTTGTGTAAGATGGGTGGGCGGGCTAAAGTCCAAGGAACAAAAGGAACAGAGCAAAGATGAGGGAAAAACAAGAAGCAAAGCTGAACAAAGACAACTTGGCATTGGTTCAGAAAAGTAAAATCTCTATCTCTATGTGTTACAATCATTTATTAGTGTGTAACTTTTAGTAGTGCCTTAGTTCTGCTCTCTATTCTGGCAGCTCAAACACCATTTTAGTAGCAGAATCCATTCAAACACCTGAAGTCTTATGGTTTTTTTTGGAAAAGTATAGAGAAACTAAACATGCTATATGGTATATTGATTCAAAGTCAGTATGTATTTATTTAGTCCCGGGTATCATAGTAGCAAATACAATAGGCTGTGGGTGTGGCTAATTAGAGAGAGCATATTTTCTGTTAACAGGGGTTTTCTTAGTTCACAGCAGCTCCTATTGGGACCTAAAGGGGAAATTAAACTGAGCTATTATCTGGTTGACAATTAAGGGAAGAGGAACTTCATCTCACCTTAAACACAAATATCAGATCAGGCAAAATTTCAGCCTCTTTTTTATGCATCAAACACATATTTTAAAAAGTATATTGTTGACATACATAGAAAACTAGATCAGTTCACATTGGCATGTGATCTCTGTACAGCTATGAAGCTCCAACACCTTTCCTTGATATCCTTCTTTTTCTAGTGCTCATCTATCATTTTAATTTCCCCCAATCGTTCTGATATAGCACAGTTGTAGGACCCTCTGGGAAGTTTGTCTAAGAAATGCCCATCTCTTCACTTCAGAAGTTGTGGGTGCTCAATTACTGGAGGCTTTTAAGAAGAGATTGGACAGCCACTTGTCTGGAATGATTTAAGACCTCATACTTATGCAGGGGGTTGGACTAGAAGACCTCCAAGGTTCCTTCCAACTCTGTTATTTTCATATTCATATCCATTAGAATAGAGTTATAGTTGAGTAGGCCATCAGGAGGCTTTGCCAATGGTCATATTGAATTGAATTAACCCAGGGCCTAGTTAGGACTGATGGTACTTTTGGTGCAGGCTACAATATAAAACAATCATCCCCTCCCACAGATCTACCCATTTCATAAGAGGCTGTTGGCTGCTACAAGTTGATGGTGAAGTCATCCATTACCAGATCTCTAAAACATCTAGGATGTTTGTTCTTGCCTCAGTTTATCCTTAGCCTTTTTTAGTGTAATAGGCAGGCATATTTTCAAACAAACTGGGCTGCAACTGTTCACATTTCAAATTATTTGTTTCAAAAAAAAATGTCTGTGAGTCTACATATGGCCAGAGGTATTGCTGGAAGGTCAGACTATGTTTGAGTATTAATACATTGCTTTATATCCTGGTCACTTTCTATTTGTTTCAATTAAAGCAATTTTTGAAATAAAAATCAAAGAACCTGGCAAGTACCAAGGACATTGTCCATGGACAGACTAATGCCCAGTTGTGTAACCAGGAGTTACTGGATACTCCTCACACATAAAATTGAATAGAACATTTAGCCCTCCCTTCCAATAACTCACTCCTATAGTAAAACTTAGACTTTGTCCAGCGTTTGAAGAAAAAACATGAGTCCCTATAAAGGCCTGATATTTCTGCATAGATCTTGCATTAACACTTTACCAGAGTTCCCCCCTTGCCCTCAAGCAGTTAAATGATATGGCCTCCAGAAGACCCTTTGCTGAGGGCTTTGTCAAATTAAAGTCAGTGCTGGTTCGATAGAATCATCAAGCTGGAAGGGGACATTTAGATGATCAAATCCAACCCTGCTCTGTGCAAATTACAGCACCCTCAACAGATGTTCATCCAGCTTCCATTTGATTATATCCAGTGAAAGGGAGTTCACTTCCACAGATGTGTAAATGGCATGGTAACATGAAACTCTGTATCTTTTTATTGTATTATTAGATTTTGAGATTTGATAACGGCTTTCAAAATGTCTTCTTAAATCCTACCGTTAGTAATCTCTGGCAGAAAATATGTGTTGTTTGAAGGCTACAAGAGTTTAATGGAAGGAGTTTAAATGCCGGACAAGGCACAGCTGTGCTCCAGCACCAGAGCTGGCGTGAACAAATATCTCCAGCTGTTCCCCTGAACTTCAACCTGGGGGGGCAAGGAACATAAAAATAGGATTATTTTTTTGGTTCCACATCCTTAGCTTTACTACATCAATATGCTGCACATTGCCAAAGACAGTTATGCCTTTTTAGCAACCCTGAGTAATATGAGGGATTTTTATTTACAGCTTAGTGCCAAATGTTTGTAATTCATTTGGATATTTCAGCTTTATGTGACAAAATCAACATAACTGAATCCTCCTATTTAGGTCTTCAAGCCAATTTGGGATGGTTTTTTTTTAAGGATTTAACAGCCCTAGAGAATAAAGGCAACTACAATAACGAAGTCAGCAAAACAAAACAGAAAAATAAAGAAGAAACAAATTTGCTTTATCTGTTATATTAAAACATGGTTTCCTTGATTCTGATTTGTTCAAGGCATAATAGCTTTATTGACATAAGATGGTCAATCAAAGCTAATCAAGTCACATTGGCTTTTGTTCCTTATTTAGTGCAAACATTTTTGTTCATAACTGGAAGAGAAGTTTGTGTGAATTTAATGCCCACATTAACAGAACTAAATTATACATTATAGAGAAATTGCTGCAGGAAGCTGGTTATTCACATATCTATAAATTGCTTGTTGAAATGTGGATGGCTCCATTTTTATCCTTTTTCCTAATCAATAAAGATATGCTTATTTTAGTACAGGATAGATCAGAAATGCAGCACAAAATTAACATGGTGAAACAGCACTGAGGGTTCAACATTCAATACCAGAATGATCCCGCCCCCCTGCCACTAATCAAAGATTATATCAGCAGGGTTGGGCAGGAATTCAGATTTGATCACTAGAAATTTGGCAGGTGCAGAGGCACAAAGGTAGCACCTGCTGCAACCTCCTAAAGCATCTGTTTTTTTCCCAGCATTGTGGGGCAGGCAGCTGGGCACAGTGGGTGATCCTGGAACCACAGCTGTGTCAAGGTGTTACAGGCAATAGTTACATTTACACTCCTGCAGGGATATTTGCAGGATTGTAATGCATGTAGGAAGCCAATAGGTTGTCAATTTACAACCATTTGTTTAGTGATTGTTTGAAATTATAATGGCACTGTAAAAGTGACTTACAACCAGTCCTCACACTTATGACTGCTGCAACATTCCCACAGTCATGCGATTGAAATTTGGCTGCTTGGCAACTGGCATGTATTTACAATGCTTGCAGCAATCTGGGGTCCCCATCTGCAGCTTTGCTAGACAGATTCTGACAAGCAAAGTCAATGAGGGAAACTGGATTCACTCAATGATTGCCTGATTCACTTATCAACTGCAAACGAGGTCATAAAATTGGGCATGACTCACTTAACAAACTCCTTGATTAGTACTGGAAATTGTGGTCCCAACTGTGGCTGGACTACCTGCATCAAAATGGGCAGCGCTTTGACATTTGTAAATACCACTTTGGCTTTTTAAAAAACATATTTTGCAACACTCCTGTGCGCTTGCATGCTAGAAACTTCCTTTGAAAATCAAATCAAAAATCCTGACCAGCCCTTGTATACAAAATCATTAGTGCTGCTGGTTTTTTTTTTTTTGACAAATTTTCTTTACCTGTTGGCAGATCATTCTAGCTTCTTGCTGAAGCTAGCACGCTTGAATAAACACTTCTTTCAAAGGCTTTGCACAAATCTAGCCTCTTTTCAAAACCTGGCAATTCTATCTGCACACAAGCCTGTAAGCATGTGCTTGTAGACTGTGCTATAAATTTTGCCATTCACATCAGCCGAGCATTATTGATGAAAATTCCATCTGGAAAAAGCCTCTTCCAAATTAACATGGAGTGATATGACACCAGAAAAGCATGATTCAGCTGCTTGCAATCAGTATATGATCTAGCAACCTTTCTGCCAACATTCACTTGGTCAAAGTCACCTCTACGTTTTGCGTGCCTCACATCTTTAGTGCAAACTGTATTCCTACTCTACATAACTCGGGAAGAGGGAAAGGTAAGGGATGCTGCTTATGACAACCTTGAAGTCTGGGAGAGTGAAGTTCTTCAAGTTGGGACAGCAAGGAAGCGATGGAAAACTCTAGACTCTTTCCTGGAGATAACAGGAAGTTAACAATGCCATCCTTGATGTTTCCTCAGAAATAAAGTAAGAATTTCCATAGGCAGGTTCCACCACTAGTGTTGTAGCCTTCCAGATTGCAGAACCTCTACTGGTAACTGTGAAACTGCAATCGTGACATCACATTTGCCTGCAGAGATTTCTCAATCTGGGACTGGTAACTAGTCTGAGAGATATTTTTATTTGTTAAAGTATTCATTGTAAGCCAAATAAATTGACTTTTCTTGGCACCTCTATAGTCTTCATTTACCCAAGGAATTATATTTCAATTTTCAAAAACAATATATGCAGTATTGAAACTCCTAAGCTAATGTGTTGCTGGGAGGCATGATCAGTAACTTCATTTCTACCCTACCAATATGCATTCATCAAATGCACAAGAGATTTCTACAAATACACTTTATCTATGCAAATGTCTAAGTGTCCCCTACTATTAGTTGAACGGGTAGAGCTCAGGAACAGTTGGGAAGTTATCTCCTTCCTGCCATCCAGTTCCAGAGAGGACAATCATGGAGATGAAGTAGCCCTTCCCCTCCAACATTACTGAAAAAGGACTGCAGGAACACATATTGTTATAATTTGTACACCAATAAAAATAGCTCCAGAGGAGGCCTTAAATAACTTGTGGTAAATCAGAGTTCCATTCTATTAAATGGATTATTTATTATTCTCCATGGCATACAAAAACGGAGTTTTTACATGATGCTTATGTATAACAGCCCTTTTTGTATTGGAGGGGGGGAATCGGGCGGGGTGGCAAGTCTCTTTGTGAACTTACAACCATTATGTCACAGTGTTTTCCACAACGGCTATTTGGTAACAGCTGGCTCATGTTCCTTTCTGACAAAGCTGTGGTAGAGCTGAAGACCACCTTGGGGTGAACCATAACCGTTGCTTTGGCAACATTTAGTCAGCACGTGTTTGATTGTTCCACTGTTTTTCCTGGGGTACTTGCAGGTGGTGGGAGGCTGTTCGCAAAGAGGGGTCATAACCTTGTGATCTTTTCAGATGTTGCAACAAATTGGGGGACAAAAACATTTTCTTTTTTTCAAACCGATTAAGCAATTCTTACTATATGTCACTGGAGGAGACAGCTGCAGCCCATAGTTGGAATCTCTTTTGAAAGTATTGGTCACAATTCAACAAAAAGTGATACACAAGACTAGGCTACTTCATGATAAGAGAGCCTGGGCAGTCACTTTTCTTCCCACCATAACCACATTTTCAAACAGTGGAATTTTGCGTTTCATGATCATAACTATTGCAAATCACTTCAAGGGGCATTTTCAAAACAATTATTTATATTTTCCAGCTGTGTCTTTGCATACTGCAATTTCATTTTAAAAACTTCTAACATCAATAACATGGAAACCAAAACAAAATAGGAAATTGAGAATTGAAAAGCTGCAGTGAAGTTTAGTAAACTTATCATGATCTATTGGCATCAATAATATGACAAGAGTAGCACTGCCATCCTAAAGGCAATAGTTTCCAAATTACAGGGCTCACCATTTATTTTTCAGTTATTTTTCACTTTTCACTTTCATTTCAGTTATTTTTCACTTCACTGGAATGAACAGTTAAATTCCCCCCCCCTTTAAAGTACATTTGCAAGACTTTGCATCAGTATTTTTCAAATGTGACAACTTTAAAATGTATGGACTTCAACTCCCAGAATTCCTCAACTAGCATTCTGGGAATTAAAGTTCGTACATCTTAAAGCTGTCAAGTTTTGAATATTCTGCTCTCCATTTTAAACACTGATTTTTTAAAAAAAATCTTAGGCCCTGATGTGAGTTCCAGAATCATTTGGTGGTGGTGATGGCAGCTGCTTGACTTCCTTCCCTTGGTGCTCCTTTTGAGATTACTGACCTCCTATGAAGTTCCACTGCTACTTGCCCCAGTGCTTACTGGAAGCTTTACAAGGGTGGCATCAGAAGGGCCACTGAGCATTGCAGAGGTGGTATTCAGCAGCTTCTGACCAGTTCTGGAGAACTGATAGTAGAAATTTGAGTAGTTTGGAGAACTGGTAAAGACCGCCTCTGACAGGCCCCACCCAGTGGTGGGTTCCGGATCCCGTTGCAACCAGTAAGGTGTGACAGGGCCGGGCATCCACCACATGCATGTGCACTGTGCACACATGTGCACCCACCGCCCTGCAATGCTCCAGCTACTCAGCGGAGCATTGCGCAGGCGCCGTACGCTGCTTGCATAAATAGTCCGGTTGGCTCAAATACAGGTAAGGAACGAGGGCGGCTGGGTGGGCCCTCCAAAGCACAGTTCTTCTATGGTGCCTGCTGCTTCCAGCAGGTACCGGTACACCTGTACCCACCACTGCCCCACCCCCATCTATTCTTGTCTCCCGAGTCCCTGCTGATAGGCAGGATTTTGCAGTACTCTTCCCCTGGAGTGGAGTGTGAATGGAAATTTTATAGTATCCTTCCCCTGCCATGCCCACCAAGCCATGCCCACCAAGCCATACCACGCCCACAGAACCAGTAGTAAAAATTTTTGGATCCCACAGCTGGGTGCAAGCCTAAGTGCACCGAGCCTTCAATTATTAAGCTTAAATTGCTTGTTACTGTTATTTCTTTTCCTTTCTACAAGGAAAGTCTTGAAATACTGACACAACAAAAAAACATTTGTTTAAGGTCACATTATAGTCCTAATAACAACTATCATTATTAGTAGTAGTTATAATACAATGGAATTCTCAAAATAGGTGACAAAATCGGAATTATTTAATTTTGCCACATTTAATTTGCAAAAAACCTCAGTTTTGCTTGGAACCACATAGATATTAAGGCATCATTTGGGACAATTTCTGGGCTTTAGGTTAAAGTTAGAATTGATCCTAAATTACCAGCATTTTACTCTTAAGACGAAATTATATAATAACAACAATAACATAGTCACTGCATGTATCTATTCATGAATTTGTTGGATGCTATTTATTTAGATTTCTTTCTTGAATGGATAGCTTGTCTTACCAATCCCTTGGATTTGGGGGTTCTCTGAACTCTACAGAACCTTCTCCCAAACCCCTGCAAACCTCCAGCAGCCCACCCCTGAATTACCTGAGGAAGCTACCCCCCCTAACTCTCCTATTTAGAGACGGACCATTTTTTTTCTGATAAAAAATACTTTAACTGGGCCTTTCACCTAGGTTTTTAGGTCGTGATGGAATCTGGTCCTCTTTTGTGCTGCTTTGGTGTGGCTCAGCTCTTTTATTACTGAGTCTCTTACTATGAATTGCCCAGTTACTACCTTAGTGTGTCTATAATGCGGAAGTGTTTGACACTGGGCATTCCTAGCTCCCATTGAAATGGTTCATTGATTCAAATGCTGGGTAGGTTTCAAATATAAATACTGAAATCTTATGGCTGCAGGTGCATAATATATTTAACTCAGTTACCGCATTAATTCTTTTCTATGTTCATGCAATACTTTGAACCATAAACTTATCAAATGGCCTAGATTGGCAGAAAATGCTAAGCCATAAGCAAAACTAATCAAAATTAATCTCATCAAAGCATAGCATGTTGTGAAAATAAATCTAAGTATTTATCTAACCCGATTAAGTAAAGCGTGAAAACAAATGCTGGCATATTGTAGTGAAATTTTATTTGTCACAGTCAACTATTTTATTTAAATTAACTGTTCTGTGATCTGTTTTGAACACAATATTGTTGTGGAAAATGTGTTAGGTAATAAGATTATTGTTAACAGAAAGACATAGGAAGGTAACTCATACAATATTGAAATGAGTAGACAGCATCTCCTGCTGTCCAGTTTGAGGAATTCATTTATTCTTTCACAATATCTGAGGAAAACTCATTTATAGACTTCAAAAATGGTAAATAAACTTTAGATTTAGGGATTTTTCATAATTTCTTACTAAATCCAGAGCTGCACTGTCTGAAAGCAGCTCAGAAAGATAGGCAAAACTACCCAAAGAAGGTGAGAAATGCAAGAATTTGCTCATACCATTGAGCAACGCTACCATTTGTACACAATAACCGGTACACAAACCTGCCTGTAAAGCTAACTCTTCTTGAAGTGTAAAATTTTTAGGATGATCTAATATTCTTGTACATTATATCTCATTGGTCATTATTTATTAAAATTTTTATTTCTTAACAAAAATGAAAAATTGATCTATTTCTTCAAAAATGGATATATTGTTAAACCAATATAAATTCAATAATATTATAAAATGGTGATGAATGGGGAGCTGGTCAGTTAGGAACTAATATAAATATATGTTCCTTATAATTCCATGTATCTGCTGTCTGTTCTCAAGTGAAAGAGAAGTTGAAATCAATAATAGTTTGATTAATTTATATTTGTATGTACAAATATAAATTATCATTATTATTGTCAAAATCAACCTTCTACAACCTGAAACTGCAACCATCTACAACCACATGTGCTAGATTATACAACAAAGATTAAGGTTGCAGTAAACTAAAAGTAACATAAAACAGGAATCTTTTACAGCCTTGAGAATGGTGATTAATTACAATAGTGACAATATTTATATTAATGCACCACTACCTTTTCAACTGAAATTTATCAGACGATTTTCTGTAACTTAAACTACAAACAGAAAAGATTACCACAACAACAGTTTGAGTATTTCACATGATACATGATAAGGAAGGTCTCTGGTTCTCATATATCCCACTGAGTTAAAGACTTGTATTCTATCCTTTAAAAAAACCCAGCGGAGAACAGATTTGGCTTTTTTGGGAATGGATTCTACAATTTCACAGCTATAGCAGACAAGGATCTACCAGAGTGTGAGTGTGATCAGCTTATTTCTTTAAAAGAAAGAGCTTGGACCTGGCTTGAGGTTTTTTTTTAATGCTCAGAGATTCTTGAATGTCTTCCTTAAGATCCTTGAGGTGTAGGCCATACATGTTTTTGAGATCCAAATCACCAGCTTCAATTGGATCTAGAATACAGATAGTTTTTCATAAAGAAGCAACTCTGTAAACTCTGTGAGTTTACTTGGATTTGATGTTGTCTGGATTAAGACAAGAGGAACAGGATCAGAGGTGGTATTCAGCAGGTTCCGGCCAGTTCTGGAGAACCGGTAGCGGAAATTTTGAGTAGTTCGGAGAACCGGTAAATATCACCTCTGACAGCCCCTGCCCCCCATCTATTTGCTGCCTCCCAACTCCCAGCTGTTCGGGTAGAGTTTGCAGTATCCTTTCCCTGGAGTAGGGAGGGAATGGAGATTTTACAGTATCCTTCCCTTGGAGTGGGGTGGGAATGGCAATTTTACAGTATCCTTCCCCTGCCACGCCTACCAAGCCACACATACCCACCAAGCCACACCCACAGAACCAGTAGTAATATTTTTTGAATCCCACCTGATTCTGATCAATTCTGATCAATGCGTTATTGGAGAAAATGAAAAATAGGAATAGAGAAAAAGGGGGAAAGTGTGACTGAATGGAGTGATAGGAGAATGTGAAAAAGCAAATTTTGTTGTAGAAGAGTAGGAAAATGAAGTCATGCTAAGATGTACATTAATACATAATGCCTTTGGAGATATTGATTTGTGTGAACTGGAGAGTATGTGGCTTTGATTATATCCTGTTCATTGATTTTCTCATGTAATTTCCCATTACCCTTTCATTGGCACAGCAATATGAATGCGCCATGCACAAGATGATTCAACTGAATTTGTCCTTTTAGGATCTGCCTTGTGGTTATGAAAGGGAAGACACCTTACTGTTTGATGTCTTCTCTACAACTGCTCTTTGGACCCTGAAGGAAAGGCTAAGTGCTCCATTTCTCCTTGCCATCCATCAGTGACGTGCAGTCAGGGGAGGCAGGGGAAGCACAGCCTCACCGCTGTCAATCATGAAAAGGAAAAAAAATGTAAACGGGAAAAGGCGAGTGCTGAGGTTAGGCTAGCTAGCTGCTGCCACACCGTGAATGACTGCCTGTTTAAAAAAGCCTCTAAAAAGCGCCCTCTACTATGAGGCAGGAGAACTGCATGCCTCATCTAGTCTGACTTTTTAGGCGCTCAAGCAGAGTTAAGTGACGGTTAAAAGCCTAAAAAATCCTGAGGTAGTTGAGGCACGCAGTTCTCCTGCCTCATAGTAGAGGGCGCATTTTTTAGAGGCTTCAACTCTGTCATTCTGTTTAAAGCTGCAGCGTCGAGCTCACTCTTCCTCCTCTCTTTCTCCATTTCTGATGCCCCCCCACCCCCACCCCATGCTCCCTCTTTTGCTTCAAATTTCATTTTTTCTTTTTTCTTTAATAAATGCAATGCTCAGGCATTCTCTCCTCTCCCGTGACACCCCACTGACTAAAGCACTTTCTTTCGCCCGCCTGTGCTCGCGGCAGAGCTCAGGCGGGCTGCCGCGAGCTCAGGTGGGCGAAAGAAAGTGCTTTAGTCAGTGGGGTGTCAGGGGAGAGGAGAGAATGCCTGAGCATTGCATTTATTAAAGAAAAAAGAAAAAAAGGAAATTTGAAGGAAAAGTGCTTTAGTCAGTGGGATGTCGGGGGAGAGGACTGCCTCACCAGCCATAAACCTTACCACACGTCACTGCCATCCATGAAGTAGTGACTTGGAGCCATGGAAAAGCAAGCACTACAGATGGAACCTCAGAGATCTGTTTTTGAACCAAACAACACCCGTCATCAAGTTTTGCTTTCAAGGAAAGACCAAGCTGTGTGTAAGGATCTCAGTATGTGCATGTGGGACAACCCATTTAGGGAAAAGGGTAGAGAATAGATGTTGTCCCCCACTCCTTGATTAGCACACTTCAGCCTTCCAAACTACATACAGCTCAGAGCAAGCACACATGCCACCCAGTTCACCTTGCAGAATATGTTGATATTTATGAAACATCAGCAAACATCAAACAATGATAACTGGCTGAATGGGTAAAAGGTGATAAGGATATATATTACATATTTCTTTACCTGATTGGAAAAACTGGGCTAAGGAATCAAGGAGCTGAGTTAGATATGATGTAGAGAGTAAACAATAGGATGTTTGTATTTTATATAGTCTGTGATAAAGTTTATGAATTTACAGATTAACAGAGTTGGAAGGGACTTTGTAGGCCATCTAGTCCAACCTCCTACCCAAGCAGGAGACCCTACACCATTTCTGATAAATGGTAGTCCAATCTCTTCTTGAAAGTCTCAAGTGATAAAGCCCCCACAACTTCTGAAGGCAAGCTGTTCCATTGGTTGATTGTTCTCACGGTCAGAAAATGTCTGCTCATTTCCAGGTTGAATCTCTTGTTTAGTTTTCATCCATTATTCCTTATCTGGTCTTCAGGTGCCTTGGAAAATAGCTTGACCCCCTCCTTTCTGTGGCAACCCCTCAAATATTGGAACACTGCTATCATGTCTCCCTAGTCCTTCTCTTCACTAGAGTTTAGAGTTTTAGAGTTTTATTGAACACTTATAGGTCACCCTTTTCCCTGAGGGGACTCAGGGCGGCTTACAATAATGAGGGAGGGGAGTGCAAGACAAGACATAAAAGAAAATGTGAGTAAAAAATAATTAACAATAAAAGCACAACATTCACTCAACATTCGGGCGGGGAGAGAGTAAAGTCCTATCCCCAGGCCTGACGGGATAGCCAGATCTTGAGGGCCGTGTGGAAGGCCTGGACGGTGGTGAGGGTGCGGATCTCCACGGGGAGATTGTTCCATAGCATCGGAGCTGCAACTGAGAAGGCTCTCCTCCGCGTAGTCGCCAGTCGGCACTGACTGGCGGATGGAATTCGGAGGAGGCCTACCCTGTGCGATCTGATGGGACGCAGGGAGGTAATTGGCAGAAGGCGGTCTCTCAAATAGCCAGATCCACTACCATGGAGCGCTTTATGGATGGTAAGTAGGACCTTGAAGTGCACCCGGAGATCAACAGGTAGCCAGCGCAGCTCACGGAGGATCGGTGTTATGTGGGCGAACCGCGGTGCGCCCACGATCACTCGCGCGGCCGCATTCTGGACTAGCTGAAGTCGCCGGATGCTCTTCAAGGGCAGCCCCATGTAGAGCACATTGCAGTATTCCAGCCTAGAGATCACAAGGGCTCGAGTGACTGTTGTGAGGGCCTCCCGGTTCAGGTAGGGCCGCAACTGGCGCACCAGGCGAACCTGGGCAAATGCCCCCCTGGTCACAGCTGAAAAGTGATGGTCAAAACTCAGCTGTGGGTCCAGGAGGACTCCCAAGTTGCGGACCCTGTCTGAGGGGTATAAATTTTGCCCCCCCAGCCTGATTGATGGGACATTAGCCAAATTGTTGGGAGGAAAACACAACAGCCACTCGGTCTTTTCCGGGTTGAGTACCAGTTTGTTAGCTCTCATCCAGTGTTTAACAGCCTCAAGGCCCCGGTTCATCACGTCCACCGCTTCATTGAGTTGGCACGGGGCGGACAGATACAACTGTGTATCGTCCGCGTATTGATGGTATTTTATCCCGTGCCTCCGAATGATCTCGCCCAGCGGTTTCATGTATACTAGCTCTACAGGCCCTGTTCCTGTAACCGTTCTTCATAGAACGGTTCATGTTTTAGTCTCCAGTCCCCTAATCATCCTGGTTGCTCTTCTCTGTACTTTTTCTAGAATCTGTGATTCAGATATAAAAAAGATGTTGAGACACTAGAAAGAATGCAGAAAACAGCATCAACGATGATTAGGAAGAACAGTTACAGGAATTGGGTGTGTCTATTTTAATAAAAAGGAAATGGTAGCAGTGTTCCTACATTTGAGGGACGAAGAAGAGGGGGTCAACTTATTAAAAGAACCTGAAGGCAGAACAATAAGCAATGAATGAAAACTAATCAAGGAGAAAATCAATCTAGAACTAAGGAGTAATTTCCTGACCATGAGAACAATTAATCAGTGGAATGACTTGCCTCCAGAAGTTTTGGGTGCTCTCATCACTGGAAGTTTTTAAGAAGAATTGAACAGCCATTTGTCTGAAATGGTATAGAAATTCCTGCTTCAGCAGGGGGTTGGACTAGAAGACCTCTAAGGTCTCTTCCAAATCTGTTATTCTGTTCTTTTCAGTACTGTAAGTAATTAGCATGAAGAATCCCAAAGAAATCAGACTTTAATTATTTCAGCCTTAATCCTTCTGTATACATCGTAAAAGCAGAACAAAGATGGAGAATGGGACAGCAGGTGAGCCCTCTCCTGTTCTGCACCACAAACAGTTTGCTAGATGGCAACAATGCATCCATTAACATAGGCATGAAAAGAGGAAGATGGGTAAGGAGACTTCATTTAAAAATGAACATGCAAACATTGACAATTTGCAGCTCTAGGGAATAGCCATCCAAAGGACTCTCCCTACCTTTCTGCCAACCATACATCAGGCTTTTGATTGATCAAGTAAAAGATTTTCTGATTACTCTGTGTTAATTAAAATATCCCAACTCAATCATTCTACAAAAAGGTTTATGCATTAAGAGGAAAGAAAATCCAAGCAGTTAAAATGCAACTATGAGACATCATGATCATTCCAGCAGAATCAGAAATGATGTAGCAGAGCATTTTCAGTCTTCAGCAGAATCTCAGAGAAAAAGCAGTCTCCCTGGCTGCCAGGGACTTTTTCTATCAGACAAACTGGAAATTAAACTTGCACCTTGTTACCCACAAGAGGGAGGTTTCATCACAAAACTGAGAAGGTTGATCCCTTGTAAAAAGGAGCCCCCCCCTTCCTTAAACTCACTCTGCTGCCACCAGATGGCCTCCCTGGAGCGTTTAATTGTTGAAGGATTCTACATTCGGTATATAGATTTGAAGGATATTGCTTTTTTAATTAACTTTTTTTAAAAATATCATTTTAATAAATGACACATTGAACAGTTGTAAAAACAGTTCTTGCATTTTAGACATTGAATTTTCATATATATTTTTTATCACATAAGAAATCTAAGGCCCAATTATCATTTGTTTTTCACTGCTACTATTTTATTTTGATTCTGTTTTAAAACTCTTGAATGAGAAAAATTCAAGAAATAATGTTTTTATTCTGCCGTTGATTCCATTCCTACATAACATATTCTAGATTACATCTCATCTTAAATGCTACAATATATTTGTTGAAATTAATAAAACAAGCTATAAATTGTTGATTGGAATTTAGCTTATTAAGAATACTCCCGTTGAAACCAATGGGATTGTATGTCAGGTTTAAATTAGCCTTTCTTTTTGTTTTCAATGACACAGTTCTGAGCTCACTGTATTTAAACTTTTGTGCTAAGCAGTTTATCATCTTTTATGCTAAATGTGTAAACACAGAAGCAAAGAAACACTAGTAAAGCTGAACAAAAATTAAGAGGGTAATTTAAAAAATCTTTTTGTCAGGCGATAGCATTACATAATTTGGTCTTTAATGTTCTAATTGTCTAATGTGTTGGCAATCCTTGATGAATCTTGTGAATGTTCAAAATGTTACATATATCTGAGACTAATGACAGCTCTCAGCATGCACGCACATGCGTGTGAATGTACACACACACACCTTCAAATTTGTAGGCAGCCCCTTTGAGTCAGCTGGGATCACCAGTGTTCTCAAATACCTACCGACTTTCCTGTATGTTAGACACCCACTATAACACACATCTGGTCTTGTCTGGGACCAACAGCTCATACTATCAAGCAGATTGCAATCAGCAATGATTTACAAAAATAATTGCTAGTGGTTTACAAATAATTATTAGCAGATAATAAAAAGTGTTACGCTTACCGGAAAAGATTTGTTTGTAACGCTTCCTGGATTCAAATTTACCCATGGTTTAACAGGTGGGGAGCATGGCTTATAGAGAAGGGGAAAAATATCAATAGGTTTCCAGCTGAAAAGTAAAGAGCAAAAATTCACCTAAGTGGCATTTTATAGTCAAAAGTGTCCTATTTTTGCTAGCTTTTGGTAAGGCCATCCCCAAAAATAAAAACGAAAAACTAGACAACATCTATTCTACTATTAGATTTTCGCAGAGATGGAATTCTCTGTAGTCTTCACTCCCTGGTGCTTACCAAAGAGCAAAACTTTATTATTTCTATGCTCACTGGAGGTCCTCCTGCTTCCTGGATTTCAATTTTCTACTTATTTCTCTGGCAGCAAAGCCTCTGGCCATTGCGTAGAGCAGCCAAATGCTTTTGGAAGTTTCTGAAGCTCTCCCAATCACACTGAAGAAACCTCAGGAGTGACCTGTCCAATGCAAGGCTTTCTATATGAAAAAGTCTGGCAGGCTACATTTGTTATTCACTTCATAAGCAGAACTCCTTCTGACCGTCCTAAAGCTCAGGCCCTGCTGGGCTCAGCAGGAGTCAAGCGCTCAGGACCATCTGTCAAAGCTTTGGGATCCTCCTCTACCCCTTGTTCCAGCCTGCAATCTGCTAAACAGAAGGGAGTGAATAAAAGTTACTTTATGGCATTGCAAGAAGGAGTTCAGTGATTGACTCTAAGAAGGAATAAATGCCTGACTCCCAAAATACTGGAAAGAAAACAGGACAAAAGGGCAGTATTTCTGGGCAAACTTTGGCTTTTCACTTAGAATAACCAAGTGTAAGGTAAAAGTAATTTCCCCAATATCTTATTTAAAAAAATATTGAAATGTATACAATCAAAATATTTCTAAAAAAGAATCTTGCTATTTGAATTAGCTTGTTCAACAACATCTTCCCTCCCTCTTTCCCACTACAAAGTGAACACCAATTTTAATCTTAAATTATTAAATTCTTCAAAAATATGCAAAAATTCCATTTTTTCCAAAAGCTAATTAATTTTAGAATGTATTGAACTTTGTCTGGGTTGGAGAATTATCTGCTTCCACTCTTGAATCTGGCAAATAAGCAGCCAAGAAGAATTTCTTTTTTGATAGCTTCTTGTGATCTTAGAAGAAAAACATGGTTTCAAATATTCAGGTAAAGCAATTATTGAAAGTCCTCCATAAAAATGGCATAATGCCTTGCTTCTAACTGGAAGAACTGAGTGTCCAGGTTGTTTTTCTCATAAAATGAGACTTAGTGCATGTAATAGAAGCCATTTTGGTTAGTACATTCACAGTGTTCAAGCTTGCACTAAATTATGAATGATGGTTTATAAACCTCATTGTCTGAGGTCACTCATTATAGTAAGCCAGAACGTAGCGAGCTAGTATGGTATAGTAGTAAAAGTTTTACAGTAGGAACAGGAGACTCAGGTTTAGTCTCCTCAGCCATGGAAGTTCATGGGAATCTTTGGATTAGTCAATCTCTCAGTCCAACTTCTCTGATGAGGTTGCTGTTATCAATAAAGGATAATATTTGTAGCTCAATGTTGAAATTAGGGGCCCTTAGTACTCTCTGAGCTTGGTTATTTTCTTGCAGATGTTTCATTACCCCAACTAGGTAACATCATCAGTGCTAGTAAGGAGTGGAGTTTGCTCACAAGTAAACAATACTCCAATCAAAGAACTGCCAAACAAACCAACAGTAAACAGCTTAACAAAAGAACTAAGACCACCCCAACTAACTCTAGCAGGGCAAGACACAATAATTTAAACTGAGAGCAAACCCCACTCCTTACTAGCACTGATGATATCTAGGGTAATTTGGGTAATGAAACATCTGCAAAAAAATCAACCAAAGTTAGAGACCCCCAAGAACCCCTCAAGATTGCGAGGTGTTATGGGGAAAAATAGGAAGAGGGAGCATGATGTCTCCTTGAGCTCTTCTATAAAATGTGCCAAGCAAACTATCTTAATTTACCTTAGTGTGGTATGAGAACACACTCAATTGTTCCAATTGAGAAAAACTTTCTCAATTGAAACAATTGGTACAAATGGAGAGACATCCCATAGAAGACAAAATATTAACTTTTCCATATGAAAGGTCTCTTCCCTTGCCACTTGCTACCACTGCAGTAATAAGGTGCAGCCATATTTACTTACTCCATCATAGCTAGTCTAGGCCTGTTTAGTACAGGACTTGAATGGAAGAGCATTCCAGGACTGTAGGCTATAAAGGATAATTAAAAATCCCAAAAATATGAGATTAGAAACCATTTCTGGATCACTGCATGAATATGTGCAAGAAATCTTTAGAAGGTCATCAAACTTTTTACTATACATTGTGGTTAAGGATATTGACTTGGGCAAATAATCTCTAATGTATAGTATTGCATATGGTGATCTGATAGCTCTTCTTCTTAGAACCTGCAGGAACCTCTTAGAAGAAGTTAACACTGAGAAATGTTTTTGAGCCTAGGGCAGAATAGGTTGCCAAGTTACCCTGAGTGAGACACAGAAGGGCCTTTGCAAATGCCTAAAGGCACATGTGTGATTGTAATGGGAATAGACAAGCCCAGCTCTGGCTCATCCCAGAGTGGACAAAAGAAGGGAAAATGTCTTTAATGGTTTTGACAGTCTGCTGCAATATGTTTTCTGTATGTTCATATGCACAGAGACAGAGCAATCAAGACTATAGCCTCAATGTGCCCTTGTAAGGAGATCGTAGCAACTTGGATAGGAAATATGTTTAGACTGCATTCATATCTATGCTATCTTGACCAGCAATTTTGTTACATAGTCATATTTTCCTTAACAACTCCATAAAAGAAGACAGCCCACTCAAATTCTACCCAAGATTTTTGATTTTTGAGATTACTTGCAAATTATAGTCATCAAAATGAATGATACCCAGATGCCACACTGTTCATGCATTGACTTAAATTATATATATATATATATATATATATATATATATATATATATATATATATATATATATATATATATATATATATATATATATACTTAAAGTCACAACCCCTGGTATGCCCAAGTATGGGAGGAAGGTCATACTTCCACTCTCTGTCATTAGGCTCGTCACAAGAGTCCATCCAGACAGAAACCCAATATTTTTTACTGTTGCCTTTTTTGTTACATTTGTTATATTTATGCTGATAAATAAATAATTATTTATTTATCAGCATAAATATAACATATATATATATATATATATATATATATATATATATATATATATATATATATATATATATATATATGAGAGAGATTACTCGGAAAAACTAATTACAATATAAGAAGAAGGTGTAATAGTACAGGGCAATAACCTTAGGAGACAGGAAGAAGAGAAATAGTCAAGAGAATAGTCAGATAACCTGCAGTAGGAATGTGGGCATGGCAGGCAGCTTAGGGGAAGGGACCCTCCTTAGCTTCTTGGGCCTTAAAGAGAATGGGGAGGGAGAGAAATGTATTTTTAGACAAGGCTGACATAAGGCAAGAGAGGATAAGGGTATGTTATAGATGTACACAGATGTTCTGAATTGCATGGTTCAGAAGTGGTTGCACAAATGGTGGATGGAAACATTCCTGCTGTCTCTGTCCTCCTGGAAGTGCTGCTCCACCTTCATACACTTAAGGATCACTATATTGCATGAACCCATATGCATAGATCCATGCAGCAGAGATGCACAACATCTAGCTCTTGGGCTGCAAGTGCTCAGCTGGGCACCTTGGGTTTAGCTTCTAGAATCTCCAAATATAGACTTGAGATCAGGAGTTGGCTGCTACAGGTTCGCCTGGGTTTGGGAGAACCCATAGCTAATGTTACGGCCGGTTCGGAGAACTTCCACATCCCACCCCTTGCTGGCCCCTCCCACCCCTCCCTGTACCTCCCAGGAGTCACCATACAGCCTGTTTTGGATGCAAGGTAAGTGCAGGGCCTGCAGGGAGGCTCAGGGAGGGAGGAAAATGTGCCTCCCAGAAGTTCCGGAGAACCTCCAGAGCCTAGGGGAGACAGTTTTCACCCTCCCAGAGGCACAAAGAAGGCCTCCAGAGCCCGGAGAAGGCAAAAATGCCCACTATGGCCACGCCTACCAGAAACTGGACAGAGAACCCATTGCTGAAAGTTTTGAAGCCCACTCCTGCTTGAGTTGAAGGATTTTAAGAGAGAAGGGAGAAAAGTACTAGATATATTATTTACACTTGGCAATATTGTATTAAAATTGCTTTACTACATACATTCATTGTACTTAATTTTAATTCTGTCAAATAAAATCAAAATTTATGTTTGTTCCTTATTTTTCTCTTTGTTGACCCAATTTTTTTCCTAGAGTTTTACTGAGAAATTAGCCCTAAGTGAATTTCCCCTTGATAGCCTTACATGTTAATTTACAGTTTATAGCTTGAAGTAGGAAGAGTAGAGCTTGGATGTACCAAGCCCAACATTTTAGTTTATGTATATGTTGATCTCTGTACAGATAGAATGTTCATAAAATCATAGGGTTGGATGAGACCTTCCCAGTACAAGAATTCACAGACCATCCCAGACAAATGGCTGTCTAACCTCTGTTTGAAAACCTCCAGTGATACAGCATCTATCCATGGATATAGAATGTTCAGACACCAAAAACCCTCCAAAAACCCTGTAAAACATATAACAAAGTTCAGCCCTTTCCCCCGTACCATCAGTGCCTCAACCATGGCCTTCCAGGACACCAAAAGAACAAGAAACATGGAAAAGTTGCAATAAGTATTTCTAAGGTATGGCTAAGTAGTTTTTAATCAGCACAGGGTACTTAATGAATCATCTTTCGCTTAAATTTTCATTTGCACCCTATCGATTTTGAGGGAACACACTATATAGTGTGTGGCCATAATTTTCTTAATGAAGAGGGAAAATCAATTCTGCCCCTTCCAACATTTCAAAATTAAATTAGGAACATTTGTGTACTTGAAACATCACCTAAGACTCATACACACCATGGTGTCCTCCTCTCTTATTATTACATTGATTGTTTCCCATTGCATTCATTTATCCAGAACTGCCGTGTGTAGGCGATATTGTAGAGAGCTGACACAAGCGGTCTTATTCTCCACCAAACTTTTGCCCTTTTCTTATGTGTGTTGCACATAAAAAAGGCAGAACTTTGATCACCCTGTCATGACTGCCATCTTGATTTTTGTTTACCAGACCATGGAGACACTCCTGAAAAGTTTTCATAGGCATGGGACTACATATTTATCTCCTCAGATGCATTAGATCCGTGATGGCGAACCTAAGGAACGCCGAGCCATATTTGCCAGCAGGGCAGTCCTCAGCTCCGGTGCACATGCAGAGGGCCGTTTTCACCCTTCCCAGGCTTCAGGAAAGCCTCCAAAGCTGTTGGGCCATTTTTCACCCTCCTCAGGGTCGGGAGGCTTTCCTAAAGTCTGGGGAGGGTGAAAACGGCCCAACGGGCAAACCGGACGTTCGTTATTGAACTTCTGATTGGGCTGTTTTTCGTCCTCCCCAGGCTCCAGAGGCTTTCCAAACTTCTGGTTGGGCCGTTGGGTTGTTTTTCTTCTGTTGGGCTTTCCTGAAGCCTGGAAAGGGTAAAAATGGCCTGCTGTGGCCCTCCTCCCCAGGCTTTGGGAAAGCCTCTGGAGCCTGGAGAGGGTGAAAACTCCCCACATCATGGTTGTATAGGTGTGCATGCACGGTGGAGGGAGTGTCATGTGCACATGTGCAGGTGGGTGGGCATGCATACACATGCAGTAGCACACAAACAAACATTTTGGCACACCTTTAGAAAAAGGTTAGCCATCACTGCATTATACACTTTTTGGAAACCTACTACTGTCTTCTTCATAGGTTTAAATTTGATATGCACTGGATATGAGACTTAAAGCAAAAGACCATGCAAAAGACCAACAATGTAACCAGCATAAGAACCTCCCTGACAAGATATCAGACTATTTATTCATCAAGGTCCAGGGTGCCCACTCTGATTGGCAGCTTCTTCCCAGGAATTTAGGCAGAGAATCCTGTCACTTTACCTAATTTAGGGTCCTTTTAACATGAAAAAACTTCAACAGAGACCCAAAGCCTCTGAACACAATGTATATTCTCTCCCTACTCTCCAACTCTATAATGAGAACAAAAATGGAAAAAAATACAGGTAATAATTTCCTAAATACAGATTCAGGAAATAGGGTTTTTCCTGAAAAATACGACATGGCTTTGGCGAAAACAATGCTGGGAATGCTTTACATTTATTAGAAAAGCCATTGAAGCAAGATGCTCTGCTGGAGCTAATTCTAACCAACAGGGAGACATTGGTCCAAGAAGTGAAGGTTATTGGAATCCTGAGAGAATATGGCCATGTTAATTTTGTCTTTCAGTTTCATGATAGCAACAGAAAAAAGAACAGAGGAGAGTCAGACTTGAATACTGGATTTCAGAACAGTGGATTATGATGAACTCAAATAAAAGTTAGGCTGGATCCAAGGGTTTTACATCTTGAGGAAGAAAATTGTTCAAAAAGGATAAGAAATCCTGTGATATTGAAAGTACAACTGTATGTAATTCCTACTAGAAAAAAAAAAAACATCTAGAAACACCAATTTGGATATGTACAGAGCTTTCTAAAGTGTTAGGGGGAAACAGGGATCTGTTCAGGAAATGGAAGGAGAAACTAAATAAGGATAGAGACAGATCAGAAACTCTGAAAATGATGTCAGATAAAAGTGCAAGAAGGATCTGAAGCTTGCAAGAAATGTTCAAAAGAACAAAGGACAAATAGGTTTTTGGGAGATATTTCAGAAACAAAAGAAAAGGCAAAGAAAATGTAGGTTTGTTGCAAGGATAAATGGGTTGGTGAGAAGACAGAACATCTTAATTTGCATTTTCCTTTACGATATTTTCTCTCAGAAAAAAAAAAAGTCCCAACTGGCCACGGTTGTCCCACAATTAGATGGAGAAGGAAATGGAAACTCAAGATTCAGAAGGAGAGGTTAAACCATGTCAATGAATTCCAGTCTCTAGGGTAAGATGAATTATATCCTAGGGTACTAAAAGTGATCACAGAACAGTAATTATTTATTAAATTTAATAAATAAATAATTGAAGAACATTAGCAGAACTGAGAAATCTGGGAAAACTAAGAGGAGATAAAATATTATCCTACTTTTAAGAAAAGTAAGAAGGACTGAGAAATTGTAAATTGTCTGTTTCAAGTCTATACCAGGTAAGGTCCACGAGCAGATTTTGAAATTTCTTATTTGTGAGCAACTGGATAGGAATGCAACAATTAACAAGAACATAGGTTATATTAAATTGGCCATGACAAGTAAATTTATCTCTTTTTTTGATAGAGTTATTAGCTACTTTGGGGAAAATGTCATGGACATAGTTTATCCTGACCTTAGCAAAGCATTTGATGAAGTCTCTCATGATATTCTCATTAATAAAATGATAAAATATGGCCTAGATGATACAACTGTACAACTATTGGACAGATTCGTAACAAGTTGAATATCTCACCCAGTATTCATCAAAGGATTCACATCAACTGGAAGAGAACTGCCTTGGCAGTAGTATACGCTAATAGATTATACAATGAATATGAGGCAACAGTGTATTGCAGCTGATGAAAAAGGGAAAAGTATGTTTAGAAGGTATTAACAAGAATAGAGAGTTCTGGAAATCCCAGTTCTTGGAAATTGTCCATTTATGTTTATGTCAAGCCCAAAAATCAAGAATAACAATAGTGACTCTTCTAATCTGAGTTATTATTTTCACACCTATAGACCAAATCTTAAGAAACTGAATCACTGTACTACCTGCATCTACCATATATTCTGAGAACTATTAAGGAGGAACTGTCTTTCTCTCACACAAATGATCTGAACGGAGTAGTTATTTTTTCTTCCTCTCCCCTCTGGAAATCCATCCTACTACAATCCATCACAGCTGCTTTAATCAAGTCCCAATGGTTGAACCTGGTTTTTGATACTGTAGACCAAAATAGACTTTTATAAGGTAGAACAAGATAAGACTGCTTCCAGAGTAATAAGACAACTAGAAAACTAGTTTTATGTAAAGGTAAAGGTTCCCCTTACACATATGTGCTAGTCATTCCTGACTCTAGGGGGTGGTGCTCATCTCCGTATCAAAGCTGAAGAGCCAGCACTGTCCAAAGACATCTCCATGGTTATGTGGCTGGTATGACTAAACGCCGAAGGCGTATGGAACGTTGTTACCTTCCCACCAAAGGTGGTTTCTATTTTCTTCTATTTGCATTTTTACATGCTTTCAAACTGCTAGGTTGGCAGAAGCTGGGAAAAGTAATGGGAGCTCACTCCATTACGTGGTGCTAGGGATTCGAACCGTTAAACTGCCAACCTTTCTGATCAACATGCTCAGCGTCTTAGCCACTGAGCCACCATGTCCCTTTTTATGAGGAGCAGTTTTTATGAGGAGCAGTAAAAGAACTGAATTGTTTAGCTTGCAAAAGAAAAGATCAAAAGAAGATATAATCAGTCTTTTGTCATCTAAAGGAATAACTGGATTTCTTCTGTCATCAGAACAGGCAGGTGTAGCAAGTTGAAATGACAGAAAAGTAGATGCAGGTTAGATATCATGAAGAATTTCCTGTGAGAATTGTCAATAGATTTCCACATCAAGTGGTATGTTTCTCTTCACAGAAGGTTTTCAAGCAAACCTTAGCGAACCATTTGTCTAAAACATTTAGTAGTTCCTGTATCAAGCATGGGATTAGGCTAGATAATCTCTGGGATTCCTTCCATTATAATTATGTGATTTTATGATTTTAAGTTATTGGGCATTCTAGTTGATACAGTAAAACAATATATACAGATTATAATGTTTAGCTAGTAATACTGTCAATCTTGCCAATGTTTATGAGACAGATATAGTTTTACCATGCTGAATTATAAAATGATTCCAATAATGAAATGTCAATAAACATAAACATGACTTATTTTTACATATTAAAAAAAAGTATGTTAGAAGAAAAATGACAACATACATTCGCATTTTAACTAAAGCTGTATCTTGCAGCAAAGAAAGAGATTAAGACCTGGGGCATACATTCTGAACTCACATTCAGAAAAAATATAGAAAAAGTATGTGATCCAGCTGGTAATGTAAATGTAAAAGAACTTACTTGTTTTTTCTGTTCTTTTATATGCTAGTATTTTTTCTAATTCCTCTGTGTCTGTTGCCTGATATCAGTCTTGATTTGCTAATAAAAGTTTTGTTACTTGCTAAATCACATGGTGAATTGAAGCCCAATGATGTGAACAAGTTATTAACACTTCAAGGCTGACCCTGCCCTCTTTCCCAGAATGCTTCTGGCGTCCTTATTGATTGGATGTATGTCTCTTTTTGTCATCTGGGAATTAACAGTGTGATGTTTTATTTGACCATTTATCTCTTTAGCCAAAGTATTGCAATCTCTTGACCTTTTAAAATGTTTACGACAAGATGTTTGCTGTGAATTGCTGATATAAACAACTGAAAACTGCAGAGTTAGATCAGGTATCTATAATGTTATTTTTGAAAACTGAAAAGAGCATATTGCATTCAAGAAAATTTCATGAAAAAAGATTGGGTTTTTGTTTTGCCAAAAATGGGCAGATATATATGTAATACATTTTAATGTGATATGTCAACTTGTAGCCTACTCTTCAAATTTCATGGCAGTAGTATGTGTGTATATATGGTATAATTGAATTGATTTTAACTTAATCCACAATTTTTAAATTAAAACTGTCTGGTAAATTTATTTTCTGGATCTTACTTTTAATATCATGTAGTTGTAGAGTTAACTAATTTCACATTATGGATTTAAGGGAGCTAGCAGAATTCCCTTTTGTACCTTAATTTAATTATTTCAGAATGCAAACATTTATTTCTTCTACATTTAGGTACCCTAATACAGGGGTCTCCAACCCCCCGTCCATGGACCAGCTCCGGTCTGTAGCATGCCAGAAACTGGGCAGTACAAACAAGCGCAGCCCCATCCACGGCATGGAGGTAGCATGTGAAATCATGCCCCCTCCAGCCCATGGAAAAAGTAGTTCCTGGTGCCGAAAAGGTTGGGGCCACTGCCTTACTAGGCATTGCATTCCCCAAATCCTATATTGTTGATATTGCTGAGGGATTACAGAGAGAATACTAGGCAGGAGAGAAGTAGTGGTTGAGATACTTCACTTTTTTCTTTTATATTTACCAATTCTCCACTACCTTAAAAACATCTGAATACTTCTGAGGGGATGGAGAAATTACAAATAATATATTGCAAAGGTACTTTAATTCCACCTAGTTTAAGATATGGATAGTGTTAAATAATGATAACAAAAAACAACCACAGATGGGAACTTCCCTGCTTTTTCTCTCTGCAAATGTCCTGCATTAATTTTACGAAGTGTTACATTATTTGGAATCATACTGCATCTGTTAAAACTAATTAATAGGGAGTCAGCTTTAATCAGTAAGACTGTAAGTGAAAGCATACTTTAAATTTCATTCTAAAAACAATTTAATGCACTATGACAGGGAATTTGAAGAATTTGTAAATATAAGTTTCATCCTTCAGTGAATAATGGGTTATGTTTACTAAAATTTATATTGATTTTGCAACCAAACTTTTTAGTATATTCAAAACTAAATGAATGTATTATTAATTTATTCACAACTTTTGTGAAAGTTTGGTTAAGCATACAGATATGTTGAATGGCTTCATGGTCGATCAGGGATACAAAACCACCATTTAGTCCATGCTGGGTACCAGAAAAAAAAACAGGCCAAAAAGAAAAAAAAAAGGATAGAAATCATTAGAAAGTCTACAAAGAATGATATATTGGACTGATTTTTTCAACAAATAGAGGCAATATCCTATGTTAATAAAGGAATCCTGCTTGCCCAGCTCATTTACTGTGTGCCTTGTTACTTATAGCAGTCACCTCACTACTTTATTTTATACATAAATATGCTTGTAAAGCAAAATACACATCTCTTAAAATACATCTTTTCAAGTTTGAGACCTTGGCATAGACATACAAAAGGGCAGAGGAGCAAGACTGTGTGATCATGTTACAGTATTGCAGAGAGTACTGACTCAAACCACATATATTCTTGCACCAATAAGTCAGACTCAAACCACAGATATTCTTGCACCAATAATTATTGCCAAAATTCTCACTACCCTTTAATGGAGCCTTTCCTCTTTTTTGTTTGTTTGTAATATTTCTATTAATTTGTGTAAAACAGCCAGTCATCAGATCAGGAATATGATGTGATAACACGATCACAAGTCATTTCCACATTACATTAGGAAAGAACATCTTATTATATTGGGTCCCTTAACAGGTTTTTAAGAAGGAAGCATAGCTTCTGTGCTCTGGTGTTTTACGTAACCATGCCTAGGACTGGGTCATTAATCTTGAATGGACTGAAAAATGGATATTTAAAAACCTTGTTGAGAAGCCATTCCATCTGCTGCAGGCCTTTATGGAACCCTTAAATAGCCCTTCTATTTGGCACATAAATAAAGTTACAGTTTTAATGGAGGATGATCATAAACTTGGCAAAGCAAAGTGTGTATCATTAAGTAATGATAATTTAAAAAAACCCTTTGGACGAACAAAGGTTTTCTTTGCCTTATCAAAAGAGCAGCTCTGTGTGGCTTGCCCTGCTGTTTCTTTCCCATACTTGTTCATGCTCAGTGTATGCTTTCTGGTTATTTTTCAAGGTCTGGCTTTGAGAGATTAGGCTAAGGGCGCACTGCTTCAGTCACATCTGCTCTTTTCTTGGAGGTCAATCACACTGTTCTCCATTCAGGACCAGAAGTGTAACAGAGGCCTTACAAAGGAAAACAATTATTCCAATTGAAGATGCATCGATCCACGTCCTGTGGCAGTTTGAGGATAGGATGGCTCTTGTGGAAGGGGGTGGGGTGAGGAGGAAGAGAGATCAATTCCAAGGGTTGCTGAATCAGTAGAGAAACTCAAGTTGCTCGATCAGTCTTTTTGTCCCAAAAGGTGGCTAAAGCTTTGCAAAACAGTTTGGAAAATAACGCTATTATCTGGAGTGTCATAACAGTGAAAAAGGAAGAAGGCTCAACTAGTATCATCTCTGTTTAAACTGAAGCATGTCAGAGTTTAAAAATCAGAAGGTTGAATGGTTTCTTATGCATCTTTTAGTTAGAATTTATTTCAGGCACATGTTCTTTTCTTGGATGCACTTCCACCAAAAATGTGGTTGCATATGGTTGTATTTAAAAGTAGTTTGTTGGTGTCCAATTTCCTTGAAAAATTATTTGACATCAAATATTCAGTATTTGTCGAATATTTGGAGAATGAATATAAAATTTTGTAGAAAATCTTAGGGGGTAAAAATATGTAGTTCTGGAGGACTCCCTGGAGGAAGTTTGAGTTTCCAATTGGATGAACATTCCAGCAACTAGCAGGCAGGCAGCCTTTCAGATGGAGCCCTTGGCTGTTTTTTAAGTTCTTCCCCGTCTGAAGTGCCTGGAAATTATGAAGTCAGTAGGGGGTTCCATCCATTCCAACCAGAAATACATTTACTTTTGCTTCCATGTGCTCATGGCTCTGTTTGGGGACTAAATAAAATATGAGATAGCAGATATGTAACACAGATTCACTTTCATTCATGTGATCATAGCTGCTTGTTGTATTTATGCATTTTAACCTAACACACACTTCTATATTTATGTGAAGCATGAATAAAATGTACTTTATTTGGGTGCGTGCCAGCTCTGTAAGTCAGTATGTATATATGTCTCTCTCTGTGTATATGCATATGTACATGTATATGTATGTTTTTTATTATTATTAAATATAGAAGCCACCCAATTCCATATGACTCTAAAGGGCTTTCATTTTAAAAGTAATGAAAAATAAAACAAGAGAAAAAGATCATGCATGTCCAAAAGGAGCAAACACAGCACTCCAAAGAATAGTCAGCTGAGATTCAATTGGTACACCACCCCAGATCTGGGAGCAAAGCTAAGTCTTCAAAGACTTATGGAATATCACTGAGGTGAGAACCTTCTCAGGATGTGCAGTTCCAGAGAACAGGCACTACAACAGAGAGTTTGTCCTGCAAAGTCTGCTTCTTTGTGCACCATGCTTACCTAGTTCATATAAAGAAATGATCAGTGCAACAACAATCTTTGTGTATAAGTCAATTTGTCACAGAACCTGATGCTGATTAGATTGAGGAGTGACTGGCTGAAGGTTACCCAGTTGGCTTCAGTGTCTGAAGGAGGAGTGGAAATTGGGTTTCACTGAACTTTAGCTGTTATACTACACTGGTTCTTAGACAACATGTATAAATACAAATGTTCACTTCTATATTAGAATATTTCCATTTCCCATACTATCTGGAATTCTGTAAGTTATAGTCCTAACTTCTTGAATGACAGCATCTTCCAGAAAGCTGCTCTAGCACTTATCAGAGTACCTGTACCAAGATAGGAATGGATGATAACATAGCAAAATTATGTTTACATTGATCTGCCCTGGTCTGTTGACACTACATTTACCCTGCCCATAGAACCAATGCTTTATAATGCTTTAAATCAATGAAATTTCATTGTAATGTATGCCGATTAGTGTACATTTAAAGTGACAATAAAGTTACTCTTAAGTCTAAGCCTGTCTAAATCATAGCTGTCAAGAAAAAAAAGAAGAGTTTCAAGAAAAAGAAGGAAAAAATGTTGAATATTATTTGTCTGAAAGAGTTGCAAAAATTTCAGTGAAAGACACAAAGGATAGTAAAATATGTTTGAATTAAAAGATTTCATTCACTTATGGAAGAGGGACATGATTCAGAGATTTACATACACAATTGTTTTAAAGATAATTTATAACAAAAGACGTATTCAAGAGTGCTCCACTGTTTCTATAGCTTCATGTCTTTATCAAAGTCTGTTGATTTCAAATGTTAGTTATCCTTTAGGAAAAAATTAATAACAGCCAACAATGCTACTGTCAAAAGGTTTTGTCATCCGTTCTCTTCATAAAGCTTTTAACAGAAACTGGTTTGGGAAACCTCTAATCCAGTGTTTCTCAAGGTTGAGAAACACTGCTCTAATCTATACTTGCTGCCAAGGAAGAAACGATCATCTTCATAACAATCCATATGTACTTCATTCATTCATTCATTCATTCATTCATTCGTTCATTCGTTCATTCATTTGTCAACAAGCACAAGGAAACAAGTGTGAAAACACATGAAAAAATGACACAAATAAATGCACATAAATAAGCAAAACATAGCCATAAGCACATAAAAAGAGTACATATAAATGGGACAGTAGGACAGGGATGGTAGGCACGCTGGTGCGCTTATGGATGCCCCCTTAGGGACCTTTTATAGAAATAAGAGGTCTTAATATGCATAAGTTCCACGGTAGACAGCTTAAGATAAAAGGTATCATCATGAGATATTTAAAAATCGATTCAATTTTCTCTGATAAACCTGATAAACACACACAAGATAAAATAAGAATAAATAGAAAACAGCAGCACATTGAATTTTCTGATGCCAAGATGAAAAGGTATTTTTTGTGGAAAAGGTATTTTAAAAATGGGCAAGAAAAAACTCTCTTGACCAAAGAAAAGTAAATAATATGCATATATAATATGGTAAAAGCAGAAGGACCTTTTAATGGGGATCATAGCTGTTAGTGACTGATGTATAAGTTAAGGAATGCATGCATTTGGGCCTCCAATGACAATAATTATCTATCTGCTCCTTAAGAGGGAGAATGATATCCTGCAAGCTGCCTATTGGCTAAATCTAGAAACCATTCATTTCCATATTCAGCCTCAGTTTATCAGTCTCGTCCCACTTATTGCTGTATCCAGCAATTGATCAGGACCTGTATCGTGTACTTCCTGATTAAGATGTGACAGAGAAATAAAGATAGGGGTCATCAACATCGTGACAGACTTGTGCTTCAAATCTTCTCCCAACAAATAGGGTCCCATATATCAAAGAATAGAAGGAATATGCTGCAATGTAAATTATGTGTAATATTTTTATCTTTCAATTTTAGGACATAAAAGGTTTAACATATAGTATTTGATATATGATATTTGAAATGGTTGACCAAATTTGAAGTTATGCCTATGTATATTTTGATAGTCATTAAGTGAATGCAGTAGTCATTAAGCCAATTGGCATATTTTTGCTGGAAACCAGAAATAAATCCCAGAAACTCACAAAATCATTGGATACTGCAAATGGCTATAAAGGTGACCCAGTTGCGAAGCATCCAAAATGGGATCACGTGACTGTGGAGGGGTGGTAATATTATAATGTAAGTACCTCTATGAGAACAATTGTTAAATAACCAGTTGTAACTTGAGGGATACCTGTGTAAGGATGGCTGACCAGAGACAAGAACTGATAATTTCTGTTCAGAAAGTGGGACTTTGCCTGCCACCTTGTCTGGCAATGAAAATAGTAGGGAGGTTACTCAATAATTTACATGCAGCTCTCTATACATCCAAGTATATATAAGTAATACATTATTCTTCCATCTTGAGCAAGAGAAATTGATTGTGCAGTGCTATATCGTCCATTTGCTGCCTTTATCATTATTTATAACTTGTGCTGAGTCTGAGGATCTGTTGAACCAAGCAGGCCATCCGTCAAGATGCTGAATTGCGATTTTCTGATATATATATTCTGAAGGCTACTTCAGCAACCATTATTTGACCTTTACATCACTCGCTGTATTTGGCCAATATCAAAGTTGTAAATATGAATTAGGAGCTACAAGCACAATGCAATCATTTGTAATCAATTTTTCTTACTATTTGAATGATCTGGCATTTTACAAATGAAATGAGTTGGAGAAACGTAGTAAGTGGTATATTATTATATTATAAAATATGAAATTAGGACTTGGAGATTTAATTAAATTAAATTTTATCTTAATTCTCCTTAGCTCTATATTTATAGACACAGCAACATATATTTATAAAAGTTTGCACTCTTTTTATTTATGCATTTTTTTCTCAAGGATGCTTTTGTTAGTAATCAAGTTTACTGTAGGAAATTGTGACATAAATATTCTCTGGTATTCAGATTTTAATATATCTTATTTATTTATTTATTTATTTGTGTGTGTGTGTATACACACACACACACACTAAAACTAATAAAGAAGAGAATCAATAATAAATTAATAAAATAACATAATAAAATATCCCCCCTGTCCCAGCAACAACATATCACACGAGCCATTTAATGGGCTCCATCCCACTCTGCATTCCCCAGGCCCGCTTGCAGAACCAGGTTTTTAGCGCCTTCCAGAAGAGTGTTAGAGTGGGGGCCATTTTAATTTCTGGAGAATGATGTTCCAGAGATAGGGAGCCACAATGGAGAAGGCCCTTCTTCTGGGTCCCACCAGGTGTATCTTCCTAGGGGATGGGACCAACAACATTCCATGCTTTCCCGCTGTGATGGGCTGGGTAGATGTAACCGGCAAGAGACAGTCCTTCAGATAATCTGGTCCCAAGCTATGAAAGGCTTTAAAAGTGACAATCAGCATCTTGAATTGTACCCGGAAGCAAATCAGCAATCAATGTAGCGCCCGCAAGAGAGGTGATACATATGCACACTTTTTTTTTTACTTTTTTTTTTTTTACCACATGTGAACATTTTTTGAGTTTCATAGCAAGTCCTAGAAATTTGAAACAGTGTGGATTTGACACATGCATTATGGATTTCGGGATTTGTTCAGCAAGTCTTGGATCATTTTTCCAAAAAGATCGGTAGACCAACATTATAATTTACATATACTCAAATTACTATCAAGAGTAGAGTGCCTTTCAGCCAGAAATTTCATATCATGAAACATAAGTCATGTAGGATACTGTTGATGTTATCTTTATTTCAATTTATATTCAAATATTCTGCCCATGAAGCATTTCAAAACTATCAAACTAAAACAAATTGAAACAACTGAAACCAAATGAAACAGTTAAATTATTATTAACACAACTTAAAAGGCCTGGCTGAGTACTTCAGTGTCCTTAGGATTCATTGATGGTTTGGTCACATCTCCCGCACTCATCCCTCAAATGTCTGAAGAGGAAAGAGTATTTTTATATCAACATTCTCTGAATTGTCTACAGAAAATAAAGTTTGTAACAGTGGTTCTTAATCTGTGGTCCACGAATACCTGGCTGCCGGTGATGTTGTCACATAAGTCATCACAACTTATGTGAACAAATTTTATGATGGCTAATTAAATATTATTTCAAAAAATAGTCCCTTTAAAAAAATTAACATTTTGTTTTCTTGTGGAATGACATTTTCTGTTTTCCTACTTAAGGCCCATTTAACTGGTCCTGCCATTTTCACTTTGTAAATTAAATTAAATTAAAGGCACATCACAGCTTGTCTATCCTGTAAGTATAGATTTCTAACTCTTTATCCTTCCCATCACATCTCTTGTTATTTGCTCTGCTTAAAAGAAAAGAGGATCAAGTACTGAATAAATAAGTACATTAATACATTTATAAATAAAATGGTAAGAGCTGAAGGTCGTCCATGCAGTTACTCCAATCAGCAATCTATGTAACTTTAACCCTGTGGAGGAAAAGTAATTACCCTTTGGCTTTTCTTGACCTCAACTAACCTTTTCTAAAGGACTAGAGAAAATAAAAGGCTGACCAATTGCTTGCCCTTTGCTGCCCCATGTTTAACCCTCTCCCACAGTGAGTCCCTCCTCCCCATTTGGAAATGTTACCATGGAAATACAGTTGGGTGAAGAAGAAACCTTTATAATTAATAATAATTTATTTTGGGATAACCACACAACCTGTTCAAGAATATACTTCAAGTTGCATCATCTTTAATATCAGAAGAAAGAATAGAACAGAGGAGAAGGGAAGGAAATCATCTAAGAATAAAAGAGAAAGCAAGGCTTTTTTCAAAAGTCCCAGGCTATTGTGTGATCAAAACTGGGATGCTTTACAAGAGATAACAGAGTTAGAAACAGCTTGTGATCCACCAATTATATGAGCAGCAATATCTGACCAGTAGCTATAGTACTGTCAAGTCATCCTTTAGTGTTGTTTCTGTTTACCTTTAGAATTTAAAATAGTGAATTTCTAAGAGTAGGGCAAAATTTGTCAAACAACTTATTTCACATTCTGTTTGTTTAATCAAAATTAAATATCAATACTTAGTTACAAAGATTACTGTTGTACATTAAAAGGGTTTTTAAATGCTTTTACACAATTTTGATACTGCAGCTATTTTGCTAGGGGTATGTTGATTTAATTCTGAATTAAAATATACCAGATATATATTACCATTTCTGATATTGCTAGTATTACTCCAAAATATTCCTAACATCTAAGTCTAAATACCAATAATTTCTTATAGACATTCTCAAAGGGCTTCTCCCCAATGAAATAGAGGACTGTCAGTTGATCAGATCAATAATCTGGTGTGCCCTTACTACATCTTGACATAGGGAAATCAGCAGGTAAAATTTTCTATAAAGTACATGCAGATATTAATCTGCTATTGCCTACACACTGAAATTCTATTAAAGGTAGAACTACAATGGCTGAATGAAAAGTTGAGAATGTATTTGTCAACTTGGACTAGAATCCAAGGAGATCTCTTAGCAGAAGATGATCAAACAAGAACAGCATTCAGATTCCTGAGATCATGTTCCCTGACAACTGAGAAATCAGAAGAATGTGAACTGAATGGCCATGTTCACAAAATACTAGGTCAGTTTAAAACATAATGTTGCATGCTTGCAACAGACTAAGCTTAAGGAGATTTATTTTTGTTAGTATTTGTGTGGCTTTGTATATTGTATGAATCCAGTCCTTTTAATAAGTTTATGATTCAATATGTTGTGCAAATCTAGAAAATTGATTAATCTAGTTCAAAAACCTATACTGAGTTAAGTGCATTATATATATCTAAGCAGCACATATCTACACATCTAAATATCCAGCTGCCCCAATCACCAGAGCTCCAAAGAGATGCCAATGAAAGCCTAAACCAAACATAGTTAGATATGTTATATTGAATCAGATAATTGGTCAATAAGAGTATTTTACCATGTGCAACTCTCAAGCTGTTGTGACCTGTAACTTCTTTCAGTTGTGGACATCTTGCTTAATAGCCTGAAATGTTGGAGATGGTAGTATCTAGATCTTGGAAGTTATCATGTTGAGAAAGTACTATCTGGCAAACTGTTTGGTAGCATTGATTTACCTTGAAATGCCAAGAATTATACCTAGAATTATTTCCATGAAAAGATGTGCTATTTCTCTGAACCACCTGCTAAAGTAAGTAAAAACTATGATAACAAAAAGAATAAGGTAGGCAGGCTAGATAGTTCATCTACTTTTCTGGAAACTATAGATGAGATAAGAGTCACTTGACTTCAACAGATAAATTTGCGCCTGGAGGTTATGTCATTATTTTCATCAAAATAAAGAGGAAATTTGATTCACTTTGATGAAGGTCTATCTTAGCTTCCCCCGTCAATGTGGGATGGAAGTGTTGCATTTTTTTTTCATTTCAGGACTTCCTGCAGCTGCTGGAGATACCCTCGAACATATTAGTACTCTAACATGGCAGAGGAATTGTGCAGGGTCCTAGGAAAACTACAGAACAGGACAGAATGGACCAACTTGGTCCCTTTGCTTCACTCTTGTTGCGTACTAGTTAAGCAGCTTTGAGGGGCTATTTTGCTCAAACATTCATAGAAAGGAAGCATTCCTGGATAGAATCCTATTCTGCAACCTTGTTCCTAGCCTACCTTTTTAAAAATAGTTGCTCTGTTGCTCAGCACTAGAGCCTATGAGTGCTGATATTGTTGGACAGCTCCTCTGACTAGTCCAGAAGGCCAAAATGGAACAGTTAAATTTCGAAGTCACTGTTTGTGGAAAAAAATAATGTCCCACAGCATCAGTATCCCAATGAAACAATAAAAGAACAATGGGGTTGAGTGAATCCCTGCCTTTGGTTCCACTACTTCACATTGCTTAATTGAGAGGACCGAAAGCAAGTCAACTCTCTCTGATCATATGGGACATACCGATACAAGTAGTCCTCAATTTACAATAGTTCATTTAGAGACCATTCAAAGTTACAACAGCACTAGAAAAAGTTACTTATGACCAGTGGTGAGATTCAAATAATTTAACAACCGGTTCTCTGCCCTAATGATTAGCTGGGTGGGTGTGGCTGGGTGGGCATGGCCAAGGAGTATGACAGCACTCAGCCTCCTGCAGCACTCTGCCAGTCAAAACAGGGTTTAGGGGTTAATTACAAAATGTGGGCTTTGCTTTGTGACATCCAGATCCAGCGAGAAAGGGTGGAAAATACACTTTTGTTTGGTTATGAAGAAATATCCACAAAGTCAGATGTACACTAAATGTTGACTGACTTTTAGTTACACTTTTTCCCAGCAAACAGCAAATTTTGAAGCTCCAGGTAAAGAGGATTCATTTTAGGATGAGTAACCACAGTTTGCATGTTGGAGGTTCGTAAAGAAATGCTGGGAAATGGTATTTTAAAGAACATTTGAGGGAGGAGTGCAGAATAGTGCTTTTCTGCCTGAGTCTGTAGAGACCTGGCACCAGTCAAAACAGTTTGTGAAGCAACTGATCAATACTGACAGGGTAAGCCACTAGTATATGAAAATAAGAGCAAACTCCACTTCCTTCTAGTACTGATGATATCACCTAGTTTGGTAATGAAACATCTGCAAGAAAACCATCAAGCCCAGAGGTTGAAGGTTGAAGGTTTATTGCATTTATATGCCGCCCTATTCCCTGAGGGACTCAGGACAGCTAACAAACCCAAGGGGGTGGGGGTAAAACAAGAAGGTAATACAACAAACGAAATACAAAGAGAATTTAAAAAGACAATCAACAGTCACACAATTTGAGGGGGGGGGAGGGAACTCGTCAACCCCAGGCCTGCCGGCACAGCCAGGTTTTAATGGCTTTACGGAAAGCCTGGAGGAGGTGAGGGTCCGAATCTCCGCGGGGAGTTCGTTCCAAAGGGCCGGAGCAGCCACAGAGCACCAAGAACCTCACAGTTCAACCCTGAGCTAAAAATATTCTCTTCTATCAATAAACTGGTTAGAGGAACTCAGAGCCTGCCTTATATGAGTGGATTTTATTTTAAATTTTGATATGATTTCTGTAATGAGGAATGTAGAATTATAATGGCTGAGTATCTGATCCTTCATACAGCAAAAAAATAAAAAGCTAAGGGATAAACAAATAAAAACAGATTTGAAAAAAGAAAAGGCTCAGGAAAGAAAAATTGTGAAAGTATAAGAAAGAGGAAAAGAAGGAAAACCAAAAAAAAAGAATGACTTCCAACTTTCTTTGGCACAGATATAAGTTAAAAATATATCAAACTCCGGAGAGATATAAAGTGGAGTGGAGAAGATGGATTGACTATACTCAAAATAAATATGAGACTAAGAAATTCCAGATAGTTTATGACTGAAGAAACAAGGAATGATATAATTTGTTTAGAGTTAGCCTAGCAAAAACGAGTTAAAGCTCAAATGAAAGATGATACTAACTATCTTTAAGTTTATTTTAGAACATCTTTGTTAAAGATTTATACCCTGTATTGGTTCTGGGAAGTCGTGGGGGGGGGTAAGGTTGGATGGGGGTTGGGTGGGGAGGGTAGGGTAGGGGAGGGAGGTAAACATTTGTAAAAGTTTTTTCCCCAAAAATTTTCAATAAAAAATATATATCAAACTCTTACTCTAAGATTAACATTTGTCTACATTATTTCCATAATCCCATATCTAATCATCAAAACCCAGATCAACTTTTAATTTCAGTTTCTCACAAAAAGTCCAGTAGTGGTTCATATAGCTTTAATCACTATTTGTTAAGGAAACCACAACTGATTTATTTAATTGCACAAAACCCTAATTAAAACAGGAATGGAAAATCCTAAGCTCTAGTGTAGACTCATTCTTCTCAACTTTAGCAACATTATAGTGCATGGGCTTCAATTCCCAGAATTCCTAAGGGAACATGAAGTTCGCTCATTTTAAACTTGCCAAGACTGAAAATTGCTGATAGGAATTTTTCCATTCCTTTTTTACTGGTTCTTACTTATAAGCAATCAAAATGCAAAATCCTCACTTCCACCCAGTGGTGGGTTTCAATTTATTTTACTACCGGTTTACTCATGTGTGCACAGAAGTGGCCAGGTGGGTGGGAGGAGCCTTCCACCGCCACCACTACTGGTTCACCCAATCTGGGGCAAACCAGCAGAAGCCCACTCTGCTTCCACCCCATCCCAGAGCAAAGATAACGCAAAAGTCTCACTTCCATCCCATTCTAGAGCCATCATAATGCAAAATCCTATCTTCCACCCCATTCCAGAGCAACCACCATTCCCTCATTAACTGGATTTCCAGCTCCATTCTCCTGTGTGCAGGGCAACAAAAGAACACCATGTTAATACCAGTTTTAAAAAAGTTCAGTCAGACCTTCCAACTTCTTGGGGAAAAAAAGATCTTGTGAAGTTGAAAGTGAAGACTGATTGATCAGCCTCTCAGCTGATCGACACGGCTGGTCCGTTGCCACCTCCCCACCGATCAGCATGGCTCCCAGTCATGTCCCTGCAGTCTCTCCACCCTGAATGGCAAGGGCAGGGCCAGGGCCAGCCAGAGTTGAGAACAATCGGTTCACCGAACTACGTAAAAAATTAATAGCATATACAGCTGAACCGGTGCAAACCAGCTGAATTTTACCACTGCTTATGACCATTTTCACATGACCATAACAGTATCCCCATAGTCACATTATCAAAATTCAGACGCTTGGCAAGTGACTCATATTTATGATGGTTCCAGTGTCCCGGGATCATGTGATGACCTTTGAGACTTTCTGGCAACCAAAGTCAATGGAGAAACCAGATTCACTTAACAACTGTGTTACTAATTTAACTGTGGTGATTACTTAACAACTGTGGCAAGAAAAGTCATAAATGGGGCAAAATTCATTTAACAACTGCTTCACTTAGCAACATAAATTTGGGGTTCATAAATCAAGGACTACCAGTACTATGGAAAAAAGGCAGGCCTTCAGATTGCTGAGCCCTTTGCCATCATATGTGCATTTGTACATCACACTAAGCCTAAAGGAAAGAAATCACAAGGGCTGATAGCAATGAAGCATAGGGAGAAAGAAAATTGATGCAATCATTGTAGCCACACATATACTGTATTTTTTGCTCCATAAGATGCTCCTGACTATAAGATTACCTAGGTTTAGAGGAGGAAAACAAGAAAAAAAAATCTGCCTCTGCCTCCCAGCATCCATCTGGTTAGTGTCCTTGCAGCAAACAGCAAATATCCTGCCTCCCCCATGTCTGCTGCCTCCGCAGGCGAATGCTGGAGCCTTCGCCTCCGAGCAGCTGATCGGCGGTTGGATCGGACTCCCGGAATACCACTGATCAGCTGTTCCAGGCAGCGGGGATTGCTGCAGCCATTCGCCGCTGCTGCCTGTTGCCCATATTCGGTCCATACGATACACATACATTTCCACCCACTTTTGGAAGGAAAAAAAGTCCATCTTATGGAGTAAAAAATATGGTATATATTAATAGATATTATATTTTAAAATACAATTTTGAAAAATAAATTATCTGAAAGTAACGAAAGCCAAGAAATGAAGTGGCAATATAATAAAGTCTATCATCATTAAAAGCTGTATAAGAATGAAAAGCCTGGGCCAACACTGTAAATACTGGAACTTTGTAAATTTTTAAGGATAAGCATTAGATGAATGGAAATCTTCCATGAAATATTATAGCATGCTCTCTTATCTCCTGTTCATTTTCCGGCATATGCATCCCTCTGGGCAGCTCCTCTTCTAAGTTGCGGGTCAGAGGAGCACGCAGGGTCTCCCTTTTCGGCACTCAGTACCAAAAAGGTTTGCCATCCCTGTCCTAGACTGTCTACTGTTATGCTACCAATTCTAAATCTCAGGGTTTTCCTTAAGGAGAGGGATCAGATTAGGAAATCCTCTTGAGAAGATAGGAACGAACTCCCCATGGAGATTCGAACCCTCACCACCCTCCAGGCCTTCCACAAAGCCGTTAAAACCTGGCTGTTCCGACAGGCCTGGGGCTAAAGAGCTGTTGCCCCCGTCTTGAATGATATGACTGTTGTGTGTTTTTAAATTATGTATTGTTATGTATCGTTTATTTTTATTTTTTGTCTGTACCCCCCCCCTTCCCTGATTTGATTTGTTAGCCGCCCTGAGTCCCCTTCGGGGGAAAAGGGTGGCATATAAATATAATAAATGAAAATGAATGAATGAAATGAAAGGGAAAGGAGGGTGGTGTTTTTAACATCCCAGGAGGGTCCTCCTTAAGTTAGCTTCTCACATACTTACAATACTTGCTCTTTGGTATAATGGGCTTATGGAGGACAATTCAATTTTGTTTTTGTCCCTTTCCTTTCATAGGAAATCCCAATATGTCCAGAAAATTCATGTATTCTTTAAAGGCATTTTTTTCACTACAAAACCAACCAACCCATTACTACAGGGTAGTCCTTGATTTACTACTGTTTCCTTAATGACGGTTCAAAGTCACCAATGATAGGCTTGGAAAAAGTGACTTATAACCCATCCTTGTCACACCAGTCCTGTGGTCATGTGATCATAAGTTGGGCACTTGGCAACCATCTTATATTTACAACATTTGCAGCTGATTGCAGTCAATTTATCATGATTTCCAACCTTCTCAGCTGGTTTCTGACAAGCAAAGTCTATGCGGGGTGCCAGATTCACTTAGGGTAGATTCACACCTATGGTAAAAATGGCCATAAAATCATGTCTGGTCACATAATGACTTGCTTAATGGTTGCATCACTTAGCAATGTGGTTGTAAGTCAATGACCATCTGCAGATAGATGAACCCAGTCAGTTAGCAGGCATACTCTAACTGGACAATAAAAATCCATAACACAAAAGGGAGAAAGCAAAGAGAAAATGTTATATTATTTTTCTGCTGCCTCCAAGGAATTGCCTGGATGTTTTCAGTCCAGTTATGATACACCTACAGAAAGTAATCCAATGCACACAATGTACTCACAGGAATATTAGCCTATGAGCATTCATATACTTTAGATGTAAGAATCTATGGAGCTTTTCAGTCATCCAGGTCATGGTTGTCCCAAAGGTGTTTTTTCCAAGTGGCAACTGGACTTTCTGGTTTTTCTTTGAAGATGTTTCACTTCTCATCCAAGAAGCTTCTTCAACTCTGCCTGGATGGTCCTTCCATTCCCTACCATCCAGTCAAAGCTGAAGAAGCTTCTTTTATAAGAAGCAAAACATCTTCAAAGAAAAACCAGAAAGTTTAGATGTAAGAATTCCAAATTTCAGTAGTTTCCATTCTAAAAAAATCTGGAAGAAGCAGGTTGAGGAAGGCAGTGACTTGCAACTTCAAAACCATAGGAAGGAATCCCAGAAGTCAAAGAAGGATCATATGTAAACTCAACCAGAACATTTTTTTAGATGTTTGTATATAATTTCATTCAGGATTTCAACATTCCTTGTTAGATCACAAATAATATATGTTTGAGTAGTGAATGGCTATGATGAGTTTTAAAGGTATAATAGTCCAATTTCTCTGCAAATATCAGACACTGGGCAATCCCCACCTTGAGCCACTGATACTTTTATATACAGCGATTAATTTCTGTATGCTGTATGCCTACCTTTTCTTTCATGAAATAAAGTCAATGGATTATTAAGTAAAATAAAGTTGTTTAGAAACCATGGATAAAATAAAATAATGCACAATATCACTACCCGATTGTGGCTGAAAAGTGTCTGTTGTCATGTCTGGGATTGAACACAATATCTCAAACAACTTTGTTCTTCAAATTATATTTTACATTAGAACAAATCAATCAAAAACTTCATTTTCTGCACTATTTAGACAAAATTGGTTATAAAGGTTATCAATTCACCTTTCTTTTATTATGGAATCATATGTCAGAATAATTTGTGATTTATTTCATTAGGACATTGTCACTAAATCACATTTATATAAACAATAGCAAAACCCAACTCATTTTCCTTGTTCAGAGTTATTTGTCAGAACAATTGCAATAATTTGAAAAGTTGAAGTATGGTTGACTACTGTCTTTGAATGCCTTTGAATGATATACATGGGTTCATGGAATTTACTAGGAAGGGTTTTTTAATGTATACAGAGGTACAAATACTATCTTACTTTGTGAGAAACTGCACAGGTGAAAACTTTATCTCAGTATTTAATTCTTAAATATATGCAGAGAAAGGTTTACATAGGTCAAATTGTAAATAATAAAACAAGGGAAAATAGTACTTGACACATCAGATGCAACTTGTATCAAAATGCATTTCAGAGGCTTCTATTATCCATGGACTGTCTTATAAGTAAGTTCCATTACAATCACAGGACGGATTTCTAAGTAGATGTGTTAAGCATTCAAACAGAAACAGAAACAGTTCAAGCAGATGCTTACTTGCCCAAGCTTTTATCTGAACTCTATCAGGAAAAAAAAAACATCATTCCTGGTGAAGGTTCCTTTCTGGCATCAACAGTTATGCCACCTTGCTCAAAGTTACCCTAGCCATTCAGGAACACTTCAACACTGCAGCATGCCCTGCTAATACAATAAACATATACTAAACACCACAAACTCCTCTTACACCAAACAGTTCTGGCTTAGACCCCACTCGCACATATCCCCCTCCTCCCCCAGTAGATATTATTGAAACAATACATTTAAAAACGAGCAAGCAAGCAAGCAGACAAAGCAGACAGATTAGTTGAGCCTCTATAATTGGTCATGAAAAACCTCTAAACTGTGGGGGTAATAGATATTAGTTAAGAATGGACATACCTGGCAGAGCAAAGGGTGTTCTGGAGAGTCTCTTTTTAAATGAACTGTGCGTGTGGCATGATAGAGATTTTCAAGCCAGAGTCCAAGTAAGAAAAGCTGATCCATGCTATACTCCACACGCTGCTAGTCATTTAACTCTGTCCCTCAGTGCTAGAGAAAAGGGGATATTGCTGCAGAAAAAAAACCCTGGCCATACAGTAGAAATAACCGCTGCAATCCAGCTCACACCATTCCTCTCTCTTATTCCTCTCTCCCTCTCTCTCTGTACAAGGCCCCAGATGATTCTGACTGCATCCTTCCATCCATAAATCATTCCCCTTATTCTATTGGTTACATGCTACATGGCAAGTATTGATTTTTTTCCAGTTGCCTCATCACTAGAGGACCCATAGATTTTGTGAGCCTGTATGCACACAGATTCACACATATCCACACAAAATATGAATATCTCTACAGTGTGGTAGTGTACCTTTTTTAATGGAATAATTTGTATCATGTACATTTATGAATACCCAAATCCATGGAAATAAACAATTTTGCGTGCTAGTGCTGTACAATTAAACTGTTCTTTGAGTGAAAAATATAAAGAACTGCAAGGATCAGTTTGAATATGTCAGCAAGCAGAGAATCATAAGCCTGAGATGCTTCAGATGGGAAGCACAAACGAAACCTTCAGTGGCAATGACTGGAATTCAAAATCCTAATAGATAACTATTGTGTTAGTTTTCATCATGCTTCTACAAAGGCTGAGTTCACAGTGCTAAATCTGCATTTTGGGTGCACTGTTGTATGTTGATGAACAAGTCTCAGTGGCAGGGATGACAGGTAAAACTAAGCCAGAAACAAGTGAATCACATTAGGACCTAATGTGGTGCACAAGGAAATTTGATGTATTAACCAAGCCAAGTTTTAATGAAGCTCAGCATGTGACATGATATGGTTTTATTATGAATTTAAATTTTCTGTTCCATCTGGGGACATCGATGATGTCTAGAGAAGAAACTTATTTCCAGCACGTGGTGATGTTGTCATGCAATTCTTATTAACCATTCCAGGAGAGAACAGGAACATGAGAGATGCTTAAGAATTTTAGGCAGAAAATCTAAGGAAATCTGTTTAAAGAGATATGATCAGTTGGACAAGGCATTTCTGGGCATTAGGGACATTATATGATATAGCAATGGCAATAGCACTTATATACCACTTTATAATGCTTTACAGCCCTCTCTAAGCAGTTTACGGAGTCAGCATATTGCTCCCAACAATTTGGATCCTCATTTTACTCACCTCGGAAGGATAGAAGTCTGAGTCAACCTCGAGCCTGGTGAGATTTGAACTGACAAATTGCAGGCAGCCAGCAACCAGCAGAAGTAGCCCGTAGTACTGCACTCTAACCTCTGCACCACCATGGTTCTTCTATACCAACTCCCAAAGTGGAAGTTACAGATTAATTACCATTAATCAGTTAATAATGAAGTCCAACATTTTACAGGTTATTTGCTATCTTGTGAACCATGAGAAAGAGGTGGCTGAGTTGTTAACGTGTAATACTCTAAATGATAGCAATGCTAGATTTATGTCCATGTTTTCCTCACAGATTATCAACCCACGAAGAAGTCAGATTTAGAAGGCATTGCTAAAATGCCTTCTATTCTGAGCAGCATGTGTTTGCATATACAACTTGTGGTCTTCCACACATGTTGGGATTTTAACTTTCAGATTTCCAAGCCATCATGCCTGAAAGAAATCCCAATACATTTAGAGACCATCAGGCTGGGATTGGCAATCCCATCACATCTGGAAGACATTAGATTGGAGAAGGCATACAAGTTCCCAATTCAACTTTCTGTAAGTTCTCTATGAAGTGATCTGGATTAATAGCACAGGGCAAGATCCAACACTGAGCTCCTTGTTTCACCACTAATACCCAACACAAAGCATTGTACTTTGTACGTTGTATTACTCACATTACCTATAATTGTCCGCCCCGTGCCTATAATCTGTCCGCCCCGTGCCAACTCAACGAAGCGATGGATGTGATGAGCCAGGGTCTTGAGGCTGTTAAAGACTGGATGGGGGTTAACAAGCTTGTGCTCAATCCAGAAAAGACCGAGTGGCTGCTGTGTTTCCCTCCCGCGAATTGGCCAAGTGTTCCATCTCTCAGGCTGGGGGGTCAAATTGTACGCCCCTCAGACAGGGTTCGCAACTTGGGAGTCCTCCTGGACCCACAGCTGACTTTCGAACATCATTTGTCAGCTGTGACCAGGGGGGCATTTGCCCAGGTTCGCCTGGTGCACCAGTTGCGTCCCTACCTGAACCGGGAGGCCCTCACAACAGTCACTCGTGCCCTTGTGACCTCTAGGCTGGAATACTGCAATGTGCTCTACATGGGGCTGCCCTTGAAGAGCATTCGGCGACTTCAGCTGGTCCAGAATGCGGCCGCGCGAGCGATCGTGGGTGCACTTCGTTTCACCCATGTAACACCCATCCTCCGCGAGCTGCACTGGCTGCCTGTTGATCTCCGGGTGCGATTCAAGGTGCTATTTATCACCTACAAAGCCCTTCACCTGGACCTGGGTACTTGAGAGACCGCCTACTGCCAATTACCTCCACTAGACCGATACGATCCCATAGATCCCATAGATTAGGCCTCCTCCGAATTCCATCATCCAGCCAGTGTAGACTGGCAACTACCTGGAGGAGAGCCTTCTCGGTGGCTGCTCCGACCCTCTGGAACGAACTCCCCGTGGAGATTCGGACCCTCACCACCCTCCAGTCCTTCCGTGCCGCCCTAAAGATCTGGCTGTCCCGGCTGGCCTGGGGTTAAGATTCTAACCCCACTCGAATTGTGTGACTGTTGTGTTTTTAATAATGATGTATTGTCTTTATGTTAGAAATTGTTTGTCCTCCCCCCCCTTTTTTGAACTGTGAGCCGCCCTGAGTCCCCCCAGGGAAAAGGGCGGCATATAAATAAAGGGAAGGCATACAAATAAAGGGGGAAAAAATTGAAAGAGATACATGGTGAAATACATGGTTTTGCAAGATAGTGTCTAAATTTACGCCCTTCAATATAGGTAATACATTTTTTCTTCTCTTCCTGAAGGAGCATAGGACAGTATCCTAAAAGCAGCAATGTTCTAAAAGGACCATGTAATTGCTTCTCTATTCACTTATCAGAAAATTAATCATTAATGTCAAAAGAAGACACTAAGAAAACAAGACTGAAAGCAAAATTCAGTTTAAAAATCCAATTTCATCCAGGAACCCTGCAAATATCTGGTTGAACTGGCACATCTTCTGTTGTCATTTAAAATAAAGGAACATGATAGCCAATTCTACTTTCCTTGAGACCGTATGGTGGTGCATGGTATTCAGAAACCAAATCAACATAGTGATCTTATTACAAACCGGAATGCAGTCATTAAGTTTTGAGTTCTCAGGAAAGTGACACTTGAAAAACACTCACAATGAATGTGCATTGTATTTTAATGCTCAGAACCTGAGGTTTAGGTACTCCAAAGGAAAAGAGGATTTTTAAAAAAGCAGTGCAGGAAAAACCAAAGAGTTGAGAAGTGCTTTGAAAGAGATTCATAGAAGCCATAAAATGGTTCAGAAAAGTAACATTTTCCAGCACTCCAGCTCTAAAACAAAGCCCAAAGGACATGGATAGATAGCTGATGGACAGACAGTCAATGAGGCTGACTTGGTTTTTGGTCTCCTAGAAATGGACTCTGGGGATACTCAGAGATGAGTTTCTGCTTCTTTGGGTAACACTCCATGGTTACTGAGCAGGGAGAAACTGCCTTTCACAATGAGAATGATCGTACTCAATACATAAAGGTCAGACCCCATTCAATTAAGTCATAAAATTGTGCAGTAACTCAAATCAAGGGCACTGTTTTCTCCTTGTACTGGCAGCTTATAACTATTTGTGGGTCTTTTATTCTTCTTCGGGATGCTGGCAATGGCTAAATCCAAGAAATGATGAGTACAGAGGAAATTTACTTCTGGAGCATAATGTAAATGAAATGAAGCAGATTCAGAGTGGTCTCTTTGACTTCAATTTAATCTCTACGATCAAGGTACAGTGTTTCAAAAATGATTATACTTTGCATACAAATTTTTAGCTTCTCCAGTTGAGGTCAGAAAGTGCCTTGCCTAAAACAAAGAACAGTCAATGTCAGTCATGGGCTAATGGTCCCACACAGAATAAGATTGTTTCTAGTATTCATAAGGTAGCATTTTAGTCTTGATTACACTAAGTATCTGAATCAACAGGCTTCCTGATGCAGTAAAAAGCACACACTTAGTCCCCCAAACTCTCTTTTTATTTCAATGGCTGTGAATTATGTTCATTCACAGCCCTTAATGAGGCCCCCTCTCGACCTCTGACGCAGAGACCTCATCCGAGCCTTCCCCAGACTCTAGGATTGACCCATGTTCCTCCCCAACCTCCTCACTGTCCAACTCTGCTGCTGGCTCCACAGGCCACTGGTGGACCACAACACTAAGTCCCAACACTACATAAGCAAAACGTATCAGATTAAACATCACAAACCTTTCCTTACCTCCCATTCAGTGGGCATATATTTACAGTAGTAATACAATAAATTGGCCTGAGAGTAATTTTATTTTTGTGGATAATTCTAGAAAACAAAGTTCTGTGAAGTGGATTAGAAGGAATTGGGGTGATGGACATATAATTCTTGCAATTCTTTCAAGGATATTATAATCATTATATTGGTGAACATCTTTCAATCAGTTTTTTTTCTATCTGGCAATTGTTTTTCTTTCCTTTCTATTCCTTGGACTACTGGAAGATTGTATTAGCCGACAGTTGAAAAAGTATCAATTTTGAAGGGATTTGCTGATGACTCTTTTGTTTTTAAATGTACTCTTTTACTGTTGGATCTGTTACTTATTAGCATATACATTCAATCATTTTAGCCCATGAAAAGAGGAAAAAGTACCATGTTTGCCATTGTTGTACAAGAAAGAATAGGGTTGATACAAGTAAAATTATAGCAAAAATGCTGAACTTCTGCTTAGCCATAGCTTTTTTTTCCTGGAGACTTCCTCCTCTAGGCATTTTTTTCATTTTGAGTAGAAAACTTATAAAACCCCCAAATGGAGAAAGAGTATACAACTGGAAAACAGAAGCTTTGTAGATGAGTGTGCATGACCCATTAACCCATATGTAGTTTCACTCTGATTTTTTCCCCTCCCATTAACCCAATTTTCTAGCTTGGTTTGCCACACCAGTTCACAAACTAACCACATAAGCCGGGATCACTCAGCACACTAGATTAAAATGTGATTGGCTAGTGTGGATCAGTATGTTGTGCTTTGGCATCAAAATGGTTAAGCATAAACTTTCCTCTCACCTGCCCCAACAACTGTTTTGCACCCTGGGAGTAGAATGGGTACTATGTGTTTACCATTAAGTAATAATAGCAAAGAGTATAAACAGTTGCATTATATTTTAAAAGTCTTCTAATAATCATAAGCATCTCTGATCCAGTCACTGGATTTAGTATTTTATGCTGAAATCAAAGAAGTTGTTTTACCTGAATGTATCACTTAGCAACCACTGTTTCTACCATCAGATGTCCTCTGGTTTCCAAAGTAACGGTGACAATTGTTAAACAGCTGCCCTTCTAATCTGCATAGTCTTTAACAATGTCAGCTGAGTGATTGGTTGATGACAGCCCACAAACAATAGAAAGACACCCTAATATTTTATTTACGACCTTAGGGAAATCACATCTGCAGGTTTGATATGACCAACCCAGACTGAACTGTATCAAGTATTTTTTTGCTTTCCAGGAAAAAAAAGGACGGGTTTTTTTATTGCAGCCTGAGAAGATTGAGATAAATTATACATGAGTTTTCTGAAATATCTCTGAATTCTTTTTCCCCTCCTGTCCTTTGAAAATACAGTGTGTCGAAAGCTACTTAGCATATGGTTGCATACTTTTAAAAAGATGAAAAGTATCCATCTATATAAAACACAAAAATCATTTATAAATAAGAAGCAATGACAAATGTATAGAAATAATGAAATGTGTCATTTTAATAACATTTGCCCCTGCTCCATGTCATGGAAAGAGAAAAGTGGTAATAAAAAGATATGGAAATTGGAGTGATAAAAAGTAAAACTAAAAAAGCAAGAGGCATAAATAAGGGCACAGCTGGATGGTCAGCACGTCAATGCCCATTCTTCCCGCCCTTCAGAAAGATGTGCTAACATATATTGTGCTGCTCCAATGGCCAAGTTTTAACAGTAAACCTTAAATTCTGATGCGTAAATTTTGATAAGTAAAGAAAAATGGTTGATTCCCCAGCTTTGTTTCAAATCCCCTTCCCCATGTTTTTTGTGTTCCATGTGTGATTTTCCAACTGGAAAAAATAACCATTAAAATGTAGTGAGTTGGGGTTCAGTGAATCTAAGCTGGTGCATGGGAAGAGGATTAAGCCCCATTAAAGTTGCCCAAGTGCAGGAAGGAGGAAAAGAGAGGAGGAATGGGGGAGAGGGAGGGAAGAAAGAAAAGAGAAAGGAGAGGAGGAAAGAGAAGGGAGGTAGGGAGGATGAAAGAGTAGGGTTACAATACAATACAATACAATAGCAGAGTTGGAAGGAACCTTGGAGGTCTTCTAGTCCAACCCCCTGCCTAGGCAGGAAACCCTATACCATTTCAGACAAATGGCTATCCAACATCTTCTTAAAGACTTCCAGTGTTGGGGCATTCACAATTTCTGGAGGCAAGTTGTTCCACTGATTAATTGGTCTAACTGTCAGGAAATTTCTCCTCAGATCTAAGTTGCTTCTCTCCTTGATTAGTTTCCACCCATTGCTTCTTGTTCTATCCTCAGGTCCCTTGGAGAATAGTTTGACTCCCTCTTCTTTGTGGCAACCCCTGAGATATTGGAACACTGCTATCATGTCTCCCCTAGTCCTTCTTTCTATTAAACTAGGCATACCCAGTTCCTGCAACCGTTCTTCATATGTTTTAGTCTCCAGTCACCTAATCATCTTTGTTGCTCTTCTCTGGACTCTTTCTAGGGTCTCCACATCTTTTCTACATCGTGGTGACCAAAACTGAATGCAGTATTCCAAGCGTGGCCTTACCAAGGGATTATAAAGTGGTATTAACACTTCACGTGATTTTGATTCTATCCCTCTGTTATGTAGCCTAGAACTGTGTTGGCTTTTTTGGCAGCTGCTGCACACTGCTGGCTTATATTTAAATGGTTGTCCACTAGGACTCCAAGATCCCTTTCACAGTTACTACTGTTGAGCAAGGGACCACCTATACTGTACCTGTGCATTTTGTTTTTCTTGCCTAAATGTAGAACCTTACTTTTTTCACCATTGAATTTCACTTTATTAGATAGTGCCCAATGTTCAAGTTTGTCAAGATCCTGCCAGCTTGGTGTCATCTGCAAATTTGATGAGTTCCCCATTTATTCCCTTATCAAAATAATTGATGAAGATGTTGAAGAGTGCTGGGCCCAAAACAGAGCCTTGGGGTCCTCCACTGCATACTTCCCTCCATGTAGATGCAGTTCCATTGAGGACTACACGTTGAGTGTGGTTGATCAGCCAATTACGAATCCATCTGGTGGTGATGCTGTCTAACCCACATTCTTCTACTTTATCTAGTAGTAGGTTATGGTCTACCTTATCAAATGCCTTACTGAAGTTCAAGTAAATCGACGGCATTCCTCTGGTCCACTAATCCACTTATCAAAGAATGCAATAAGATTAGTCTGGCATGATCCGTTTTTGATAAACCCATGTTGGCTTTTGGCTATTACTTTGTTTGCTTCTAGGTGTCTGCTAATTCATTGCTTGATTATCTTTTCCAGAATCTTTCCTGGTATTGAGGTCAGGCTGATAGATCTGTAGTTTCCTGTATCTGTTTTCTCCCCTTTTTTGAAGATGGGAACCACATCAGCTCTTTCCAATCCTCTGGTAGTTCCCCGGTGCTCCAGGATCTCTGAAAGATATAGTTCAGTGGTTCTGAGATTTTGTCTGCCAGTTCCTTCAGAACCCTGGGGTGTAATCCATCTAGTCCTGGTGATTTGAACTCATCTAGGGTAGACAGGTGCTCACTTACCATTTCTTCCCTATTTCAACTTGTGTTCCTAATCTGATTTTTGTGGTGCTGTTTTCGATAGGTTTGACTGTTTTATCCCTTTGTTTGTTGTAAAATAAGATGGATGTGCGGGGTGGCAGGAAAGCAATCGCGATTATATTTTTTAATTTTTAAATGGAATGTGATAAATGTTAAAAGACAACATATAAATATTAATAGTGTTACGGACGTATGGACGTAGCCCAGATTTGCATGTCCCCGCAGATTGGTTCGCCAAACCATGGGAAGTTTAAACTGCTGTCATTGGCCTGCTGGTCTGCTGGAGCTCCTTAAAGGGCAAGCTCTGGCAGCCCAGCCGGCAGAGCGTATTACTTAAACTTGAGAATAAAAAGTGCTGAACATCACTCACGCCTCTCACCTGCTATTTTTGCACCGATCTAACAAATAGTACTTATGAGAATGTATATTTGTGAATGTATACAGTATATGAGAAATAAAAATATATTTTTTTTAAAAAAAAGTTGGCCAAGTGACAGGTAACTTGCATTGGCAACCTATCATTTGGGCTCTTTCTTAACTTGGATCTAGTATTTCTCTAAAAAGCACTAAACCCATGTGCAAATAATATCCCAACTGACAAATTACATGCCTTGTGACAGAACAGGGACAGGTTGAAGTGGCAGGGATTCACTCCAACCATTGAATAACAAGTTCGGGGATGCAGAAGGTATGGAAGTTGTCATGGTGAGCAATATTCAGAAATGCCTCAAAAATAGTATAGAGGAATGGAGAAGCACCCTATCTGCCCCTGACTCTAACTCCAGCAATGAAAACAGCAAAAGGTATGTCCACGTGACACCCTCTGTTGGCAAATGCAAAGGAAAACCCACTTAATTGGGATAGATGCAGGAAGAGAAAGTACATCTGATATGAAAATTATTAGACAAGAGTTATTTTCTGAATGGAGCAAATGGGAAATGGAAGTAAGGAAAGAGATGTAAAAGAAACTTGGAACTGATTAAAAATAATTACTTTTAAAGTGCCACCAAGTGTGTTGAGCTATTTTTATATGAAAAAAAATTGATAGACAGATGAAATGAAAAAGGCTTTGGCAAAGAAAATGTGCAAACATGGTGATGAGACTAAGGTATCATTATATACGTCTGTCTGTCTTCATGAATTTAGACAATGGTAAAGCAGAGAAATGTTATGTAGATAATGTCTGCTTATAGAATGACTGGGTGACTTCTTTATTATATGTATAAAATTAGCAGCTGTTCTGATAATGGAAATAATTCTATCATCCCATACAAAGGAAAGGTAGCATGAGGTTTTAAAAAAATAAATGAATGAAAACCCTTTAGGGGAATTAGTTTGATAAGGGTGCTGGAGAAAATGTTTGACAGACTTCTGATTGAAAGGTTATAAAAGAAAAGAATGAGCAAAATTTGGAAACAGAGCAAGGTGACCAAAGAAGTACAGCTAAAACTTTTGCGCTTCAGCAAAGTTATTGACAAATATTTGCATGTGAGAAAGTTTAATGCATATTTATTCTATAGAATATGCACGATAAAATTAAAAGGCTTAAATTACAGACAGCTTCATGTGTCTATGGAATTGAAGGTTGGATGCTGTATGCAATAAGGGTGGAATATGATAAAAGTAAAAAATGAGTAAAAATAAACTGAATGCCCAGTGAAGGGTATAGGTTAAGGATGTGTGATATCCTCTTGGTTTTAAATGTATTTATGGATAAATATATAAAACATGCCTGTGGCGACATCAGTGATGCATTAGCTGGGGAAATGGATATGCATAATGTTTCATGTGTGCAGTTGCTGCTGTATTGTTGGCCTGGAATCTGGATGGTCTGCAATAACTGTTCAATAGACTGCATGATGGAGTAAACACTATGGATCTGAAAATTAATTTATTGGAGACAAAAATGAATTGTGTTTGATGGGGAAATTGGATGAATAATTGCAAAGATTGTAGGTGGTATGAGGTCTGATGGGAGGAGCATTTATTAAAGAAGGAAGATTGGCTGAATATAAAAATATGCTTCTGCTCGCTTTCTTATATGAAATTGAGTTGGGTGTGCCTGGAAAAAAAACATTGCAAGTTCTTTGGTGAGGTTCTGTCATTTTTACAAGAACGCCAAAAACATGTTCACAGACAAAAGCCACAGTTGGCCTTTGAGGAGCATGCTGGAACGTCATGCTGAGAAATAGGTAAAACCAGGACCAATTGGGGGAAGCAAAGGAAAAAAAAATGAAATGGAAATATATTAAAAGCACATTACAATGAAATACAGCTAATATAAATTTCATCATTTCCCCTTCCACATTAAAAATTGCAATTTGGCAACAATTTTTCAAGAGCCAGTGTTGGGGTAACACAATTCAAATATCTCAGCACAATTTTTCCTCTTTTCTGGAATCACTCAGCATCCCAGGAAAGTATACTAATGTAGAAGTCCATGTGGGTTTTATGGTTTATTATGAATTCTTTGAAGGGTGGTGGCAAATAAAGTTGTGTATTTGTGGAGCAGTTGTGAAAGGCTTGACTTCATTGTATCTTTTTACACTAAGTATTGATACAATGCTCATACCTTACATTCCTCGATTCTATTTTATACCACCAAGCATTGCACACTATTGAGTTCGACTGAATTCATTCACTGAGCTGAGAAAGTAAATTTCAAAACAGGGCAGTAATCAAGGTGCTTATATTGAAAGCTGAGTAGCTTGGCAGCTGGCATTCAGTCAGAATGTTTTGCAGCATTGGTGCAGCTGCAGACTTTTCTTTTGTTTGGAAAGCTCTCAAGTGTTCAGCTGCTATCATACGGTGATATTTATTTGAGTCTCAAGGTAATAACCACAGAGAGACCCACATGGATTCTCTCCCGATGACCTTATATTTTCCAGTCCCAACCGTTATTATTACTACAAGAATTCTCAGTTCTGCTTTGGTGTCATAAGGGAAGCTGAAAGAAAAAAGAGGGAGAGAGAGAAAGAGGGAAGAGTCCATTTTGTCAAAAGATCATTTTGTACTTGTGCAGATGACTCCTCTTTGTACAGGGATATACAAAAAATAAATTTCTGGGTGAATATGTTTATTTTAATTTTACAATGTATCAATATGCACAATAAAGCACTCTGTTCAACTTATTAAACCATGCATCAGTGATTGATATTTTAGTTCTGATTCAATTTCCAAACAGATCAGAGTAAGTTGCTAGAATATATTTACTGCATGTATATTAGTTCAATTACTGTTGAAATGTTAAGTGGGGAATATATTAATTCTCATTTATCTTTACAATATTCTTGTTGTGTACAGATATTTCCCTTTTATGTGGAGTTGACATAGATAGCTCATTTAAATCTGCCATCTTTCATTTAGACACAATTCTATATTTTTCCACAAAGCATCCCAGGAGCCAAAAAAAAAATCAAAATCATATGGTTCCATTTCCCTAGCAGTTTTGATAGAAATTCCAGTTAGCCTTGGGGGTAGTTCTGACTTTAAAGTCCTCAAAAATGAGCTGTTAGAAGTTGGACAGAGATACAAGGCTGAAAGTCTGAGGAATCTGCCATACGTTCAACCCAACTAAAAAATTAAATTGATCAAATAAATGATCAAAAACAAATCACTTTGTTGCCCTTAAAGGATGGGATAATACAAATATTACTGTATCTTAACTTCCGTTATACTCGAACGCTGGCAATAAACTTAGAATAGTACTACTTCAAGAGATAATCGTCTTACTCATTATCTCAATGACTTTTTTCCCTCCAAAGTCTTAGCTGGGAAACAATTAAAAACATATAGCTGAGGCATTCACACAGATGGTTACCTAGTTGGGTAATGAAATGTCTGCAAATAAACAGCCAAGCTCAGAAAGAACAAAGAACTCCACAGTTCAACCCAGATATTCTTTTCTACAGTGTATAGATACTGAAATATTTTATTTTATTTATTTGGTTTGTCATTCATGTACAAGATAACAGGAATAAGAATAAACATGAATAAGAACACAGGAAATGGGTACAAATAAATGGGGACAGTAGGACAGGGACACTAGGCACGCTTGATGGTAGTACTGCAATGCATGCAAAGGAGGCTAATTTTGAGCTATCTTTTGAAATACCTTCACCTGGTACCTTGCCCACTGCAAGCAGGTGGATGATGATCAAGGAGAGGACCTTTTCAATTCATTATACTTTTATAAACCTCAGTAACGGAGATTTAACTGAATGAGAAATAATCAATTTAAACTTATTATGAGGAGTCCTTGGTGCTCTCTGAGCTTGGTTGTTTTCTTGCAGACACTTCATTACCCAAACTAGGTAACATCAGTGCTAGTAAACATGGATGTAATTCTAATTCTAAAACCCCACTCCTTACTAGCACTGATAAAGTTACCCACTTCTTTTTTTGCTAAAACATATTATAAAAAGTGGATTCCCCCCAAATTTAAAAATTGTGTGCAAGCAATATAAAGTCCAATGGCGAATAGCAGACAAAGTGAAAATCAGGAGCAACACCAAAGAAGCTAACAACTGCAGCATAAAATTATATTAATAAAGCAGTATCAAGTTCTAAGGTAGCTATACCAAATCCCTACTGGTACCTAGGGATAGGCAGAATGCTCAATTTCTATTCTATGACATTTTCATTTGTACTATTCCCTAAGTCTACTCACATATGTGAACAGGGTTTTTCTCTCAAAATATATTTTAATATACATTTTATTTTTGAGGCAAAACCTCAGGAAAGCAAGATATCTGATCCTCATATTGGTTTACATGGTGCAGATCAAGTCAGTTTTATATAGAAGTTTGCATTAGACATTTTCTGAAAAAATGAGATGAAAGCCAACAAATTAATACATCAACAATAAATCCTGGTTTATAGGAATCTCATCTTGTTCTTGTTTTTTATTGGACCTGCATCCAGGCTTATCTTACGGCTTTACCTTTAGTGGGGAAATTTAATGTGTGGGAGAAATAGGTGACAAAGGTATCTGCTTATTCCTGATTGTGCTATGTTTGTGCACATGAAAAGTTTAAAGTGATTTCTAGCAGAATAATATGTATGGTATAGGAACTATTCATTCAGAGACAAATTAACAAGCAGATAAGGGTGAACAAAACAAATGTGTAGAGTGGTTTAGTTTATTATCAACAGCTTTTCAGAAGTGGACTACTGGATGACCTAGGGACAGATCATTATGGAGAAAATCTATGGGAGTAGTAGGTGTCAACATTGACTTGATACTTAATCAGATCAATCAATTTTCAGAAGTGGAGTTAAAGCATCTCACCATAAATACTCATCACCTTTGAAAAATGAAAGTTTATAAAGAATATCATTAATTTTAAGCTACCAATACAATTTAATAAACTATGTGAACAAATAATTATTTCATATTTTCATATTATAATAACCTATATTAAAAGGTTTAAAGGTTTCCCCTGTCCAGTCATGTCCAACTTAAGAGGGCAGTGCTCACCTCCAATTCACAGCAGCGGAACCTGTGTTGTCTGAAAGACATTTTCATCATCAAGTGGCCAGCATGAAAGTGTGGAATGCAGTAACCTGTCCTGGTGAATCAGTACCTATATATCTACTCACATGTGCATGCTTTCAAACTGCTAGGAGCTAGGGCAAGAATGGGAACTCACCCATTGCAAACTGCTTGAGTCTCGAACCTGGGCTGCCACTTTCCAGCTGATAAGCTCAATGCCTTAACCACTTGAGCCATCACACCCCCAATAAAATATAAATTTATATTGTAATAAAATAAAACTATCACATGACAAAATACATTTAAAAATATAATTAAAGTGATCATGTTTGGCAATGAATTAAGTAAAATCATAAATAAAGTGGGCCCTGTTTTACCCAGAAACTTTCTTAGCTTGCCTCATAACAAGCCTGGCAACATTGAAGTGGTATTCTCAAACTTAAATGATTATGCCATCACTCTAAATCCCTGTTGGAAAATTCTTCAGTTTGGGCTCAAGTCTTCATGCCATGTGATCTTTCATATGCCAAATTGGTTTATTTTATTTGCTACCACTTTCTGTTTAATCTTCCCTTCATTTTCCTCAGTCCTATTTATCAAAGTTTTGTAAGTTATATGTGGAACTTTCAGTTTAGAAATGAATATTGATGGTATATTATTACAGGGAACTGTAAAACACTGTGAAGTGGTATATAAGTCTAAGTGCTATTGTTATTATCAACAATTGTTATAGTTTGCATAATCACTTTTAAACTGAATGTGTTGGCTGATGGAATGATAAACATCAGCTTCTAATCATGATGACCCAGTGAAATATTGTATCTCAGAAGCAGAGAAACAAACCATATTGTGTGGGTAGAATGGCTTTGATTTAGAACTTTAGACTTTAGAAAGTCATTCTGCAAGGCATATAGGAAATCTGGATTTATAGGAGATCTGGATATATATATTTCTTTCCCATCATCATCATTATTATAGGTGATCAAAGATTTAGTTTATTGATGTTTATAAAATGTATGTAGTGTCCTATTGCACACCCATTTGGGTACTACTTTTATTTATTAAATTATATTATTTATTATATTTATATGCTTTCCAAATCCCAACAATTCTAGGTGGTATAAAATAGATGGTAGATTATTCTGTAATTATTCTGTAATATGACTATGTCCATTGGCAGATAAATCAAATAAAGATATATAAAATTTCAGAATACCTAAGCAGAGGTGACTGTTTTCACACAGAACTCTACCTCTACCATGCCTTCCTTTATTTTAAGTCCTATGGTCCCATACTTTCTATGTAGAGGAGCTGTGCTACCTTCCTAATAAAATTGGATGCTGATTTCTATACCTTTTTATCTATGGTATCTTCTTGACTTGATATTGCAAGTGCCGTTGAACTATAAACATCTATGTGGAGTAGATTTAGATTCATGTCTCAGGCAAGCCATGGTTATAGGGAAATCCTGCATCTCTGACTTTTTAAAAATTAAGTTAATTGATGGTGCTATGTATTAGATTTTATTCATACCTTGAAAAGAATGAATCTTAAGGGCATGCCTTTGTGACCAATGGACAGAGAGACATGTATCAGCAAGGAGAAATACAATATATGTAAATATGAAAAGGCAGAAGCAATTGATTTCTACAGGGTTGCCTTCATCATTAATATTTTAATTCCTTTGTTGCAAAGCTTTATGAAAGCAGCTACTGCCTTGTGTCATCCTAGATAAATGAAACAGACTTCATCTATTTGATAAGGAAGCTTAGTTTTTATGTCCTGCTTAAATCCTATCCACTGCCGTCAAAAGTCATTATAAAATTCATCTTCAGGCTTGCTGTTTATGGAAGTAAGTATTTTCTTACAAGATACTGATAGTGGTGACAGCTTTCATGATTCACGGTCCCTTAAAAAACAGGCAAACAAATGAAAAAAGTAGCAGAGATACTGAAGATGAAATCAAACACAATCAACAAACCTCTGTATATTTTATTTATCTATGTTTGTAAATAAAGGGAACAGTTGGCAGTCAAGCAAACATTTTTATCTAGTTGAAGGAAAATGTGAGCTTTTCCCATTGTTTTTAAACTGATAGTGTTAATTTATAGAGAAATTCCAATTACTGAGTTGTCTTAAGCTTTTGTTCCCGTCATATTTCATTTATACACACTTACTCTGTAATGATCCTTTACAAGGTACAGAAGCAGAATTTGAACCTCACCATCTGTTCTGCAGCTTTGGGTTTTGTTCTTAGAATTCAACTTGAAGTGAATTATTGGAAAATAAAGAAACAAATCCCAGATAGGAGCTGACCCCCTGCAGCCTTAATCCACAGAAATAAGGCAGGTCTCTCTGGGCTCCTTAAGTGTGATTAGTTGGACCATAATTAAAGAAATTACGAAGGAAGTCTTCTGCTTCAACATGATTATCCCAACCAGAATGCATAGGAGTCACATCTTAATAATCTCTACTGTTGGACCATTATCATTATATATATATATATATATATATATATATATGTGTGTGTGTGTGTGTGTGTGTGTGTGTGTGTGTGTGTGTGTACAAACACACATACAGACCATTATCATACACAAACACACACACACATACATACAAACACACATACATACATATGCAAGCACACACACACACACACACACACACACACACACACACACACTCATGCAAGGAATATATACTGTACTACTACCTTTAGAATTCATTGCAAATAGGTTAGTTTTTAACTTTTGCCCTGTCAAGGCGTGTACGGTTAATAATTTATAACAGTGCCCATTTTTTAATTAAATAAAGGAAACAGAGTTAATGTAAACCATGAAATAGCTTCACAGAAGACAACCAAAAACCAGAGGAAAGGGTGTTTTTTCTAAAAATTGACCTTGTATTCCATCTCTCAGGCTGGGGGGTGAAATTATATGCCCCTCAGACAGGGTTCGCAATTTGGGAGTCCTCCTGGACCCACAGCTAACTTTAGAACACCATTTGTCGGCTGTGACCAGGGGGACATTTGCCCAGGTTCGCCTGGTGCACCAATTGCGTTCCTACCTGAACTGGGAGGCCCTCAGAACAGTCACTCACGCCCTTGTGACCTCAAGACTGGACTACTGTAATGCGCTCTACATGGGGCAGCCCTTGAAGAACATTTGGAGACTTCAGCTTGTCCAGTATGCAGCCGCACGAACGATTGTGGGTGCACCCCGGTACACCCACGTTACACCTATCCTCTGCGAGCTGCCCTGGCTGCCTATTGGGCTCCAGATGCACTTCAAGGTGCTAGTCGTTACTTTTAAAGCCCTACATGGTATCGGACCTGGGTACTTGAGAGACCGCCTCCTGCCAATTACCTCCCTATGACCAATTAGATCCCACAGATTAGGCCTCCTCCGGATTCCATCTGCTAGCCAATGTCGACTGTCGACCACCCGGGGGAGAGCCTTCTCTGTGGCTGCTCCGGCCCTTTGGAACGATCTCCCCGTGGAGATTTGGACCCTCTCCACCCTTCAGCAACGGCAAAGCCGTTAAGACCTGGCTTTTCCGGCAGACTTGGGGCTGATGAGTTCCCAGCCCCACTCGAATTGTTGTGACTGTTGAGGAGTTTTTTAATCTGTTTTTGTGTATTTTGGTTTTTGTCTTGCTTGTTTTGTTTGTATTGTCCCTATTCCCTTTTGGTTTGTTAGCCGCCCTGAGTCCCCTTCGGGAATAGGGCGGCATACAAGTCTAATAAACTGAACTGAACTGAACTATTTCTTAGTTTTTTATAGACTCCTCAAAAATATTTGTTTATGAGATACCAATAACCTGACTCTTCTTTCAAGAATTTCAAGGTAATCTAGAGGAGGTTAGTGGTAGAGTATTAGAAATTTCTGTTCTCACAGCAGCTCTACACTAATGAAGGCATGGGTATCTGTGGTAGACTGAAAAGGCGCCATTGCAGTTTGAATGCAATGATATGGATATTGCTGAGCTAGGCTGAGTAACATTGGCCTGGTTCATACATAACACCAAGCCAGGATTTTTAAATCATAGTTTCTTTGAACCAAACATAGTTGCCTGGTTCACACTTAACACTGAACCATAATAGATGTATCAACAACAAACTCACATTATAGCTTAGCACCATGAGTGAACTGGCCTGAAATCTGGCCCACAAAGATTTAACTTCTATTCCCAGCATCGTACTGATACTTAGCTAACAACTTAAGTAAATTAATTACATCAAATTATTATCCCTAATTACAGATGGAGGTTGCTTGACAATAACAAGATTAAAACTAGATCTATTATGCTCTTAGGATACTCTTCCCCCAAGTATATAGCACTGGTGTCCTGCTTTGATGAATCACTTGTGGGTTTTTGTAGTCACAGAAGACAACCTTATAAAAGAATTTTGTATCTATCCAAAGCTGCAGTAAAAATATCACTTATTTCTGTTTGAAGTAGCTTGCTAGCGAAGAGGGAGGGAAAGTGATGAACAGTATGTGCTTATTTTTTACTTCCACAATGGGGTCACATGCCACAGGATGTACCTGCAGAATCTGATATTTTTGTCAAAATGACAAATGCAACATTACATCGTCAGAATATAAGCTCCACCCCTTCGATTCAAGCAACCTTATAATCCATGTATAAAAAGGGTGAAGCTTGTTTCAGGATGATGCAATGCTACTTTGTCTTTCTCCTTTGTTCCCTCTCCTGTGCAGATGTCTTGGATTCCTTTCTCTCCATCTACAGCAAGGATGTCAAACTCAATTTCATGGAGGACCGTATCAGAGTTATGTTTGACCTTGTGGGGAGCATGGTAGGCGTGGCCAGAGTGGGTGTGGCTAGCTCAATGTCATTCATGTTGGTGGTCCTCCTGAGCTCTGTTTTCATGGCAGAGGCACCGAGGCACTATACTGTTTCTAGGGTGGCCCTGCGGGCCAGATCTAAGCATCCTGCAGGTTTCATCCAACCCTGGACCTTGAGTTTGACACCCCTGACCTACAGTGAAGTTAAATGGAAAGGTACATTTCAATTTGCATTTCCAGGAAGAAAGTCTTGTTAAATGGGGCTTTAAAAAACAACAACACCCAAAGATGGTATTTATATACTTGCAATATTAACATTAAATCAGTGGTGGGTTTCTACTGGTTCAGTCCAGTTTGGCCAAACCGGTAGTGGTTGGCGGCCTGGGTAATCTTGTTTTTCAGTTCTGCTATTTTAATTGCACTGTGCATGCATGCAGAGCACGCATCAAGCACACAAACGTACATGAAGTGCGCACACGAAGTGCACACATGAGCGAACCGGCAGTAGTGCCTACCAGAACCCACCCCTGCATTAAATCAATGTTAAATCATGTTTTGTTTTGGACTAGTTTCGTGAATTCTATTAAGCCATTATTTGCTTAACCATGGTTTGCTGATATGCCTCAATTAACTGATATTACTAAATTCATTGACCAAATCTAAAGAAATGGCATGATGCCTTAGAATGTGATCTGAACCATGTGATCTTCATTTACTGGAGCAAAGGCCAGAGGTGGTATTCAGCAGGTTCTGACCAGTTCTGGAGAACCGATAGCAGAATTTTTGAGAAGTTCGGAGAACCGGTAAATACCACCTCTGACTGGCCCCGCCCCCATCTATTCTCTGTCTCACGAGTCCCAGCTGATCAGCAGGGAATGGAGATTTTATATATCCTTCCCCTGCCACGCCATGCCCACCAAGCCATGCCACATCACGCCCACCAAGCCACGCCCACAGAATAGGTAGTAAATTTTTTTGAATCTAACCACTGAGGAAAGACATGAATGTTCTTTCCCAGCCCTATCATTGCCCCTCATTTCCTGAAAACTGGAAGTTAATTGTTGTACCCATGAAGACTGCCTTATAAATCTGATAAATTTCTTTTTTAGAGATAATAAGCAGAATAATTTCATGATTAACTTTTAATTTCTCACAATGGTTATGGAAGAAATTGCTAGTTAATTCCATTGGCATTTATGGAGGGAGTCAAGATGTCAAGATGTCACACAATCATTGTCATGATCTTGACTTTTTGGGCCAACAGTAAAACTGTTGGAACATTTCAAACAACGATAAGTGTGCTATATATTTTTTTAATCTATATATAAAATTGTGTGTGTGTGTGTGTGTGTGTATTCAACTTCTTCCCTCAAGAGGACGCTATAGGGCATTGTACGCCAAAATAACCAGACACAAAGACAGTTCCCCCCCCCCCATGCTATCACTGTGCTAAACAACTAATTCCATAGCACTGTTTTATGCCCTGGGATGCCAAACCACCTAATAGGGCTGTATTATTATTACTATTATCCTTTTCATCTTTTCTATTACCGTACCTATTTCCTTAGCTTCTTATGACTATAACTTTGTTGTTTGTATCCCATGATTTATGTTGATTGCTTTTAGAAGTACCCTATGTAATTTATGTTGATTGATTTAGTATCCTATGGCTATCACTGAGTGTTGTATCTTATGATTTATGATGATTGTATTTTAGGATCATGATTTATCAGCTGTTGCTTGTATGTAAGCTGAGAGCTTATGCATCGGAGACAAATTCCTTGTGTATCCAATCATATTTGGCCAATAAAGAATTCTATTCTAGTCTATGTATATTTTGAATCATAGTACAACATGTGCCCTACAGGTCTGAATAGGCAATGAGATGCAAAAGCTATAGTGAATTCTGAGGGCAATCCTACTTTCCCTATGCTAGAAAGTGGGAGTGCTGGCAAACTTTGTTTCTAATTTTCTTTGTTAAGCCTGAAGCCAGGTTATTGAACAGAGAAGGAAGAGAACAAAACCAAAAGTAAGTTCTGATTACTGTATTATTTTGTCTGCAAAGATTGATCAAGTTGTACAAAAAGGGTACTTCTGTTCCAAGCAGCTTACAACCTCTTGGCAAGTCCAATATTAATTTTGAAATGTCGGATGAGATCATTCGTCACCATGGACTGAGATATCATCAATATGCTGATGATACTCACTGTATATCTCAGCCTGTGGCAAGTTAAGCGATCTGTGACCTCCCTCTCACAGTGCCTAGAAGCTGTAAGGGGCTGGATGGGGAGCAAGGGGTTGAAAATGAACCCTGGCAAGGCCAAGTGGCTCTTGATTTGGGTTTCTTTGGCCCATGGAGAATAGCCATCTTTGGTCTTGGATGGTTGGCACTGCCACAAACAGAGCCCGTTTTTCCTGGACTCGTGACTCCTGTTCAAACAGCAGGTGGCAGTCATCGATAGGAGGGCCTTTGCGCAACTGCGGTCTTTTCTGGACAAACAATTCCTACTTATCCTCAGTCATGCCCTAGTCATCTCTTCTCTTGACTACTACAACATGCTCTACCTGGGGCTGCCCCTGAAAAGCATCTGGAAGCTCCAGTTGCATGCAAAAAGCAGCAGCCTGCATGGTTTTGTGCAGAGTTCGATGTGTATCACCCCTCCTGTGGGAACCATTGGTTGCTGATTTGCTTCTGGGTGCAATTCAAGGTTCTGGTTGTCATCTTTAAATCCCTTCATGGCTTGAGATCAGGTTATATAAGGGTCTGTCTCTTGCTAGTCATATCTACCCTAGAATGGAGATGTGAGCCATCTTGCAGAATCCATCCCATAAGGAGATATATCTAGTGGGACCCAGAAGAAGGGGCTTTTCCATGGTGGCTCCCTCTCTCTGGAACATCATCCCCCCCGGAGATTCAACTGGCCCCCATTCTAACACCTGAAGATGTAGTTTTGACAGTGTGTCTGGGGAACCCAGAAGAGGATGGAGCCCATTAAATGGGCAGCATACAAGATCAATAAACTCAACTCAACTCAACTAAATGGCTAGTAAGAATGTGTGTTGTTGGGGGCTACTATTTTATTATTTATTTTTATTATTTTTCTTTTTTATATATGGTGTTTTTATATCCTTGCAATCCGCCTTGAGTTGCCATGTGTGAGTAGGCGGCAACATACATTTAATAAATAAAAAATAAAAATAAAAATGAACCACCACCCCTGCTCCATCTTACAGAATGGCACATATGCAGAAGATGAGGTCACTGTGTCCTGTAGAGTTTAATAGATGACAGTAAGGCTGCCATTTCTAGGCTGTAAAAATGGGGAATGCTACTAGATGGCAACAAAGATACAGCAGTCTGACACCCAGTTCTGGGATCTTTAATTACAGTGTAAACAGGGGTGGGTTTCTTGCCCCGTTCCAACCGGTTCGGTTGGAACGGGGCCGGCGTCGTCCTCGTGCACGCACGCAGTGCATGCATGCATACTAGCGCCTGTGCGATGCTCCAGCTGCTCCTGGAAGATCGCGCAGGCGCTGTATGCGTTCTGCACATGCGTGGAAGCGCAGAACTCGTCAAAACCGGGTAAGAAACGCGGGCAGGTGGGTGGATCCTTCGGCGTTCCCAGAAGTTACTTACTTCCGGGTTCGCCGATCAACCGGTTCGCGGGGACCGCCGCGAACAGCCTGAAACCCACCCCTGAGTGTAAAGATCAGAGAACTAACTAAGTGACTGAAAAGAAAATAGTGGAGGCTAAGGCTTGAGTAACAAAGAAAGAATAAAGACGATGCTGTTATCTATGCTAGCTTTTGCTTTAATTAATGAAGAGGACCAGAGTCTTTGCAGATTATAGGAATGGGGTAGAAGGAAGACAGAGAGAAAACCAGGCATATGGGCATATAACTTTACAAATGGGGCTCCTAACACAGTATTGCGGTAACCTGTTCACTTCTCTACAGATCCTTCAAGCTTGATGAAATACCCAGGTCGAAGGCCAACAGAGGGCAAAGGCCAATGGAAGTGAAACGTATGCATAGAACCACTGAGCTCTTCTCTGCTGTGTCATGAAGACAAATGGCAATTTAAAAAACTTTCCACCTTCAAACGAAGCAGCATTCAATGTGGGGGTAGGGGGGAGGGAGAGGAGGGACAAGAAGATTGTTCTCCTGGCTCCCAGTTTCCTAATGAGTTGAAGGCCTCATTGCTTCCAAGCCTGATATTTTCAAACTACCCCTAATCATCACCGTGACAAAATAAATTCATTTCTAAAGGGGAAAAGGATAGAAATTCTCCTTTCAGGTGTACACTTCATTAGGTGGGACCAATAAAAATAAAATAAAAAATCAATATGAAATGCTGTAACAGCGAACGGTCAGAGTCTCTGCTAAGAAGTATTAGGAAGTGTGTGAGACACAGCAGCATATGGCCCTCCCCAATTCAATTGGCCATTGGGACTCATGACCTGCAAAGCTTTGGAGCATGAAATCTACTAAGCTAGGAGGCAAGGCTGAATGTTTAGTAGAAGCACACACCATAAGGCACAACTGAATTCTGTTGTCTAAAGGCAGATCCTGTTTTTTCCTTCATGTTAAAAAAGATGGGCTGCAAAAACATAGATAACCACTAGATGGTTGTTGTTGTTAGTTGCGAAGTCATGTCTCATCCATTGTGACCCCATGGACAATGTTCCTCCAGGCCTTCCTGTCCTCTACCATCCTCTCCAGTCCATTTAAGCTCACACCTACTGCTTCAGTGGCTCCATCCAGCCACCTCATTCTCTGTTGTTCCTTTCTTCTTTTGCTCTCAATCTTTCCCAGCATTAGACTCTTGTCCAGTGAGTCCTTCTTTCTCATTAGGAGGCCAAAGTATTTAAATATTTGAAAGACACAGTGGCTCAGTGGCTAAGCTGCTGAGCTTGTCAGAAAGGTCGGCAGTTTGGCGGTTCAAATCCCTAGTGCCACGTAACAAAGTGAGCTCCCATTAGTTGTCCCAGCTTCTGCCAACCTAGCAGTTTGAAAGCAAGTAAAAATGCAAGTAGAAAAATAGGAACCACCTTTGATGGGAAAGTAACAGCATTCTTTGCACCTTTGGTGTTTAGTCATGCTGACCACATGACCACGGAGATGTCTTCAGATAGCGCTGGCTCTTTGGCTTTGAAATGGAGATGAGCACCACCCCCTAGAGTCAGGAACGACTAGCACATATGTGCGAGGGGAACCTTTACCTTTACACTAGATGTTAGCATTCTGTACATCTAGGTTACCATCTTATGGTGCTCTAGATGTTTGTAGCCCAGATCTAAAAGTCTTATAATTGACTAAGTGTGGCACCATGCAGGTTATTCTACTCTCTCCAATTTCAAACCCTCACATACCTCACAGAAGCTCTCTTCACTAATACAAAGGAATATCCAGTGCAAGGATTTAATTGCAGTGCACTCCCAAGGCACCAAAGTGCTTATTTAGCAGTTAAAGTGGAAACAGATATATTAACCTGTGCCAAGTGGAAATGTAAAGCTCAATTAACTGCTTTTCTTCTCTCTGGAACTAAATGGCATGGCAAATACTAATGGAATTATATGCCCTGCACACTTGCCTTTTAGCTAGAAATCTATTAACAAACCCTTGCTAAGAAAAACCTTCAGAAAGCAAATCATAAGGCAAAGTATAAGGTGATGTTTTAGGAGTGCTCTTGGCTTTTCCCCCCTGGAGTTTCTACACTTTAGGTCCTTGTGGTTAAAGGTCAGAGACCCGAATTTTGATTGTAAATTACTCAAGTCAAAACATGCATGAAATTGTTGGAAGAAAAGTCCTTCTGGGTTCAGTTCCAAGTGGGGAGAAAGACACTGGAAACATGGAAGTGGTTTGGAAAGATGGTTGTATGGTGGATAGGAACACATGGTCCTAGGCAGTCAAGCATATGGGAGAGGGAGGGAGGCAGGGAGAGAGAGAGAGGGAAAGATTTAAACCCTCTCTTGGGCTTTGAACTTGCTTCCTGTTCCTATGAATGAAATGTATTCTGATTGGTTGTCAGACTCCCATGGGGCCATGCAGGGGTAACTTTGTAGGTTAGCTTGACTTCCAGGCTTGGTTGAATCTTGCTGGGTGATCTAATGAAGGGACTTTGGGCAATTCCCATTATGGCTTAATGGTTTTGTCCTGGTTTGCATCTTGAGTGAGGGCTAATCCTATCAACCTGGAGCTGAAGGTCTTTTGTAGATAAGATGACCCTGTCTTTTGTCTTGTAGATAGGTTGGCCCAGTCTTTCTGGGGCTATTTCCAAGAGCATGTTTCTCTATTTCTCATCCAGGGAGGTATAATATTCTGCCTTTTTAATATTTCCTAAAATATTTCATTCTTCTAGGAGAGAGGTGGGTGCTAACTTCCTACAAAAGGTTACCTTTCCCCACACTCCTGTCTCTCTCTTGTACACATTCTTTTCAATCATTTTCTCAAAAAAAGAATTGCTGGTGGTAAAACTGGGAGAAAAAGAAAAGTCTCTGCTGGATAGAGAGAAGCATGGCTCTTTATTTTCCTGGTTAATTTAAGAAAAGAGACCATATAGGATGTGGCAAAAGTGGGCATCTGCCAGTTGCTAGCGTGTGTGGCATCACATGTAGCAACAATCTGCTACATGTGAGATTTGACTTTGGATATGCATTTTTTAAATAGACCTTCTCCCCCCCACCACACTCCCAAAGAACAAGAAATATTGAACAGCTGGGATTTTTTTAAAAATAAAATAAGTAGTTCAGCAGGTTTTGGTAGAAACTATGTATAGGGTTATAAAATTACCTCCCTCCCCTTTTTAACAGTAATTGAGAAGGCTGAATCAAGATATATTCTATAGGCTTAATATTTACAAAGAACAAAATGATTGGCCATTTTTCTTCCTTCTTCCTAACTCCCATTTCCTTCTGTGTCATGTCTCTTCTAAGCCTTTGAGTAATACTTGGCATGGGCAAAATCTGAAGCCACAGGGGAAACAGTAAGGTAAAGGTTCCCCTTGTACATATGTGCTAGTTGTTCCTGACTCTAGGGGACAATGCTCATCTCTGTTTCAAAGCCGAAGAGCCAGCACTCTCCGAAGAAGTCTCTGTGGTCATGTAGCCGGCATGACTAAACCCCGAAGGTGCATGGAACGCTGTTACCTTTCCACCAAAGGTGGTCCCTATTTTTCTACTTGCATTTTTACATGCTTTCAAACTGCTAGGTTGGCAGAAGCTGGGACAAGTAACAGGAGCTCACTCTGTTACACGGTGCTAGGGATTCAAACCGCCGAACTGCCAACCTTTCTGAGCATCTAAGCCCCTGAGCCACCGTGTCCCTTGGGGATACAATAAGATTTAATTAATCATTTATATTAAAGTGGGGTATTACTCTGACATAGGTATGTCAGAGAAAAAGATTCTTATTTAGCCTTCACTTTTAAAGTGTTTATTTCTATGTAGAAGAAAATATGATTTGATAATATTCAATGTATGCATTCAATGATGTAAGTCGCCTCTTCACATTATGCATTCCAATTACGTGCGGACTATTTCTCTTCTGTTTAATGTGTGAACGTGTTTGGGTATATTGCAGTATTATACTGAATGAGTTTCAGCAATCAGTGTACAAAATTTTCCACCCGATTTAGACTTTATTTCAGGATGTAGCCAGTTTGCACATTGTGCTGTGCCATAGTTTGCTTCATCATGGTTTTGTGGAATAAACCACAAATGGTTCCATTCTCACAACAAATTATTGGATGCACATCTTATATTTGAAGAGCAGGTGGTAATCCTCTGTGGCCAAGAAGATTCTTGCACAGATATATCTAGCATGCCTGTTCCTGGATATGGAAGCCCAATATTTACTTATTTAATTACTTATGTCATACTAACCTCATGGACTATTACAATGTACTCTACATGGAGCTGCCCTTGAAGATCTCTCTGAAGTTACAGCTGGGCTTGAATATGGCAGCACAGGCAGCAATGGGCATTCAACAAGCTACGTTGGGATCCATCTATAAAACTCATCATTGCATAGGATCTGACCATTTGAAAGGTAATGTATATCTAATAATTTCTGCAAATTCCTTCAGATTTGGTACAATGATTATGCTATAGGTCCATGATGGCGAACCTATGGCACATGTGCCCAAAATGGCATGCGGACTCATGTTGCCTGGCACGCACGGCATCATCCATTCCTCTTCTGGATTTCTAATGTGCATACACATGCACCAATCAGCTGGCCTTGGTGTGAGCTGGTCTTCTGTTTTTCAGCCAGCTGATTGTCGCATGCATGGTAGTAACCCAAATATTGCTGGCTGGCGTGCATGCACGCACCGGAAACCTCCTCTTCCTGGTCGTGGCCCAAGCGAGCATGAGCAAAGTGCTCTCTTTTCGGCAATCAGTGCCAAAAAGGTTCACCATCAATGCTGTAGGTCCCTTAAAGTAAGCCATGCTATTCATTGGAAATTAAGAAGTGTATCTGCTCTCTCAGGGTGCTTGCCTACAGGAAAGGATCTACCCCCAAAGATACATTTGGCTCCCATCTTGATGATATTATGAAATTGATTTGAACCTGGTTATGGGTCCTAGGGGAAGACAGGTGCCAAGCCTCAGCAGAATTCTTCATTAAGCATTTATGTTCTTGCATAGATGCAAGATCTATCTTCTTATTGTCAATGTTTTCCTGCTTTTAAAATTGTAAGCTGCCCAGTCTTGAGGAGCAGGGCTGTCTCTAAACTGTATAAATGGAAATAAAAACACTAAAGTAAATAAATATGTGAAACCATACATCATTAGAGGAAATTGCTAAACCAAAACTAAACAAACATTTTTAAGTAGGTCTGTGGGTCTCAAATGTAATACAATACAATACAATAGCAGAGTTGGAAGGAACCTTGGAGGTCTTCTAGTCCAACCCCCTGCCTAGGCAGGAAACCTTATACCATTTCAGACAAATGGCTATTCAACATCTTCTTAAAGACTTCCAGTGTTGGGGCATTCACAACTTCTGGAGGCAAGCTGTTCCACTGATTAATTGTTCTAACTGTCAGGAAATTTCTCCTCAGTTCTAAGTTGCTTCTCTTCTTGATTAGTTTCCACCCATTGCTTCTTGTTCTACACTCAGGTGCTTTGGAGAATAGTTTGACCCCTCTTCTTTCTGGCAACCCCTGAGATATCGGAACACTGCTATCATGTCTCCCCTAGTCCTTCTTTTCATTAAACTAGACATACCCAGTTCCTGCAACTGTTCCTCATATGTTTTAGCCTCCAGTCCCCTAATCATCTTTGTTGTTCTTCTCTGCACTCTTTCTAGAGTCTTCACATCTTTTCTACACCGTGGCGACCAAAACTGAATGCAGTATTCCAAGTATGGCCTTACTAAGGCATTATAAATGGAAGAAGTTGACTATTTCCCACTTACCTCACTTGGATGAATGGTTCTTGATAGGAAGAATGGTGCTGTTACATTCTATCCTGATTTAGGTCTTAGACTGTCAAGAAAATAAGTCATTTCCAATTCTCTAAAAGATTCTGTTAAAAGAAGCATATGAGATTGGAAAGAAATTGTGTGTGCATTTTCATTCATTGTAATGGATAGGGAGCCATCTGCTGTTTCATTTCAGCTGTTAAAAAACTGAGGATTTATTTTTAAATGTTATGTTTTGGCAGTGATATTGAGAGCAACAGAAGAGGAAAAAACAACAACAACCCATATTAGAAGCAGAATGGATGAACCCAAAATGCAAGCAAAGTAGAATGTTTAAAAGAACAAAGCCACAATACACTGCACAAACACGTTTAAACACTTGGCAGTATTTAAGGGACAGAGGGGTTAGAAATAGCTGCTAGATATATACAGATTAGGCATGATTCAAAATAAAGATGAAATTGCTTCTGCACTGCCTCCTGGTGGTCACATAATGTGCAAAACCACAAGAATATGCATTATGATGAAATAGTCCCCTCTTTGAAGTACAGGTAGTCCTTGAATTACGATCACAATTGAGCCTAAAATTTATGTTGTTAGGTGAGATATTTGTTAAGTGAATTCTGCCCATTTTATGACCTTTCTTGCCTCAGTTGTTAATCACTGCAGTTGATAAGTTAGGAACCCTGTTGTTAAGTGAATCTGGCTTCCCCATTGACTTTGCTTGTCAGAAGGTTGCAAAATGTTATCACATGACTTTGGGACACAGTAACGGTCATAAATATGAACAACTTAGCACCTGAATTTTGATCACATAGTCATGGGGATGCTGGAAAGGTCGTAATTGTGAAAAAATGGTCATAAATCACTTTTTCAGTGGCGTTGTAACTTTGAACAGGCACTAAACAAACTCTTGTAACTTGCGGACTACCTGTACAAGTGCCATGGATTATAGTATGAGGCTGTGACCTAAAATATCCACTCTATATCTTTAGTCTGAGAGCTCAGATAAGGAACATGTATCTACCATTCAAAGTTTATATATGTAGCTACTGGCTTAAGCTAAGCCCATTACAAGCAAAATTAGTGAATTTTATTCACTAAGTAATGTGCTCATAAAATGCCTATTGATGGCAATCTCTGCATTCCTGGTTGTTGTTATTAACCAAACCCCACCATATTAGGCAAAGCAACTTTCTGCCAGCTTCCCGCAACCAAAATCATTAGGAAAGCTGGGAGGAAGTTGAATGTCCCAGGCCTGGAGGCAGGTAAGTGACTGCTGCCAGTGGGGGAGTAAGTGGATGTATGGAGATTCAGGAGAGGGTGGGAAGGATGTACGAGTAACCTAGTAAATTTGGAGATAATATGCTGTAAATCCATATTTTGTGCTTTTTTGTCAGTTTATAATTCTAAAAGAGGAAGGGGGACTTTGTTAATTAGAGGATGAAAGATGCCTTTTTAGCCATGCATATTTGAAAGCAAAACTAAGAAGCTTGCAGTTACCTCTGGTCTTTTTACTGTCTGTTCATTTCTCAAGAACCCTAAACCTAGGCTTCAAATTAAAGGGGGATTTCTCTACCTCCAAAGGAAGGTGGAGGACTTCTCCAAAAAATGTACTTCAAATATAATACATACTATTACAATGAGACAAAATAGCAGCAATTTGGAAACATGTTGTGGATAAATAGGGAGGTTTGGACTGAAATTAAAGTTAACATATATTGGAACTTGAAGACAAAGGTAATAAATAAGAACCAGGAAAGAAGAAAAGAAGGAAGGAAGGAAGGAAGGAAGGAAGGAAGGGGTGGGATTCATTTACCTTTCCTACCGATTTTCAAATGTGAGCACCCTAGCTTCGCTCGCATGTGCCTCGGCTGCGCATGTGCACCGCCTTCTGTGCATGTGCAGTGCTCATGCATTACAAAGGGGTGGGTGGGTGGAGCCTCCTACAGCCACCGCTACTGGTTCACCCAAACTGGAGAGAACTGGCTGAATACCACCTCTGGAAGGAAGGAAGGAAGGAAGGAAGGAAGGAAGGAAGGAAGGAAGGAAGGAAGGAAGGAAGGAAGGAAGGAAAAGGCAGGCAGGCAGGCAGGCAGGCAGGCAGGCAGGTTAAAGTGGAAAAAGGTTACTGTGCAATCTCTCAAGGGAAGCCAAAAGCCATCAAAACCTTCTGCTCCACTATTGAGGTGGATATACTAATTCTTCTTCAGTTTGGATTTTGTATATTTTATTCCTAAGAATATTTAACTTTTAATATTTATTTTACATTACTATGATTATTTATATATACATTGCTTTTATCTGATTATTGTAAGCCGCCCAGATTAACTATTTCTGCAGTGGGCAACCAATTTGACTAATAAATAAATTAAAAGGGTCTGGGATCACTGCTTAAAGAAAATGGTGACTTCTTAGCCTTTACTAAAAACATTACAATGGGGTAATATAAAATCATAACTTTTCGAATAAACATAAGAGGAAATGAATGGTTAAAATGTTAAATCTCACAACTCATGTGGCAATTCAAGGCTTACATTTATTTTAGTGATAAATGTGTAGATGAGTGTGAAGTTTCATTCTCCAAGCTTGTGGGTTGATTGCCGAACATTTCATTACCAGGCCAGGTTAACATCTTCAGCAGAGCTTACTGAGTGTCAGTGTTCTTCTGTTTATAAGGGCTTTGTGTGGTCAGTAGGTCTTGTGATGGTGAGGTCACATCAGGTGAGGGTCCCATCAGGTGAGGATCTTGTGATGGGTCTTGTGATAGTTAGGTGTGAGTCACCAGTGAGAGTCTTGTGATGGGTATTACATGGGGTGAGAGTCATTGGCAGGTGAAGTGCTGGTTGTGGGGGGCTTGCATGGGTTGATTGAGGATCATTGCTGTCTCTGGTTGGCTTTGCAGTTGATTTGGATTCTGAAGAGCTTGTAGGCTGGTTATAGGTCAATGTATCTGTTGATGGAATTTCTGGTGGCATGCCAGGTTTCGATGAACTCTAGAGCATGGTGGGTGGTAGCGTGGCTGAAGATTTTTGTGTTGCTCCAATCAAACTTATGCTGTTTGGTGTCAGTGTGGGTAGAGATTAAGAATTTGGGATTGTGGTGTTTGACTTCCAGCTGGTGTTCGCGGATCCTGGTTTTTAAATTGACATGATGTTTGTCCCATGTAGAATTGGTTGCAATTGTTATAGTTGATTTTGTAAATTGCATTGTTTCTTTCATCTTTCTGTATCTTGTCTTTAGTTCTGGATAATTCCTGGCAGAGTGTGGCTGTGGGTTTGTGGACTATTGCTATTCCTAGAGGTTGGAGAATTCTGGCTGTCTTTCTGGCTGTCAGACCCATCACAAGTCCCTGATCTGATGGGACCCTTATCTGACGTGACCTCGCATCACAAGACCTATTGACCACACAAAGCCCTTATTATAAACAGAAGAAAACTGATACCCTCATATGTTTAAATACAGTATTGGCTAAGATCAGTTTTCCCCAGCCTGATGCTTATGGATTGGGACTACAACTACCAGTATACCCAGATAACATGATGATTGAGCATCTCATGATCAAACTGAACTGAATGAGAAATCCATCAATGATACTTCATTTGCCTGAAAGCAGCTGTAATACAGGAAATCACTGGTTTGCCCTGAACATAACTTACAGCAGTATTGGAGGAGATATTTAACTAAAGTAAAAAGTACTGGGAGAAAAGTATACCCACTCTTCCACTGGTTACAGATCTGACCAAAATTTGACTACAGGCAGACAAGAACAATATGTTTAAATCAGGAGTGTCCAAACTTGGGAATTTTAAGACTTGTGGACTTCATCTCCCAGAATTCCCCAGTCAGCTGGCTGGGGAATTCTGGGAATTGAAGACCACAAGTCTTAAAATTCCCAGGTTTGGACACCCCTGGTTTAAATGTTTTAAGATGATTAGTTATTATGACTAGGTTCATATGCTGCTATAAGTCAGAATTTTGTTTGCCAAAGAATGGATATGAGCCCACCAATGGAAGTCACCAGATACAAAATGTGGATATGAAATCGTAAACAAACTATATTTGTATAATGTAGGAAATAATGCTAAGCATACAACCAAATTGTACACAAGGCGAGCAAAAATTCACTCCTAAACAGAAATTATCCTGACAAAGTCATACCACAGCAATATTATAAGATGTGTATGAAAACAATGGAAATGACAGGCAAATAATATTTGCTTTCTCTAATATTTGGGCTCATGAATTATTTAGAGATTCCCACCTAATCTCTCATTCTTAGCCCAGGTAAATTGTCAAGGATCATGAAAAGCCAATTTTAACAAGGTACTTACTGGGCTCTTCATATCTGCTCATTGTGGAAGACAGGAAGCAGCTGAGACACCAGGTCCCTAATCATAAATATTCAATGATAAAAAATGAATTTTCATAAAAATCTCTATTGGCATATATTCTTTTCAAACAGATGCTTACCCAAAGGTAAAAGACAGCATACAGTTCCTACCAGATTCTAAATAAAACAAATAATAGTTGAGGGTAGTAGTAAAAAGAAAAATCCATTGAAACAATGAACAAGGGCATTGTATGTTGTGGGTTGAAGCAGTCTCTTTGTATTTGTGAGCATAATGAAGATAAGAGATATGTATTGCTACAAAGTTTTAGAAAGAAAAAAAAGGATGCAATGAATGTAGTCAGAGAACAAGAAATGATAAAGATTAAAAGATGCTGAGAATATACAGGCTGATTTTGATGAGAAGAAAAAATTGCTTGGGTACTAGATACAAGGAACCACACAAGGACCCCCTGCATAATGAATGCAATAGCACTCAGACTTATATACCGTTTCATAGTGCTTTTGTAGCCCTCTCCAAGCAGTTTACAGAGTCAGCATATTGTCCCCAATAATTTGGGTCCTCATTTTATTGCCCTCGGAAGATGGAAGGCTGAGTGAACCTTGAACTGGTGAGAATCGAACTGCCCAACTGCTGGCGGTCAGCAGTTGGCAGAATTAACCTACAGCTCTGCATTTTAACTACTGTGCCACCACAGCTCAGAAATGTAATGAAAATGTCAAGAAATTATTAGGGAGATTTGTAGAGAAATGAAAGTGATAACCCAAAGGGCAGAATTGAAATGGATAATATGATCTAAAATAATAAAATTAAATTTAAAAATAAAATAAAATAGACTTGTTTAATGTGTGTGAAGGTAACTGCATAGATTTTGACTGATTTTGAATCTGACTGAGGTGTATGTGCCTCACATTTACATTGGGAGGTATCTTGGAGATCATTTAGTATTTTGGTCTCTTTAGCAGTTAGACTTATATACCGCTTCATAGGGCTTTCAGCCCTCTCTAAGCGGTTTACAGAGTCAGCATATTGCCCCCAACAACAATCCGGGTCCTCATTTTACCCACCTCGGAAGGATGGAAGGCTGAGTCAACCGTGAGCCAGTGAGATTTGAACAGCTGAACTGCAGAACTGCAGTCAGCAGAAGTAGCCTGCAGTGCTGCATTTAAGCACTGCGCCACCTCGGCTCTTTATGCCAGGCATGTCCAAAGTCCGGCCCAGGGGCAAATTGCGGCCCATTTTCAGATTTTGAGTGGCTGGCAGCCTCTCTCCCAGTCAGAGTTATTTGTTTAGTCTTTCATAAAATAGTTCATTTGCATTTAATGTTAATGGTTCAAATAATGTGAGGCTGAATGGTCAGCCCCACACATTTTCACCTAACCAAATCTGGCTCTTTTTGCAAAATGTTTGGACACCCCTGCTCTATGCTAATGGGGAATATCTTCATAAGAACTCTTAAGTACAGGTAAACAGGTGCACATCTCTCATTTTGGAAAACACTATAATCTTGCTCGTGGTTAATTATAATTTCTTTTACCCCAGGATAGGAACTTGGTGCATTTGCCTTCTATTCTTAATTTTATATTCTATTTTGAAATAAATGGAGAGAGGTCTTGTTAATTTATTACCTTGAGAACCAAGGATAGTACTTATTTGTGTTTTTCTTTCATAGCTTGTTATCTCTTTGGTGGACCATTCAAGTTCGGCTTGTTGCAATGGCTTTTGTTTTCTGCAATACCTGGAATCCATCAAGGAACATTTCAGACTGCCCTTAATTTCATGGTATCATTGTGGCAAATAGGGATGTTTCTTAGAAATGTATTAAAATATTAAATTGTAGTCAGAAAAAGCTAACCTAGTCACCAATTCTGATGAAATGCTCACATGATTTTAAAGCTTCTTTCTGGTATCAATTAGATAATTCTCATAAAGAGCTTTGAGGATACAATGCTAAATCCTCTTAGAACTATCATTATCCATTGGGTCTAATTAAATATCTTTTACTGTAATTGGATTAAGACAATGTGATCTTGGGGATAGCAGGAGTGGACTAAAACCTCCTCTCTGAAGTGTCTTGAAAAAAACAGACCTGGTTTGACATCCATGAACAGAAGAGAAAAGGATCAGTACAGAATAAATGTGCAATGTAATTAGTGGCAGAGGAAGCAGGATTCTATTTAACAGATTAACAGAGTTGGAAGGGACTTTATAGGTCATCTAGTCCAACCCCCAGCTCAAGCAGGAGACCCTATACCATTTCTGACAAATGGCAGCCCAATCTCCCCTTGAAAGCTTCAAGTGAGGAGGCTCTCACAACTTCCGAAGGCAAGCTGTTCCGTTAGTTGATTGTTCTCACTATCAGAAAGTTCCTCCTTATTTCTAGGTTGAATCTCTCCTTGGTCAGTTTCCATCAATTATTCCTTGTCTGACCTTCAGGTGATTTGGAAAATAGCTTGACCCCCTCCTCTTCTGTGACAGCCCCTCAAATATTGGAATCATGTCTGCCCTGGTTCTTCTCTTCACGAGACTAGCCATGCCCAGTTCCTGTAACCGTTATTCATGTTTTAGTCTCCAGTCTCCTAATCATCCTGGTTCAGAGGTTGGGTTGCTAACAGTTTGCATGGGTTCGAGTGAACCAGTAGTGGAAATTGCAACTGGGTCACTGAACTGGTAGGGACAGCAGGCTCGCCATGCCCCTGAACCAGTTCCCTGGTCGCCACGGCATAGATGGGTTGCTACCGGTTTGCACTGGTTTGGGCAAACCGATGGTGGAAATTGGCACTTGTTCGTTGAACTGGTAGGGATGGCAGGCTGGAGACCCCCCTGAATCAGTTCCCCAGTTGACGCGGGCGTGGACGGCTTAGTTTTTAATCATTTTTTAATGTTCTGTGCATGCACAGAACAATTTATTCTCAACTGCACACACACACATGCAGTGCATGCCTGGCGCGTGTGCAAAGCGAGTATGCATGTGCAAAATGTGTGCTTAGAGAATCTGCAGCAGTGCCTGCAGCAATCCACTCCTGCGCTGCGGCATGTTTTTTGGCATTTTTAATGTTTTGCGCATGTGGAGACCTATTTACAGGCAACTGTGCAAGCACACTACACCAGCAGTAATGCTGGCAGCAACCCACCCCTGTCTGGGTTGCTCTTCTCTGCACTTTTTCTAGAGTCTCAGCATTTTTTTTAGTGTGGTGACCAAAACTGGATGTAGATGTGGTCTTACTAGGGCTTTATAGAGTGATATTAGTACCTCACTTGATCTTGATTGCATCCCTCCGTTAATGCAATTTTGGATTGCATTGTCTTTTCTTGGCCTCTATACCACTGTTGCTTGCTATCACTGCTGCTGCTGCTGCTCTCTGCACCTCTCACTGGCACGTGTGCCAGAAGCACGCCAGAAGCCAGAAGCACCAGAGGTATGGGTAATCGTACTGCAGGGGGAATTGGCTGGGAAGATTTGTGTTCCGGTATATCATCCTTGATTAGGCAGCATCAGATAAGCATCATAGTAGTAGTGGCAATGGTATATCACCAATGGTGGACCAGCCATGGATGAAGGCCCATGATGGATTGCTTCGGGCTGGGTTGTGTGTGTACCTTAAGTATCTGTGGAGGGCCAAACATGGAGGAAGCCAGTCCATGGTGGGTCAGCTGGACCAGGGAAGCCCGGGTGAAATGGACATGAGCATGTGGCCAGGATGAATTGTCCCATTCTGCAGCCAAATAATGTGGTGACTAGAAGATGGGCTTTTTCTACAGTGGCTCCTGCTCTATAGAACATCCTCCTTTCGGAGATTAGAATGACTTCAACCCTGTTAGATTTTCGTAAGAACCTAAAACTGGCTATTTTGAGCCTGGAGTGCCTAAAATGTCAAAGGCTCCATTTCCTAGCTGTATTGTTACTGGCTAAATATCTTAGCTGCTATGTATATTTATTTTGGATGTTTTTATTTTTATTGTTTTTAAAAGGTATTAGTGTCTTAATTGCAAAATATGTTTTTGAACAGTAAGCCATGCAGAATCATTGATTGAGATGAGTTTCTATAGAAATTGGATGAATGATTCTCCATTGTTTTTCTCTGCTTCTCCTCAATACAAATTAAAACTCAGAAACCCAACCACTCATACATCAACAATTAACTTTTTTAATGACCAGATAGATGGGTGATGGGAACTGTAGACCATAAGTAGAGCTTCCACAAGTTCCTGAAGCAATTCTCAGTTCTACTAATTCTGATGAATGCTCTCAACAAACCACTTTCATATCCTCAGCTTCAGCATTCTCACCTCTTTATTTATTGACATGCACTGCAGATTATGCTAGCATTAAAAGAGAAGATAAGGCATTCAAAGCGTTGACTTTCTGTTTTCATGGTTGCTGCAAGAAACAGAAGCCAGGGGGTGCTGGAAGATCATTGAGAAAGAAGAACACATTTTTATGGCATCCTTAGAAGGTAGGTATTGTTAGGTGTACCTAAACTGCAAGTTTCTGACCAGCAGGAGGCCAAATATAAAATGCAGGTGTGAGCCAAGTCTTTCATTTAAAGCTTGCAGGAGCTCTGTATACAGGAATGAAAAGCACCCCCCCCTCCAAATCACCATGGGTTAAGCTGTCTGTTCTAGCAGCATAGTTTCAACTTAACTTTTTGAAACTCTAATCATGCTGGTTTGCCCAAAGGTTGAAAGCTGCCTGTGTGAATCTCACAACAGCAGTTGCAGTGTCAGTCACACACATCTGACCTCTGGAAGGCAGCAGCAAAAAAATAAAATAAATCACTATTTGGAGGTTATGTTTCATATGCATTATTTATTATGGTCTTCTATCAGCACAACAAAAAAAGTGAGCTCCTTTCTCCACAGGCTCTTCACCTTTGCTATCACTGTTTTAGCCAACTGCTTGCTTGCAAACAGCAAGGTAGGTCTGTGGCAGTATTACTTTACAGCCATTTCCACACATATGCCACGTGCAGACTTCCATCATCTGATGTGCTCATGGTGTGTTGGAACTAAAGTTCCCAGAATTCCCAACTAACAGGGCAAGAGTTGGAGTCCTAATACATCTGAAAGAACCAGATTTAGAAAGGTTCGGTGGTTTAAGACAGTGGTCACCAATGGGTGGTCTAGGGACCACTGGTCGTCCACGAGAAAATTTTGGTGGTCCGCAGGAAAATTATTTGCATTTTTTATATTGCACTAAATCAGGGGTCCTCAAACTACGGCCCCTGGCTTGGATACATGCAATGAATGTTTGTGTTGCTGCAGAGTCTTCCCCTTTGGGGTCTTTTTGTGTGTTTTGGAGGGGGGCAGAAATTCTGATTTTGGGTCTGCTACAGCCACCTGGTGTGGGGCTTTGGGCGAAGTGCCATTGGTGGTAAAGAGCTGGATGGCCTTCCAGTGGGACTGCATCATGGCCTGAAACCGGCTGAGCATCTCAGCCCGCTGAGCCTCCAGGCACTGGTATCTGGCCTGCAGGTCTTCCCTCTGCTTGGAAAGCCTATGCTCATAGTCCTCAGTGAAGTGTTTTTGCTGAGCCTCCTTCTTGGTCAGATCCAATTTGAACTGAGTCAACTGTTTTGCCAATTCTTTCTCATGGTGGCTGCTTATCTCCAACAAATGCTTCCTACTGGGGCTCTTAAGATGGGGACACGAGGAATAGCTGGGAGGGGAGGGATGAGTAGAGACCAGCGAGGTGCCCCTCAATGTGAGTGACATCAAGTTAGTCACACCCACCCAGTCAACTGACCACCTAGCTATGCTCACCCAGCCGGTCATTAGACAGATCGTATTAATGGTCTGCGGGATGTAAAATTATGAATTTAATGATTAGAGCCGAGGTGGCGCAGTGGTTAGCATGCAGTACTGCAGCCACTTCAGCTGACTGGTAGTTCTGCAGCTCGGCGGTTCAAATCTTACCGGCTCAGGGTTGACTCAGCCTTCCATCCTTCCGAGGTGGGTAAAATGAGGACCCAGATTGTGGGGGCAATATGCTGACTCTGTAAACCGCTTAGAGAGGGCTGAAAGCCCTATGAAGCGGTATATAAGTCTAACTGCTATTGCTATTGCTATGATCCCTGAGGTCTGAAAGTTGGTGACACCTGGTCTAAGAAGCAGGTGTTTGCACTATAGCCAGCAAAATCAATTGACATAATTTATTCTCAGAATATTTTTAAAAAAGCTTCAGAGTGTGTTAAGAAAAAGGAGAAGAAATTATTCCTTACTGGGAGAAAAAGGATAGCAGGCTACAGTCAACAATTAATCTAAAAAATACCAGCTGGCCTGTTTGTTTTTGTGGGCAAGCAAGAAATAATATGTGCTTCTGTGGTGACCTCACTATGCAAGTCCCTCTACAGCAGCATCACAAAGAGGGAATTGCTTAATGACATCACTGCAGGGCTTGTAACAAGTTGTTGTGTTACAGATACCCATCATGGGTACAAAAGTAGCAAATGGACAATTTTTGGGGTTCTACCCCAACTCTGGAATGGAACATGGTCAGAGTTGACAAACTGAACAAGCCTGGTCTTAAAATATATATTTCATATAAAATAATAAAGGACTTGGAGTATATGTGCTAAATTTATTTATTTGTTAAATATATATGCCACCCCATCTCACTAAAGGAATATACTATTTACAATCATTCAATAGCAGCACAAACATTAAAACAATAGAGAAATTAAAATTTATATTAAAAATTAAAATTGACCAAGATGGAAAGGAAGTGAGCAAAATGTACATGGGGAGAAAGTGTGCTCTTATCTAATCCATTAGCCACATCCTGAATGCCAAACCTCCATTGGGAACTCAGGCCAGGTGGCAGAGCCAGATCTTCAAGCCCTTCAAGAAGGCAAAAAAGTGGGTGTGGGGGACATGAGATCTTAGAGGGTGGGAGCAATGGCAGAAAAGACTCTTGTCCTGGACTCTGCCAGCCATAATTCCTTGCCTATGGGGTCAGCAGCACATCCTTTCTGGGAACATAGGTGGACTAACCCTATTGGGATGAGATGGTTTCTCAGATAGCCTGAACCAGTGGTGGGATTCAAATTTTTTTGCTACTGGTTCTGTGGGTGTGGCGTGGCGTGGCGTGGCTTGGTAGGTATGGCAGGGGAAGGATACTGCAAAATCCTTATTCCCTCTCCACTCCTGGGGGAAGGATACTGCAAAATCCCTATTCCCTCTCCACTCCTGGGGGGAAGGATACTGCAAAATCTCCATTTCCACCCCACTCCACTAACCTGCTTTCCAGCTCCGTTCTCCTGTGCAGGGCAACAAAAGAAGACCCATCTGATCAGCTGGGACACCGATCAGCTGGGACTTGGGAGGCAGCAAATAGATGGGGATGGAGCCAGAAGCAAACTGGCAACCAGTGGATATCAGGTAAGTGTGACATTTAAGTATGCAAATGCTTTCCTGGCTTTTTAAAAGACAATTGAGCAGGGAAAGAGGATGTTGCAAGTGAAAGACTGTATCATGAACACTTTACATAGTTCCAACTCACCAAGCAACCACAGTTAGCAATACATTTACTTCTCTTAGAAAAAGCCTCTTATTGCTACTTATTTAAATGTGTGAATTCAATAAGCATTGTCCAAAAATAAAATTCTGGGGTTACCAAACATTCAATCCTACAGAATTTCTTCAAAAACAACAAATCTTCATTTTTAGGTTTGGCAAGAAAGCATCTTTTGACAATGTGAAAAAAGCAATTGTAAACCAATCTGCAACTGAAAATAAGATTGAGATTGTAAGATGTTTTAGGTGCAGTCCTAACAAAATATAACATGCAATTCCCTGCTTTGCAAAGCTCAAGTTTTGCAACTCACCTTTATAGTAATTAAATTTAGTTGCTTTTAGCAGAGGTGTAGAGCAAGTCTCTAGATGCTGTGCTCAAAGACCCATTACTGACGGTAGTGCAATCCATCATATATATTGCTGCAATCAAGTGAAACTTTAGGACATGACAGCTCATATATACAATATTACCATTGACATTTTACTGTCATTATAACGTTTAGGTAGCCTTCTGTAAAATATGCCATTTGAAATTTATTTATATACCTAATTTTTTTTTGTCAGTATAGGAACTTCAGCTGTCTAACTATTCGTTTAGCATAAGCATATACTCTTCACCCTGTTTGTTTTACATTCTCAGCAATATCTATGATTTCTGCAATCATTTCACATTTCTACTTACTCTAAGAATCCTTGGACCCAGTGTTTGTGAACTGAAATGAGGCCAGCATTTTCCTTTCTATCTTTGTTGCAGCTGAAACCATAGCTTTAGGTTAACCTTTTTTTGACATTTTTGACATTTATTACGATTTATAGGCCGCCCTTCTCCCTGAGGGGACTCAGGGCGGCTTACAATCACGGGAAGGGGGTGCAATAATACAAGACAAACAGTGAGTAAACAAGATAGATAATAAAACACCAACTTGCATTCAACAGTCAACCAACACTCGGGCGGGTAATTTAAAAACTTATCCCCAGGCCTGCTGGGAGAGCCAGGTCTTAAGGGCCGTGCGGAAGGTCTGGATGGTGGTGAGGGTACGAATCTCAACGGGGAGATCGTTCCACAGGGTCGGAGCTGCAACAGAAAAGGCTCTCCTCCGTGTAGTCGCCAGTCGACATTGACTGGCAGATGGAATCCGGAGGAGGCCCAATCTGTGCGATCTAATCGGTCGAAGGGAGGTAATCGGCAGAAGGCGGTCTCTCAAGTACCCAGATCCACTACCATGGAGTGCTTTAAAGGTGGTCATCAATACCCTGAAGCGCACCCGGAGATCGACAGGTAGCCAGTGCAGCTCGCGGAGGATGGGTGTAATGTGGGCGAACCGCGGTGCGCCCACTATCACTCGCGCGGCTGCATTCTGGACTAACTGCAGTCGCCGGATGCACTTCAAGGGCAACCCCATGTAGAGCCCATTGCAGTATTCCAGCCTAGAGATCACAAGGGCTCGAGTGACTGTTGTGAGAGCCTCCCGGTTCAGGTAGGGCCGTAACTGGCGGACCAGGCGAACCTGGGCAAATGCCCCCCTGGTCACAGCCGACAACTGATGGTTAAAAGTCAGCTGTGGATCCAGGAGGACTCCTAGATTACGGACCCTATCTGAGGGGTATAAAATTTGACCCCCCAGCCTGAGTGTTGGGATGTCAGCCAAATTGTTGGGAGGGAAACACAACAGCCACTTGGTCTTGTCCGGGTTGAGCACCAGTTTGTTAGCGCTCATCCAGTCCTTAACGGCCTCAAGGCCCCGGCTCATCACATCCACCGCTTCATTGAGTTGGCACGGGGCGGACAGATACAGTTGAGTATCGTCCGCATATTGATGGTATTTTATCCCGTGCCTCCGGATGATCTCGCCCAGCGGTTTCATGTAAATGTTAAATAGTAGGGGGGATAAGACCGAACCCTGCGGCACCCCATATGTTAGGGGCCTCAGGGACGATCTCTGCCCCCCGACCAACACCGACTGCGACCTGTCCGAGAGGTAGGAGGAGAACCACTGCAAAACAGTGCCTCCCACCCCCACCTCCCGCAGTCGTCGCAGAAGGATACCATGGTCGATGGTATCGAAAGCCGCTGAGAGGTCAAGGAGAACCAGGATGGACGCATGGCCTCCATCTCTGGCCCTCCAGAGATCATTGGTCAATGCGACCAAAGCGGTTTCAGTGCTTTTTATATTAGAGGAAGTCTGTTTTACTATATAAAGAGTTTGCAGCTGGGTAGCTTTCCAACTCAAGCTCTAACAACCAAAGGGATTAAGCAAGGTTGCATTTTAGCTCCTTCTCTGTTTAACATCTATATAAATTCTCTTCTGACATGCCCACAGGGAATAGATTGTCCTGCCCCTAAACTGACAGCCAAATCCTTTTTCTGTTCTGCTACATGGGGATGATGTTGTCATCTTGTCATTACCCCAGATGGGCTAAAGAGACTCCTGAAGTCCTGAAGACAACCAAAAGGAGAGAGTAGTTATCAACCACCGTAAGACAGAAGACACAGTCTTTTGTAGAATAAGAACAAGATATATAACTGGTTAATTGACATCCATGACACAGAACAAGTTAAGTGCTTTAAATACCTTTGTGTTGTTTTGCAAGCTTTTAAAAGGAAATCCCTCACCTCAGTTATGTCTCCTCCGTGGCTCACAAAAGTGCCACAGCATTATTAATATTCCACCGAAACTTCATTCGATAGCTATCAAATCTTTTTGTTGCAAAATCTGTTTCTCAGTTATTACGTGGGGATTCTTATGATGGTATCCTCTACTTATAGGCTTCTTGAAAAAAATATTCAGCCACGTTTCTTAAGCCCTCTTGTTGAAATCCCCAGATGACAACTAAATCAAAATCAAAGGCCAAACCCGGCTAGTAATTCTGATGTCTTGGATGAAGCCTAACCTTTTGCTAGTGAAATTACTGCTACTAGTACTAGCTAATAATGTCAACTTCCCCCAGCAAAAGAATATTAAAATTAAAGGAATAGAGAGCTAGTTTGGCCTGGTGGTTAAAGCACCAGGGTAGAAAGCACGAATCTATGAGTTCTAATCCCAATTTAGCAATGAAAAGACAGCTGGGTGATCCTGGGCCAGTCATTCTCTCTCAGCCAAGCCCACCTCACAGGATTGTTGTCGTGGGGAAAATAGGAAAAAGGAGTCTTAGGTATGCTTGTCACCTTGAGTTATTTTTAAAAATAATAATAGCAGGAGGTAAAGTAAATGGTACTCTGAACATCTACCCTTAAGGATAAGAGTAAATGTAAGGCAAAGGGACTCAGTGGCTTAGTGGCTAAGAAGCTGAGCTTGTAGATCAGAAAGGCCGGTAGTTCAGTGGTTCGAATCCCTAGCGCCGCATAACAGAGTGAGCTCCTTTACTTGTCCCAGCTTCTGCCAACCTAGCAGTTTGAAAGCATGTAAAAATGCAAGTAGAAGATTAGGGACCACCTTTGGTGAGAGACCACCACCATCCAGACCTTCCGCACAGCCCTTAAGACATGGCTCTCCCATCAGGCCTGGGGATAGGTTTCCAATTTACCCGCCCGAGTGTTGACTGTTGAATGCAAGTTGTGTTTTATTATTTTATTCTGTTCACATATTGTTTGTCTTTTGGTATTGCACCCCCTTCCCTGTGATTGTAAGCCGCCCTGAGTCCCCTCAGGGAAAAGGGCGGCCTATAAATCTTAATAAAATGTCTAAAATGTCTAAAGGTAACAGCATTCCGTATGCCTTCGGTGTTTAGTCATGCTGGCCACATGACCACAGAGACGTCTTCGGACAGTGGTGGCTCTTTGGCTTTGAAATTGAGATGAGCACTGCCCCCTAGAGTCGGGAATGACTAGCACATATATGTGAGGGAAACTTTTATCTTTACCTAAGTATAAGGCAGAAGTCTAACAGAGAATATTCCACAAAAAATACTAGAACGATTGAAACCAGTCTTCAAGGTTGTATTGATCACTCAGATGCTGTTGAAGAGCTGCTCCAGCAGCCTATTTGTATTCACTCACTTATCCCAAAGACTGATGGGCCTTTACCTGGGCTCAATTGCTCTGTTAGAAGGCTCACTTTGTAAAACTCTTTTTCTCCAAGCTTTCTTTGTGTTAATAGGATGAGATCAAGTCAATAGAACATATCTTCCTATGTTGCCAGTTTTACATAGATTTTCAGTCTAGGGTGATCCAACTTCTTTTAATAAACTTTTCAGGGCATTCGCAGACATTCTCTTTAGCAGAGATCCCAAGGTCACATTTTAATTGCTAAATTTTGTCTTCTAGGTTCAAGTACTTGCCACATGATTATAACCCAGAATGTTGATTTAAATTGTGTATCTGACAGTGCTCTTATTATCTCTTCTGCTATATTAATGCATCCAGTGGTCACATTTTACTCTGAATTTGAATGCATAGTATTTTGTTCTTTGGTAGCCCTTAAAAATAATGTTTATAGTGTGATGTCTATTTTAGACTTAGCTCTGGACCTCTGCAGTTTCTTTCCATGACTTTAGTGATGGATCAGTATATTGCTTCTCTAATGAGATATGGACTTTTCTTATCTCTTCTTGGATATTCCTGATACATCTTTGCATGCAGCCCACCCACTTGCTTTTGGAAAGTTTTACAAAGTGTCAGGAAAACTCATGAAATTAAGTTCCACCTATTTGGAATGTTATATGACAAGCTGTTGCAGAAGCATTACACTTTTTGAATCTTTTATTCTATTGATCATTAAGAGGCATTTGGAACTTATACTACACTTCTTAACTTCTTCTTTCTTGGTCTCTGCTCTTCTTTCTTCCTGATTTTATTTATGTATTTATGACATGTTTTTCACTTTACATAGCCACCCATCACAAGTACATGATTCTGGGTGGCTTACAACACTCTTTCTCACAAATCTAAGACTACATAAAAATATATAGCAATAGCACTTAGCAATAGCACTTAGACTTATATACCGCTTTCTACTGCTTTTGCAGTCCTCTTTAAGCAGTTTACAGAGTCACCATATTGCCCCCAACAATCTGAGTTCTCATTTTACCCATCTCAGAAGGATGAAAGGTTGAGTCCACCGGTGAGATTTGAACTGCCGAACTGCAGCTAGCAGTCAGCTGAAGTAGCCTGCAGTACTGCACTCTAACCATTGCCTACCTCGGCTCTATAAAAATTGGATTGGGAGACTACAGAAAGAATGGAAACTTTCTTCTTCTCCCACCTCTACCCCAATGAGACCAGAAAACATGAAAATGCAGGCTTTATATGACTGCATGTCTCTGTCTTAATTTATTTGTCCTTTCAAAGTTTTCCTGCAGTAATCTTCAAAGGCATCCAGAAAACTGGAGTTAATAGACTCCTTTTGGCACTTCAGAAAGAGTTCCAGCCCTTTGTTCATTTGGTTGTCTTTTTTATTCTGTAATAAGTCCTTTTTGAGGTGGGGTAACCGGCTAGGTTATCATTCCTTCCCCTTATATCTTTTATTGTTCTTGAGTTGGGATTTTCCATGGTTCATAGTGATGTCAAGTTTTCTTTACTTTCTACACAATAACTACCATAAGTACTATAACCTGGGAGTTTTGACTGGCTTTTGCTAGCATTATTTAGCCAAGCTTTCTATTAAGGAGAGCTAATGACCAGCTCCAGCATGTGTATATGTTCAAGGTTAAGGGTAAAAGTAGATAGGATGTTGATGCACATGTGGGAGCCCAAGCTGGAGTAGATCTTTGCTATTTTAAATGATGACCTGTGTCCTAGTACTTTTATCTACAACACTTTACATGTGTTTTCCCCTTCCAAATCGTAGGCAACCATGCTGCTAAATTTGAACACCTTGAGATAGGATGTGTGTGAGGACAACACAAAAGAACAGTTGGGAGCCACATGCAGCATTGAGAACAGAGGTTGCGACTTCCTGCTTTATTTCCACTGTAAAAGCGGAAATTCATCCCTAATAATGCCTAACAGCTGAACCTTTTTTCTCTCCCTATCTCTAATGTATACTTTGATTGATTGTGAATACAAAACTAGAAACAGTTCTTGGAAAGTATTGAGAGAAAATGTCTTGTCTGCGTCATTTCCCAGCCAGCGTTTCCTGTTTGAAGAGAGTCATTTAGCTGAGCTTGCATCTTATATCTGTATCACTTCCATGGGTTTAATTTTCGAATCAATGATAACGCTGAAGCCAACTGAATCTTCTTACTGTTAGCTAGGCCTGTCCTTCCTTAATGCCCTCAAAAGTGGATGACTGGAGAGATCTGTTGCCAAATAAACTTCCCAGGAGACGAGAATCTGTCAAAGGTTTCAGGTGAATTTCACCTCAAGTCATTTTGGTTTTAGAGTAGGATGACAAGGATATTAGCATTTCCTGGTTGGCATTTATTAGAAGGTAAGTGTTTAGTTGCAGAAACTGTCTGGGGAAATACAACTTGGCTTATATTATTCACAGCTAAAGATAATGGAACTGAAAGGTTCACCAGCAAAAAGAAAAAAAAAAGCAGGGATGTATCACAGTCCTTGGTGGGATTATAATGCAGACTGGCTTATGTCAATGATCTATCTAAAACATCTGTCTGTGCTATAGTTCCACTGAGAACCAGGATACTTAGAATAAATGTAATATATATTAAATTGCTTCATTTTGTAATAAACTAACTTGATTCTTTTTTTATACATTTGCACATTGAAAAGCTGGTGCCACAGACTTTGTCACTGTTGTTGACTCTGTTATTTGGGTGCATCAATCTATAATTTCCAAGAAATTATGTTGAGGGAAGGTGACTAAAACCAGGAAGATTGTCTACAAAATGCAACATTTTGGTGGTCAAGGACCACATATGTGAATGGGAGAGGATCTTTTTTTATTGTGGCTATGTTAGCACTTATATTACACTTTTTCACATGTTGCCATTCTAAGAATGACAGGAAATTATGTTGTCAGTTATTAGCAATAAAATTTCTACACATTCCTGCTTTCTTAGCAGAGAATAGCATACTTATGATTCATAATTTCTTATTGTTATCATAATTTATTATGTTCTGTTGAAAGAAATGTCCTTCTCGGTTGGGCTCCGAGTGGGGAAAAAGACACTGGAGACATGGAGGTTGCTTGGAAAGATGGTTTATTGGTGGACAGGACCACATGCTGTGGAGAAAAAGAGAAGGAAGGACTGAGATGCTGAGTCCCTGGTTTTATGCCCTCTCTGGCTTTTGATCTTGAGTTTGTATTCTGATTGGTTGTCAGACTCCCATGGGTCCATGCAGGGGAAACTCTCTAGGCTGTGTTTTGAATCCAGGTTTGGTTGAGTTCTCAGATGCCATGTGGTGAGTTGGGTAAAGTGCCAATATTATCATGCCTTAATCCCATCCCCCTGGAGCGGATGGGGAGAACTTTTTATTATGTAAAGGGACTGGCCTTCTTAATGGCCCATTGACAAAAAGTGGGGGGAGGCAGGAAGCTGCAGGAAGTTTCTCTTTAAAACTTTTATCCTTTTCACATCCAGGGAAATATAATATTCTGCCTTTTCAATATTTCCTAGGATATTTCATTTTTCTGGGAGAGGGCTGGGTGATAACTTTCCACTGTTCTATTATTGTGGTTTAATATGTGGAGTTAAAATTTCCTTTCAAGACATCTGGATCCATTCTGGATTGAGAAGGTATAAATTACACAAACAAACACTTAAATAATGACAATGGTGTTGCAAATTTTAGGAAATGCAACAATGGTTAGCTACAGATTTCCCTAATCAGATGCCCCTTAGACATGCTGGAGCGACAGTTCCCAGCATTTTCAGCATGACATGTGGTCTTGAATATCTGGGAGCTGTGATCTTCATGTGCATAAAGAGCACTAACCTTGGGAAAGCTTATGCTAGATAAACATATGAAGCTGGGCAGTACTGTCTCAGCCTGCTCAAATTTAGATCTCTCGCTGGTATCATTGGGCAATCCCATTTGCACTTCTGTTTATAAATTTCTTGAGACAGAAGGAGAAACAAAGAGCAGATGGAAGATGTTGCTAAAATGTATCTCAGAAGCATCTTCGTTAAGTTTTGGGAAAACCGTATACTGAGCTAACTGAGTATTTGGTCTGATGCAATAGAATCTTTGTATTGTAAATTGATTAAGTCTACTTATTGCCAGTTACTTGATATCAATTGCATACTACTCTGAACTAGCAATTAAAAATCTTGCACTTCACGGTAGCTCCTCCTGGATCATAGAAATGAATCTTATTTGTTCAGAGAGAAGAAAAGCATAATTTCTATATGTAAGTGAGTGTAAACAAGAATGCAGAAGTTGGCAAAATCTGCAAAGGAACGAGTCAGAGAGGAAAGGAATATTATATTAAGTAAAATTTAAAATCTATGCCTCTGGCTCTTTCTGTCTCTCTCTTTTCAATTCAGTAGAGCTTGCCATCAACAAATATTTCCAGTTATAAAAAGCCTGTGCATTACAGAGATGGCCTGGCTAAAACTTTCATTCTAGCATGTTATATTTCTATTAGCAAGTGCTGCATATTTTTAATGTCTAGATATATAATACTATCGATATCTCCTATTTTCTTTCATTAATAAAATCATCAGTGGGTCTAGATGTTGAACCCGAGGCAAAATATTGGGAATTTAGTTTAAAAAAAAATAAAAAAAAAATACAGGTCTCTTTATGCTGCTTTAACTGAAAGATATGAGCTTTAATGAACTTCTGTATCTCTCCTTCCCACTTTCAAAACTTAAATTTGCTCCATGAAATAACGATTAGCATATTCCACAAATACAGTAAGTTTGAATAAACAGGAAGAGGGTTAATGTTTTTTCCCCTAGTACTGTAGTTTAATCCGAGTATTTTCTTCCCTGTCTTTTTCACTAAAGAAAAAGGTATTGAGAAAGGTGATCACAGCTAAAATCTACTGGGTCAATCAACTCCATTCTAGCTCTGTCCTTCACAAATGCCACAGCTACAATGAGTGAAAGGCAATCATATGAATGGCTTGTAAAAACATCACGCAATTCACTTTTTTGTTTTCCAACTGGCTTCAAATGAAGTGATATTTACTTTGCTAAATGCAGAGACAGGAAAACAAATCAAACCCAAACCCAAAAGGGATAAGCCTTTATTTTGAAATCAATGCAATTCTTTAAAGTCCTCATTATCACAATCAATGACAAAAGATACCATTTTAGGAAAGAAAAAAGTGATTGGGATTAAGATCATCAATCTAAATCCAATAGAAGAAAAGTAACAGATCAGTATTTTATAATTGTATAAATCAAGATGTGTAGGGGGAAGTATTCAGCATTAATACTTTCTTACTTGATTACTATTTGAATAGTGCTATTTATTAATGGGGATTTAGTGATACTGAAATATCTAAAAGCTGGCTATTAAATTTCAACACCTGTGGCAAAAAATACCTCTTCAGTTCCTTGGTTTTGGAGCATAACTGCAATATAACAGCCACTTTAGACATCAGGGTTAGACATCTTTCTCTGGCAAAAGAAATGTAGCTTTGGACCGATAGCATTCTTAAAATGTAATTAATTTTTGTGAAACCTACAGAAATGTATAAACTAATATCTTCTCTTGATTTGCTGTTTGTGGCTTCTGCAATTCAGAAAACAATATAATATTTAACCAAAGTTTGGTAATTATATATTAAAATATAAAATGTTGAAACAGTGGAAAAACTGTGCAGATTTTAATTGCAACTGTTGAAATCATAACACGTTGGGAATTTCCCAACAAATAGAAGATTTTTATTGTCCAAGCTTCAAACAAAAGAGAAGTTATTTTGAAGAAGTTGATTTCTCAGGCAGAGAGAGTGACTGGTCCAAAGTCACCCAGTTTGCTCTGTACCTAGTTGGAGCTAGAAATCCCAGTCTCCCACTTCATGCCTTAACTACGACATCAGACTGGCTCTTGCTAAGACTCGATGCCTACGTATTAGAGTGCACCTTGGATTTCAGCATCTCCCTGCCTTGCCTGGTTTAGATGGCCCTTGAACTCATTTAAAAAAATGCCAAGTGTAGAATAGTATTGCCTTATTTGATGTTTTGAAAAAGTCTAGTTTGATGTTTAGAAAAATTATCTGGTTCTGGATGTGGAAGTCGACCAGGCTGTGATGCTTGTACCTGTGCCTGGTGGTCCCAACTTTGGATCAACATTGATCATGATGGGGAATATTGCTATTTTGCAACACTTGAAGGTCACAAGTCTCCCAAACTTGTTTTATCCACTATGTTAAACTGGCAAGAGGAGTATAGATTTAGTTAGAGAGAGGTTATAACTCCATGGTCACACACTGAGGTTCTGCATGCTATTTTTGTAGGAGAGAGACTGGCAAAACCAGGAGGAGTCATCAAGTAAGGAACCAGTGTGGAGTCTCTACATAGTCACAAGAAGTTAAAGTCCAACCTCCCTTAATCGCTTTTGAAACTTATCTACTTTTATACAGATGCAAACCCATTAGTCTGGGGACATTTCTGTGCTTAGGCTGGAGCAATAAATCAGTAATTTTGAACCCTTTACATGAGGACTTGATTGGCTGTATATGATAATTTTATAGAATGCAGATCAGCTTTCCTCAATTACTGTCTCCGGATATTTATTAAATTTGTATAGTGTGACAAGGGTGACTCGAGATGGCTTAAAAAAAATAAAACAACAGAAAGAGTAAAAATATCCCAATACTATAAAAACTATCCTAAAGCCATAATTAAAAAAAAATAATTAATTGCTTTGGGGTGCAATTCAAGGTGCTGGCTGTCACCTTTAAAGCCCTTCATGGCTTGGGACCGGGTTATCTGAAGGACCATCTCTTGCCAGTCACATCTACTCGACCTATTAGAGCGAAGAGGCAGGGAATGTTGCGGGTCCCATCTCTGAGGGAGATACACCTGGTGGGACCCAGAAGAAGGGCCTACTTTGTGGTTGATCCCTCTCTCTGGAACATCATTCCCCAGGAGATTAGAATGACCCCCACTCTAATACTCTTCCAGAAGGCGTTGAAGACCTGGTTCTGCCAGCAGGCCTGGGGAACCCAGAGAGGGATGGAGCCCATTAAATGGCTTGTGTGATTGACTGTACTTAATCTGATTTTTTATTAGTTTTACTGTTTTAAGATGTGGTTTTTAAATTCTGTAAGTTGCCTCATTCTGTATTTACCATGGGCAAATAGGCAGCAATATAAATTTAATGATAAATAAATACCTACCATATTTTTGGAGTATAAGACGCACCTTTCCCCCATAAAAGAAAGTGGAAATGTTGGTGCATCCTATACACCAAATATAACCAATTTTGGCTTCCCAAAGCCCTGCCCCCACATTTTTTGCGAAAAAATGGACTTTGTTTTGCAAAAATGCAGGCATTTTTGCCTTTCCCTAGCCACCAGAAGCACTCTGCAGGCTTCAGCAGGGCTGGGGGGAAGGCAAAAATGCCCCCACTTTTGCAAAAATCGCTCTATTTTCTGCCCATTTTTCGCAAAAATGGGGGTGTTTTTGCCTTACCCCAGCCCTGCCGAAGCCTGCAGAGAGCTCCTACCATGTTTCCCCCAAAATATGACAGGGTCTTATTTTCTTTTGTTCCACGAAATATGGCCTTGGGCTTATTATCAGGGAGGGCTTATTGTTTTGGGGTTGCTTGGCGGCTGCTCACTTTTGGGGTTGCTGGGCAGCTGCTCCTGAAGAGCTGGGCACAGCCTCAGGGGTGAAGCTCTGCCCGCCCCCCCAGCTCCCGTGGCTTGGCACATTCGGGATACCCCCTAGGTCAGTGCATGGAGCTCTGCCCGGCTGGAGAGGGGGGTTGCGCGAGTGCCTGTTCCACCCCCAACCTCACCAAGCCCTTGCACAGCTCTCCCAGGGCACCACCACCACCTGCCGCCACCACGCTCCGACCATAACTTCCAAACTCCAAAAATCGGCTGCCGAGTCTTCCAGCATTGGCCGCTCTAGGAGTGCTCTCTATAGTGGGCTGGCTGCTGGAAGACTCTGTCCGGAAGACTCTCTGTCCAGCAGCCGGCTCACCATAGAGAGCACTCCTAGAGCGGCCGATGCTGTAAGACTCAGCCCCGAGTTTTGGAGTTTGGAAGTTATGCTTGGAACGTGGCGGCAGCAGGTGGTGGTGGTGCCCTGGGAGAGCTGCACAAGGGCTTGGTGAGGCTGGGGGCAGAACAGGCGCTTGCACAACCCCCCTCTCCAGCTTGGCAGAGCTCCATGCACTGACCTAGGGGGTATCCTGAATGTGCCAAGCCGCGGGAGCTAGGGGGCGGGCACAGCACCACATGGCTTGGTACCTTAGGCATACCCCCTAGGTCAGTGAATGGCGCTCTGCCCGGCTGGAGAGGGGATTTGCCAGGCAGATGCTCATGAGCATGATTACCTCATGGCTGCTTCATCCCTCAGGCTGTACCCGGCTCTTTGGGACCCCGCTCGCAAGGGAGCAGTCGCCCAGCAACTCCCCCCTCTAGCCAGGCAGAATACCACTCCCCAACCTAGCGGTATCCCGAAGGCGGCAAGCAACGTGAGCGCCTTCCCCCCAGCTCCCGTGGCTTGGCACATTTGGGATACCGCTAGGTCGGTGAGCAGTGCTCTGCCTTTGGGATACCGCTAGGTCGGTGAGCAGTGCTCTGCCAGGGGGGGGGGTTCTCCAGAGGGTTTATTTTGGGGGCGGGATTTTATTTTTGCCCACGCGAAAAATGTGGCGTTAGTTTCGGGACAGGTTGTATTTTCGGGGAAACACGGTAGGGGCCAGGGAGGACAAAAACTTTTTTTCTTACTTACCTCTTCGAAATCTTGGTGCCTCTTATACACCAGTGCATCTTATAGTCTGAAAAATACAGTAAACAAACAAACAAACAAAACAATCACAGTCAGCCAATGAATATCATATATCCATTTAATACATCCATTGCCAAAGCTCATGCACAGCACAAAGGCACAGCCAAAACTTCAGGCCTTTCCTAAAGGAAGTAAATGGCCACCCTGGCAGGGAATACTGAGACTTGCAGATTTCTTCTATGGACGAATGGTTGCAGAAGTTGATGGAGTTGAATGAAATGGCAAAATTGCTATTTTGATTAATGACCAGAATACTTTTGTTTCCACATGGAGACCACTTTTGAATGTTGTTCTTGAAGTGGAAAAGAATGAAACTTTGATTTTTACCAATTAGACCAACAGATCCTTATAGAAATGGATAGTTTATATTATTATGAAAAAAACAAAAAGTTGTGATTAATGCCTTATTTCACTGCAACAGAGAGAATCAGAAGTCAATGCTTCTTTTTCTTTTTCCTAATCCTTTCTCCCTTTCCTCCCCCTTCCTCCCCATTGTTTTCCTATTTACTTTAGTATTTTGTATCTTATGTTATCTTATAACTCAATAAAAATGTTAAACTAGAGACTTGCAGTTTTATTATATCTGAAAGAGAAGGCTGTATCAGACAGTACTGCTTATTCTTACTTGGTACAAGGCAGTTTTCTAGGTGTTCGAATCCAGGCCTTCTGTTCAGGATGCTGTACTTTCCTGCTCTTTATACTGTAGTATTTTGACTATAGGTGAAAGTGGATAAATGGGATTATGCAAAATGCACCATGCAAAATAAAAATGATAACCCAAAATAGTAATAAATAATGCACATTGTCTGCATTCTCTCTACCTTTGCGAAATACAACAGCTATAAAGTTGTTAACAGCAAAAGCAGTAACAACAGTGAAATTTGCTGACAAATATTTTTTACATTCTTTTTTTAACTGGCAGTCAATAAATTTACAGCAGTTGGCAATCTGTATTTGACAAAGTTGTTAAGGATACAGGGGCCAGAGCTGCTATGATTTGCAAGTCTAATAGTTACTCTGGATATAATGCTCAAATGACTTTTTCCTAAACTTTTGGTTTGTCCCATTAAATTAATTTTCCTCTTGATTCACAAGATGACACTGCAACTCTCAGTGGAATATTTGGGAACAAATGTAGATTGCAAGGAGCATGTATTATTTATAAGGTACTGGGGATGTAGATATTTAAACAGAATGAAATAAATGATTATTCAGTCTTCAGAAACAACGAGTCCCCAATCAAGTCTAAGGAAGAAAAAATATAGATGAATAAATGAAAACAAAATTACAGGAGTCTTTATACTGTCTTTAGAAGCAAAACTGCACAAGGGTCTGATTTTATTAAGCTATGAGAACTGGGAGTTCAGTTCCTTATTTGTTTCCTTATTAGAATTACAATACTTTACATTATAGTGTTATACCAATAGTGGGAGCACTAAACTAATTGGAGCTGATTTTGGAAAAACTAAGCAAACATGGTATTTAGCACTTGAAGAGAGAGCCCCAGGAATTCTTGAGACTGTAGATTAGATTAGGAAACTGGGAAAAAAATCTGAAAGTAATTGCAAACCATTTCCATACCATTGCCCCCAAAACAATATGGACATGTTTGTGACATATTCCACTGGGTAGATCAGATCAGAAAATCAACTCCATAGGAAGGCTAAAACTGTATTTATTGAGACTAACTACAATAATTATAACAACAGAATCCGGCAACATTCTGCTGTACTTCCCCTCTTTCTTCTACTCTTTTGCCCGAGTTGCTTTCAAGCAATGCCATGTTGCTTTGGACTTAAGATTGCTTGCTTAGGCAAATTCTTACATATTTCCATTAAGATCATCTTCCTTGCTAGTACAGGATCAAACACAGAACTCACTCAAATCTTATAGCCTCACAATTGCTTGACAATACCAGTTTCTTTTGCCACTCCTAACCAGGCTACAATTGCACTGGCTTCCATGTTTAGCCTGCTTATGTTAAGGACTGTCATTCTGTCCCGGGACTGCTAATGGAGCAGGCAGGATGTTGTGCATGAACTGCTGAAGATCTCTCATTGTGATAGAAGACCAAGGCAAAGGCAGTGGACAGCCACACAGGGCATTCTCCCATGCCCTGCCTAGCATCAATTGCTCCATTCATTGTAAAACCACATCCATTATAGCCATTTAAAGCCTTTTGGCTCTTATCCAAGGATAAAAGCAACCTGCAGGGACCAGCCTTCCTAGGAATCCTCCATTTGAAAATGAGACGGTAAGTTTCAGCAACTTGCAAGGACAGCTGAAAACCCCAACACTCTCTATGACTGTTTCTTCCCTCATTGTTCTCCACTTTGAGGTCAGTTCATTGGCTCTTCACCTGCATTTCTACTGCACCATGACTTCATCCATTTCAGTCTGTCCCTGCAATGAAAACAATAAAACTACTTTGCATTTTGAATTAAGTCATTAAATGGAAGAAAGACACATTTTTAAAAAGGGGTGACTCCCAGCTTAACTCTTCTTAGCAGGTGAGAGGATGATGGTTTTCAGTACTGTTTTCTGACTGTCCTGTGTGACCCATTTGTGATTAAGTCTTGTTTGGGGGGGGGGAGACCAGAGCTTCTCATTTTCATGCTTCTACACCTTTCCTTTCTCTAACTCTGCTCCATTTGCCGTTAAGTGCTTTTACTCTGTTGCTTTCAAGTCATTTAAACTGCTTCCTCACATTCTCAAATTCTCAACAGAGCTTTCATTGCCACAAAATACATATATAAATGCATAAAACAGGTCTTCAGCTTTGTCACAAAAGCTAGCAATTGAGTTTGTTTGAGTTTATTATTTATAGGCCGCCCTTTTCCCTGAGGGGACTCAGGGCGGCTTACAATTTATAGGGAAGGGGGGGTACAAGACAATAAAACAATAAACATGAAAACAGTGCAAGTAAAAATAAAACACAACATTCATCATTTGGGTGGGGGCAGGTTACGATCTTTATCCCCAGGCCTGACGGGATAGCCAGGTCTTGAGGGCTGTGTGGAAGGTCTGGATTGTTCAGGAGTCTGGTGGGTTAGTTCATTTCTGCACATGTGATTTGTAGCATCTTCTACAGTCATTCAACTAACAATGTACCAACCCAACAACAATGTGGATAGATTTTATCTTCATTCACAAATGTTGGAGTGATGCTACCAAGATGTTACACATCTCCTCCAGTCAGTGATGGAAAGACATCCCGAGAAACCTCCATACCTAATAAAATAGCAACACTTAAGGTCATTCATGCAAACAAATGAAAGATTTGACATCTCAAAGCACAGAGGAGTGGGTATTGCAGAGTTTTGCATTTGCGTTTTTTTTGGGAAGACATTTGAAAACGTCTTTTAAAAAGACATAAAACCTTGCTGGAGTAATAAGGCAGTTAACACAACAGCAGCGTCTTTCACCTTCGCAGGGAAATTTAGCAGAGACGGCAGCGAATCGCCTGTGGAAAAGCTACCTCCAAGGCACAAAAGATCGAAAGCAGGAGAGCGCAACTCCAGGACTTCTTTCTTTCCTTCTTCCCCGGCAAAACAATGACATCATTGTTTGGCGTGCCAGAATAATTGGCGGGGAATAACAACGGCTTAAAGTTTGGGTACTAAGAAAGCTGCCATATTCGGTCATTTTTAGAGGGAGTTTAAAAGCCTTATTCCATCCTCCGGTGGGCATTTGCATTACTTCACCGACTTCGCAGCACTGCAAGCCCACTTTGCTGCGCGTCTTCCTCCCCATTCTGCAGAGGAGAAGCACAGACTCCCCGTCGCCATGAACGTCAACCTCGACCGACCGACCGACCCCTTTATGTAACGTTGCATATGAGGAGGGGGGGGGGGGAACCCCATCGTTATTAAGTATCACGGGTTTAAAATATATCAGCGGTCGCCGGGAGGTGGCGACGTCGAGCCGCTCCGAGCTAGCGGTTTATTCCCTCCCTCCCTCCAGGCTCGCACGTGGCCCGCCGCCTCCCGAGGTGAAGAGCGGCAGCCGCCTCGCGCTCGCTCCACTCGCCTTTTGCAAAGTGAGCCCGTGCTGTCCGCGCTGCGGGTGCGGGGCTACCGTAGACCCAAATGCACACTCTGGGCAGTTCGGGGCAGCGTCGGTTTCAGCAACAGCTCCCGACGCCGCTGAAACGAGCCGTCGGTCACGGGCTGCAGGGGCGAGGCAAGGCGCCCTGCAGAGGAACAAGTGGAAACGGTAGGAGGCTTTCCTCCCGTGGCGGAGGATGGCTGCGAGGGATGAGCCCAGTTGAGAAAAGGCGTGTGTGAGGGATGCCCCGTTATTCCTGAGCTGCTACTGCTGAAGAGAGGGAAGGTTTTGTGCGAGGTTTTTTTTTTTAATCTGGTTCTGGAGGTGGGGCGCCGGGGGATGCCTGCACCATCCCAACTACGCACTTCTCTGCATCTGCTCTTGGATCCACCCGCCCCGTTTATCCCGGAGGTTTGGTGAGGGCACTTTATTGCCCCTCTGCTCCGCCCCGCCCCACCCGTTGCTCTCAGTGTGGTGCTGTGCTCGCCCTGGGTGCGTCATCCAGACAGTTGTACTCGTACTTTACTCTCTTCTCTCCTCCTTTCCGGGCTCTTGCAAGCCAGATCGTCCCGGCTGCCCTGCCTTCTCCAAGGGAGAAGGGTGCACCTTGTTATCCGTGGAAGATACAACTACAGCGGCTAATGCAACCTGTTTTGGGACGGGCGCTTCTGCTGCCGGTTCTTCGTGGGGCAAGGAAGCCACCGTTCTCATTGTATATGGCTGGACTCCTGTGAGCCCTCCCCCCCGCTTCCAGGATCTTCTGCAGGCTGACTCGGATGCCGCCTTTTAAAAGTTCCGATGTCACTTTCTATCCTTTGCCCCAGTCCCTTGAGTGTAGGTGTGGCTGCCGCCGTCTCCCCGCTCCTCTGAAGGAAGACCCCCTTGCCCGAAGGTGCCTTTGTGAAACTACAGAATTCCAAGTTGACTTTCGGTTGAACTAAGGCTGAAGAACTACTGGATCTCTCCTCCCCTCCCCGCCTTGTCTGCTCCCTGGGAAAAGATGTCCAGAGGCCAGGAGAGAAAGTGAGTGAAGGGTTTCATTGACCTCAGAATGCTCCACTTTACCTTGCCCTGCTCTCCTTTCTTCTGAACAAGAGCTAGCAGAAGAAACTTTTGGAGAAGGAAGAGCTGGCTTTTCTCTTTACACAAAAACTCTTATTCCTGGATTCTGAAAGCTGTTTGAATCCCCTGGCTCAGTTGCCTACCTGGCACAGAGGAGCAATTGCATTCATCGAGGAAAGGGGTTATTTAAGGACCCTCAGGGATTGAGGGACAGGTCCTGCTTAAAGAAGAGGCTTCAAGGGGACCCTTGCCTCATTTCACCTGCGGATGTGCTCAGAGCAAGCTTGAGGATTTTCCCTGAGGGAATTTGGAAGCTTCATCTTTTTGCTGTGACATCAGGAAGAAACTTTGCCCACCAAAATGTCCAAAGTGGTGGCTTCCAGTGGAGCTGGAACCTCGGCAGCATCAGAGAGTTGTGGGGCAGGGCTGCCCGAAGACCTCTCTAAGGTGTCTGATGAGGACCTTCTGAAATGGAGCAAAGAAGATCTCATTCGTAGCCTTCGTAAAGCTGAGTCAGAGAAAGTGAGTGCCATGCTGGATCACAGCAACCTCATCCGGGAGGTCAACCGCCGCCTGCAGCTCCACCTGGGCGAGATCCGGGGGCTTAAGGTAAAAGGATGCTTGCAGGAGAGGAAAATGGGAAGTGTGTGTGTGGGGGGGAAGCAAAGGCAGGATGAGAAGATCTTCTGGTCTTTGCAAATCACTATGCAGCTGTGTAGCCCCTTGCAGAAAATCCAGGAGAATATGGACTGCTATAATCAAAAATGGTAGGGATGGGCAAACTAGGTAGAGATTTTATTGTGAAAGATTGTTTGTACTTTTGTTCTGTTCCTCAAAACAAATCCCTAGATTTATGTTTGTTTTTCTCCACCTGACATTCTCCCAGGTCACTGGGACTAAAGCATCCAGAATTCCAGCCAGCATATTAGAAGTAATAGCCATAGGACTAGGTTAGTAAAAATTGCTGAATGCCCTTTGTAACTTCTGAATGTTGGATCTTGGGATTCTAATAAAAAGCAAATGAGCCCCAAAAGCTGCCTACTCCTACACAAAGACAGACCACAAGTTGGTGGATATTATGCAGGAGAACTCCCCTGTTGCTTTAGCCTCACACAGCGTGCCTTCTTCCACTCTCTCACCCTTAATTATATGTGAAAATACAACCTTAGATAACCCACCATTGTTATTATGCCCTTGCCATAAAATATTTCTTTGTACTCAGACTCAGATAGGACACATAATAGTAGGTTTTTGTGTGTTTGCAAGGTACATTTTAGTTCAGTGTTTCTCAATCTCAGCAGCACTTTAAGATGCATAGATTTCAACTCTCAGAATTTCCCAGCCAGCCTGCTAATAATACATTTTAATTATTACATGAGTTGAGTATACATGCAGATATTTCATTGCTTGTAAGGAGTAGAGTGGTTCTTTCTTGAAAACCTATACCTAGTTTTATTAATTTGGTTTACTGTAATTGTATACTGCCAGATTAAAAAGATGCTTCCTGCAGGCTTACATTTTAAAAACCTGATAAACCTAAAATCAAGATAAAAGACAAATTTCTTTTATATGTGTATGTGTTATACAGTGAAATGCACATCATTGTGATTGTTATGTACTACACTGAAAAGCTTCTGTTGATGTAAAGTACTAGTTTCAATTTGTAGCTTATCCTGTCCAAAAATATTTGGATAGCATAGGACCAGGGCAGAGTGAAATAGTTTGCTGACTTGCTGACAATTGGTTATATTATGCCTCCCAGGATACTGTCTTCCGAAGCAGCCTACAAATAGCAGAAAGATATTCTTGGTTGTTTTAATTAAGGTATTCAAATAATGAAGTGTCCTTCCAACTGGAAAGTTGATGTCAAAGGCCCATGGGAAGGATAGAAGGCAGCTCTTTAATAATACACTCCCTGACTGCTGTCTTGTCTCCTGAGTCTTTTATACAGTGATTGCTGTTAGGTAGTCCTGCATCTGGAAAGGCCAGTCCAGTAGGAGGAGGCATTTGACCTGATCATAACTACCCCATCAACAGACCTCAGCAATACATATCTAACTGGATTTTGTTTTAGACCATTTCTGCAGTACTGCTTTATAAAAGCTTCTAACACCTTGCAGCCATTGTAAAAGCAATATTAATCCCTTCCTCATTATCTTCCTGAGTGTCAGGTTAGATAAACCATGCTATAAAAGACTAACCTAGAAATAACTTTAAACAGCTCCCTAAAAGTCTGTAATGGAGATAGTACTCTTTAAGTACTTTTAGCCGATCTTGGCTGGTTTGAAAAAGTTAAGCAGGATTGGAGATGATTAGTATTTGGAAGGTAGATCACAGGGAAATCTCAAATCTACAGATTAGGCTGTGAAGTTGAAGAAGAAGCAGTGAGAGTTTTCTGAAACTGATGTGGAAATAAAATCTAAGCTTGACTCAAGGGAGTGTTTTGATTTTAGTCTGCGGTGGGTAAGCACCAAAACTGGTTTTAAATTATCTTAGGAAAGGTAAGCTAGGCATGGTCTTGTTAATTCTTAGTTGGGAGAATACCAATACATTCCATGGGGATAGCCTTGACTGGGGAGTCAAAACAACATCCCAGAAGGTTCCTGTAGCAAAAGGATATGACTGGGAAGTCATCAGGAGTTGAAATTTGTTTCAAGGAGTTTTTTTTCTCTGTGTGTATCTACATTATTTTTCATGGTTAAAATTAAATTTGTAAACTGCAGGGATGAGATCTATCTTCCCTCCTCTTTTGCAAATGGACTGATTGATTCCTTAAAGTTCAAGAGAGCTGTGTTAATTAGTAAGCAAAACTTGTGAAATGGGAGGTATTAAAATATGTAAAGTTTTTTTTTCCAAGGCAGCATGGCAATCTTTTCTATAAGAATTGGCCATGTGGTAAGTGGTTTGATTTTGCCTCCTCCAGGGAAGGAGAAGCACTTGGGAGCATTCTTAGTACAGTCAGTTGAAGAGGTGCTTTAATGCAGTAAGTGACCTACACTAGAAAATAAACTTCCTAGAAAATGTGAAGCTACCTATCTAATGGGTAGCAATTTCACAGGACTCAAACAGAGAAATGCCTTTCTATCTTCTAGAAAAATGTGCTCAGTTGAACACAGAAAGTGGGGCTTATTAAGTAGCTTTTCAACCTTGTGTGATAAACTAGGTAAGAATCACAGCCAGATGATCTACGACAGAGGTGTCAAATTTGATTTCATTGAGGGCTGCATCAGGGTTGTGCTTGACCTTGGGGTTGTGGTGGGTTTGGCCAGGGTGGACATGGCCAACACGACAATGGGGGTGCCTGTGGTGGTCTGAGTGCTCTCCCGAGCTCTGTTTCCGGCTGCGATGGCTTCCTGCAACAGCTCAGGAGGGCCACCACGTGTAGTTCTCCTGAGTTCCGTTTTTGCTGGCAGAAGCACCGCAGACTGGTCCCTTGCTGTTACCAGGGTGGTCTTTTGGCCCAGATCTAAGCATCCCGTGGGCCCCAAGCCTTGAGTTTGACACTCCTGATTGATTATAATTCTTATAGAATTAGTTACATTAGATGATCTAATTCTAATGTAACTTGTAACATTGACAGAATCCTGCAAACCTGTAAGTTCAATTATTTACCCATCTTCTTTATAGACCAAGAAACTAAGGAGACTCTCTTCTGAGCCTCTGGTGCTACTCACTCTTCAGTTACAGGCTATGTTGTCTCTTATCTGACACTTCCCTGGCAGCACATTTTTGCCCAGTCTCCCAAGGTCATTCCACATACTATTATATCATTTCCCCCTTCAGATCATCCTCTCCTCCTGAGTCCCCAGGGACACAGATTGTTCATTGCTGTGAAAACAGAATGTAGCTGTGTGGCTCCTCTGATCTGCTGATAACTCTCCAAGACCACAAGAGACATCCCCTAAATCAGGTGCACCCCTCCATTAGGAATTTGTTGGCCTTTCCCTCTCTTGTCTGCATTTATATACAGTATCTCCTCATTTCCCATTGCACCCTCCACTCTATACAAGAATCCCTTCTGTTCATTTTGCGCACTGCCATACTCTGCAAATCTGGTAGTTGGCATGCATGGATTTGTTAGGGTATTGGTTGTGAAAACAGTGTGCCAGTTACAGCTCATGCACATCTCTTGCTGCCTCCATGACATTTCTGATTCTGAGTAGCTTTTTCAGTGCATCAAATATTCAACCCATTTTCCTCTGTCTACAGTCTAGCACTGCTTTCACCTCTTACTTTTCCTCCATGTATAGCAGAGTCCAGGAAGATGCCTCTATCACTAGCAAAGATTGATGGAATATAGCAGTGATGGCGAACCTTTTTGTAAACACGTGCCAAAAGTGTGTGCACGTGCATAATAGTGCCCCCCCATGTGCCCCATACATGCAATGCACCCCACCCACCTGCACAAGCATGTACGACTCCCCACACATGTGCACATGATTCCCCGTGCATGTGCGCATGACTCCCAGATGTTCAGAAATGAACTTCCGATTGGCCCGTTGGGCCTGTTTTCACCCTCTCCAGGCTCTGGAGGTTTTCCTGAGCCTGGGGAGGGTGATAATGGCCTCTCCCAGCCCTCTGGAGGCCCTCCAGAAGCCAGAAATGGATCGTTTCTGAACTTCCAGTTGGTCCGTTGGGCCTGTTTTTCGCCCTTCTCGGACTCCGGAGGCTTTCCTGAAACCCGGGGAGGGCAAAAATAGCCTCCCCTGGCCCTCCGGAAGGCCAAAAATCAGCTGGCCAGTGCGCATGCGCGCTGAAGCTGATGGCTTTCATGCTGGCAGATATAGCTCCATGTGCCACCTGTGGCATGCGTGTCATAGGTTTGCCATCATGGGAATATAGGATGAAGTCTTCATCGATGCTGGCAGTTGCAACTGAAATGCTACTCAGTTTATTTGCTTAATCACTGAGACAAGGCCAATAAATTGTTTGTCTTGTTTCTTGGAAGATCTCTAAGTTTTTTTGGTCTGAATGGACTTTGGTTAGTGTGGGCTGCTCCTTCCAGTAAGTGTCTCCATTATTGAACAATAATATTTTTTATTGCCAGAAACTTCTTATGGAAAATATTATAGTTTATGTTGGGAGGAGAATTTTGGAGTAAAATGCACACTAAAATAAATCTCTCTCCTCCCCCCTTCTTTCTCCATCTGGATCAGAATTGTTCCTATGACCACATCTGAAGCATCTGTCTTCATCACAAAGGGTCAGGGTGACTGAAGACTGAGAAGCAATTTTTTTTAATTCTTGAAATGCTGCCTGCTCTTGGGTTGACCAGAAGAATTGCTGATCTTTTAAGAGCTGGGACAGTGGCTTTACTTGGTCAGCAAAATTTGGGATGAATTTTCTGAAGAAGTTCAGCAAAGTTCAGGAAGCATTGTACATCTTTCATATTAGTGTGTGTGTGTGTTTGTGTGTGTGTATGCATCATGATAACAGACTAACTTTGCTAGATGTTCTGTATGCTTTCTGTGGAAATTCTGTTGTCTAGATAGTTTGATTGAGGCAGATCAAATGCACACTTCTCTAGTTTGACAAAAACTTACCTCATATTTTTTATAGTATGGTTCTGATACATGTGACATGCGAGGAAATATCTTAGGAATAAACAAATATGTCAGCTAAGTACATCATCATGTACTTATCTAAAATGTTTGCAAATATGTTGTTTATGAGTCTAGAAAAACAGCTCCACAATAATCCGAAAGGCATCTCTATATATTTGATTTTGTCATAACTTGTATGAATTAAATATCCATGACCTTTTATTTTGATTATGTTATAAGCACTTCTCAAGTCTGCTTTTGTAAAGATGTGTGCCTTTTGTAACTGGTATATAATAGATCTGCGATAAGTAGGAGTGGGTAATGTCTAATGTCACTCTGTTGAGCTCTTTGTTGTAAGACAACTGCCTCTTCTTCCCCAAACATATACATAAAGTAAATCCTTCCATGTTCTATAATTTCGTATAAGTTGTGATGGACCCTCCAGGAGATACTTAATGACCTGGTTTCAAAATTCCATCCTCCTCTCAAGTTCTGTATCTACATTTTGGGTACATGGCAACCAATACATTATTCATGGCTGTTTGCAGTATTCCACAGTTACAGGCACTTAATTTTTCTTTTCCATATAAATTTGCCGCATAGCAAGCAATGGGTTTATTTGATGACTGCACCATTTGCTTAATGAACATCACAAAAAAGGTTGTAAAATCTGGTCCATCACCCTCATGACTTATGATTGTAATAGACAGGCTTCATTACAATCTACCTGTATTTGAGGTGTTGGTGGTAGGGTAAACTTGCACTGCTTGTAAAGTGACGCTGTTGTCATTTAGAGGAAGGGAATGACAACATTTATTTATTTATTTATTTATTTATTTATTTATTTGTTTGTTTGTTTGTTTGTTTGTTTGTCAAACATGTACAAGATAGCAGGTATAAGTATGAACATGGACATGAACAAAGGAAATACAAATAAATGGGGACAGTAGGACAGGGATGCACGCTGGTGAGCTTATGCATGCCCCCTTTACGGACCTCTTAGGAATGGGGTGAGGTAGACAGTTTAAGGTTGAAGCTGTGGGAGTTTGAGGAGGCAACAACAGATGCATTGACCACTCTGTTGAACAACTTAACAACTGGATTATGCAGCTGAACTACTCTATTCCTAAAACAATGGGCATTTTAAAGGAGACAGAAAGAATTAGGCACTCTGTGTGAACTTTGATTGCCAACTGCAAAAGAGCCGGGTACTGCAAAATCAGTCCTTCTGTTCCTAACTGTCTCTCAATCATCTCGACTATCATTGGGCTTTCTAGAGCTTGAGTAGTTTCAGTTGTTAGTTTCTGTCAGGGTGGATTTGATGTAAATCGTAGATTTAAATCATGATTTAAATCACTAGTAAAAAGGCTTGATTTAAATCAACTCAATTTAAATCATAATTTTTAAAGAGCAGCTGTCATCTCTGTCCCGCAGCGGCTCCTCCTCTGACCTGCTGTTGATTCACCGGCAGTCCCAATATTGCAGAATATACAGCCTCATCCTATATAACTAAGCTCCATTTCATGCTGAATAAATTAAATTATTAATGTATCTTAATAGAAAACTATCTGTAGATAGATTTTTACTCCAAAAGCATTTTATTAAAATAAATTTGATTACAAAAATACAACTTAAATTAAAAAAAAAATCATTGGTTTTTATCCACTGAAATTAGTGGTTGCTACAGAGTCTACAAGAGCAGGAAGTTCCATCTTTTATCTGGAATATAACAGAAATAATTAAGTATGGTTGCCTGATTTTTGGATGTTGAAGCTCTCCTTAAAAAGTAGAGGCTCCTGGGAGGTAGGCAATGAAGTTTCTCTGGTGGACTGCTTTACAGTAGTTGGGCACTTGTTGTCTATCTACTCTATTAATTTAAAGTTTGCCTTTCATTTATTATGTCGAAGGCTTGTGCTTTTACCAGGCATCATCTGGCTATGTGTCCAGGGACCCTGCAGTAAAAGATTCTCTTGAGTTCGATTCTGAAAAGGCCATTGGGAGGCATGATATGAGGGAATGAAAGGCTAAATATTCTTTCCCCCTTATTGTTCCTTCCCTGCCTTAATTCTTCTAGTCAGGCATCTATTATTACACAATGTTGAATCAGTTCTTCCAGAGTGATTTGGGTGTCTTGCCTCACCAGCTAGTCTATTAGGTCCTCTGTCAACCCTTCTCTGAACTGGTCAGTCAGGGCTAAGTCATTCCATCCCATAGCCAGCAAGTAATTTAAAGTCCGAAACACGTGATCTGTCCTTGCTTGATCTCCCCTGCTTGAATAGTCATGATTCTTTGTATGGAACCCCCCAAATATCCTTTGAATTTACACATTGTCCAACACTGAATCGTTCCCCTCAGTGAACAGTATAGTCCACTTTGCTGTTGCACAATTTCAGCACAAAAATAAGTGGGAAATGCCACTGGCCTGCCTTCCATAAATGGATCACATTGAGTTGTTAATGGATGGAACTGACCCTGGTCCTCTCCAAAGTTCTCCAGTGTGGGAAGACAGAAGCAACTCTACAAGCTGTTGCTCTGCTGTGGGTTGGAGCAAGTTCTGCCTCGGCTGTTGTGTTAGTTTTATGATGGCATTCTGAAATTTCCTCGTCTCTTCATCTTGCTTCCAGTGTTGTAACAAAATTTATGCCAGATGCCCTGCAGATAGCAGAGTTCTTAAGACTCAGAGACCATTCCTGAAATTTCTGCCTTTGGAAGAGAATAGAAGATTTACAAGATGTCCACCTTGTCGGCCTCCTGGAATAATTCAGATAGAAATCACACAACCCAATAACTAATATTATTTTATTAATATTATATGTAAAGTACATTGACAAAATCTTGCAAGTCTGGAAGTACAACCCTTCCCTCCTCTCTTTCACAGTTTGAGAAATTAGAAGGTCTCTTTTGTGTCCCTTGACAGCTCACCATCCAGTTGTGGGCTATGTTGTCTTTTATCTGACTGTTCCCTTTGCTCAGTCCCCCAAGGTCTTTCCCACGTCCCAGTACAGGGCCGAACTCCTTTTTTTGCCTAACTTATTTTACAAATTTTATGAATGAAAATTAAATGGGGTCAGGGAATTATGCTTTCCATCCTGGCCCATCTGGAAGAAGTATGGAATGTACCTTAATTTTAGTAGTGATACCAATAAAGTCTAGTAATTTCATATTGTTCTTTGAGAATATCCATCTAGGATCTCCCTGTGGCTTATACTATGTAATTGTATTTAGTAATAAATGAGTAATCTGGGAAAGATTGTGAACTTGGTAAAGGGTTATTAGCTTTTCTGCTGATAAAGCTTGTTATAAATACATCCTCCAAAGTGAATAGGACAATCAATTTTAAAAGCTTTCTTCACATCATGCTTTCATACCCCCAAGTCGAATTTTTTTTTTAAAAAAAGAAAGTAACAAAATGCCACTGTCACAACTTTTAGTAAAAATTTCCTGCCTGGTCACCTGGAGGCAAAATCAAATGCAAGTAAGTACAGCTCTGACTGATCCTCTGTGCACAGTCCTTTAAAAATAGACTCTTGATAGAGAAAGCCTTTCTGGGCTTCAGCTGGAAGTCTTTCAGCCACACTATAGTATGTCAGAGAATGAATAGAACTGCATTCGACTCCTGAGCTGTGGCTCTTTCCTGTGCTGTTGTTTGGGCTTTAACTTGCCTGATTTATGTCATAACTCAGTTCTTTTAATAGAAAAGTCTGCAAAATGTCTTCTGTTCTTCTTTTTTATTATTAAACTGACTACCAGCTTCTGATGCATTTATGAGAGGCAGATTATTTAGTTTTAATCCAATAAAAACAATCAGGGAGACGAAGCTGATTTTTCTGGGTGTCTGTCCGTCCGTCCGTCCATCTATCCATCCATCCATCCATCCATCCATCCATCCATCCATCCATCCATCTATCCTCTATAATCTATCTTTAGCTCCTATTGATCCATTGTTAGAATATGCATTGACTTTTGTTCCTTTCCTTTTTTTTAAATCTAAAAAAAATCAGGCTAGGAAATATGCAGCTAAATAAAGAAAGAAGGCTGAATAAGAAAAACTAACCTTCCCCTTTTTATTTCCTATGTCATAATCACCTGTTTTGGGCCTGTTTTTAATTGGAAGTTGGCGTGAGATAAGTAATGGAAAGTGAAAACTCAAGAAGGATAATTTGAGCAGAAAGATAAATAGGAAAGGAAGAAAGAAAGGAAAAGAAAGGAAAAGAAAGGAAAAGAAAGGAAAAGAGAAAAAATATTCTGCTTGGGAAAAAAGGTATGTTTTGCATAACGTATAAAAAAACCTAGATAAGTTACTTTCCCCAACTAGATGTCTTCCAGATATGATAGATTTAGAGTCCTGGCTAAATACTGTGTAGCCTAACACATCTGGAAGACTATACTGAAGTATTGGATACATATCAAATCCTTAGGGGAAAAAATAGGAATGATGCCACATCTTTGCATATAATATTCAACTTTTGTTAGGAGGAAAGTGTGGTAATGTTTGTAACTATAGGAGGCTTAGAAATAGACATTTCTTGAGAAGAGGTTTTCCTTTGAAGCTTCTGCTTTATTTTAAATGGGACAAATCACCTATGAGTGCTAATAAGACATCATGAAAACAGTACCATCCAAGTTTTCACCAGACAAAAGCAATGATGGTAAAGCTTAATTCTTCTTTCAGTACAGAAAATAGCTTGCAGGTTAAATTCCTCCTTTAGTACAAAATATAGCTTGCATGTCCCTGTAAAGCTGATGCTATATGTATTTAGAAAATAATCCTACACACTAAAGCAAAATATTTATTTAACACCAGAAGAAAGTCTCAGGAATAAAAGCAAAAGTAAGATGTGCCTTTTTAAAAAAATCAATTGTCTGCCCAGCCTTCTTCCCAGTTTCTTTTTACTTTCAAGACGAGGCATGGTATAAACTTCAGAAGGAACAATGAAAGAGGGAATTGATCCCAATTCTATTTTCTGTTCTCTTAATACCTACTTTTATACTGAAGAGGGAGGGAGAAAAGGATTGAGATTTTTATCAACTTCATGGCTGAAATGAAAATTAAATGCCTGTTATATGAGGAAGATGGGAAAGCTACACACATTTTCTTACTGAAGATAGGCAGTTGAACTTAACTTTAGTTCCTTACCTCTCTCAAAGGCATTTTCAGTGACTTTATTAATAGACCTTAGTTTGACTGCAGAAGTGTCATGCAGTTTACAAGGGAGGCTGTAAGTGATCCATTATGGTCAGGATTAGGTGATCCATCTGAGAGAAGAGGTGGTCCTCTTCTCCCAGAGTTCCTGCTGTCATAGGTCCTCATGTACATTTTCTCTGTGGGTTAATAACAAGGAAAGGATAACTAAAGCTTCTTCCACTTTCTGAGGGAGAAAATTGTCGGCAACATTTGTTTACAATTTTTGGAAAGACTACTTCACAGAATTTGTCTCCCAACAGAATAGTTACCCCTTCCTACCATCACTTATTGTTAAATGTCTCTGAAAGAGATTGCAGCTTGTTGGAGACTATGATTCATATCTTAACCAGGCAAGTAGTATATACTGTCAACAAAAGTTTTTACTTTTTTTTGTCCTTCGATTTATTTTAACCCAGATTATTTCTAGAGCAGAAATAGGCCCGGATCAGCATTGTAGTTCTCCTCTAGGGGCCCCTCGGGGAGGTGGGAGATGGAATGGATGCCTCCTGAAGCACCCTGCTAGCAAAAATGGGTGTGGAGGGCTGCGTCTGGCACACCGTGGCCCATTTGCAGAGTTCCTGCAGCACTCTGCCAGCCCCATTTTGGCTACCAGAGACACCATGGGCCAGTTCTTTGCTATTTCCAGTCCAGCCCCTTGGGCCAGATTTAAGCACTGTGTGGGCCGGATGCAGGCCATGGGCCTTGAGTTCTAGAGTATCTCCAAGTTGATCCATTTGGATTTCTCATCAGATATAGATACTTTTACCAAAGAGTGCACTTCCCATCGCCTTTTATGTCTTCCATTTCTTTTGAACAAATGGTGTACTTAGAGTACTACTTTCTACTTATTGAAGTCATTCCACCAGGCCTCTGTTACTATACCTGTTGAATATTTTAGTCTTCCTCTACAAGGAATTCAACTTCATCTTTAAAAATTTCATATACTGGACTATGGCGTATAGATAATAGAGGCCATAAACTTTATGAGACAGTCTTCTTTCTGTTTTTTATTGAATGGTTTAATAGGACCCATTACAGCCCACTCTCAACAGTCCTCATGTCTTTATCTGAGGTCTGTATTTATTTCTTTGTCTCCATCCTACCTATAGATTCAAGGTAAAGCTGTCCTGGTCAACTCTGTTATGTTTTTGCCAAAAACATTTTTACATTAAATATGCATTTCAGCCCATGACTCTTCTGTTTATCCTCTTGAAAGATGCAGCTACCTGCCCTCTGCCCTTCATTGTCCTGCCACCTGTTCATCAAAGTCCCATTTTCTTCCCTCAAGTGCTTAGAGCTCCCACTTCATGTCTGAGGGCCTGCAAGCAATTTCTCAATATGATCTTTGCCTCTTATTTCTGATGATTATTTTTATCCCTCCTTCATATGGTTAAATAGTCTTCATATAATATAGTTAATATGATTATGCTGTAGACATAACACTTTCATCTGTAATATTAAAATTTCAATTTAGAGGTCTCTAAGGCTACTCCCAAGATCTGTCTGGTACAATAGTCCTCTACCTACAGCCACAGTTAGGAGTGGAACTTGGTTTGCCAATTGAGGTGGTCATTAAATGAATTGTGCCCAATTTTATATATATATATATTGTTATGGTTGTCAAGTGACTCGCCATGGTTATTGAGTGAATCATACAGTCTTTAAGTGAATCTGGCTTTCTCCATTGACTTTGCTTGTCAGAAGGTACCTGGGAAGGTTGCAGATGATAATTTCATAACCCTGAGATTCAGCAACCATCTTAAAAAGCAGGTTGGTTGTCAAGTGTCTAGATTTTGATCATGTGACTACAGGAATTCTGCAAAGTGCAAGGATGGACTTAAGTCACTTTACTATTGTAACTTCAATCAGTTGCTAAATGAATGAGGACTCTCATTCTCATCTCTGTTACCATCTGGCAAAGTAAATGCCGTTCTAAGCAGTATCTTGTGCCAGACAGCAAGTTGCTACCGCAAAGATTTGAACCAACATTTTCATAAGAGAGAGATGCTTACTTTGGTGTGTAGCAAAATGAGATTTCCCCCGTCTCTTTTTTTTTGTTCTTTTGGTAAGTGCAGTCAGAACTCTGGGGAAAAAAGAGGAAAACCTGTGCCAAGGCTTTGGGGAGAAAAAGAGCACTAAGATTCTTCTCTAACTTCTGGTTAAAGTTGGACTTTGCAGGAAGAAGGATTTTCCAACGAATTGTACAGAGATAAGAGTTTTTTTCTCTCTAGTGGAATAGATAAAAGTTAAGTACTGAGTTTCTTTTTTCTTCTGTATATGCTAGTTAATGCTGCATTGTCTCTGGCAACTATTCTGTACAAGATCACTGATAGTATTTTTATGTGCACATCAGAATGGAAGGTCGCCAGCATCTGACATCAGGTCTGTCAGAAGGTTATTTTTTGCTGTATATTTCCATTGCAAAAAAATAAATAAATGATTTCTATAAATGAAAAAGTTCTGTTTTAATGTTGCCTGTTTGCTATGAGGCCCTCTCTCTCTTAAATGTTGGAGTTAAGGAAGACATCAAATGAAAGACTCTATGGAAATTAAATGAGAGTAGCAATTACTACCATAAAGGAATACCATGATTGGACTAGGTCAGGGGTCAGCAAACTTAAACACTCAGAGCTATTTGGACCTGTTTCCCACAGAAAAGAAAACACCAGGAACCACAAAGGTCCTAACCGGAAGCCTCCTGTTCAATTTTGGAGCTGACCGGAAGTTCAGTTCCTCCACCATAGAGTCTCCTCCTAGCACGGCGTACTTTTTCCTCTATCTGTCATAACCGAAAGCCCTATCAATTGTGGAGACAACTGGAAAACCCTCCCCTTGCCATAGAGTCTTCTCCTAGTGCACTGTGCTTCTCTCCCCCCCCCCCCCGGAAGCTCCTCTCCAAATTGTGGCCCTAACCGGTGACGGAGCTGCAGCAGAGGGAAGAAAGAGCTGCTGACCCCAGGATTAGGTCATATAAATCCAGAGGACTTCAAGTAGAATTTTGAGACCTCTAGATTTTATCCTGAGATCAGTCTTCTGCTACATGTTCTCTCTCTCTTTCCCTCCCTCCCCCTCTCCCTCCCCCCAACCTCTTTCTCTCTCTCTCTCTTTCACACACACACACACATGCTTTTTAAGAGTCTTCTTGAACATGTTGAAGGAATAGGTAGATTTAGTAGATGTATCTCCACTACTATGTTTTGGACGTCATTGGAATAAAGATCACTTTTGGTGATAAATGTAATAGTAACCCTATATTACAGATTTATCCTCAAATACGGATTTGTTCTTCCATTGTAAGAAAATATATTTTCAGTTTAAATACGGTATTTTGGGGTTTGGAGTGTGCCTCTGAGTCAATATTGACTGCCTGGAAAATTCCCTGCAGTTTTCTTGGCAAGATTTCAGAAATGGCTTGCTATAATCTAAAGAAATATAAAGAAAATGGAGCATATTCATCTAAATGTAATTATAATATACATACATAATGATTTCTGCAAAAAAAACCACACTTTTTTCTGGTAGGAGAAAATTATCTTTACGACACAATTTAGAACATTCCCTTTTAGAAAATTTGGAATCTTCCCTCACACACAGCTGCTCATATACTTTCAAACATTTGTTGCTAACATTTTACCCTGTAGGGGAAAATGATATTTAAAAGAAAAAAATTGAACTTGCAGTCTATTAGCTAATATTTGCTGCATTGCTGTTACCAGTTGTTTCCAGTTCTAATTCAAGGTGCTGGTGTTGACCTTTAAACCCTACATGGCACGGTACCATATTATTTGAAGGACTGCCTTTCCCTGATTTCATTCGCCTGTCCCATCAGATCCAACAGAACAGGCATGATACAGGTTATGTCATCTAGGGAGCTACATTTTTGGGTCCTAGGTGGCAGGCATTTCTTCTGTGCCTTCATGCTGTTGGAATCTTCTTTCCTCAGGTGCGGATGGCACTGCTAAATCTCTGAAGGTCCTTCAATACTTGGTTGTAGCAAGGCTACAGGGGAACCACAGGGGATAGGTGAATCTAATGAGGTGGCTGCATTACTATTAACAGCCCTTGTCTATTATTCTTGTTTTGGTTGTTTTTATAGTTTTAAAATGTTTTTAATACTTGTTAACAGTAATAATTTTAGATACTTAGATGCCAGAGTCAATTGGATTGAAATGACTGGTTGTAGAAATTGATTATTGCTTGACTGATTGATTGTTTTAATTTTTCTGTACGCTGCCCAGAGTTTCTTGTGAGACACATAATATTAGTATTATAAAATAACAAACGGGTCTCCAAATGCCATTAAACTATAGATCGCAGGTTCATTCATGCTGGTTTCACTGCTGGGAGTTGGCTGGAGGATCATAACTTCCCTATCTTTGTACTAAAATTAGGAAAGACAAGAAATAATGATTTACAAAGAAAGTAACATAGTTCATGAGAGAAAAGAAGATTTCCTAAAAGAATGGACATGGTGCTTAAGAATTTAAATATTCAGCAATCTTGCATAGGCCTTGAATAAATGCGGCATTGCTAACGTAAACTATTTATAATGTCCTTTGGAGTTTCTGCTGTTAACAATGTTACCTTATGCAAATGTTGATTAGATTTGGTTTTTTGTGTGTGTTTTGTAGGATATCAACCAGAAATTGCAAGAAGACAACCAAGAGCTGCGAGATCTTTGTTGCTTCTTGGATGATGACCGGCAGAAAGGCAAAAAAGTATCCCGCGAATGGCAGAGGCTTGGGAGGTATAGCGCTAGCATGATGCATAAAGAGGTTGCCTTATATTTGCAAAAGCTGAAGGAACTAGAAGTAAGGCAGGAAGAAGTTGTGAAAGAAAACTTGGAGCTGAAGGAGCTTTGTGTCTTGTTGGATGAAGAAAAGGGTGGTGTTGCTGGCTGCCGAAATTCAATTGATAGTCAAGCCAGTCTTTGCCAATTAAATGCCACAAGTACATTCATCAGGGATGTTGGAGATGGGAGTAGTACCTCCAGTACTGGGAGCACTGATAGTCCTGATCACCATAAGCACCATTCAAGCTCAAGTCCTGAGCACCTCCAGAAAACAAGGAGTGAGGGAAGTCCTGAGCATCAAAAGCACCGGAGTGCTAGCCCTGACCACCTCCACAAACCTCGAAGTTCTGGAAGTCCTGATCACCAGAAGCATCTGAAAGGACCAAGTCCAGAGCATCATAAAACCCTAACCAAAGGTACTTCAGAGCAGCAGAAGCACAGTTGTAGCAGTCCAGAAACACTGCCAAAGCACATGTTGAGCGGGAGCCCAGAACACTTTCAAAAGCATAGGCCTGGGAGCAGTCCAGAACATCAAAAGCACAGCAGCAGTGGAAGCCCCGAACTTCTTCAAAAGCATGCTCTGAGTGGAAGCTCAGAACACCTCCAAAAAGTAAGGGGCACAAGTCCTGAACATCTCAAACAGCATTACGGGGGAAGTCCCGAGCATCTCAAACATTTGGGCAATGGCAGCAGAGAAGGCACCTTAAGGAGACAAGTTGCAGATGATCTGTCACCCCATCACAGGGGCCTCTACAATGGGATGAATGGTGGGTCTTCCTTAGTTATTTTTATTGATTTATTATGATGTTAAGGGCAGCGATTGAGATTTTTTAAATGATGAGCACTAATTATCATAAAAGGTGCATACCAAATGCACCTTTTGGTATGTGGCATGTTCACAATGAAATTCATTTTTTATTTTTTCCTGGTAAGCAGGAATTGTTTTTGCATTTGTTCCCTCTGAAAAATGCAGATCAGATTGCAGGATGTTTGTAATAGGCTTCATAGTAATTGAATCTCATGGGCTTTGTGCGAAATTGTCTTACCTGCATGGCAAGCCTTGAAATAAAGTGGTGTGCAGTGTCTGAGAGCATGTAGACTTGCCTTAAAAGGGAGAGATAAGAGTGAAATGAAGGAAAGTGTTCCCCACTTCTCTCCCAAGGAGAAAACTTTGAAGAGAGTAGGGAGTGTTTGCATCTCTTAATTAGGTTCTATTTTCTTTATGCTTAGGTCTTGGTTTGCTTCTGATACCTAATTGAGATATATTGATACTAACTGATAATCTTAATAACTTTGAGGAAGGGGGATTATGCTTCTCCAAGTGCTGTCTCCACTCAGATAAAAACTTCTGAAGGTATTTTAGTGTCCTCATTTGGCAATTTTCTTAAGAATGTGCTTTATTTTTGCTCTTGACAAATGGATGGCTAGCTATTGACATTTCAGAGAATAAACTGACAGTAAAAAAAAGAATAGAAGTACAGGTATAGTTTCTATGATCCTTCGTCTAATATCCATGTAGTTAGTGTTCCTGTCTTGAGATGGCTGTGCAGATTTCTTTGAGAAAAAAATATAGGCAGTATTGTTTGGCTGTTATTTGGGGTATTTGTCTACTTGTAAGCTTATTTTCTTTTTTTCTGGGAATGTTTACAAAGCAAAAATTGGTTTGCTGGCATTTAGCTTTTTGAGTGCATTTGTGATGGTGGATTGATATTTAAATAGTTTCCTCTAGAATGCAAATGTAGTTTGAACTAGCAGGACAGGAGGTATACCAGGCTACAGAGGCACTATGGATCACTCTTAAGATATAGTTTGGACAGATGCAGGTCTCAATGAATATTTAGCACAATATGCTCCAGTAATTTCTAAATGTTTTGGCCCATAACAAAAAGGATTCAAATGACAAACAGGCCTTGCTGGATTGGAGGATCTCATTAGTAACATTTTGATTCTACCATTGCTGAAAAAATAAATAATTTTCTGATTGAAAATTACAGTTTTCAGTACAGACCATATATGGTCAAAAAGCAGATTCTTTGGGATTTTTTAAGATGTCATTGCCCTACCCTGATAAAATCAGAAACAGGAATATATATGGATTGTTTTGATTCATTCATTCATTCTTTTGTGTTTGAATCTACTATTTTTGTGCATTGCATCTTTCCTTCCACTGTCAGAAAGGGAAAGAGGAAGAGATGAATCACTCCACTAGATTGACTATGTAAGCTCCTGGAGATGATGGATGAATAGCTTGTTAACTTGGTTCAGATAGAATTAGGCAGCTTCCTAAGAACATTGGAAGAACTTCGCTTAATATTATGATATATGATATATTGAATAGCTTTTAATGTATGTAAATGTAGTTGTATTAAATTTACTAGTGTTAATTTATCATTCAAAATTAAAAGGTTGCTTGTAAACTTATTAGCTCCAGGGCAGTTTTTTTATATATAAATCTATCAAAACTAATAAGAAATATTTTGTTGAAACTTACATCAATGTCATCTCAAATTTTATGACATTCCTCTCTGACTAACTTCAAAATTTCAGTGCCTTAACCCTGGAGAAGGTAAAGTTTAAATTTTGGGGGGAAGGTAATTGAAAACTTTCTGAAAGGTGGCTGCAGGAGATTATCCACTGATGCTGTGATATTGACCATTTCTTTTAGCCCTTTTTTCTTTTTTGAAAAAAAAAGTTTTTTAAATGGTGGGGACAGGAAGAGAACACCCACTAGAGGCAAACTGCTGAATTTCCCATTCTTATACCACTTAGAAATGGGTGCAAATTCTGATGCTATTTTGCCACTATTAGAGATATAGTCTGACAGTGCTAAGAATGCTGCAAATTGGATACAAGAGTGTTGTTTCCGTACTATGTCTTATTTACCCTAACTTCATAAACCATATTTGTTTAGCTTCATTTGCACTATAGTGTTGAACTTATCAGAAGCATTTAATGCCTTTCACCATGTTTAAGTATGTGAAACTACTTGTGAGGATTGGAGGCAGCATGGTATAGTGGTTCTGCTCCTTTTCTCTCACATCAAATCTTATTTTGAAATTAACTTCTGTTTTCTAGGAAAATAATGTTCGTTCCCTATTTCTCTCTCTCCTGCTCAATGTTTCTTCCATCTGCACATTTGACTAGGTCAGGGGATTGACTAGGTCAGGGGTGTCAAACTCAATTTCATTGAGGGCTGCATCAGCATTATGGTTGCCCTCAAAGGGCCAGGTGGGCATGGCTGGGTGGGCATGTCTAGCTTGATGTGGCCGGCTTGACATCATGCACATTGAGGGGCACCTGTGGGGGACCAGGAAGGCTGGAAGGGGCATCTGGAGGTCTCCAGCAGAGGAAGGTGAGATCAGGGTGAGTGCCAAGGCTCATCCACCAGAGAAGCCTCGCTGTCCCTCTCAGGCCATGCGGAGAACCTCTGGATGGCAGCACAGGCTGCCTGGAGTCCTGGGTAGCAGAGGCAAGTCCCCAATCTGGGCCTCAAACTCCCAGGGCAACAGGATCCTGCAGTCTACTCTAGCCCAGCTCCGCTTCCTTGAGTAGGTGCCTGGCCATGCTTACCTCCTCCCCAAGGCTGCTGCTGCTGCTGATGCCACCATGGGGTGAAGTTGGGTGAGGCAAGGTGGGATGAGGCGGCAATCTGTGAGGATTCTGATCATTAGCCAACAGTAGCCAATTCTATGTTCCCCTGAATAGTCTGTAATCCATAACCCTCTTAATTTAAAAAAAATTAAGCCCATGCAGTCACCACTTCCTGTGCACATGCCCAGGGGCAGCACCTGTGCCAGTCTGAGCCGAAGTAGCAGGGGCTGGTCCCTTGCTGTTTTCAAGGCGGTCCCAAGGGCCGGATCTAACAACCTCATGAGCTGAATCTGGCCTGTGGGCCTTGAATTTGACATGTCTGAACTATTTGATAGTTCTCTGGGTTCTGTTCTCCATCTTCTGTTTTTGTTTTTATTTCTGATAGAAGCAAGCATTACCCTCTTCTAGTCATCTCGTGCTTCGTCCATCTCAGAGATTTCTCAGAGGCAGCAGATAGAAGTGCTTCACTTTTCCCCCGTGTTCCCACTACAGCTATGCTGTTTATTGACTGTTTCCCCCCCTGTTGCTTAGGATCAAAGATGCTGCTTATGTGCCTTCCTCCATCTTCTGAAGGAGAAGGAGGTCAGAGATTCCCTGGACAGACCACATACATAGGTCCTACAAGAATTATAGAGTAATTAAAATTCCATTTTACTATTTATTATATCTTTGATAGATGTGCAGGATTGTGTGTGTGCGGGGGTGGAATGTATTTTCTCCTTGGCTATGAGCAGTTAGCAGTTAGTATGGTCAAAGCTATTGCTTTTTTCTGCCTTCCACTTACTTTGCCTTGGAGCTCTGTATTATGCCAGGTCTTTAACAGTTTAATTTACTGCTTCTTCCTAGCGTTATGGTTTCCTTATAAGCTGTGTCACTTGTTATACCTTCAATTTTTTTTTCTTGAAAGTTCCATCTCTTCTTCTTTTCTTTATTGGAAAATTTAAAAATTAATTCTCACATGCACATTCGCAGCTTGGTATCATTTCACTTAGTTTTCTCAACATTGCATGGCTGGCAACTGAACGTGTGAACCGTACCTGCTAAAATGTCTTGGATTTGAATGATTATTCAATGTTGCACTTAGAAATTTACATGGCTGAAAAGAATGATTATGGGCAGTATTCCCCTCCATCTGTTTGTTTCTCAGGTATATCTGATGGAAAGTTGTCTCTGGAAACTTTCTTGTAAAATTGCTTCCAGAATAGTGAATGTTAAAAATGCATGTACTCTACTAAATCCTGTTCCTTTCTTTATATGTGGCAAGGATAGAATGGAATAGAAAATATATCCATAGAATCCAAAGTTGGAACTCATCAAAAAGGGCACCACCACAGCAAGTATCCTGCAATATGCTCTAGGTTACTGAAGCATTTTATATATTTATATTGCTTCTTGCATAGACTAATGCGTTTAAATGATGCTTGGGCATTCTTTACAGTTCCCGTGAGGGGAAACTATGGAATACTGGCTTTATGTAACATATCACATTTAGAAATGTATGGGCAGAAATTAAATGTTATTGAGAATGTGGGCTCCTATCCAAAATGACAGCTCTTTTTTCTAATTTGGGCTTAAATGGCTTAAATGGGATGCCATAGAGCTGGGCATGGGTGGGCGGAGCCACCCGTGATTTCTGCTAATGGTTCGGGAAATCCAGTTTGAACTGTTAGAAAACCACCTCTGGCTATCTCTCAACAATCAAATAGAATGGGCATCACATAAATAAAATCAATAGTCTCAGGACTCTCTTAAAGAAGCCTTCTATAATTTTATTACAGATCCCTTTTGCTTGTCTGGGAGGGCCCTTCCTTTCCTGTTTTGCATCTGAGGAAAATATAAAAAGGCTGCTGCTTTGCTTCTCATTCCCTGTTGAGGTTATTAATGAGCAAAAGTAAAAGTGCTGACTAACACTCTCTGGCAGCAATCTGGAGGTGTGATATATCAGGAAAGGAAGAGATCCTTTAAGAAACAACAGTTTAAAGAGGCAGGGGTGGCAAGAAAAGAGACTCTTTGTGAGAATATGGAATCACTGCTGCTCAAAATGTGTGTTGCAGGGGGGGGGAGATGGAGGGGGAGATCCAGGTGTGAAATACTGTTCTAGTTTATACCCTCTTATAATAATAAAAGGAGTGTATATATCTTGGTACACTTTCAGGTAGACACTTTCTACAATTAGGATGTGTCTCCCCTTTTCTTTCCATGCTGCTAAGGTCACATAATCAAATTCAAATAGAGAGCAGGCAACATGATATTGGTGTTGTTTGTTTCTATTAGTTAATTGTATGTATGGTGCTTAAAATTTCCTGAGCATATTTATTTGCTACTTGGTGGCAGTGCCGGGTGATTGCAGGGAAATATTTCCTAACTAGACAAAAAGAACTTCTCTGAATCATTGATTCTCCAAAGCTCCCTTTCTTTACCTAAGTTTAAGTCTAAAGTTGGAGTCTCACTGAAAGAAAATGGTAAATGAAAGGTTGCAGTGAATAACACACACAGGAAAAAAAACCAGGAACAATATGAAAATCTCCTCCCCAAAAGAATTTTTTTTGTTCATAATAGTATTAACTGCAAGCAAGGGATGTCATCAGGTCATATTACTGATCAAAGGCAATAACTCTTAATATTCAGAATTGTCATCTCCTTCATCCTCAGAACTATGTGAATCAAGAGAAAGGAGTGTACTACTTTCGCTGGCTTATGTGGTCAGTGATGGGCAGATTTCAATCTTATTACAATTGGTATTCATTCATTCATTCATTCATTCATTCATTCATTCATTCATTCATTCATTCATTCATTCATTCATTCATTCATTCATTCATTCATTCATTCATTGTTCATCCAACTCCAGATCAACTTTGGGTGGCTCACAGTCATGACAAAACATCATAAAAAAAGGAATGCAAAATAATCAATATATATAATGCCAGAATGTATTTCGCTGTCAGGAAAAACACTTCATGGTCTAGTTCTGGTGATTTACCACATGGGCAGCTGCTCTCTGAAGTGCATCTTCTCAACTCAAGCCCTGGTAGCTGCTGCTGTTTAGAGACTTCTATACAGTCCAACTTTCTAAGAACCATATAGTGATTTTCTTCCTTTGAAAAATATTTTTCTAGCAAGATGGATGCTTAGATAACTGCTCTTGCTGAGATCATGGGATAAAATATTGTGGCCATATTATTTACAATTCTACAGAAAAAGCAGCTTTTCTTACTTATTCTTTTAAGCCACATTTTCAGCATATGACCGTAATAAAAGAGAAAAACTGTTTTTGCGAATATGAAGTGAGAATTGGCCACTTGCAAGGAGAGAAAGCAAGCCTTGCTTTCTGCTTGTTCTTAGTACTGCTATCAACATGTTGTTTTCATTTTTCCCCCTTTTGTTTACTTTTGGCTAAGTGCCACATTAATTTTAATAATTCTACATAAAAGATTGGAGAGGAGCATTTGAAACCAGCACTTTGGGTAGCTCTTAGATTGTACATGCATCTTAAAAAGAGCCTCCAGATCACCATGCTCAGTGTAATTTCTTTCCACTTTCCATCTACACTGTATGATGTCTTGTACTTGGCTGGCAAGCTGTTTTGGGCTGATGGTTAAAGTGATAAATTGTCTCTTCCCTTTCTCAAAAGGGCCAGTGGTGATAATGCAGAAAGGACCTTTGCAGTTTTACCTCCTTTGGGCCATCTTTAGAAGCATAGAAAATAGGGCTCCCATAAATGTCCTAGAATTGGATAGCTTTCTAAACCACTAATCATTGCCACTTCTTCAGAAAATGGGGCTATTGGTTTGATACATATTGATTCAAAAGCAATTTATTAATTCAATCTGGAAAGGTTGGCATGCCTTGGGTCCCTTCAGTCAAACAATGTCATTTATCAGGGCCCAGGAAATGTAACTTCTGTGTTGTGGCCCTCTGGAATGAGATTGCCCCTGAGATCTTGATGCTTTTCTGGAGGGCTTTAAAGAACAAGCTGTTCTTCCAGGCCCAGGATAGGGTGACAGGAGTCCCTCACTGGGTGTAGCTGTATGTGTTTTTGTGCTACTGATCAGCTTCATCATCTTGTTTCCCCTTGTAAGCTTGTTGTGTTAGTTCTGCTCTTACTTTTTTGTATTTTTACTTGTCATGTTGTGAGCTGCCCAGAATTATCCAGAGAAGTTTTTTCCTTCTAAGTAAGTGTCCTTATGATTATCACCTTATCTATATTGTAGGCTCACAAAAACGAAACAGGGCAGTTGTCAACACATTACTATTTTTAGTACATTGATATGACATTACAAAAATACCTGTTTTTCTACTGGCAAAGAAATTTGGTTTGCTTTTAGGAAAAGGAAACACATTTTTAAACCTGTTTTGAATTAGGCCTAGATTTTAATGATTTGGGGAAGATGGACAGGTTTTCTAATCAGTTCTATCTCCTCAGTATATTATCTTTTAAATTGCTGTTATTGCAGTCAGGATTATCAATATGTAACAAATTGTATGTCTAAATAAAGGATATTATTCAAAATCACAAAAGCAGATTTTATATCCCCAACACATAGAACCCACAATTTTTAGATCAAAGTTCACGTACATTGCGTGTTTTTTATACCTTTTTAGTACAAAAAAACATAATATACAAACATTTTGGTGCTGCAGTGAGAGGTCTGCAAAATTGGTTTTTATATGTTTTGTTGCTGCTGGTTGCTATCCCTGAATTCAGTAATGTGTAGGTTGTTTTTAAAAGAACAGCTTGTTTTTTTCTTTCACCTTTCTGGCCTGAAACAATTTTTAAAATATTTCTATATATAATGATTATGGTTTAGAGCGGCATGTACCCATGGCTGCGCTGTTTGCAACTCATTTTACAAAATTAATATTTTCCTGATATTGTGATTGCGCAATTAGCCATCTCTAGAGATTGTAGAGAGATGAAAAGGACAAGATTGCCAGTTTGAACAGCACACAAAACCAAGGTTTCTCATATTATTTCTTTGAAAAGTATGGGATTTAAATCAACGAATTAAGGGAGTTTGTCCAAAACATCCGCAGAACTTTCCTGAAGAACTGGACTATTGTATACAGCAGACTTTGTAGCCAAAAATGTATCTGCATTGGGGTCCTGCTGCTGCAGCCATCTGTTTTCCTGGCAAGTCCAGATTTGCAATTTATTGATTTAAATCATTTACATGACTGCTCAACTCAGCCAAGATGACTCTGGGCACCTTACAAAAAAGAAAACACAACAAAACTAACAAAGAAAAAAAAAGACCAGACAGTACATACAGTACCTAAGAAACAACAATAAACAATAAAAGTGTGATTCAAACAGCAATAACACCATTGATCAATTGGGAGTTAAGCACTTCATGACCCAAAGGCCAAGGGTCTTGATACTTTTCTAAGGACCGGCAGGATCAAGGTCAACTATATGTCTGTGGTTGTTCCATAGAATAGCAGTTGACACTGAAAACACACATCTCCTACTTTACAGAAAATCGCATCGCTTCAGTGGAGGGACCTGTAGTCCATCCTTCTAGTCAAGTATTGTATGTGGTTAATGATATTGAACTTCGTCTGTGAGGCTTTGTTGATGCTATACTTAGAAAATTTGTAACAAATAGGAGGCAAAGTACCTTAAAGGAACTTACCTCTTGCCCTTCCTTTACGATTGATGCAGAAAAGCTGACTGGTTGACCATGTGTAACTCCTGAAAATCTCTGGTTGGATCTGAATGGTTCAACCGACATTGGGAGCCCATACAACCTGATTATTGGCTGACTAGATGGTTGAAAGGGATGATCTTTTGCCAGTAAAGGCGAAGTCATTTCATTGAAAGAGGATACAAATATTACATTTTCACTGTCAAGAGTACAAAAATGTATCAGTTTTTCTTTGACATGAAGTTGATTTGTTCCTCATAAAAGGTAAAGCTGCTGCATTTCTACTGCAAACTTGAATGAATATTTATGGTAATGTAGGGGAGAGTGTATCCATCCATTATATATTGTGCATAAATATAGGTTTGGGGAGAAATACGCTGATGTATGCACATCTGTATATACTCATATACAGATCCAAGATCTAACACACCCCTTGGATTCCATGCATTATGGATCATGCTTTACACAGAAATCTAACTCCAATTTTTGATTAGTTATTCGCATCATCATTATCAATTATCGTGTATTTGTATACTGTACTGTCCTATGCTCAAACAAGGAAAATTACATCTTAATATATATAGCCGAGCTGTGAACAGTTACAATGGGATTTTTAAAGTGTGTGTGTGTGTCTTTTTAAAAAAAGAAATCCTAGAAATCTGTTTTTTGGAGGCTGCAATTGAAAGCAAAAGATTATCAAGAAAGGAACTTCCTAAACAGTATCCTTTTTCTCTGTCATTTCTCTTCTTAAATCTGTAGGTTCCTAAGTATGTCTTTGAGTACATTTGGCAGAGTTTCCGTGATAATATTTGTTTCTCTTCTGTGTACCAGATCCGCTTCCTCTAAAGACTCTGAATTCAGAATTTGTTTATCCAGTATTCTATCTTTTGGCAATACTAAATCCCATTTATCTTCATCTTATAAGCATACCTTGATTATTAGCAAGGAACATTGTTTTGATTCAAATCATCCACTGAGCTAGAAGCAAAGGTAAGCTTTGAATTATGCTAACGATAAAAAATATGTAGAAGAGATGAATATTTTGAATCTGGCTTTGAAAGGGTTGACCAAAGTCAGAATTACAACCTATTGGGAAAGTAATCTTCCTAATTTTCAAATTTAACTTCTTAATAATCTGGCTCGGTTCAGAATAGAACTTGCCAATTTTAAGTTGAAAACAGAAGCTTAACTCCAAATCACCTGTTAACAAAAGAATATCGATAAAAAGTGGTTACCCTTTTCCATGCTTAGTCCTACTGTATTGTCTAACACTTCTTGGATGAAGAACAATTATTTATTCACAAAATATTTGCTAGAAGTTAACTTCTACATTTTTCCCCCCGTTGGCATTATTTGCCTTTGGCTCGAGGGTATCCACAACTAATCATAAAGATCCAAAAATGACCTAAAGTTCCAAAGATGACATGAATAGTGACTTCAGCATACAAATACTGCAATTATGTATTTATTAAATTTATATGATGCCCATCTCACTATCTGTAGTTACTCTTGGTTCCATGTTTTATATTGTGACATTCCAATACCCGACACAAATATTTAGGTTACAGCTGAGTATACCACTGAGTATACTAGAGTATGGAAGATTGGGTGATTAGCAAGCCTCTTCAAGTGGCTCTGGCTCCAGAAACTAAGTATATACCCAAGTTTTCCCTTCAGTTATAATCTACTGTACAAGAATACATGTGGACTTGCACAATAAGTCCACCCTCAATTATAGGAGCTCAACTGGGTAACTTTTGGACCTGTATTTATCTCCAGTCTTGACATCCCCTTTATTTCACAGAATTTGGCCATCGATATCAAATGAAAGGAAGCTATCTTGAATTATTGAAAGATAATCAGAGAAGAAAATAAGTACATGGAAGCCCTCATAATTTTGTGGGGGTCCATAATCTTTCACCAAATTTGTAGTAGATGGAGTTTCCGCACTGAAACTTCTTTAGTTGTAGGAACTCAAATATAGAACACATTCTTTTTATTTTGTATTTATTGTATTTATTGTATTTATTGTATTTATTGTATTTATTGTATTTATTGTATTTATTGTATTTATTGTATTTATTGTATTTATTGTATTTATTGTATTTATTGTATTTATTGTATTTATTGTATTTTATTGTATTTTATTTTATTATTTTATTTTATTTTATTATTTTATTTTATTATTTTATTTTATTTTATTTTATTTTATTATTTTATTTTATTATTTTATATTTTATTTTATTTTATTAAATTTATATTTGTAAAATTTATAGGCCACCCATCTTACATCAAATTAACTCTTAAGTATAACTATTTAAAAGACCTGCATATACATTCTTAGCTTGCCACGATTGTACTTCTTAGCTTGCCACGATTGTACTGTTTTGTTTTTTGCTTTGTGTGTGATTATGATCAGGTAGAATAGGGAAGTGCAGGACCAAGAGGAAAACAGATGGTTGAGTGTATAGGTCAAGCAGATTTCTCTGGCACTGCACATTAGGGAACATACGTGTCTGTTGTTCAGGGATGGTTCCTTAGCTGATCCATTTATATTTCTGCAAATATAATGTCCTGGCTAGGGGGCACCCAAACAGCAAAGCACAGAACAGGAAGCCAGATCAACCAATTGGCACATAGGATGTGCATCTCCACACAGTGCACAATTGTGGGGATTTGGGAAGTGTGCACGTCGGCCCATCTGCAACCATCTGCAACCTATATCAATCCCTTTGCAATATAGGCTTGTGGCAGGTTTTTTTTTTAGTTAGGATCAACTTATTCAAAAAATATGAAATTAAGTGTGTTCTGTGATAATGGTGGTAATCTCTCTTTTTCGTTTTTCAGTTTCAAATTTAAAAAGTGTATTATTTTTACAATACTTAAGATTATTTTTTTAAATTATTATCTGCCACTTCTGTGGACAGAATCTCCATATGTTTTATTACATAATTTTCCTCTTCATAGTACAGAGATGCTGTGACAGAAGAAGCTTCATCATTTCCTTAATATTGTCTTATTAAAAGCCCCGTTGGTTAATTAAGGGATGACCCAACAGCTTGATAACAGAAATGTTATCAGGATAGGACTTTGGGATAGAAGCACAAACTTAATTCAGAAGAGGGTACCCAAATGAATTTTGAGGTAAGAAAATCATTTATGTTATTGCATAAGAGGGGCCTCAAAAGATAATTAAATTCAGAGTTTAGAATGATCTACCGTATTTTTCAGAGTATAAGACACACCTTTTTCCCTAAAAAAAAAAAGGCTGAAAATCTGGGTGCATCTTATACACTGAATACAGCATTTTTTGCCTTCCGAAACACTACCCTTTTCTGACCCCCCCTCGTCCTACACCAAAGCACGCCGTGACAAAGATACTTCAATGATTTATTAACACACAGACAGGACCTTGGCAGCAATCCAGCACAGTCCAGACTTTGGCAGCAATCCAGCACAGATTAACCTTGGCAGCAGTCCAGTCTGTCAAGCTAGCCACGAGAGTTCTCCAGCTCTAGTGAATACGTTGACTCCTGCAAAGGGTGTGTGCACAATCATTCCTTTTATAGTCTTGAGAGGAGCCTAATTGCCACCAGCTGAGTTCAATTATCTCCTGTAACTGCATAACTGTATCTTACGCCTATTAGCTCTCCATTGCCAGGCATCCAGGATCAACTCCCTTGTCTCCTCCCCACTGCTTCAATGCATGATGTCACGATCACTCTCCCTTGTCTCCTCCCCATTGGTCCAAGGGTCAGGCGCCTCCTGGTGACCAACCAGCCTCTCTGTGCCCTGCTCGGAGTCGGAACCCTGTCCAGGGTCCTCCAGAGCCGATTCATAGGGCCCCTCGCTGTCGGAGTCTGGTGGCAGCTCCAATGGCTCCTGCTGGGCCACAACACTAGCCCCTTCACCAAAATGGCTATGCATAGCCTTTAGGATGCTTTTAGAGTGCTCCTGGGGGCTGGGGAGGGCAGAAATGATCCCTCTTCAAAATCATAGTGCATCTTATACTCTAGTGTATCTTATAGTCTGAAAAATATGGTATGTTGATAGATGGAGCAAGACATCATACTTAGTTTTATTTTTCTTACTGTATTTGAATTTCAGAAATAATCGGAGCTCTGAATTTACAAATATAGACGTACACGAGAAAACTTTTATGTGAACTTCCAAGGTACAAAGCCTGACAATTGAGGTTGCTGGTGATGATACTGTAGAATTAATAAATAATTAACTCCTAGTGATTGAATGGCCATGGCCATGTAGTTTTCTTTGACAATGATAGAGCAATGACAATAGTAGAGCAAATAGTTTGTCACTGCTTTTTTCAGTATCTCCTCCTCCAATTTCTAGACTAGTCTTATTAACCATGAGATTTTATAGTGATCTCCCATCCATGTACTAATAAGGCTCAGCTCATTTTCTTCTTTTACTTTTGAGCCCGTTCAAGCCAGTGACAAGAACCCAAGCATTCTACCCACCTCACATAGCTACCCAGAAGTTCAAATTTATTTAGTTACTTTATTTATTCATCAAGTTTAGAAACTGCCCATCTTCCTCACAGTTGGACTCTGGGTGGTGTACAAATGAAATAGCAAAATAACCTACAAAGACAAAGACATATCCCAGTGCTAAGATGAAAACATATTCTAGGTTCCTTTAAAAGGGGGAAGCTGCATAGATCTATCTCCAATTTCTTTGAAATATAGTAGTGAAGTGCTGGATAAACATGAACTTGCAAGTACACAGGTTTGGATGATTTAGGTCTGCACTCAAGCTGATATATGCAGAGTATTGCTTGCGTTTTCACTCATTCCAGTGTAAGAACAACATGTTTTAGAGATGGTTATTTTTCTATTACATGGTACTCAGGGATTGCAATATATATATATGGCTGTCTTAGTGATTTGTAATAAAATGATACAGGCCTGCCTGCTGGATTGACTTTTTTGGCTGGTCTTAGAGCTAGAAGAACTATAATGTAATTATTGCTGAAGCTGAATTTAGTTACTTTTATGTTACATTCTCTTTTTATTATGACAAGAAAGGTGCATTATATTCAATTAACACAGGGGCGTCAAACTCAAGGCCAGGGGCCGGATCCAACCTTGGGTGCCAGGGTTCCAAGTAATACCCCCCCAACTGCTTGTGTGCCCCCAACATAAGTGATGTTGAGCTGGCCATGCCATTAGCCAGTTAGAGGTAGTTTAGGTTTAGGTAGTTTTATTTATATGCCGCCCTTTTCCCTGGGGGGACTCAGGGCGGCTTACAGTTCAAAAGGAAGGGAGGACATACAAATTAAACATATGAGACAGTACATCGTTAAAAAAACACAACATTCATACAATTCGGGTGGGTTGAGGTCTTTAGTCCCAGGCCTGTCGGGACAGCCAGGTTTTGAGGGCTATGCGGAAAGTCTGAAGGGTGGTGAGGGTACGAATCTCCACGGGGAGATCGTTCCATAGGGTCGGAGCTGCCACCGAGAAGGTTCTCCTCCGCGTGGTTGCCAGTTGACACTGACCGGCTGATGGAACTTGGAGGAGGCCTAATCTATGGGATCTAATTGGTCGAGAGGAGGTAATTGGCAGTAGGCGGTCTCTCAAGTACCCAGATCCACTACCATGGAGGGCTTTGTAGGTGACAAGTAGCACCTTGAAGCGTACCCGGAGATCGACAGGTAGCCAGTGCAGCTTGCGGAGGATAGGTGTTATGTGGGTGAAACGAGGTGCACCCACGATCACTCGCGCGGCCGCATTCTGAACTAGCTGAAGTCGCCGAATACTCTTCAAGGGCAGCCCCATGTAGAGCACATTGCAGTACTCCAGCCTAGAGGTCACAAAGGCACAGGTGACTGTTGTGAGAGCCTCCTGGTTCAGGTAGGGGCGCAACTGGTGTACCAGGCGAACCTGGGTAAATGCCCCCCTGGTCACAGCTGACAAATGGTGTTCAAAAGTCAGCTGTGGGTCCAGGAGGACTCCCAAGTTGCGGATCCTGTCTGAGGGGCGTAGTATTTGACCCCCCAGACTGAGAGATGAACATTGACCATAATGTCAATGGCATAATTTGAACTGCTATTTTGAAAACTGTTGTGATAACATCAGATCGAAATACCAGCTTTTCTGCTCTGGGAACAGATACAGATATACCCATAGCTTTGCTCAGATGTTTTGGGTTTCACAGATGTCTTGGTTTGCAATTATTGCTGTCTCAATTTATGTAGAATAGAGAGGTTAAAAGGCAGACTACAGCTGTGGGGAGCTCTTTACTCAAGATTCAATTCACATTCAAATTTTAATTTCCAAGTTCTTTGGAAATTCTGTATCTCATGAAATGTGGCTTGGCTCTTTCTAGGACTATCTGTATTCTTAGCACTTAGTACGCTGTGTTTACAGCTCTAAATTGCACAATAATCTCAGTTAAATTAAACACATTACAGGTAGTTCTCATTTAGCAATAACAGTTTAGTACCAGTTGGTACTATCAACTGAGTCCTTATGTGAAAAATCACATGATTGTACTTACAATTTTATTTTAGCTTCCCTTTGCTTTACAGACTTGTGAAAATCTTAAAGAATTGGATGTAAAGTTACTTTTTCATTATCAATGTAAGTGCAAATGGTCACTGTCCAAAGCAATCACTAATTGAGAACTACCTGGAGAACATTTTGGCAGGTTTTTTATGTAGACTCATGCCCCTTCTCCATTGTAGGATCGCTTATGTACAAGAAATGACTTCCTACAAATGGTATATATGTATGATTCCTTTTTTTTGCCTTTTCTCCAGAAAGCTGCAGTGTAGGGGGTATTGGTGAGAGACGTTGGTTCTTAAGATTCAGTCATAAAGCTGATTTGGATTATTTGACAGCATCTGGCTGCAGACAAAAAAGTGATTACTTGGTAATTCAGCTTGATAATAAGGAATCCCGAGCAGAATTTTATATTATACAACTTACACACACCTGCAAAGAAAAACATAGCAGTCCAAAGCAGTTTTTTTCTCACCAAAACATCTGCCACATTGTTTCCATAATCAAATCATCTGAAGATTTAGCCAAACAGAGAGAGTAGTTTAAACAAGTTTTAAGCATATTTTATATTTCTAGGGATGGGAATGAGAAAATGTCCTGCAGGTAGAATTGTTGGTACTGTACAGTTGCTTGTAACTGAACATTTGTGTGGTTGGGAGAATCAAATAGAAAAAATAGTGGATGAATCTCGATAGATATGTAATTATGGATGCCTGGCTAACATACACTAGCTTTACTGTTAATTTAGGAGATATGGATGTCTACGGTACTAAATTCAGGTGATATAAGATCCTTTTTGATAATGTGCTATTTTTTAACAGATGATTAATGTGCTTACATTTTGGTATTGGTATCATTTCCTGTAGCATGCTGTGGTTGGATATAGGCAAGAGACATCCTTATACAGTAGAAAAGGGGTGTGTTCATGTGGTGGACGCCAGGCAGGATGCAGGATGGATGCATCTAGTGCTGGCCACACCTCTCTCTGTGTAGGAGAAAATTCACGATACATCACATGACAACACAAGTTTGACACCCTTGCAGTAGAACTTTCCAAGGGATGGATCATGAAAAGCTTCAATACCTTGTCTTGATTCTTGGCTACTGTGTTTTTCATAATATAAGATGCACCTTTTCCCCCCAAAAAGAGGGTGAAAATCTGGGTGTGTCTTATACACTGAATACAGCATTTTTTCCCTCCTGAAACCCCGCCCCCATGCATCCCGTTTTTCGCAAAAATGGATGCGCGGAGAGTTTGGGAGGCCTGTAAAGTGCTCCTGGGGGCCGGGGAGGGCAAAAACAAGTGGAAAACAGGCTGTTTTCTGCTTGTTTCCTGCCCCCTAGCCCCCAGGAGCACTCCATAAGCCTCCCAAAACCTCTACATGCCCTGTTTTTTGTTTTTTTTTCAAAAAATGGGCCCATTTTTGCAAAAGGCCTTTTTTTGCTCATTTTTGTCCCCCCCAGCCCCCAGGAGCACTCTACAAGCTTCCCAAAGCCTCTGCATGCCCTGTTTTTTTGCAAAAAAATGGTGTGTGCAGAGGGTTTGGGAGGTCTACAGTGTGCAAAACCTTTTTTTTTTAAATTACCTCTTCAAAATCTTGGTGCATGTTATACTCTGGTGCGTCTTATAGTCTTTCAGCTGTTTCCACAATACCAGTATATTTTTTTCCCAGAGCACTGTGGGAAATTTAAAAAGGAAGTCCCTAATGGGAGCAGTTGAAGACACCAGTCCTATAGATAAGTGCCACTGAGGTCAATGGCATATGATTCTGAGGAGGCTTGTATAGGAGTTTTCTGTAACATAGCAGTGTTGTTAAAATAAAAATAAATAGCATTTTGAGATCAAGAAATAGAGGAAAAGGCTCAGGCAAATAATAGGCCCTACAACAAAAGACTCAGAGTCAGATAAGCATCCTGAAGAGCAGGAAGATTCTACTAATGGAGTTCCAGTTTTGAAAAGCTTCTTTCCTGCTTTCTCTAGATATTTTTAACAAATAAAATTCTGAAGCAGTCATTCAGTATGCCAGCCAGCTCTTTAAAACTTACAACAATGGGGGTTGGTCTGATTGACGAAGCAAAACACATTTGAGTCAGTTTCTACAGGATTTGGGAATTCCTTAGTACAGGAAATTTGCAATTTCTCCATATATATCATTCTCAGGCTTAATTCCTTATTCAGGATTTGACTGGCAGAAGACTCATAGACCTGATTTGGCAATATTAATCTCTTAATTGAAGACAAGATTGAAACCATATGTACTGACAAAGATTTGATTACCAAAATACCCAGCCTAAATTTAGGTCTGTGATCCAATATTATATTTAGATCTATGATCCAAGATTCAGGATCATCTCTTTGCCCAACCTATGGTCACTAGCCACGGTCATCCCTATCTTCAAAAAGGGAGGTCCTATCCTAGTTGAAAATTACAGACCAATCTTTTTATGTGCATCACCTGCAAAGTCATGGAATTAATCATAAACAAATCTATTACCTGTTCTGTCCCAAGCCTCTACAATATATACGGACGCAGACTTGGCTGTCTGCCACAACCAAGGAGGGAGATAAGCAACCCCTTGGCTGGGAGGCCAGAAAGCTATCTCTATGAAACAAGGCTTGAACTCACGAAATTCTCCCAATCTTTCTCTACGGCTGGATCAGTAAATGTTGCTTCCTGCAAAATTCCCCTCCTGTCGCCCCACCTATAAACTCTCCGGGAGGGGCCAATCAGTAGCCACCTGTTCCTATTTCCTTCTGTGATCCTTTTTCCAAAGCTGCTCCCTCCTCCTCGCAGCCCTATGCATATATACGTCAGGGACAGCCTCCCTCTGTTCTTCCTCACTGCTCCCTGACTCAGATGCCACCTGGTGGCCAACAGGCCTCTCTAGTCCCTGCTCTGACTCCGAATACCCCCCAGAGTCCTCCTCAGCCTCCAGGGCAGTCCCATAGTGTTCATCGCTGTCAGATTCTACCAACAGCTCAGCTGGCTGCTGTTGGGCCACAACATTACTCTCCACTTAAAGACAAACAACCTTCTCTCTAATAAACAATTTGGTTTCAGAAAAAAATTGTCCTTTAATCTGCAATTCATACATTACAAAAACATATGGACTACACAACTTGACCAAGACAAAGCAATAGATGCAATTTACATAGACTTCGGTAAAATCTTTGATTCAGTGGTAGACAACAAACTGCTTCTAAAACTAAAATATTATGGCATTTCTGGACCCCTGCATGATTGGATAACTGCATTCCTGTCAAACAGGCAACAGGTGTCTAAAATAGAGAACACCCTATCAAATCCTGCATAGCTTCTTCTCTGGTAACACTGTACTACTAACCAGAGCATACAAAACATTTGCTAGACCAATTCTCGACTACAGCTTATCTGTCTGGAACCTGCACAGACATTAATACAATTGAGCGAGTCCAGAGATATTTCACTAGAAGAGTTCTCTGTTCCACTGCTTGCAACAGAATACCTTATGCCACCAGACTTGAAATTTGGGGCTTAGACAACCTAGAAATATGCCAGCTACAGTCTGACATAAGCCTAGTACATAAAATTATCTACTACAATGTTCTTCCTGTCATCAACTACCTCAGCTTCAATCACAACAATACACGAGTACACAATAGATACAGACTTAAGGTAAACCGTACCAAACTCGATTGCAGACAATACGATTTCAGCAACAGAGTGGTCAATGCCTGGAATATGTTACCTGACACAGTGGTTTCTTCCCCAAACCCCCACAACTTTAACCTTAGACTGTCTACTGTTGACCTCACCCCATTCTTAAGAGGTCTGTAAGGGGCGTGCAAAAGCGCACCAACATGCCTACCCTGACTAATACCAGGAAATGCTGGTTCCCAGCTACATTCCTACATTATGCCAACTTCACTGAAATATTCAAACTTTGCTGCTAACTGCCTACCTTAAGTAAATCAATAAACAAACAAACAAATAAAAAATAATTCTGACCTCACCTAAAGTGGCTCATGTGGAGATCAGTCTGCTTATGACAAAGTCATTATATTGACATAAGATTATTCAAGTAAAATTAGAATGGGATGTTTTAGTTTTAAAACGTTCCAACTTCAAAATGGTTTATTTACCTCTTAAAGTCTACAAGTTAGATGCTTATTTATCTGTGACCTTGGTATATCAGCACATTCTGAAATGACTCCCTAAAGTGCTGTATAAGTACTATGATATTAAAACAGTAGGTACCAAGGATGTCCATAGGGTATGGTGAAAAACAATTAAGATGTTGCCCGTGATACATATAAAAAACAAGCAGCGCTTCTTTGTACCATTTTGGTGCATCTTGACCTTTTTGGCCATGTGGGCGTTCTTTGAGAAACCAGGTAATATGTCTGACAGACTCTAAGGAATAAGTCCATTTCAGTGACCTCTCAAATGCCAGCAGGGTGGACACTATCTAGACCTAGAGGAGAAGTTGAACAGATGGGGCAACCATCAGGTACAGTGTGTCCTAAAATATGGAAGGGTGACCTACACATCCTTAGCTAAGATGAGTAGGCAAGACGGAGGGGGGAGATGGGCAGTTAAGAAATAGCACAAATAAACACTTTTATTTTATTTATTTATTTATTTAGAAAATTTACATGGCCACCTACTTGTATAGGCCAATCTAATCTCTGGGAGGAGGATGTTCCAGAGAGAGGAAGTCACCACAGATAAGGCTCTGCTTCTGGGTCCCATCAGATGTATATCCTTAGGAGGCGGGATCCACAACATTCCTTGCCTCCCTGCTCTAGTGGTTCAGGTGGATGTGATCCCTCAGATAACCTGGCCCTTCAGATAAAGGTGACAACCAGTATCTTGAATTGTACCCAGAAGCAATTTGGCAGGCAATGCAGTTCCTGCAGGAGAGGTGATAACATGTGAACACCAAGGTTTGCAGAAAACCATGCTGGCCACTGCATTTTGCACCAACTGGAGCTTCTGGATGCTTTTTAGGGCCAGTCCCATGTAGAGCGCATTGCAGTAGTCAAGGCGGGAGGTAACTAGAGCATGAGTGACCGTGATTAGGGATTGTTGGTCCAGAAAAGGGCATAACTGGTGCACAACTCGCACTGGCCACAACTGCCATCTTCTCTTTGAGCAGGAGTTGTGAGTCCAGGACAAACCCCAGATACACACAGGGTCCGTTTGGGGCAGTATCACCCCATCCAAGACCAAAGGTAGCAATTCTCCATGGGCAAAAGAATCTCAACTCTAGAGCCACTCAGTTTTGCAAGGGTTCAGTTTCAATCTGTTGCTCCCCATCAGCCCATAACAGCCTCCAAGCTCTGCTATAGGGATGTTTCCAACAAGAGACAGACCCTCATATAACCTGATCCCCAGCTATGAAGGGCTTTAAAGATGACAACCAGCACCTTGAATTGCATCCGGAAGCAAATCAACAACCAATGGTTCCCGTAGGAGAGGTGATACACATCGAACTCTGCACAAAACCACGCAGGCTGCTGCTTTTTGCATGCAACTGGAGCTTCCAGATGCTTTTCAGGGGCAGCCCCACGTAGAGCATGTTGTAGTAGTCAAAAGAGGAGGTGACTAGGGCATGACTGAGCATAAGTAGGAATTGTTTGTCCAGAAAAGTCCACAGTTGTGCAAAGGCCCTCCTGTCTACGGCTGCCACCTGCTCTTTGAGCAGGAGTCGCGAGTCCAGGACAACCCCCAGATTACACACAGGGTCTGTTTGTGGCAGTGCCACCCCATCCAAGAGCAAAGGTAGCAATTCTCCATGGGCCAGAGAACCTCAATCCCAGAGCCACTCAGTTTTGCAAGGGTTCAGTTTCAATCCGTTGCTCCCCATCAGCCCCTAACAGCCTCCAAGCACTGATAGAGGGAGGTCATGACATTGCTTAATTCACCATGGGCTGAAACATAAAAATGTGTATCATCAGCATATTGATGTTATCTCAGTCCATGGTGATAGAAGCAGAGAGAGTTCTGAGCCCTGCAGGGCCCCACACAGCAGTGGGTGAAGGCTGGCTTTGTCATCTCCTATTAACACCAAGTGAGAGTGGCCAAAGAGGAAGGAAATGAACTAGGATAGCATAGAGCCCCCCGTTCCCTACTCCTGAATGGTACAGTACAATGGTGGGTTACGGATCCTGTTCCAACTGGTACAGCGTCTGCATGCTTCTTACCGCTTCCACGAGCTTCCACAATGCTCCAACTGCTCAGTAGAGTGTTGCACAGATGCTGTACATGCCGTGCACAGAAGCGCCGAAGACTTAAAAGACCGGTAAGGAGCTCGGGTGGGTGGGCCCTCTGGAGCACCGTACCGGAACGATATCTGGTGCTCCGGGCAGGCTCTGGTACGCCTGTACCAGGGCGTACTTCCTGCAACCCACCACTGATACAGGATCACTTCAGGCCACAATGGTCAATTCCAGTCCTCACCATAGGAGTGCTGTGTAAGAGTAGGGCATAACTTGACGTTTGGTTTTAATGGTACAATAAAGTTTTTAAATATCACTGTCGTACTAAGATTATGGAACAAATACCCAAGTTGTGTCTGAAAGTACCTTTATTAGTCTCAGCAAGTAAGCATTTTATAGAAGACAAATAGCAGACACAGAGAAATGGCTAGTATACAGTATCAAGATTTGTTAATAAAGGAAGATGAAGAACTTAAGATGAGGTCAAAAGAACAATTGACAGCAGAAAAATGTAGTATTCAGTGGTTTTCATGTCCACAATTAAAAGAAAGATTTAACATAGACAAAAAGATAGTTGGAATTGATAAACATAAGACAGAGTTCAACATGAATTATCTACAAATGATGAACATGTAATTGCAAAAATGTATACATTTAGGAAAAATCAATGCAAGTCAAAATGGGCTACTAGTTTTGGCTATAACCTGCAGATGTGTTATAGTCAAATATACAGTTTCTATATAATATATGTCTGCCATTATGTAATATACAGAAGGATACATGGGAAAGTATATGGCTAAATGGGATAAAATTTATATTGTGCTATAATTTAAGAGAATCTTTTAATAAAATGATGTATCCTTGGTACTTTATATCAGAGAAACTATTAAAAATGTATGAAGTTACCTCCAGTAAATGTTTAAGATATAAAAACATGAAGGGATATTTTGCCATGCATGGTGGGACTTATAAAAAGTATTTATTTTTGAATATAAATACATACTAGTATTAATTAGAACTGCTGTTTGTGTAGAATCTAAGTAAAATATAGATAAATAAAAAACCAGTTACTGGAAGAAGGCGGGGCTTAGCAGTGAGAAGATGGAGTTTCAGGCTACTCCTGAAATTCCTCTATACCAAAGGATTTTTGGACGGGTTCTTTGAACTCTAGCTGTCCCGGAGACGACAGTGAAGGTGGGGAGAGACCCAGGGCCCCAGAGATATCCGCAAATCTCTGGGGGGGGGGTATTAACTCCTCGTGCCAATTCCTTTTTGGATTAGCTGCGTGCTAACTGAAACTGCAGGTTGCCCCTAAGAATGGAAGAAGTGATGTCATCTGGTAAGCTGATTTTATTATCCAAGAGAGATTGTTCGTGTTAAAAAATTAAGCTAACTGAAACCAAAGAACAGGAAGATTTAGCGGCGAATTGGCTTTTTCTAATGGATTTATGACTGGTGGTTACTTTACTTCTTAAATGCTTCAAGAAACTCCGCGACATCCTCCCCCCTCTGAATCTCCCTAAGTGGATCGTAAAACTTATCTCCCACTAATTAGCCCGTCACGATTCGACATTTTTATTACTTTACTACCTAGTTCTGTTTACAACTAGATAAGATTGACAGCCTGTAAGAGACTAAAAAAAAAGTGCTTCGAAGCCTGTGGGGAAAAAAAAAGAGAGCTTCTAATTTTTAACTACGACACATCATGGCGTCCCAAAATACCTCTAAGATTTCATTTCAGGCTCTTTTCTCTGCGTGTAGAGGACTCTTTGATTCTTACCAAAAACTGGAAAGAAAACTGGATCAACTGATTCTAAAATATGAAGTTAAAACTGAGATCGTTGAATGCTTAAATGTTCCTGAAACACAAATGGAAAATGTGAGAAATGGTGTCTGGTCTATCTCAGAGGAAGAGAGGAGTGGGGGAGCTATAAAGACGACTCATTTAAAGAGACAGAGTGCAGGAGGAATGGAAAATCCACCCTTGAGAATTAAAGTTAATTTGGGAAATTTTACAAGCCTAGGACAACATTATTATTTCATCACCGACATTCAGAATCCAAAGGTGCCGAAATACTTTTGTTTGGATTTGCTTATGGAAACATTTGGTAAATTTATCCAACGAATGGCTATTGGACTGAGGAAATCTCGTTGTTGGAGGGACACAGGCTGACAGATGGGACAATACAACCTAAAATTAGCTAAATCGGATTACTTCAATTTGTAATAGATATAGCTGAATAATGACTGATATGGATAGCAATATATATAATTTGGAACTGGCTGATAGATTGATGAATACAATTGAAAACTAGTTAAACCTAATTGCTTTTTCTTGTAACAGATATTGCTGAATAATAATTGATATTGATAGTAATGTATATAATGTGGAGTTGATATGATAACTAACAATTGGATATGAGAAAACACCTTTAGATTATACATAAAGAGTATTAACTATAATAATTAGCACTATTAAAAAACTAAATAAAATTCATACAATCAAATGTTAATCAATACTGGGAAAATGTTATGATATATGATATAATTGAATATTATGGATGTTTAGCTAAAATAGGATATGAGGATTTGATGATAATAGAGGATTTTACAAATAAGTAAATGAATTGCCAGCATGTGTTATGGATTAATTCTTTAGCATAGCTAAGGATGAAGGATGTTTAAACAACCATAATAATTAAAACTGGAGGTATAATGATGTTGATATGGTAAATATTCGAGTTAAGATATTTGAATTAATATGAATTAACGGAAGAGAAGCACCAAAACATGTTGTAACCAGGTGATATACTTCTTTTTTTTTCATAATAGACACCTGTGTTTTGTTTTGTTTTCCTGATTGTCGTTTTTGTCTTTTTTTGTATTATCTACTATCTTTTATTTTAATTTTTCTTTTCTATCTGTCCTTTTTTCTTTTCTCTTTTTTTTTTTTGATTTTTCTCCCTTCCCATCGGTGTGGGTAGGTATTGTTCAAGATTATTACTCCTACCAATATTTCTAAATAATAATTACAGTTAAATGAAAATGGATATATAATAATGCTTGAGTTAATATGAGTTATGTTGGTTGACTGTGGAGGAGATGTACCAAAACTTATCTGTAATTGATTGATACATTAAGAAAGATGCTGTACCCGTTTTAAACTAAAATTAAAAAACATTTAATAAAAAAAAACAGTTACTGACTTTATTCTAGAACCTCTTGAGTAGATTGCACATATAATAAATTGCAACATATTGAAATCCCTGTCAACACATTTCCAAATGTATCTCATAATTATAAAACCTCATATACAATCTTTATAGTGCTAGTTAATGAAATCTTTAATGGCATCTAGCTGTTGTTATCTAAGTAGCAACAGTCCCCTTCGGGGGGGGGGAAGGGCAGCATATAAATAAAATCAACATTCAATCAACATTCAACATTCAAGTAGGAAAAAGAAAGGAAAAAAATGAGGCTTTTTGATACAATGACACAAAAAAACATTAAATATTAGTATTGCAAAAATCCCTAGATTATTATGGAAGATGAAAGAATATTAAAGTTCTTCCCACCATGGTGGACTGAATCATAAACTTTCAGAACTAGTGGAAACGGCAAAGCAGAAATGTCTGGTCAGGGAGAAAACAACATGTACTTCCTTTAAAAGACTGGAAATCTTTTATAGATGTTTTGCTAGAACAAGCAAAAAATGAAATGATTTATCGATTTAATGATTGAAAAAGATGAGAATTTAATATAGGGTTGAAGGGATTTCTGAAATGATGGTTTGTCCAATATCTGTTGAAGAAAAGGTTAGAAGTCTTTTTTTTTTAAACTTTAGTTCTCTGTTTTGTTCTCCTTTTCCTTGCAACTTTTTATTCCTTTTTTCCTCTTTTTCTTTAGAGTTGTGTTTTACTTTACATGGAATTTTCAATAAATATGAATAAATAACGCAAAAGAGGGTTAGGTAAGGGACATTAGCATCAGCCACAGCAATTGTCTGAAAGTGCTGTCTGTAATATCTGATGCCTTCGGCTATTGCTCCTGCTGCTTTAAGATGTTTTGAATATTTGCATTTTGCAGCAGAGGTAATAGTAAGCCATATTGCTCCATTTTTAGGTTTCATTCATTTCAAAGCTCCTAATTCCCTTCAAGTCCACCCCATTATCCTTTGATTTTTAATGTATGTACAAATGCCAGATAGGCAATTAGACTTGCATCCTGTGATGCCATTCTTTGAAAAAGATTTTAAATGACTGCTTCTGATGTGGAGAGGCAGGGCTGACTTTAAGTAGCTAAAGAGGTAATTTTTCTGCTTGAGGACTTGGTGAGAAGTGTTGAGCATCCAGGTAGAAGTGCTTGGGGATAGACTCGTAAGTCAGAGAGTGGCAGGGGCAAACCAGTCAGGCATATAAAAACACTTTTGCAAGTCATCCATCTGAAGCGGGTGATTAAATCAGTCAGAAATTGTGTGTGTTGTGTGTGAGTAAAGTTGTTAGATGCCAGAGGTAGAAAAGGACTCTCATAGGATCACCCCTATCAAAGATAAATAAGAAAAGCCTTCTGGTTATGCATAAAAGAAGAAAAGGGAAAGAATCAGCACATTTGAATTAAAAATGTGGTTCTCATTTGGACATACGCAATCCCAAAACTGGGTGGCATTCTCTTCCTCCTAGTCTTTTAAGTCTTTTTTGATTATGTGCTACAGTGGTGGGTTCTGGATCCCGTTGCAACCGGTACAGTGCAATGGGGCCTGGCATCCACCACATGAACACGCACAGTGTGTGCGCGTGCGCCCACACATACATGCAGTGCGTGCGTGTGTCCTTATCTCTTGCGACACCTCCGTGAGCCTCCGTGACGCTCCAGCTGCTCAGCAGAGTGTCACACAGGGGCAGTGTGCTCCATGTACATGCACAGAAGCGCCAAAGAACTCAAATACAGGTAAGGAGGGTGGACGGGTGGGCCCTCCGGAGTACCATACCGGGGTGTACCGCTTGCAACCCACCACTGATGTGCTATCAGATTGTTTACCAAGCTGTTAGATTTATAAAGGAGGGGAAGGTACCAGGGATATGACTGAAAAATAAACATTTAGCTGTATTAAAGTTATGATTGATCACAATGTGAGTCAGCCATGTCATGTTCCTGCTTAAAGGTAAATTCAGATTTAGTTTTTAAATCAATAGTAAATAATAGTTTCAATATATTCTGCATTGGTCACAACCTACATCACTACTGTGACTTATCTCATATACTGTGTCTAGCATATCACATTAAAAAGAGATTAGACACATTCATACAGATCCTGAGAAAACGGTAAGGATGATCAGGAAAATAGAACTTAATAATGAAGGAGGTGAGCATGTTTGCTTGAAAAGAGAAGACTGAAAAGGATATGAGAGAACTCTTCAAATACTTCAAAGGATGTTATTCTCTCTCTTTCTCCATAGCCTATTTATGCACAACAATCACAGAGACAGAAAAGGCAAAAAGAAAAACTGAAAGAAGAGAGAAGGTGGAATAGAATATTGTTGGGCCATTGAAAGTCAGCATCTCCCTTTGCCTCCTGGAAATGAAGGATGTTCTTCCTAGATCATGAGTGTCAAACCTGTGGTGTCATGTTATCGTCACATGACATTTTTCCCATTTGTGGAGTTGGGGTGGGCATGACCTGTGTGTGACAGGCTGCCAATTTGACCCCCATGCCCTAGATGAAGTAGTAGGTTGGGATGATTCAGGTTTGGTCAGGTGTCCTGTAAGTAACCAGATACTAGCTGGTACGGACACATATTAATAATCTTATATGTAAAGGTAAAGGTTCCCCTAGTCGTTTCTGATTCTAAGGGGCAGTGCTCATTTCCATTTCAAGAGCCAGTGCTGTCTGAAGACATCTCCATGGTCATGTGGCCGACATGACTAAAACGCGCACAGAACGCTGTTACCTTCCCACCAAAGTGGTTCCTATTTTTCTACTTGCATTTTTCTGTGTTTTCGAACTGCTTGGTTGGTAGAAGCAGGGACAAGTAATGGGAGCTCACTCTGTTATGCGGCGCTAGGGATTTGAACCACTGAACTGCCGACCTTTCTGATCAACAAGCTGAGCATCTTAGGCACTGAGCCACTGAGTCCCTCGTATCTTAAATTACAAGGAAGCAAATTTCAGGTGAATATTAGAAAAAGTAATTTTTTTCACTGTAAGAAGCTTGCAGCAGATAATTGGAACAATGATTTCCTGAACTTTTATTTGTATGGGAATCAAAATAATCAAATATATCTCTCAAAGCAGGAGCTTGGTTGCAAATTAGCAGTATTAAAAGTTTCTGCAGGGGCACAAATAGTCCCTTCCAACTCTGCAGTTAGATTTACACAGTGCACTTCTCATTATTGAATTAATTATTCTCTATCTACTTTACATGATAGTTTGAATTGTAAATCTTAAATGAGTTAGGTTTTCAACACTAGGGCCAGGTGTAAGTGTGGGTGTGGCTGAACAACCAAGTTTAAAATTAACCAAACTTAGCAGGTCATATAAATGCAACCCCTAAGATGTTTAACTGATTTGTTTGTATGAGTCTATTTATTTAGTTTTAATGTACAAAAATGAATTCATACAAACTGCAATTAGCAGTATTAAAACTTCCTGGATTAGAACAAGTGGTGTTTGGGCTGATGGAATGCATGGTGAAACATTTTGTAAAAATACCTAAAATAATAAAGTTATAAGTATTTGTATAGTTAGGTGATACTGAGTCAATTTCAACTTTTGGTGCGTACACGAGAGATGTTAGTTTGTATCTTGTAATAAATTATAGTTTTTTAGTCCAGTAATCTCCTTGACCATTTATGACCCCCTTATCTACTGTATTCTATTTATTTTATTACCATTAACCATTCTAGCCATCATGACTTTTAGTTCATCACTAACTTGCATTACATGCCCAAATTATATCAGTTTCTGCTTGATGAGAATTGCCTCAAGTCCATTTTTATTTCAGAGCTCTCTGATAGAATGCAAAATGGCAAGAAGAATATATTGACCCTATCTTAATATGCTACTGCTACATACCAAAGGGTTTTGTTTAAACTTGTCCTACCATATGGTTAGGAAATAGGATCTATCTGTAATCTGTAATGCTCTCAAAATCCTGAAATCAAAACAGTTTGCTGTTTTTGTGTCAGTTGCACTATTTGCTTGGAGGCAAAATGCCTTTGATTAAATTGAACCTAATTCCAATTAAGATGGAAGAGGAACCAACACTTTTGAGCTGCACAAACTAAACTCTGTCCAATAATTTTAATCTCACAAAAATATGTATATACATACACATTCACACCCCTTACCTTATCTATCCAAATGGCTAAAGCCTGTGAAAGTCCTTTGGTTTACACAAAGGGAGTGTTACAATTTGTAAGCCAGTCAGTTATGTTGAAGAGGAAATTCAACAGTTGCAGTTACTCTTATTCTTGGCCAAGAAAATTGCATCAGTCAGCATTTTTTTCTTGTATAACTTGTAAAAAATTAATTCCGGGTATTGTTTGGAACATGCAGGAGGGACTTTTCCTCTGTTTCAGACTACATGCAATTCTTGGGAGCAACTGTATTTCTGGACAATTTAGTGCTATTAACCAATGAATAATCCAACGAAACGAACCTCTCTATGGTGTGTTTTCTTTATTTTAATTTCAAAAGCATAGGCTTTCTACCTGATTTATAATGGCACATTGACATTGAATTTTAATTTTTTGCTACACATTGTAGTTTAATACTCTTTTGCTAATGATTGTACGTGTGCTTGCTTTATTTAAATGGATTTGTATACAATTTAGAGTTGCTTCAGCAATTGAAAAAGTTTATGTGCTGAATGAATAAATAAATAAATTGCATGATTACTGTAAACATAAAAAGTGATTACAGTGTTACAATAGTTATTTTAGGGATTAAGAAATGACATATTACATTAATTATATACTTCAAAGTCATGTTTAAATAGATTGTAAAAATTAAACCCGGGGCACAATTCTCTACTTACTTACAATTTCCATTATGTTTACATTAGTATACAAATAAGCCATTGAAATTGTCCTCTGGACTGCAATTAGGGATTGGAAGAAACATTCCTATTAATGCTGATGAGTATTTTGCTCTTCTTATATTCTTCCATCTTGTCTTCCTCCTTCCTTCTCCCCAAAACGGAAACTAATTAATAGTTTTCATTGCTGATAAGCTACTTCCATTGGGAAAAAAAGACATGTGGATTCTCTGTAGTATTTAATTGATGACAGTTTCCTGTTTCACTGTTATTCAGGGAATATCTGTTGGTGATGCAGTCATCACAAGATGGATATGTATGTAAGAAAAACAGTTATTTAATATATGAACTAGACCAGGGGTGTTAAACTCAAGTCCCGGGGGCCGGATCGACCCTTGGGGTGCTGAGATCTGGCCCGCGGGGCTGCCCTGGAAACAGTGAAGGATAAGCCCACAGTGCCTCTGCCAAAAAAAATTGGAGCTTTGGAGGGCTGCTGAGCTCTGTGTGGCTCTCTGAACTCCATTTTCACTGGCAAAGGGTTGCGGGGGGCCATTGCAGCTGAAAATGGAGCTCTTTTTCGTTGGCAGAGTGCTTGGGCATCACAGGCATCCCTGACACAAATGAGGTCAAGCTGGCCACACCCACTCTGGCCCCCCAGGGTCAAACACAGCCCTGATGCAGCCGTCAATGAAATCAAGTTTGACACTCCTGAACTAGACTATCAGTGACCTGTTGGGTCATTGAAATTTCCTAACATAAACAGAAAAACAGAATTACCGCGGGCAGGCAAAATAACAATGGGAGTGACTTCTGACTTCCTGTTGGCTTCCCCATTGAATTTCCTTGTGGAAAACTGGCACTGAGCATCTGGAATCAATATCCCCCCTTCCCTTTCCCTCCCCTCCCTCCCCTCTTCTCAATCTTGACCTTAGAAGCAAGTCTAGGTTTATGTGCAACCTCACCTTGCAAATCCAGCACCAATTGTCTTTGAATGTTTAGAGCTGTAGGTCCCTGTTAAGCATCCACAGCCAGATTGAATCTATTAATAACTGACTCACTTAAAAAAAATCTATCTCGGGACACACTAAGTGATCCGCTTCCTTTGGAAATTATTGATCCTTGGGCTACTGAGAAAGAGCATATGGGATAAATAATGTCTACATCCTGGAGCCCAGCTATTCTTGCTATAAAGCAACAAAGTCTGCCAAAGGAAAATGTTGAACAATTGAATTGGTTGTGTCTCACAACAGAGATACTCACAGGGTAGTGATTTTGGAGATTTTTTTAATGCTCTGCTTCTGTGAACTTCAGTTTTTTTGAGTGTAGGTGCCTACTAGTGGTGTTTTTCCTGTCTTGTCTGAAGTCAGAAGAGTATACAAATCAATAACCAGTCTGGAGGTGGGTTGGGCAGAGTGGAAACAGATTGCAGAATTTCAGTTAGATCACTAGCAGTTTATCTTGTAGGACTTTTATAAAGGTCCAGAGAAAGGCATGAGACAACCAAATTCTCTTTATGCTTCCTGAGAATGGCTGATATTCTAACTCTTTCTGCCTGTTTCATTCTTTTTTCTTAGGACTTTGTCATTGCTTCCATTTTTTCTTTAGGCTGTTTAGTCTGATGATATACCTACCAATGGCAGCTCAATCAATTGTTGACTGAATTGAATTGTCATTAATAAAAAACATCTTCCCCCTTAATAATTAGTGAGAATCATCATCTCAGACAGATTAGTCAAGTTAATGGAGGATAGATTTTCAGCAGCTACTTGTCCCAGGATCTATCTACACGCTGAAAACTCTGTTGTACCTAACTGTCTTGCAGGCATTAGAGATGACAAGCTTAAATAAATAAGATCACACTTCTGATTCAGTACTGCACACATTGAAAAATAATACGGTTATCTAATAGAACTTGTACTGTATTATGCTTAAGAACAGCCTTTCCAGATATGTTGGCTAATATATAAAGGTGCTAAATCCAAACTTCTTTCATGCCTCTAGATTGTGGTAGACTGTGCAGGTAGTCTTCAACTTAAAACAGTTCATTTAGTGATCATTCAAAGTTACAACGGCATTGAAAAAAGTGACATGACCATTTTTCACAGTTATGACCTTTGTAGCATCCCCAGGATTCTGTGATCAAAATTCAGATGCTTGGAGACTGGTTCATATGTATGACTATTGCTGTGTCCCAAGGTCATGAGATCACCTTTTGTCACCTTCTAACAAACAAAGTCAATGGGGAAGCCCGATTCATTTAACAGCCGGGTTACTAACATCAACTGCAGTGATTCACTTAACAACCATAGCAAGAAAGGTCGTAAAATGGGGCAAAACTCACTTAACAAAGGTCTCACTTAAGAGCAGAAATTTGGGGCTTAATTGTGGTCATAAGTCAAGGACTACCTGTATCTCTGCAAATAACACGGCATATTTGATTGTTTTAAATAATGATCACATACGTGCTCACAGCCTAAACATAAAGGCCAAAGTCCTGCAGCGTTGCTGTCTTTTTAAGTGTTTAACAGCTGATTGTCTCAGAATATTTGAGAGAAATCAGATTTTAACCCCAATACAGAGTTATCCAGATAGCTGCATTTTGTATACATTTTCTGTGTATACCTAAGCAGAAAAAAAGAGTGACAAGAACAAAACCATTACCCATTAGCATTCTACAAAAATGAACTTAGCTTCATATGTTAAACATAACATGTTAAATTTGTTTAGCATGACAGGATATTAAAGACTATTTGCCCCCTGACCTTGTTATCAAAGGGACTGATGTTATTGGGGAGCGTCCCTTATTGGAGTAAAGCAATGGGGGACAAGTTGTTCCCACCAGCAGGTTGTATGATTAAAATTATATATTAATTTTTAGAGGCTGCAACCTGGTGAGGGAGGTTTCCAGTTTCTAAAACTTTTTTAATGACAGTCTATTGAACTCTTATTAATAATTAAAAGCTCATTAATCATGTATGATTCTGATTATTTAGCTCTGCCTTAAGATGGGGTTGACCTTTAATGTCCTCTCTGTGCAATTGGATTGTTGGTTATGTGAAGTAGAAAAAGCTTTGCTTTGTTTCTTGTCGGTATGATTCAATTGTTGTTTCTCAAAATACTAACATTGACTTTGAAAATAAAAAAGGAAAGAAAATAAGCTTTATCAGTGACTGGCAAATGTTGCTGGCATGCCCGCTTCACATATCTGTTACTTTAAAAGGTCACTGTGTATATTTAATAGTACATCTAGAAATATCTAATTTTAAAAAGGAAATTACAATCTTTGGAACATTAATCTGTACACTGTGAAGAGGAAACCAAATTGAAAATGCTGCGAGTTTGAAGATCTTGCTCTTTGATGAAAAACACTGTAGTAGGTATTAAAAAAAATAGAAAATGAAAATTGTCTCTCTCTCTCCCCCCATTCCTTTAAAACTCTCTGTCCAACACTAGTATTATAATTTAAGGACAGTAACTGAATGTGTCCAGAAAGAACCATACAATTTATGAAGGGCCTCTTTTTCTTCTTATTCTTTTAAAAATTGTATTGTATACTTGTTTTTATTATATGCATTCGTAGTCACCATAGAATTGAGAATCCTTATAAATTTATAGAATAGAACAGAATAAATTTTAAGAAAAGAATGAATGTGTTTGAAAGTGGTGAGGGAACAGGGCATTGGAGCAGAAGTGTTGTTATGGAGCAGAGTTGTATTCTGTTGGTTTAGAGCAGACCTCAAACTTGATTTCATTGAGGGCCACATCAGCGTTGTGCTTGACATCAGGGGAGGGGACTGGGTGTGTGTGGCCAGCTTGATGTCACTCATGTTGGGGGTGCCTGTGGAGTTTGGAGGGTGGAGCTCCCCTACTTAACCAAGCCTCATACACTCCCGACACCTGCCTTACTTTCTTTTGTGGCCGCTTCTTCTCTGGTCCAGTTCTTCTGTGACCGCTTGCCACTGCTTGCATGTGTTGCTCCCGGCCACCGTTTCGCCATCAGAACCTTCCAGAAAGCCCTCTGCAACCAAGAAACGAGGTCTGGATTGATGCGTATGTCAGACCCAGCCATCAGAGCCTTCTGGAAAGCCCTCTACAGCTGATAACAGCTCCGGATCAATCCGGAGATGCATGTGAGTGACTGCAAGTGGCCGCAGAAGTGGGCCAGCAGTGGGCTCCTGCTGGGCAGGACTGTCGGTGCTGCAGTGTTCAGGTGAGTCAATAATTAGACCCACCCAAACAGAAGCCCTAGCTGTTTTTTCAGGGATCAAAGGAAAATAAGACCATCTTTTCAGGGAAACACGGTAGGTAACAACATCAGTCCTACTACCACTGGTGATATTATCTAGTTGGGTAATGAAATATCTACAAGAAAACAACCAAGCTGGAGACAGGAGCTGATGTCGCAATGGTACGACGTGCTATCTTGGAGCTCCGAGATCGCAGTCGATGCTTTTGCAGCTGGACGGTCCGTTTGGACCTAAGCTGTCCTGAAGAGATGGTGACAGGGAAGAGTATGTCTTGATGATCTCAGGGACATCACAAAGTCCCTGATTGATTCAAGAGAATCTCTTCTTGCCGGCGACAGAAGCGCAGCCAAAAGCTGCTGAAGTTGGGACAGCTCTGGAATGGGAGGAAAGTGGAAAGAGAAAGTGTGTCCATCTGGTGAGGAAATTTTATTGTTATAAAAGAAACTGCCCCCCCAAAATCAAAGCTAAATTAAACTTGCAAAGAAAAGAAAATAAGTGGCGAAATCAAGCTATATTGGACAGTGTGTTATCCTTTTTTCATTTTCTTTTATGGATGGAAGTTTTACAAATATTTCTTACTTTTTAAAGTGAAAGTATTGGTTTTTTCTTCTTATATTTCTTTTTTTACCTATGGATTAAATCTTTTTCTTTATTTTTATAATATTGGTTTGGATGGGTTTTTTCTCTTTATTTTGCTCCATTGAGAATTTTGTTTCTTTTAAGCCTAGAATATAAAGAAGATATAAAAGGAATATAAAGAGGGAAAAGAAGTTACACTGCCACTTGGAGGTTGGAGGTTAAGTCCTGAAAATATTGCTTTCTATTTTTTCTCTTTGATCATTTTGACTTTGCATTTCAAAGGCTCCAGCTTGTTTACAGAAGAGATAAGGAGAAGAGCATGGGTTGTTTATGCAGGTGCTCTTTGGATGCTTCTTTGGCAGCTGGAGAGAAGTGAAAACAAAACGTTGTTTTGAAACTAGAGTGGCAGTGTTTACTAGTTGGAAGAATGACACAACACAAAAAAGAAACCATAACATTACAACAGATTATGTTTGAAATTCAAAAATTATTAAAAACAACAGAGAGAATTGAGAAGAGATTGGAAAATATAGATTGTAATGCAGTAAAATTGGATGGAAAAATTGAAGATATCCGGCAAATGGAAAAAGTGGAGGTTAGAGTCCTAAAAACCCAAGGGAAAAATGAACAAAGAGGCAAGATAATTGTGGATACTGACAGTGAACTTTGTCTGGTTGGAGATGGAAAGAGTGGAACATGGAAAGGAAAGATAGATGGAAAGGATCTCTACCCCAGATTTCAAGGTATAGAAGAAGAAAAAAGAAGAATTGATGGATTCAAGGAGAGAAACTTTGACAAAGCACTACTGATAACCAAAGATAAGCTGATTAAAGAAGCTGATGGAGAGTCTCAAGATTTTACAAGATATGTAAAAAGCAATAAGTTGCGAAGAGAAGTCCACACAAATTTGATTAAGGAAATAATCAGAAGACTAATTCCACAAATGGCAAAAGACATAAGACTGAACTGCTAAGAGCCTATATTAGGACTTATCTCGTGGCAATACGGGCGGCAAAATGTGCACATTTTTCCGCTCTTATTGCGTCCGCAGAATCTTGCCCGGACGCCCTGTTTAGGATTATCCGCTCCCTTCTGAAGGGGAGGGATGCGGAGGAACCCTTGCAGGGAATATGTCCAGTTTCTGTCGGACAACGTTGCCCAGATTCGGACGGACCTGGACTCCACTTGGGCAGTTCCTGCCGAGATGCCGGGGGTGGGCCTTGATCGGATTTCTTGGATTGAGTTTCAATCTGTTACTCCTGAGGAAGTGGACAAGGCCATGGGAGCGGTAAGTGCCTCCACCTGCCTACAGGACCCGTGTCCCTCCTGGCTGGTTTCTGCTAGCAAGGAGGTTATACGAGGCTGGTTCCAGAAAATTATTAATACCTCTCTACAGGAGGGATCTTTCCCGCAGCCCCTAAAGGATGCGGTGATGAGACCCCTCCTTAAGAAATCATCTCTGGATCCAGCTATTCTTAATAAATATCATCCTGTCTCCAACCTGCCCTTTGTTGGGAAGATTGTTGAGAAGGTGGTGGCCTTTCAACTTCAACGGTCCTTGGATGAAGCTGATTATCTTGATCCCTTCAAGTCGGGGTTCAGGCTGTTACTCCATCGAAACTGCTTTGGTCGCGCTGACCGATGATTTCTGGCGGGCCAGGGATAGAGGATTTTCCTCTATCCTGGTGCTTCTTCACCTCTCAGCGGCCTTTGATACCATCGACCATGGTATCCTTCTGCAAGAGCCAAGGTGGCGCAGTGGTTAAATGCAGCACTGCAGGCTACTGCTAGATCAGCAGTTCAGCGGTTCAAATCTCACCGGCTCAGGGTTGACTCAGCCTTCCATCCTTCCGAGGTGGGTAAAATGAGGACCCAGATTGTTGGGGGCAATATGCTGACTCTCTGTAAACCGCTTAGAGAGGCCTGAAAGGCCTATGAAGCGGTATATAAGTCTACTGCTATTGCAAAGACTGGGGGAGGTGGGAGGCACTGTTTTACGGTGGTTCTCCTCTTACCTCTCTGACAGGTCGCAGTCGATGTTGGTTGGAGGACAGAGGTCGACCCCTAGGCCCCTCAAATATGGGGTGCCGCAGGGCTCGGTCCTGTCCCCCCTCCTATTTAACATCTACATGAAGCCGCTGGGTGAGATCATTCGCCGGCACGGGATCAAGTACCACCAATATGCAGACGATACTCAATTGTATCTGTCCGCCCTGTGCCAACTCAGCGAAGCAGTGGAAGTGATGTGCCAGTGCCTGGAGGCTGTTAGGATCTGGATGGGAGTAAACAAGTTGGCACTCAGTCCAGACAAGACCGAGTGGCTTTTGATGTTTCCTCCCAAAGATAGTCTGGAATTTCCATCTATTAGCCTGGGGGTTGAAAGCTTACACCCCTCAGAGGGGCCCCGCAACTTGGGTGTCCTCCTGGATCCGCAGCTGACTTTAGAACATCATTTGTTGGCTGTGACCAGGGGGGCTTTTGCCCAGGTTCGCCTGGTGCACCAGTTTGCGACCCTATCTGGACCGGGAGGCACTTCAAATGGTCACTCATGCCCTCGTCACCTCAAGGCTCGACTACTGCAATGCACTCTACATGGGGCTGTCCTTGAAGAGTGTTCGGAGACTGCAGTTGGTCCAGAATGCAGCCACGCGAGTGATATCGGGTGTACCTCGGTACACCCATGTTACACCTATCTTCCGCGAGCTGCACTGGCTCCCCATTAGTCTCCGGACACGCTACAAAGTGCTGGTGATTACCTTTAAAGCCTTACATGGCATTGGACCTGGATATCTAAGAGACCGTCTCCTGCTACACACCTCCCAACGTCCAATAAGAACCCACAGGCTAGACCCTTCCCACCCTTGTGGCCTTCCAAAAAGCCAGCAAAACCTGGCTGTTCCGACAGGCCTGGGGTTGCTGATTTTCAAATCAGGTTCAACCCCCAATTAAACCAAATGTATGTTGTGTTTTTTAAATAGTTCGTATTGTTTGTATTCTCCCCCTGTGTGTATTTTATTTCATTTCGTATTTGTAAGCCGCCCGGAGTCCCCCGGGATTGGGCGGCATATAAACCCATTAAATTGCGAAATTGTGAATTGAACTATTACTGGAAAGACACAGGTTGAGATATGAAAACTAATAACAAAATATTAGTCAAATTTAGTTAAAATTAGAACATTATGTTAAAAATGAAGTGATAATGGATATAGTTAGATAAATAATTGATAATGATAACAATGTACATATATGTATTCGTTTGATAAGAGGAAATTTGGTATAAATTCTAAATGGTGATCATTTAGTTAAACTAAGACCAAATAGAAAAAAGAAAAAAAATGAAATGATGATGGATATTGTTAAATAAAGGATTAATAATGATAATAATGTAATATTTGTATTGACATGATAGGAGGGAAATTGGATATAAATTGTAAACAGTGATTAAGAAAGTGGGTCTAGAAACTTTGTTATTAAACATAATTAATTTTTATTTAGAAAGTGTTATAAAGATGTATATCTGGATGATATTGCTGGATGATATTGAAAATAGATAACAGAGTGCCATTATGTGGTTTCGCTTTAAATTTTGAAATATGAATATATATATATATATATATATATATATGTATGTAGGTAGGTAGGTAGGTAGGTAGGTAGGTAGGTAGGTAGGTAGGTAGGTAGGTATATGATTTAAAATATACAACTTGATATGAATTGTAGGTGATGACTGTGGAAGGGATGCTAGAATTCCTTATAAAAGATATTATGGATTTATAGTGGATAAGCTTCCTGAAAGATAGATTGCTGTTACAGTCTGCCATTCTCATGAAATATTAAAAGTATATTTTTAGTTAATGCAAATACAGCACAATATCTCTCTGGGTCTGTCCAATCCTAAGCATATGGAATAAAATGCTTGCCCAAATCCTCTGCCACCTTGAAAACAAATGGTTGAAAAATGAGACCTCTAAAATTAAAACAGTTTGGAAAACATTTCCATATTATGTTGGTTGTTAATATGCTTCACATGGGACTAGCTGTGAGAAAGTGTTCTGCCCCTCTGCCAGCTGCTGATAGAGTCCCTAGTGGAAATTTTCTGTGCTACTGTTGAGCTGTTCCTTTATTGGAAAGTGGATAATAGTACACATATTTTGTGCACTGAATGCCTCAGTCTCCTTTTCTATCTCTGTCCTCTCCAGACATGGAAGAGTCTTATCAATGACCCTGGAGAATTGTTGTCAATATGTAGAAAATACTTGCTGAATGCATAATCTATCTGATTCCATATAAGGCAGTTTTCTTTATTCGTGTGATGTGATATTGTAATTGTAAGTGGCTTCTTTACCTTTTTAAAATCTGCTTGTTGAAGGAGATACTCATTTACTGACTGATATTGCTGGCTACTGGCTTCTGAAAAACTACTTGGAAAAAGCAGCAATCTGAAAGTGTGTATTCAGCAAAGGAGAAAAAGTAATAAACCCAGGGAAATAGACATTAAAAATGACTTGTATAGAAAATTGAATATGAGTGCAAGCACCAAGCAAGTGTGTGTACCAGCTAATATGCCAAAAGAAAGTTAGGAGGGCTAAAGCACAAAAGAATCTTAAGTGCACAAAGGAAGCCAATAACAACAAACTGGCTTTTGGGGGCTATGTCAGAAAGAAAAGGAGGAAAAAGAAAGGGGTGGGCTGTTTGCAAAGAGAAAATGATGTTAGTAATTTTTATTTATTTTTATTTATTTTATTTTATTATTTTATTTTATTTTATATTTTATTTGACTGCTTCCTTACTCTGAGTCATTCTGGGCAGCTTACGCTTAATAAAAAACCCAATATGAAAGAATAAAAAGCAATAACCCCTTATTCCCCCTACACAACACCCAATTAAATGAGCCACTTGACAGGCTTCATCCCACTCTGGGTTCCCCTGGCTGATTGGCACAACCAGGTCTTCAGGCTCTTGCGCGAGAGGGTCAAAATGGAGGCCAATCTAATCTGTGGGGATGATGTTCCAAAAGGAGGGAGTCACCACAGGAATTCCCTTTACTTGGTCCCATCAGATATATCTCCTTAGGAGATGGGATTTGCAACATTCCTTGCCTCCTCACTTTAGTGGGTCTGATGGATGATTAGAGAAAGCACAAAAAGTAGAGTTTCTCAACTCTACTTTTCTTCTACCCTTCTTCATGATGGGAAACTATTCTAATGGACTGAGGTAATTTGGTAAGGATAGGATGGTGCCAAAATAATAGGAGACAAGACTATACTGTAGTTGTTCAACTTCTACTTTGCTTCAATCCTCAGTCCAGCAAAACACTTGATAAAAGCAGGGAGTGGCAAACCAAGATAAGTAAAAGGAGAGGTAGGAAGCACCTGGTTCCCATGAATGAGTTAAGGTCCAGAACTCTTGAAAGAGCAAAATCACTTTTTGTTCCAATGATTTTTTTTTTACCAATTATCTATTGAAATTGATTTTCTGCTGCTTTGACTTTGTACTCCTCTTACTTTTTCCTTGTTTGCAATATTGTAATTTTGTTGTATTTATTTCTCTCCTCCCTCCTTCCCTCCCTCCCTCCCTTCCCCCTCTCTCTCATGTAATTCTTTTATTTATGCTTTTTCAAGTGGCATTTCAGGATCAACGTATATGATGAAAAGCTCTGTTATCCTAACATAAAACTACCTGTTATTGCAAAGTGATTTGGGATTTGTTTTAAGAAAAGCAACCAGTTTATAAGAATATTGTTTTAGCCTTTGCTGTTGAACTGAGAAAGCACTCTAGAATACATGTAATGTTGTCCCCCAGATCTTCGTTGTGGCAGAGGATTACAGAAGATGAACAAGTTATTTTTTATGCAAGCTTGTTTAGTTTATTTGTCTAGTTTATTTGTCTTGTATGCCGCCCACTCCTGAAGGACTCCGGGCGGCTCACAATAGACAAGGGAAGGGGGATAAATAGACAAAGACAACACTTTAAAAACGCAACATTCACAATTTCCGTGGGGCTGGATGTTTCACAAGCCCCCCGGCCTGCTGGAGCAGCCAGGACTTGGTGGTTTTGCGGAAGGCCAGGAGGGTAGTAAGGGTCCGGATCTCCACGGGGAGGTCATTCCAGAGGGATGGAGCTGCAACAGAGAAGGCTCTCCCCTGGGGAGTCGCCAGCCGACATTGGCTGGCAGATGGAATCCGGAGGAGACCTAATCTGTGAGATCTAATCGGTCTAAGGGAGGTAATCGGCAGGAGGCGGTCTCTCAGGTACCCAGGTCCGATGCCATGTAGGGCTTTATAGGTAATGACCAGAACCTTGAAGCGGAGACTAATGGGTAGCCAGTGCAGCTCGCGGAGGATAGGTGTGACGTGGGTGTACCTAGGTGCACCCACAATCGCTCGCGCGGCTGCATTCTGGACTAACTGAAGTCTTCAAATACTCTTTAAGGGTAGCCCCATGTAGAGCACATTACAGTAATCCAGTCTTGAGGTCACAAGGGCGTGAGTGACTGTCTGAAGGGCCTCCCGATCCAGGTAGGGTCGCAATTGGTGCACCAGGCGAACCTGGGCAAAGGTCCCCCTGTTCACAGCCAACAAATGGTGTTCTAAAGTCAGCTGGGGATCCAGGAGGACTTCCAAATTGCGGACCCTCTCTGAGGGGCGTATAATTTCACCCCCAGCCTGAGAGATGGAATAGTTGGCCAATCTTTGGGAGGGAACATCAGAAGCCACTCGGTCTTGTCTGGATTGAGTGCCAACTTGTTTGCTCCCATCCAGACCCTAACAGCCTCCAGGCACTGGCACATCACTTCTACTGCTTCGCTGAGTTGTCACGGGGCGGACAGATACAGCTGCGTATTGTCCGTGTATTGGTAGTACTTAATCCCGTGCCGGCGTATGAGCTCACCCAGCGGCTTCATGTAGATGTTAAATAGGAGGGGGGACAGGACCGAGCCCTGCGGCACCCCATAGTTGAGGGGCCTTGGAGTTGACCTCTGCCCTCCGACCAATACTGACTGCGACCTGTCCGAGAGGTAGGAGGAGAACCACGAAGAACGGTGCCTCCCACTCCCACCTCTCGCAACCGTCGCAGAAGGATACCATGATCGATGGTATCGAAGGCCGCTGAGAGGTCAAGGAGCACAAGGATAGAGGGGTGACCCCTATCCCTGGCTCGCCAGAGATCATCGATCAGCGTGACCAAAGCAGTTTCCATGCTGTAACCAGTCCTGAAACCCGACTGATAGGAGTCTAGATAATTGGTTTCATCCAAGGACCATCGGAGTTGAGAGGCCACCACTTTCTCAACAACCTTCCCAACAGTTAACATTTAATTGAGGAATTCTCAGTATTCAGAGTATTTATGGGATTGTATGGAACATGAAAATCACTGCAATCAGCTCTTTTAGAGCTTTTCTGAAGTTAAATATTCTTCCATTCTTTGTACCCCCCTAAAACATCACTTCTGTTTATAGAAAAGCAAGTCTATTATGCATGGATATTTTCTTGTACTCTTGCCATAAAAGTGAATTTGTATGCATGTTAAACACTTGCTATTAAAACATGCCCATAATTTTGAATGCTATTTAATACCTTTGTAATGAAGTGAGAGCATAGACATAGGTATCCTCCTGTGCCCTTATCATTAAGCTGCTCTTTTTTAATCTTCAAAAGGATATTGAAAAAGCAGTTTTGGCCAAGTTCCAATCACTGAAGGAATGGCAGAAGAGATTAACCTGCAGTAGAATGTACAATGCAGAGAATTAGACGTCTGACCTGGTTTACTCAGAATTGTATGAATGCTAACTTATGAAGATATAAAGTATTATTGGAATGAACAATCTGGTTGAACAGTATAATGCACATTTGCTTATGTAAAGAATAAATTCACATATTATTACTCTTCCCTTCACATATCTCTGTATGTGTTACACTGAAAACTCTTCATGCAACAAGTTTGAAGTCAGTGTAATTGAAGTGTTAATTATTCATGATTCAATCATGATTAAAATGTTTAGAAAACAGTTTGATTAGGAGTTCCAAATTTAGGATCCAGATGTCAATGGAACATTCTAATGGTTATTTGCAAATGAAGTTGGAATTGTGAGTTCTTCTAGTTAGAATCAGTAGAGAGAATGTCTGAAAGAAGAGCATAGAACATGAGCAATCTTGCTAATCTGGAGAGCACTATTGTTGGTCAAATGATTAATTGTGAGTGGGTGATATAGCCCTTTTGAGACATGAATTATATAGAGATAGATTGCATTGTGATTAATATGACTGCATAGCTTATACATTTTTAAACTTGTTAATATTGTTTCCATGCATTTTTCTCATTAAGCTCTGAGAAGGGAGCCAATTTGCTGTAGTGGTTAAGGCATCAGGCTTGAAAGTGGGAGACAGTGGGTTCAAGTGTCTCCTTAGGCACAAGTCAAGCTGGGTGACTTTGGGCCAATCTCAACCCTAAGAAGCTGATAACCCATATCTGAAAACTTGCCAAGAAAAATGCAAGGACTTCTCCATACAGTTGCCAACACTGATTTGAAGACATCTCAAAAAGTCTCTCATGTGACTGTCTTCGAGGTAAATGCTAAATAAATAAAAGTTTTGATTTGGAAAATTTGATATGTATGTAGGGTGTGCATGTCTGGATTTTGCTTTTTGCAGGGGAGAGAAGAAATTTATTGTTAGAAGATGCATAACTGTATTTCATTGTAGCAATAGGATAACTTGCTAGCAACTTCTTCTTTGTGGATGTTGTTAATATGTTGTAGAATGATGTAGGTTTGCTGTAAGATTATTCTGGATGAAATATTGGGGGTTTCCATCATAATCTGAGAGCATTTTGACTGGGTGCTGTTCTTCTCTACCAATAATATTGTTACCCTCATATTATTTTCATCTCAACCCTATTTGAATATTGACGTTCTTGATAGCTCAATCTCAGATGGGACTTCAAAGAATGGTAATTTTGTAAATACTTGTTTGCCTCTGAAATTTCCGTGGCCAGGGGTAGGATTGAAAATGTTTAGCAACCAGTTCTCTGCCCGGTTGATGAGTGGGTGTGGCCCTGGGGTCTAGTTGGCTTCCTGCACCATAGCAGGGTGTTTTCGCCCTCCCCAGGCTCCAAAGGTTTTTCTTGAGCCTCCAGAAGGGCAAAAACGGTCTCCTCCAGAGGTCCTCTGGAGGCCAGAAACGGGCTCATTTTGGGACTTCCGGTAGGCCCATTTTTTGTCCTCCCAGAGCCTCTGTGCGGGTCTTAACACTTAACTGGCATCCAAAACAGGCCACATGGAGACTCCTGGGAGGGGCAGAGTGAGGGGGAGGGGGCAGAGTCAAGCCAGTCCTTGCAAAATTAACATCCTGAACTGGTTCGAACCAGCTGAATCCCACCCCCGTTTGTGGCTTATATATTTTGAGCTTAATTTATTTTATTCTTTTATGTACTATTTTAATACACATTGCTGTTGAGATATTTAAATCATAGTAACTTGTTTTAATGTCATGGGTACAATGAGTTAGAAATTGAATGTAAATGATTTTGTTAATGAGGAGCTGATTCTTTAAAGGAAGGGAAAAGTATTGAAAGATGAGAAGAGCGGAAGCTGGAACATTAGGTCAATGTCTCTTGTTCCTTCTTAGTTTATCTTTGCAAGCAAGTGAAATTTTATACTAAAGGAGAAAAATACATAATAGATGCCTAATGTCTAAAATCTGCTTCTTCATGGTTTAAGTCAAGAATCAAGATCAATCAATGCAAGAAATAGGAAACTGGCTGATTTGAAAATGGCAGTTTTTGTACATGGATATAATTGTTATTTAACTATAGTATGCTAAAGTGAATGGAAAATGAGAACGTTTCATAATTGATGTACGGAATTGACTGATGATTAATACAAATAAACTGGCATGGATCACATAGAACAACATGGTCCCTGATCATAGTAAAATATATCTTTTTGTTTTTATGTTTTTGGGAAGTGTCTTTCAACTTATTGTATTTGTAGTCTTCTGTTCTTCAGAGAAGGTCAATGTGACATTTCTGGGCTTGACTCATTTTAATTCTGCAATCAAATAGGGCTGGGCTGGAATCAGCTTGGTCTGGGGCACTTATGGACCTTTCTGCTTGAGTAGGTAATCTTCAGTAGTCTTTAAAGCTCCTGATGCACCCTAGGATAAAGCCATCATAATTCTGCAGACACTCCTTTTCTTGCTCCCTTTCTACTTCTTCTGTAAGTGATGGCAGTGCCAGGTCTTCCCAACAACAAGCAAGAATGGGTGGGAGTGACAGGGATCAGTCTGAAAATGCTGGGATCGCTTTATGTTGCCACATTTAAAGCTCTTTTGGCTATTCATGACACTTTACTCAGCAGGGATTTGGTGATCAAGATGCCCTAAATCATCAGTCCCCACCATTTTTGGCTTCATGGGTCAGTGGCGATCTGCTGCATGGAGGGGGGAGGGGGTGGGTTTGCATGCTGAATCCAATCCAATCCATGCACAAATGAAGCTTTGTTCACTTGCCCGCCTCCTGTACCACCTGATTTTCAATGGACTCAACCAGGGAGTTGGGGACCACTGCCCTAAATGACAATTGAGTTCAATTGCAGTGACATTGGATTTAAGAGTCAGCATTTATATTTTTGTGGGGAGATATTCTTGAGTTGAACAATGAGGCATATGGCACAATAAACAACTGCCTTTTTTTTGCTTTTGGTTCCAAGTCCTAGGTACAATAAAAGGTGTCTAAAGATTATTTATTTCAAGATTTTAAGAAACTGTATAAAACAGAGCTGAAAGGAATTCCTAAGTTTTTTGCTGAGAACTGTTTTCCACAATGAATAATTTGTAGGAGTTGCTTCATATGTCATTGTGGGCAGGGTAGAAGCAATGACAAAGCCAAGCCCCATTTTGCTGCTTACTCCTTCTCCTTTTTAGTGTCTCCTTTGTCCTCCTTACTCTTTGGTTTTTTTTTTTTTGCTAAAGGTATAAGCTAAATGAGGCAGTGAGCTTTTGAGAGGTGACATGGGTTGACAGCTCCAGCTTTAGCTAGTGATACACCTTAATAAAATTTGCCATTCCAAGTCACAAGATGGAGCAAACTGGAATGGCTTTAATTATGGGTTGTTTTCTATCCCCTATTATCTAGATGCTTTTATTTTTAATTTTTTAAAAAGATTATTATTACTTTATTTTTATTCCTCATGTGTTTGGTGCTATTTTAAGGTACTTAATGCAGTTAGCATGATGTAACTGAAGAAGGAGATTTATTCAAGTAGGCATTAGCCCATGGATACAATTTCCAGATGTCAGTTTTAGCATAAGATTCTTCTCTTATCTAAAAAGAATCTTAAGGCTCTGCCTCGGGTCAGTTATTTTTAAAGTGGGGTTGTTTTATGTCCTCTTCCCAGTATTCTGTTATCACTCATAGTTGACCTGGAGATATTCATTGTGGTGTATCAGGCAGGGGATTGTTTTGCCTTTTGTGCACTTACAACTAGGTAACGTTGGGGCACACTGAAGATGGCACTGTTGCAGTCAGAAGGTGAAGGTGGGACGAAGGAAGATGGTTGTATCCCAATTAGAATACCTCCAGTCAATCAATTTGTAGTGGTCAACTGTAGCTGTAATGGATAGACAAGAAAAGGGGAACTGCATAAAAATGATGTGTGAGAGAGAAGTGGGGAAAGATAGAAGACTTTTGGTGTCAGATATAGGAGGCATTATTTAATTATCACAGCAAGGCCTGTGAAGTTATAAAGGAAACATAGATAAGAATGAGAGTTTGGCCATTCAAAGTGCTAGATGTGTTAATGTCATTATGGAACAGCCTACAATTGAAAGTTAAGAACGCAATCTGTAGCAGGGATGATATATGACCTTTTTAAAATAATAGTTTGTAGAATGTACTGATTACAGAATCATATTTCCCTTGTATTCATATTCATTTCATGTATACATAATCATGTTTATACTTATATCTGTTATTTAATTAATGCTTGATGAAATAAAATAAATAAATAAATATTTTAGTTTTTAGATTTTGTATCCAAAGCTCCTAATCATCTTTCATCTATTAAACTAAAACCAAACAGTTCCTAATCAAGATCCACCAGTCATGAGGATGTCCGTAACAAAACAGCAAATCAAAGTTAGGGTTTCTGTTGGGTAGAGAGGATGGTTTGCCTATTTTATGGATTGTGGTGAGTTCTACTCTGAGGAGGAGGCTTCAAGGCCTTAGCATGTATGCTGGAAAGTGGCACAAAGCTGGCACTATGTCACTAAATTCATCCTGGCACAATAGGATTACATGTGTTTGTGGAAACTATTGCGCTCTGTATTTTAAGATCCCATTCCAGAATCCTATAAAATAGAGACAATTTAATCTTTTGTTCTATTTTTGGAGTGGGATTTATTAATTCTGTCCATTCAGCTAGTTATTTAGACTAAAAATTGACATAGGAAATGATTGAGCAAACACTCAGTGTGTTCTATTTATCAAAAGTGCCATTAAGTGTCCTAATATCTTCTAGAGGGGACTACATTTCCCATTCTCAGAAGAGATTTAAATGCCAGGAATCTCTTGACCAATCATTCAGGGAAGTAACATAGACTGTTCAGAGTTGCTTTTGCTACATAGAAAAATGTGCAGTCATCTTAGCAGATTTGCATGAATAAAAAAACAAAATAAAATACAAGAATTCAAAATAATGAATGGCCCCTCCCTATAGACTATATTCTGGCATTTCTAGTCCCTGAACAAATGTAAGTCTATTTCAGCCACAATCTGAAAAGCAATTTACTGCAGCTCAGAAAACAGATTGCAGCTTTTTCATTCATTAAAAAGGAGCTTCTTTGAAGATTATCAAGAAATGAACTTAATAATCTTTTGGAAACAGGAGGTTGTGGTGTTTCCTTAAATAATTTGCAATACATGGCAGGACGAGAACGGAACCTGGGGCAAAAGGTTAAACTCATCTTGATTTACTGCTAATCTCTCATCTTGTCTAAATGGTAATTTTGGGGGAAAATATTGCACTGCATTGCTATCTTGTGAGATGACTGTTATTTAATGAAATAGAATACCAGTACTTTTTTTCTTGTGGAGAAGTTATAGCTCAGTGACTGAGCATGTGCTTTGTATATTGAGATTTGATCTCTGACATCTGCAGTTAACATGTGTGACAGAATTAAGAAAATGTTATTTTCCATTTGATGGATTTATAATATGTGACAGTGTTTACAGGATTGGTCTCAATAAACTAGGTGAAATAAATTATAAAACATTAAAGATCTCCATTAGTGTTTTATGGTTACTGAAGTACTTAAAGTAAATTATATGGACAGGTTCTGCACATTAAATCCTAAGTGCAAGAATAAGTGGCACTGCCAGACGATGGCTAGAGAAAATGATAATGTTACTTTCAGCTTTATGTTGAGGAAAGGGGCCAGCACAGAGAAGATTCTGCTAATGAATCCTTGTCCAGACCCTTTTCTGGATGTGAGTTCAGAGGAAGAAGAGGAGAATGAGCCAGATCCTGATGCCTAGGGTGAAGCAAACATGGAGTTGCATTGAGACTTGGATCAGAGAGTGGAGGGCTCCAGCCCCACAGAGTAGCCACAGCTGGGTTGCCCCTGAACTGGGCTGAGCCTGAATTGAGGAAGCCGCAGCTGCAACAGATTAGACTGGAAGCTCCAGGCTAAGAGCATGAGCAGCTTCTGGCAGTTAGCGAAGATGAGGCGTCCACATCTCCTCCCAATCCAAGGACCCATAGGGCAGAAAGAAAACAGGCACAATGCTAGTCAGTCAGGCTACTTGCAAGGAGGCAACCTTGGCCATTATGAAGGACCACACTGCCATTGCCTATTTAATCCTGCCCTAAGAGATGGGCATTGCTGGAACAATATGTCCGGTTTCTTGTTCTGTGCTCCTATTTTGTGTATCCTGTTTTGGACTTTGGACTGACTCCAGGCTGTGTTTTGGGTTTTGTGGATTGAAGTTGCCAAGAACTCTTGTATTGCTCCAGTCTTGCTCATTGGAGCAGCCGGACATGAATGTTGTATGGACTTTCTTGGAATTTTAGGGGGGTGTTGAATAAAGTCCATTGACTCACTGTGGTGTGTGTGTGTGTGTGTGTGTGTGTGTGTGTGAGAGAGAGAGAGGCAACTTGCAGTAAGTACACCAGTAGTCTGAATGAAAAAAAAAAGGAAAAGAAAATATGAACTTCATTCTCTTCTCCCCCAAAAAGTGCTGATTGAAATCATTAGCTTTCTACTGTACATTGCCATGGAAAGCAATGTACATTGCCAAAGGAAAGCAATGTATTTCTCTACTATTAATAATGGCGAAGAAACAATCAGATTTGCAGTGAAGAGACAAATGCATATGGTGGGTATACATGAAGAATATGTGACCCTAACCCAGAGGTGGTATTCAGCCAATTCTGACAGGTTCTGGAGAACCGGTAGCGGAAATTTTGAGTAGTTCGGAGAACTGGCTAATAGGCTGACCCAGCCCCCACCACCTCCCAGCTGATCTTCTTTTGTTTCCCTGAGAAGAACTGGAAAGCAGGTTAGTGGGGTGGGGAGGTAATGGGTATTTTGCTGTATCCTTCCACTGCCAAGCCCGCAAAGCCAAGCCCACAGAACCAGTAGCAAAAAAAAATTGAATCCCACCACTGACCCCACCACTAGTTTGTCCTAGTTTGTCCTCCATGTGCTGCTTCTATGGGGATCTTCTCAGCTACTTATAGCCCATTGCTGCCTAAAAGTCAGGCTCAACATCTGCTATCCTGGAGGTCTGAACATGAAGATCAGTTGTAGAGAAGAAATAATATTTTAAGATGAGTTTTACTTATCTCTAAGTAGTACACATTCTCAAATTTTATTATTAGCATAATATATCAGAGATATTGTTGCTTAGGAACCAGAAACCCCAAATCTCCTTGAATGCATGGAATCACTTCACCTTCTTTTTATAATATAGCTTTATAGTGTGCTCAATATCCATGTTTTTAAATTACAGAGTTAGCTTAGTGCAATGCTTATGAACATAAATTATGGGATTTGCTTACATCAGATGTGATAGCAACTGATTTAGTTGTTTTAAAAGGAAGTAGATAAATTCATGAACGATAAGAACATAAGTGTTTACTAGGCTTGATGGTCATATTTCCAGACTCAAAGACAGCATATTTTCAAAACCATTTGTTAGAGAGAAAGTAGAAAGAGAGCTGTCATCGTTAGATCTTGCTCATGTGTTTCATCCAACTAATTACTGCAACACAAAATGTTGGATTATGTAAATCCCCAGCCTAATTCTTATGTTTTTGGGAGTTTCATCCAAACTAAACACTCATAGTTTAAATATCAGTTAATATTTCAGTGAGGATTGCTGGTGGATTGAATCTACATTGCCCCCAACAATCTGGGTCCTCATTTTACCAATCTCAGAGGATGGAAGGCTGAGTCATCCTTGAGCTGGTGAGAATCGAATTGCCAAACTGCAGTCAGCCGGCAGTCAGCAGAAGTAACCTGCAGCACTACATTCTAACCAATGCATCACCATGACTTATATGATTGGATGATGGAACTTAAAACTTTAATGCTGGTTTGCAGCTGTAGGAAGCTTTTAGCTACATTACTTGGATGAAATAGTAGCAATGATTCTTTCCCCCATCAGCAACACATGGATTTGGAAGAGATTTTGATTTATTTTAAGCTCAGAAAACAAAATCTGCAGCAGTGCAAGGGGTTGCAGTCCGTTGAATAAATGATTCAATTCAATTTGCCATGATAAAGTGTTTCTTCATGCCTGAAATGGATGGTCTTGGTTTAGCAATCTAAAGATGTATCAATATATATGTAAGTGCAGACAATTGGTAGTTATAAGTAGACAACATTTCTAATACTTTGGGTAACTCAGGGATGGGGAATTGGTGCCTCTGAACTCTGAAATTTGATTTTCAGCTTCAATAAGGATATGAGACAGCAACCACAGACTAGAATGGAGTTCTGAGTACAGATTTCCATTTGGCCCGGAAGTTAGTGGTTGTTCTGAGTCCAATCATTATGTCTCTGATTAAAATGGATAAAATAGAAAGAAAACCATATATAGAAACTGATGAAAGAGTGGAACCAATATATCTAAGTGAGCATTTTTCCCTTAAGTCAATCATCAGGTATGGGAAAATGTCCATTTAATTAGGAAACCAAATTGTTTGAAGATAAATAAAACAAAGTATTATTGCCATATACAGCTACCTTTAATTTCCAAAAGTAATAGCGAAGAACCCCAAAACACAATATTACTTCTTATGTACCTTTTGGAAATAATACAGTTTGATAACAACAAGGAGTGACCTTACTATAGACTTACTGCACACTTCTACTTTCTGCCTTTCTAAAGAGACTCTAAGCTTGTCTTTTTACCCATAGTGGCATTTCCTAGCATAAGCAGTGTTCTTTATTGTATCCATGTATTGACCCCTTTCACATCCTGGAAAAAATTCCAACTTGCCTGGTTTGTGTAATAGGCACTCAGAAGTGTGGAGAATAAAATATTGGTCCCCCATATTTGTTTGTGTTGGTTTGCAAACAAGATATGCCATGTATGTTCCTAGTTCATATGAGTCCAAAAATGCGGACAACTTCATAGGTCTAGAAAAAGAAAATAATTTCGAATCTCTGAAGTAGTGGAGGAAGAAATTTATTTGTAAATTAGATTTTGTTAATCTGGTGCCAAAGGATGATTAACTCCTCCCTTGCTTTCCTTTTTTTCAAGTAAGCTGTATTTATCTGAGCGGTATTTGAACAATCAAACTCTCAGTCTATGGACATTCATATTTGTTTCTCTTGTTTAATTAACAAGAAATGGGCTTTTTAGTGAGCATTGGGCAATCTGATTGCATCCTTGGGAAAAATTTGCTTGAAACTGAAAGCTACTTTAGATTTTTATCTGGTTAAGCTGAAGTGGAAGTACTAATTTTTTATTTCAGATTTTGTAACAGGATATATGGATCAAAATAATTGAAATCAATGATTTGATTTATTCAAATGGAAATGTTGCTGACATTCAACCTTCTTTTGAATTGGATTTTATCCCCTCTAATTCACCTTCTAGGAGTATTAGGAGTGCACTCCCCTTTCCTAATCAGATAGTTCAAATAATTGATAAATACTTAGTGATGGAGGAGCCTATGTCGCTACGAAATGGTTGCCCAATCTCGATGCTCTGAGATCGCCACCAATACTTTTTTCACTGGGTGGTCCAATTGGACTAAACCATCGCATAGAGATGGTGAACAGGAAGACTACATTATGCTGATCACAGGAACATCACAAAGTCCGTGATTGATGCAGGAGAAGGTCTCTCAGCTGGCATTAAAAGCTCAGCCCCCAAGCTGATGAAGTAGGAACTGCTCCAAAACGGAAGGAAACAGAAGAGAAAGTGTTTACAGCTGGTGAGGAATTTTTACCCGTTTTAAAAGAGCCTGCCTATAAAAAACTTAAAGCTAATTTAAATCTAAGAATAAAAGAAATAAGCGGCAGAATTAAGCTTTGGATGGTTTTGGTCAGTGTGTTATCTTAATTTTTAAACATTATGTTCATGGATTGAATTTATGCAAACCATTTGAAATGAATGGATCAAGTTTTCTTCTAAAATTTTTACTATTACTTTCACAACCTATGGACTAAATTTCTCCTTATTCATCACTACATGTGTCTTTTACTCTTTCTTCTCTATTTTATGTAAGAATTTGACTTTTTTAAAAAACTTGGAATATTAAAAGATACAAAAAGAACAAAGAGAATTGCAACAATTGTAACAACAAAGGGAGAGATAACTGCTTGAAGACTGGAAACTTGAGTACTGAAAACAAAATACTTTTACTTTCACTACTGATTATTCTGGTCTGGAATTTTAAAGTCTCACAGTTTGTTTATAGAAAGTGATAAGAAGTAAAGCACCATTTGTTTATACAAATTTTCCTTTGAAGTATATCCTTAACCAGAGATCTCATGGTGAACCTTGGTGTAACCTTGTAAAAATCTTCCAAGTCAGAGCAGCAGTGTTTCAACAGCTGGAAACAATGGCTTATTTCCAACAACAGAGAGAATCTGTCAGCTTGCAAGAGATAATATTTGCAATACAGAAATTATCAAATACATTTGAGAAAATGTTTGAAAAATTAGAGTACCTAACAGAAAAATATGATGAAAAGGATGGAAATGCTTATCAAATGGGAAAAATAGAGGGTAGAGTCCCAAGCAATAAAGAGAGAAATGACTACAAAGAATTCAATCTGCTGATATCTATGGTGAACGGTTTCTGTCTGGAAATGGAAAAAGTGGAATATGGAAAGAGGAACCAGATGGATGGGAGCCCTACCCTAGATGGCTAGAATAGAAGAAGAAAAAAATGAAAGAACTTATGGATTTAAAGGGAGAAATTTAATTAGTAACACCATCGATAACAACACTGATAATTAAAGACAAGCTGATTAAGGAAAAAGAAGAAGGGCATCAAAATTATATGGGAGAATCAATAAACAAGGAGTTGCAAAGAAGAATTCATACAAACTTGATTAAGGAGACGATTAGAGGACTGATGCCACAAATGGCAGAAGACATGAGATTGTTTCGCTACTGGAAAGATACAGGCTGATAGATGAAAGTGTTTAACCTAAAACTAGTTGGACTTAGTGAAATTTAGTGACAATAGATATGGTTAAATAAACATTTGAAAATGATAATAATGTATACATATGTATTGGTATAACAAGTAGTAATTGGATATGAATATTGAATGGTACCTATGAAAGGAAGATGAGAAATGGTTTGGTTACATATAAAGATTAATAAAAAAGAACTAAATTGTGATAATGGATATAGTCAAATAAAGGAGAGATAATGATAACAATGTATATATAGGTATGGATACAACATGGGGAAATCGGATGTAAATTGTAAACAGTGATTTGGAAAGGAAGATTAGAAACCTTTGTTACTAAATGTTATTGATGTTTAGCTAGAATAGGCCGTAAGGAATAATGTTATTGGGATACTAGAAATAGCAAATGAGATGCCAGTATGTGGTTATGTCTTGAGTTTTGGTATGTTATGGTATGATGAAGGATGTTTAAACAATTATAGTCAAACAAGAATGGGGGTGGATGATGGTAATATGTACAAATATATTTGATTTAAAATACTAGAATTAATATGAATCATGAGTGACTGTGAAAGAAATGCACAAAAACTTTTGTAACCAACTGGTGCACTTTCTACAGTATGTAAAGAAAGAGGATTTTTTGTGCTGTGTCTAAAAAAATAATAATTGATAAATACTTGCAAAATGTGCACCAGTAAATTAGCATCCTATTATATTCTAGAGCATTTGGGAAGTGCTAAGTTTTATTTCCCCCCCCTCTCTCTCTCCCTCCCTCCCTCCTTCCCTCCCTCCCTCCCTCCCTCCCTCTTTCCTTGGGCAGTGTTTCTTAACCTTGGCAACTTTAAGATATATGGACTTCAACTCCCAAAATTCCCCAGCACAACTGACAGGGGAATTCTGGGAGTTGAAGTCCATATATTTTAAAGTTGTGAAGGGTTAGAAACATTGTCCTAGATTAATTAAAACAGATTTTTGCTATGCTCCTCCTTATCATGTGGAAATGATAGTTGGAACCATTAACTGACCAAACTTGCTGAAATTACAATATTGGTATTTCTCAGGGTTTGCTTTTGCTTCTGGAAAATGCTGGAGCTTCCACATTCTGGGAACATCCATTTTCTGTTGTTTGATTGACATGTCTGAGTTTCTGTCCTTGAGGTACTGTTTTCATTATAAGCAAAATTTGCCAGCTCTTGAATTAAATGTTTCTATGTTGTGATGAATCAGGAGGAACAGATTTCAGTGCCTTTTTAGCTGTCTACAAATTGTTCTTGTTTAAAAGTTCTGTTTGAAGTCCACTTATGTGCAGTTGTTGTATTATGTCCATAGTTCTTTTTCAAGTAAGACTGAATTCTTATGAGATTTTAAGCCTTTTCTCAATCTTGGAAGTTCCACAAGTTGCATTTTGCTTTCAAAATGTATACAATGTACCTTACCAATGCATTGTGAAATGCAGTGGTTCAGTGGCTTAAAACAGTGGTCCCCAACCTTTTTATCGCCGCGGACCAGTCAGCCTTTGATAATTTTACCGTGGCCCGCTGAGCGCGCGCAGGGGTGGGGGGGCGTTGTTCGCGACGACACATTGATTGTTTATATATCAGATTGTATGAGGTCAGGGAAATGTTTGATACTGATCTGGCTGGGTAACTTTAGCCCATTCACTCTATCTAAGCCCCCCCACCTCACAAGGTTGTCGTGGGGAAAATAGGGGGTGGGAGTATTAGGTATCTTCACTACCATATATAAAAGGAGATACTATCTTAAATAACAAAGTGGGCCCCCACCTCCAAAATATACTAAAAGAAAAAAGATTCCATGTGCTCAACTAATTTTTTTTTAAATCATCACTATATTATGGACTACAGACATATATAAATATATATATATATATATATATATATATATATATATATATATATATATGCATGCATGCATGCATGCATGCATGCATGCATACATACATACATACATACATACATACATATATACATACCGTACGTATGTACGTACGTATATATATATAATGTCCAAATAACAGGAAAAGCGCTTCAAGGACGAAAGTATATTTCTTTTTTGCAGCCTTAAGAGAACTCTCGTTTTTTGAGGCTCAGAACCAGGCATTCTCGTGGGCTGCAAAAAGGAAACGCGACCCGGGAGCGCAGCCTCCAAGAGTCCATATCGCCAATAACTACGCGTGGGGGGAAAGGAAATGTGTTTTGTGAGGAAGAGAAAGAGCGCGCTTCACCGATGCCCGTTGGCGAAATTTTGGAAGAGAGGCAAGAGACTTCAGGCACCGAGCCCCCACCCCTGGCTGCGGCAACTGGAGCGGGCGGGAGGCAGGGAAGGGGTGGGCAAGACCGCCGCTTTTCCACCGTGCGCTGCAATAGCGGCAGCGGCGGCTTGAATCTGGCGACTGCCCCTCACCACCTCAGGCGGCGCTCATACCCTCCCCTTTCCTGCACTACCGTTAGACTCCTCTCAGTCCCCCACCCACGCCCGCGGAGGGCGCACGCGCGCCAAAATCGCGCACCCCCATCTCCCCTCAAAAGACCCCCCCGCCCTCGGCTGCCCGACGTTCTCTCTCTCTCTCTCTACCTCTCCCTCCGTTCCTTCTCACAAGCCAAGGCCGGGCGGGGAAGCGCCGTCTCCGTCCCGGGCGCGCCGCCCCTCCCTGGGCAACTCAGAGATGACTGATCATGGCCCCCGGCCGCTGCGCGGCCCGGTGCCAGGTACTCCACGGCCCGGCACCGGTCCGCGGACCGGGGGTTGGGGACCACTGGCTTAAAAGATGCTGGGGAAGTCTGTGCTCCAGAAGCACAGAAGTGTGAAGTTGTCACACTATGTGATGGGATGAGTTCCTATCATTGGCCTCAGCTTCTGTCCACCTAGCAGTTCGGAAGTATGCTACATGTAAGTAGATAAATAGGTACCACTTTGGACAGTTGGACCCCTGCTACTGCTAGACCTGCCCAGATTCAATGCCTGATTGCAAAGCAACATCGGTGGTGGGAGAAGTCCCCAGATGACTCCATAGGGAATTACTCATCTTTCTGGGGTAGACCTAGATAGTGCATCATGAATTAAATACTAGCACACTTTGGCAGCCAAATAACTACTTTGTAGTCTCCTGGCTAATTGTACCATCACTATACACCAAACAATAACCTCTACATTGGGATAAAAATTCTTTATGAAGAATACCCAGGGAGAAAAATGCTGGCATGTGAGGACTAGTCCCCCCCCTTTTCTGTTGATATACCTTTTATTTTAGTTGCTTCTGGACAATTTCAACAATCAACCAATGGAACAGCTTGCCTTCGGAAAGTTATGGGAGCTTCATCACTTGAGACTTTCAAGAAGAGATTGGACTGTCATTTGTCAGAAATGGTGTAGGGTCTCCTGCTTGGATGCAGGTTAGACTAGATGACCTACAAGGTTTCTTCCAACTCTGTTAATCTGTAAAACCACATTAAAAGGACTCAAAAGAGTTTTTGCTGTAAAACTATATTGTAGTAGTTGGATTTCTGGTTTAAAAAAACCTGTCAATAACCATTGGAAGTAATGCCTATATTAACCTCAGCTTTTTTCCTACTTTCCTCTTCCTAAATCTAAAATTATCATGTCTTGCACATGATGTAATAAAGATAGAACTCAGGGTATTAACATTCAGAGTGAAAATTAGATTTATTTTTTTTCCATACAGCTATTTTGCTGTGTTAGGTAAAGTTGCAGTGTCAAAGTTCTGATGAATATTTTTGGTGATAATTATACAATCTGAATGTATGAGAGAACATGTCATTCTCCATAGTGAGGGGAGGAATATCCAGGATAGGTTGACCTTATCCTCTCATTGATTGGACTGAGTCAGATAAGCTCTTGGGATACAGTCCTGGTCCACCAGCACCACTCAGTTATCGACTCAGTCCCTCAACTGGATGGTTTGCCATCCTGGATCTTCAATAATTTGGAAGAAATTTAAAGAAAGAAAAAGGATTAATCCATCTCCCTACAGCAGCAGCCGCATGCAAGCTGGACAGCTCCCTGAGCTGCAAAAAGGACTGCCAAAAGCCCCCTTCGGGGCGGCATGCTGCCCAGGCCTCTGAGTGAGACAAGTATCACTCAAAGAAGGAAAAAATCTGCTGGGCAAGCAGGAGACAAAGGGCACAAGCCTTTCAAAGGCAAGCCCTGCCGCGGAGGCTCCAGTGGTGCTGGAGCGCTCCGCCGCTCCCCACAGAGTCAAGTGCCGAGCCACAGATTTCTCAAGCGCCGTGGGGCATGAAACAGGCCACTGGCAAGCGAAGGCACTGGATTCCTGCCCAGAAGGTGAGCCTTGCTGCTGAAACTCTGCCAGGTGCCGGAGTGCTCCGCTGCTCCCCGCAGGGTCGAGCAGCAAACCACGACTTCCCAAATGCCACGGAGGGCCGGTCCCATTGTCCACGTGGCCCACCTCATTGGATGGGGTCCATGGGCAGAGCCAAGCCTCTAGCAGCACCAGAAAGAGACAGAAGGAGGAAGAACCAGTGGCAGGGGCACAAGGTGCCAGAAGAAGAAATTTAAAGGAGGCGCCCTTTGTCTCCTGGCACGGGTACCATCTTGAAGCTGGGAAGAGCCATGTGTTCCAAGATGGTGGCGCCCAGCGGCAACAAGGAGACCAACAGGACCCAGGTACCTGCAGCGACAGCCAGCAGCCCCACCAGAGGGGCAGAGGATCAACCCAGGTTAGTGGCCATCCCAGAAGCTGCCCAGAAATGGGGGGGGGGAAACAAATGCTAGAGACAAGAAAAGCACCTTTTCCCCAGGGCGGAGCTGGAGGCAGAGGGTGGTCACAAGCCTTCCAAACCCTCTAAGTATGAAAGGTGAAGGCATAGGAAGCTGGAGCAGCTCTACAAGAAGGCAAGTGGCCATAAGTCCATCCCAGGCCTGAGACGAACCCACATTGCAAGCAAGATCCCTATAGACACATCAGGTCTTTGGGTCTTGCTCAGGGGTGGCAATCCCCCCCCCCACATTCGGCTTCACTGGGTTCAGCCCTGCCTACTGGGCTACCACTTCTGGGTTTCCCCCCTGCACAGGTGGGCATGGGTTCCAGCCACCCACAGGGGTCCCAACTTTCAGGGCCTAATGATGTGGGCCTTCCAGCAATGCATGACAGCGGCATTTCAGCAGCTTCAGGTAGCATCCTCTCCTAGGATACCAGAGGGCCTGGAAACCCAGGGGGTCAACATTTCTAGTTCCTCAGCCTCAACACAAGAGGACCTGGATTGCAATGAGGAGGAAGTTAGGGAGGATAAACTATGTGAAGACATTTGTCACCCCATTGATCGCCAGGGGTAATTTGGCTGATCTGGCTGGCTAGGCGGGTGTCCCCTTCCTCCCTCATCACTCCATGTGCATCCCTTCCAAAGCTGCACGCTCGGTGGAAGAGGATTACCATCCCAGAGAGAAGGAGAGTACCGATCTTCAGTTAAGGGTATACAATAGCTGTGCTCCCCTGCTAGAACCTCCAAACAAGCTAATGGAAAGCTGTTTATATCCCTTATATATATAGCAATAGCAATAGCAGTAGACTTATATACCGCTTCATAGGGCTTTCAGCCCTCTCTAAGCGGTTTACAGAGAGTCAGCATATTGCCCCCAACAATCCGGGTCCTCATATATATATGAGGACCCGGATTTATATTATTATCATAATATATGTGATAATAATATAAAATAATTTTTGTCTGAAATTATAATTTTCAGATTTTGAGCAGAATGGACAACTGATCAAATAGTGTTTTGTACATTTGATTGATGACTCCAGTTAAATATCTTATATGTGATATATGTGATGCCCATAATGCAATTCACGCATGACCACCTGTGTGTGTCCACCCGCATGTTCCCCACCCCACACGCATGTGCAAGCTTCTCCGTGCTCCCCCACCTTCTTGCATGCGCATGCAGCCCCCCGCATGCATCCCATCCCCATGAATGCACCTGTGCCCCATGTGCATGTGTGTGCGACCCCCTGCACATGCACCCCAACCTCCACACATGCACATGCATCTCCCACATATGCCCCATCCCCCATGCATGTGTGGCAGAGACCTGACAACCAGCTGGCCGGCGGGAGGCGCACATGTATGCGTGGTGGAGCTGAGCTAGGGCGATGGCTCGTGTGCCCACAGAGAGGGCTCTGCATGCCATAGGTTCACCAGCATGGTCTCAGAACATTGTTCTCTTGGTATATTTCTGTTTAGTAGCACACGTGTATAAAACATGATTTGTGAAAAATCAGAAAGAAACAACATAATCAAATAAGAGGACTGCACCATGTGCTTTTCTGAAAGATTATATAAACGCCCTTTGAAGTTTCTTCTTATGTCAATGAAGGGACATAATCCTTACATCATTTAATTTTTAGATGGTTAAACTACTTTATGAAAGCCCTCCAGTTACAGTTGGTGCAGAGGTGTCTGTATCTCTGCCTGCGAGCTAATTATATAATATAATCACCTAATATAGTGTTGTGACCAATATAAGCTAATTTACAACTTGGGGGCATATACATTTTCTCTAAAGTATTTAATTAATACCAATTGTCAAATAAGACTGAACCAAACTAAACAGGTTCAACACTGGATTAGGTTATAACAGGTAATTTCATCTCCCAATCTTTTAAGACACCTGGTTTTAAGTTAGCAACTTATTAGTTGTAGTGGGAAACATAAACATTTTTTTATGTTGACAAAACTTTAACATTAGCAGAATCTTGGCAGAGTGTAAAGTGCAATTTCTCATCAGCTCAGTTTATTTTTCAATATTAGCTTTGGCTGTCACTCTGTTTTCAGGTGGATGTTGTATGTGAAGTTTTAATAATGGTATGAAAAAAAATCTGATCCAGATCTCTATAAAGAGTATTTATTGGCTTGTACATATTCAGATTTCTTATTGAGATACTACAACAAGTATTTTCACCTTTCTTCTAAGACTTAAAATTATTAAATGAAAGGAAGTTTTCTAAATGGCTTTTTAACAAGTGTCGACATACTTTTTAAATAACCGCTTTGATTATTGGAATAAACAGCAAGACGGGGGATAAATTCACTAATAAATTTAATTAAAAACCCTTTCCAACAGCATGGAATTTAGTTTGATGTTTTTCCTAGCATGCTAGCACTCAGTTTCTTATTTATTTCTGGAATGTATAGTTTGCCTCACTTTGTTATGACTAATAAACTGAGTAGGATCATGCGTGTGTGTATGTGTGTGTGTGTATGGGGGACACGGTGGCTTAGTGGCTAAGACGCTTAGCTTGTCGATCAGAAAGCTCGGCAGTGCGTTGCGTAACGGAGTGAGCTCCTGTTACCTGTCCCAGCTTCTGCCAACTTACCAGTTTGAAAGCATGGAAAAATGCAAGTAGAAAAATAGGAACCACCTTTGGTGGGAAGGTAACAGCATTTTGTGCGCCTTCGGCATTTAGTCATGCTGACCACATGACCACAGAGATGTCACATACTAGCCCCTACCTTTCTACTAGTTTTTCACCATTTTTGTAATACTTGCAACCATTTATTATAATACATTTTCCCCATGAAATGCAACAACCTTAGCCTTTGATGCATTAATTTTCAATGTTATATACCTGGTTGCATTATACAATCGAACACTGGCTGCAGAACCTTTTTCATTTGTGAAGCCAGTAGCATGCACAATTGCATACAAGTATACAGGTCCACCAATATACCTGTAAATCTTATCTAGAAATGCAGTAAAAAGAGGACTTGATGTCTTTCACCTGCATTCATTTGCTTTTAGTTTGTTCTCATGTTGAACATCCATTGTGAAGTGTTCTCATCAGGTTCAGCAACCAATATCTAATTTCATATTGGTGCTAAACATTCCCTAATTTATGCCTATTTATTATCATATCTTTTAAATAAATCAACATACAATAATATTTTTTCACCTTTATCTCAGTCATATATAATAGATAAAGATCTTGTACGCACACATGCTGCCTAGGGCAAAAGTTGCACTACATTTACCAAACTTTGCTTATTGTTTACTTTACTTTGTTGTCATTGCACCTTGTACAATGAAATTAAATTCCATCTTCAGTGTACATTATACATAAAAAATAAAACAAAAACACGCATCCTTCACATTCTATGCAATTGAATTGAAACCCCCTGATATTGCATTAATATGGCATTATACAGTAGAATTCAAAATAGTTATTGCTCTGGGATAGAAGCTATTTGTCTTTGTTTTTATTGTCCTGTACTGTCTGTCAGATAGTGATAGTTAAAAAAAGGGGTGCACAGGATGAGATGGATCTTTAAGAATGCTTTGAACTTTCTTCAGGCAGCGGGAGCTATGAAGCTCTTCCAAAGAGGGGAGAAGGGCAACCAATGATCCTCTGGGCAATGATTATTAACCCTCTGGGGCACTGTCTAATCTGTCATTAAGCTACAGTTTTTGTATTTAATTCTGGTTACCATTTCCTTTGTGTGGAGGAACAGTAACAGCATTCTTTGCTCTGTAACATATAGATGTGCTTTTCACAAATGTATTAAATAAGTCACGCAGCATTTCATAAGCAAATCTCATCCATATTTTAACATTTCTTCAGTTACATTTATTTATTTAAATTATTTAGGAGGCTACCCATCTCACAATAATGACTCTGGGCAATGTACAAGAATCAAAACAACAACAGAATATCACCCATGAGAACAAGACATATTTAAAGTTTAAAGATGCAAAGAAAACACAAAATAATTTTGATGGTAGTAAGGAAAACAAATGTTAGATTAAATGAGGTGGATCAAACAAGGATCCTCCAGTATAGTGAATGGAGTTAAAAGTAAAACAAATGAAATAATTTCCAATTAAACCTAAGGGATATTGAACAGAATATTTTAGAGGTCTGTATGAGAATATATTGAGCTAGTTTGGTGTAATGGTTCCAAGGTACAAACCAGTAGACCATAAATGACCTTGGGGCAGTTAGTTTCTCTTAATCCCTAGACAAAGGTAAACTACTTCCAAAATTTTGCAAAAAAAAAAACAAAAACAAAAAAACCTTGCAGGCACATGCCCATTTAGTTACCAGGAATAAACACTGACTCGAAGGAACCAAGATAAAAAAATAAAATAAGAAAATGATTATATTGAAATGAACACTATAAATTTTAAGATCATAAATTTGTGATTGTGTGAATGTTGAAAAATACATGAATATTGTATGAATATTTTTAAATATTTATAAGTGTTTAAATTAGTGACAAATAAAAAACCCAAATAATACACCAGTGATAGTACAATAAAGAAGCTGTATACTGTATATTAGAGTAATTAATATACACTAAAAGAAAAGGGAAAAATCATCTATGTTGTATCTATATGAAATTAATTCATTTCTTAAAACATTTAGCAAATCTTGTAAATCTAGATAATATAGATATCTATCTTTATCTAATCATTTTTGAATTTTAAGTTATTTGCAAAAGTGATAAAGAACACAAGTCTTGAATGCAATTCTTTACCATGAGCAATATAAATTTCTTTCCATCTGTATATAATAATTATCTTTGTAGACCTCCACAAACAATAAAACCAGGTTTCTTCAAAATGTCAGTTGTTTAATACTTTAAAATCTCAGCACTCAGTACACTCATTTGTGCTTCTGTGTTTTGATTTATGTTGATTGGCCTCTTCATTTTTACAATCATCACAATAATGTTTTTGGCTTATAACATTTACATGGAAACATTTCCTCTGCATTTTTTAAAATGCCAAATGCAATTTATATTGAATTGGCAAGCTCATCAAAAAGCTTAGTGCCTTTTTGACAGCAAATCATTTTCTCAGGAGTCTTCTACTGAATAAAAGGTCATGCTTGTTTTTCAAATAGTTTTTCAAATAGTTTTGTGAATATTCTGAAAAAGGGCTTTTTACTTGAAAATCATTTCTAGGAAATTTGTCCTTTAGACACAAGTTCTGGAAAAGGCAAGTTCTGTGATTGGGAATGGATTATTTTGCAGTTATTGAAGAAGAAGTCATTAACCTACCCTTGGGATAGGTTAGAAATTAAATGTGTGAGTAATAGCTTCTGGCTACTTGAAGTTTTTCTTTATGTTGCAGAGAGAAGCATAACTAGTAAGCTATGCAAAGCATTTAGAGGGGCATTCAGCAAAACATGTTAACATGAATTAAACCGTATATTCCTGAGGGCTTGAGGCAGCCATGCACATACATAAACAAAACGTCTAGTAAGATCATCAGGAAAACAAAACAGTTGTGCATATACTTTTTTCTCTGAAAACAGTTAAGAGAGTATTTGAAGCAGCTTTCTACCTAAGTAGAAGCCCCAGTGCTTCAAGGAGAGAGTCTGTGCCAACATTGATTCTCAATGCTTTGATAATTAGTAATTAGTATTTTCCTTTATAATTAATGCTTTCTACTGCTACCAATATAAGCTTCTCCCTTCTACTTTTGAAGAAAGTATGCATGGGGGATGGAGTTTAGCAATGAAGTTAACAGAATGGCAAATTTAAGTTGTTTATTTGTACTTATGTGGTTTATATATTTACTTTTGATTAAAAAAGAAAAGCTGTATGCTATCTAATTAAAACATAATATACTTGATGGTTAGATTTTTGTTTATTTATTTGTTCAATTGGTTATTATGTGTCCAAATTGTATTGATTATTGATAATATGAAACTTGATTCAAAAATTGCATGGGGGTTGTGAGAGAGGACAGCAGTAACAGAACTGGGAGAAGGAACCTTATGGAGGACTATTTAAGTCAAGGCTATTGAGTTTGCGGCCTGTGGGCCAGATGCATTATATGCTGGTCATGTCCATGCCTGGTTTAGCAAAGAGGGAAAAAGTCCCGATATGTCAAGTGATGGCACTGTGATGCCACTGTGAGTTTGACAGCCCTGATTCAGATTGTATGAAGTTGGAAGTATGAATTTGCTTTAGCCTGCATAAAAGTTATTTTTATATTTTTCATAATAATGTTCTTAGTGTCTCAGGTAAAGAAAGATCTCTATCACCCTATGTGTCAAGTTTTTTTTCCCAGTGGAAATAACAAGATTGAACATGGGATCTTTTGCAAGCAAAACATTGCTTTATTCCTAGATCCCACATTTTGTCAGCTATGTTTCTTCTGATTCTTCATCAAAAGAAATACATTTTGACCTTATTTAATTTCAGGGTTAATAGCAATGATAATTCAGAAGGGGGGGGAGGGAGGGAGAGAGCGAGCGAGGGAGATTCATTCTGTTTCACCCCATGGGTAATATGTTTTTTTCCTCAATCTTGGGTACTCTCTTAGAGTCACAGCCTCAAATGCTCCTAGTACCACTGAGACTCCTTTGTACATTATATCTAGGTCTTCCTTCAGGCCTTTGTACTAGAAGACAGGCTTAAGATACAGAAGGATCTTGACAAATTTGAACATTGGCCACTATCTAATAAAATGAAATTCAATGGTGAAAAGAGTAAGGTTCTACATTTAGGCAAGAAAAACAAAATGCACAGGTACAGTATAGGTAGTATCTTGCTCAATAGTAGTAACTGTGAGAGGGATCTTGGAGTCCTAGTGGACAACCATTTAAATACAGTATGAGCCAGCAGTGTGCAGCAGTTGCCAAAAAAGCCAACACAGTTCTAGGCTACATAAACAGAGGGATAGATCAAGATCACGTGAAGTGTTAATACCACTTTATAATGCCTTGATAAGGCCACACTTGGAATACTGCATTCAGTTTTGGTCACTGTAAAAAAGATGTGGAAAGAGTGCAGAGAAGAGCAACAAAGATGATTAGGGGACTGGAGACTAAATATATATGAAGAACGGTTGCAGGAACTGGGTTTGTCTAGTTTAATGAAAAGAAGGACTAGGGGAGACATGATAGCAGTGTTCCAATATCTCAGGGGTTGCCACAAAGAAGAGGGAGTCAAGCTATTCTCCAAAGCACCTGAGGGTAGAACAAGAAGCAATGGGTGGAAACTAATCAAGGAGAGAAGCAACTTAGAACTGAGGAGAAATTTCCTGACAGTTAGAACAATTAATCAGTGGAACAGCTTGCCTCCAGAAGTTGTGAATGTCCGAACACTGGAAGTCTTTAAGAAGATGTTGGATAGCCATTTGTCTGGAACGGTATAGGGTTACCTGCCTAGGCAGGGGGTTGGACTAGAAGACCTCCAAGGTCCCTTCCAACTCTGCTATTGTATTGTATTGTATTGCATCATCAGTTTGGAGTTTCTATTACTTAAGTCTAACCACCTTGAAATCCATTGACTCTTATCTGGCACCAATTTGCCTTGACAGTTAGTAGTTCAAATTCTTGTGCATTATCATGAAATAAACTTGTACTTTTGAACTCTATCCTGATTCCTGATTTCCTGTACTGGCAGGTACTTTGTGTGTGTGTGTGTGTGTGTGTGTGTGTGTGCACACGTGTGTGTGTGCATGTGCATTTGTGTGTGTATAGAGAGAGGGAGGGAGGGAGGGAGGGAGACGGAGAGACAGAGCTAACAATAGAGGTCTGAGCAACTGTTGACTCTTTCATAAGCCGCAAACAAAAGCCTAGAACAAATGCTCTTAAAAAGTATCATGAAGATCATCTTAACAGTTGAGAAATATAAAATACAGATTTTGTATGGAAAGCATTAGAACCTTCCTCTTAGAACTATTGGCTTAATGTGAAGATTTAAAAGAATTTTTACCATCACTGAAAAGCTTACATGTTGACAGCTCCTTGTCCGTTTTAAGTCCATTACATATGATGAAAATTTTGACTAAGTCACATAAGGTAGCAATTCTTAAAAAAAAAAAAACACCACAACTGAAGGAGGAGCAACTCCCAGAAGTAATTTAATTAAAAAAGTCTGTCTTTAAAATTGGCAGAGATTAAACATGGATTGTTAAGAAGAACAGAAAACAGTAGTGTGTGGTAGAAGGGAGTTCTGTAGAAAAGGACATGACAGTTGGAACAGGAACATTCTGTGTTATAACATTTTTATCTTAAGTACCACTTGTTACTAATCTAAAACTTTGTGCTCAACAGTGTGTCCCCTGGGAGATTGAACTGAATATGGATCATAGACCATGTTTTTTTCCAGATATATTGCATATTGTCAGGATGCAATGTGGAAATGTTTTCTTAAAGAAGATTTCTAAACTGTTGGGATATTTATTATTTATTGGTGCTGATAGAGGGAGATGCTATGATTGGAACAGACCCTGGAAAAAAATGGATGTCTAAACTTATAATTAATAATTGGCAACGCTGAACAGAAGTTGTTTGCTCTAGATTCTGCCAAGAATCTAGACATTGAAGAATATTTAGAGAGAATTTTGGCTCTTGTAGACTGCTAATTAGGTTATATCTATGCCGGGTAAGAGTTTTCCTTTTTAAAAAATGCCTTGACCTATTTCACTTCTGAGAGAATAAAATGAGTCAGTGGAAATGGTTGCTTTGGGCAAACATTTGGGGGAGGAGCTAAAAGAAAAGAGCAAAACTGAAATATTAATTCTTTTTTGGAATATAATAGGGGATCAGAGTCTTTACAGCTCTTGTAAGATTGGTAGGTGCTAATTAACTAGATTAGGGTATTCCAGCTACCTGGAAATCTATATCTATATCTATATCTATATCTATATAGATATCTATATAGATATCTATATCTATATATCTTTGCTGAAATGTTTGTAATCCATCATCAGCTACTACTATCTTCAGCATGCATTAGGAGTTATGTGCCTTGTTAAAGTATTATAGTAGCAAACTTAAAATAACCACATCATTAAATAATTTCATGAATATGTGTATGCTAATTACAATAGTTATAATGTGCTCAAACACTTAAGGCTTTGGCCACTGAACAGAATAAAATCAATATTTATATAATATGTAAAAATAACAAGGTATAGATAACTGCCCTGTGTCACCTGTGAAATGCTTATTCAAATTAGTCAAATTAAAACTAAAATTTGTGACTATGAAATATGTAGAAGACCTCAAGCAAATCAGCAAATCTGTTTTAATGAACTATGTTACTTGAGTAATGTTTAAGGTTGAATGAATAGAACTTTTAACCTGTTGGTTCAAAGGGAATAGAGAATGAACAGAATTCAAGAAATATGCATCTTGAATAATAAAAGAGTATATTTATAACTGGCAGTTTGGGAACGCTAGATAGCAGTGATGTTGAATGTAATGTTATCATTTCAAGGCAAAAGTACTTTTAAAAAACATTTTTGATATTAGTCAACCAGTTACAATTGCTGATAGAAAAATTTAATAGTACACATGTCTTACATCCATTCATTCAGCAACTATTCAAAGTGATGGCGATACTGAAAAAATTATGATCGCTTCTTGAAGTTCTGACTATTGTAGCATCGCCACAGTCACCTAACTGTGATCCAGGTCCTCAGGTACCTTGCTAGTAATTATGACATTGCAGTGAGTCATGTCATATGATCACCATTTGCAACCTTCTCTGCCAACTTCCCACAAGCAACGGTGAAGCCTGCAGTGAAGGTCTCAAATTGCCCAGATAAGTAACTCCTGCCATTTTTTCCCTCCTAAGGAGTCTGCAGTGGAGTATAAGATCAAAGGGATCTCTTAATAAATAGTACTCTTGCCTTCCTGTCCTACCTGCAGGATCCCCCTCATCTTCCTTCAACTCCCATCAATTCACCTGCATGCAACCATGCAACCCCACCCCCACCCCTATCTTATATGGTACTCCAACCTCTTCTAATTTAACAAACTACGTGTGTTGAGATTATAACAGCAATGGCACTGAAAAAAAGTGACTTATGACTTTTTTACACTTATGGTCACTAAATGACCTGTGGTAAGTTGAGGACTGTCTGTTGTTCTTTCAATCATGTTTATGAAGCAGTTGAGTCCCCTTCGGGGAAAAGGGCGGCATATAAATGTAATAAATCAATCAATCAGTTTTCAAACTTTGGTAACATTAAAAATGAAATGAAAGAAAAGTCAATTTGCCCTGCAACTGTTAAAATTGAAAAGCTTATCAGAACAAAACTGACAGCAAGTCTTACTATGTTTGAATATCAAGGCTAAGATTAAAACCAAGATTTAATTTTTTTTTTTGCTCCATTTATGATTTGCTGATTAGGGTTGTTCATGTATGTATGTATGTATGTATGTATGTATGTATATGTGTATGTATGTATATATAATTTGTTTTTGTAGATTTTCACGGGTGTAGGTATGCTGGTCTTGTTGTATTTGGGTCTTTTCCCGTGTAAGATTGAGATTAATTATGGAAGCTGTCGAAATAGAGAAACACCCCCACAACATGAATAAATGTGATGATACCTCCCGCCTACCAGACATCTGAAAACCAGCCCTAATCAACAAACAAGCCCCACCCTCCATCCAGGCCATTACAACACGAAACAACAATGGACACATAGCTAGCACCTATCAGCACCAATCTACCAATCATGATACTACCACACAACCAATCATTCCACTTACTGAAACAACACCAGCACTCCACACACACCCCACCAAGATTTATAGAAGGATGGCAGCTCCGACCACACTTTAAGCCCAAAACCCTCGCCGAAGATAATCAATACGTGTGTGTGTGTCTGTGTGTGTGTCTGTGTGTGTGGTGTGTATCAAGTGAAGCTTTTTTATCTATTAAAGCCAACATAAATAAAAGTACTATTTCTAACTGGACTGTGTTCACTGTAATATATATTATTTCAGATTGTTGGTTTAATTCAGTTTACAGCAAGTTGTGGGAGGAATGCTGTTCAGCAAGAGAGACACTGACAAAAATGAGGTATTATCACTAGGAGCTTCATTCTCTCACATTTACCTATCCTACTCTCAACCTACTATACCTGGGACTCCAATTTCATATTTTGAAGAAGGTATGAACAGTTTGTGTAGTAACTTTAACACTATTGTGAGTTCCTTCTGTACAATGAGACATCTCCACTGGGAGATATCCAGCCACATTAAATTAATTTTTACATCATGTCAGGAAAAGCTGTGCAAAATTGAATTAACCAACCAGAGAAATCCATCAATAAACTCTTTGGCTGCATTCCATTAAGGGGAAAAAAAGGTTGGAAATCCCCAGGGCTATTACAGGTTCTTCTGCTAAAATGACACCAGCAAAATCATCTCTGAGGAAAAGAGCAGTGAGGTTTTTTTTTTTTAAAAAAAACTGGGCAATCTTAAATTGTCATTTATTTGACAGCAACAAAGTTATGATACACCATCCAGTTTATGCATAAATGAGAAGTGTGAAGAAGAATCCATCACCTTTTACTATCTATTCCCCCATAATCAAATTGTTCATATATTCCCAAATATTTGCTTTTCTGCAAGTTTTTAGCATTACTACAGTCCTATCATCTGAAGCAAAAGAGAGTTAGTCTACTCCATTATTTTGTAAAACAATTATATATTAAAAAGTACTGCCATGTTAATCTCCTTAGGACATTTTTAACAACCAGTTATCTGCCCTAATGACTGGCTGGGTGTGGCTAGATGGGTGTGACTGGGTGGGGTGGGGGTCATGTGACTGAATGGGTGTGGCTAACTATGTCACTTGTGTGGATGGTACCTGTATGGGACAGGCAAGGTTGGGGAGGGTATTCAGGGGTCTCCAGGGGGGGTTGGGTGGGAGGAAGCCATTTATGGGATGTTTTTTGCCTGAAAAACAGACTGAAAAATGCGCTAAAACAGGCCATTTTGGGCCATTTTCAGGCTGTTCTTTGAGCTGATTTTGGCCAGAAAAAACAGCCTGAAAATGGCTCGAAAAATGGGCAGGAGCGGGGCCACCCAATGGTCCATTTTGCCAATGGGCTTGTGCGCCTGCACCTGGGCTATACTCACCTGTTCTGATCCCCCCTCCAGCCTGCGAATCACCCAGACACAGGCTTGGCTGTTTGCCACTCTTTAATCACAGAGTTATCCTTTGGCTGAAGGCCCAGACAAGACTATTGTATTGTATTGTATTGTATATTGTATTGTATTGCATTGCATTGCATTGCATTGTATTGTATTGTATTGTATTGTATTGTATTGTATTGCTTTATTCAGCGGCAGCCATCTTTTTTTGGAATATATTTTTATTATTTTTACATTTAAAACAATGCAGTACCGCGAAGTCGAAGTGACCATACATTCACATTATATACAGCTAGTCTCAACCATTAACAATTAGCCTATTTAATACATTGTCTGTCCTTCTGTCCAATCACAATATATACATCAGCTAGCCATACCCTTACTGGGATTCGAACCTATTTCAACCTAAATAGCTTGAAATAGATCTATACTAGTCTCCCTTTATTTATTTATCAGCACAATATATATATTTAGGTTGAAATAGGTTCGAATCCCAGTAAGGGTATGGCTAGCTGATGAGAGCTAAATAGCTTGAAATAGATCTATACTAGTCTCCCTTTATTTATTTATCAGCACAAATAAAAAAAACACAAATATAACAAAGGCAACAGTAAAAATGTTGGGTTTCTGTCGTGATGGACTCTTGTGATGAGCCGATTGACAGATGATGGAGGCAGTTGGCTTCCTCCCATAATTGGGGCTTACCAGGGGTTGTGACTCTCTCTCTATATATATATAGTTTGTTCCAGTCTTGTCATCTTGTCTTATACCAATCATGAAATCTGTTCCAGACTTCAAAATATTCTGATTCCCCTTTATTTTTAAGTTCAAGAGTGAGCCTATCTGCTTCCGCACAGGCCAATATTTTTCTGATTATATCTAGCTCTGATGGTGTATTTTCTTTTTTCCAATATTGTACATAAGTTATGCGCGACACAGTTTGTACATGTATAATTAGATAAAGTGTATCTTTCTTAAACCCCGTCGGTATTATACCTAGGAGAAAAAATTCTGGTTTAAACAAGATTTGGTCTCCCACCATTTGTTCTAACCATGATTGAATCATTTTCCAATATTTGTTAGCCTCATTGCACATCCACCACATATGATAAAAAGTGCCTGGTGTTTTTTACACTTCCGACAATTTGGGGCCAGATTTTTAAACATTTTGGAGAGCCATGCTGGGGGGAGCGGGGGGGCGGGAGAGATGCCATCTGTAGAATATCTTATAAAGATTTTATAAAGATAGCGGCAGCCATCTTAAAACTACCTTCTGCCCCAGATGACGTCATTAAAAAAGTTAACTGTTTCCTAACCTTCTTAGGAATAACAATTGAACTTGAAATATAGCATAAAACATACACATCATTACAACAATCACCACATGGAATTTGACCCAGAAGCAAACTGATACCCAATGCAGCATGCGGAGCAGAAGTGTTCCATATGCTTTGGATATCCAGAATTTGTTACACAGCTGAATTTTGCATGAAACTTCAGGATATGTTTCAAGGACATTCCCATGTACAGACTGTTGTAATAATGATGAACAAAGAGTTTTTTCGTTGGAAAATGCAAATTAGGCAGAAGCAAATTTCTTCCTACTTAAAATGATCAATAAAACAACCAGTCCTGAATCTCTCACATTAATACTGTTAGTATTTAAAATCTTAATATGTGATGCTTGAAGACTACCTTATGAGTATGATAGTACTGTATGTAAGAATCTAGAAATAATCAGAGTGATTGACTCCTTCAATATTCATTGTTGGATGCATGTAATATTTCTCCTCACCAGGTTCCTCATTACATAGCCTCTTCAGTTAGTAGGATGCAAAGAATCTATATTCTGGTACTCAGCTGAATTACCCAGAGGTGCTTGATAATTTAAGTCATTGGGATCCATGCACTCATTTATCTTACAGAAACAAAGAAGGAAAAGTGTGTGTGTTCTGATGAACTTTTAATTTTGAGATGGAATCCAGAAATCATGTATCCTAGTTTATTTAAATTTCTTAGGGTTCTGTTGCAGTTGTTATGGTAACTACCATGCAGATTATTTTTTCGAAAGTGCCATATGTGTCTCAGCAAATGGTCATCCTTTGAATCAACATATATTGGATCTCTTCAATGAACTCCTGTTTGGGTTATATGTTGTGAACAATTAGTTGCATTCTTTCTTTTAAATATAGTCACACTTGACTTAAATAAACTTGCTGGCTATAAATTTTTGGAGAAGTCATTTTGGAGGCTGTATGCAATAGATTAAAAAAAAATCCTGTGAGAAAAATCTAGGAGAATTAAAATTATTGGGGAATTCTGCTGTGGTTTTTAAAATCACTTTTCTTTTATATTGCAGTATTAATCATTTTTTAAAAGTCAATCAGAATTGCTCAGATAAAGCGAGAAACACTTTCAAAACTAGTTTCCGCTATATTTGAGAATGCTTGCACAGGCAAACCAGGAGCAGAGGTCAGTGAGTTTTGAGAGATGGCTAAATCTGTGGGTCCATCTGTCTGCGAGAACCATCCACCTAGCACAAGCAAGGATTTGGGGGCAGATGGTTTCCCACTGGCTGGTTTCTTCTGGTGAAACAAGTATATCTGTATTGCTGTGATATGCGTAGACACATATATGAATAAAATGTTGCTTTTATCCATTATTTTAAATTTCTAGCTTTTCAAAATAGAAAATATTTTGTTGATGAATAACAAAAGAATTAACTGCTATGTCAGTACTACAGATAAAGTGATATACCCATATTTTTCAGAGTATAAGATGCACTGCAGTATAAGACGCACCTTAATTTTGGGAGAGGAAATCAGGAAAAAAAAACCTTTCTGCCTCTTTCCCAGCAGCAGCCATCAGTATTCATCTGGCTAACACCTTTGCTGCCTCAGTCGGAGCCTGATTCCCGAAGCTGCCTGGGGAACTGCGATGAAAGCCTTTTCACTGAAAGAGTTTTTGGTCTGTAGGGTCCCCTCTCCAATTCCAAAAAGGGCACATGCAGAGGCCAAACAAGTGCATTGTGTTTCAGGTGACGAGTGGTTCTAGCACGCTCTGCCACCTGAAAATGCTTTCCTTCCCAGCTCCTCCTCTACAGACTCGACGCCTGTTTTCTCCTGGTCAGCTCCGTCGGCTGGAGGAGGCAGGGAGAAAAGCAAGAGGGTAGCACAGTCAGGTGAAGGTGCAGGAGCCAGGTATGGACACAGGGCAGGCAGATTAGAGGCAGCCGGCTCATTGCCGGCTTGGCAGCTTGGCTGCTGGCCACCTGGAGTGCGCAGGCAGCAAAGGAAACCTGCGTCGTGAATCTATTAAGATGCACATTTTGCGGTGGGGCACAATTTGGGGGTGGCAGATGAAGCAGGGGATGGGGTTCCCTGACAGCCACTTCTTTGAACCCACTGCCCATGCCCTTAAATGTCGCTGCCAATTTCATGCCCTCTCTCCTGGATAACAGCCGACGGAAGAGGAGAGACAGTGTGCCGGGCGAAGTTTCACCACCCCGCCCCAACAAGCGAGGGAACAGGAGAGTCCAACAGCGCCCGGGGCACTTCTTCACCACTGGCAGGGATGCCAGGCACCCCATCCCCTGCTCCACCTGCCACCCCCAAATTATGCCCCACCATGAAATGCGCATCTTAATAGAGTCTGGCAGCTCTGTTTCATCTCTTGGCTGGTCTTTGCAGGGAAAACATTGCACAGCAAAGAAAAACTTCATGAGAAGTTTTTCTTTACTGTGCAAGATGTTTCCCTGCACAGAGCGGCCAAGAGAGAGAAGTGGTGGAGCTGCCAGACTTGAATAAGATGCGTGCCCCACCCCATCCCATCCCCTGCCCATCTACCACCCCCAAATTGTGCCTGAACATCTTTCTTGAGTCTGGCAGCTCCACCACTTGTCTCTCTTGGCTGTTTTATGCAGGGAAACATCTCATTGCTGCTGCTCAACCTCCTCGAGGCATGTAGGCAGGAGGCAGAGGTGGCCGTGATGTGGGTTTCCTTTGCTGCCTGCGCACTCTGGGTGGCCAGCAGCCAAGCCGCCAAGCCAGCAATTGGCCAGCTGCCTCTAATCTGCCTGCCCTGTATCCATGCCCGGTTCCTGTGCCCTCACCCGACTACACTGCCCTCTCGCTTTTTTCCCTACCTCTCTCAGCCAACAGTGCTGGCCAGTAGAAAACAGGCGGTGAGTCTGTAGAGGAGGAGGAAGGCGTGTGGCTCTGCGATGTGCACCAGAGAACTGGGAAGGAAAACGTTTTCAGATGGCAGCACTTGCTGGAACCTCCTGCCACCTGAAACATGATGCACTTGTTTGGCCTCTGCATGCGTCCTTTTGGAATTGGGGAGGAGACCCTACAGCCCAAAAACACTTTCATTGAAAAGGCTTTCATTGCAGTTCTCCAGGCAGCTTTGGGAATCAGGGTCCATGTGAAAATGAGAATCCCCACTGCATGGAACTCCCCCCCTGAAAATGTGATGCGTGGAGCGGGTGGATGGAGCTACATTTGGAGAATAAGACGCACCCAGATTTTTACCCTCTCTTTGGAAAAAAGGTGCATCTTATACTCTGAAAAATACGGTATTTAACTGCAATGAGATCATTAGTTTTAATCATGACGTGTATCACAAACTCATTTTCATTTTATTGCTCGTGGTACTGTACAGTTTGGAATTCTTGCTTTACAGAGGTTAAGATAAGATACAGCATTTCTACAGTACCTTGAAGTTAGACTGAGCAGTCTGCTAAGTGGTTGTATAATTTTACAATGAGGTAGTGGGCCTCATTGCTGGGCATGAGTAAGAGAATCTGATTCTGTTATGCTCACTTCTCTTATTGAATCTATCCATTCATTGGGACTAATGAAGTTGAATCTGTTTTTAAAAATCCACATGAAAATATTTACATATTTTTCTCTACATTTCTTGTGACACATTATGGTTTGCAGCTTTTCTAATAAACATATTTTTCTAATCAGCTTTCATATTACAAAAACACTTCTGTGTGTTTTCACCCAACATTACTTTGTTATATTTTCCAACAAAATTGCACTATACGTTCATAAAAATGAAAATATTGATTGATAATTATGTTTAACTTTATTTGCATATTAAGGAAATATACAAATATCAATTTATATGCCAACAAATGCATTGCTCCTCATCCCTAAAACAGGAACAACTAATTGACCAATATAGCTTTTATGCTTCTGATATAATTATTCTCTGAAGAATAATAATAATGGGGTTGAAATGTTCTGCTATGTTAGGTTGGGTTCCAGAACTAAGAGGAGTAGAAGCAGCAACATTTATTGTGACTGCTAATCCGTCAAGCTTTTAAGAATGGGAATATTTAAGTTTTCAAGTAGTACATTGCAAATAAGTCTAATTATCCCAGTATGAAATTAGCAATTTTGAACCATATTTTAATTCATGTGAGACTTATAGAAAAATAGAGCTGCTTCTGATTAAAATATTTTTGAACCATATCTCGGATATTTCATTCTATCCCATCAATAATGATCCTCCCCAACAAAGTTTCTTGGCCACTGAACATATTCACTTTTCATTAGCTGTTTTTAAAATCCTCCTTTTTAAAGTTTAAACTTCCACAACTTGCCTTCTTAAGTGAAGTTAGTCACTAAAGAATTAATTTGCTACTTTGGTTACGTTTATGGGAGATTCTCCTATAATCCCCATTATAATTAAGGCAATCTGCAATTTATAATCTTTCATTCAGCAACTATTCGAAGTTACTGGGACATTGAACAAAGGTATTTAGTATTAGTCCTTGAAGTTAGACTACTGTGGTGGCCCCCATGGTTGTGACCAAAATTCGAGTGTTTGAGGGTGCTTCAACCTCCTTGTCTTTCCCTCATCTATGCTCTTTTGACACTGCAATTTAGAACTCCTGCCACCTAACTGACTTTACCCATCTTTTTGTTCTCACTGCTGCCCAAGCATGCTTGGCTGTAGATCACACAAAGTTTTCTTTCCAAGGTTGCACACAGTGATTCCTTGGGAGACTTGAGGAAGATGGTCATAGGCTACCTCATGAAGGGTTATTATTGGGTACAGCTTGTCAGCAGGAAGAGCAAGAAGACCCCAAAGGTCAGCCAGGGCAGCAGAGTGTGGGGAACAAGGGCAACTGGGCCTGGGCTGGAGAAGTTGAAGTTTCCTGAAGTGGATGTGGTTTTCTGCCATGCTGCTGGGACAGCTAGGGCTTCTCGGGGAGCTGTAATTTTGCACTGCACTGCTGAGCTTTCTGGTGTGCTATGACTTCGCACTGTGCTGCTGGTGTGGCTAAGTCTTCCAGATTGCACTGCAGCTCAGGGTCTTCTTATAGCCCTAGAGCCGTGATGCACCAAGAAGCCCTTGAGTCACAGTGTGGCAAGGAGCTCCAGACTCATGTAGTTCTCTGCTGCTTCCTATCCTACAAGACAGAATTCAGAACAGACAAACAGTCAAGAGATGGGTAGTCAAGGAAGACAAGCAAATGGAGAGAACTGAAGAGGAGGCAGTCCCTTACTCTACAGAGGGTAGAAAGTCAGCCCTCCTAAGCAACAGATAGGAGCCACAACTGGATGAATTAGTTCTAGTTTATACTACAGAATTGGCAAGTCTGCAAGTACACACTTTCCATCTGCCACTTTCAACTACTTGATTCATTAGGGCAGATCCTTCCTAGGTTTCTGTCGTTTATTGTTAAGCCACTAGGGATCCTGCTTCTCTTGTCTGAATGTTTCCTAGGCAGGACCCCTTTCCCTTCCTCCCCAAACTCATTCACACATTCAATTACAGAGAGGCACCAAGTTCGCGATGGCTTGCCTTGGCTTCTCATCTAATGACTGTTGGAATTCAGTTAATGATGGGAATGAGGAGTACTGGGATTGCTGTTGCTAAGAGATGCAGTCACACAATGTTACACTTTCTGACTGCATTGCTTAATGATGGATGTTCTGGTCCCACTTGTGGGCCCAGATTGTGGGTTACCTGTACAGCTGACATCAATAATAACAGTTGTAACAGGACCTGCCTTATCTAATACATCAAATTCAGCAGTTTGAATGCTTCCCTTAAATAAAGGGAGCTGACTATTGAATGGTACAAATGAGTGAAATAAAGAAATCTCTCTTCTAGTTTCAAGGTTAGGCAGAGTTGCTGTTCTTCATTTTTCTCCACTAGATAAAATGTTTGCTGCTAATATGTACCAAGATGGCTATGAGCCAGTGAGTTTGTTGCTTGGCAACAACAATGCACTTTTGCCCCACTTTTGCCCCTCCTGATTGCTCCCATAGAATACGCCCCAAGCCACTCCTTTGGGAAAACTGAGATCCAGGTGGTTGATCAAATTAAAATCTCATTAAAGACTCAGATTTTAAATTTGAAAATGTCTGATTAAAGAATTAATTGATTAAGCATAGTGATGAATCAATAAATGCTTTCAAGCCTGCTTGTTTTTCAGCAAATTACCACAGGATGTTGGCAGAGAGATAAAGCTAAGTTAAATGTAATTGGTCATGTTTCAGTGCAAGCAAGTAACCTTTTAAGGTTTCCCACAGTGCTTCAAAGCTCTTGGGCAAGGCGAATGGTCCCTGCCTCATTCTCTAACGAACTGACTGTTTCTGTTGCTTGAAATTGGAATAAGCAAGATGTGCTTTCCTTACTTGCAAAATCAGATCTTTTGCTATCTGATGCAGAGCAGCCAATACATTTCCTTCCAAATCAGGATGAAGAGCGCCCTAAGGCCGCTCAGATTTGCAACCTGAGACAAAGCATCCCCAAAGTGCCTTTTCCTACAACAGCAGGTAACAATACAAGAGAATATTTATCGCTCAGAGGTCCTAAATTGAGGGGTCCTTGTTGTTCTCTGGTTCTTTTTGGTTGTTTTCTTGCAGATGTTCCATTACCAACCTAGGTAACGTCATCCATGCTAGAAGGGAATGGGGTTTGCTCTCTACAGTAAGTAGCAATTTGCTTCCCAAACTGATGAACATATTCATTTTAGTGATACTGCTAGTCTTTTCTGTGTTTTTGAAAATCATCTTTGGAACAAGCTTGCCAATTTGTTCTGCAAGAAATCACCAGGCATGGTTAGTTTTAACAAAGATTGCATGGGATCAATTTTTATAGTGCCATTTTCATGTCTAAATGGATTCACCATAGAATGAAAGCAAGTTTAATAAGGAGAAACCAAAGCAAAGAAGTTGGGGAAAACCCCTGGATTTTTTTCAAATTAAAGGTCCATATGGAAAACCCTGAATCTGCTTCAATAAAAATAACAAGAAAAAGTTCAGAGAAGTTGATTGTTATTGTTAACTCAAATACAGATAGTTCTCAACTTACAACCACATAATTGGAACCAAAATTTCAGTTACTAAACAGTACAGTCATTAAACAAGTCATCAAAGGACTGGGGCCAATTTTTACAACCATTAACCATAGTGATTAAGGGAATCACATGGTCATTAAGTGACTCCAATTTCCCCAAATGACTTTGCAAATCGGAAGCATAATGGAAAGGTCTGAAATTGTGATTACATATCACAAATCATAATTCCTTTTTCCAAGGCTGTTGTGAATTTGAACCATTATTAAATGAACTGTCATAAATCAAAGATTACTTATATAATTTTCAGTATTGAATTTTATATTCTATCTTGATTTGTAGCTGCGGCTATACATACTTAAATTTTAGAAGCAATATGAAAATCCCAGAAATTTTTCAATGTGATATTTCTTTCCAGTAACATAAAAATAAAAATTAATATTATTCCATAATGTTTAAATTTGTGTTACTGAAGTGTTAGAATAACTGTCAGAAAATCCTAGTTCAAATCCTGTTTAGTAAAGAAACTGAGCAGGTAAGTTTAGGCTAGTTATTTACTCAGCACATCTCATGTATTAGGGTTAAAGTATGCAAAGGTCAGGAAAATAAAATAGTCATTGGAGGAGATTGAGATGTAAAAATAATAAGATTTGTAATTCACATTTGTCACCGGCATTACCATTTGGACAATGTAGTTCCTAATAAGTTTACAGGGTTCCCCCCTCCCCCCTGCTTATTTTGATCTTTCTGTTCCTGACTTTTCAAGTGCCCAAAAGAATAAAGAGAACATAAAATCAACATTATTCATTCTTTTTCCTCCTTAGTAACCTAGTGGAATGAAGAGATCTGGAAACCCATGTCTTTTTCTTCTTTTCTTTATAGTCAATTGAGGCACTTGATGTGTTGAGGTGGTGCCTGGAAGCAATAATGGATAAGATGAGACCCAGTAAAGCAATAATTAAGCCAGAGAAAGTGGAGGGATTGTTTGTAGAAGGCTCATCTTGTCCTGTTTTGGAGGGAGATTGTACTTTGAATCCTGCATTATCACACAAGTTTCAGATGGGATCAGTGCTCTAATTATTACGTGTATTAGATTTAAGATAGCTGCTCACTCTTAAGAGCTTTGGTGGCACAGTGGTTAGAGTGCAGTACTGCAAGCTAATTCTGCTGACTGCTGGCTGCCAGCAGTTTGGCAATTCAAATCTCACCCACTCAAAGTTGACTCAGCGTTCTATCCTTCTGAGTTTGATAAAATGAGGACCCAGATTGTTGGGGGCAATGTGCTGACTCTGTGAACTGCTAAGAGAGGGCTGTAAAGCACTGTGAAGTGGTATGTAAGTCTAAGTTTTATTGCTATTGCTACTTACAAAATATAATTGACCATTAAACAATTTAAAAACAAAGATATACCTTGGACTAAAAACAACCATTAAAACCAAGGAAGATAGCTCCCTCCCCTCTAAAACATTAACTCCAGGCTGGGACCAAAGCCAAATTTTAAGGGCTTTTCATAACATAGGAGACAAGGCACTGTCTATATCTCTGGGAGGGATGCAATTCTGGAAGGTGAGCCCATGATAAACAAGGCATGCTTTCTATATCCCTTAAGGAGACCACATTCACAACAACAGAATGGACTTGGGATACACCCACTCTGTCAGAAGATACTGGGCAGGCAGAAACAAAGGGGCAGAGGTTTAATAAGCAGGACATATACTGTAAAGGGCTTTAAAGATAACAACCAGCACTTTGAATTGCATACCAAAACCAACTGGCAACTATGCAGCTGTCATATAAAACATGGGCATAACAAAAAGTTCCGTTAGTACTCAAAGAGCTGTATTTTGAACCAGCCATAGCATTCTTACTGGCTTACGCTAGCATACCAACTACATTATCTGAATAGGCAGTATCTGTAACTAATTACCTGGTAACTCTTGAATTTGGAATCTTCATTTCCAAAAAGGTCCAAAGTAAAAAACAAAACTGTTAACAGGAGTTGGCAGATGTAGTTATATTATTCCAACAGTTTTTAGTCTTCACTGTTTGACAATCCATTTCTGTCAGTACTAGTGAATGGATGTAATTATTCTTCTGCTATTGCTTCCAGTTGAAGAGAAATACGAAAAGAAAGAAACCAATAGCAACAAAACCTTCTAGGAGGAGATAGAGACACAGATACTGTGTCTCTTCTGATACTTCTGTACAACTGACAATAGCCTGACATAGCATGGGATATTATGCCAGAGACTTTCTAGACAAGATTTTGTGTGACTTGACCCATAATTGTATATATAATAGAAGCTTTCTCTTTCTCTCCTCTGCCTTTTGTTTTGATCTGTTTAATTTATGTTTATTGTGTAGTTTTAGATAATGTAGTTTTATTCTCTACTGCTGCAAATCCAGAAAACAGTTTGTTAATGGGTAATAAAAAATAAATATGCATGCAATGCCAGCTACTTGGTTGCACCATTCAGTGTATGCTATTCCTGCCTACATCTTACTTCCAGCCACTATATGTTGAACTGATTACTGAAGTCCCTCTGCATAGACTGCAGAGAGGAAGTGACCATAGTAATTCCACTCTTGAACTTGTATCCATATATAGTCTTTGTGATTAGAGGGTTCAAGCCTGTGCAGATCAGCAGGACAGTTCATCACCTTGGTATATGCCACATATGAGTGTGAGCTGCTTTGAGTTGACTTCCAGTGTTATATTCCATGGTCCCATTGAGTTCTTGAGAAGGTCCTCAGTGTTTTATTGACTTTATATGGGACCATGCATTCACAAATCCACAGATGCGTGTGACATTGAGCCATAGGCTTTCCTTGAAAACAGGATATTTATCTTCTTGGCTTTTGCTTCTCTAGTGTATCTCCCTGATCTGGTCACTAGTGCTTTGAGGCTTTGTTTAGCAGTGTCTAAGGCTTCAAATGTATCAGTCTCTCCTATTTATAAATGAGTCTTATCCCTAATCTTTACATACTTGAAGATTACCCCTTTCACACTCTTTCACACTCTTCTGTAATTCCACCAGCTAACTAACCTCTTACCAAGTTTCCATGATCTTAGCCTCTAACCTCATGCTCCAGGGAGAGTATGTACTAGTGTTGTAGGATCTCCAGAATTACGGTGGCTATAATGTATACCAGTTCATTGCTTTTAGTTATGATAGTAGGGATTGCTGTGAGGGTTTTGTTGGTATATTCCAGCATAGTGTCTGATGGTACTTCTCCACCAAGCCTACAATAATCAGTGTTAATCTATTATCTTTTGCATCCTATCTGCAACTGTACATGGAGAGGGTGCCAGTGAAGGTCTGGATTCAGCTACTTGCCACACATCAGTTCTTCTCTTAGGTCTTCTTGAGTATGGGATATAATATGTAGTTGGTCTATCTCTAGCTGTGAGAGCAATTTCCTATTTGTTATGCTGAAGTGTTGGCTAACTAGCTGTTTCTCACTTAGAGATGAGAAACAGCTAGTTAGCCTCAAATGAAAGTCTTATGTCCATCCATTGTTCTCTTATATGTTTCCTTTCTTCATCCAGATATCCAAATGAAAACCTCTCAAATAAATTATCCATCTTCTATTAACATATTGAGTGAAGGATAGCAATTAAAATAACATTGTGAGGGAGGACGTTTGTTTGGAGTACTTATATAGTATTAGTGATTGAGTGAGGATCTCATTTTTTCCTTTTAAATACATACATACATACATACATACATACATACATACATACATACATACACACACACAAACATACATACATACATACATATAAATAAAAGCTATATGCTGCTTCACTGGCACTTCAAATGGTGGGCTATGGGCTGTACTTCCCTTGAGATCCCTACACTGTTTGCAAGGTGCAGTGAAAAGAGAAAACTGTCTCTCTATATTAGTTCCTGTCAAACTCCACAGTGCATTTGCTAAGATAGATAAAGAGCTGCCATCTGTGGATTTAGTGACAATAACTTATGCTTGCAGAAAAAATGAGTTAAATAGAATTCCTCAGAGCTATACAATACCATTAAAGGCTATTTAAATATCTAACAGCAATAAAGGAGCTGAAGTTTATATGGGTTTTCAAAGATGATATGTAGATGCTGTGAGATGAAGGTTTATTCTTTAATTCCAGCCAAAAGGCCTTAAAATCTTTGTATCTTGAGCTAAAAAGAGATGACTGATGACAATTTTTAACTTGTTTGACTTCCAGATGGACTATTTTATTCTTTATGTGGACAGTGAAGGTTCACAGATTTTAGTTGCCAATTGTTGTCGATTCTGATACCAAAATGTGTTGATTGAGATGTAGGGCACATCGATTAAATTGTAATCCCTGAGTTAAGTAGGTGACACACATGATTTGACTTCATGTGCTATTTTCACTATGGCTAGGAAAGTTCTTCCAGATGTTTCTGCCTTTTTTCTCATGGGAAGTTTTGATTTAGAATAATACAGCACCATACTTACCCTTGGGTCCAATAGAATAGCTAAAGAAAGTCAATCTTTGTTGATGGGAAAAAAGCTGAGGCATGTGAATGTAATGTTATTTGGATGTCTGTATATTTCTTTTACCTTAAGCATTTCAATCTATTCTCCTTTGGTATCAAGATTGATCAAGATTAAATTTAAAACCTGTTTTCTGATTTGACTGTATTTAGTATTTTGTATTTGTATTTGTTTATTATTTATAGGCTGCCCTTTTCCCTGAGGGGACTCAGGGTGGCTCACAATTTATGGGGAGGGGAATACAAGATGAGACATGAGACAGTACATAAGTAAAAGTAGAACACAACATTCATTCATCATTCGGGTGGGGACGGATTAGAATCCTTATCCCCAGGCCTGACGGGATAGCCAGGTCTTGAGGGCTAATGCTTCTAATGCTTGAGGACTGCATTAGAAAGGGAGAAGGGACAACAATGTACCAATGAAAGATGAAGCAATCAAGCTTGAATCTTACCAGAAAACAAACAGCTACCTATTTTTCCTGGTAGATTACTTTTTTTAACACTCTAAGCCTGACATTTCCTGGGCAAGAAAGGCTATCCCTAAAGACTTGGAAAGCAAGAAGTATATTGAAGAGGCTTTACTTTACTGGGCATTTGTGGCTCCAAACAAGTAACCGAATTATTTCTCTCTTATGTTCTTGTCTGCCTTTGGATAGAGCAATTTTAGACTTCTGCTGGGAGGGAGACAGGATAAGGAACTTGGAGACAAAACTATGGACCCTAATAATTATTGAAGTTAGGGATTAGATCTTAAGTAAACAAAAATAAGAAAAGTACAAGGCATACTTTCTAATAATATAATACAATATTTGTAACCAGTAGATTCAGGACATATACCAAGTTGTATCTCACACACTACATATAATTAACCTGAGGAATTTACAGTAAAAAAATTACGTAATTACAGCTCATACACATGATTTAAAGTAAAAATGAGCAAAGATTCATGGCAGGTATGCAAAGCAGTGATAGATAAAAGTAACATCAATAGAGGGAATACAGTTGGTTAGAGATGACGGTAGTGTAAAGGTCTTCAGTTAGATGTTCTGCTTGTGATCATCAAGCTAGCTTGAAAGTCATCTAGCTAGCACTTTTTGGAAGCAGAATTATGGAGAGAAAGACTTGTGTCTGCTTCAACCAAGCACTCTTAATGGTTTTGCCTGAACTAATATATATCATCCTGCCTGAGAGGAGTTACAGGTGCATCCAAGAAAGAAGGGAAAAAACATATATAACAACAATAAAACTATAATTATTTATAACATAATAATAATAATAATAATAATAATAATAATAATAATACCACCATCAAATGCCTTGATAAGCCTTAGCTTCTTGTTTATTGACTACTTCAATCCACAGAAAATGTGTAAGAGGCAAAATGAAATTGAAATAAAAACAATTTGTTAAGTAACATTTATTGAAAGCTGCTGATGCTTCCACTTTTCTATAGCTTATCATCTACTGGGGAGGCCAGGAGTTGTGAGTGTTTCCAATATGTTCGATCCATAAGATAGCACCAATAAAAGGGTCTGCTGAAAATTAGAACTGATCTTGATTGCAGGAATCCAGAGTAAACAGTGGGTGGGCTCAAAGATGAGGATTGCTGTAAATGAAACTTTGCAGCCAAGGTATGCTAATTTTCAAATCATCAAAGTTTACCCTTCACTTACTGTGACAACTCTTCCACAGCAAAGCGCATAAAACCTTGGATCATTTCTCCCCTGCTGTCTTAGAGTCCTATTTTTAGCGTGGTATTGTACATTGTATATTAATCACTTCTGTCAAACCACAATGGATTGCTACCTTGATCATCCGCAATTCACATTCATTCCCAGTGTGTGAGCCTGTTTAAATATCCAACAAATTTTGGAATGGAGAAAATGAAACTTTCATTCAACATTGTTCCTTCTTATTTTATAGGTTCCTAGCAGATGAGGTAATGGGTGTAATAGTTGATCTTATCTGAGCAGCAGAAGCAAAATTACATAAGATTGTTGAATGACTTTTCTGTCAACATGGCTGCTTTTTAAACATAGCGGTCATCTTGTTTAAGAAGAAAAATCCTGTAGTATTACCGAATCTATAGAGCTGGACTGTAGTAAGGCTGGGTTTCCATTGAGTGATATACCGGCACTTTGTCTATTGTAATTGTTTTCAAATAATTACACCTTGTTTTTTTCCGATAGGTTTTTAGTGTTCTCTGCTGTTTTTATTTGGAGGTGAGGCTTTTGAGGTATCAGCTAATTCTGGAATTAGAATGGAGGAATGCAATCACACATAGTCTACTGGAGGAATAGTTCAATGTGGACACCAGGGCCTCCTGAAAATTCTCTATCCTTTCTTCTAAACCCATCATTTCTGCCTCAGCTGCTTCTCTCTGCTTTTGTAACTGTCCTCAGTGACTCCTGGACCATTTTGTCCTCCTCTGTGTCTCTGCTGAGGGGTTTCTTTCAACATTTACAACATGTCCAATCCATTTTTACCATTGAGCAGGAGGATTATAAGGAATTGGGGAATGTATTTACAACGGTACTGGCATCTAGAATAGCAGAATATCATATATGTTTATTTAAATATTATATATAATATAATAACATATATTATATAATATTTATTGAAACAAAAACATCTGTCTCTCTCAGGTCCTTGGGAAGGACCTGATTGGTGGATAAAAATGCCAATTTGGTGCAAACCTCTGGCTGACTGTGACTGATTATAATAGTTTATTACATTGGATCAGCCCATATTGTATGCCTCTCAGCTCTTCACAGTAATCCAAAAACCCTTCAAAAGGAATCCAATACTCATCCATCTCTGCTCTATTTGAGTATTTACACATTTGGAAAATTAAAAGTTTCACCAATATATCCAATTCTTCCCCATAGCCCATAAAAAGAACACATTTACCATATATTTTAAAGATAGTAGGAAGCCAGAAATCTGTTGGTGAGTAATTTTGGCCTTTAGTTTGCCACAGCAGACATCTTTGTGTAATATAAGTACTTTTCTTTTGTCTTTTTAATTTTAGAATCAACCTTGTCCTATGTTAGGCAGCTGGAAGCAAGAGTAAGACAGCTGGAGGAGGAAAATCGCATGCTGCCCCAGGTGGGTGATTTCTGTTGCTAGGCATACTAGTTTGTAGCTGAGGTCTGCAGATAGAAGATTAAGACTGATGTGTGCCAGGGAATGGCTCGCCATGCTATAGAGGAGATTGTGTGTATCTGAATGCTTTTTATACCTATAGATGGGAAGTTGAAGTGTTACTGTATTTTCTGTCAGCATCCTAAGTGTTGCCTGGATGAAGGACTCAAATTCTTTATGGAGTAAGCAATTAGTCAGATAAGGAGTGATGGACAAAACTATGCAGCTGTAATGGAATAAGTCATGATGCAGAGACAGTAGCCAGAACATTTCAGTCAGAGGCATCCCATGATTTGTGGATTCATTATCCGTCCCCACCCGAATGATGAATGAATGTTGTATACTATTTTTACTTAAGTGTTGTCTTTGTCTTATTGTCTTGTACCCCCTTCCCTATATTCTGTAAGCCGCCCTGAGTCCCCTCAGGGAAAAGGGCGGCCTATAAATAAACAAACTCAAACTCAAACTCTGGAACTATGAAATACCTATATTTCATAGCCACTGAGGAAAAGAAATTGGTCAATTAGGGAGATAGACCTGCTTAGTCGTAAAATGATTAGGAAGCTTGTTTTATTAGGCAGTCAAATTGCCCTAGAATATGTTTGTTACACACACTTTTGTATACATGTAGTTGAAACTCTACCATGCAATTCTCGCTTATGCAATGAAGAGTTGTATCTGGAGCATATAATAGTCAGGTATTTTCTGTGTTAACAGTTTTCAACCTTGTCATTTCAGTTACGGTCCAGATCTTTGAGAAATAACTGAGAAAAGAAACAAACATAAAGAAAAACAAGCATATTACCTGGTGCAGTATTCTTCCAGTCTCTAGATTTTGTACTTGGGATACTGCTTTCCCTCAAATATGCCCATACAGCTATCAAGAAAATGCAGTGATAGCTCAAGAAGGATAAACTCTGTCAAACTCTGAGCTTAATAAAGAAAGGCGGCTATGATGATTCAGTGACTATAGTATTCTGGTCAGAGTTCTCTTTGATCTTGCCTTCCTAAGAGTGAAGAAAGAGCAGGAGGTAGCTATATGGAAACTCTTTCTGTCTCTCTTTGTGTGTATAGACAACAGTTTCTTGTGGGTGTCTTTATTGAACAATAATAGCTATTGTTGATGTCTGATTCACTTGAGGCAGAGTAAGAACTATATGGGGGAGTTAAGCAATTAAAGCTTTTGAATAATGGCTAAGCATTGAAGAGAACATTCTGCATGCGCACTCAGATAGCAGGAATTTTTTTTAAGAGGCAGTGCATATTAGGACATCATGTGAATATATGACAACACGGAATAAACTACGGCTTGAATCTCACAATCTCAAGAACGATTTATATATTTCCTTTATCATCATCAGAACCACTGCAACGGATAACAGCAAATTAGCATATTAAATGGGGTTTCCTTTTTTCAGATTGTGACGAAATGCTGCTCAAATGCAAATCTCCTTAGTTTGTCTGGTTTTGTCTTGTTTTTACATAGAAATATGCATTTTAGAAAATGGAAACATTGCAATAGACTACAATGTCTTATTATGGCAATCATCCACTTTACCTCTTTTCATTTAATGTCTCTTTAATGAGCACATTAGCATTTGTGCTTAGGGTAGTTAAGATTAAACTCTTTTTCATACTTCATTTTTTCAAGTGTTGATACTTTACTAGGAAAATCTCACTGGAGATGGAAACCAGTTTTGCATAATAAATGTATGATTAAAAAAATCTGAAGTTACAAGCTTGCATGAATTCATTACTCATTTTTCCCTAGTCACATTCTGTGGAATATTTAAATGCTTGAGAAGTTATTTCAAAGTATCCAGATAATTGGTAGCCCTGTTTTAGAAGTTCAAATATAGGCCTTATGCACATTTAATTACAGTATTATTATTATTATTATTATTATTATTATTATTATTATTATTATTATTATTGCAAAGTTTTAGGTTATATTTATTTTTTCAGTGTCTAAAGAAGGGATTAGTTGGGAACAGAACTTGAAGGAAAAAAATGAAACCCTTTTTTAGAGCAGATGTGTAAAATTGTCAGTTGTGAGAACTTGCTGGTATAGATAGAAGAAGCCCATAGTATCTTCCTTAGTTTGACAACAACTTCCTACCTCTTTTTTGTCTTGAATCTACTGAATTCTTAGCTACGAAAATCAGTCACAGAATATTGGCAATTGAAGTCCAAGTCACCAGTAGTATATCAGTTAGGGAGAGGAATGTTTAACTTCATTATTTAAGGAAAATACTGTGTTTCAGAATATGTAAGTCATACAAAGTGCTGTGGACTATGGAACAAAAATGGTAGATGTCTGTTTCAACTTACAGCAGATTGGGAATCTTTGAGAAAAACTGGAGGAGTACCAATATTTTTCCTGCATAGAATGTGCTGAACTTCATTTTCCATAACTCTATGCTGACAGGTAATTTTTAGATTCAATCTAGACATTGCTTGATCAGAAAATTTGTGGTTGCCTTGTGAATTTGAGGGGGGGGGATTGTTCCTGTCCCTGCCTCTCATCAGTCATACATGTATTTTAGAAATGTTCAGTGGGGATTGATTTCCCTGGGCAATACCTATGAATTCCAAGGTACATAGGATTTAGGAATACTAATCTGAATTGTCATAGTTAAGTCAAAGCTTTTTACCAAGATACAGCAAGAAATGTAAGAAATATTTTTGACCACCTGGTGGTATACTTTGCAACTTACTGACGTGACTGTTCATATGCTATGTCATACATAGGTACCAAGTTGCATGGTATATATGATAAGCTTCCGAGTTCTTAGTGGAATTTATTCTGCTTCTAGTCAATGTTAGTTTCATGTATGCTATCCTTTCTGTCCAGTTTCTTCTTCAATATATTATTAAAAACACATACATAAACAAAGAAAATGTTTATTTATCTTATATGAAACTTTCCCTAATGTATCTTTTTCTTTCTTGCATATTAGTATGGATGTTTCCCCAGTGTATGCATTTATATATATATTATTGTTTTGTTTTGTTTTTGCGTGTGTGCTAAGAAACATTGGAAGTTCTCCTGTGCGCTACTTGGAGAGTCCAAGCATGGGGTTAATTCTGTCTGACTGCCCTGGACTGAACTGAAAACTTCTTTAGTCACGCCTCTGCTGCTGCACTGGGGCTGGTGGCTCCAGAGGATCCCTGGTGGAGGCTTCCTATGGAACAGCAGTTGATTTGCGCTGGGATTTCTCAAATTGTTTATCCAGCACTTTCTGGCGTCTGAGGGCCGCCCTGTCCTGTGCCTTGTCTTGCTTCTTTTCCCCAGCGCCCATTGTTCTGTTGTCGAACAGGCAAAATGATCTCTTGCCTGTCTATCGTACCATGGGCAAGGTTGCACTTATGACAGCTGCAGTGGTGCCTTCTACCCCACCGAACAGGCCAAGAACAGCAACTCTCCTGCTCTGATTCTGGTTCCCCTCAAAGTTAGGCAATCCCTGAAGTTGTGGCAGTCCCTGGCACTGACCAAAGACAGCCTCTTCCGCGAGCTGGATCATCAGATTGTTACAACAGACACCAGCCTGTTTGGATGGGGCATCCATCTCAACAACCAGGTCGTGCAAGGCATGTGGCAGGTGATCTCAAACACAGCATAAACTGGCTGGAGCTAAAAGCAGTGAGGCTGGCTCTCCTCCATTTCCAGCTAATCATTCGGGGCCACCATGTCATGATACTCACAGACAATGTTGCTGCCAAGCCACATATCAACCGCCAAGGGGGCACCTGGTCCAAATCGTTGATGGCAGAGGTGGAACGCTTGGGGAAGTTGGCAGAGAAACACCTGCACATTTCCAGGGAGAGCAATGTGCAGGCGGACTGTCCGAGCAGGGCCACGATCGATCATTCGGAGTATTCTTCAAGATCACTCAGAGGTTCGGCCACCCATTAGTCTACCTGTTCACCACCCAGAAGGCAAGCCAGCACTTTAGAGCTCGGCTGCCATTCAGTGAAACATGTTTTGCTGAATGGCAGCCGAGCCCTGCTGGCACTCTAAAGTGCTGGCATGCCTTTAAAGTGCCAGCTTGCCTTCCACACCGGCTGGCCTCTAAAGTGCTGGCATGCCTTCCAGGCCGGCCGGCCATTCAGCACTCGCACCCAGCGCTCGCACACCCACTGGACGGCGCCGTGGAGGAGAGGAACTGCGCGGGTCCTGCCGCTGATGGTATGGGCAAGGGTTGGCTGGCTGGGGGTGGGTGTGGCTGCTGCTGAGGCCTCCAGCCTTGCAATCCTGGGCAGGAAATGCAAAGGTTCGCTCGGAGCTGCGGAAGACTGTTGCACTGGGAGGCCTCTGTCCCGGGGATCCCCCGCTTCCCCCATTCGGATTACCCCTGAACCCAAAGGAGCCTGGGCGCAGGGGTGCAGGCCAGGGAAGACGGGATTTGGGGGCGCGGAGGAGGAAGGGGCAATCTTCCCCTCTGTTCGTCTGTCCCGCTGCAGAGCTCCTCCGGGGGATGGGGAGGCGGCGAGTGCACTGATCCCCGTTTGCAAGACCAGCCCTCCGCCTTCTTGTCCCGTTGGGAAGGGGGGGGAGACAAGAAGGGGGAAGGCTGGCCTCGCCGCTTGCATTTCCCCTATTCCCCCTCTCCCAATATAGGTGCAGAGAAAGAGCCAGGCTTCAGAAAGGAAAGGATGTTTTTAATAATTTTCTTTGTCTGAATATGATTTCCCATTGAGGAAAAGGGGAGTTTTAATTCCCCACCAGTAAAAAAAAGTTTAGTCTTTGAAGGACCCTTGTGTGACATCTGCCTCTGTGTGTGTGTGTGTGTCTGTGTGTGTGTGTGTGACTTCAGTGCCTCACCAGCCATAAACCTCACCACATGTCACTGTTCTACATTTATGTAATTCATGGAAACTGCAAGTTAATTGAATTAAAATGTGATCTAGATATTTTCATCCTACCTTATACCATCTGTGGCATGTTCTAAATACTGCAGTGATTGGTAATGCTATAACTTAATCAATACTTAGGCTTCTAGTTTGTACAAGACAGATTATTATCTAAGTTTATTTTGAATCATTGGCCATAGATGAAATATTAGAATCAATAGTACATGTAAAGATTTAGATCAGGCTGCTGCATCCTTCCTTCATAAATTATATCAGAATGAATTAACGAATGCAGAAAGGCAGAGATATGATCACTTTATGACACTGCACAAGACTTTGTGAATGTGTTATAGTCATGATGTCTTGGAAACAATATGAATAGGAGCTAATATGAATTTAGATGGTAAAGAAATGGTTCCTTAAGAATCATTAGTATTTTAGTCCTGATATCCACTTTCTGTTTTCGAGTTAAAAAAAACCTCCATTGTAATTTGTCTTTCCTTTCAGTTCCATATTTGTGATTAATGCATGCATTAAAAGCTTTTAATAATATTCGAGATGTATATATTAAAAATGAATCTACAACATATTGCACCTCTGGTCAAAAAGCTTCTGACATGCTTGGCCGAGCTGATGTGATACGACACGTAGCTCATCATTCCTGAACAATCTATCTGTCCAGGGAAGAAAGCTGTCAAGATATTTGCCATTTAGTTTCTCTGAAGGGGAGGCAGAGTTTGTCATTATATCTTGAAATTAAAACCTCACTCGAGGCATAGAGAAGTAACATTCTGTGATAAACATGTGGAGGTCATAGAATAGAAACCCCAGAGACAAGAGGAACAGCATAGATTGGCACTAAGCATAAGAAATGTGCCTGTCAGTTTTCATTTTTCACCCAGCATGTTGTACCATGACATACTTAGTATAGGAGGAGGGAGTTGTATTGGGGCACATAGAAGAAATTGCAAGTGAAACCATATCTTTAAAAAAAAAATAGTTGGAAAAGATTTCATCTGTGTCCCCATTTGACTTACCCCCCTGAATCGTCTTGGTTTTTTTAAAAAAATCTCCCCACTCATTACATTTTTTAATCTATATGAATACATGTAGTCCTCAACTTACGACCACAATTGAGTGCAAAATTTCTGTTGTTAAGTGAGACATTTGTCTGCATGGGACAAAAGCAAAGAGGAAGAACAGTATCAGTCAATAATGTATCAAACAATCAATCAATAATAATTGTTTAATCTTGGATAAAATATCAAGAAATTGTGAGTATATCATTTATACATTTCCATCTATGTAAACATAGTGTGTGCAAAAAATGTTAGGATATTTGCATTTGATTTTGAATATAATAAATATTTATCATTGTTTTCCATAATTTTGATTCTGTTTGATGGACGGATGTTAATTGAGATCTCAAAGCTTTTTAATGGGATAATTTGTTGCGGTGGGTGGGTGGGTCATCTTACTCTCTTTTGCATTGTATATTTTGGCTTGATTCTGATGTTTTCATAGTTGAAGTTCACTTTGAACAGAATTATGTTCCCATAATATAATTACTTTTTTGTTCTATTCCTCCTGTGGTGGGTTAAGATGCAAGATAGAATTGCAAACTTTTAGACATTTATTATTTTCTTTCTTAATACTTCTTGCACTTTCAACTCCACTCTGTTCTTTTTTTCTATTAGTTTGTCACCTGAATTCAAAGTTTCCTCCTATTCAGCCCCTCCTGCTCCTTCTTAAATCTTCTTTTCCACACCTAATTAAATTGCTAGCTAGAAAGTAATAGTTTTTTCTATAATACTTAGTTCCTGATATTCCAGTGACAGTACTTTTAAAAGGAAAGTCTCCTTCAAGTCAAGCTTTATTCCTGCTGTCTTGATGGCATGTCTATATAGCTTTTATGGTAATAGTGGAAAACTGGTATATTACTTTCTTGCCACAGGTATCTTCTTCTAAGTCCAGTCTTCAGCAATGGAATTCCCTGTCTTTTATCCCAGTGCTAACTATGCCAATCCTGCTTACTTTCACAGAAGTGGCTGTTAATATATTTGATGGTTTAAAAAGAAACAGATCATATGTATTTTATTAAGAATATAGTATATAAAATATGCCATTATAAGTTGACTTTTAAAAAACATAAGCTTTAAAATTGCGATATATTTACTGAGAAAAGTTAACAGATAGAAGTTGAATAACTGCCCTTAGCATTGTATTTCTTCCCCTTCCAGAGGACAGTTTATGAATGAAAAGGAAAGTTTACTGAAACATCAATGATGACAGTTTTAAAAAAGATCTTGGTTACAGCACTATTGACAAAGCCAATCTATAATGACAAATAAATACAGTATTCTTTTTCCGACTCTTACTACATTTTGCTGCCTGTGGAAACTGGAGATTGATAAGGATCAATTTAATTTGTGCAGAGCTTCCTTACAACAGCAGTCAAATCAGTAAAGACTTCCTATCTGCTTTGCCAAGAACTTGCAAATTCATCAGTTAACAAGAAAGGTCCACTTAGAAATTGATTTAATAGTTATCTTTACAATGTGGCAGTTTTCCATGCCTTGGGTGATAGCCAAGCCATTCAGCCATGACAACTGGACAAGAAATATTTAGGTATTGTCAAATGTAGACTGCTAGTTCCAGTTGAGAATGAATGGCTGATGTTTTCAAATAGCTGTTTATAGTCTCAGAATGTTGATAGGTCTGACTCCTGATCTCTGTCTTTGAAGTCAGTTCTTTTGCTTGCACCATGAGCAGTATCTGATTACTGAATCCAGTGTCTTGATCTTTCATAGTTCATCCACAGAGTAGTTTTTAGGCTCATTGTGAGGAATTATAAGAGGGACTAAGCACATCTTAAACTCATGATATGTACTGCATTCAAATAAATATGCTAGGATCCAGTGACTAGATATCACCAGAAGATGCTATGTCTAAAAGTCTTTTCAGCCCTAATGTCAGTCTTGTTTTAAAGAACTCTAGTCTCCAGCAGAGAACAGGACACAGCAAGGGTACTGAATTGTGAGCAGGGAAGATTTGGGAAAAGTGTAAGAGAAAATAGTTCAAAGTAAAATTTATTTATTCAATGCCCCAGAAATTCAATGGGTGTTGCAAGGAATTCAAGAGTAATACTTCGGTACATACACGGATCTTGGGACACTATTAAAGGTTGCATCCAAGTGAAAAGTTGCTGGTTCTTGAAAAGCTGAATTTGGATCCCTACGTATTTAATTCTTTTTTTTTTTGGTAGCATATTTGTTTGCCACTATTTTTTCCTGATGCATTCCATCTTTAATACCATAGCTGGGCAAATGTGTGTGAAGTGAATACAATGAAGTACTATCTAATCTCTTTGTACTTTGACCAGCTTAGAAATATGAACATCCTGTTTGACGCAGGTTTTATTTTTAATGAGATAACAAACTTCAGATTTTAAAATATCTAATTTAGTAATGCATGGAATCAGAAAATGGGGGATATGGAGGGGACCACAAGGAACAAACTCTTCTCAGTGTGCAGGAAAACCAATTAAACCATCCTTGGTGATTTCCTAGCTTCTTAAAAATATCCAGAAGGGGAACTCAGAATCTCCATAGTTAGATTATTCTGCTGTTGTACAGTTTCCCCCCCCCCCCCTCATATTTAAACAAAACCTTAGGTAGCTTTAACTTCGGCTGATTATTTTTGACTTCTATAGTTCCTGGTCACCTTCTCTATTTCACCCTTTAATGTGTTTAAACATTGATATCATGTCTCCCTTCAGGCTTTTTCTCTTTAGACGGAACATTCCAAGTTCCTTCAGGCTGTCTTCACTGGGCATATTCTTAAGTACTTGCATCATCTCCTCCTATTAAAAATGCTGAGATTGAGGGGAATTATATCCATAGCATTCTCTTTTCCCACTGAGGTAATTACTTTTCTCAAAGGAGATGAGATTTGTCTCACATGACCTACTTTTGACAAAGCCATGCTGACTTTTAGCAATCACAGTATTGTCTTCAAGAGACTTTACAAGTGACCTGCTCCATTAACTGCTCTAACATCTTTTCAGGTATTAATATTAGGCTCACTGGCTGAGAATTATGGGGATTCACTCCCCCCCCCTTTCTTGAAGAGGAGAACTATTTGTTCTCAAGCCTTCTGACATTTTCAAAGGAATTCTGGTTTCCTAAGAGAAAACTATCAGAAACCCTAACACGGTGGTTCTTGAACTGGAGGTAATTACTCCAAGTATTTAATTTGGGTATTTGCTGGGAATAATGGAGCAATTTACAATTGCTTGTTTTGTGTGTCAAGTATCCACTTTGAAACAGCTGCTACCACAACACTTGGGTAAAATAAAAGTCTCCTTTTGTGGGGGTAATGATATTATTCAAGCCTGAGAAAAGTGATAATTGGGTAAAACAGTTTGCAAACAGTTCCTTCCATGTTATAGGAAGTACGTACTTCATCAGGTCTTGGGACCTGGAGGCATCCAGATTAGCTATTTTTCCAGATCTTAGCTGAGCCTCCCATGTGGTGTCTATTCCTTTTCTCCTTCCCCCCTGAATATAAAGACAGAGGCAAATAGGAGTTCATTATATTCACTTTCTGATCTGTTAAGATTTCTTCATTTGGAGCAAATAGGTAGCCCACCATTTCTTTTGCCTTCCTTTTATTACTACCGTTTGAAGAAACACTTCTTGTTGCATTTTTCCTGGCTTGTTAGTTAGCCTTATTTCATTTTGTGCTTTTGCTTTCCTAAGCTCATTTCTACATATCTGAGGTAAATCTTTGCAGACTGCCTTGGTCACTAGCCATTCCATTTCCAATTTCTCTTTCCCCAAAGCATCCTTCTTTAGTCTTAACTTCCTCATTAGTATTGGGACTTCACTACCCTTAATTCCCTTTTCAAAAGGTCCCAGCCACTTTTGCTTCAAGCTTTTCTTCTCAGACAGGGCCGATTATACTCACTGTCACAACATGGCCTTGTCAAATAAAGTTGAATAATTAATTATTCCTGTGCATGTGATTTTACTGACTTTGCAATTTTATGAGACTGAAGATGGCATCGTATGACAGAGGGAAGTAATTCGCTTGAACAGTAAAATGCTTGTGTGCTTCACTTTATATTGGATTTATACAGAAATTGCTATGTTGGAAAAACATAGCCCAAGGAAAGTTCAGAAGCACCATTCTAATTACAGGTATCGATTTTCACTATCCTTCATTTGTTTTTCTTTATTTTTCCTTTGGTCTTCTCTGCCATTCTCTTTAGCAGAGCCATAGCTGGCAGGAGAAAACCTCCTGGATTAGCAGCTCCTGCTTGAAAAGTGGGTGGCAGCCATGACTAGAAGGGCCATTGCTCAGGGGCACCTTGTGACCAGTTGCACCCATTTCTGGATTGGGAGACATTACTTATGTTAAGCTCATGGAATACATTAATGTAATATGCTTTGTGTGGGGCTTTCCCTTGACAAGCATTTGCGAGCTTCAGCTGGTTCAGAATGCAGTGACACAGACACTTTTGAGCATTCCACTGGTTCATGAGCTGCCAAGCTCCCAGTGGGCCTCCATGTACAATTCAGGAGGTTGGTCATTATCTATAAAGCCTTGTGTGACACATGGCAGGCTTGTTGATTCTCTTTTGGAGAAATGGATGGCCCAGATACAGAAAATACCAAAACTGAATGTTTTAATTGCCCAATTGTCCTATTTTTTATTTATTTTTTTGTATCCCACCTTTATTGCTTTAACAAATAACTCAAGATAGTGAACATATCCAACACATCTTTCTCATCCCATTTTCCCCACAACAACCCTATGTGGTAAGTTGGGCTGCGTGACTGACCCAAAGTCACTTATTGATGGAATAGCAGGATTCAAACTTAATGTTGCTATGCAGATAATTTGCTTCTCTGTTCAATTTGTATAGCCCATCCATCTCACATATGAGCAATTAAAAACACAAAATAATACAAAGAATAACTGGACATAACAAAAAGCCATTTTTAAAAATAAAACTGTTTTAAAAAATCCATAATCAGTGAGAGAGCTAGTCAATTTCACTAACAATGCAGTCACTTTACAGATTCCATACTATTGCTAACAGATCCCCAGACCAGATGGCAATGCCATTTCTTCAGGCTCTTCTGGAAGACCAACAGTGAATGATGTTCCTGGATGGTTGCCTCAGCAAAGAAGGCTCCCTCCTCCAAGTTCCATCAAATGACATTCTTTTGTGGAAAAAACCTGCAACATGCCCTTTTTGCTAGACCCAATGGGATGGGTAAATGTGATTGGGGAGAGATTGTTCCTCAAATAACCTGACCCCATGTCATGTAGAACCTATAAGTTATTAACCAGAACCTTAAACTGAATGCAGAAGCAAACAGTGCAGCTTGTGGAACAGAGGTCTAGCGTGTTCTTGTCTAGGTACTGTACACAAACTCAAATTTCATACCAGCTGAAGTTTCCAGATGCTCTTTAAGGGCAGCACCATATAATATTCCTTTTGAAGACTCAGTGACTTCCAGAAAACCCCAGAGAGGGACTTAGGATATCTGAGCCGAGGTGGCACAGTGGTTAGGGTGCAGTACTGCAGGCCACTTCAGCTGACTGTTATCTTCAGTTCAGCGGTTCTAATCTCATCGGCTCAAGGTTGACTCAGCCTTCCATCCTTCCGAGGTGTGTCCTCATTGGTGGAATAGAAGGATTCAAACTTAACTATGCAGATAATTTGCTTCTTTCCTTATTCAATTTGTATAGCCTACCCATATCACATATGAGCAATTAAAAACACAAAAGAATAACTGGACATAACAAAAAGCCATTTTTAAAAATAAAACTATTTTTAAAAAATCCATAATCGGTGAGAGAGCATAGTCAATTTCACTGAAATGAGGACCCAGACTGTGGGGGCGATATGCTGACTCTGTAAACCGCTTAGAGAGGGCTGAAAGCCCTATGAAGCAGTATATAAGTCTAACTGCTATTGCTATCTGGGTGGGCTGTAGATTCACTAGAACAGTCCCACACTTGTTACCACATATCCTAAAAAGACCAAGAAAGGATGCTTTGGTCTGAGTGAACTATAGAGGGAAATGAGGAAGGGCAAGTAGGAAATAGACCTTCCTTCCTTCCTCCCCTCCTCTCCCTCAAAGATCTTTGGAGAATCATGTTCTGAATCCTGTTTCAGAAAGCAACAAAGCCAAATTACCAGGACAGGGAAAGATGTCCTGCTCCCCTCATGATAAAGTTGATTGGAACATCTCTCTTTAGAATACAAAGTGAATTTGTAAGGGGGTCAATCAGTTGATTAAAAAAAAACTTCCAAAATTATTCTGCAAGAGTCTATTCCTGAAAGATCTGGATCCACCCATTTCTATGAACTCTCTGCTGAACATGCATGTTGTAGAAGTTTTACTTCGACTAGCAATATCTCTGCTTCCAATGTTTCTCCTTTCTGAAGCTTTTAAAAGGGATAGTGGTTCCTCAACCTTTTAATTTTTAATATTCCCTGGGAGTGACAAAAAGTTGTTCCTATCTAGCCACCATATTCTGTTTCTGCCCTCAGGTAAGACTTTTTAAGAAACCTCAGTGGATACCCTTTTGATAGCATTTGTTTCGGAGGTCATCGTAGACAAAGATGATTGTGCACTGAGCAGAGTCAGCTTGTACAAATCAGTGGTCATAGAAATTTAATTAATTAACTAATCAATCATTAATTATGGAGATTCTCCAATATGCAAAGGATTGAAAAATTGATATGATGCAGTACAGAGTTCTGTAATAATTGTAGGTGCTAACTGCAGAATCCATCTTTATCTCACTTCTCATTAGGAGGAATCTTATGGATGAGTAGGGGTCATGTTTGTTCTTTGGTTTTCTTCTGCCACTGTTTGGAAACTAGAATGGATCAAAATCTTAAATGGGGCTATGTTTAGATGAATAGATAATAGTGATTGTTCTGGCTCTTCTAACTATCTAATCCTTTTTCTGTTATTTTTCATTTGAAAACATTTTTTAAAACGAGATATGTTTTGAGAATTGGATTATACAGGTTGTTTTAGTCTAAACCTCCATTTATTTGTGATGGTGGAGTGTCTTTGAAATAAATACCAGAAAAATTCTATTCTATTCAAAGGGACTTATGTTGAAATAACTAGATATACTGTAGTAAAATTATTTTTAAATAATTGTTATTAAAACTTGCTTTAACTTTCCTCTTGATTATGACTGAGTTGATGACATTGGCCATGAGAACAGCAACAAAATCAGAGCCTGCAAGGAATTTAATTTTCAGTAGAATAAAAGAAGTTCTTATTTCATAATTATGATTTTATCTCTGTATTTGAATTTTTGTCATTGTTCCAGGTACACTAATATTGTTTCTTTTTCTGTGTTTGTTTGGTTTCCAAGCTGTTGAGATATCCTGAGACCAGTTTGCAGGCACATAGTTTGTTTTGGCTGTCCTAAAGGTTAAGCTAGTTACAGGAAGGAAAGGAATGACATTAAAGCTGGAATGCCAAGCTGACCATCAGAACACAATATGCTTCGTCAGCTGGCTTTTTTCTTTCTTTTACTGAGATTAAAGAGCAAAAGCTGTTCTCAAATGCATCCCCCAGTGCCAAATGAGCAATAGTGCTGGGTAGAACGAAGTCTATTGGAAAATCTCTTAAGGCGTGCCTGTCCTCAGGATACTGATGTATTCCCTCCTACTCTCTGGGCTTTGGCTGTTCTTGCTTGTCAAGGGGAAATTGCTGGGGGAAGTGGCAGCCAGCCTGACATTCTCTGAAAGAAGCAAGATGACAAACGAGATACCATCCAAGACAATGAACTGGACACATAACATTGGATTTTGCACTTGTTCCAGTCCTTATTGATTACAGTTTAAAAAAAAAATCTCATTTTTAAAACAGCAATGCTTCAGAGCTGGAGAAATGTTTGTTTTACTTTTGATATAAACTTTTGTACATTACGGTACAAAGGTTCAGATTTGCTTTTCTCAAGCAGTATGCTGGAGAGGTGTGAGGCATACGTTAATGAAATGCAAGAAAGCTCAGTTGAATCTCTTGAGTTGAGGCTGCCTCTCCAGTGATTTACTACAGTAGAATTGGGATTGTCTCTTTCCAATCATCTTGCACTAGGACAGATTGCAGCTGCGTAACTCTGCAATATTCAGAGTAAGGAAGAAAATGTTTCTTTATTCAGCGGTCCACCTTATTAGGTAGACCAGAGTCAGAAACCAATTCCACATGGCAGCGGTGAAATTCAGCTAGTTCTATCCGGTTCAGGTGAACCGGTATTGCTGGTGGCGGAAGGCTCCACCCACCCACCCAGATGTCATCATGTCCTGTTTTTGATGATCTGCGCATGCGTGGAAGGTCCTGCGCAAGCACAGAGGTGGCGCGTGCGAGCAAAGCGAGTGACGGTAAGTTGATTTCACCCCTGCCACATGGTTCAGTAGTATTTTTATTGTAAAAATATAGTAATAAAATCTGTTTATAGTAATAACTACATGCTTCTCCCTCCCTTTTTTTATCTCCATTCAAACTAGGGAGGAACTTGTCTGAGATGTTTTGCAAGTTACTGTGTTGACCAGGTTCAGGCCCCTTTTATGGTCTCTTCTTCCATTCAATATTTTGCATTAGGCTGTTGGCCTCATCAATTTCTCAGAAAGTTACTCCCTCCAGCTATGCTGAACTAACATTCTGAACTATAATCCAGCACCAGTCTCTTACTAGTTAGTAGGTGTAGTACAGCAGTTAAAGTTTAATGTATTTGGAGGGGAACAGCGTAGGGAAGTCTGGTATTAGCATCAGAAAAAAAAGGAGGAATTGCCTATGACTTTCTAATTGGGTTTCTTTTAGCTAGAGCTTCTGAGATTTAATTGCTTCAAAATCTGGAGAAATATTCCTCTAGTTTAAGATTGAGGAAAAATAATTAACTTTCCAGAACATATAGTATATCAGACATAATCTGAGTTTTGAAGTGTCAGCTCTAAAGAAATGAAAATGATTTCCTTGAGTGCTATTATGACTAAGCTGTTGCATATTTTTTTCCTGTCAAAATTTCCCTCAGGGATGTTTCTCTGCTTCCAGTTTCCCAATCCCTTAAAATGGCTTCAAGTAACTTGATGGTAACAAGAACTTAATGTACTTATAATTTAATAAAGAATTGCTTCATATCATTAGTTAACTCAGCCTCTGTCTGTCGTAGGTAGGTAGGTAGGAAGGAAGCTAGGAAGGGAGGGAGGGTATTCCTCAGCTTCCTCCAGTGATATTTTATGTCATTCATGCCTTAGACAATTCCCAGTTGGATTATTGCAAAATACTCTACATGGTACTGCTTTTGAAGACCATCTGGCTTCAGTTGGTGCAGAACAATGGCATCAGTAATTTGGGGTATGCCTCATTAGAACTTGTAACACCCCACCTAGCTCCCAGTAGGCTTCTGGGTGCAATTCAGAGTGCTAGTTAACACTTTTAAAACTCACTGGTGAGTGCCCTCTGTCTCCAATGGTATCTGCCTATCCCTTATGTTCAATAGGACTATGCTCTAGGTCTCTTCTCTGAAACAATATTATCTTCTTAGACTCAAGAGGTCTGAGTTCCTGGTGGTGGTCCTTGCCCTTTGGAATGAACCTCCCACCTTTAGAATTATTTTAGTTCTATTTAATGACATGTCTAATTTTTCTCCTATATTTTGGTTAATTGTTTTGTACCCTGCAAGCACCATGAAGAACCATGCTGCTTGAATTAGGCAGCCATTTATATTTTATAAATATTTAAGAAAAATATATAAGGACATCCACATAATGACTGTCACAGCTGCTCAAGAAAAGAATTAAATCCTTCTATATTGTATAACTTGAGTCACTGAAGCAGTCGGGGTGAGCTTAAATGGACTCCGGGGAATGGTAGAGGACAGGAAGGCCTGGAGGAACGTTGTCCACGGGGTTGCAATGGGTTGAACACAACATCACAACTAACAACAGCAACAAAATAGCAAGGACTTACTATTTAGCAAATAAATTAACATCTTCCTGAAGGCAAATAATTTGATAAATATTACTGCAGCAAATATTGTTTAAATAATAATTCTAATAAATATTAATATTACTTTAGTCTGGAGAGTATAAAGTCCTGTAAGTGTTGTTAAAGCAATGTGGTCTGCATATGAAATGAAATCATGCAATCTTTTAATATATATATTTAAAACCACATTTTTTTTAAAAAAATCTTTCTTACTACTCTAGTATCAGAATATAGAAGTACAAGGATTAATTATAGATAATGCTTTGGCACCAAACTTGTATTGATCATTGTCACCTGCACTTTACAAATGGTGAGTCTTTCTCTGCAGGTAATAAGAATTACAAATCATCGCTTGATTGAGCGGCCCTCCTGCTACTCAGATTTTGAACAACCATTGCAATTATTCTCCAATAGGTACTTGACCCAAAACCAACTAGGCTAAACTTAATCAAACTATTCTTCTCTCATTCCCCATAAAAAGATTATTATTTCATTATGGAAGAGATATCGTCCCCTGTTTCTATTTATACATAGATACATACATACGCACGCATGCACGCACACACACACACACACTTTTCTTTTTTACACTGAAGTTCAACCAGCATGTACATTCTTATATTGGTAATTTTAGTTGTTTTGACAGTGCTTCAAGTATATTTGTGTAAGAGTGTGTGTGATAGATGGAAGAAATTTCTGAGTGAAAGGCATCTATGATACCAATTTTAGGAGACATTTACACAATGTTGTGATAGCTTCCCATTTTGCAAATCCCTTTGGAGCTCAACTCAAGTAGAATTTGAGCATATTTTCCGCCTTGTGGGGGTTTGACAGCAACAGTAGTGAATAGCTGACATATTGAGGGCATGCTGTGGGTGAAAAGGTCTTGACTATTCCACCTGCCCCTTTTGTTTCCATCTCTCCTCTCCTGGGGCGCACGGCACAGTGTCTGGCTACATTGGTATAATAGTTTGCCACTGCCACCACCATCTTCCCAGGGTCAGGGGTGGGTGGAAGACAGCATGTGATAGAAATGAAACTCTCTCTCAGCCTAAGAATTTATTCAGCCATAAACTGGGCATAATAAAGATAACAACAGGAAAATCAACTCTGTAACATATATCTGGCCCTTTGAGATAATGCCTAGCCTTACATTGTGATTTAAAATGGGTTTTATTAAAAAGAAGAAAAACTTTGTTTTAGCTTGCATAATAAAACGACTAAGCAATTGGATGGAACAAGGCATTTACCACTTAGGCAAACTCGTAAAATGTTATGGAGACAAAAAGAGACAGATCTAATGGGCAGGAGCTAGATTCAAACAGTTTTAAGATGTGACAAAACTTGCAAGAATTGAGCTTGCACAAAAGCAAACTGTCATACAAAAATCTGAGTCAAATTTCTGAATGCTTTTCATGATTTCTGCGTAAATATGATCTAAAGTGTGATCTGTTCTCCACACATGCCCTAAAATTAGATAGAGAACCCAGTTAAATAATTGAGTCAAAATATTGCATTTGTTCATTCTTACAATATGGAAAATTATCTCTCACTTGGCCTGAAAAAATTGTTCGTTTTGATTTAAGACAATCCGTAATTAAGATGTATGCTTTCCATCACCCCCAATTGTTTTTTCTCAGTGTTTTAATTAAATGGAAGGGTGAGGGAGAGGCAAATCTGGTTGATAATATCACAAGCATCTCTGAAGAATCTGATCTGATTTGATTTGGTTGTGACTAGCCAAGCTATTATTACCTTCCTTGCAGTAAGGATATTTTTAGCATTTTACCAAAGCAAATGGCTGGATTAGGTTGCCCCAGCAACTGCAGTTTCACCTTGAACTCCTTTCAACACTGCAGGAAGCATTTTGAACTTTACTTTCAGAGGGGTTTGTGTAAAACAAGTAAAATCATTGGAAAATGGAGATTGTGTTCAGACATTTTAATGTACAATGTGTAGGTTACTGGATCTGAGACTGATTTGTAAACCCATTTTCATCTTACTGATGATGAATACTGTATATTAGATTAGTACAGTGTGGTCTTGTTGCGTTTGTGAAAATAAAAAAGTGGGTCTCAATTTGATGGAGTCAGCTGTGCTTAAATCTTGTGAAAATTAATAAGGCATATTAAATTGAACTTGTTTGCAGTAGGATTTACATGTGCTGTAATTTGTATTGGACTGAAGTTAGAAATTTTGGTTCCTAAGACCAATCAAGGTTTGTTGTTATCTGTAGAGCTTATAGGATATAGTCTTGATGAATAGTGGGAAGATCTGTTACCAAGGCAACAATCAGATAAATGTAGTTTGAACCCATATCAAGAAAGAGATTTATATACATTAAAAGTAGCTTTCGGCAGACACCACTGCTTCTTAATCTGGTTTATCTGATAGGGTTGACACTATCCCGATATGAGAAAAATGTGTAGAAACATCACCCAAAGACCATTTGTTGCACCAGGAACATCTTCAGTTATGAGGGACTAGGATACACATTTTAGAATATGTATATATGTGTGGATTTTGTATTTGCCCAATGGGAATTAAAACAAATGTGAAGGGTCGGTATGGGAATTGTTTTGTTTGATTAGCTTGCCCTACTTTTTACCATTAAATAGCTTTTGATTTTTTTTTTACTAAGGATCCCATTAGGATGCCATCAGAGGCAGATGGGAATGTCTGTTCTCCGAACCATCCAGCTAGCTTCAATGAACAGGCCTCCTTATCTTCTCAGCAGCCTGAAGCGATGGTTAATGCCCTCAAGGTAACATGCCTTGCTGTGCTTGGTACATATGCCAAATCTCCAACTTGTATGTTCTGTAACCATCCATAATCCATTGTTTTCAAAGCATCAGCATATTTCATAGGAAAACATAATAAACCCTGAATGCTAGTTCTCATCTCTTACATGTTATTCACAAATCATTATTATCTGTCTTGATCTGGGTTGTGAACTAGTATACTCTGTCCTCCAAGCTTGAAAAGATTGCATTAGTGAGCTATAAGGAGCCTTGTCTTTGCATCCAGACATCATATAATAGGGTTTCCCCCCCTCAAATTCTGAAAATCACACTTATAAAGGAAAAACATGGAAAGTCATATCAGTCATATCAGTATCTCTAGGCCAGCCTTCTTCAGACTGTGTTTTCCAGTTATGTTGAACTACAAGTTCCAAAATCTGGAATCTAAAACCATCAAATTGATACAAGATGATCTAGTCTAACATTCTATTTCCAACATAGAATGGGCTAATATCTTTCAGGAAAGTTTATAAACAGGGTGTCATGAAGGAGAACTGTTTATTGTACATTCTCATCATTTGAAACTAAGATATTAAATCTTACCACACAGCAATTTACCCTACATTACTACAAGATACACCCCTGGTCATTGGAAGACTGCAAAGAAGTGGTGGCATATTGTAATCTATAAAACATCTGGTTTCTGGCCACCTCTGAAAAATAGTTTGTCTTTGCATCAAATGAAAGTAACTTTCCAATGCATTGCCTTGTATTTTGGATATTTTATTAGGAAAACTATGTGCCATTATCCTGCCTCCATTTTATATTTCAAAGAATGTTTGTGAATAATACAGAATGCAAATGAAACAGGTGAAATATACAATGGCCTGATGGAGTAGTTAAAGATGATAACCAATTTTTAGTTCTCAGAGAGATGTGCCTCCATCAGCTTAATATTAAGGAAAAAACAGAATTTATAGGAAATCGTCTTACAGCAACAGCTTTACAACATCTCATTTTTGTTTTTTGGAAATGGTGAAGATTGAGCATACATTAAAGTAGCAACAGGGTTCAGGACAATAAAATGGACCCATGAAAAAGGAGAGAAAGCCACAACACATTATGCATAATCTAGTTATATTAAAAAGTCACTTTCCATTTGGATACTGCTTGGACAAATTTTGGTCATGTCTGAGCAATTAGAAACAAAATAGTGATTGCATACAGTGTGCACAAATGTGAACGTGGACTGTATAATATTACATTATATCCTTGTGTAATAGAAATAGCAGTTTAAAATAAAAAAATTGTGAGGAGGAGACATGCATGAGTGCTTGAATGCAAAAGGTAAAATCCAAGCTCGGTACTGCTTTAATACCAAGACAGTAATTTCTTTAAGTAAGGCGTCTTGGTCATTTAATTGTGGCACATAAGCTTTAAAAGAACAGTTGGCTATGAACCTTTACATTTCTAAAGAATAGCATATACCAGTGTTATAATCTAAAAAAATAGTTCATCAAAATTCCTTAAGTTTACAATGTCATCAACTTTATTATCTTTAAAAAATTTTCAAATTTCACATAATTTCCAATGTGAGTAATTAGGGACATTCACTGAGTTCAAAGCACAGAAAAGTTTATTATTGCTACCTGTAAGGCAAGAATCTAGTCAACTAAAGGTCAAAGATAAATAAGGATAAACAGAATTCATTGGGGGGCGAGGAGGAGAAAGGACTGGACTTAGGTATTTTGTGACAACACAATTACTCCAAACTGATGACATATTTAGCCCCACCTTCCCACTCAGCTTCTTCTACATATAATTGGATAGATCATAAATGTAGAAAATTTCCAAATGCATGTTTGTTATTAGATTTTTTTCAACAAACTAGCAATAAAGGCATTGTGTGTGTAAAGAAAAAAAAATAAGTATATAGTGTATATTTATGTGGCCCAAGGCAATTCCTTTACACTCTTACAAATATCACTAAAATCACATAATAATGTTAAAAGTTTATGTGGCTTGTGAGGCTTCATTTTCCTACAATTCAAGGATTTTCTTAGCCTTCACTCTCAGAGTTTGAGCCATGGGAGAATACTATTAAGTGACTTCTTCAGAAGCCTTCTGCTAGAGTATTGGCTGAAACATTTCCAGAATGGCTTCAGTGAAAGCTGCAGGATACTTATTTCAAAGGCAACCAGCTTGAGGTTCCTCCAGGTCTTTTGCCAAAATTGCTGGGGGCAATCCTGAAGCTGTCAAATCTGGAAGCACTTCAGTGAATACAGGTTGAAAAGGGTGAGACAAATCTTATCCTGAGGTGAAGTTCCGAAATGGTTTCTGGTGTACTTTGCTTAGGTAAACCAGGTACCTTTTTATTTTATTTTAATGAAATGAATTCACATTAGCTTCATGGTATGGGGGTCATTTCATCACCGTGAATCTACATTGCTCTGCACTGACCTAATAATTACTAACAAAAATCATTATGGATTTGTTAAGAACCAGACTTGCATACTACCCTTATTTCATGTATTGATTGAGAATTTTCTTTGAAAATTATGGGAATGTTGAGACATCATATATTCTGATTTCAACAAAGTATTTGACAAAGCATCTCATAATATTCTGATTTAAAAGCCAATTAAGTGTGGACTAGGTGGCATGACAATTCAGCTGATCTGAATTATTAAAGAATACTCATAATTCATTCCTCATCAAACTAGATTGAAGTATGGATTATGGATGCCATAATTACAGTCTATTAAACATTTTTAATGACTTGAATGAAGAATCCATCGGAGATGGACAGGTAATAATTTTAATAATAATAATAATAATAATAATAATAATCAAGCATACAGAAAAGATGTGATAAAATCAAGAATGGAGAGTTGGTAGAGCAAAGCACTGCATGGCCAATTTCTGGAAAAAATAAAAGATAGCAATAGCAATAGCAGTTAGACTTATATACCGCTTCATAGGGCTTTCAACCCTCTCTAAGTGGTTTACAGAGTCAGCATATCGACCCCAACAATCCGGCTCCTCATTTTATCCACCTCGGAAGGATGGAAGGCTGAGTCAACCTTGAGCCGGTGAGATTAGAACCGCTGAACTGCAGATAACAGTCGGCTGAAGTGGCCTGCAGTACTGCATTTAACCACTGCGCCACCTCGGCTCTAAAGTGGACAGTGAACAAACTTGGTTATGGTTAACAACAGGTACATTAAAGAAAGAAACAGAATCATTAATCCTGGCTGCGCAAGAACAAGCTATCCGCACAAATGCCATTAAGGCCAAAATCGAAAAATCCTCTGATGATGCCAAATGCAGACTTTGCAAAGAAGCTGATGAAACTGTTGATCACATACTCAACTGCTGTAAAAAAATCGTGCAGACTGATTATAAATTGCGGCACAATTCAGTAGCACAAATGATCCATTGGAATTTGTGCAAAAATTATAATATTAAAACAGCAACAAACTGGTGGGAACATCAGCCTGAAAAAGTCTCCGAAAATCAGATGGTCAAGATCTTGTGGGATTTCCGTATACAAACGGACAAAATACTGGCATATAATACACCAGACATCACACTGGTTGAGAAAAATAAGGTCACAATCATAGACATCGCAATACCAGGTGATAGCAGGGTCGCCGAGAAGGAACATGAAAAAATCGCAAAATACCAGGACTTAAAAATCGAAATTCAACGACTATGGCACAAACCAGCAGTGGTAATTCCAGTGGTAATTGGCACACTGGGTGCTATTCCAAAAGCACTGGAATTACATTTAAAACAGTTAAAAATTGACAAAATCACCATCAGTCAAATGCAAAAAGCCGCACTGCTTGGATCTGCACGCATATTACGAAAATACGTTACGACGTCCTAGGCCCCTGGGTGGGGCCCGACTAGTAACCAATGCCAAATCCGGCGAAACAACTGGCCGCTGTGATACAATTGTACAATAATAATAATAATCAGTGAAGGGAATTCCGATTAAATTTGGGGGTAGCTGATATAGTAGAATTCAGAAATGGAAGTCAAGAAGTTGGTAGGCTAGAGGGATGGGTTAAAAAAAGCAAACTGTCAGCTGAAAACAATACTGCCTCATCTTCAGATAGTAGTTGAAGACAGGCTTTTACATTCATGTCACAGCTTTACCTCCTCGTTATTCTACATCGGTCATATCCTACCTCAAGTATTGTGTCCAATTGTTTCAGACAAAACGGAAGAGGTTTGGAACCAAAAATACAACAAAGATGATAAGGAACCTAGCAAGCAAGTCCTGAGAAATAAATTATTTGTTGTTTTCCTGAAAAGGAATTCATTGGTCTTGTTCTAAACAAAAAATGGGAGACCATTGATTTGACTAATGACTAATCAAACTATTTTTCAAAAAGCATCACATGGAACCTTGAACTCAGTATTGAATTCAATTTACATGCCAGGTTTCTCTAGCAGCCTGAATAGATTTCAACAAATGAAGGTAATCCTCCAGAAACATTAATTCTCTTGTCTGACAGAGAAATAAAAGATTAAAAGATTCAATTGTATTGTTCCCCCATATAATCTGTGTTTTAGAGCTTTCATTTTTTTTAACAGAAATATATTTTAAAGTCATGACATTGCCTTCTATTTGTGAGAATCTGGATAGATATCCACATTTACTGGAAAAAAAAGTCTCACCATAAACATCTAAATGGAGATATAAAGTAGATTGCTTAAATTCTGGACAACCTTCTATATGGAACAAAAATATATAGCATATAATGCTGACCTAAGGATTGCAATATCCACATTCCTGTAAAGCCAGTAAATACAAAACAATATTTAAAAGTAATTGGTTGCATTTTCATACTGAAATACTTTCAAAGTATATTGTCAGCATTTTAAAAAATTCATAAGATTTCTCAGAATACAATTTTGAGCTTCAAAAATAGAAGACAAAACGAAGTACACTTAAACACATTTCTCTTACAACTCAGCACCCCACCCCTGCTCTTTTTTACTGAGGTCAGTAGGCTTTTTTTTTTTTTTTGCATTTTCATGTACTTTCAAGACTATATTAAATTAAAAGAAAAAATGCTAATTTTAGCATTAAGGAAATACTTTTTATTTGTAATGATAAATGCTAATATATCCTTTTGAGTAAGAATATAGAATCAACACTTGACAATAGAGATGTTATGGCATCATTTAGAATAAATCAAAATACAGTTGTTCATATAACATTTAAGAGTCTAAAGCTCTATTATGTATACAGGTAATCCTTGACATATGACCACAATTGAGTCCAGAATCCATGTTGCTAAGTGAGAAATTTGTTAAATGAGTTTTGCCCCATTTTAAGTGAATCACTATAGTTGCTAAATTAGTAACAAAGTTGTTAAGTGAATCTGCGTTCCCCATTAACTTTGCTCGTCAGAAGATCACAAAAGGTGATCACATGACCCTGGAATACTGCAACAGTCATAAATATGAATCAGTTGTCAAGCATCCAAGTTAAACCACATGACCAGCGGGATGCTGCAGTGGTCATAAGTGTGAAAAATGGTCATAAGAAATGTTTTCCAGTGCCATTGTAACTTTGAGCAGTCACTAAATGAACTGTTGTACATTGTATATACCTGTACTCTTGGAATGGTAGGATAATCCTGCCACCTTCTCTCATTGCAACAATCATAATATGCTTGACAAGATTAAAATGGAGTAAAGACAGTAAATTGTGATAAGATAGGCATTATCTAATATACAAGGTCTCTCTTAAACCAGCGACTCTGGACAGATGGATTTATTTGTTCATATTTGTTTTGGCGTAGCACGTTATTTTTATTTCCAGTTATTTATTTGTTTCTCTAGAGACTGCTCTAAGTAGCTTACAAATAACAACACAAAAAGTCTAAAATAATAGCAAACCAATAGCATATGTAATAACAACTTCTCTTACTTATTATTGTTCATAAAAAAATATCTTGGTAACTCCTATGCTTTATGGCTTTTCAAAAATATAATGATGATGTTCTGGCTATTTGGAGTAGGTTGTTCTAGATCACAAGGGTCAAACTCACAGCGTCACATTGCCATCATGTGACATTTGACAATGTTTTTCCCCTTTGCGGTGCTGGGGTTGGTGTGGTCTGCATGTGACCCATCTGACCCGTAGACCGCCAGTTTGACACCCCTGTTCTAGATTGTAGAGAGGCCATCAGTGAGAAAACTTGACACAGCTTTTATGTCTTGTTATTCAAGACATAGGATTTAGTGTATTATTTGGAACCAGACACTAAGAACTGGTATATGCTGTGTGGGCTCCTTGTGTGCAGTTTCTATGTTACTTCCTTCCCATTTCATAAAGAGAATAATCTCATTTGCTAGACCCAAAAACTTGATGTAACGCCTCACCACATTTGATTGTCATGGGATAAGGGTACAGGTGCGTTTGTAAATTGATTAACAATGGGAAATTATTACGCCAGCAAAATGTGATATGGTCCCCTAGAATTGGATCTAGTACTTTCAAACTTGTATACATACCGTATATATGGTCCAAAATTATGGCTGAATAGGGTTGTGACCATGTCTGTTGATGATACCAAACTATTGAGAGTGGTAACATCAAAAAGGCATTGTAAATAGCACCAAAAAACCTCTCTCTATTAGGTTAGAGCTTCAAAATGGCAAATTCAGTAAAGTATAAATTACTATAAAAGAATGCATGTTGGCAGAACAGAAATCTAAACTTATACATTAATGGGGTATGAATTATCAATGACTATCAGGCTCACTAGAAGACTTCGGGGAATTTTCTGGACATTAAATCTAGTGTGGTTTGATGTGGTTAGACTCTAAATTGATGCACGGTTTAATGTAGAGAGCCATAGAGATGACCTTGGAGAAGCCATCCGGAAGTCTCAGCAGGTACAGAAGCATGCATTAAACCCACGGAGATGAGAAAATATTTTTTTAAAAAAACTCTGAGTCCCTGGAGTATAAGACAGAGGGAGAGAAAAATGCAGGATGATAAGATAGTGTCACTACAGAGTATTTCAGAGAAGTATTTCAATGAAGTAGTGTTCTGGTTTTCTTTCCTGATCTGGTCTACATCATAGGTTCTCTGACACCTAAGCTCTCTGATAGAAAAACTGGCAGCACGGCTAGATAAGAATCTTTGTTGTGAACTGGAAACAGACTAGTACAATATTCATGTTGGCCTCTGTCAACCTAAAATACTTTTTTTTATATCCATTGTAATTTTATTTTGAAGCTTATTTATCTCACCCTTTACATGGTTTAATTGACATTTTTCCCTTTATCTTTCCCTTTATCTTTATCTCCTGGCTTTGTAGTGAACAACTTATTGTTAACCCTGTTTTCTGTCCTGAGAAGCTTTGGTTCTCAACAACTCCCATACTAATCAAACAGAAAAGGAATATTGAGTTATGTTCAATGGAAAGGTCCACCCAATGTGCAGCTGTAAATTCCAAATCATTGCCTCATAGAGTGGAAAGGCCATGTAAACTACTGACTCCAATCTCTTGGACAAGAATACAAATTAAAATTTCCTTGACAGATAGCTGTCTAGCCTCGACCTTGATCACATCAAGTGAAGGGAGCCCACAACCCCTATGGCTATAGGTTCCACTAGCCACTGCTTTTATTATTGGGAAGGTTTTTCCCCCTAACATTTAGTAGAATGTGCCTTTCTTCATTTTAAAAGCATTATTCTGTGTCTTGCACTCTGAAACCACTGAGAATAGGTTAGTGTGACATCTTTTCAGAGTTCGATGACTTATTCTGTTCAATAGTCCTCTCAAAGTTAACAAGAAATCTAAACAAGCCAGTTCTCCTAGGTGCTGCTTGGAGTGTCCAAGCATGGGTTAACTTAGTTAGGGTTAGCTTGCTGCCCAAGGACTGAGTTCAAAGTTTGTGTAGGCATGCCTCTTGCTCCCTTTAAAGGCTCAGTTTAAAAAACCCAGTTGCCCTAAAAGGATGCAGTTGGGGAGCTCCAGTCCTTGAGTAGCAGGTAGGACTCTCCAAACAGTTAGATTAGTGTAGCCTTTTTATTATTTTTGTGATAGTGGTAGTCTTAGAAGTTTCCTGTCAGTTTGAAAGTTTTTTCCTGTCAGCTTCTTCGTGCGTAGCAGGCTGCTCGGAACGAAGCTGCCTTCCATGACCACATGGTTGAGGCACCACTTCGGGGCTCATTTAGTGGCGGCTGGTGAGCCTGGGACCAGGTAGGAAGTTAGTGAGCCCCAAAACGCCGTTGGAGAGCTTGTAACAGCTCTGGAGGCTCCTAAAGCCTTTTTCTGACTAGCAGGCAGTACCCAGTGCTGTTCCGAGCTGTGCGGTGGCCATTTTGAAGTTTTAAAAGGGCGCAAAAAATTCTTGGCCGTTCGAATTGCTGCTGTCTGTCTCCTGAAGATCGCTGCTGGGAGGGGTTATTTAATCCGAGGACCTTGCTCTGGGTCTTCAGGCAAGTTCCCCCCTCCCCAAAAGGACTGGTTTCAAGCGGCTACGAGTTTTTTTTTGGCTTTTAACTGGCCATACCCTGTTTGACATTAGTGTGGATCTGCGGGCACACTGAACTTGTCATTTTGGCCTGCTGCAGCCTCACCACCATTGTTCCCGGACAGAGACCAGGACATTTACTGACTGCTATTTCAGCATCACAACTGTCCTGTGGTGTTGGCCAGATTGTTCCGGCTACTATGACTTCCACCAGCGCAGCTGAAGACATCAATCAAGCAGGTCCTTCTTCCTCTAAAAGTAGCAGGCCAGGACCTGCTGGCAAAGGGGTGGCTAAAGGGCGCCTACCCAAGGGCAAACAGCCCAAACCTAAGGGGATGCCCAAGGCCTCTCAGAAGCTAGGAGAGAGGAGCCAGAAAGCGATAGAGAAGCAAATCCAGAAGGCCCAAAGACTTGCACGGCCTCCTTCTCCTCCTGCAGAGGTTCCCACTGGTCCCCCTTTGCCTCCTCTCCATAGAGAGATTTCAACATCTCTGGTGGAGGAAGGGGATTTCGATCTTTCCTCTGACCCACTCAGGGGGAGATTCACTACAGGTTCCCTCATGGATGAGGAAGATCTTTCCTCGCACCTAGGCTCAAGAGGATCAGGGCCACAATATGTCCAATGAGATGCGAGAGATCATCGCTAACGCAATATCTCAGGGCATTGCTGAGGGGATGAGACAGCTAGGCCACAGCCTACCTCGCCAGGCACGATGCAAGCCTGGAACGCAGGCTTCAGGTTCTAAGGACTGGGCAGGGAGGTCATCATCTACGGCCTCCTTGGCCGTAAACAAGGAGTCCAAAACAGAAGAGCGGGCTCAGGAGGCCCCGGATTTGTCTGAGGAAGAAAATCCTGCTCCTGATCTGCCTGCCTTCTATGGGTTGTTCAAGCCCTCGATGATCAAAGCCATCTTCACCAAAGCCAGGGCTTCTTCCACTCAGATGGGTCTCCCAGGCCAGCCTAATAAGGAATTTACAGAACAGGGCAGTAAGGAGGCTTCTGAATCCCAGGTGCTGGCCTCTTCAAGGAAATCCTCAGGAACTGGTGCCAGCCCCTCAGCTGTTCTTGGATGTCATCCAGCAGCAATGGGCTCAGCCGGGTTCAATGGCCAATCCGAGCGGAGTGGACAAGTAGCTTTATTTCAAGGAAAGCAGCATTGAGGATCTCTTGAAGCTTCCTCTGGTAGACGATCCCATAGTGGCCTTGACTTCCAATTCCGTTCTTCCAGCTGACCTGCTGGGAGGACTTAAAGCAGGGGACAAGAGGGCGGAAAAGGCCTGCCATAAGACCCACCAGGCCACCGCATGGGCCATCCTCTTATTTCAGTAGGGCATTCCTCTTCTGGCTCTATAAGCTGCAATCCAAATTGCCAGTGAATGACACCAGACTGTGCCAGAACGTCAATAAAATCATTGTGGCAGTTGAATACTCAGCTGATGCTTCCCTTAATACCACCAAATTTTCTTCGAGAGCCTTGGCTTCCAATGTTACATCACACCGTCTGTTGTGACTCAGACACTGGCAGACAGACATGAAGGCCAAGTGGAAGCTCGCTTCTGTTGCCTTCAAAGGGGAAAAGCTTTTTGGAGAGGCTTTGGATTCGGTCTTAATAGAATCCAAGGATAAACGCAAGGTTCTACAGGCCGTTACCAAAAAGTCTGAACACAAGGGTCACTTCTTTTTCCGCAGGCAGCCCTTTTGGAACACAGATCCTCCAGCTTCTTCTGGAGGATTTAATCATTCCTATTCCCAGACGCAGGATGGTATCCATGACAGGGCGGCCTTCAGGGACAAAAATAAACATCAGGGTAGTCGCAGATCCTTCCGAGGAGGGTATTCCAACCACACCGTTTGTAGGAATATGTGACCGTCACCAGTCTCCTCCCATAGGCGGCTGGTTACAACTGTATGCCGACCAGTGGGGGGCGACACCGACAGACACCTGGGTCTTGAACACAGTCTGTCACGGTCTCACCCTAGACTTCCTCTCAGACCCTCCACGGACATTTGTCAATTACCAATTACCCAAGTCAGCTCACAAAGTCAGCTAATGCAGGCAGAGATCAGGCATCTGTAGGACATAGGGGCCATTGAGCAGGTTCTGATGGGCCAGGAGCAGAAGGGATTCTACTCCATCCTTTTTATGGTCCTAAAGTCCTCAGGAGGTGTGAGAGCCATACTGGCCCTCAAGAAACTCAACCTTCATCTAGCGTACAAGTGCTTCAAGATGCAATGACTTCAGACCATCTTGGGTTGCATCAGGCAGGGTGACTTCCTGATGTCAATCTATCTGAAGAAGGTGTACCTGCATGTTCCCATTCATCCAGCGCATTGCAAGTTTCTGAGGTTTCAATCTGCAGGCCAGCATTAGCAGTACAAGGCTCTTCCCTTCGGCCTATCATCGGCCCCCAGGATGTTTACCGAGCTTCTGGCCACTGTGGCTGCACATCTCTGATCTCGTCCAGTGAGACTTGTTTGTTATCTGGATAACATCCTGTTGATGTCATCATCCAGGGAACAGGCGTGTTGGGATCTCAGCATTACCATCCACATCACGAACTACACGGATTCTCTGTCAATCTGGAAAAGAGCCACCTGAAGCCAACCTCCAGAATCTAGCATCTGGGTTCAAGACCTGCAAAGTGTTCCTCACACAGGAGCAAATGGACAGCATGACATCACTTGTGAATCAGACCCGGAGGTCCAAGTCAGCACCTCTCGTCAATCTATCCCAGCTGCTGATCTCGTGCATTGCAGTAGTTCCTGGGCACAGCTGCATGCATGGGATCTTCACTGGTTCCTTCTCCCATTTCACTGACACAAGGCTAGCAACTCCAAGAGGGTGATGAGCATTTCTCCACAGGTGATCTGGTTGCTCTGGTGGTGACAGTCTGCAGCTCTGAAGAGGGGGTCCCTTTTCAAAGAACCAGAATGTCTGGTCATAACAACGGACTCCAGTTTATATGGCTGGGGTCCCCATTTGCAGACACATGTGGTGCAGGGCAGATGGTCGCAGGCAGAGCTTGACCACAACATAAATTGGCTGGAGCTCAGAGCCGCCAGGCTAGCCCTGCGCCACTTCCATCACTTCATTGAAGAATCCCACGTCTTAATACTGATGAACAACATCGCCACCAAGGCCTACGTCAACCACCAGGGCGGGACTCGATCGAGAGCCTGATGTGGGAGGCGGAAGCCCTAGGGCGATGGGCAGAGCGCCACCTTGAATCATTGAGAGCGGACCACATCTCGGGGGAGGAGAATGTGATAGTGGACTGGCTAGACAGAACGACCATCAACAACTCGGAATGGCAGCTTCATCCATCTCTGTCTCACCAATTGACCCAGAGGTTCGGCCTTCCGATGGTGGACTTATTTGTCAGTCCAGCAAACACTCACCTCCCCTAGTTCTACTCAAGATTCCAATGTTCCAGTGCAGAAGGGACGGATGCTCTTCGATGCTGCTAGCCTCCCAGCCTATTATAGCCTTTCCTCCTCTCCCCCTGATACCTCAGGTGATCTGTAAGAACTTGTTGGAGGGCGCCAAAGTACTACTAGTCACCCCGCACTGGCAAAGGAGGTCCTGGTTCACCAACTTTGTCAGCCAGTCAGTGTCCAAACACTGGTGCATACATCAGGAGCAAATTTCCCTCAAGAATAATTACAGATCTGGAAGATCCTCCTTGTGTGTCGATAAACAGTTCCACATTTAAAATTACTGTATAAAAAGTGTTATAAATTTTGGGTAAGAAAATCAGAGTAAGATTTATAATTATGTAATTGTACTATTTTAGTGAAGCCTAAAGAAATATATATATATTTTAAAAAATAAACAGTAGCTTTTTTTCATATTCAACTTTTTTATTTTTCTTTAAAAAAAAAAAAAAAACACAAATATGTCATCATTTGTCAATCATTAAGACATTAAAGTACAATTTTTTTTTGTTGTGTGTATCCCTCCCTCCCTCCACCCCCCCACCCCCCCTCCTCCTTCCCCCCCCCCGACTTCCCAGAACCCGTACACGGTATGGATTTTTAACTAACACAGTCTAAAATCTATTGAGAAAAAAGAAATAAAGAAATTAATGACATTCTAGATTGACCTTAGCTTCTTCTTACTGAACTGACTTTTAACAGTTTAAATCATTTCTGATCTTAAGCATAGGCTAACTGGAATTTCTTAGTCCCGTATTTATTTTGTATATAGTCAATCCATTTTTTCCAGTCTCGTTTATATCTCTCATTTGAATGATCTTTGAGATATGCCGATATTTTAGCCATTTCAGCTAAGTTTGTTACTTTCAATGTCCATTCTTGGATTGTAGGCAAGTCTTCCTTCTTCCAATATTGCGCCACCAACAGTCTTGCTGCGGTTATCAGGTGCAGAGTCAAGTTGGTCTCTACCACTGTAAAATCAGTACATATACCTAGTAAAAATAACTGAGGACTAAACTTTATCCTTCTTTTAAAAACATTTTGCATGACCCACCATATTTTTATCCAAAATGCCTTAACCTTTTGGCAGGTCCACCATATATGATAATATGTAGCATCGAGAGAACCACACCTCCAACATTTAGGCTGTACATTCGGATACATAGAAGCCAACTTTTTAGGATCTAAATGCCATCTATAGAACATCTTGTAAAAATTTTCTCTCAGATTTTGAGCTTGTGTAAATTTCACATTTCTTACCCAGATTCTTTCCCATGTATCCAACATTATTGGTTCCTCAATATTTTGAGCCCATTTTATCATACAATCTTTAACTAATTCTGTTTCCGAATCCATCTGTATTAATACATTATATATCCTCTTTATATGCATTAAGCTTTGATCTCTTATTTGTTTAAACAGATTATCCTCAACTTGAATAAAACCAATTTTTTGATCTATTTTCCACCTAGCCTGTAATTGCCCATACTGGAACCATGTTTGAACTACCTTCTCCTCTTTTAATACCTCTAAACATTTTAATTGTAATACCCCCCTTTCCGAGGTAAGAAGCTGTCTGTAAGTAATTCTGTCCTGTCTTTGTGCTGTATTCATATTTTCAATTGCGTGTCTAGGAATTGCCCACATGGGTATCTTGTCATTTAATTTATATTGATATTTCTTCCAGACCCGCAATAAAGCATTTCTTAAAATATGACTTTTAAAGGTCTTATCCAATTTTTTGTTGAATAACAGGTAAGCATGCCAACCAAATACCAGATCGTGTCCCTCAATGTTCAATATTCTATCATTGGTTAAATGAATCCAATCACTAATTGCAGATAATGCCACTGCATCATAATATAGTTTTAAATTAGGTAGTTTCAATCCTCCTCTCTCACGTACATCTTGCATTATTTTCATCTTTACCCTCGGCTTCTTTCCTGCCCACACAAATTTGTTGATACCCTTCTGCCATTCTAAAAGGTTCGCATCTTTTTTAAGTATAGGTAACATTTGGAAGAGAAATAAAAATTTTGGTAAAATGTTCATTTTCACTGCCGCTATCCTACCCAGCAAAGATAAGTGCAATTTCTCCCATTTTTTCATCTCTGTCTGTATGCTATGCCAAAGTGGTTCATAATTATGCTTATATAATTTCCCATTTGAAGTTAAAATGTTAACTCCAAGATATTTGACTTTTTTAACTACCTCACATCCTAGCATCACTCCTAATTCTTCCTTTTGTTTAATATTCATATTTATAGCTAATATTTTGGTTTTTCCTAAGTTTATTTTAAAGCCCGACACTTGACCATATTGATTAATCATATTCATTAAAACCATACTGGATTCCTGCGGTTGTTCCAATATTATGACCAAATCATCCGCAAAAGCGCGGACTCTATATTCTTGCTGCCTAATCTTGATCCCTTTTAAACCATCCAAGCCCCGTATTTTACTCAACAATACTTCCAAAGTTATAATAAACAATAATGGGGACAAAGGACAGCCCTGTCTTGTACCTTTTCCAATTTGAAAAGAGTCTGTTAGACTTCCATTGACTATGATTTGTGCTGTTTGCTGTTGGTATATTGCTTTAATTGACTGTAAAAAATTATCTCCTATCTGCATTTTTTGCAGTATCTTCAACAGAAATTGCCAATTAACTCGATCAAAGGCCTTCTCAGCATCCAAAAATATAAACGCAGCAGGGATCTGGTTATTCTTTCCCAAATATTCTAATGCATTAATAATTAATCTAACATTACTTCAAGTTAATATTTGGTTTTGAGGCCATTTCAAAATTTGTCTGCCTGCAGTTAATAAAACTCTATTGCCAAATATGCAGCTTTAAGTAAAGAGGCTTTTATTTTGAAGTTTAAGGCTTGGCAAAAATTTCAGTGAGTAAACATTGTAACAAGACCGTTCAACAGATTCATCACCATTTAACTTCCAAATAAGCAAAGTTAATGAAGGAGTAAAATTCTTCTATTGTGAAACCAAAACATGTGATAAGCTATCTCTTTTGTTTTGAATTCTTTTCAAGAATTCTTTTCAATTCTTTTGAAGTCTTGTGAGAATTAGCAAAAAGTGTTCGTTATTACCGGAGAAACCAGCCTGCTCGGCGCCATTTTAAAAGCCTCTGAGTAAATAATTTTTCGGAGGAGAAAAAGAGAAGAAGCTAAAATGTTGATAAGCAATTATTGTCCTCGCAGTAAACGGATTCTGCTCGTGATAAGATTAAATCAAACAAAACTTAGAGCAGAGTGGGAGAGACCTACTTTGTCCTGCACAAGGCAGTTTGAAATTCCCAGCACGGACAGCCGTTCTGCCATGGGCTAGCCCCCCTTTCCTTGCAAGCACAAAAGCTGCAAAAATCGAAGAGCATTTGCCAGCAAAACAGATTCTTCTTTCCCTCTTGCCTGAAGGATAAGAAAACCTGATAAGACGTCAGATGGAAGATCCTCTAAACAGGTACGTAGCCAGGAATTCGGAGGCAGCTGATTTTTTGCTGCCTTCACCAGTAGGCTCCTCCCAGGAAGTCAACAGTAGCTTTTTTTGTATTCTACTTTTCTGTAATATTCCCTAGATAGTGAGAACTTGTCTGAAACTTCACAGTATGTTACAGAGGACAGCTTAAACTGAACTTTTATTATAACATCAGAACTGAAGCCTTTTTGCAACTGTTTATTATCTCTGGCAACAAGACTGATGCTCCACCTCTTGGATTTAATTCGGGTACCTTTTCCTAACATGTTTCCTTCATTATAAATAAAAGCTCATGTTTCTAAGAAATCAGTATTAAATGAAAATGGTATGTTTAAATGCTGTGTTTAAAGGAGACTTTAATTTCTAATAGCTTCAATCTTTTGCTCTTTGGGTAGAATTAAATATAATTTATTGGGAAAATATCTATTCTTTTAGATACATTGGATATAATTCCTAAAACAATGTAGATAATGTGTATTTATAACCAACACTTTGATTTGAAAATGAGGTCCTTCATTCTTTTAGTGGGTTTCAGTGGCTAGTCATAATATATCAATATATGGTAATATATTTGTTTTAGGACATTCCTATTTAGAATAGGCACATTCAAAGTATAAAGACTGAATGAGAAGATAGAGTTGCCAGTCAATACCACTTCCTTGCTCCTTCCTTTTCCATTACATAAAGAAATGGAAAAAAAAACTGAAGTTGCAGGTATGATTTCTGATCTTCCAGAATGTCAAAATGCTCATGAAAACACAATAATATGATTTAGGCAGGGCTGTCCCTCAGAATGTGGTTTTAAAAAGTTAAGATTGTAGCCATGATCATGCAATGAAAGCTTTGCCTGTTTTTTGCACATATGTTTGTATGTATGTATATGTATATATGTGTGTGTGTGTGTGTGCGCGCACACACACACACACACACACACACACACACAAACACTGTGCTCTGGGGACACCCCTTCGGATCACTTGCTAAATTTCTCACTTTCTATCACAAGGGCAGCAATCCAGTCTGAAGCAATTTATAGTAGTTTGAATTAGGCAAAACTCAACATATTCCCTGGCCATTGAATTGTCAAGCTTTTGATTAAGGAGAGGGATAAATACTTATTAATAATGTTGATGCTAACGTATGCCATTTATTTATCTATTAAGCCAAGAGGAAGGTACAACAAGAAGAAAAATCAATACAATTTTTTGGTGTGTGTGTGTGTATGTGTGTCTTTGAGTCAAAGTTGACTCCTGCCTGGACAGATCCCTACAATTTTCTTGGCAAGGATTAGTGGAAGTGGTTTGCCCTTCCTTCATTCTTTCTAAGGCCAACAAAGAGTGACTAACCCAAAGCCAAAGAACTCATGATCTCCCAGTTTCTAGACTGGTGCTTTAACCACTATACCAAACTGGCCCCCTCAGTGCAAATATGCATCAGCAAAATATTAGTTTATTTTCTGAAAAGTAATTACTTTTTTAAAAATAGTAAGCTAAAGAAGACAAGGCATGAAATAAGGAAAAGGAAAAGGAAAAGGCAACCTAGTTTAAATACTGACCTCCACTTTCCATCATGGCTTTGATGAGTTATGACTTTCACAGAGTGTTTATGTATCAAATCATGTGCAGCATTCCCTGCTAATTATAAGGACAGCACTGGCCATTTTTGCTATGTTTTAATGAGAAGAATCAATCAAGAAGAAAAGTCAATGCCCACTTTTACCTCATAAATACCCCAGGATCTCTAGAAATTAGGTTGCAAAATAACATTCACCAGCTGATCTCCACCATTGATCTCACCAGCTAGGAGGTCCGTGTAATGTATTTATACACACATACAGTTGTGTGTTGGTCACATCCTATCAACGTGATCATAGGCTAATGAACTTCTCTGGCATGATAATATCTCTGGGGTGGTTCCAAAGATAAATAGTTGCAGTTAGTTTATATTAAAATATCCAGGTCAAGTTAATAATTTGAATTAATTCACACTGAATTTAATGGCACATAAAAACAAGTTCACTGGTTTGGAATAAACCTTTTATATGTAAATTGCATTTATATAGTAATTATGTACTGCATAGCATTCATCTTAAAATAACAATATCATTTTCAGAGCACTAAAAGGGCTTTAGGATTTAATTCAGTCATTGCTGTGCACATAGATAGTGTAAAGTTCACAAGACAACTGGTTACCCTTTAATCTGCATATTCAGTTGTGCAGTCTGTCCTTTCTCATCTGTCCTTTCTCATCAGCTGAAGGTCACTTTCTTGCTATATCAGCATTATCGTCCAGCATTGTCTTTTGGGAAAACATTTTCTGTTCCTCATTAAGCTGGAAACAATTTGTTATGAAATGCATCATGGATAGTACAAAATGGTAATATTCATAAGCCTCTCAAGTATTGGTATTTACAAAACCGAATGAAGCTTATTGATGTCTTTCATAAATAATTAGAATAAAAGTAATTAAAATCAATAGTAATATATATTTATTAATTTAATACCTTTAGATTTGCTTTTCTGCTACAAAATGATGGCCATGATGACTAGCAATAATAAAATTATAATAGCAATAGCACTTACTTATATACCACTTCATAGTGCTTTTCCAGCCCTCTCTAAGCAGTTTACAGAGTCAGCATATTGCCCCCAACAATCTGGGTCCTCATTTTACTCACCTCAGAAGGATGGAAGGCTGAGTCAACCTCGATCCTGATGAGACTCGAACTGCCAAATTGCAGGCAGCTGGCAGTCAGCAGAAGTAGCCTGTAGTACTGCACTCTAACCACTGCGCCACTCTTGAACTCGGGGGGGAACGGAGGCTGAAAGAGAGGATTGCACTCTAACCACTGCACCATCTTGGCTCTTCCTTTAAGGTTATTATAAGGTTATTATAATTTTGTATTCTTAAAAACCTGAAAGCAATTATTTTAAAAAGTAGTAAAGCAGACATATTAGTGGCTAATGTTTATTTCAAAATAAACATTTCAAAATAAACATTGGTATGAATAAAACATTTTTTCTGTTAGAAAAATAATGATATATTTTTGTTTGGGTTCGCAATTTTTTTTATTCATAGAAAGGGAAGAACAATCAAGCATCTTCTAGTTGGAAGAACAATTTTGTAACTTTCAGTTGATAAAAAGGCAGAAATCTGACTTCATAATTCTGCTGTTTTATGGATCATATGGCAATCCTCTTGAATAATTTGCATTGTTTATCGGGTTTAGAGGTTAAAATCTATATTTTTTAAAAAAGATATCTCTGGATGTGTAATTTATTAATTTAATTTTGCTTATTTCAACAATTTATGTGGATACCCATATTACTGTTTTCACTTTGGGTGTCTGACAATAAATTAAACTAGAAGGTAGCTAATTAACTCTAAATAAACAAGAAATTGCAACAATTATCAATATATTGGTCAGTATATAAAGGTCCAAGTAACTCCTTTCTTCTTGCAGTCAAGCCCCTAATAACCTGATCCAAATGTGAATAATCAGCCCTTTGGTGCCTTATGAAAAGCCAATAAAGTTCATTCTGATCATTCTGATCTCCCAAGGGCTCCAAAGGATAAACACTACAACAGAAAAAAATATTAACTCTTATTTCATTATTTAAAGGATACATTTCCAAAGAGGAGTTAGCTTTTACACTGAGAGCAATTACAGGGAATTATATTATCTCTTACAAGAGACTTAGGATGACTTTAAATTGTGAAGTTCCAAGCCCATGCATTTAAAGGGAACCAGGCTAGAAAAGATAGACATGAAGCTATGTCACATGGTAGCAATCTGCAAAAATTATAACAAATCATAAAAATAGAAATAATTGAAATAAGAATAGAAATGGAATAGAAATGGAATAGAATAGAATAGAAATTTCTAAGGATATGTAGTATCCTAGAACAGGGCTGTCAAAGTTCCAGCCTGTGGGCCGATGTATCATGGACTGGCCACGCCCACACCCAGTTTAGCGAAGTGGAAAAAAGTCCTGATACATCACGTGATGCTGCTGTGACGACATGAGTTTGACACCCCTGCAGTAGAAGCTAGTTATTAGTTCTATAAGTTGGGTTTTTTTTATTTTTATGACACTAGATAATACTGTCTGTCTAATAAACCCCACTGCACATAATCTTTGTTTTCTAAAATAAGTAACTTAACATGCCTTTCCTGTTTACTTTTTCAGGTTGTGTGGAGGAAACTTGGAGATGCTGCAGGCTCGTGTCCTGGAATTAGACAGCACTTGTCTGGAAGCCAGTACAAAGGGCCAATGTGAATGGCTGTCAAAACAAGGAAGGATTCCAAGTATCAGTGGACATTGCAGCAACCCTTTTAGTAGTAATGGGACAATGCCAAACACTTTCTAGGCCACCACTGGAAAATAGAAGTCTCTTCTTCATAGACATTTGTGTGATGTATCCAGATCTGCAACTAATATACTCCATTCTGCTTTTGCCACAAGCATTTTCAATACAAACACACAGAGACGCACACAGACACACTCACAGACAGAAAGGGAGGGAGGGAGAGAGGGAGGAAGAGAGAGAGAGAGGGAGAGAGAGAGAACAATCATCAAGGTTGTTCACATTAATCCAGATGGAAAACTCAGAGAAAGTTCTTTTGTAAAAAGAAAAGAAAAAAAACACGAAATCAAGAGATTCCAATGAACTATGCTCTTGGTCTTCACAGTTTCAAAAAAAAAGTACTCTTATATTTGATTGTATGAAATATTGACTAATGGTGAATAGCCAACTGGCTGATGTTGGGATGTTAGAATTATTGCTAAATGCCCGAAACCTTCAAGTCTCAAAAGAGTCAATAGTGTAGCAAGAGAAAAACTACATATATAAGCACTAAAATTGTGATGCCTCATTGCTCTAAAAACATAGACCAAGAATCACTTTATTCTTATCTACTTTGATGATTGCATTCTAATGAACTGGTTTTTCTCTTATTAAAAGAAATATTCCCTCTATTCCCCAAGCCTAAGGCACTGTTAGTAACCAGGCATCAAAATCATGTGCTGCTCTTTCAGGGATGAAATAGATCCTTGAGCCAGACTGAAGACAGGGTACCTGTAGTAATGCTCTGGAGACATGGTGCCTGGGTAGCTGCAATTGTATCCATGGCTAAATTTTGATTGGAGATCCACACATATACATCAAGGAGAATGCTGGAAGGGAGGGACTTTTTCCAGAGCTGTGAAGTGAACACCACATCTATTTTTATTCTTTTTTAACAGATAAAATAGGGGAATGCTGATATCTAAAGAGAAAACAAAAAAGCTCAGATATCAAACTTGTGGGCTTTTACTTTTAACACACACACAAACAAACTTGAAAAGGGGAAAGTTGTGCTCTGGGAACATGGAGCTGCATGCTGTTTCTAATCAATTTGAATTAGAGACTGATGGAAACGGGATGGATATTCATGATTGGCAGACAAGAATGGATGGATACTGTGAAAATGGCAAATAAGGCTAAGAAACAATACACCAAGAAAGATTGAATGCTAATGATAGGAGTAGCTGTGGGGGTGATAATTATAGATTGAGAGGTAAAGCTGAAAAAATAGACACCATCACCAGAATGAAGGGCACTAATTTCTAGAGAAGTCACAAATAATTGGAAAAACGTTACAGATATAGTTTTCTCATCTCTCTGTTATAAATTCAATATTAAATTGAAAGTGAAGAGTCTTGGAATGAGACTTCAGCTGAAATCGTGACTACATTAAAGAGAATAACAAAGACAAGTCATTTAAGGAAAGGAAATCATTAAAAGTTACTCCAAAAGTTTAAATGATGGCCATGTCGTTGACTTATGACCTTCAGTAACAGTTTCGCAAATAGCATGCATTCCCTTCCTTGGCCACTACTTTTTGTCTGAAAACCAACAGTTTATATAACCAACACAATTTTTGCTGGGTATCAAAAATAAGTTAAGTGTATCACGAATTGAACAGGACTTTACACAAAGCAAACTCTTATCTGTCGGTAATACTTTCACTTCGGATGAACAATGTTTGTGTATTTTTCAGAGCAGATGAAACAATAAGGTGAATTAGAAAGAGGAAAGGAGATTTGCTTCTGGAAAAGTGGATCAGAAAATAGTGTGAAATTGGGTAGTGCTAAGAAAATATTTCAGGGAGCTCCTGAGAGTAAAACCTGGGCTAATCTTAGAGACAAATGACAAACAGATCATGACTATGACGGATGCTGAAATAATCTCACTTCCAAAAATCTGGCACTCAAAACTGAAGGCTGATATACAAAATATTCCATGGCTTTAAGGATAAGGCAGGAAAAAAAGAATAATATTTTGACTCCGATAAATTAATTTAAAGACTGAGGAATTTAAGTGTAGTTTACTGAACACTGAAATCGATACTGTGGAACAGTAGCATAATAATCATAGAATTAAAAGGTGCTTATGAGACCACTGATTCTAACCCTTATTCTGTATAGGGATTATATTAAGGAAGCTTTTGTTTTGTTGATATTCAACTGGAATCTATTACCCCCATAACATAATCCTTTTTAATATCTTATGATGATAATGACTAGGTCTTGGCCTTTATATATATATGCAATATTGTTGAAAAACATTATCATGAAAATTTTTGTGATATCAAGTTATGTATAAATTTTTTTGAAAACATGGGTCTAGGACTAGACTCTGTGACATCCCATTGGATTTTTTTAAAAATGTGAGCCATTAATGAATTAACTCTTTGAACACAGTTTTAAAGTAGCTGTGGATCACTTAATAAACACAATATTAAATCCCATATTTGATAATTATAATACCATAGTATCCAATGTCAGTTGCTTTCTTGAAGTCAAGAAATACCTGCCTAGCATTTTCATTAGTCTGGTAAGGCTTTTTCCTGACAAATCAAATTACTGTTCATCAGCATTTGAAGACTTAAGATTCTACTGTGACTTGAGGAGCAATTGCCTCTTGATCCCTTTTCTTTTGATACTGTGTACCATGCAGAGAACTAGACTTAGCGCAGTTCAAATTCCTGTCATGTCCAGCTACTCAGAATATTGATAAGTATTAGAGTCTTTTGTGGAACCTATGGTCTTTGACACAAATCCACATCATATTTGCTATGGAGACAATGAGCAGCCAAAAGGCCTCTTCTCTACAGAGAGCGTACAGGATGTAAATGTAAGTATAACTTAACTGTACATTGCACCACAAGTGTAGTTCAGGATAGACTGCTGGATTCTAGACATCCTATGAATCCAAGTGTTCTGGATGTGACAATTATGCTTCCAGTTTTTGTGAGTTCCTTTAGATAAGACACAAATAAAACTCTATTTGGGGGCTGAAGGTTGCTACACTATTTAATCATCGGACTAGAAGACCTCTGATAGACATAATTAAGATTAATTTTAGGTTGGATCCTGGATAATTTGAACCAAAGTATAGCCCACTCCTCTCTTTCCTGACTCATTTCTTATCTGATTATACTAATTTCTTATGTAGTAATTGTGCTCCAGTGCAATTGACGCTACAGCTGACCTTTAGGGTGGTGCTCAACTCCTGCCATATGATGTCATTTTTGTTCCATGTAGAAATTTTGTGAAGTACCTGAAAATAATTAGCTACATTTGGTGCTCCTTATTTCATGAAATTGATTTCAGTAGCAGTGCTGTTGCAGTTGCACAGTTCTGCACCGAGCCCATACGTCATCACCCTGAAATGGCTCATCATAGTCTGTTGTTCAACAAATCCCTTTCCAATTGCTTGTTTGCAGATGTGGGTTTTAGGGTTGTGCTACTATAGATATTAAACATTTGAAATCTTTAATCCAATCCTATCTTCTAAATGCCAGGGAGCTAGGTTCTTCAGTTTTATAAGATAATACTTGATTTCACAAATGTGTATGGCTAACAGAATAACACTATATTTATTTGGTGTTCAGGAAAACGTTTCTTGCAGAGGTTCACTTCATTTTAGAGGAAATGTTGAGGATTCTTGAAAGCATGTCCTTCATTAATCTGAGGTTGAAAATGCTTTTTCATTTTGCTTGAGTTTTTGGACATAGATGGGCTCACATTAAAATTTCCCTCCTATTCCCTCCACTGTATAATATTAGATTCTGTGTATTAAAATGTCTGATAGCTATTTTGTGTATATATAAAAATGCAGTAATATTTGTATGAATGTGCAACAGGCTTGTGATAAAATGCTGTTGCTTTGACTTTTTAATCATACCTGAGTATTTAACGCAACAATAGGAATGCAACAATTCCCAAGATTGGGATGATTAAAAGGGTTTAATTGAAAATTGATATTGTCCTGTTTGTTTTCCTTTTTTCTTTTTTTCCGCTATTATGTTGGTGAGTATTAGATGGCTCCAGCACTAATATAGTGCAGCCTTTTATCCTATAATAGAGTGGCATTAATCAGCTCCCTTTTTTCCAGGAAAAAAAGGTTATAAAAAATGTGCTTTAGTAATTCAATCAGATTTTTTTTAATGTCATGCTAGGTAACACAGTTGTTTCATTATTTATATTACAATTGTTGTATTCCTATTATTACATGAGAACAGCAAAAGCGAGAGATCCTCAAAGAATTTGTGCCCACGGTCAAGGACTAGATCCAAAGAATGACTCTAGAGAAGTTTTAAGTATTTTTCTGGATCAATGGGATATTAAACTATTTTTCATTGAATAGCAGTCTCTTTTCCTAATGCTGTATCACAAAGTGTTTAAATATTCCACAGTCTAATAAACGGATTGCAACTGGCTATTATTCAAGGAAGAAATGTCTACGCTGTTCTTTTCCCTGGTTGAGGGTTGGGAGCAACTTTTGTTGTTTGATAGATCTTAGCCAAGTTCTGCAGGAGATAATTTGAGCGATGTTGGCCTTTTGACATAAGTATGTAAATTTTGATACTGTACTAAAACTATTTTTTTACAATTCATCATATAATGGGGATACCAAACATATGTGTTCATTTTAGCAATGGTAATAAAATATTTAATCTCAAAATCAATTGCCTGATTTATTCTGAGGTTATGGTGGGTTCTTTTGCACTGCACCTTTAAGCTGCTCCCATTTTATGCAGTTGGCTGGAGTCTAAGGTACTTTAGCAATAGCAATAACACTTAGACTTATGTATGGCTTCACAGGACTTTAGAGACCTTTAAGAAAGTTTTCTTTGGGATGCTGGGTGTTTAGTCCAGCCTAGCGGCTACTGTGGGTCTTCCATTACATTTCTTTTTGTAGCCCTTGGTGAGTTGTGGAGGACAATCCCATGCCAGTCCTCTAGAATTTCACATTAGAAAATAAAGCATTGATTTTTAAATTAGGAAGCAGTGGGTTTCCTTCTTGACTCTGGATCTCACAGAAGCAAAGATCAACCATGCTTGAGTTACAGCATGAATCTCAAACTCAAATTATCATAAAGATCACATGAAGTTCATTAGCCTGAGGTTACAACACTGAAGTCTTTTCATTGACTCTTGTAAAATGAGTCACAACTGAACGAGAGTATAATGATATGCCATTCAACAACTTTATTAGACTGGAAAAAAGTAACTCCAAAATTACTGCAAACCTGCCACTTATGTTTGCTTAGTTATCTGGTAGCAATTTTTGTTAACCAGAACAATATTTGGCTTGATGGCTATTGATAACAACACTATGATTGACCTTCGGGGCATTGCACCAAGTTTCTGGATATGAGACTCATTAAGTTGGGCTCCAGGGATAAGTTGGGATTGTTGCTGTTAGACCACCCTTCCTGCTGTATAACAACTTCCCTGCATGAGCATCTTGACTCCCATTTATGGGTTTGCAGTGGAGTCTGGGGGACTTAGGATTTTGGAGGACTTCAGTCTCTGTTCCCTAGGAATGGGTCTTCAATAGCTTGGGAGTTCATGTCTACTATGACAGCCAGGGGCTTATCCCAGGTCATCCAGAGCCCAGTGTGGGACAATGGCTGTGTGACTTTAACTTGGAGAAGCTTTTGGTGTCTTCCTTGTCATGATCACATTATGCACTGACTTCTATGGGATTCTCTAGTGCCCTGGTGTCAAACTCGATTGCACCACATGATGTATAATGATGTATCAGAATGTTTATTGCCTTTATGGAGCCAGGATGGATGTGGCCTGTGTGTGACACATCCGGCTTGCAGGCCACCAGTTTGACATCCCTGCTGTAGTGTCACTAACCACTGTAGGGAGGTTGGACCTATTAGATCAGCCCACCCACAGCGATTGATGGACAAGAATAGTTTTCAGAAGGCGCCGGGGGCTGATCCCATTGCTCTGCTACATAGTCCATTCAACCCTAACCCTCAGATGCCACTTGAAATAAGGGGGCAGCTAAGGCATTGGATCAGGTTGTGCACATGATTCTCTCCGCTCTTGTGGATTTCATCACTCCCTATGGTTCATGGATGAACTGAGGTAGATGAAATGGAAGAACAAAAATCTCTAGCATCAGTGGTGCACAACCAGGAATGAAATTAACCAAACAGGAGTTAAAGCCACCATTAAGGCTAAAGGTTCCCCTGCACACATGTGCTAGCTATTTCCGACTCTAGGCGCAGTGCTCATCTCTGTTTCTAAGCCAAAGAGCAAGCATTGTCCAAATACGTCTCCGTGGACATGTGGCCGGCATGACTAAATGCTGAAGGTACACAGAGTGCTGTTACCTTCCCACCAAGGTGGTCCCTATTTTTCTACTTGTATTTTTTTACCTGCTTTCGAATTGCTAGGTTGGCAGAAGCTGGGTCAAGTAACGGGAGCTCACTCCATTACATGGCACTAGGAATTCAAACCGCTGAACTGCCGACCTGATTGACAAGCTCAGTGTCTTAGCCACTGAGGCACCACGTCTCTACCATTAAGGCTACCGTGTGGCAATAAAGATGGCAAAGCAGCAGCACATCACCCTCATCTACAGATTGCCACCACCACCACTTCCAGCTCCGATTCAGATGACATGAGCTCTCTTGGATGAAACGGATTATTAGGATCCTTTTCAGTCAGGATTCAGATTTGAGTATGGGTTGGAAAGGGAATTGGTTGTGCTTTTAGAGGGATGATCTCTGGCATGAGCAGGATTGGGAAAGTGTATCCTTCTTGTCCCAACTTGACATTACAATAGCATCAACCAATCCTTCTGGATCAGCTCACAGAATTGGGAGTGGGAAGAATGATGTTATGCTGGTTCACCTTTTTTGTGTTTGATTTCAGTTGGTAATGATTGGGGAGGAGAGGTCATGCCCACAGCCCCTGCTATGTTAAGTGGAGCAAGGTCTGTTGCTCTCTCCTTTCTTTTTAACATCTACATGGAGCCACTCAGTGAGATATCCCATAGTCTACAGCCTCTGAGGAACTGGATGGGAAATAACAGGCTTCAGGTGAATTCTGGCAAGATTGAGTGTATGTGGATTTTGGAAACTACTGGTTCTAGGACTATGCTATCTTTGGTGCTGGATGGCATCACATTGACACAGACAGACCGAATGCACAATCTGAGGTTCCTTCTAGACTCATTATTCCTTCTTGAAGATTAGGTGCAGTTGTGGCTTCTAACCTTGAAGAGTATTCCAATGCTTCAACTAATGCAAGGGGAGAGGAACATGCCTGCCACTAAATGAGGATGATAAGGGTGGACAGATGCATCTTCAGCTGAATTAGTGCCAACATGACACACAAATTTCACAAATAGGATATTAGTTTCTGCCAATACAAGGTGGAAGCTTCGATTTGATTATGGTTTAGAAAAATCCAAAGTCTGTTGGCTTTGGCTATGACTGCAGATGAGAAGAAAGCTGAATCATGTCCTTCAAGAATGATTAAACAGCTATTCTCCAAACAGCTATTCTGAATTTAGGGCACAGATAGATAGGGTCCATGTCTTACCCATCTCATTGGTCTATCACAGATGGAAAGCAGCCATTCTGGGGAAGAAACTGGACCAGTACGGACAGCAACTGCCAGGAACAGGGTAGAACTGGTCCATAATACAGTTCATGATCTGGGACAGTTACTGGGTAGTGAGCAAGGAACAGCCTAAATGGAGAATTCTGTAGAGAATTAGCTGTTTAGCCTCAAATGACCCTTGTTTCTGCCATTTGGACAAGGATCCTGTTTCCTCATTTTTATATTAGCACGCCTCTTACTCCTCGGCGGCATCTCCATGCGCCGGAACCCAGAAGACCAACAGTTGATGGCTCTGTGTGCCTGGAGAGATGGCTCTGCATGCCACTTCCGGCATGCATACCATAGGTTTGCCATCATGGTCCTATATCCAGTCTATATTCTTCTATAAGTGTTAGGGAGGCATGTGCTATGCAAAATAATAATACTAGGTTTTATGGGCTGCATGTCTGAGGTACCATTTCTATAGAATAGGCTTTCTCTGTCTCCCAAAACCCTTTCTGTGGTAATTCATGCAATTGTTTCATTTAATGAAGCTTATCAGTTGTTAGAAAACTGACTTTAAATCTGAAGGAAGTTCTGCTATTACCAAACACTTATTGCTTCTCTGTCCATGTGTTTATAACCAAAAGCAACTATAGAAAGTTATACACCCTTGGACAAAATATTTGGGCCACATGCCAATTAATAGGTGAGACTGAAATAAGTACCATGTGAGTAAAAAAAAAAAAGAAGAAAAGTGAAATCATCTAATTTATCCATTAACATCTCCTACTTTGTGTCTTAAATGTCTAATTATCTCTGATTTCCCTAGGCAACAGACTACTAGGAAAAGCTCATATATCATTCTCAGTTGGGGTCTCAATTTATTGAAGATGGGTTTTGAAAACAGGTCAAGGGCCACATAAAATTAGGTTGACAATTAACCTAAAGTTGTGAATTGTGGTTTATATTGACATAGCGGCTGATACACTGGGATAGTTAAAATAAGTCCATAACTGAAATATGTATGCTTGTGTCAGTGTGTGTATGTGGGAAATTAATTTCAAAGAAGGCCTTAGAACCAGCAAGGGTGTTGATTCTGATGACAAGTCTTAATTACTACTGAACAAACCATTTGCAGTTCCGATTAGATATGGAAAGATAGAATGAGGAGGAGGAGGTGGTGGTGATCCTGAAGGCAAAATTATTTCCACAGGATGCAGATCAGTTCTAATTCTGTATCACTGAGAAAAACAGTGAAATGTGATAGCTTTATACCTTTGAAGGACAGATCCTGCAGATGAACATGAAGGTCAATGGCCTTCATGATTTGCTTGTCAGCTTCCTGGAGAACATGTTGCTGGCTATTGTCAAAAAGAAACTTCCTATTTTGATTCAGTAGTGCAGAATATTAGCCCACTCCATAGTAAAAACCATTATAATGAGATTCCCTGATTATCTGCACGGATATTCAGCCCTACGTGGAGCTTTTTCTCAAGCACCATGAATGTGCATCTCGTTCGGTTTCTGAGAGCTGCCAGCAATAGTTAATTTCCCAGATAACAAAATGGATGAGATCTATATTCATCTATAGAAAAAGAGGGGAAATGTGCATTGTTATTTTTTTATTTGAGAATTTATTTTGCTACTTTCAGTTTAAAAGCTTTACCAAGGTTAGTTACATTAAGGCACAATGGAGATTTTCTGTGAGATACGTTAGTAATGAGTAAATATGAACGCAACATTGTTTAATACAGCTACTGAGCAATGTAGGAACTGAGCCCGAAGGAAACAATCAAATGCATCCACTTTCAAGTACCTTTATACCCATAAGAGACCTAAGTCCTGTCCACCTTGAATTATATTGACTCCTATCTACCACCAATTAGCTTTGACCTTTAGTAGTTCAGATTGTTGTAGAGAGTTTAAGCTTGCATTAAACCTTTATATTTATTTGAACTGACTAGATTTCCCAATTTCCCTGGTGCTTGACATCAACAGAAGCTGAAACAGCAGAAATAAACATATTTAATGGATCACATGGCAACATGAATAGGCAGCATTAATTCTGTAAATTAATTTTTAAAGGCCAGTAAGAAAAAAGGGAAAGGGATGCAGTGGCTCAGTGACTAAGATGCTGAGCTTGTCGATCAGAAAGGACAGCAGTTCAGAGGTTCTAATCCCTAGCACCGCATAATGGAATGAGCTCCCGTTGCTTGTCCCAGCTTCTGCCAACCTAGCAGTTCAAAAGCAGGTTAAAAATGCAAGTAGAAAAATAGGGACCACATTTGGTGGGAAAGTAACAACTTTCCATGCCCCTTTAGTATTTAGTCATGCCAGCCACATCGCCACAGAGACATCTTCGAACAGTGCTGGCTCTTTGGCTTTAAACAGAGATGAGCACTGCCCCCTAGAGCCGGATATGACTAGCACATATATGCAAGGGGAACCTTTATCTTTTAAGAAAAAAAAGGGACTTTGGTGCTGAAAAGACAATTAAGTTGGTTACAGGGAAGCCTTACTAAACTGAGTTCTGTATTCCAAAAGTGAAATCACTGAGATATCCTCTTCCCAAGCACCCACCCACAGGGACCATAAAAGGGGGCTCACAGAGCCTTCTCCAAACGCATTAGACTTCATCACATTAACTCTACCCTCCACCATCCCATTAAGAAAGGAATAACAAGCAGTTTTACGAAAACACTTTGTACCATAATGGATTGCTGATATAAAAAGTCATATAAAATTGTGAACGCCATGTGTACCTTAGCTAAGCCTAGGTTATAGGAATCACAGGAAAAAGATGTGGATAGAGCACTCATTCTATTTTCCTTTGTTGTTTTTCTCATTGTTTCATTTCCCCAGTCCATGGTCTGATTCAATGTCTTGCAAAACCAATGAGGTTGAGGAGATAGTGAGTATGATGAAAGCTGAGGAAGTAATTCCCAGGCAAGGACACATAAATCAACAGGAGACTGTCAGAACAAGAGATTTACAAGGTACTGGATAAGGAATTAACAAGGTACTAGATAAGGAACACCTTTTAAAGGGTGTTTACATAAACATAAATACTGTAAATGGTTATATTGCCGCTCACCCTTTCCTAGGTATCTGCTGGGCTTTGAAGGTATTTGATCTTACCTTCCACATTTAACTAAGACTGAAAATGAGAAGATTGGACCAAGAAATCGATGGTGGATATCTGAATTTGACTTTAATGTCTACTGCATTCCTATTTTTATTCCTGGAGGTGCCAATGGAATATCTTGGATGGGTCTTTGATTTTTAGAGACTAAGTGAAGTGACATCCTCAAAATTTATCTTGAGAATTGTTTGCTTCTTTTGGTTCCAGACTGTTCTTGATTTGACAGACGCATTCCTTTGTTGTATCTCTTCATTATCTTTCTTCATCTGATTAATGACTATAAAGGAACAGAGAAAGAACCCTTTTTAATGTGCTCTACCTCCCTCCTGTCCTCCCATGGTGGCTTCCATATATATTGCAATGGTCCCCATTTGATTCACTAGGAAATGCTTGAAATCCTGAATCTCAAGCAAAGTTTATAGACATAGAAAAAAATGAATATGAATGGTTTGAGTAGCTGATGGTTCTATCACCTGTTCCCATTATCTTTTCATCCCTCTTGCAAACAGAATGCTCTTAATCTTAAATTTGCAGTCCCATTTTTAATTTTGCATTCATATCTAAAGCATACTTTAAAATGTTTAAGACAAAAGGGGTTAAAATGTAATGGAATGACTAATATTTGGTCCTCTCTTCCTTTTTCCCTCCCCCCTCTCTCTTTTCACCAACACTAAAACATTATAACCCACCCCCATGTTTCAATAAACAGCCATTGTGCAGGGTAACATGAGACAAGGAAAAAGCAAACAGGGGAGACAACATGACTTTAATTTCATTTATTAATTTACTTAATAGGTTGCTCAAATCTGCAGATTGTACATATACCTTTTATACCTACAACTATGTACAACTAAATGGCATTTGATTCCCCAATATGTAATTGGGATTAAAAACATACAATCAAGTAAAATCTAATATTATGAAGCAGAGATGTCTTAATGTTGCAGAAATTGACAGGGCTTAGAAGTCTCGTGATTCAAGGAGAAGTTTATTGGCAGCCAGGTTCAGAAAACTAGTCAAAGGCTAGTATTGCAAGTTCTGAACAACCTTCATTATCGAAGCACGCATTCTTATACATTCTCAAAAGCAGTGCAACATGGAAACACTTAACTCATTTCTTATTGGTTACCTTGAGGAAAGAAGCCTTATAAGTAGATATTGTCTTACTTCTCCTTTTGTCTTGGGCCATAGGTACTGACTAAGTGTCTCTATATGAACTTTAGCTGAACCTTGTGATTTTGTGCTTTTGACATAAGGACTTTTACTGAAACCTTTACTGGACTTCTGTGATTTAGGGCTTATGACATTTTTCTGTTTTTGTACATGACTTACAAGCAGGCTTTTATCTCTCCCTCTTGCCACGTCTTATTCTTATATTTTAATTCACATTATAACCTGCTTTATTAATGTATTTTATTGCAAATTAGGCTTCTGAAAACCTGTTCATCATAATCATCTTACCAAAACATTTACATACAATATATTCATAGATATATGAATAATTTAACTTATTTTCCATAAGTTGCATTATTTAAATTGAAAAGAAAGCATAACTTGCAGAAAGCTGTGTCTCTGGGCACAATTCATGATGAGGAATTATGACTTAAGATATGTTTTGCCCTGAGAGTAGAATTATATTAAAGGAAGGATGCATTGACAGATGGCAAATATTTACAAGTATATCTAAAAGGAAAAGGAAAACAAGGATGTTTTGCATTTATACAGCAATATTCCAAACCATGCAAAGCTTTTGGCATGTTTTATTTCAATGATAATCACAACATCAGCCAGAGTTCTGTGATGCAGTCAAATCTTCTTCACTCCATGTTAAGAGGTGTGTCTGCATTTTGTGCCTTCCAGATAAGGGGAGTTTGTGGAATTTATTTAGTGGGATCTAAAGAAAAGAAAACATAGCTAGTGTGGTTATGTTTCTTGGAAATTGTGAGAAGGGCAATCTAAATAGATCTGGAGAGTAATACCACATTGCAAAAAGCTGTATTGGAAGGATTAGTTATAAAAAGATTTCACTTCACATAACAAATATTTCTGTTAGAGAGATCTGTGGTTCCCACAAAGTTTACTTAATTGTTTATTTTAAATATATCTAGTATCCTACTTTGCTCACAAGGCATATCATTGTAAAAAACCGTTAAGGTACATTAAACTCTTCTTTGAGCTGAGTGATTTCCTGGTGACTTCAGGGTTATGCCAGTGCCATTTCCTTGGCAACCATACAAAAATGTTTTACCATTGCCATCCTTCCTTGAGGATGTTAACTTTACTACCTAAGCTACAGCCCAGGAATTTTCTGATGGGTTCATGTAGTTCATGTAATTACTTGGTCCAACTTTCCTAATCTTTTGCAAATAGCCAAGATTGACTAGATGGTATTGCTTGGCTGAGAAAACTGTCACAAGTTCATTGAACATAACTCTTAATGGAATAGACACTTACTCTGCATCTCTGACAGCAAAATGACTTTCTCTACTTGAAGGGTAATTATTATCATCATTGTCATCATCATTAATCTTTTTACATTCAATCTGTCCAGGAAACATGGAATATACCTTGCCCATCTAGTAAATATTAAAATACAATGAATGTTACCAAAACATTGCAGAGTGAGAGAGAAAGAAGTGAGAAATACTTTCATAAAGTATGGTTTGAAAAGACCACCCTTTCATTTCAATACAGCAACCATAATATATAAACAATATACTACATAAACAATAAAATGTCTGGACTTGTTAATATGTCTTAGTTATTTGGACAGGCTTATGTCTCAAGGTGTGTATACAGAGGTGAGTTCCTACCGGTTCAGCCTGGTTCGGCTGAACTGGTAGTAGTTTGGCGGCCTGGGTTGCTGAACTATGGTGCAAGAGAAGAATCCTGTGAGTCCCTTGGACTGCAATGTGATCAAACTATTCAGTGCTAGAAGAGATCAAGATCAGACTGCTCTTTAGAAAGCCAGATCCTGAAGATGAAACTCGAATACTTTGGCCACCTAATCAGAAGGAAGGACTCACTGGAGAAGAGCCTAATGTGGTGAAAGATTGAGGGGAAAAGAAGAAGTGGACAACAGAGAATGAGGTGGCAAGATGGAATCACTGAAGCAGTAGACGTGAGCTTAAATGGATTCCAGAGAATGGTACAGGAAGGCCTACAGGGACGTTGTTCATGGGGTTGCGATGAGTCAGACATGACTTCTCAACTAACAACAACAACAAATGTCTCAAGGAAAAGCAGGTTCTCAATAGAAGAGAAAATGCCATCTTGAAAAACTGGACCAAGTAGCTTGAAGAATGGAGGAGCTTATATGTTAAATGAAAAAAAAAAGCCTGCATTATTTCATCATGCAGGCTAAACCTTTATGGATCATTTTTGCTATTCTGGGGGAATGGGGTTCATCTTGCTTGGTTTGGATTAAAAAACCCACTGCGTAGTTAAAGTCTTACTTTAGTATCCACAATTTTAGAAAGATCAAGGATAAGCCTTCATCTTTCATTGCTGCTGTAATGTCAGTAGTAGAGCAAAGGTTGGCCCAATGTTTGTTACTGGGAACTAGTGTTGTCTCCCTTTGTCACCACTCTTGTAATAATGAATTTATATTACATTTGAGAAATGTCAGAACATTGTCCACAACTATTTTCTTTAGAGATGTATGGTTTTGAAGAGGGAGGTAATTCAGAAAGCTTGGATAGATGCTTAAGCAGGACTTTAAATGTCTTATATACATTTATGGAAAACAATATAAGCTAATGGTAATTTGTCATTTTAAATAACAAATCTTTAAACAAAACTTTAGTCCCACATACTGGGGACCGGAAAAAGGGAATATAGCATATGTTCCAACTGTTTAACTTCCAATTGTTTCCATTGTTTGAAATATAATGTGATTCCAGAACAGGAAATAAGAGACCTATGATCCTCCAGGTCTTGCTGAATTACAACTGCCATCATCCTTGTTAGTAAGCTCCCCGTTGGGAGAGCGAGTGTGTTCAGAGAATTTAAAAATATTTTATTTTGTCATTCACATTTCATTTTGTTCCTCCTTTTGCATCCTTTCTTTAATGATTCTCTTCCACCATTCTTTCATATTAACGTAACTCTTGTCCTGAGGCAAATTGGCTGTGGTATGTGCCATGGTGAGTTGTCCTAGACCCATTATTGCCTGATTCATCTGGTTGTTTGGATTCCGAACTGGCTGAGACCTTGGACATTGCCTTTATTGTCCTCATAATGAATGGCCTCGGGCAGCATGATTACATTTATTTCAAAGATAAAATCTTTGGGTTCAGAACCTAGAAAAGATTAAATTAAAAGTATAGACCATTGTGAAGAATGGAAATAGATTGTGTTAAGCTGTCTTGACACTAGTGTTACAAATAGATAAACTAAAGTAGTGGGGCTGACAACAAATAAAAATGCAGCCTCTTAGTCTTGCACATTTTAAGATACTAATCCATTTCAGTATTTTTGTATGATTTTTTTCACATATCCCAGCTTTTTCTATTAGATTGAGGTTTTTTAAATAATATACTGTACATTTTTCAAATATATGCAAATGACATTATACATTTTCCCACCAAATCTTCTCATTCTTCCCAATCTACAAAGTCTTGAAAACAAATTATGCACGGGGGTTCAGAATTTAGTATTTCTATCTGTCACTACAATAATTCTCTAAAAACACACAATACTTTGTTTTCAAAAATGCACGTGTCTTCTATGGTAAAATATTGAAAAGAATTCCAGAAACAATGCAGTGTAAGGCTTTCATAGTTTGTAAGTGTAAATTTCTGTAGTTGTTTTTCTAAAATATGTCATAATTCCTATTATACTGTATAGTCTAATGCATTTTGTTGTTGTATATAATATCCCTGAATATATAAGGCTCTTCTTATATGATGTTTTGACTAGCAAATGGCAAACACTAGAAAACAGTATTAATGCAGTCAAAAGAATGAAGATAAATTAAGAAGCAAGCAAGTGTATTCCTTTACCATCCATGTTATAAAAAGGAGTATATAACCAAAGCAGGATTATAAAATGCTTTGTTTTTCAAAAGACAAGGAATATTAATAGGAGTTTTGCTATTTAAAAAGATGGTTTGATATCAACATCTTAAATCGAAAGATATAACAATTGTTTATTGGCTTATTATGAAAGTTCCTGTCATTTTTCATGTCTTCAGAAAAAAAATAATATCAGGCATTTAGGTGCTCTGAGAATAGAATGTGTAGTTTATCAGTAGTGCTCTAGAATATACAGGGAAGCTGTAGGTAAGGAAAGAGGCCATAGAAGAAATGCTTACAACTCCCCCCCCCCACCAATTAATGGTGTTTTTGTATATTGGCGATGCAAAATGCTCCAGTTCTCATGTATAACTAGTTCAACAATACATTAGTTGGACTTTATGTTTGTGATTTCATTGAAATTCATGTAAGATAAAGTCAGAATGTCATTGGTGATCAGAAGCTGGCAAGTGATAACTTGTAGCTCCACACCCTTTATTGTTTTTTAATGGAATTGCAGATTACTAATAAATCACAAATGATATGTTTTTTTGTATGTTTCTGGGTTTTGGAAGAGCTTAAAGAAACAACATGATAATTTGTTTTCCTGTTTCTTCCTCCTTAAACTTTCTCACTCACTGTTGCTATGAGGAATCTGTAAATTTGTCTCAAGATGGGGCTGAAATTTGTGGCAAATTAAGACTGACCTTTCCCCCCTGCAAGTTCCTTTGAAATTTCTTCGATGCTTCATCATTTAAATTGGAGCTTCTAAGTTTGCAATGAAATCTTCCAAGAGGCATATTTTAATCATATAGAATTGTGTGTCAGATACACTATATTGCCAAAAGTATTCGCTCACCTGCCTTTACTCGTATATGAACTTACTGTAAGTGACATCCCATTCCTAATCCATAAGGTTCAATATGACATCGGTCCACCCTTTGCAGCTATAACCGCTTCAACTCTTCTGGGAAGGCTGTCCACAAGATTTAGGAGTGTGTTTATGGGAATTTTTGACCATTCTTCCAGAAGTGCATTTGTAAGGTCACACACTGATGTTGGATGAGTTTACATGGCCTACCACTTCGTGGCTGAGTTGCTGTCGTTCCCAAACACTTCCACAATCTTATAATACAGCTGACAGTTGACTGTGGAATATTTAGGAGCGAGGAAATTTCACGACTGGATTTGTTGCACAGGTGGCATCCTATCACAGTTCCATGCTGGAATTCACTGAGCTCCTGAGAGCGACCCATTCTTTCACAAGTGTTTGTAAAAACAGTCTGCATGTCTAGGTACTTGATTTTATACACCTGTGGCCATGTCTTCTTCTTCAGTTAAATTCAGGCATTTGGAAAAGTCTTTCTTTCACTAGGTACCGGAGCTAAGGAGAGGTAACTTTCAGGAAGAAGATTCTGTTTCTAGAATATATAAAGTGATTTCAAATGAACGTTGGAATGTAAAAGTGAAGAAGGGACCTTTTATCATTTATGGTGGACATGTGATAAAGTCAAGAAATTTTGGAGTAAAATTTATATTTTAAAACAGAAAATTCTTAAAATGAAGGTAAAGATGAAACCAGAAACTTTTCTTTTGGGTTTAATGGAAAAAGACTTGGGAACTTTTTAGGGGGAATGTTAATCTTATATATGTTGACTGCAGCAAGACTACTGTATGCACAAAAATGGAAGGACATTTTGATTCCCACCATGGATGAATGGCTACAGAAGGTGATGGAGCAATCTAGCAGAGATGACTAAATTGACTGTTTTGATAAAAGAAAAGAATATAAGTAATTTTGTTGCTACATAGAGACCATTTCTGGACTTTGTCCTTGAGGTGGAAAAAATGAAACGTTGATTTGGGGTTTTACTGATTAGATTGATTTGTTCCTATAGAAGTAGCTAGTTTGTATTATTATGGAAAAATAAAATGTTGAGCTTCAATGTTAATGTTTATTCTACTACAACAGAGGGAATTGGAAGTCAATGTCTTTTTTTCCTTCTCTCCTTTTCTCCCCTTGCCTCCTCCTTCTCCCCCCCCCCCACTATGTCCTATTTGATTTTGTATTTTTTTAATTTTATTCTATAAACTAATAAAATGTTTAAAACTCAAAAAAAGGAAGAAGATTCTGATTCCATCGTATACATATTGTGTTATGTACCTGCAATTCATTTATATATGTGGACAATAGAGACAATTTCCTACAGACCCGAACAGGGACAACATATTTAAAGTAAGCTTCAGAATCTGAAATGATCAAATGGATCAATACAGTCTGGGCACCGAAGATATTAATTTAAAATATAATATTAAGTGTGATTAAGTTCTTTGGATTTCTGTACATGTTCTCGTATAGTAGTCCATTGATTTCAATGGAGAACAACCTACTGAAGAGAATAACATTGATATAATATACAGTGTGAAGAAATTGGGAGAAGATTCAGATGAAAATTCTAATCACAAATAGATATTCCTGGAAAGGATGGGAATATCCTGCAGTTCAGAACCCATTTTTTCTTGACTGAAAGGTACCCACTCATGCACTTGTATTTTTAAATCCTTGAATGTTTTCCTTACATAGGAAAAAATGACATTTGAATGGATGTTATGATGGAGTCAGTTATAAAAATTCAATCAATGTGATTCTGAATGTATAGCAAGTGAGACATGGGAGATTTGTAGTGGTACATAGATTACATGTGGATGGGCTACAGCATCTAGCATTTGGTAAGCTTTCTGACTAAGTGCTAAAGTGAGCTCTCTTCATGCATTAAAGGGATAATGACGTCACTGCTCCTGCCAAAATGGATTCCACACTCTATTCATGTTTTTCTGCACCCGGCAGACAGAGAATAAGAAAAAGCACCCTCTGCAGACAGTAGTATGTGTGCTTTTCTGTATATCTCTGTGCAATTCCTTGCTGCCTCCTTTTCTGCTGCTTTTCTCTAAGTTGTTTCCATCTGTTACTTATGCCAATGTCAGGAACTTGAGTTGGAATTGCAGTGGCTTGGCAATAGGGCTGGGTTGGACTATGACCAACACAAGGTGTGATTGTTTGTTCCCCTTTTTCTTGCCTTTCCCATCAATACAGGGAAGGTAAACCTGGCTGGCTGGGTCTTGTAAACCTGGCTGGCTGGGTCTTGCTTACTGCTTGTTTGTTTGTTTGTTTTATTTTTTTTAGGGATTGTCCCTTCTCTCCAGTCTCTGCTTTTCCTTTCCTTTCCCAGATGTTTGCACATATGGCAGCCTTCACTTTCCCCGCTCGCATTATCCCCTTTGATGCTAAAGCAACTCTTCAAACAATTAGAATTATTGTTCTGATGCTACAATATTTAAAGCAATAGGAGAACATGTTTCTATGTTCCTCTTTAGATTTGTAGTAACTTTGCAACAAGAACTATTAGTTCAGCTCCATGGAAACAAAGTATCAGTTGCCATACATTGATATTTAAATACATTTTTTTAAAAAAAGGAGAAAGGAAGAGAAACTTTGTACAACTGTAGGCAGGATGTGGGAAAGCATAGGGAATTTTCCCGGCTTGAGCGAAATCTGAAAAGATGCTGAGAGGTAAGAGTTGAACTTCTAGGGTTGAGGGTACCTTATTGACTCCATAGGCCATAGCTGGGTCAACTGCAAAATTATTGTATTGCATTTGTATTGTTTTATTCTTTTCAACATTGTAAGCCAACCAAAGTCACCTTATGATAACATGGGTGACAAAACAAATTTAATACATACATTTTTTTTAAAAGTCCCAACAAATGCTCACCAGCAGAGACATAGGAGCCAAGCAATTTAGGACTGTAACTAGAAAAATTTACTCTGCAGTTCCTTTAAAAGAAATGGATCCCCTTCCTCATACCTGCAGTTTACACTTTTCTGCCCTTCCTTTTATCCAACGACTTTTCACTGGTACAGCTTTTCTCTTCTTTGAATGACATCTGTCAAAATCCCCTTTTACAATCTGTTCTTTATGTCTGATCCTGCGAGGTCCAGCTCTAGTCAGAGCCTCCTGCTACAGGCCTGCCACCTGTGCCACAAAATGAGAACTGTGTCAGTGCTATGATAGATCACCTCTTACCCATCATGCTACACCAAATTAACCGTGAAGCCTCAACTAGCACGAAAGGTCAAGAAAGAATATTGACTGCCTATCATTTCAAAGAGGTATGCTCTAAATCATATTTAGTGAATCAGGGTCCTGAGATATTTCCACTCATTATAGAAACAAGCCAGGCAACTAGGTTCATAAATCAGAGCAACTGCAAGATGGATACATAATTAGTCTAATTATACCAGGCAATCAATTATGAATGAGGAAAAATGGTAAGCCTGACTGCTAAATCCTTTGATTAGAAGCCATAAATATGTTTCCTGAATGAGTTTTATATATATCACTTACCGTTTTACTTCTTGTTTCCCCTCAATGTTATTTTGACAAAGAAAATAACAGATTTAGACTACAAGCTGGCTGCATATGTGGTAAACATTTAAATTTGACTGAAGAGCTCTACTAGAAATCACAAGAACCTTGCCTTTTTTTAAAAAAACAACAGTGTGAATGTTTGCTCTTTTTTCTGTGGGTCATCATTCATATGTTATATATGCATCTTTTCAGATAGTCTCAAGTTATATAAAATGAAGCAGAACTTGCAATATTCGGGGGACGGACCCATAATTACTACAAAAAGCCAAACCTTGAGTGCTGTAGGAAAAACAATGGGAGTTTTGAGAACGCAGATACTGACTCTTTAACTTTCTTTATTAAAGTTAAGTTTTGTGAACTCCACCGGTATGTCCTGCAATAACCTCATATGAATCTGCCTTAAGGTTAAAAGATCTACAAGAATATTACATGAAAAAACAGAGGCACAGAAACATTATTTAGAAAGGGCTTGAGTAAGGTTAGAAGGCAGGATGGAGGATTGAAGTAGACATTTGCTCTGAACATCTAATCTGGCAGAGTCTAAATTCTGATGCCTATTGATCCAAAGTTGTCAAGAGGGAAGCTGCAAACTTTATACAAAAAAATATTATAGAAAACGTTTAATAAAAGGAGATTTAAGCTTTTATACTTACTGAGGATTCTTATAGCATGTTCTCCTTAACAGAGACAGTTCTGAGAGGTTCTGGAGAACTGGTAGTGGAAACTTTGAGTAGTTCAGAGAACCGGAAAATAGGCTGGCCTCGCCCCCAAGCTGATCTTCTTTTGTTTCCCTGAACAGGAGAACGGAGCTGCAAAGCAGCTTAGTGAGGTGGGGACGGATTGGGAATTTTGCAGTATCCTTCCCCTGCCATGCCCACCAAGCCACACCCACAGAACCAGTAGTAAAATTTTTGAATCCCACCCCTGCTCCTTATGTGCTCAAGATACTCAGCCATGTTTGATAATTCAGCTGTTATGCCTAACAAATATTAACTGTGAAAGATAATCCAGGTGAAAGTGATCAAAGGCTGGAAGACAATGTATCAGTTCTGTATGAAAAAGTGGTAGGAAAGATGAATTCCCAACAGAATGAATGGAAAATGGATGTAGGCAAAGAAGACATGGATGGTGCTGGAGACAGAATAAAAAGAATTATGTGACAAGATTCTGCAGGAGCACATGGAATTATAAAATACGAAGAAGGAGACTTGGTGGAACGATGATGGAAAAGTGGCAATGGGTTTTTAAAAAAAGGAAAGGTGTATGAGAGGATGATGCAAATGAGGGGGAGATAAATATACTGCATAATGTGTACAGAGAGAAAAAGACCGATACAAGAAATGTAATCAAAAAGATTATGGAACAGTGAAGATTAAAAGATTCAGAGAATGTATAGAGTGATTTTGATGAAAGTTACTTTAACAGTAAGTAGAGAGAATTAAATATGGATACTCCAGCAGAATGAATGGAATTAAAATCAAAAGTGATGAAATGATCAGGGAGGAAACTGAAATCCTGAAATAAGTATTTTAGAGATTTGTTTGGGAATGATAGTGATATATATCACAGAATGGAATTGAAATGCATGTTATAAACGCTGGCATCCAAGAAAAGATATATGAAAAGGAAGTAGTAAATATTGTGAGGGTGTTGAAAAATGTGTTCTGCAAGTATAAACGTTGTGGACATGGTCTGCCTGTGAAGTAGCTGTGTGGCTTGTTTAATGTGTATGTGAAAGCTGCATCTTTACTTTCTGGTTAGAAAAATGCCATTACTGTTTCTGTATACTAAAAGGAAGGTAGCTAGAGTGAATTTAAAAAAAGAAGAGGAATTAATGTTTAAGTGTGCTTTCTGACCAAAAAAGTGAAATGTGACTATGAACAAAATTTGGGAAATTTAGTCTAACTGAGTGGTGTTCGTACCTATTTGGGAGAACCAGTTGTTGGAAATTAACTATTGAAAGTTAACCGGTTGTTAACTTTCTATGCAGTTTGGAGAACCGATTGTTGGAAAAAATTTGTTTTTATTTTTTTCCCACTTTATAGGGCTAATCTTGTAAGGAAGGCAGGAAGGAAAGATTCTGGTGTTGTTTCTAGCCTAATCTTTATTGCCCTGTTGACAGAAACTGCCTCTCCAGTTAACTGTGATTACATTACAACAGCTAAGGTGAAGCGCTCATTGACGTGAGTGTTGTTGAGTTGGCCACACCCAGAAAGTCACATGACCACTGAGCCACGCCTATGCAGGTGGTCATTAGGGCAGAGAACCGGTTGTTACATTATTTGAATCCCACCACTGGTCTAACTCTATGCTAAGAGGGATATGTAGGGACCACATATTTGCTATTTAGTATGACACTGAGAAATGTTTGAATGTGCGAGAGAAATTTTGCACATATATTGATTGACAGCAGATGATAAATTAATAGCTTGGAATTAGGAACATAACAGCAAGATGATGATTATGGTCTGAAATTACATGGTTATGTAATTTAGATTTGTTCTGGATGGCCAAAACATCTTTAAACAGACTTCAGCAGCATTGTTTAACTGATTACCTGCCATCAAGTTGATGTCAACTCTGAGACCACAAGGTTTTCTCCATGACAATCTGTCCTAATATGACTCTTCACATCTTCCAATGGTATACCAATTGCCACTTAAAATTCAGAATAGTTGTATTTTAGCTCAGTTATGCTGGCTGGGGGGGGTTCTGGGAATTTGAAGTCCATCGAGCTTAAAGTTTGCTGAGGTTAAGAAACGCTGTTCTAGCCAATTAAATTATTGTTAAAGAATTAAAGAGCAGGATACAGGTAGAAAAAAAGGAAGGAATAAAATAATTGGGCTATCCAATTATGAGGATTTGAAAGATGTAATGTGTCTCAGAGTTTATTTGGGCATGCTAGAAACGTGTTAAACCCCATGTATCTTTTCCTGGGATTGCACATCAGCTGCAAAAGGAAAACACAGGGGGAAAAAACAGCTGCTCTAAGGTGCTCTTGATAGGTGCTATGATGACACCTGTGCTCTCTCCCAATCACAGGTTATTGTTCGAATGTGAGTCACTGCACAGCTCCACAAAATAGCAGCAAATCTTATAATAGGATATATTACCAGTGTCACTTATTTTTTTTAAGCAACCCTGCATTTCTCAGAATCTTATTAAATATTACGCCTTGAAACATAGTTCCCCTGAAGACTACTGATTTTCCACTACAATAAGCAGTCACAGGAGAATGATGGATACCTTTTGGGGTGCACAGTCAGGTCAAGCAGAGCAATGCGAAATCCCAGTAGGCCACATATTCCATGTGAACTGGCAGAAGTCCTAAACATTCCCTGCAAAATAAGGGGTATCTCTTAATAAACCTTCCATCTTCTCCCTAGCAAAAAAAAAATCAGTACAGCAAAAGCTCCTTACAGTTCAGAAGTTTGAAAACTATTACATTATAATATAATACAAACGTATCAGCCTTTTAGAGAACAAAGACAAATAGTGAAACATGATACATGTTGTGACCCTCAGCTCATAAATTGCTGCAAGCTAACTCAAATGTATGCCTGCTCTAACAAGTAATTAGACAGTAAATATGTTCACCGAAGACAGTATGTGAAAATGTTGGGAAATATAAGGCCAGGCATTTGCATTTGGAGTTGACATTCAGGGTGAGTAATAGCTGGCAATGGTGATTATTGCTCTTATTTCAGATTCAACTGCATGGAAGCCTGACTCTCCTCCAAGTTTACAAATTATACCTACACTGTGGAACTCATTTGACTGCCATAGGCAGGACTTGCTTACAAAATAAAAAGTAAAATCCAAGTCATGCTGTTTATCAGGTTCAACTGAGGGCATCTTTGAGCCTGAAGAAAGTTTTCAAGTAAGAGTTGAAACAAATCACCATTCACTTATCCAGGAATGTCTTACTGAGCTACGTGGGTAATATGTGCTAAGTCAGTGACTATAGCAAGCCTTCCTAGGCAGAAGGAAATCCAGTTGTGCTAGTTTCTTTTCAACTTCTAGTACTTGAGGAAAAGAAGTTTGTAGGGTGGCTCCAGTGCTGATGTCAACCTGTAGAGGAGATTATTAGAATAGAATAGAATGAATAGAAGAGAATAAAACCATGGTACCATGGTATCCTTCTGCGACGACTGCGGGAGGTGGGAGTGGGAGGCACCGTGTTGCGGTGGTTCTCCTCCTACCTCTCGGACAGGTCGCAGTCGGTGTTAGTGGGGGGGCAGAGATCGACCCCTAGGCCCCTAACATATGGGATGCCTCAGGGTTCGGTCTTATCCCCCCTACTATTCAACATCTACATGAAACCGCTGGGAGAGATCATCCGCAGGCACGGGATAAGATACCATCAATATGCGGACGATACCCAGTTGTATCTGTCCGCCCCGTGCCAACTCAATGAAGCGGCAGACGCGATGAACCGAGGCCTTGAAGCCGTTATGGACTGGATGAGGGCTAACAAGCTTGTACTCAACCCAGAAAAGACCGAGTGGCTGTTGTGCTTCCCTCCCAAAGATTCGACCAATATTCCATCACTCAGGCTGGGGGGTCAAATTTTACACCCCTCAGAGAAGGTTCGCAACTTGGGAGTCCTCCTGGATCCACAGCTATCCTTTGACCACCATCTGACGGCTGTGACCAGGGGGGCATTTGCCCAGGTTCGCCTGGTGCGCCAGTTGCGACCCTACCTGAATCGGAGGGCTCTCACAACAGTCACTCGGGCCCTTGTGACCTCTAGGCTGGAATACTGCAATGTGCTCTACATGGGGCTGCCCTTGAAGAGCATCCGGCGACTTCAGCTAGTCCAGAACGCGGCCGCGCGAGTGATTGTGGGTGCACCTCGGTTCACCCACATAACACCTATCCTCTGCGAGCTGCGCTGGCTACCTGTCGATCTCCGGGTGCGCTTCAAGGTGCTATTAGTCACCCATAAAGCCCTTCATGGTAGTGGATCTGCGTACTTGAGAGACCGCCTTCTGCCAATTACCTCCCTGCGACCAATTAGATCTCATAGATTGGGCCTCCTCCGAATTCCATCTGCCAGCCAGTGCCGGCTGGCAACTACAAGGAGGAGGGCCTTTTCAGTAGTAGCTCCGACCCTTTGGAACGAGCTCCCCGTGGAGGGAGCCAAGGTGGCGCAGTGGTTAAATGCAGCACTGCAGGCTACTGCTAGATCAGCAGGTCAGCGGTTCAAATCTCACCGGCTCAGGGTTGACTCAGCCTTCCATCCTTCCGAGGTGGGTAAAATGAGGACCCAGATTGTTGGGGGCAATATGCTGACTCTCTGTAAACCGCTTAGAGAGGCCTGAAAGGCCTATGAAGCGGTATATAAGTCTACTGCTATTGCTATTGCTATTCGTACTCTCACCACCGTCCAGGCCTTCCGCATAGCCCTTAAGACCTGGCTAGCCCGTCAGGCCTGGGGACAAAGATAGCCGCCCCTCCCGAATGATGAATGAATGTTGCCTATTATTTTTACTTATGTGTGTCTACGTCATTGTTTGTATTCCCCTTCCTGATTTTATGTGAGCCGCCCTGAGTCCTCTCAGGGAAAAGGGCGGCCTATAAATGTTAATAAACTCAAAACTCAAACTCAAACTCAAAAGAGAAGAGAATAAACAAGAGTTGGAAGGGATCATTATTCTCATGAAGCAGCATAGATCATTATCCTAAACCAAGTTTACAAAATTCCTGACTTATTGAAGCAAGTACAGTGCCGTGTGTGACAAATAGTAACATCTTCATTTAATTATTGATTTCCCACTGGTGATAATATATCTGAAAAATCTGGCCAATTAAACAGTGAACTAATTGTATGGGATAGCACTGAAAGAAGAAGAGGAAGTACATTAAAGCAGGGGTCCTCAATCCCTAAGCCACTTACTGGTACTGATCCATGGCCTGTTAGAAACCAGGCTCTACCGCTGGAGATGAGTGGCTGCCGAGTGAGTGAAACTGAAACCATCCTCCGCCCAGGACCATGGAAAAATGGCCTTCCATGAAACTGGTGCCATACGCAACCTGTGGGAGCTGCTCTGCTACACACCAAACCCCAACTATATTTGTAAACGGGGAGGAGAATTTATTGCTTTGTTCTTTCTTTTAGCACCAGGCCAGTGTGGATCCTGCATGATAAATGTTAAATTTAATTGAACACTTCTTCCTCATTTTTTGAACACTAATTTTTGTTGTCATTGTTGTTATGGTTGAAGGTATGTTCCCATTTTGTTTCATTTTGTTGTTTGTTTTACTGTTTTGTATTTTATTTTCTATGATAACACAATATTTTAAAAAAACCTCAGGGAGATGGGCAGCTTAGAAATAGGAAATATAAATTATACTAATACTAATAATACTAATATTACTATTACTAATAATATTAATAATTATCATCGTCATCGTCATCATCATCTCATCATGAAAGTGTGTGACTGAGTGGATCATGTTCATTTAAGAATACCAAAGTTATGCTCAAGGCACCTTCCTACTGTTGGTACAGAATCACAGAAAGGTCATCTAGTCCAGAGGTCTCCAACCTTAGCAACTTTAAGCTGGAGGACGTCAGCTTTGCTGGCTGTAGAATTCTGGGAATTGAAGTCCTCCAGGATTAAAGTTGCCAAGGTTGGAGACCCCTGATCTAATCCAAAGGCAGGACTCCGCTTACCATCTCAGACAAATGATTATCCACAAATTGTATCTACTATTTTAAATGCTCATGCATATTCAAAAATACTTCTCAAATGAGCTAATTGTTCCTCATTGTCTCGGAAGAAATATGCAAGAGAGGCTAGGCATCAGGTGAACATTAGACCAAAATGTATCAGTTATACTATCTATTTAACACATCATCCTCTTTCAGGGCCAGGCAGCTCAGAACTATCATGTGGGTGAGATATTTTATTTTATGTTTATAGGAAAAAGATGCTCCTAAAATAATGCTAGGAAAACACGATGCACTATAATTACTATATTATTATTATTTTTGAAACAGCTACAGTAATTGCCAAAGATGAGCAACCTTCTTGCAGCTGGAGAGCGGATTGTTTAAAGAAGGGCTGGGGTGGGGGGAGTAGCTGAGGACTGCAGGGAATGCAGTGGTGATTCAATGACATCAGAGTGAGGAGGCTGGAATTTTCAATCTTGGTATGTTATTTATAGAAACCTAAAAATAGATGTTTGGTCTATCATAGGCTTAGGACTCACCATTTGATTGTTATTCCCTACTCCATCCCCAGTAGCACATTAATCAGGTGGTATTTTTCTTGTGTAAATCTATACAGCTAGTTCTCAACTTATTTGAGCCCAAAATTTATATTGCAAAGTGAGACATTTGTTAAGTGAGTTTTGCCCCATTTTACAACCTTTCTTGCCACAGCTGTTAAGTGAATCATTGCAGTCATGAAATTAGTAACATGGTTGTTAAGTGAATCTGGTTTTCGCACTGACTTCGCTTGTCAGAAGCTGTTCAAAAGCTGTTTAAGGTTTTAAGGTTTAAGGTTTATTAAAATTTGTATGCCGCCCACTCCCATCGGGACTCTGGGCGGCTCACAGCAAGACAGAAACAGTTTAAATTTAAAAATAGAAAAGTACAATATTAAAAATTCACATAATCCATTACATCTAAGCGGGAGCTGGATATCCATCAACAGCCCAGGCCTCCCGGAACAACCAGGTCTTAATGGCTTTACGGAAGGCCGGGAGAGTGGTAAGGGTCCGGATCTCTGTGGGTAGATCGTTCTGCAGGGCCGGCGCAGCAACAGACAAGGCCCTCCCCCGGGGAGCCGCCAACCGGCATTGTCCAGTTTACGGCACCTGGAGGAGGCCCAGCCTGTGCGATCTTGTTGGTCGTTGGGAGGTGAGTGGCAGGAGGCGGTCTCTCAGGTAGCCAGGTCCTAAACCATGTAGGGCTTTAAAAGTAATGACTAGCACCTTGAAGAGCGTCCGGAGACCAATGGGGAGCCAGTGCAGCTCGCGGAGGATCGGTGTAACATGTACCTAGATACACCACATATCGCTCGCGCGGTTGCGTTCTGGACCAACTGTAGTCTTCGAACACTCTTTAGGGGCAGCCCCATGTAGAGCGCGTCATAGTAATCCAGTCTTGAGGTGATGAGGGCATGAGTGACTATTCGAAGTGCCTCCCGGTCCAGGTAGGGCCGCAACTGGTGCACCAGGCGAACCTGGGCGAAAGCCCCCTGGTCACAGCCGACAGGTGGTGCTCTAACGTCAGCTGTGGGTCCAAACACCCAAATTGCGGGCCCTCTCTGAGGGGTGTATAATTTCACCCCCGAGGCTGAGAGGTGGAATATCTGGACTAACCTTGGGAGGCAACATCAATAGCCACTCGGTCTTGTCTGGATTGAGTGTAAGCTTGTTCGCATGACTCCAGGACACTGCAGCCATCACAAATATGAATCAGTTGCCAAACATCTGAATTTAAATCACATGACCATGGGGGTGCTGCAATGATTGTAAGTGTGAAAAACAGTCATAATTCACCTTTTTCAGTACTGTTGTAACTTTGAACAGTCACTTAAGAAACAACTGTAAGTTGAGGACTACCTGTATAGTTTGAGGTTTAGAAATTAAAATGTGAATATTTTAAGTTCCCTACCAGTCCCAATGATAAAACAATTCTTCCTCCTCCTCCTCCTCCTCCTCCTCCTCCTCCTCCTCCTCCTCCTCCTCCTCCTCCTCCTCCTCCTCCTCCTCCTCCTCCTCCTCCTCCTCCTCCTCCTCCTCTTCTTCTTCTTCTTCTTCTTCTTCTTCTTCTTCTTCTTCTTCTTCTTCTTCTTCTTCTTCTGTCTTGAACAATAATTTTGCTTCTTGCATTAATCTAAGCTGGTTGATTATAGGGGGTAAAATTCTTTGCAGAAATATGGCCAAGTAAGCAATATTCCGCCTTTTGACCTTCAGTTTTTCCTTTCCCTTTCTTTTTGCTGTGATGTGCAGTTTAATTTTCAGAGGAGAAAATGGTTCTTGCCATGGTGAAAAATAATGGAGTTCAACTTAATAAAGAAATCTGTGGGTGGAAACTGGTATTTTTCTCCCTCCTTGTTCATAACTGTACAGAAAAGTTGAACGCGGTGAGTTTGGTGGATGATTCTCTGGCTCCACAATATGCAGCCAAGGTGGGAGGGAGGCTTTCTGAAAAAGCTAAACTTATGATAAAATATAAAGATAATATATTTCAGAACCACATTTTTCAAACATACTTTTTAGCTTCATAGACTCATCCCTGCCATGGAGCCTCAGAGGATTCTGGATGGTAATAAACCACAAGCTTTCAGCACAGGGAACATTTTGTTTAATGGGTGTGTGTATCCAAGCTCTGACAAATTGTGAGTAAAATAAGCAGTCCTCAGTCTCTCAGGCCTGATGTTCCAGTTAAGCCACCATTTTTTGTAATACGGCAGCTAATAAGGTGTTTTCTGGAAGCTCACAAAATCAGACAGGAGGACAATAACCTCCTTTTTTACTGTTGTTCATTTGCAGCTGTTGTTTAAGTTTGTGCTTTGTGATGTAGAAAGCAGTAATCAAGACTAGTAGCTTTTTTTTAGTTTGATTATTTATGAATTTACCTACATCCCTTTCACATCAACTGGTGGTCCTTTCTGTATCTGATCACAGAGAATTTTATAGCTTAACTATTACACATCATGTACAGTTCTTTTATAGTTAAAAATAATATGTCTTACATTTTTTGACACAAAGATGAACACCCAATAATCGAAAGAACCTGTGATTCACAGGGTAGCATAGAGACCTCTTGCCTCTAGGTTTCCAAGAGTCAGACATAACTGAATGGTTAAAACATCAACAGCAGGTTTTTTTTTTTAAAAAAAAATAAACTACTGTATCATATGCAATATACAATAGTTTGGCTGGCACCAGATGAAGCGAACAACTGAATGATGAAGTTTGTGTCTCTTGAAAAAAGACTATAAGGATTGCTCAAGTTCTAATGGCACTGCACAAAAAGAGATGTAATATAGCTGGGTTACCTAGTAACCTGAGGAACTAGAAAACTATTTTAGAAAAGGCTTGGCAAAAAATATCGAAAATACAGACACTTGTTTTCACAATGATTTATTTCAGTGGTTACAGCTTACTAGCTTTTCCAATACAACCACAGTTAGAAGAAATATGAAATCCCTAGTGATTCCTCCCTCCCACCAATTGTGAATGTTGCATAGTCTTAGATAGTGTTCAAATTGTGCACCTATTTAATATGTTGATACAAATAAAAAAAAATCCTCCTTCCACACAGCAGAATGAAGGATCTTATATTAGGACAATGGGAAGATAGACAATGGCAGGAATTTGAGTATGGACAAATTACCGAGCCTTTGACTTATAAGAAGACACAACAAGTATGTGTTTGGCATTGATGCTGAATTTAATACCAAGTACTCTTTTATGCCAATCACTTTTCCAGCCTTTGCCCCCAGAGGATCTGGCTTTTTGACTATCTCTGCTTTTTTTCCCAACTTGCCCCACATATACTAAAACTGCTCTTCAGAATGTCAGCTTTCCTCTCTTTCAGTTTCCAGCTCTTTCTGTCCCCTTCTAGAAATTCACTTTTCCCCCCACAAAACCCCTGGAATTGCAAATAGGCCTATTTAGAAACCTGAGCTCAATATCTATCATTTGGATTTCTGTTTGTTGCAGTGGTGAGATTCAAACAATTTAACAACCGGTTCTCTGCCCTAATGATTTTTCCAACAACCAGTTCACCAAACTGCTCAGAAAGTTAACAACTGGATCCCAAAGTGGTGTGAACTCGCTGAATCCCACCACTGGTTGTAGGTTAATCTCAGCAACTCATTGGGGAAGGGCTTCCCCTTGAACAAATTCTTAACATTAGTTCATACCTTTTGCATCTCCTCCTTTAGTCTGAGTGTTGCAATAACACGGTTTGTATAACTTTTGCTTCCTAATTCAAATGTTGCTTGTTCAAAATCCAGCAGAAATAGATTATTATTTTTCTTTCCATGATGCTTCCTTCTCTCTGTACTTAAAAAAAAAAACAACCAAATGCAATTATACTGCTTTTCCAGTCACCTAAGATGCAATGATTTCAGCCTCAATTCACAAGCCCAAATAAAAAGTGTTTTATTGGAATTTTTGAGGCACAGTGAAAGGCTTACACAGGGATACAACATTTTTCTTACAAAATACATCATGGTAAGGGGTGCTCCTCATGTTCTATGTTCTTAAATATCTGCACTTAAGAGGTTTTTATTTTAAAAAAGCGTATAGCACATGTTAGCCAGGGATCACTGAGGTGGCTGGCTGCCTCTGTGAAAGGAATTTTGTTGGGTAGTATTATCTTTTATCCGCAGGATGCCTGAATGCCAGTAGGCATTCAGGAGAGACTCCTTTCTTGTCCCTATGCAGTTTATTCACTCACGGGAATCAAGCCACCAACCTCAGCAGTGCCCAAGCTCAGTGTCTTACCACATGAGCTACCATAGCTCCTTAAAAGGAGTAGTGGGTGTCCTCAGAATTTTTACTCAGTTGAAAGCCTTGATTACATCTGTTCAGTTCACAGTCCATAGACACAGTTGTGGCGCTCTGCAGATGTAATGAGGCTTTGATTTTTGACAGAAAATATAAATATAAATAAATGTAAATAAGGTACACAATATGTTTTCCCCTTAGTTGATAGTTGAAATAATAAGTATTACCATAGCAATTCTTAAAGGACCGAAGCTTCGTTAATCTTTTCCCCAACTACCTTGGGGTTAATTCTGTACTTCTGAGTAGATATGTAAGTCAGAAGTGAATTGCAGTTCTCAGAATGGGAAAAAATGTACTTTGCACATGCATAGAATATAGTACTTCAGTTATTGTAGTAGAACCATAAGTGAAAGGAGGGGGAAGATTAGTGGTATCACTTTTTCTGGATTAAAATTTTTGAGTTAAAAAATAATGGAGCAGAAAATAGTTTTATTTCCCCCCTCCCAATAATGTTTATAGTCAGCTTTTGAATCCTTACCTACAGTGGGATATCTTCCAAAAGTTTTATGCAGATGTTAAAGAATGTGGATTCTTAGTTTAAAACAATATTTCCAAGTCCTATTCCATCTGAACAGCCAAGAGCAATATCATGGTCAGTGCTATGGAAGGTCACAGAGACAGTCAGGAATTTGAAGAATTTTGCCCTTTTGCTGTCTAAAACATCCATGATGAAAATAGCCAAGTTTGTTTTATGCCCCAGAACCTAAATGCAACCAAATGAACAGTACATTTGAAGAGTGTTTTATTAAGAAATTGAGACTGTGAATTCAACCTTAAGCATGAAGCCAGCTGGGTAACTTTAAGCCAGTCAATCTCTCTCAGCCTAGGAAGGAAGCAATGGCAAATCACTTCTGAAATTCTTGCCAAGAAAGCTGCAGGGACTTGTGAAGGCAGTCACCAGGAATCAAAACTGACTCAAAGGCATGGGTACAGATGCCCCTCCCACACATGATTTATAAATATGATTGAACTTACAAACCATTTCTTTTAGTTTTTAAGCTAGGCATGGGTGGCCAACTTATTTTACAGCTAGCATCTCACTTTCCTAAGTGTCAGAAATCTCCTTTGTCTCTAAAGAAAGGATGTCAAACTCATGTTGTCATGTCATCACATGATGTATCACAACTTTTGCCTCTTCACTAAAATGTGGGTGGGCGTGGCCATTGCATGACACATCCACCCCTGCTCTAGAGCAACAAACTTCCTTTGATGGACTCTGTGATTTCTCTCCCTGAGGTGACAGGAGGTTTCCAAATGGCTGGATTTTTATATATCAATATCTATAGGGATAAATCCCTATAGTTTTCTTGTCAAGATTTTTCAAAAGTGGTTTGATTTTGCCTTTTTCCTAATGCTGAGAAAAACCTGTCTATGATTGAATGAAAAAAAAAATCACCTACAGGAACACAAAGCCCACTTACTTTCCCACTGTCTCACCTTTTAGAGAGACAAGATATTATCAGAAAAATCCTCTCTGTTGCAAGGCAGTGGAGGGAAAGATCCCAGTTAGCATTTTTATGGCATGTCTTTGTTCACCTCCCGTTTCTTGCTATGCAACCGGTTGAAGCATTTCTCCCCTATGTCTTTTTGTTTTCTGAAAGCCCTGAAGGTTGTTTTTTTTTCTTTGATAGTCTGAGATCTCTGTTAATAGAAGAGCTTGAAACCTTGTAAAAAACCATATTTTGATCTGGAAATAGACGAGCTCTTTGCTTATCCTGTAGCTGTGATCTGTTTACTTTATGTAAGTTTCCCAGTCTGTCAGGAAGATGCCATTTATGCCACTGACAACTGCAACACAAAATGTTCAGCCATATGATCCATTTGCTGCCAGCCGTTCTGCCAAACATGTCTTGTACCAAGTGCTATCATCCAGAGAGAAAAACGATTAAGGCGCAGCAGGAACATTCTTCCATTCCAGCCACCCTAATTAACAGGAGGAAAAAAGAAGACTTTGGCATGTAAGCCATTTAATGAAGCAAGTCCCTTTAAATTTCCAGAGGTATCCCTTTAGGACAGAAATTATATAAGCCACATGGCTTTTGGGGATGGTAACAGACTCATTGTATGGGGCAGGGACAGGATTTTCTGCTTTTTCCTCTGTGGAAGAAGAGGGCTTATTTTGTTGATGATAACTCTTAATCTTCTGTGGTGCTGGAGAAGACTCCTGCAAGTCCCTTGGACTGCAAAACTATCAAGCCAGTCAGTCCTAGAGGAGATCAACCCTGACTGCCCTTTAGAAGGCCAGATCCTGAAGATGAAACTCAAATACTTTGGCCACCTAATGTGAAGTAAGGACTCACTGGAGAAGAGCCTAATGCTGGGAACGATTGAGATCAAAAGAAGGGGACGACAGAGAATGAGGTGGCTGGATGGAGTCACCGAAGCAGTAGGCATGAGCTTAAATGGACTCCAGAGGTTGGTAGATGGCAGGAAGGCCTGGAGAAATGTTGTCCATGGGGTCACAATAGATTGGCCATGACTTCTCAACTAACAACAACAACAACAACAACAACAACTCTTATTTTTTAAAAAATTACAATTTAATTTAAAACTTTGATTTTAAGCCAGTGTTAGCATTTATACAACTGGGTTGTTTTTTTTTAAAAAAAAAAGTTTGCCCCTGAATGCTGATTTTCAGTTGTGGTATTGGGGTAACTCTAGAACTTATCAAAAAGAAGGCAACATTTTTTCTTGGAAATATGCTTTTAGCTAATACTTAACATATCCCTCATCTCCTACAGTAGATCATCTGATTCAAATAGAAAGGCATGCAAGCATTTTCAGTTACATATATCCATAGTTCCTCTGAAGATCTTTTAAAGCACATACATGGTTGGTTGGATCTGAGCAGTATTTTAGCCCCTATATATGAGCAGCATAAAGTTAACATTTTCACTAGATCAGTTCAACTCTTCCTCATGCACAGAGTGTTGATAATTCAAAGAATGCACATGTGAATCAGAACAAAGTCCTGAATCACCAAGTAGCACATAATTTTACACACACACACACACACACACACACACACACACACCATATTGATATTTGTGATATCAAAGAATTCTTAACAGAATTGTCACGTACATTCTTATTACAATCTTCCATCATTTTTTAGTGGAACCAGGGTTTTCCTCCAAATATTTCATTTTATTTTGATCACATTCTATCAAAACATGATAAAGCTGTGTGGCTCAATGTTATAGAGAATCATCAGGGTTTGGGTAGGTTGTTCTGTGTTACTGGGATCTGCTTGCCAAACAGGCAATAAAAGTGCTTGCTAATCAATTCCCACCCCCCGCTCTTTTATATTTCTACTTACCCACAGAGATGTGCATTGCCAAGTTTTGCAACTTCTCAAAGGCAAATAAGATTTCCTTATTTGGTTGGAACATTGTTTGGCTTATTAATGTGACAATATATACTTCAGGGACTCACTTGAAAATACCCAGAGGCAGGGGTGTGATGTCTATTAAAAGTTACTGAATCACAAATATGTTCACTGCTAGCAACAGAATAACAATAATTTAAAAAGTTATATTACTTTGTTAGATAAACTCAATGTTTAATGTGCCTTAGGAAATCCATTCTTCTCTACCCATAGTCCTTCTTATCCTTCCCATTTGCAAGACTATTTTGTTTAGACTTGATTCTTGCTCAGCATTATGGAAATTCATAATGGTGCCCCAAGGGGAAATGGAACATTGCTGAACCATAAGTTGTACTTTTCTTACAATCATATTTTTTAAATATGGGGATAGAATGTTCTTTCTTAATCTCTCCTATCCCTAAAACAACAGGTTCTCTTGTAGCAGTTGCCCAATCATAACATTACTGGCACCAAGGCAAGGCTCTGTGTGTGTGTGTGTGTGTGTGTGTGTGTGTGTGTGAGCGCGTGCGTGTGCATGTGCACACACTATATGAGTGTATGCACACATACATATACTAACAATATATATGTGTGTACATACACACATGTGCATGCGCGTGCACACAGCCACTTGCCCACACCCACCCACACCTATTTCAGCCAATACTTAATAGCCTATGGAATTGAATCAAATGTGTATTTTAAGAAGGCACTGACCTTGGGCAGCATCTCTTCCTTTACCTGCTGTGTCAGTGGCTCTCAAATTAGATCAATAACAGACAACAACGTCCTTTGGGGGATGCTGTTATTTAGAAAGGTGATCTTGTAAAACATGACAGGATATACCAATAGATGACTCAACATTTCTAACGCTGTCAAAAAAGGTAGAGTAACGTGAAGCAATTTCATTAGTGTAAAATTTATGAGTGGCAGGGAGAGGAGGTGAATAATGGTCAGGATTTGCATTGCCAAGTTTTGCAACTTTTGCATTTTGCAGAAATGCAAAACTTCTCTGGTTGCCTTATTTGCTTGGATCATTTTTGGCTTATTAATGTGACAATGTATATTTTACTTTACTTTACTTGAAAATAGTTTGACCTTTCAATTTGTACCAGTGCAAATTGATTATTCCTTATTTTTATTCTGCATCCCAGATCAAGGGATATAGGCTGGATTCCAGATATTGTCAAATCAGATGTAGCTCCAAGATATTAAAGGAAGGGATTATTCCCCCCCTTTCCCCATGACTGACAGATTTGATTTGCAGTGCAAGGGACTCTCGAGAATCTTCTCCCACACCCCAAATTGAAAGCATCAATTCTTCTGTGCTCAGCCTTCCTTATGGTCCAACTCTCACAGCTATATATTACTATTGGGAAAACCATAGGTTTAACTATATGGAACTTTGTCAACAAGGCCCTTAGTTATAGATTTTGAGAATGGGTACCAATAAGAATTCAAAGAAACAGGAATGAAGGTTTTGTTAGATGAACAATGTTTAAAGATATCTCTTAATGTAGAGCAGGGGTGTGAAATTTGTGGCCCATGGGCCAGATGTGTCATGCACTGGCCATGCCCATCCCCGGTTAGTGAAGTGGGAAAAAAAATCATGATACGTCCCGTGATGACTACATGACACCACACATTTGACACCTCTGATCTAGAGTATCATGCAAGCAAGAGATTCAGTACAAAAAGATGAGCAATGACAGTTTAGTGGACATGTCACTCACAGGACCTCAAATATACAAACAAGAAACCTTTTGATGTTTGTAGCAACGAAAAATTACAGAAGCTTTCTAAATACAGAGATCTACCACCCAATCTTTCCAGTCATAATGCCTTGAGTCACAGATGAAAAATAGCTGAAGTTCAAACAGGGGTTAGCAGAAGTAATTTAATCTAGAGACAAACTGTCAAGTGTACATGCAGTTGTAAGAGCACTTTTGTTCCCTACGCAAATAACCAAGCAAACATGTCTAAATAAACTATGGCAGACAGAGTTCATTGGCTTGACTCTCATGAAAGCTATGAATCAGGTTCTGGTTTTGTCTTCTGGAGGAAAGAGGCAGAGCAGTAAGAACAACCCATTTATATCATTTATAAAGCATCAGAAAGACAGGATCTTAAAGGATTCCAAAATAACTGCAGGCTCTTAGTAAATTCCAGGCTTTCTTTGTAATCTTGAATATGATTATTGTATCATATTGCTTATTTTTCAGATTTAAGTTAACATATATTTAACATTGCAGATTGTTAAATAAAATAACTATTTAACTAAAGTTCTATAGTGTTTTCCTGTATCTGGAATGCTGCTGAAATGCAGCACAACTGTTAGTTATATTCTTTTTTTTTCCTGGGAACCATGGAACCCCCAAAACTGTTAATAAAAGATAAAACGAATGAAAAAGAGTGAAAGATAAAAGGATTTGCCTGATGCCAAAGTAAATGTCCAGTGAAATTCTCAGCAAAAACCAGCTGCATTTCAAGAAGAGGACTATCTCTTTCCCATTGCTTGATCTGCAAACGTTTCCCTTCATTCTTTTTATTTCTTAAAATATATTTTCACAATTTATGGTGTAAATACATTTTTCCTTCCTTTGGAATGTCTTACTATCTGAGCTATGAGCAGGTGAAGACACATACTGAGCCACATTATATGTTGAATTGGCATTATATGTATGCACTTGCTGTGCCAGCTTTAGGATCAAATGTTGACTTTCTAAGTTTGCTCTTTAGATTTATTCCTCAGATAAAGGGCTGTGAGAAGAAATTGACCAAATCAGAAATGTTTTCATATTATTGTAAAGCCATTTGATATAATCAATTTTTGTTATTCAGTGGAAGATAAATTATATGGGGAAATAGGTAATTTACAGTAAAAACAAGGAGTCTTATTACACTATAACTCTATACATGTTTAGGAGAATCTGTAATTTTTCTTCCTCTGAATGCTGAAGGGACAGAAGACTTAATGATGTAACATTAAACATTTTAATAGTTGTGGCTTGATTTACAAAACTTGAGTTCTGAAACACAAGCCTATTCCTTCTTCTGACATCATTTGGAGATATGTTTTCCTTTTGCATTACAAAAATGCATATAAAGAGAAAAACATACAAAAACATATGGTTTTTTTTTGGTTTTGGATTACTGATTACTTTGGAGGATAGTCAGAATACTGTCAAAGACTTGAAACAGAAGCAACAGAGGCAGAGTAAGTAGACCAATGGACGTATGGCAGTATGATTTAAAACAGACTCAAGATAGGTGAACAAGATTTCCACTGTTATTGAAGAGAAGCTTGAAATGAGAATTACTTTGTATTATTGATTCAGCCTCTCCGGTGCATTTCCCTTCCCATGTGGTTTGCATTTGAGAGAAACAATGGCTCATCAGCTGGTGGCTAGTGTAGTTGGTTGGTGCTCTTTTAGAAATCTCTGTTTCTCAAACTAGTTAGGAAATTTTGGGAGTTGAAGACCATGGACTGTCTGAAGTTGAGATGACTGCCTAGATGTTAAAAAAACAAAGAAACCTTAGTTCCCAGAACTGTGCTGAAACTTATTTATGTGTATTTTGTTGTTTGTTCATTCACTAAGTTATGTCCAACTCTTTGCAATCCCATTGACCATAGCACACTGGTCCCATCCTCCACAGTCTCCCAGAGTTTGTCCAAATTCACAGTCATTGTATATTTAACCATCTCATCTTCCGCCATCCACTTCTTTTTTTGCCTTCAATCTTTCCCAATTTCAGGATGCTTTCCAGTAAGTTTTCTGTTCTCATTTGGTGGCCAAAGTATTTGAAGTTCATTTACGTACATAGTTAACACCATTGAACTTCAACAGTATCCCAGTGACACCTGGAAAAACAAGATCAATATTAGCATATACAAATGGAGACTACAACAAATGCTTCACTCTGCTGTTCCTTTTCATCTTATTTATTTGGCTATCCAGCTTTTAGACAACCAGCGCTGCCTTGGCTGCAAATACTCCATCTTCATCCCCTCTCCTGTGGTGATTGTAATGTAAATCTCAATTTTTTTGAGATTGTTCAGTGTCAATTTCTTATATCTGGTTGTTACATAAACACAAACACTTAAAATGTGTATTTAAGCTTTAGAATAGTTTCCCCCAACTTAATATCCTGCAGATTTATTATTCTTAGAACTCCTGTGGAAGGCTAAAAGAACAAAATGAGGAAATCCTTCATAAAACTGAGAGTCATATGTATGTATGTATGTATGTATGTATGTATGTATATATGTATGTATGTATGTATGTATATGTGTATGTATGTATGTATGTATACACATACATACATACATACATACATACATACATACATATATTTAAATCCAATTAGAACTGCTAATAATTCAGGGTGGGACATTAAGGGATTGTTTCTTTCTCTACTGTCCAACATAGGTGAAATACAGATTTCATGTGGGGAATGAATTATGTTGTTTTATGTTGCCAGTCTCATCCATTTACCACACATATGGAGACAACTCCAATTTTCACATTTCTTCCAGCTCAGGTATCCAAGAAATGGAGGATATGATAATAAAAGTCATCCACTGTGCTTTGAAGCAAGAGTATATACCTAATTTACCTAATAATTATGTCTTTCCAATTCCATAGCAGTGGAAGAATTATGAGTGAAAAAGTTCTGATTTTCTTTAGAAGCTCTCCCTCAAGACCATGTCCTCACTTGGCCCTATCCCTATCCCTAATCATTCCTTTACAAGTTGTTTTTTCTACTCTGGTGGCCTTATAATAATGCCTTCATCTAATCCCCAGGCCATGAGTATGACAGGCTTAACTTGTCTGTAGTTATGCCAGTATTAAAGCAATCTTTTTCTCCTTATTCTGACACCATCCAAGGGCAACTTCAAAGTATTTAAATCATTAAATTGTGTTACCCATTACCATGGAAGGAGGTTAGATCACTTGCAGTGACTGTGAAATTAACATTAGATGCAGGATAGGCATGGAAACAGCAAACATCATACTGCTATAATTTCATGCCAATTCAAGGATACAGTAGAAGGAGAGCATTGTAATTCAAGTAGTGGAGAAAAGCCTACTGTGTTAGCAATTACCATGCTTGTTGCAGAATTCTGAAGGTTGACCTACACATCTGAAGGATGCATAGGTTGGGGAGTTGCCTTACTCAGTAAGATATTGATCTGAGAATGCTGAAATCTGGATTCAAGCTCATTTGTTTTTTGTTTTACTTGGGTCCCAGGAAACATAGCAGGCTTTTCACAAGTTCTGAATTTGTTTACAGTGTTCACTTTAGCCTCACTGGAAAAGAAACCTTGGGAGTTTATAGTATCATAAAGCATTTTTTTATTGATTGCATCTTAATTATTTCAAGGGAATTGGTTTAGGATTTCCATCATATTGTGTAAATTTTGCTTCTGGAAGGACAGAACACTTACAAAGCAGTTATTCACATATTTACAATATTAACTTAAAGTGCCCCAAATTGATTTCCTGTTTCGGTCATCATTTACTTCATCGAAAGAGGTGTACTATAAATGTCAAAGATGAAAGGAAATAGATTTAAAACAACTTGCCAAAGCTTTCAGAGGGATTATGAACTTTTATTCTGAAAATGTAAAATAAGAGTGCTTCAAAACATACATTTTTTTAAAAAAAGAATCAGGATCTTTGTGATGAGACACTAGCTATGGACCCATAGCTATTGTCCACATTTATCAAATGTGAAGAAAGGGGTAAATGCATGTTTTTCTGAGTCTCCACTAACTTATTTCAATGATTCATTGATTAATTTATTTTTTTTGTATATATCTCATGTTAATGGAAATTTGGTTTATAAAAGGAGTGGTTCTTGGAATCAATCTCCCACTAAATAGAGAACTATGGGGGAAATATCAATTTTACCCATATATTTTAACTAATTAGGTTTACTGCTTTTTAACTTTTATTTTTACAGTATACATACTTATATATATACAGATAAATTCAGTTTCACAACCATGGGAAGAATTATGGAGTGAAAAATTTCTGATTTTCTTTAGAAGCTCTGCCTCAAGGCTGCGTCCATGCAAAACTACCAAAGGAACTTTTTAAAAAATGGTATAATTTGGTTTGTGTGTATTTATATACACATACAGATATACGCATACATATATAATTTTTTAAGGAGAAATATAACTAGATAAATGGCCTTTCAGCAGTTTCTGTAAGTCAAGAGGAACTGTAAGAGGAACTCCAATTGCACACCTACTCTTTCAGGATTGGTGCCATCTTACCAAGAGACCTAGCTACAGATTTAAAGGAAAGTTAAGAAAGAATTCAGTTTTGCAGTGGTTCAAGTTGAGCCTGTTTCATTCCATCCAGACCCTCAGAAATTCCAGATATTGGGCCATTCTCTATATGGCCCAAGATAGAAATACTGGTATAGACTGATGTTACTGTGATCTAAACTATTGGATTATCTTCTCCAGCAACTTTATATGGATATTGAACACCAGGGAAGAAAATACTGAGCTTTGGGCCATCTCACAAGGGAGCTAAGTGCTTGGTCAATCTCTCATGCATTTCCTCCTCCCCACTAAGAAAATGAAATTGTACCAGTATTGCAACACTGCATGCAGTCCCTAATCTTTGCTGGCAGTCCAGAAGACTTTTAGACTGGCAAGAGCTCTAAAAGAATTTTGAGATGGTGCACTGCCTCTAAATAACTACAGTATGGGAAGATAGAATGTTGGTAGGGAAAGAGAAAATATTAGACTAAAAAAAAATATAACAGTGAAGCTGTAAAAAAAAATCAAAGTGTATGCAAGAGTTAAACAGAGATCTTTAATCAAGGAGTATGAGAACAAAAATGAAAAACTTTTTGTTCAATTGGAGAAAGATGTTGATTAGTACACAGAAAAATTCAAGGTTAAGAACAGAAGTCTTAATGTAGGAAATGGAGTTAAGATAAGAAAGAAGAAGTAAACCATAGAGCAATCATCTCTCTAGTGCTTAATTATCCTTTGAAGGCAACCTTCCTTCTTTTAGCTGGATATGTTAATTTTCTGAGAAATTGGGATTTTAAAATGAAAATCACCTTGCTTTGTTCTTTATTAGTTTAAGTTTCACAGTAAAGGTTTTTGTACATTTTCCTGTATATTTGCTCTCTTCTTTTCACTGGGTACATTCTTTGCCAAATTTGGGAGTAAAGAAATTGATGAACGCATTCTTGCGTTCCTTTAAGGGAAGATGCAGGGCAGATTTCCCCTTTGTGGTGATAATGTTATTGCTATTTGAAAAACCAATGGGAAGGATCTTTTGATAAGATTTTTTTCACTTGGGATTTTATTGAAATGGGAAATATGGTTGCACACCCATAGGGAGACAAATATATTTCTGGACAGATTTCCAGAGCTGGCGGGGGGGGGCATATTACTGCCCTGGTTTTCTTCCTTTCTCTGGGGTTGGTAGCAGTCAGTGCTGATAGTGGGGGAGAGATCCAGCCTGCAGTCCCTGATTTGCGATGTAGCCCAGAGCTCAGCTCTCTCTGTCCTTTCCTATTTAATATCTACATAAGGGTGTTGAGTAAAGTGATCCAGCCATTTGGTGTCAGATATAGGAGTAGCAATAGCACTTAGACTTATATACTATTCCACAGTGCTTTACAGTCCTCTATAAGCAGTTTACAGAGTCAGCCCATTGCCCCCAACAATCTGAGTCCTCATTTTACCCACCCGGAAGGATGGAAGGCTGAGTCAACCTTGAGCCTGGTGAGTTTTGAACTGCCAAATTGCAGGCAGCTGTCAGCCAACAGTCAGCAGAAGTAGCCTACAGTACTGCACTCTAACCACTGTGCCACCTCAGCAAGATGCTGGTGGTACCCAATTTATATCTCCATTCTGTGCCCGATGATGCTGTAGATGTTCTGTTCCAATTCCTGGAGGCTATAGGGACCTGGGTTGGGATGCAATGGTTTTGACTCAACCCAAGCAAAACTGAGTGGCTTTGGTTATTTCAACCTTCCATCTCTAGTCTTGGATGGGGTGGCACTGCCTCAGATGGACCTAGTGTGCAATTTGGGAGTCCTTCTGGACTCACAGCTTCTGCTGGATGAGGAAGTAGGCACTCGTGGCTATGGGGGCTTTTGTACATCTTTGGGTTGTGTGTTAGTTGTGGCCATTCCTGAACTGGGAGGCTTTGTTCACAGTCATTCAAACACTTGTGACCTCTCATCTGGATTACCGCAACATGCTTTACATGCAACTACCCTTGAAAAGTATTCAGAAGCTTTAACTAGTTTATAAATGGTGTCCAATATTTGACATATATAACACAGCTAATGCATGAACTGTATTGGTTGTCACAGTATTTCCAGGTTCAATTCAAGGTGCTGGTTGTCAACTTTAAAACCTTTCAGGATTTGGGTCTGAGTTATCTTAGGCACTGTCTTTCTCCCAGCTATTTCTACCCATCCAATTTGGTCTGGCAGGATGGATATACCATAGGTCCTGTCAATTAAGGAATGTTGTCTTCCAGGGACTAGGAATTGTGACTTTAGAAATAATGAATAAATTAAATATATACACATATATACAATCTCTTCTTGTCCTATCCCCTGTGACAACAATTCAGATATCTTACTTTCCAGTTTGACTTAAAAAAATCTTTTAGATTGTCTTTACTTTTATATAACAAATATAGCCACATTTTAATAATATTCCTGAATGAATTAATTTACATTCATCTGTTATCTTCTTCTTTTGTTTCCCTTAACTTTGCCAAGCCTAGCAATTTTCCCATTTCCTAGACGGTCTTAATTGTATTTGAGCTCAATAAAACAAGATTATCTACTACATTAATTGCTTTGCTATCAACTGTAAATTCATTCAGCATATTGAGTTGAAAATTCTTTAATTTCAATTAAGATATTTTTACTTTCCAGTTTGACTTTTCTAATGAATTATTTCAAGTTTTCTTTACTTTCAGCTAACAAAATAATACCATCCATATTTTTTAAGTTACTAGAGTTCTGATATCCAGTATTGATTCTGACTGTTATCTCTTCCAATCCTGGAATATACCTTACATTGTCTCAAAAGCAAAGACTTTGATTTTGGTGTAGTAGAATTCTATCTTGAGCTTATGAAACTGTATTTTCTTACAAAACTTACAAAGCAGTTGTACTGTTGCTTTCTGTTTTACCTGGTGGCAACTTGTCAGGTTTAGCCATCTAGCAAGTCTTTCTAAATGATAGCAATGTTCAACTCATTGCATCAATCTTATCTGGTGATACTCATAAGCATCCAGTGATAGATGAAATAGCGTTGCCAAGTTGAAGACACGCTTGGCACTGATTAAGCTGCCTCTAATTCAAATCATGCTGAATACATTGCTTTGGTCAGAGGGTGGAAAACAGATGAAAATCTATCTTCTGAAGAGAGAAGGTTTTCTTGTCGGCCTATTTCAGTATTACCTTTATGAATTTGTATGTCAGTTGATATTCTGCCACAATCATTATGGTCTGCTGGGGATAGCTTTTTGATAGCATTTTCAATCTCTGCAAAAATCTTTAAAGCATGTGAGCTTCTTTGCTTTTGTGTCTTAGAGACAAGAGAGTCACCTTTAAGAAACTGAGAAAAAGGACAAGCTAAAATCTTGCGAGGGGAGAATATTTTACTGAGAAAATTATCAGTTTCTTTTAAAATTCTAGATAAAAGATTTAACCATTTAGATTAAACTAAAACTCTGAGATTTAACTATTTTTTTAAAATCACAATCCACTTGGCACAACTAGCCCCAGCCAAATGCCTCATGTTGAGAGAGAAAAAAGCAATGTCTCGGAAATGAAAGGATAACAATGACTGTGAGCATACAAGACAGAACAACAATAGCAGTCATCTGCTTGTTCAGATGCAATCATTTTTCTGGCTGTATTTCTATGCAGAGACATATTCTATGGTAAGCATTTAATAATAATGATCATCATTTTCTGATTTATTACAGATGAAAGTCTTCCTCCGACCAAGTAAAACATAAAATAAATTGAATGTGTGCTTACAGTCCTCTAAAAGGTAATTTGCTATCATACATATATATTTCTGTCAAATAAGATTGCCCTGAGGATATAATGTTATAAACTCTTAGATCTGATGATCAGAAAATGACAGTATAAATGGATGGATAGTAGTGCTGTACAATCCTAATGGATAATGTATTTTGTGGCGTGCAGAATATTTAAGAGCATGTCTCTGACACTTGGTAGATTGTACTGTAAATAGTGGTACATGAACACCCAAGAAACCTGGCTCTGGAGCTTACAGGTCTAAAGGAAGTAGCTTGATGAAAGATTGTTGGATGTGATGAAAAAAGAACAAAATTGGGAATGAGGCAGATAGATGAAGGAAGTGGCCACAAAAATGGAGTGCATGTAATTTTCTCCAGTCTAAATCCAGTATCCTATATGCAGCAGGAACCTAGAAAAATTGTTGGGCACAATCATCCATGCTTTCTCTGCATTGGGCTCCTTATACCTGTCCATTTTAAAACTTATTAATTAAGCTGTCATCTCACTTCCATGTGTCTTGAGTGGTATACACAATTAAAATAAAACTAATGTCAGGGTTTCAGCTCCAATGAAAGACGACTCTGAGGCTTGAGTTTCCTCAAAGTTCCATTTTATTAAAGATGTCATATTGGCACATCTGAAAGTTTCCAGGTTTTCCCTACCCCCCTTCCCAAAAGTTCAAGTCCCTGCCCAATACCCACATGTCTATCACGTGATCCAATCAGGCATCATCCAAAACTGGAGATGCTTCCCAGTCACCTCATTGCAGCTACAGAGTCAGTTGACCTTGACTTTATGAGAAATAATGTTATTTTTACTATAATCATCCATGCTCAATATAATCCCCCCTCCCATTTTTCCACAGTATAAAAATGTGGCAGGCCTGAAGGCCCAAATGTAAAATATGGCTTCCAGGTCTGACAACTAAACAATAAATACAATTTATGCATTAAAACAGTTAGAAACCATTTAAACTATATCAACAAATGACAGAGAAGAATGCAGTCATCTTATATCAGCCATTAGTGCAGCTGTCAAACTAATAGTTGAGATTGTGTGCAAGAAGCAAGAACTGTAGCAGTATCTTGGGGCATATGTTCAGGAAATCAATGATCAGGACCCACAAATTGCCATGCAGATGCAGAAGATATGGGATGGTTGCAAATAGGGCCAATATTCACACTTGGCATGGGATTTTGGGCTAACACTATTTGATATAACTTGGCTGGGCCATCAGGATTGTTGGTTACTTAAATAGATTATGCTCCTTCTCCCCCTATCTGTCTGTAGCATATTGAAACATCATATGCCCTCCTATCTTTCCCCAAGAGCCTGAAGACCTCACTCTGTTGGTTGACCAGGGGACCAAATGGGGGACTTTTACACTGGAGGTGGCTGTTAGATTGATGGCATATTCCACCTCCCCTCCCTTGGTCTCTGCTCTCCACCCTTACATCTTTTTAGTTATTCTATTGATATATCATTCTCATTGTGTTCCTTTCTCATTGTTCATTTTATTGTTCTTTCTTTTTTCTTCTGTCTTGTTGCACTCCTTTTCTTTTCTTCTTTTTTATTACTGAAAGCTTCCTAGAGTAGCTGCATGGTGAGATAGGTGGCAATACATTTAACAAACAAACAAACAAACAAATAATAAAGGTTGTAAAAACAGAACAAAAAGGGGGCACAATAAACAGTAGGAAAATATCAGATTTTGTGTAGGTCTCCCTCCCTCCCTCTCTCCCTCTCTCTTTCTCTTTCTGTCTCAAAGATTGTAGAAGTTGAGGATGTGCAGAAAGATTAACTCATAATCTCAGCATGTATCAATCAGAAGAGAAAACTAGAAAGCAGGATGCTTATTTGATTATTTATATGTATTGATTAGGATCTGGATGGAATAGTGTCCTAGTTTACATTATGAACTGGAAACCATATTTAATGACACACATAACATTTTGTGGTAGTTTGTACTTCCTCCTGCTGTTTATCTATCATCATTATGGTGTTCAGATCTACCCTTTTTAAATAAAAAATACTTTAAATTCCTGTGTTCCTTTTCCTATGTGACTTCTAAATGATAGTTATCCAATGCCATCATTTCCATTTCCTCATAATTTACCTTTTTTATCATCTGCCCAGCCACTAAGGGAGATGATTCTGAGAGTGACAATTAGGGCCATTTGGTCAATTGTTGATTTTTGCTCTCTGGAACTTGAATTATTTAAGAAGCATTCCACATTGGTAGTTGTTTCTTTATGATTTTATTTACTCCCTTATTATGCTGTTACCGAAGCTTTTCTGACACTTTAACAGTGCCTTTCATCCTGCAGAAAGACATGTAGCAAGAAAAATAATCATAAATTATACTTTATGTTGAACTGCATGCAAGAAGAGAACCAAGAAATGTAATGGAGTGGATCTCATGTTTATTATACAGTGGATCAATTTTACTGTCTGTTAAATAATAAACCTGAAAGGGAGGGAGAGGGTGAGAGGGGGAAGGGGAGAGGGGAGGGAGGGAGGGAGGAGGAGGGAGGGAGGGAGGGAGGGAGAGAGAGAGAGAGAGAGAGAGAGAGAGAGAGAGAGAGAGAGAGAGAGAGAGAGAGAGAGAGACTTTATAAATGTTTGGAGTCTTTCCCAAACCCCAAATCCAACAAAACATTTAGTGACATGCAAAATGCATAATTCTATAACTCTGCCTTCTAAATCATATTCCAAAGATCATCTGTAAGCAAAGAAGAGCTGATTTTTCCCCCAAAATGCAAATAAGCTATTCAGGTGACAATATATCATTAATGGTGTCTGTAAAACTCAAAATGAAAAAGGAGAAGAGCAGAGCAGTGGAACATTTGGAAAAAAAAACTATCATGAAATTATCCTCCAATGCAATGTTTTTTCTTGGAGAAAAAACTCCTCTCTTTGCTTTCTTAATGTAAAAATTAGATGCTTTTTCCATCCCCAAGAAGATTCCTTCCTTCCTTCCTTCCTTCCTTCCTTCCTTCCTCCCCTCCCTCCCTCCCTCCCTACTGTACGGTCATTTCTCCTCCCTCCCTACTGTACGGTCATTTCTCCTCTAGAACCTATTGCCTAGGAAAAGGAAGGACTCTCTTTTGCTGATGGTTTTAACTCAGAAGCTGGATAGACTTTCTTGGTGGGGAGGCAGCTTTCAAGAGGGGCTTGATTAAGGCACCCATACAATTCTTTTTGATATCATATTGATTTCCTACAAGTTAACATTAAGGTGAATAAGATAGGTCACAGACTAATTTATTGTAATAAATTGCTTTTTATTCTATTCTCATTTTATTTTATGAAGTTTTTTATGTTGTCTAACCCATTTTAAGTCTTATTTCTTTCGTTCTTTATGACTAATAGAGCAGTTTTTAAAATTTTTGGTGGATACTTCTGCATTTTTATCTCTCTGATCATTGTAATTAAGGCTACATGCCTTGCTCTGTTTGCTGTAGAGCAAGTGATTCACTTGCCAAATGCTATTTTGCAGAACAAGCCATATATGGAACAGATGAAAGTATCTCTGCTCAGCTGACACAATCATCTGGGAGCTTATGCTTCTACATGGTTTTAGCATTTCTAAAAGTTGCACAAATGCTGGAGATCAATGGAGATTCTCAATCATCCAGGTCATGATATTTTTTCAGTTCATGAACTAAAGAAGCTTCTAGGATGAGAAGCAAAACTTTTTCAAAAGAAAATAATCCCAACAAAATCCAGCTGCCTTTTGGAAAAAGCACCTTTGGGACAAACACCAGATGTTTATGAGTCTCTAATAGGCATACATTCATAGCTAGTGTGTTTTTAACATGTGGCATTTTGCTAAAGGTAATAGAACATTTTTGACATTTGCAATTGTAAATATACAATTTACAATTTTGTATTGTACATTTGCAATTGCAAATATACAATTGCATTAAATTAATTCTTTATCAAGCTTGATGAACATCTTCTAGAACAATTCTCAGGAATTCATTTTGCTGGGATTGAAGATAAAACCAAACAAAGCTCTCACAAGTTATGTGTGCCCAACCATGGGCAATTCCTTCCTGACCCAGAGTTCCTGCATGCTACATTTCATGCCATTCAGGAGAGTCCTCCATGTCTCACAGACACTTTATCAAAGCACAGTGAACTGGGAGGCAAAGGAATAAACAGATGAGCATATTCCATCCAATAGCATATTTCTGTTCATGTTATTTAAAACCCACTACATTTAGCTGAATCTTAATTTTATAGCTGATGTTAATGTTATAATGGTACAGCTGCTTTATTCTTTTATGTATACTTTAATTTTTTCCATTTTATGTTCATAGCATTCGTTCTTTAGGCATTGTGTTCTCTTGGCAATCCATGTGATTGAATTGTAAAGAAGTTACTATAATTAATGCAGTATGCATGTTTCTTAATTATATGATAAAAAGTTAATTCCATGGTTAATTATTGTAGTCTATAGAATGTATCTGTTGTAGTGCTGTCAAACTGAATCCAATCGTGTTAAACAAAAATCCATATAATTCAATTAAAATATTTCTTTCAACATTATGCTGAGCTAGCTATAAAGAGGAGTTGCTTCTTGAGTTAGAATGCTAGTCCAGTGATTCAACCTGGAATACTTATAACTCTAGTTTGGAAGCCATTAAGCAAAATTAGAAGCCATTAAGTTCTTTAAAAATGCTAAGATACAATCTCAGTGGAGAATCCCAGTTATAGTATTATGACCACATTTTAAATGGATTGGTAAGGCCGACTTCACAACTTCATCTAAGTAATAATTTACTAGAACATGAACTTATTGTGGTTTGTTAGGAGATATTTGATATAATGCATCAGCCTAAACCCTTAGAATCCCATACATCCAGAAACGTTTCAGTTCTATCTCTGAAGAGCCATGGTGGTGCAGTGGTTAGAGTGCAGTACTGAAGGCTACTTCTGCTAACAGCCGACTGCCTGCAAATTGGCAGATCAAAACTCACCAGGCTCAAGGTTGACTCAGCCTTCCATCCTTCCGAGGTGAGTAAAATGAAGACCCAAAATTGTTGGGGGCAATATCCTGACTCTGTAAATGGCTTAGAGAGGGCTGTAAAAGCACTGTGAAGCAGTATATAAGTCTAAGTGCTATTGCTATCTCTAATTCACCAAACAAACACTTCACACTGAAAACCTGCAATTTTCAAGAACACATAGCCAGAACAAATTGAACAATATTGGATTTTTGGGACCATAAGCATCCACTCATAGGACCCAATAAACAGATGAAATCTATAGTTTAGTCCACTGAGCACTGACTAATCCAGTATATTGAATTTAGATTCCAATCCAGGACTTCTTTCACCAAATCTGAATCAGATAAGATTTGACTGACAGAGAGAATTTGGCTTAATCTGCTTAATGCTGACACTTCATCCAAAGTTCTTGGTTCTTTGTTTTCTACATTTATCATAGCAAACTCCCCCTGCAATCAATAGCAAAACATATGGCACTGTTGGGCAGTAGCAAAGATCTTTCTTGATTTTGACTAATTCTCAACTGGATTTGAAGGGCAGGTTTGGAAGTATCAGTTGAAATTTCCAAAGTTCCTATATAGATGTGCTTGAGGCTATTATAGGTTAACTTTTGATATATGTTTGTCTGCCTATTTATATTATAGATACAGGTTCCAGGTATCAGGAAGGAGATGTCACAATCTGGAACCTCTGAAATGTTTGGAAAAGGAATGAGGCAGCTGTCAACACTATTCTCTCCTGGAAAGATTTGTTTTCATTGCTTGCTGTCATTAGAACTCAGTCTCCCTCATTTTTTTTCTTCTCCTTCCATAACAATAAGCCCTAACGATTTACTCATAAGAATAATGATAACTGCATTACCCATTTTGAAAACTGCTGATCACTGGAGGTGATGCTAAAGGTTGAATATTCAAGCATCAAAGCCAGACAACAATTTTTGCCTTCTTAGTGATTGAGCTTTTCGCTAGCAAATGAGATAGGAGTGATAGATCAGAGCACCTGTGGTTTGACTTAAGCAACAAGAATATGAAGGCAATTTGAATTTTGATGCAGTCAGTGGGCATTTTCATAGGTTTGTCTATTATAGAATTTATATGCAGCTTTTCACAAAGGTTTGCCAGGGCGATCTATAATCAAATCACAATTGGAAGCCCCATGCATGGGAGGGTAATTCTCTTTGAAGGTGGTAGAGGAATGAAGGCTGGTACACCCTAATTACATTTTTAATTGAATGTAGAAGAGATTTGGTTCAGCACAAGTACATTTTCCTTGCAGGAAATGCAACCATTCCCTTGTAGGGGCTGATACAATGCAAAATATGTAGCTGAGAGATGTACAGACCCAAATATCTTCTCAGTTAGAACAGAACAGAACAGAACAGACAGCCCGAACAGGCTTCAGAAAAGCCTATGGAGGCTGGGGAAGGTGAAAAATGGCCCCAATGGGCCAACAGAAGTTCAGAAATAACCATTTCCAGCTTCCGGAGGGCCTCCAGGGAGGGGGGGGAGGCCATTTTGGCATTCCCTAGGCTTCAGGAAAGCCTCCGGAGCCAGAGGAGGGGCTATGCATGCACTCACAGGGGGAGGAGGTTGTGCGCACATGGGCAGCTTGATGGGGAGGATGGAATTGGTGTGGGCATGCACGTATGTGTGATAGCGCATGTGCGTGCAATTTTGGCATGCTGTAAGAAAAAGGTTTGTCATCACTGTTCTATAGGTATCTTCTATATTTATTTTATTTTTATTTATTTTATTTTTCTTTTAGAAAATTTATATTGCCATCTACTCATCCATGGTGACTTAAGGCAGCTTACATGATTATAAAAACATCATATGAAAATAATAAAATAAAATAATAAAATAATAAAAATGAAATAGTAGCCTTCCACACACCTGCATCCTGGTGACAACACATATATGTACCCATTGCCATTGTCAGATAAGCAATTAATTTCCCTGAATCTTTTTGGGCAGCCAGTTTGACTTCTACTGCTATTTTCACTGAGATTGTTGACATTTGTGCTTTTGATAGCTCTACTTTTGGAAGAGTTCCATTTCCCATTAGCTTCTCCTGTCAAGGAATCCTACATATTGTTGTTCTGAATATACTTGAGGAGGAATCTTACTTTTCAGCTTCAATTTCTCTTAAAAGCAAGGACGTCAGCCTTGGATAGTTATACTTAGAGATGCCTGCAGGGGAAATCAACACTACAGGCTCTACCACCTTTGTGACCAGGGGGGCATTTGCCCAGGTTCGCCTGGTCCGCCAGTTGCGGCCCTACCTAGACCGGGGGGCTCTCACAACAGTCACTCGAGCCCTTGTGATCTCTAGACTGGAATACTGCAATGGGCTCTACATGGGGTTGCCCTTGAGGTGCATCCGGCGACTACAGCTAGTCCAAAATGCAGCCGCGCGAGTGATAGTGGGCGCACCGCGGTTCGCCCACGTTACACCTGTCCTCCGCGAGCTGCACTGGCTACCTGTTGGTCTCCGGGTGCGCTTCAGGATACTGATGACCATCTTTAAAGCACTCCATGGTAGTGGATCTGGGTACTTGAGAGACCGCCTTCTGCCGATTACCTCCCTAAATTGACCAATTAGATCGCACAGACTGGGCCTCCTCCGAATCCCATCTGCCAGTCAATGTCGACTGGCGACCACACGGAGGAGAGCCTTTTCTGTTGCTGCCCCGACCCTGTGGAACGAGCTCCCCATGGAGATCCGTACCCTCACCACTATCCAGACCTTCCGCGCAGCCCTCAAGATCTGGCTCTCCCAGCAGGCCTGGGGATAGGTTTCCAATTACCCGCCCGAGTGTTTGATTGCTGAATGAAAGTTGTGTTTTATTATTTTTTCTTTGTGCACATATTGTTCTGTTTCTGACCTTGCACCCCCCTCCCCTGTGGTTGTAAGCCGCCCTGAGTCCCCTCAGGGAAAAGGGCGGCATATAAATCCCAATAAACCTATAAACCTAAACCTTCCACCTATCATAATGTTGCAGCAATCAGGCAGCATGATTGTATGATGTTGCTTTTGTCGTTTTGCAAATTTTTCAGATCCTGACACTGTTGGTCACATTCATCAAATGTTTCTACTACTTCCACTTCTTCAACTATGTTTCTTCTACTGGGTAATGACAAATCAAATCCTATTATGTATTTTTCCATTCTTTGAGGAAGAAATGTATCAACAACACAGGAATTTCCTGGAAGAACCATGCTTGGCAGATTTTTTTTTTCTGAATAAAAATGTTCAGATAACCAAACTCCCCCATCTCTGCTACTTTGTGCTTCGTTGAAAGATCTGCAATTTGCTGTTGGAAGGCATAATCCACATCTCTTACTTGACTGAGAAGGAGTTTATTGCCATCCAACGTGCGTGATGGTTGTTTTTGTGCACTGTTTTACGAACATAATTTGGATAGCAGTGGGGAATCAGGCGTGGATGAATGGAAACGATTGAATATTGCAACATGCTGCCCTTGCTCCAATCCTGGGACTCATAGTTACATTCAAATTAAGAAAGAAGAAATTGTATAATGGAATAAAAGAGGAAAATAATAAAGAAACAAGATTGAATTGGTAATCTTTTCACACAAGAGTTTTGCCTGGGTAATTGGTTTATTATCATAATATAATACACAGAGGCACTGCAGGAGGCTGAAAATAACAATAGTGGAATTGCTACAGTTATTAATGGATTAGAGTTGGACATACTCATAGACATTGAAATAATTAAACTTACGGCACTTGTATTTATTTCTTTTTCCCAAGTGGCTCTTCTGAAAGTATCACTAAATCTGAATCCAAATGAATGATAAAAATGGTGAAATTATTTTGAATCCTGGTCTAATCAGAAGGGTTTTTTTTAGATCATTCTAATATTCTTATAACAAACCCTCATACTGCCCATATTATATACCTTGTCTCTCAACATTTGCATTTGACTCAGTGTGCAGGAATCAGGATAAAAATGTTGAATCAGAAAAAATAATAGGCATATGCCACTTAAATTCAGAATTGCTTTCAAAGGAATTTTCTATCATTTGGATGACATATTGCTAAAATAAGACCAGTACTACAAAGTATGGACCATTTTCTTAAATATTTAACAAAGCAATGTTGGCAGCAGAATACAACAACCAGAAATTTCATTAAGAAAAATGGGGCGAGGACAAATTTATTGAAGGAGGAACAGGAGAACCAACGGTTGTTTTCAAATCTCAATTTGTCAGGAAATACGTTTAAACAGGCACAAACAATGGCATCCACCATTCTTTATTCCAGCATTTCTCAACTTCAACCAATTCATGCTGGCTGGAGAATTCTGGGAATTGAGGTCCATTATTCTGGCTAGGAAATTCTGAGAGCTGAGAAACATTGTTTTATACCATAGTTCACACAGCATGCATTTTGCTTTTGATGTACAAGTTAACATATTTTGAAAAAATAACTTATTAAAACCAACCAGAAAAGCACATGAAAGGAACCAACTTTGGAGGGTACTGGACATTTTTATTATCAAAGACAATGCAAAAAGTGGTGTGGAAAAGGAAGAAGTATAAAAGGATGACAAAGTTGAAGTTTCTAGGATGGGCTGTCATGAATTTTAAAATAGAGGTTTAAATAGATTTTAAGTCACACTTAGGATTCTTGGAATGAAAGTTCCTCTGTCTTTCGACATTTTAATCCATAAAAGTTTAACATTTATTTAGAGAAAGAAAATAAATATTTCATTTTCTTTATGAATTTAGTTCACTTTACGCTTTCCAAATTTTGTAGAACCAGAAGAAACCTGAACACCAAAGACTGGTTTTCAGCTTTGTGATGTGGATGCTTGAAATTAGGGAAAAGAATAGATTCGATCTCATTTTATATTATGAAAATACTACTTGCCTTACCTATTTGATAACATGAATGCAAAATAAGTATATTAGGAGACATGAATGCAAAATTTTCTTGTACAATATTTTCCTCTCCTGACATACAAAATGATGTAGAACTAGATTGAAATGAGCTATAATGAGAAAAATATGACCCTATTCCAAAATTGCCCATGCTTAATATACCCATTTTTGTACTAAGACATCAGGCAGGAAAATTCTGCCTATACTGATTAAGGTAACATGAAGTTTGTTAGCAAAAATGTTAATTTCAAAACAAAATATTTTTTCTCTTGCAATAACTGAGCAAAACACACATATATGGGAAATACTGGCAACATTTTATAAAAATCTTCTCAGAGAACATGGGAAAGTATATTTTCCATCTGCATATGCACTTACAAAAAATATCTAAAAATACTATATCATTTAGTGATAGTTTGAAAAATGGATCTCATGACTTACTTGTCTTCAAAGTGTTAAGGATCTGAGTGAACATTACTGGGAACATTTCTGTGCATGTACCTCAGATTAATTGTGAGAGACATGCAGCTTTTTTCTTTACACTCAAATTATAATGGATTAAACTAGCACCGATATTTCTTCATAGATCATGGCGGCATCATCTGCTCTTGTAATAAACTTTCAAAATTTGCTCTGAACGTCACTAAGAGAGAGAGAAAGGAAAGAAAAAAAAAGAGAAAAAGAGAATAAAAGAAAGAAAGATAGAAAGAAAGTTAGTTAGTTAGCTAGCTAGCTAGCTGGCTAGTTAGTTAGTTAGTAAGTAAGTCTCAGGTGCTTATCTCAGAGCCTGACCATTCCTTTCTACTTTACTAACATTTAGAGCCTCTTGGGTCAAGCCAAGTCAGTTTGGTACCTGCATGTATTTTACTGCCATCAAATCTGATGCAACGCCTGTCTGCAAAAATCAACTACAAGGGGATTCGGACCTTTGTAGTCAAAATATGATAGCACTGTGGCATCAAAGAGGAAAGCAGAAAAGTCAAAAGGGTAGTTGTAGATGGAGGGCAAAGACAGTCCAGCATAATTCTGGATATCTGAATATATCCATATATATGAGATATGTTCCAGTGGAACACCTTGTCTGTAGAAGTTGTGGGTGCCCCATTAATGGAAGTTTTCAAGAACAGATTGGACAGCCATTTGGCTGAAATAGTGAGAGTCATTGTGGCACAGTGGTTAGAATGCAGTACTGCAGGCTAATTCTGGTGATTGCTGGCTACCAGCAGTTCAATTTTCACTGGCTCAAGATTGATTCAACCTTCTATCCATCTCTGGTCAGTAAAATGAAGACCCCTTATTGTTGGGGACAATATGCTGACTCTGTAAATTGCTTAGAGAGGGTTGTAAAGCACTGTGAAGTGGTATATAAGTCTAAGATTCGGACCCTCACCACCCTTCAGGCTTTCCGTAAAGCCGTTAAGATCTGGCTGTCCCAGCAGGCCTGGGGCTGTTAGGGTTCCACCCCTACTAGAATTGGTGGTTCTTGTTGTGACTTTTTAAATTGTTTATATTGTTGTTTTGTTTTTGTCTACTTTTTGTATTTGTTTCTCCTCCCCCCTGGTTTTGTTCAGCCGCCCTGAGTCCCTTTGGGAATAGGGCGGCATACAAGTCGAATAAATCCAAATCCAAATCCAAATCTAAGTGCTATTGCTATTGCTATTACTATTGCTATAATAGGGTCTCCTGGTTGAATAGGGGTTTGGACTAGAAGACTTCCATGGTCCCTTCCCACTCTTATTCTGTTATTATTGAATATGTTTGTCAGAAAGGAAGGATATCTAGAAGAGATTGTTTTGTAATGAACTAAGCAAGGTGTCAGCTTCATATCAATGATAGTTATGCTCCAAGCTATTTACATCTTTAAATGTAAACAGCAACTTCTGGGAAATGTTGCAAACCCTATACATCTTTTAATTTTTAAACAATATGCTTTGGTTATCAGAGTCTGGCAGCCTGCCTTTCTGCTGTGTTTTTCTTTTAGATACTCTGAACTTACTGCTCTGATTTAATTGCGCCAGATTACAACATTGACTAGGCAACACCACTTGAAATACACATTTTGGATTTTGTAGTTCTCTGGAGTTGTGATGCAACAATTGCATCAAAACAATGTGCAACCAAGGAAATGTATCAACAATTTATATGTTCAGTAAAATTGAAAATAAAAAATGCCTTTAGAGAAAGTTGTGTATAATAAGAGATCCAAATTTCTGCAGTTTCCAGAAATATTTGACAAAATACATTTGATTATAATTCCATAAAACTGAAACAGATACATAAGGAAAAAATTAATACACTGTCAAACATTTACACTGATTAATGCTGTTTGGTAGCTTTTGTTCCCAATTTTAGATTTTTTTTAAACTGACACTTTCCTTTTTCATTAAAGTCTTTGGTATTATCTGATGAAGGGACACCCGATTGATTGCGGAATCTCATATGATTTCGTTTATGAACACCAGTAATGTCATGATCTAAAAAACTTATTTGTGACAACATTAGCCAAAGCATAGGACTACCCAAAGATAATCATATTTGACAATGGCATGAAATTATACATTTAGATGTCAAGGACATAAAAGAAAAGGAGTAAAAAAGAAGAGCTTTGAAGTAACAGAAATATATTTGCAGCAACTACTTAGAAAATTGCAGTCAGTGACATTCACAAAAAAGAATGCAAAATTATTCAATCAGTTTTGCCTCAGCTGTTTTTCATTCTAACAGGAAGAGAAAGAATGACAAAAAGGAGTTCTTTAATATCAATGCTTTTGGAGAGATAAGTAAGTAGAAGGGGAATAAACCACTTGAAAGGAAATGTTAAAGTGTAAATAGGACCAAATATTCTTAAAGAAACAGATGAAAGAAAGCCATATATATATATATATATATATATATATATGTATGTATGTATGTATGTATGTATGTATGTATGTATGTTATATTTATGCTGATAAATAAATAAACTGTGTGCGGAAGTCCAAATGAAGGGAGAAATATTGATTATTCTCTCTCCATGAGCATTGCAGTGGTGCCATTTATTTATATGATTTTTTAAAATCCCATTTTATACTTAATTCAAGGTGGTGAACTACATAGTGCTCCTTCCTCCTCCCGTTTTCCTCCCAACAACCTCCTAAGTTGATATGTGATGTCACTTTACTCCAACTTGCCTACACTCTATGTTTAATTTTTAAATGCATAGCACTTTCTTTGATGACACTTGGTGACAAATAAGAAATATATGTGTTTCTTTGGCAATTATTTTAGGAAATGTAATATTTTATGTTTGTTTTAAATGGCCTTTAGATTTCCTAATTCCTGCCAAAGTTGTAGCATGCCCCTGCTCCAGATTTCCATATTACTGTTGTAATAGATTATTTGGATAAGTATGCCTAAAGATTTAGTGAAGGTCAAACTTTTATTTGCATTTAATAACGGTAGTTCCTCATATTTTTTAAATAGTTACATTGGGAATTAATTCAGGAATGTAGCCACAGTGGAGTTTTCTTAACTGTTTGCCGAGCTAGTCAACCTTACTGAAAGTACAATATGCCAGAAGGGGAACTGACTTATGTCTGATTAAGACTTGTCTGCAACTATGCATAGGTGTCACTTCATACCTGTGCTGTAAACTGGGGGGGGGGGGGGAGATAGGTAAGCACAAGTTGCAGATGGCTGCAGATGGGCCAATGCGCACCCCCTTTCCCCCAAATTTCAATTACGTGTTGTCTGCAGACTCACATCCTATATTGATTGGTTGAGCTGACTTCCTATTGGGAAGTTTTTTGTGCTGTTATCTTATTGTCCTATAACAAGAACATTAATATTCTTAGAAGTATAAATGCAATTGCTATATAATAGTTTCTGAATAACAGACACAAATGTTCCCTGATGTGCAGTGACACAGAAGTCTAATTCCTGCCTTACATGTTTTGGGTTTATTTGATGGTGATACATTTTTCTCTTTTGAATTAATATATCAGTAGAAGTTACTCTTGGTTCTCACAGCCCAACTTTGCAAATGTAATTAACAGTTAGGTAATTGCCTACTCCTTCCTTTCTTCGCCTGTTTGAAAATTAACCACAGAGACTTGAGATACCTTATATTAAAAGCAACATTTTCTTTATTGAAAATGTTTTCAAACAGTAATGTTAGCTTAATTGTATGCATAAATCTTTAATCCTAAAGGCTTTATCTCAATTAAGAATGAAGAAAAGGCTAAAAATAGTGGCTAACATTCTCTTCTCCAGGTTGGTACTGGGTTTTCTCCCTGTCTTATAGAGCCTTCCTTCCTTCCTTCCTTCCTTCCTTCCTTCCTTCCTTCCTTCCTTCCTTCCTTCCTTCCTTCCTTCCTTCCTTCCTTCCTTCCTCCCTCCCTCCCTCCCTCCCTCCCTTCCTTCCCTCCCTCCCTCCCTCCCTCCCTCCCTCCCTCCCTCCCTCCCTAGGTAAGGTTTTGTCCCTGGATAGTTGCCAATCTTCAGCACTCTTCTCTCAATCATACCATGCTCTATTTCTGAAGATCTTGTCCCAATCTTTCTTCAGATCTGCAGCTTTTGAACAACATGATACAGCCCAATCCCCCCCAGATTCATTTACATTGTTCTTTACTAATGCCTATACATTCCCATTCCCCCCACACTCAACAGTGTCTAGATCAATTTGGGGTTGCCAATCACACCTCCTTCAAAATTCTTTTACCCAGAAAACTTTTTTTAAAAATTCTCTGCCTCTTTTTTCAGCTTAACAGCAACAATATTTCTGAAGTTTCATCTCTGAAATTGAGGAGATATAATTCTATAGACTTTTAACTGTGGTTGGCATAGGAAGGCCTAGAGGCCAGAGGAAGAAAAAAATTAGGACTTCGGAATTGCAATTGAAATAAACTGAAATATATTTCAGAGTACTTACAAATGCTGGTTCAAAATGAAACAGATAAAACTAGAAAGATCAATCCCCTATTTTTAAAGATAATCATTATCTAACACACACTCGTATACCTTACATGAAGTGCATAGATTCTTTCTTAGATAGAAAGCAGAAAGGAAAAAAAATGATTGCAGCTTTTATAACAGGAAAGCTGAAAATTATATTTAAATTATATGATTTGTAAAATGTTAATAAAAATTGAATGCAAGACTTTGTAATGGAGTCACCTTACACATTCAGTTACAAATGATGAAATGCTGAGTAATTCAGTGAAGTGAAATTGAAAGCTGTACATCTGTCAGTGCACTGATGAATCACAGATTGAATTCCATTGTCTTGTCAACATAGGCAAATCCAGTTGTTGAATTAGTCTGTTCCTGCTCATGTTTGTAGCAAGTACTTTTCCTCCAGGAGGCAAATCATCATCTGGGTTGTTGAAAATCCAGCTGTCAGATTGTTTTAATGGGCTTATCATTTATTTTCCCAATTAGCAATGATTCCATCATTCTGGTGTTAAATGGAAGGAAACTGACTTGCTGTTTTCCACTAAGCACCTTTCTGGATGAAAACTCCTTGCTCCTTCCCACTTACTATTATTCACTAAACCAAGTTTTCAGCCACATAACTGCTGAAGAAAATCACAGGCCATATGACTTGCCTCCACTGAACAGCTAAATTACAGCAATAGCAATATTGGATATAGCAATATTTCCAGGATGAGAGATTCCTGGAGAAATATCCTGAAATGTCTTTCTCAGTTCACATTTTACACAACTGTGGTTTTATTTATTTATTTAAAGTATTTGTATAGCGGCTCATCTCATATAACCCTGGGAGGCTCACAATGGTAATAAAAAAATATAAATAACAAAATGGGGAAATGAAACATACCCAAATATTCACTTGTTTACCATAGCTCACAATAGAATTCCATATGTCACCAGGCTTGAAATTTTGGGCCTGGACAATGTGGAACTGTGCTGTCTGCAGTCCGATCTAAGCATAATACACAAAATTGTCTGCTACAATGTCTTGCCTGTCAACTTCTTCATCTTGAACCGCAATAACATACGGGCAAACAATCAATGGAAACTCAAGGTAAACCACTTCAAACTCGATTGCAGAAAATACAACTTCAGCAACAGAGTGGTCAATGTCTGGAATGCTCTACCTGACTCCATTGTTACAGCCTCAAACCCTCACAGCTTCAACCTTAAACTTTCTACCGTGGATCTCACCCCATTCTTAAGAGATCCATAAAGGGGACGTGCATAAGTGCACAAGCGTGCCTACCGTCCCTGTCTTACTGTTCCCATTTATTGTATTTACTTCCTTCATGTTTATGTTCTTACCTATACTTGTTATTTTGTACATGTTTGACAAATAAATAAATTAAAACAAATAGATAAATAAATAAGTAACTGTAGATCTTATCTAAGCACCAGTCTCACAAGACACCAAGGCTTGAGGGAAAAGCCAGGTTTTTCCAGGTTTCCCGAAGGCTATGAGAGTAGGCCTGCTGGATCTCAGGGGAAAGGAGTTCCAAAGGGCAAAGCATGTTTCCAAAAAGGCATGATAATTAGGTCATTTGAGGAATGGGATCTGGAGTGTGTGCTCAAGTCATATCTAGTGCAGAGTGCATTGCAGTAATCCAGCCAGGAAGCAACCAAGGTTCGAATGACCGTGAACAAGTACTGGTTCAGAAACTAATGGAATTGGCATATTAGACTAATCTGTGCAAAGGCCCTGGCTACATCTGCTTTTGCTCTTTGAACAAGAGACATGAGTTCAGGAGGATCTTCAAATTATAGCTCAGATCTGTCAAGAGAGTAGAATCCTGGCAAGAGTCAAAGGTGGTATCTCACCAGAGGTGGGTTTCTGCTTGTTCAGCCTGGATCAGGCAAACCTGTAGTGGAGACAGCAGGAGGCTCCACCCACCCACCCGGACTCTTCTGCGCATATGCAGAAGCTTCTGTGCATGTGCAGAAGTGTTGGGCACATGTGCAAGCAAACCTGTAGTAAGAAAATTGGGAACCCACCACTGTATCTCACCCAAAATGGGGGAACCAGTAATCCAGAGCTACTCTGTTCTGCCAGGGTTAAGTTGAAGTCAGTCACTCTCCCTCCAAACCATTACAGCCTCCAGGCACTGGGTCAGAACCAGGATGGGCCATGCCATTAAAAATTGGCATCTTTGAGAGTCACTATATAATGCTTCCATGTATTGCATGTAACAAGTAGATAATGTTACTGCAATCACCTTTATTTTAAATGGTAAGATTTAAATTGTTAGGATAAAAAAGTAGCTTAAATAAATATGATCTAGAGAAAGAAGAAGTTTCTCTAAGGCACTTTGTTAAACTTTGTGAAGCATTTTTATTTCTTCACACATTACAAAACTCCAATTTCCTACAGCTATAACATGGACAAAAACTTGATAAAACACCAGGGAGAAAATTTATGTTTATGAATGTGTAGAGCACATTCATAAGCATAAATTTTCCAGAGGTGAAGGGGATAATTGCAAAATTATTTGACTTTTTAAAGTATTTTTCCCCATGGCTATTGTAACATTTATTTTTCTAATCCATGAACTCATTCTCATAACCTCTTGCAGGTATCTCTTCTTATAGAGCTGATTCATGCAGCTTTATATTTCATGCACCATTACAAGTCCTCTGTCAGAAAAAGAAGGAAAACATTAAAACAGAACAGCTGAGAGCAGTCTATATGCTGGAGGTGATATGAAGGCAAAAATATTAAGGATGTGCCCTTTAAAACCAGTTGTGATGCCAGTCAATGCTAGCTCTTATTGGTTTATGAATAGATAGGATTTTAGCACCAATCTACATGACTTTTCACTTGCTCAAATTGAATTAAAATCTGCCATTTTGAAACTCAGTCCCCTCATGTGCAGAGATCCCTTTGGCCCTTTTTGCAGTGCCTTATTGTTTGAACAATTTCATGTCATTGGCAAACTTGGCTATTCCATATCTGATAAGTTATAAAAATGTTAAAAAGCACCAGTCTTAGAACTGAAACCTGGAAGACTCAAATAGTTACATCTCTCGATTGTGAGAAATATCAATTTATTTTCATTCTTTGTTTTCTATTCCTCGGATAGTACCTTATGCATATAAGAACCTGCCTTTCTGTTTCAAGCTGTTAGGCTTACTAGGAAGTCTTTGATGAGTGACTTCATCAAAGGCTTTCTGAAAATCTAAGTAGATGATGTCTACTGGCTTGCCTTATCCACAAGTTCATTAAAACATTTAAAAAACTGTGATAAATTACTTAGACAGGACCTTCTTTTATATGTTGACTATCCTTGAGCAAAGCCTGTGTCCCAAATGTTTGGTAATTTTCTTCTATCTTCCCTGTAATAGAAGTTAAGCTGACAGGCATATAATCTCCTGGATCTTCCCTTAAACCCTTCTTTAAAAATTGGAATGACATTGGCCACCTTCCAGTTCTCAACTAGTGAGGCCAAGTAGAGAAACTGGTTGCATATATTAATTAGAAAGTCCACAATCTCAAATTTAAATTTAATAACCTTTGGGTGGATGCCATTGGGGCCTGGTGATTTGTTGTTGTTCAATTTATCATAAAGGTTGGGACTTCATATCTTGTTACCATTATAAGATAAGTTCACCTGATTTTTTCCCCTGAATCTGAAGCTCAGATTCAGGCATCAGCCCCATTTCCCCCCTGTGATGATGGAGGCAAATAATGCATTCAGTTTCTTTGCAATTTTCTTCTTTTCTTCTCTTAGCACAGCTAAATTCTTAATGTAACTGCTCACTAAAGATTATGTCCTAATAAAGTTGGTTAATCCTGAAGACACTGTCAGACACAAATCTAGATGTGTATAGCTCTTCCCCCATATCCATCATTACCTCTCCAGCTGGTTATTTGTTCTTCTAAAAGCAGGAAAAAGCTGGGTTTATCCCAATGATTCCAGATAACGTTTACATAATGAAATTGAAAACAGAGGTGAAATCAACTTAGCTTCACTACTGGTTCGCAAATGTGAGCATATGCATATGCCTTCCAGGCATGTGCAGAGCATCAAAAGCAGGATGTGATGACGTCTGAGCGGGTAGACAGAGCCTCCCACCGCCACCGCTACTGGTTCTCCCGAACTGGATAGAACCGACTGAATAGCACCACTGGTTGAAAAGCCTAATTCAAATGGGAGGTAAATTATGAAACATTCTGAAGCTGAATTCGATCTGGAGATCCATGTTATATATCCTCACCCCCAGACTTTGTTATCCCTTCACTACTAACTACTGAAGTTCCCTTACACTTTACATCAATTGATTAAATGAAGAGGCCTAGGCTGGATCCACTGCAAGGCTTTCACTTCTCACCAGTTACATTCAGCAAGAAAATGATGAATTATTTATGGTTCAGAACAACTGGAGCACATCAATTTTCCTTACTCTGATCTAGAAGATAGATCCTGTTCTCTGCTGCAATATACTTCAATTAAAAGGAAGACCTGGAAATGGATAATTCTAGATAGGAATGATTTCCAAAAATATTAAGCATCAAAAAATCTAGTGTCATGAAATGTTGGAGATAATAAAAATGTAGAGATTTTCAGGAATCGCTTTATGGAAGTTCTGTTTACTAAGCAGGGGAGGATGAAAAACTGCATCCCACTTTCCTGAAGAATTGAAGGACAATAGATTCATTGTTTCCTTACAAATAGAAATGGTAAGAAATAAATATATTCCTTTATCCAGTTGAAAGGCAAAATATATAATTTTAAAACATTTAAAGATAGACTCATGAATCAGGAATGTAATTATAGTTATAGTGATGATATGAAAATTATATGTTGCTCAATTAAAACATTTTTCTTTTTATGAACCAGAGAAAGGGTCATCTCTCTTCATTTTCCTCCTCAATTTGTCCATTTAGTGTAACAAGATGCCAGTCTAAACATCTGGCTGACTATGCAATTGATCATAATAAAAACCTGTTTTATGGAAGCTCAGTAAAGTCCTAGGAAGAATAGACTCCCATTTCCAAAGCCGTTTTCAGGTTAATAACACTGAAAGAAGCAGGAGCACACTTTTTCCTTAAGCTTTATCCAGCAAGTGCATGCTGGATGACTCCAATGAATAGAATCTGATACCTCCTAAATTCTAAAGAAGGTCCATTCATGCATTCACAATGTTCTGTTACTTTATTTACATTATACTAAAATACATACATACACTATATGCATCATACTAAAATATGATTTATTTAATCACAGTTTGTTGAAGAAAGAGATTAAGAGTAGATATTTCAGTTATGTGAAGCTCTTGCTTGAGTGCTATGTCAGGTACCTGGAGGGTGAAATGAACTCTTATGTGTATGGGCATAAACTAGTATGAGCATAAGCTGAGGATGTTGTTTCAATTGCTTTGAATCACTCAAGCTCACTCAGGCTTGATGAATAGTTGCTGGGTATGTTTAGTCTAACCAAGAGAATGACTGGGACGACATGGTAGCAGTCTTCCAATATTTGAAAGATTGTAACAAACAAAGGGGGGAATACTTATTCTTCTGAAGGCAGGAAAAAAGTAAGAGATGGAAACTTATCAAGGAGAGCTCTAACCTAGAACCAAGTAAAAATATCCTGTTTGTGAGAACAATGAATCAGTGGAATGGCTTGCCTTCAGCAGTTGTGGATGCTCCATACTGGAGGTTTCTAAAAAGAGATTGGACAGGAATTGGTCTGAAATGGCATAGGGTGACCCTGCTTGGTCAGGAGATTGGGATCTCCAAGGTTTGTCCAGCTTTGTCATTCTTTATTTTGTATTCTGACTTGATATGTTGACAAAAATGCTAAATCCAGTCTAAACATCTGGCTGGCTGTGTGACCAACAATAACAATCTGCCTACCCCTGATCCTTGGAAAAGATTACATAGATGAAAATGCCAAATCCATTTTGGGAACTGCTATATGACAACCTCATTATATCTTTTCAGCATATGTTTTCTGATCACATGCATTGCTCATGATTTTCAATGGTACACTCATGTATTTTTTGAATAAGTGCAAAGGAACATTTTAATCCATGTGGTTGAATTAAAGTAATTGCTTCACTTTCTAAAAAGACATGAGTCATTGATAGTACCTCATGTACCAGTATTCATTCTCAAGAGAGAAATAAATACTAGCTGGCTTGATTTGAAGAACTAACCAGGACTTCCTTTCCAGCAAAAAGAATATCAAGGGACACCTCTCCTCTCAGCTCCAATGAAAACTGGACAAGTATAAAGACCATTAAATGTTAATTGTACTGTACATTGTCAAAAAATACGCAACCAGAGGAGAAAGGGATGGGGACCTGGTGTACCCATGGACAGCATGCAATTGCAGGTCTCATTACTGCAACTGTTACTACAATTCATAATCATCCATAGTCAGTTCTCTTCTAAAATCTGATTAAGCTCAAATTTTAGTTTTCAGGAGCATATATCCCTCCTGCTATAACAGCCAGTTTTGCAGCAAAAAAGCTAATATTTTTTCAAAAGATCCACATTAAGGCCTGCAGGTTACTCCCATTTTCCTCACCTCCATTTCACCTTACTGACTTATAGCCGACAAGCAGAGATCTGAGTCTTTCATGGAGGTAGAATTTGCATTCTGGATGCTTGTGAAGATGCATAAGGAATGCATCCAGAAAGAAGACAAGCCTACATGAGGAAGCAATTAAGAGATGGGTCAGTCAGGCAGAGGGTCAGTAAAGACTTCTCTAAAATCTTGGTGATTTTATTCCTGAAACTTTTGGGAATTGAGTCCTGTGAGAGTTCCCAGATTGCAGAAGGCTGGAGTAAGTTTCTACTCAAATGGAAATATGAACTGAGTTGCTGTCATATTCAAATTTTAGAGTCATCTCTGAAGAGATGGGTGGCATACAAGTTGAATAAATATAAGTAAATACATTTTAGAAATTTAATTTCAAAAGTAGATCTTATTTTGTAGTAATAATTTCACACCATAGAGCTAATAGCAATAGCAATTAGACTTACATACCACTTTACAGTGCTTTGCAGCCCTATCTAAGTGGTTTACAGAGTCAGCCCATTGCCTCCAACAATTTTACCCATCTTGGAAGGATGGAAGGCTGAGTCAACCTTGAGCCTGGTGAGATTTGAACTGCCAAATTGCAGGCAGCTGGCAATCAGCAGAAATAATCTGCAGTACCCATCTTGGAAGGATGGAAGGCTGAGTCAACCTTGAGCCTGGTGAGATTTGAACTGCCAAATTGCAGGCAGCTGGCAATCAGCAGAAATAATCTGCAGTACCCATCTTGGAAGGATGGAAGGCTGAGTCAACCTTGAGCCTGGTGAGATTTGAACTGCCAAATTGCAGGCAGCCTGCAATCAGCAGAAATAATCTGCAGTACCCATCTTGGAAGGATGGAAGGCTGAGTCAACCTTGAGCCTGGTGAGATTTGAACTGCCAAATTGCAGGCAGCTGGCAATCAGCAGAAATAATCTGCAGTACTGTACTCTAACCACTGTGTCACCATGGCTCATGTCAGATCTGGCTGTTTTTGAAGATGCAGCCTCTTTCAAAAAATTATTTACCAAGTTTTGTTAAAAAAGGAAATAATAAGATTATGGAAATATCACTAACTGGATTGTTTTCCTCCTTTGGAATTCAATTTATCTCTCAGATTCTTAAGACAGAGATACTTTCAGAGGTTCTTACATAGGGTCCCAGTGTGAATCACTGAGGGGGCTGATCTCCTCACTGATAATGGAGGAATGTCAGACTGGTTAGAATTGAATTTCTCTATAGTTCTAAACACCATTATAGCTGGCATTTGGATAACAAACCACCAAGGAATTCCAGGCTATAAACTAGAAACTTCTCAAAAGCAACCTACTGATGCTAAAACAACTGCATAGTCATGTACTTTTTTGAGCCTTTTCTAGCTCTAGAATATAATTTTTGAGTTGCAGTGAAATAAGTATGTATTAGGATAAAGTAATATCTGGTATTAGATAGATCATTTGAATACAGAGCCCTGTCTTAATCCCACCTATTTATGCTGCATTGGTATACCAAGGCTTCCCCCTCACTGTTCACACTGCTGTATTCTGGAACAGCTGCAGCTTCCTAGTGGTTTACAAGGGCAGCCCCATGTAGAGTGCATTGCAATACTCCACATGCAAGGTGATTAGAGAATATGTGTATCTGGAGGGCCTTCTGGTCCAGAAATAGTTGCAGTTTGGCATATCAGACGAATCTGTGCAAAATCTCTCCTAGCCATGGCTGCCACCTGTTTTTCAAGCATTTTACTGCAAGTCTAGAAAAGCATACCAGATCTGAATGATGAAGTGTACTCTACCCAGGACTAAAGATGGAAAATTTATGGGACTGGATGCCCAAACAACTGGGTGTCCACTCAACCTTGCAGCACTTGAGTCTGAATTTATTTCTTCCAATCCAAACCTTCCCAGACTCAAGGTACTAGATAAGGTACTGTCATTGATGACCCTGGGTCTGAATTGATAAATGACCTCATCCTGTGGCCCCATGTATATAAGAACATCAGGACCTGAGATACTCCACATGTTTGGGCCCTTGGCTCAATCCTACCTCCCACAGCCAACATTGACTGGAATTGCCTAGAAAGAAAGATGAATCACTATAAAATGATGACCCCCCCCCAATTCTGAATACCATTGTAAATAATATTGAACTGAGAGATCAAAGATAATCAGTATATCCATTCTCATTTCCTGATTATATTCCTTTTGAATTCTACTATTGGCCCTTTTAATACTCAGGCTTTCAGAGAGATTTTTTTTTTGCAGAACTTTGCTCTTTTTTTCTTTTAAATGCCTGGGAAACTGATTAAATCCCAGTTTTATGAATTATAATATGGATATTGGAAGAACTCTACATTTTAAATCCTTCATCCTTGTGAGAATTTATTTCTGTCCTCTTCTCACTATTCTTTATTGAGTTATTAATCAATAAAGAGGTGGCATCTCTAATTCCATCCCTGATAAGTTTGCTCAAAGATTTCTAAAAGATTGTTGCGATAGAACTTACCTATGCAAAAATGCTGTTGATTCTTCTCCTGCCAAATATGCCTTGTTATACAACTGCAAATTGTATCTATAATAATGCCTCTAGACAATTGAGACTGAACAGCTGTTCAACTAATCCCTCCAGGGTTCCATTTTAAAAACTGTTCTTATTTTGATAACTTTTCAGTTCTCATACTGTCACCTACCAAATGGTCATGATTTTGGATATTTAAAAAAAAGGAAAGGAACATTTTCTCATTTCAGTTCTTTAAAAAGTCTAGCAGTGATTTGGTTGTCTTAACAGAGATTATAATTTAACTTCTTTTGATCACCATTTGCCACAGATCCTTATATTTCTGAAAAGATCCAATTTGGTTTGGATAACTGCCCTGCATCTTCATCAGGAAGAAAGCATGAAGAACTTATTCAAGTTTTTTTGCAGTCTCCTTCCCAATTTGGTTTAGATTTCTCCCCTAGCTGTTTCTTGTTTCTTTTTAATCTGGTCCTAATGTTATTAGCACAATACAGTCTACATTCCTTCATGCATCTTGTGACTCTTCCAATTATTGAGGTCGACTTTTTCTTTATGAACTTCCTTCACTGCTTATTAAACATACTGGTGATACTTTTGACTTTGTTGTATTTTAATTTATCAGCTCTTAATATTCCCCTGAAGCTTCAATTATAAATGTTATAAAATTCTGGAAATATTTAATCTGGTTGATCTTCTCCTTAAGTTTCTTTTATTTTTTTAAACCAGTCTTCTCATTTCTTGTCCCTTATTTCTATAAAATCTCTTCTTTTGAAATGAAAGACATTTCCAACGTTATCAGTTAGAGACGAACAAACAGTCCCATTTCTGTATTGTGGCCTATGTGGCCATCAATTTCTGAATTGTTTTTAAGACATGGCAATGTCTATTTAAATAGAAATTGAATTACTTTATTAAATCATATTTTAATAAATATTTCCAAATGTATTTCTATATAAATAACAAGATACATCCTTCATTTGTTGAGTCTTTTCTGCATCAAAAATTGAATCAAGAAATTCAAGTAATTTGGAAATCTGAAGGGTGATTACATCCTTACCCCTAAATATACATAAAATAATGTCTTAATTCTCCTATTCCTTCTTTAGCTTTTCCAGTTATAACCATTAGATTGCAAGTTGTTCTGGTAGGGTCCTAGTGCGTTATTTGTGGCTCTGTAGTTAGTAAGCTATTACATTTTTAATAAATAATAATAAATTTTGGCTTTATGCAATGAATAAATTGTGCTGTATTTCAAGCCATCTTTGCATCGAAATTCTTTAAGAGGCATTTTTATTTGGCTCAGAGGGATGTTTATGCTTGTTTTTAATAGGTATCTCCCCAAGAGTTCCTGTCAGGAAATCTAATAAACAAGTAATAAAGTCCCTATTCATAAGCAACTGTAAGTTTTGCTGCAGTGCCATTAATATTGTGATATGTCAATGGGGAAAAGAGCCGAGGTGGCACAGTGGTTAAATGCAGCACTGCAGGCTACTTCAGCTGACTGCAGTTCTGCAGTTTGGCTGTTCAAATCTCACCGGCTCAGGGTTGACTCAGCCTTCCATCCTTCCGAGGTGGGTAAAATGAGGACCCGGATTGTTGTTGGGGGCAATATGCTGACTCTGTAAACCGCTTAGAGAGGGCTGAAAGCCCTATGAAGCGCTATATAAGTCTAACTGCTATTGCTATTGCTATAAAAGCTCTTTTAGCGCTTAAGAACTGTGATCTCTGTCAGTTGTGAAGGAAATAAAAAGAAGCCCTATTTTCAGATGACCAAATTTCAGTCACTTTGAAACTGATTCTGGAAATAGAAACAGCCTTGCTTACAACATGCTGGACTCTCTTTTGACTCGCTCTTTGTGTTAACTTATGAGTCCCATTTACAAAAGAGAGCCTTTTCTGCCATGTCACCTGCTGTATGGAACATCATCCCCCTGGACATCCCAGCCTTTAGGAAGGGCCCTGAAGATATGAATCTGCTTGGGGGTCTGGCAATAGAGGGGAATGCTTAAAAGACAGTCTTTTAAGCTAATATGGGTTCTGCTGGTGTTCATAATTTTCTGGTTCTAAATTGATTATAGAGTTTTATCTGGTTGAATATGGGTTCTTAAGTTAACAGAGTAACAAAATTGGAAGGGACCATGGAAGTCTTCTATCTAGTCCAACCAGTGGTGGGTTACCAATTTTTTTACCGGTGGTTTGGGTGTGCTCGCACTTGCACATGATGCTTCTGCGCATGCACAGAAGCATCCAGGCGGGTGGGCAGAGCCTCCTGCCACTGTTACTACTGGCTCACCTGATATGGGCTGAACCAGGAGCAAACCACCTCTGAATCCAACCCATGCTCAAGCAATAAATCCTATAACATTTCAGGCAAATGATTGTCCAATCTATTCTCCTTAAAAACCAGTACATTGGGTTATTTTTACTTGTGAGCCAACTAGGGCTATTTCGACAAGATGTGCAGCAAACAAATTGAAGTAAAAATGCAGACTTCACAATTGTTAACAAGAAAGACAAAAAGGTTTAGATAGTGTAGATGCGGCAACTCCCGGAGAAAGCAGATCTCAAGAGAAAAATCACAAAATACAAAGATCTGCAATAGAAGTGGAATAGTACCAATGGTAATAGACACTTTGGGTGAATCCCAAAACAACTGAAGTGCCATGCGAACATCATCAGCACTGACAAACTCACCTTCAATTGCAAAATGTAGCTTTAATTGGAATGGCTTACATTCTGTCACAATACCTTTAATGCCATCAAACAACATCTATCTATCTCAGCTCCTTAGGAAGGACTCGATAGGTGGATAAAAAGGTGAAATTGAGTCTAAACTGGCTTACTGAACAATCAACCATATAACGGCAGCAATAGCAACAGAAGTAGCTCTTACATACCGCTTCACAATGCTTTTACAGCCCACTCTGTGGTTCACAGAGTCAGCATATTGCCCCCAATAATCTGGACCCTCATTTTACCGACCTCAGAAGGATGGAAGGCTGAGTCAACCTTGAGCCAGTGAGATTCGAACTGCCAAACTGCTGGCAGTTGGTAGTCAGCAGAATTAGCCCACAGTACTGTATTCTAACCACTGTGCCACCAAGCCAGCAAGACAATTAAAATCATTAGATGTCATATGTCAGCCTGAAATTTATAAACTCTGCAACTTTGTACTTTATTCAAGGCATATTTGTTCCACTTTCTTATTCTAAGTAGTTTACTTGAAAAACTTGAAAAAAAATCATAAAAAGAAATTATACATACCACCCACCTTCTTTTCTAAAATTTAAAAGTGGGCAGAAATGAAAAAAAAAAACTCCAAAATCCCCACCAAACCATTATAAACTAAATTATCCACTGAATTAATCACCAGGTTTCATAGTGGTCAGATTGCACTAATATGTGGCTAAACTCAACAGATCTATAAAACTTGGATAACAGCATGTATGCATGGCATGTTATGTTCCAATTCTATTCAAACATGGATCTCAATGGATGACAATGGACCAACCCCTCTTTATGGTACTAAACCAGGTTTTCTTGGCTTCCTGTGAAGATATTGTGTGAGTAGTGGAGAGAAGAGAGATGCCTTTCAGTGAGGAGTCAGACTAAAGGAAAAAAGCACACTGAGACAAAAGTGCAGAATACAAGAAAGAAGGCTGGGTTTGCTTTCAACTCCATCATGCCATACTTCCTTTTTGTTATTGTTTTTCTTTTAACCCAATTGACTTGATTTATATTCATGTTTTTAATAACTTTGGGTGTACTAAAATAACGTGAACTTAGAAACTTCTCTTCCTGGTTGCTGGGTGGGCGTGGCCATGGTGGGCATGGCCTTCGTGGCCTCCTGCACCACAGTGAGGAGGGAATTTTGCCCTCCCCAGGCTCTGGAGGCCCTCTGGAGGCTGGAAATGGGCCCATTTTCAGACGTCTGATACTTCCAATAGGCCTATTTGTTGCCCTCTCCAGACTTCAGAGATTTTCCCTGAGCCTCCAGGAGGGTGAAAACATCCTCCCCTGGGCTCTGGAAGCCCTTTGGAGACTGGAAACAGGCCTGTTTCCAGACTTCAGGAAGGCCCATTTTTCGTCCTTCCAGAGCATGATGCAAGATGAACAGGCCCAAGTGGAGACTCCTGGGAGTGGCGGGGTGGGGTGGGCAGGGCCGGCCGATCCTTAAAACAACCAGTTCAGCAAACCGTATGCAAAATTAATATCCCACCCCTGATATTAAGTTGATGAGATGTAGAATTAAGTGCAAAGTCATTTTGGATGCAGATTGACCAGGTCCTTATGTACACACTGATTGCATTCCTCCTGTAATTGTTTTGAGAAATGTATTGTCCGGCATACCTTAGTCTAATATGGTCATATTTAAGTTTTAAAAATGATGTATGTTAAAATGCATGTATTACCTGTTACCCCAGTATGATGTTATGTATTATGTGTTGGTTATTGTCTAATATGCATATGCTCAGAGATCACTGATTGTAAGAATATATTTTTCATTGAACATAAGATCAGACACATCATTTTTCTTTTGTTCTTGTTGTATTTTGCTGCCAGAATTTCTGCTTGATCCATTAATCTACTATCTGCTTTGCTCATATAACCTCACCACTCCTTAACTAAACCTTTGCCAAATGAAACATTTGCTACGCATTTCTCTATTGATATATTTGTGCCTGTTATCTTTTCTCCATGGATGAAGGCCCATCTTTGTAGGAAGACAGATGGTGTGGTGTCTTTCTTGCAAAAATTGTGCCAAACAATTTGAAACCGTGAAATATAAACAATAAAGGAAGGATAATCTTCATTTAATGGATGAGGAAAGAACTTTACTATGCTCTAATACTAGAATGAATGAATGGGTTATAACCACTGTGCTTGAAAACTATGCCAAAAGCAACAGTGGGCTAAACAGTGTTTGTTTCTTTGTAAAGCGCATCCTTTGGGCAGCTGAGTTATAGCTAATGTTCCACTCTATTTGGATTTGTTATACACTTAGGGACAAGATATGGATAGAGAAAATATATATATATACACAAAATGTAGATGACTCATGGTTAATGAAATATGTAGAGGAAGTAAAAATTACATACAAAGTAAAGAGGAAATATAAAACAGCATGTTTTTTTATTATTAATTTTTTAAAATAAATATTTATTTTATTTCTTTTAAAAAACACAAATATTTCATCATTCGTCAATCATTAAGACATTGAAGTACAATTTTTTTTGTGTGCCCCTCCCTCCCTCCACCCCCCAACCCCCCTCCTCCTCCCCCCCGACTTCCCAGAACCCGTACACGGTATGGATTTTTAACTAACACAGTCTAAAATCTATTGAGAAAAAAGAAATAAAGAAATTAATGACATTCTACATTGACCTTAGCTTCTTCTTACTGAACTAACTTTTAACAGTTTAAATCATTTCTGATCTTAAGCATAGGCTAACTGGAATTTCTTGGTCCCGTATTTATTTTGTATATAGTCAATCCATTTTTTCCCAGTCTCCTTTATATCTCTCATTTGAATGATCTTTAAGATATGTATAAAACAGCATGTTTGATCATATCCAATTAGTACAATATTGCCATGATAATTTATGACCTTTGTTGTCTGTGTTCTGTTTCTGCATTCTTCAAAGTCTATTGTGACAAGATAAAGAAGTTAAAAATTAAGTGCCATTCAGCAGGGAATAACAATAGCAATAGCAGATTTTTATATACCGCTTCATAGGGCTTTCAGCCCTCTCTAAGCGGTTTACAGAGTCAGCATATTGCCCCCAACAACAATCTGGGTCCTCATTTTACCCACCTCGGAAGGATGGAAGGCTGAGTCAACCCTGAGCCGGTGAGATTTGAACCGCTGAACTGCTGATCTAGCAGTCATCCTGCAGTGCTGCATTTAACCACTGCGCCACCTTGGGGAACAATTGATCTTGCAGCCCAGGAGGTCAAAACAAACTGAGATGATGTGGGAAGGAACATCTGATGGACACAATTGACAGAGGAATTTTTTTGAGAGACCCTTAATGAATGCATGCAGTTGTCATCTATGGAGCCCTCCTGTCATCTTTCCCAATTCCTGAATATTCCCTGAATCTAGGTATAGCATACCTCAGTGAACATGAAGGTATATGAGGATTTGTGACAGTAAAGCCATTTTGAATAATTAAAATTTGTATAAAGAGAGGCATAGAATAAAAATCATTTGAAGTACTAGTACCGCTTTATAAAGCTTTATTAAGATCACTCCTGGAATACTGAATCCAGCTTTGGTTACCATATTACAAAAAAGATTTTGAGACTTTGGAAAAAGTGCAAAGAAGAGCAACTAAGACAACTAAAGGCCTGGAGACTAAAACATATGAAGAACGGTTACAGGATTTGGGTATGGCTTGTCTAGAGAAAAGAAAGACATGGGGGAACGACATGATAGCAGTATTCAAGTGTTTGAGAGGCTTCTACAGAGGAGGGGCTCAATTTATCAAAGCACCAGAGAACAGGACAAGAAACAATGAGTGGAAATTAATCAAGGGGAGAAGCAATCTAGAATTAAGGAGAAACTTCCTAATGGTGAGAACAATTAACCAGTGGAACAGCTTGCCTTCCGAACTTGTAGATGCTTCATCACTGGAGGTTTTTAAGAAGAGACTCAAATGGTGTAGGGTCTCCTGCTTGAGCAAAGGACTGGACAAGAAGACCTCTGAGGTCCTTTCTAGCTCTATTCTGATAAAAAAGAGCTTTGTGTTTTCTTGAGATTTCATTATTGCATAAGTTCCTGAACTTCTGCATCTCTCTTGAAAGTGTGTAGCATAATTATAAATGCAGGATTTGTAATACTTTCATTGGGTCTACTTCCATTCTTCTCTTGCTTCTCCAGTCAGTGCTCATCACTGAAAAAAATGTTATGAGCATTACTAGAAGTTATGGAAAAAATCTAGGAGCTGATATTTTCATGCCCTTTAATGAAATTTGGGCTTCTTCTACAAAAAATTGTCTTGCTTTCCAGAATCCCATATTACTCATTCTGTAAAAGATCAATTTCTTTTATATTGCAAGCTTGCAGGGTATTACACAGTGCTTCAAAGGGCAGATCACTTTCACTGCCATGGCCAGTTTGCACATCTGGCAGTGAAAGCTTTTTTCAAGGAAATCATATCTATCATTTAGATATTCCTCGGTACTTTCACTGAAAATTATGAAATCACCTTCACATAACCTTGCAACATCTGATATTACTTGAGTCTGATATGTACTGGAAATCTTAAAAAGTGGTTCCTAAATTTTCTTTCCCATTTTCAAGTTCATATCCTGAAATAATATGATGTGAATGACTTAGCTTCCAATCCAATTCTACAATATAGTCTGCAAAGAATCTTGTGACATGACTGATAAAATGGGGATAAAGTTCTCAAGATGACTTGTCTTTTTCTCATCATTAAATAATTCCATAGTGTTCCAGAGCATTTAGGTTCACCAAATTCTTAAAGGAAACTTGTCAAGGAGCGACAACATTTTAACAGGCAGTTAATAGCTAAAAACAGAGAAAGTCATCTTGTCACAATATGTTGTAACAGATTGCAGTGATCTATGTCAGTGAAATCACAGAAGTCCTTCATATGTTTTACTGACAGAAATGCTGAATGGGCATACACCTATGAGAACAGCATTTTCTGCATCAATATCAAGGTTTCTGTCAGGGTCTTGTTGGCATTATGTAAAACATGAACTAGACCAGTGTCCGTCAAACTTGGCAACTTTAAGATATGTGGCCTTGTCCAGTTTCCCAAAGTTCTCTAGCCAGCATGGCTGCTTTGGAAATTCTGGGAGTTAAAGTCCAGAATGATCTTAAAAGTATCAAGGTTGAGGTACACTGAGCTAGACTTTTTGTAGCCACTAGTTTTAGGAGCGGGGGTATATTTTACATTGGGAACATTGTCTATTACGTAAGGTAAACATTTATTCAATTCTAAACTGAAAAGTTCAGACTTACAATTTAGGTTTTTTGCAATCAGCTCAAAGTTTTCCAGAGGGTACAACTATAAAAATCTAAAGGCATATAGCGTAGCGCTTCTCTTTTGTGTAATTAGAGACATTGGTTGCAGGGGTGGTTTGCTGCTGGCATTACTGCTGGTCTGCAACCCCCACGCCTGCCAAAGCGTGCTGCGCATGCGTCACTATTCAATGTAAATTGTTCTGTGCACATGTGCAGAACAATTTACAGTGAACTGTGCACACACAGTCACTAAAATAAAAAATGGTGGCGCCCAAGTGGTAACAGGGTGTGTGGCAGGCCTGGGTCGCTGCCACTTCTGCGACCCAGGCCTGCATTCCACTACCAATTCAGATGAACTGGGCCAAATTGGCAGCAACCTATCTCTGATTGGTTGCAAAGGGAATGAGAGAAAAAAGAACATGGGATTTGTTGCAATCCCAATGCTCTTGGACAAAATATGATAGATGAATGTTCCTATACACCACATATGATGTATGATAGTCATTCTTTTGTCCATTCAGAATTAAATGAAGTCTTTTGGTCTGGAATTTTGGATAAGCTCACTAACAAGTGCGATGTCTAGAAAAAAAGAAACAAAATCCCCAAGATACCTTGGGCTTCTAGGCAAAATGACATGAGATCAATCTAGATAAGCCACACTCTTCTCTGATGGACAGTTTCTCAGATTCTTCCCTCCATTGATACACTCCTTTCTCATACATATACAACTTTCTCTGTTTGTTTTCTCTCCATTCCTTTTCATCATGCACACACATATGTAAAATTCTGAGATAGGTCATGGCAACACTATCTGTCATAGCAGTAGACTTAAAATTTGCACTGGTAGCCACCAAGCAAAAGGGCTTGGGATATTGCCTCAGGGCTCAGAAGTTTGTTTTGCTTTGTCCATTTCCTTTCCACCCAGAATGTTCTTCTTCACCACTACATACCCTTCATGTACCCAAGTCAGTTTCATTCTTATAAGTGCTCGCACTGCCTCTGGGTCCTGTCCCACAAGATAGCAGGAAATGAAACAGAAACAAAGCAGAGATCAAAGCAGACAAAAGGAAAGTACATCAAAGGGTAAAAAAGAACAAAGAATATAATCATCAGTTACGATTCTTTTACAGTGTTGTTTTCTTATATTTCAAAGCTTAAACAAATAGACAAAACAATCTTCACATTTGTTGTTCCTATTTATTTCAAATAGGACGTCAAGGCAAGTCACATGACCCACTTGGCATTTTGTAGAGTTGGTGTTCTGTCCTCCTGATGTTCATGGATTTAACATTAAGATGTACAGAATTTCAGGTTGATGGGCAGGTGAATTTCATTCATGAACAAAGGGAAGAGGGGTGGGGAGGTTCCTCAGCTTGAAGAGAGACATAACCAAGGTGTATAAAATCATATGAAACTTAGATAATGTGGAAAGAGGTGGTTTTCTCCCATTCTCACATCATTCATTGAGTGAAATGCAGGGAGATTCAGTCCAACAGAACACTGTACTATTTTATATAAGACAAAATTAAACTATAGAAGTTTCTGCTAGCAGTTGTGCCCATGGGATCCAATTTGGATGAATTTTGCAGGGAGCTGAATGGATTGTTGTATCTCACTTATCATTAAGTCCTCCTTATACTACTCACCAAGGCACACATAACCCATTTGCAATGCTTAATGGCTTAGAAATAGCCAGGAAAAGATATTTTAAGACTATTGGTATTTACAATGACAAGATTATAATGATCCGATAAATATTGGGTATATACATATATGTGGAATTCATTCATATATCTTTGCGTGAGATGCCAACACTTTGGGGATCTTGGACAGATGAGTAATTTACACGAAATGACACATAGCACACAAAAAGTGAATTATAGCCCTCTAACTTATTTATTATAAGAAGTCATGCCAAAAACATATAAAAAAACTTTTTTACATACTCTTCATGTTCTACCTGAATAACTGGATCAAGAAACCATAGGGGGAGGTTAACAGAGGCTTGGAAGATTAGTTTTACCTTTGGGATTACATATAGTAAAAAGAGGTTGAGTTCAACTGGATTGTTAGGCAAGTAGATTTCCCCATCAGGAACATTTTTTAAAGTAACATAGTATTTGTATCAAATGTAAATGGGAAAGTTTATGATTATTTGTCAACCAATTCTGTAAGGAGAGGAAAATGTGTAAGATCCTTGTGATATGCAGTATTTGTCACAATTCAGCCACCGTGGACATTTTAATGTTTAATGTTAGTGTAGGTGATATGTATGTTTGTGTGTATGTATGTATGTGTGTATGTATATATGTGTGTGTACATGTATGTATGTATGTATGTATGTATGTATATATATATAATGTTATCCCTTTTTTGTATACACATTTTTTTAAAAATTTCTATGATTTGTGTCTTAGAATTGCTAGTTCACTTCTTCTTCTTTTTCTTAAATTTGTATTTTAACTTTGGGGGTGGGAAAGACACCAGAAGGGAGTGGATAAAATGGATTGCAAGCCACAAATGGTTGTGTGTATATAGCAGTGATGGCTCATCTGTGAGTGCCAAAGCGCAGGGCCAACCCCCCCCCCCCAAATGTAATGTATGTGCACCTCTCACGTGCACCCCTCCACCAGTGAAATGGGTTTCAAATTTTTTAGAACCTATTCTGTGGGTGTGGCCTATTTTGTGGGCCTGGCTTGGTGGTCATGTGACTGAGTGTGCATGAATGATGTCAAGTTGCCCATACCCAACTTGGTCATATGCAGGGGTGACTTTTTGTTACTCCAATGAAGGGGGGGGGAAGAGAGGTGAAAAACTCCCCAAAATACTGGAATATTAAGGGCTGAAATTGGGGAGATCGGAGAAGGCAGGACAGGGAGGCATCCAGGAGAAAGCTATTACATGCTGGGAAAGAACTTTGGAAGAACTTTGGGAGACTGGAGAAGGCAGGACAGAGAGGCATCCAGGAGAAAGCTATCACACACTGAGGAAAGAATTTCGGGAGATTGGAGAAGGCAGGTCAGAGAGGCATCCAGAAGAACACTCCTGAGCTTGCTGGTGCTGTCTGTTGGATTGTGCCGCTGGACCTCTCCATGCCTCTCCCTTCACCACCTCCACTCCCAGGTATGGCGAGCCCCACAATGGGACTTGATACCGAATTGTACGTGCGCACTTGTGTCCTGCAGTCACACATAGTGACCCCACCCCACCATGGGTTCCTCCTTTTGCATTCCATTTTTATGTCTTCGGGTGGAGGGAAGCGGGCCCTGCACGGCATACTGGTTCTGCGCTCTGCTCCACCTGAAGGCACGAAAACGGAACAAAAAAAGTTTGGCTGCTTTCAGCTGCCTCTCTCCTATAGACTTGCAGGGTCTAGGCTAAGCAGGGCAGGTGAGGCTGCAGCCAGCAGGGAGGGAGCAGTAACACAGTAAGGGAAGCAAGCACCGGCCATCATCCCTGCTTCTTTGCTTTGAGAGCTGCAACAGCGGGAGAAACCGAGGGTCCTTTGCTGGTGGGGGGGAGCAAGTGAAGGGGGGGCAGGCCAGGGGAGAGACCGTATTGGTATGGGGCCTCCAGCTCTAACCGGTTCACAAACGTATGCCCAATTTCTGGTACCAGTCCTGCCATACTGGTGTGTACAGGTAGAAACCCACCACTGCCCTCCCCCCTGCACATATACGTGCAACCCCCCCATGTACTCCACCTTCCCTGTGCATGCATATGACCCCACGCGTGTACCCCACCCCCATGCATGCATGTGTGACCCTCTCCCATGCCACTTGCCCCCTGCGCATCCACACATGACCCCCGGACACTCCCCATGCATATGTAACCCACCTGCATTTGGTCCACCCTCCCATGCATGTGCAATAGAGACCTGAAAACCAGATCTGGTTGGCAGGAGGCACAGTGCATGTGTGGCAGAGCTGGACTGGGGTGATGGCTCATGTGCCATCAGAGAGGGTGCTGCGTGCCACCTTTGGCACACGTGCCATAGGTTTGCCATCATGGGTATATAGGCTGTCTTCCAGCCAGGATCCTGCCCAGTTTCTTTTTTAAAAATGTTTTCAGTTATTCTGTATCTCAGCTCCACAGTAGTTGCTTGTTATTGTCTCTGCAATAGGTTTACTGTTGGCCATTCTCCAGTTCCTCACCTTGTTTTAGCTGGTTCAGACTTGCCCTTCACTTGGCCACGTTCCTTACATTACTTTGTTTCCTTTATTGCTTTCTTCTCAAGACTTTGCTGTGTCACATTAGTAAATTCAGATGGAGGGCATGAATTTTATATCAAGTTCATTAATTATGCAGCAGAGTTCATGGAGGGACCAGCTATTTATGTCTACCAATAATTATGGCTCTTTCGTACCTCCTGAATCATCCTGGTTGCTGGGAAATGACAGAAGACAATTGCTTTCTAGTACAGGCTTCCGAATTTCCCCAGTGCATCCAGTTTGTCATTGTGAGCCACAGAAAGACAAATCATGCCCATATCCCTAGAAATATAATAGTATATCATCCTCATTTGCTTTTAAAACAACCTAATGGAAATAGTACAATTGGAGTGACTTGGCTGTTAATAATAATTATTAATATTAAATACATGGATTGGTGTTAGGTAAGGAAAATTCTATTCCTAGTAGTGGACATCTGATTGAAATAAATATGCCTATAATTTAGAAACCTCCTGCTTCTGTTTTAAATATTTTGGGGAAAAAGAGACAAATTTTATAATTAGTTACAAATTATAATTTATAAGCAATACAATTAATGCTTGAGCATGGGGTTGTACTAGAAGACCTTCAAGGTCCCTTCCAACTTATTCTGTATTCTGTCTAATTTCTATATTTGCTTATTTATATATTTGTGTGCTTTTGTTTGTTCCTATGCTCAACAAAGAATATAAAATAAAAATGAATTGAAAATGTTTACAGTCAAAACTCTTAGTTTTGAGTCCTTTCCTGTAAGCTGTTTATTATGTTAAAAATATTGATCAATTAACCATGGATTGGTTGTTCTTCCCTCACCCCAGAGGTGAAAGTGACAGGATTCAGCTAAAGCTCAAAAATGGGAAAGGACCAATTTATTAAGTGAGTTGGGGTTTGAGTTAAAAATCTAGGAACTGGGCAGCGGAAGGGGGTAGAGGTAGGAGAACCACTTAAATTGAACAGTCAAGAAGCAGATGAAGTTAGAGAAAAAGATTTAGGAGAGAATTGGGAAGGCAGGTCAATAGAAAAAGCATAGCAATTAAAGTATTAAATTGGGCAAAGGATGATGGTTAGATGATTTTTCTTTTTTTATTGTTCTGATTTGCTTTTCTATCTTTCTCTCTTTGCTTTAAAGTGTAGCAATTAAAATATTGAAGAGGGCTACAGATGATGGATGGATGACCCTTCTATTTGTTGTTATTCTGTTTTGCTTTTCCCCTCCTCTTACTTTCTTTCCTTTTTTTCTTTTAGGTAAGTGACAGTATTAGAAGTTAGGATAGATAGAAATAAATTTCTATACAACATGGAATAATGAACGATGATAGATTATAATTTTAATATAAATATGTATTATTGTTGATTGAATGTAATAATTATGATGAATTTAATTAGTTTTAGTTGCATTAGAATGTATGATACCCAGCCACCACATTGTTCAAAAATTGATTTGATATATTTCTTAAATGTTTTTTTTTAAATTAAAAAATTGGAAAGGACTAAACCTCCTGATAACTAAAAACAAGATATGCTCCTGATAGCAATCCATCAATCCTGTAGCCGTGCTACTCCTCTCCCATGTTTAGTGTAGCCCTGGAGCACCAAAAATTTTCCTGGCCCTTTCAAATTGTGCGTGGTGTTGTTTGTGTGTGAATTTGGTAACAGCAGGCTAGTTTGATATTTTGCAACTCATACGTGCATTTTGTTAGCAAATATCTTTCAGCAAGGAATTGTTTGCTGTTTACTTAGCTGGACATTAAATAGAAATTCCTAAAACGTTTTAGAGTACATGATTGACATGAGTTTGTTTTTCTCCTGCAGTTTCCTCCTTTATAATTCTGTATTTGAGACAGGCTGACCTGAATGTTTCTGATTTCTCAATGTCACCATTAATGGCTAGAAGATTAAAGACTACTTTGTATAGAGAGCAAACAATGACTTATGTAAACATCAGCGATATAATATTACAGGATGCAAACATTTAAGTGGTTTTCACAATAGTGTACCTTCTCTTCTGACAGTGAAATATGCTAACAGTGGCACTTCTGATATTGCAACAACAACTGAAAAGTTTGAAAATAAAATCAAGTTTGCAGTGAGCTTGGTTTAAATACCAAAGTGATAATAATTAGGGAGGTGCAGATTGGCTGCTGTCCTAGATCACATGTGACTTAGAGGCAAAACTGGTCTGTCTCATCACTGTCAAGAGTCAATTGACTTCCCCTCAACAATAGCGCTTCTTTTACAGAGTTAAGTTGCTCTATCTCAGTACTTTTAATCAAAGGGCCAAGTTGGAATAACTCAGCTCTCTGTGATGAAGCAGTGCATCAGGACTAGGTGATTTGACTTTCAGTCAAGGTATTGAAATAGTGCTGGTGTCAGGGTTCCAAGTAACAGGCCCAAAGAAATCAAAGCTCTGAGGCCTGGAGTTTCCTCAAAGTAAAACTTTATTAGGAATGCCATCTTGGCACAGCTGGTGAAAACCTGAATCTGAAGGACCCAAGGTTTTCCCCACCCAAATCAAAACCCAAAGTTCATGCCTCTCAGGTCACACATCCATCACATGGCCCAATCAGTTCACAATCTTCCTCTGGCTGTCTTTGGTCCATGTCTTCCAAACACCTGGTGGGGACATCTTTGGCTCCAACAGGAAAAAATGCTAGTTTGGCGATATTACCTCCCCTCCCCTATCTTCCCCCATCACGTTCCCTCAGCTGCAACTGGCCTTGCTGTGGCAGCCCTGAGGATTTCCAAAATGGTTTCAGGACTGACAGCTAGTTAGATTGAAATGGCTGCATTGATTTATAATAGCAACTTTTACACATATCACATGCATATGCAGACACTCCTTCCTAGATACAGGTCCACATGTAATGGCTATTCCCTTGCATTGCTTTAAATGACTGATTCAAGTTTTTGTGAAAAGCCGCACCCTTTCCATACTCTGCTTGGTACAATGTTTCAGAGGGTAATAAATGGCATGGCAACTAATTCTGAGGAAACCATAAATTCCTCAGAAGATGATGATAAAATTATATTAGGGGATTCTTTTACAATGTGAAGCTACATAGAGTGTTTGAGAACTTTTCATTTGGAGACAAAAGGAGATCAAAGAACAGACAGGATTGGCTTCCACAATTGCATCAAGAGGAAATAGTGTTGAATCAGATCAGTGATCTGCATGGATCCCTGCATAGCTCAATTCACTTTTGTTTCTATATTAGTATACTCTTCTTTTAAACAAAAAATAATTTTAAGCACTAGAGGTGGATGGAGATGGTAATTAGTATGGTTGTAACTGCTGCAAAGATTGGAATTCACTTCTAGATACTTTTCCTTTTCTGGCTTTTTGGTTTTCTTCACTTTTTCTTTTACCCTTATCTTTTTCTTTTTTCTATTTCTTCTTCTATGTTTCTGCAATTTTAAATCTTATAAAATCTTTTAGTAACAATTATTTAAAAAATAAAATGTCAAAATCTGAAATAAATGTGTATCTCATCTGTTCATTGTGAACTAGAGTTCTTTATGCAGCATGGCTGCATAAAGAACTCGCTGACAAATTTAAAGACAAAAGATAAGTATAAAAAGTGGAAAGAGGGGGACATAACTAAGGCAGAATATCAGCAAATAGCACGAGCCTTTAAAGATGAAGTGAGGAAAGTTAAAGCTCACAATGAAGAAAGGCTTGCCACAAAAGTAAAAAATAACAAAAAAATGTTTCTTCCAACATGTTAAAAACAAGAAAAAAGTTAAGGAAACAATTGGACCATTGCTGGGAGAAAGTGGCAAGAAGGTGACAAGCAACAGGGAAACAGAACTATTTAACTCCTTTTTTGCAGCTGTGTTTACACAAAGGGATAAAACAGTCCAACCTATCAAAAATAGCACTACAAAAATCAGATTAGGAACACAAGTTGAAATAGGGAAGAGAATGGCAAGTCAGCACCTGTCTACCCTAGGCGAGTTCAAATCACCAGGACTGGATGGATTATACCCCAGGGTTCTGAAGGAACTGGCAGATAAGATCTCAGAACCACTGAACTATATCTTTCAGAAATCCTGGAGCACTAGGGAACTGCCAGAGGACTGGAAAAGAGCTGATGTAGTTCCCATCTTCAAAAAAAATAGATCCAAGAAACTACAGACCTATCAGCCTGACCTCAATACCAGAAAAGATTCTGGAAAAGATAATCAAGCAACAAATTAGGAACACCTAGAAGTAAACAAAGTAATAGCCAAAAGCCAACATGGGTTTGTCAGAAACGGATCATGCCAGTCTAATCTTATTGCATTCTTTGACAAAGTGACAAAATTAGTGGACCAGAGGAATGCCGTCAATATAGTTTACTTGTACTTCAGTAAGGCATTTGATAAGATAGACCATAACCTACTACTAGATAAAGTAGAAGAATGTGGGTTAGACAGCATCACCACCAGATGGATTCATAATTGGCTGACTAGCAGCACTCAATGGAACTGCATCTACATGGAGGGAAGTATGCAGTGGAGTATCCCAAGGCTCTCTTTTAGGCCCAGTACTCTTCAACATCTTCATCAATGATTTGGATGAGGGAATAAATGGAGAACTCATCAAATTTGCAGATGACAGCAAGCTGGCTGGAATACCCAACACTCCAGAAGATAGGCTTAAGATACAGAAGGATCTTGACAAACTTGAACATTGGGCACTATCTAATAAAATGAAATTCAATGGTGAAAAGAGTAAGGTTCTACATTTAGCCAAGAAAAACAAAATGCGCAGGTACAGTATAGGTGGTACCTTGCTCAATAGTAGTAACTGTGAAAGGGATCTTGGAGTCCTAGTGGACAACCATTTAAATATGAGCCAGCAGTGTGCAGCAGCTGCCACAAAAGCCAACACAGTTCTAGGCTACATAAACAGAGGGATAGAATCAAGATCACGTGAAGTGTTAATACCACTTTGTAATGCCTTGGTAAGGCCACACTTAGAATACTTCATTCAGTTTTCATCGCCAAGATGTAGAAAAGATGTAGAGACTCTAAAAAGTGTGCAGAGAAGAGCAACAAGGTCTCTTCCAACTCTGCTATTGTATTGTATTGTATTGTATTGTATTGTATTGTATTGTATTGTATTTATTGTATTGTATTTATTGTATTGCATTGCATTGCATTGCATTGCATTGCATTGCATTGCATTGCATTGTATTGTATTGTATTGTATTGTATTGTATTATAGAGGAAGATTCCAAAAATGTAATGTCTGCCTATCCTTGAGAAATGATATTATATAGATACTAGAATCTAGCATCAACCAATTAAACTGATTAGCAGTAATGTTACAATGGATAAAAAGGAGAACTTTGCCACCAGTATAACATTACTTAAAAGTGACACAGGTAGAATTCATTTTATTCCAGATGGTAGACTGGCTACAGGCTTAAAGAATATTATTCTTCCAGTCAAGGTTATCTTAGTGAACACATCTGTGGCTTTAAAATGGAAGTATATATTTTTATGAAGGCTAGATGTATAATGGATATTAATTGCAATAGCTTATAGGAACCAGTACTTCATATCAGTGAAATACGTGGTAGGGGAACAATAAAAGAGTCCAGAAATTGATATATTCATATGAGATGCTTCACAATTATGCTTTCTACTAGGAACTTCTCAGCAGAATTTGTTTGATCATGTTCAGTCCAGGTTAGGAATTCAGCTTTAGTTTCTTAAACAGTCTTCTCTTAATTAGGCAGCCTTCTGGCCATTTGGAAATACAAATATCAGAATTCCTAACACAGTGCTTCTTAAGAAGCAGGATAGGGTACTTTGTCATATTTTGGTTCTCATCCTCCCTTTTCCCCTGTCAGTATTTCAAAGAATAATCAATAGATATAAGAAGATTATTACAGATAAAAACATAGCAATTTACCCAGTAGGTCATGTTGATCTCGGTACAATAAGAACAAAGGGGAAGATTAAGAAATATAGAGAGGACATCAAAAACTACAAGTAATTTTCTCTTTCAGGAAGCAAGAATCAATAACAGAATAACGGTAACCTGGAATCTACCCTGTGAAGATCATTTTTCCTATTTCCCCCCCAACATGGTAATTTTATAATCAATAGTATCAAGATGACTCACTTTTCTGGCTATAAAAGAAAAATCAATTTTTGTTAGTTTATTTTCTCTGTTATTCATGATCATTTTAAACTCCAGTAATCTAAAAACTGTGAGCATGAGTTTGTGACAGTCCTACTTCTGGTTTCAAATACTGACTCGCACATAGTTGCTATGATAGTTCACAGTTTACTGAAGAGTAAAGAAACAACAAGAATCAAAGCATGCAAACTGATTGTGACTGACATGTGATTCATGGCTTGGTATCTCCTGAGGCTGATATTCCACAGGTCCAGAATGGAACAGCTTCTTCAGATTCAGGGTACAAGTGTTGGGCCATGACAATAACAAGTTTTTAACTCAGTACTAGCATTATGCCCTCTACGAAGGTGCAGCAATTACTATAGCTGTGTTTTGATCACATGGAGGTGAGCTATTAGATCCTGACTGGTATTTATATTGGAACAATCACAAAACAGGAAACTGCTAGTTTGATGCTATTGCTCCTCCTGTGTTTGGGTCCTTTGAGAGGGGTTTGGTGGCTGCAGGCGATACATAATACTTTTTGCAGTCAAACCAATGGTGATAATGAAGAGTTGCTAGAATAACATTACACATGTGATTGAGGTCAAGCTTTTTTTCCTTTTTCATGTCTAAGAAGTAATTTTAGGGTTCCCCCCCCTATTTCTGCAACTATCTTAAGACCATATTAGTACTTAAATTATAGTCTTCATATATATTTTCTAACACAAAAGTGTCCAAAATGTTGAATTCTATTTTAGATAGTGAAGAGAGTTCATTGGGGTGGGAGAAATGATTTGAGGATCTGCATGCAGGCAGGGAAAATTTAAAACCATGGAAGTAGTTGCCCCTCACCATATGGTGAAATGAACCCCATGTTACAAAGCAAGGAAGAATATCTGGATTCCATCTATTTTCCTACCCTGCCATTTTCTAAGCTAGAGCTGCTTTGCCAGACAAGGTGAGTGAAGCCAAGGATCTCTCTAAAAATAGCAGAGATCTGTCCCAAGAGATCACTTGCCATGTACACTGACATGTTTGTTCAGGAATGAGTTAACTTAGAACCAAAAGTCATACAGGTCATGGTTGTCCCAAAGGTGCTTTTTCAGGAGAGAACTGGGCTTTCTTGTTTTTTCTTTGAAGACATTTTGCTTCTCATCCAAGAAACTTCTTCAGCTCTGGCAGGATAGTGGTGAATGGAAGGATTTATACTATCCTGTCAGAGCTGAAGAAGCTTCTTGGATGAGAAGTGAAAGGTCTTCACAGAAAAAAACAAGAAAGTCCAGTTGTCTCCTGAAAAACCACCCTTGGACAACCATGACCTGGATGACTGAAACTCTCTACAGACTTTTAGCTATACAATTTGGGAAGAATACCCTTTGAATGGTGTTGGAATAGTAATGGATTTCCAGAGAAAAATTGCAGACTACAGGAACCAGCAACACTTCTCAGGTGACTCTGAGGGCACAGATAAACATCCATGTGTTTCAATGACATTCTAAAAGGATGCAAATGACCAGCTGTCTGCAAGGATATAAATCCTTCCATTCCCCACTATCCTGTCAGAGCTGAAGAAACATCTTGGATGAGAAGCAAAACGTCTAGGATAGTGGTGAATGGAAGGATTTATACTATTCTGTCAGAGTTGAAGAAGCTTCTTGGATGAGAAGTGAAATGTCTTCAAAGAAAAAGCAAGAAAGTCCAGTTGCCTCCTGAAAAAGAACCTTTGGAGAAGATTAAAAAGAATTTAGAGCCCTTAATCCTGCACCTATTTTGTATGAATAAAGTATGTGAATTAATTGATGTAGAAAATGAAATTTAGTTCTATATCTCATTTTGTTACAGGTAAGGGCTGAATTGCAAAAGGCCAATCAAGATGAATGATAATAGAGCAATGGATAACATTGGATATTAGCAATAGTTACAAGTGTTTATTATTCATCTTTTTTTAAATCACCTGGCACAGCAAAATAGAAGAGAAAAAAATGTAGAAGATAAATTAGAAAGACCTACAAAATAGAAATTGAATGACTGCAAAGAAAGCAAAGATAATACCAAGAGTAATAGGTGCTTTTGATGCAATCCCAAAACAACTGGAGCACCACTTGAACACTATTGGCATTGACAAAGTTTTCAGTCAATTTCAAAAGGCAGCATTACTTGAATAGTTTACATCCTGTGACAATACCCTTAATACCATCAAAATTCAATATCTGTCTATCCCAGGTCCTTGGGAATAACTCAATAGGTGGATAAAAAGGCCAAATCCAATCTGAACATCTGACTGAGCAAAAAACAATTATAATTATAGACATTTATCTACCTTTAATCTTATTCTGGGGTGCTTGTTGATTGAGGAAACTGTTGACCTATGGTTTACACTAGATAATTCCAATGGATGCACTCACTTAGAACTATTAGTTGGATTATAATTAACTCAATGCATTAAACCTCAGATTACTAACCCTGGATTTACACCAACATCCTGAAAAAGAATAAATATCAAAGTTAAAAGTAACCAAACTAAGTCTTTAACTACCAGGACTAATCAACATGTCCTGCAACTGCACTGTATAATCTGTTAGAAAGTCAATTTTTGTAAGGAAAATTGCCCTTATAATCCTTTTCCATCTGAATGCTTTGCAACTGCGTCCCAGGGAATTCTGCAGAAAAAAATCCCACACTGAACATTCAGTCACTTATCAATGTTGTTATTATTATTGAAGAAGTGCTTTTCAGAGGAGTAGTAGTGATCACCACTGGATTTATGAAGATGATTCCTCTTCAGCTTTTACTGTTACTGTAACTGACACTCTATTGCAAATTCTCCATAAACAATTTATCTGTGTACTTTTAGTATGATCCGTCATATTTTATTTGCCACAGTTTAAAAGCAGCTTCCTTTATCTTCTGAAAGGCTACAATTTGAGCTGTTAGATCCTCAATACAATTGCCTTGAAAGAAGAGAATATTTACCTCAGGGTTGAAGTGTGGGTCTTTGGTGCTGCTCTTAGACCTTGGTGGTTTTCTTGCAGATGTTTCCTTACCAAACTAGTCACTGATAATGTTACCTAGTTTGGTAATTAAATGTCTGCAAGAAAACCACCAAGGTCAGAGAACACCAATGACCCCATAGAATTATCATTCATTCCCAATACATGAACTTTTCCTGCAAATCTTGAGCCAATTGAGTAAACTAAATATTGTGTACTCAAAGCCTGTTCATTTAACAAAACAGATAGTTGTGCCTACTTTTGTAATTTCTATTTCCCATTCTCTTTCTTCTTTAAATCAACAATTTCCTGTTTCTATTTCCGCAGCTAAGAAGTAAACTGCTGGAGTTGCGTTTGCAGTTCGCTTAATACATTTCTGATTTGATGAGTTAACGTTCTAGTTCTGCCCTTGAACTTTCAAGAATTCATTCCCCTTTGTTAATTTATCACTTTTCAGTTCCTGCTCCTTCAACTCTGAAGGATCACATTTGCAACTACACACAGTGCAGAAGGAACAGCACTTTTAAGCTTCCTTAGTTTTACTTTCTTTCTAAACTTTAATTAATCAAACTGAGTTTCAAATTATGCTAACACATCTTTTCCCATAAACACTCCTTCCACCCAGGGAATTCCTCTTCAGAATTCAATTGTCATATATATTCTCCTCAGCATTTCACAACTTCTATAAAAATGGCTGAACTCAGCCTCATTGTCCCAAACAGCATGTTCTCTCTGTATAGGAGAAAATTTAAGGTGAAAAAAAAAACACCATACTGGACTGATTAGGGAAGCCCTCCCACAATACTATTAAATGAGAAGATAAATATAAAATTTGGGACTGTGTGGTGTGTTACTATCTTCTTTATTAAATTTCTGACAGAAAATTAAAACAAGAAGTGATAATTACACACACTAACAACCCCCCTAAAGACATTAAAAAGTATATTAACTATGATATAGTTTTTTTTCTTCAAACTACATTTATTGAAGATGGAATATAAATCTGGATCCTCAGGAACATAAAAAAATATTTCCCTCCCAGTTCAGAACTTCCTCACGAAGCCCAATAGTCTATCTCCTCTTCTAGGATTGCAGCATCTTATTACTGAGCATGATATATGATATATAGCAGTCCAAATGTCAGGTGTATTTGGCATTTTAACTTTCTACTTTATTATTATGCATAGAATCAAGTTGGTATTTATGACCTACTACTGAGACTACATGAGTATTAATGTTATCTATTGCAATAAAATCTCTCTTCCCTGCTTCAAATAATGTTTAATTTCATTTTTATTTTATATTTTTATGGATTGATTGGGTTCACCATGTTGCGGACATCTCCATGTAACTAGGATATTATACTTCAATACAATTTTTATTTGTTTATAATATAGCATAGAAAGAGAATACAAAAGTAAGTTAGGGAAATTAGGAAGGGAATGGATAGTGGGGGAAAGCAAGGAAAAACGAAAAAAAAAAAGGCATTGACTTCCAACTCTTTTGGTGCAGTAGAATAAGGCATTACCATCTAAGCTCAACTTTTTACTTTTACATAATAGTATTTCTAGAAACTAGCCATTTCTATAACAACAAATCTGTCTAATTGGTAAAACTGAAAATCAATGTTTCATTTTTTTCCCTACCCTGAGTTTAGAAGTAGTTTCCAAGTAGAAATAAGGATATTTGTGTTTTTTTCTTTAATTAAAACAGTCAATTTAGCCTTCTCTGCTAACTCCATCATGTGTAACTAGAATATTATAAAACAATTTTTTTGGGAATATTGACTGAGAAGCAACTTTGCTTTTATCTTACTATTCCTGGCAATTTTGCAATAGCCAGACATGTCAATTTGGCATGACAACCAAGCTTAGCTAAAAGAAGAAATTGCTTTTAAGAAGTATTCAGGCTTTCTTACACTTATGAGACCTCTATAAATGTTAGGTTAGCTATGATCCCTGGATATACAATTTATACAGTCCTAACTATTATTGCAATATTAACCCATATATATCTTATGAAAATAGGAATGTTAGAATATTAGGCCTCTTACACTACCTTTCCATTAGGGCAGTCAATAAATGAAATACAAATAAAAGGGCAAAGTTATACAAATATTAAAAATCATATCCAATATAAACATTCCACAAATAACAGCACCTATATGAAAGTAATAAAAATATTATTACAAATAGCAGACTACAAAAAAACCCAGTAAATATTTTATACATAACAATACTAATATATACTGTAATTATGAATACATGGATATTTTTTGAAAAAGCATCTTAATGTTCTATGGTAAGTAGGGACATCTTGGTGTTATTTGAAAAAAACATTTCAAAGATCATTTCAAGAAAAAAATAGACCACTGTTTGTTGAGTTCCATCTAACAGCAGAAAGTTTGAGCCTATAAACCTTTATGGATACTCAAGAAGTTGGACATGTTTATGAAGAATAGGAGCTCCACTGAATTTCTTCCATTAATTCAGTTTTGCATGGATTTTTAATACACAATAATGGATTTAAATACACAGAGAATTAACATATCTACTACATTTCATGTAATTTGGTCCTATATACATTAAACATCAATGTTTTGCCTTGGATTGTCCACTTCTTCATCCTACCTGTGTCCAAAGACAAAATATGCCCTTTACTTTCAAGGTGAGCAGGTCCAGTATGCTGAACAACCAGAAGTTTGCTTTATTCTTGCTTTAGGCAGAAACTTTTTTTTGGGGTGTGTGTGTGTTAATGTCCATTAACTTGACTTGGGAAAAAAACATTGGAACTTTGGAAAGACATTGGAAAGATAACACTGGAGCTTGATGTCATATATGTTGACCGTAGCGAGATTATTTTATGCACAAAAATAGAAGCCCACAATGGATGAATGGCTGAAAGAGTTGAAGGCATTAGCAGAGATGACTAAATTGACCAGCTTTGATTAAAGAAAAGAAAACCACAATTATCTTGTTTCTATTTGGAAACCGCTTCTGGACTTTGTGCTTGAGGTGGAAAAAAATGAAATTTTGATTTTGGGTTATCAATTGGATAGATTTGTTGTTATAGAAATAGCTAGTTTATATTACTATTTAAAAGCAAACAGTTGAGGTTTGATGCTATTATCTTATTCTACTTTCTTTTCCCCTTTGCCTTATACTTTTCCCTTCCCTTCTCCCTCCCTTACTTTTCCATTATTTTCTTTATAACTAATAAAAAGGAAAAGCAATATTCTTGCTTTAGGTAACTTGTTTCACAAAGTTGTCTGTGATTGTGTATTTTTCTACCAGGCAATTGGGAGAGGTGGCTAGGTGAGCTCGGTTACTATTCATGGTGATCATTGGGGTCATTTTTTTAACCTTGGATGCCAATGAGTTGTGTTTGCTGAATTTTTGGCTGGCTAAACAAACAAACAAACAACAAACAAACAAACAAACAAACAAACAAATATTTCCAGGAGACAGAAGACTGAGACATGCAGATAATGGCCACATAACTTATGATAGAAAAAAAAGAACAAAAATGCTCACTACTAGTTTTAGATAAACCAACATTGATTAAGTGAAGCCAATTTCCAGAGCAGAAGAGCCAATTAAATTGGGCTACATCCCTAATTGTTAGCCTTGGGAAATAGTGTCAGAATAATTAAATGCTGAGAAATGGTGAGTTGTCATATCTAAAAATTGCCTACAATCGACACTTTTCATCAACTAAAGAAAATTTTAACCGTGAAAGGTTAACTGACTTAGTTCTCCTGATGCAATTTAATTTGAAGCATTCTATTTCTTGGTGTATATGAACCTGACAGAAGAACCTACCTCTCAGTGGGTTGTCTATTGACTTCTTGGTTGATTTAGAATGCAATGTCTTCTCAAGAATAAACCCAGTGCGCATTATGATAGTAAAACAACTCTCTCCCCACCCCCCATTTACTTCACTCTCACTAGGCTTCTTTTCCTGCTCATGACTTTTGCTTAGTAGATACAACCAACATAAATTATTTCTGAACTTCTAACGCCACTTTATCTGGTATTACACCTCAGGTTTCTAATTAGTGACAAATTAATTCTCGGAAGCTTTAATAAAGACCAGTATCTCCCCCCCCCCCCCAGTTCTAACTCTTTTTCAATTAAATTTCAGATAAATTTAAGAAAGCACAGAAATGGAGGGGGGCTAGAATTAAAGCAGGGGTGTCCAAACTCATGTGATTCTGCCGTAACGTATCGGTACTTTTTCCCACTTCACTAAACCGGGCATGGGCCTGGTCAGCACGTGATGCTCCAGCCCATGGTGCTGGAGTTTGACAGCCCTGAATTAAAGGCTAGGGAATTTTTACTACAGAGAAAATGATCAGATATAGTTAAAAAAAAAAAAAAAAAAAAAGAACAGTCTTATAAATCTGCTGTCACTGCTATTTCTAGTTTTATTACTGGGAATGAGCTCCATCCATTGTAGAGAATTTATTTTATACCAACGATGTTTTTTGTATATTTTGTATATTACCTTTTTACTGTAGCTTCAGAATCTTACTTTTGTTAACCAGTAGAATGATTTATAGCACCACTGCAATCGCATCAGAGTACTGAATGTATAAATCTCCAGTTCTTCTGAGGTCAAATTATATTGTAAGCAACTTTAAGCACATGCTTCAATCTATATATGTCTTGTGCATTTTTTATCTTCTCTTGACTAACTGGCAGCTATCCAAAATGGATGAAAGGACACACATCCATCAGAAGAAGATACATTGTTCACACACCAATGTGTGTTTGTATCTGATAGTCTACATTGTTAGTGCAAGACAAATGGTGAGAATGGAACATGGCTGAGTAATGTGCTAATTAGCAACAGTTACATGCTCCTTTTGAAGCTCAAAGAAAATGGGGCTGGCAAGAAAAGCTAGCCTTTTAACGAAGAGTTGGCATGTTTTTATTTTGGGGTTTGTTTGTTTTTTCGGTTTAATTTGGCTTTGGTTTTTGCTTTAATTTTATTTCATGGCATGTTATTCTCTCCATTATATTATTTTGATATATATGTATCTGTGAGGTGATTTATGTGTATCTTCTTGAGATAAGATTGTCACATTTGTAAATAAAGTTTTATAAAAGAGAGAACAGTCTTAAAATGGCAATTACCAAATAATATAAAACACTCTTCCTAAGCAGCAAAGTGTGCTCCCATCAGTACAGTACCATTGCAATACATAACTTTACTTAAATAACCAGGAAATAACACACACACTAATCAGGCTCCAGAAACCAAGAAAGACACACATAACAGAATAACACAGTTGGAAGGGATCTTGAAGGTCTTCTAGGCCAACCCAATGCTCAGGCAGGAGAGACCATACTATTCCAGACAATTGGCTGTCCAGATGGAGCATCCACAATTTCTGGAAGCAAGTTGTTCCACTGCTTAATTGTTCTCACTGTTAGGAAGTTTCTCCTTAGTTCTAGATTGGTTTTCTCCTTGATTAGTTTCCATCTATTTTTTCTTGTATTACCTTCTAAGTTTTTTTCTTTAGTGTTCCTCATCTATAGAAGAAATGTTGCCAAACTAAAGCAGGCTATTTGCACTGTTAAACATATATTCTAGAACTACTAGGGAGCAGATATCTTAACTCTTTTCCTCCCATTCAAAATATCCAAACTTTACTGTCTTTTGCTCTTTTGGAATGCACTCCTTCCCTCCAGGGGATATTGACTACATTGCACATAGCCCTTCTTAGCACATATCTCTAAAACTCTTCAATATTTGAGTGGCAAAACAGAATAATCCTGTAGGAACTTCTGCATTTCTCAACAGTACAGCAAAGCAAGATCTGAACAAATTCTTCCCATAAAGGAAGGAATTTAAAGGAATACACAATACACATTAAAAATTGGTAGGGTTTCTATCTTGTGATTCTGGCTGCCATCTTGACTTCTGGGATCCCCTGTGAATGCTGCTACTGCAAAAGTCCTTCAGTGCCATGTGAGCCAGCCTAGCTGCTATGTATTTGGCCACCATGGAAGGAGGCTTATGGGAAGAACAGCAGAGACCTCAGCCAGGTCTCTGAATGAGATTCTGGCACAACTGGTTGTATCTGCCATATAAAAGGGATCTACAGGTGCATCTCTGCCCGATAATTGTTTACGGGTGTTAGAGAAGCTTTGGTTTGCTATGTACAAAATAGCTCCTTGACATAGTCTTGCAAGTTCTCCTTTTCAAATGTTAGGGGATTTACTTTTTAAACTTGTACATTGAACTTCCGTCTGAGGTACTATTTGATTCCTTCTATTATTATTTCAAGCTGGGTGTCTAGCCACTGGGTAGACAAAGGAAAAGATGAGTTAATAGATACGCAGTTTGTCTAAAGGCTCTTGAAAAAAGAAAGGTGATATATTTGAGGCAACACTGCTGATGCTTCTGACAACTGTAAGCTATGCCAATCTTCAGACAAAAAAACCTGTGAGACTGTTGTGTTTTTATTTATAGAAATGTGTCTCCAAGTAAGTAGTGATGAAATTCTATTGAAAACATTTTTTTTTAATCTTAGAAAGGTTGACTTGGCATGAACTTTGTTAGAAGTACCTATGATTTTTGTTCAATCTGCTTTATTTCTAATCCTTGGAATCCTCATCCTCTCCAAATATTAAGTATGGTCCTTGATAATTTAAATGATATTTACTCTTGTTTTTGAGTGATATATGATAAATATGTAACGCCTTGGTAAGGCCACACTTGGAATATTGCATTCAGTTTTGGTCGCCATGATGTAGAAAAGATGTGGAGACTCTAGAAAGAGTGCAGAGAAGAGCAACAAAGATGATTAGGGGACTGGAGACTAAAACATATGAAGAATGGTTGCAGGAACTGGGTATGTCTAGTTTAATGAAAAGAAGGACTAGGGGAGACATGATAGCAGTGTTTTAATATCTCAGGGTTGCCACAAAGAAGAGGGAGTCAAACTATTCTCCAAGGCACCTGAGGCTAGAACAAGAAGGTGAAAACTAATCAAGGAGAGAAGCAACTTAGAACTGAGGAGAAATTTCCTAACAGTTAGAACAATTAATCAGTGGAACAGCTTGCCTCCAGAGGTTGTGAATGCCACAACACTGGCAGTCTTTAAGAAGATGTTGGATAGCCATTTGTCTGAAACAGTATAGGGTTTCCTGCCTAGGCAGGGGGTTGGAGTAGAAGACCTCCAAGGTCCTTTCCAACTCTGCTATTGTATTGTAACTAGACTAATCAGGAATTAAATGTTTGGAGGAACCCCCCATGGTGCAATATATTTTCCATGTCCATCATCCCACACACTAAGTTATATCTGGTAGCTGGCTCAACAGTAGTAACTATGTGAGGGATCTAAGTCTCCTGGTGGATCACTGCTTGAGATAACAATGTGCTGCAGCTACCAAACAAGCCAACACAGTTCTAGACTGCATCAACAGAGGGACAGGATCAAGATCACGGGGAGTGAGAATATTGTTCTATACTGCACTAGTGAGGGCACTGTTGTAGCCCACCAGCTGTCAGTGGAGCTGGTGTTAGGCTTGGACAATGGGGAGGTTGGGGAGGAACTTGGGCCAGTTCTGGAGTCTGATGAATGCTCTGTGTTGGATGCAGAGATAGAGCCAGGGCTGTCTGACATTTCCCAGCCATTGGAAAGGCATTTGGAGGTTGATGTGAGTGAGGAAGAAGAACATCTGGGGCTTGTTCCAGATGCACGTATGCGCAGAGCAATTAAGAGAGGTGAACAACAGAGGACAAGGAGTGAACTTGGGAAGCAAAGCACACATGGACACTGAATGGCCCTTCCTTGGCTGGGGAATAAATAGAAGGAAAGGGGAATGGTTGTCATAGGAGACAACAGTTCACATTTCTGAAGATTTTGTTCATTGTGTTTTGTGCCACAAAGACTGCTTGCCAGAGTTTAATTTGCTGCCTTTTGACTGGGAGCTCACAGCCTTGCAATTATTGCAAGGAACTGATAAGGTCTGCAATGTTCCCTCTAATTTTTTTTTAGTGTGTGCGGAAAAGTATAGTGCTTGAGTGGCACATTTTCATGTCTGAGCACCTGATTTTTTTTCACAGATGTTTCACAGAGCAATTGATTTATATCTGAATTGGAATGGAGAAAAATGGTTTTGTGCATGAGTGTGTGTGTTGTATGTGTATGTGTGTGTGTGTGTGTTTGAGTGAGCGAAGGATACGGTAAGGGAACGGTGCCTATTTAGAAAAGAAGGTAAATTATTGAAAAAATGATCAGTTGAAGATAAGTATGGGGATAGGTTGGGCGGTAGAGAGAAAGTGATAAAAGAATGGAGAGAGGAAGAGAGGAAGAAAAAAGAGGGAAGAGAGACAGAAAGAGACAGAGAAGGAGAGAGAAAGTCACAGAAGAGTGGGAAAGAAGGAGAGAGAAAGAGACAAAGAGAAAGGATGAACAGAAAGAGACAAGGAGAGAGAAGGGAGAAGGAGAGAAAAAGTGACAGAAGAATGGAAAAGAAAGAGAGAAAGAAGAGAGACAAGAGAAAGAGGATGAGAGAGACAGAGAGAGAAGAAAGGAAGAGGAAAGAGGAAGAGAGAACATCTAATTTCAACCCTGAGGTGCAAATATTCTCTTTGATTGGTAATTTTATTTGTCCATTTACTATCCAATACTCTCATTCCTCCTTAAGTTCATCAAGAATTTCCTTCTTTTTATTGAATTTATCACAATACCTTGAGAACAACTTTTTCAGCATAGCTTTACAGCTATTTAAAATATATAGAAATTTAGGTCACGTTTTCAGAACATTAGTCTACTATTTATAAGTCACTAAATCAAAGAAACATAATTCAGAAAGTTGGCTTCCCTTTTTGTAATTGCCTATTGCCTGCTTAACTTTTTACCTACATTTTTGATAACTGATAATCACTGTTGACCCAAGAAGCCCATCACAGAAAGAAACCCTCCATATGAACTTAGTTTGGTTTCCATGGAATGAAGTTGGTCTTTTTCTCAACCATACAGTAGCATATTCTTTCTAAGGAGGATATAATCAATAGTCCATAATTGCCTACCAATCTAACAGTATAGCAATTGACAGTCTCTTTATATTTCAACTCTAACTCTTTCAGTCTTAAAGGTTTGGTGAGGAGAAACCCCAAACTTCTTTTAAAGAGGAAAAAAAATGCTTGCACAATTGCATTCATGGATACATGTATATATTATCCGCAACCACAGAGAAACAAACTTAACAAAGTGCTAAGTCTGCCCACCAACTATCTCTCTCTCTCTCTCTCTATCTCTCTCTCTTGTATCCCTCCTTCCTTCAGCCCAACACTCTCGCTGGCATCCCAGCCAGACGAAAGGGACTGCAGAGTGTCTCCTTGAGTCTAGGGCAGCGAGTCATTCGATGGGAAAGTTGTCTCTTGGAAGGACTGACCCGGATTGGCTTCCGCTTTCGATCTGCCGCCCAAAGACCGAATGGAGCAAAGAGGCAGGAGAGACGAAGCAGGAGAGATGAAGTGGGAGCCAATTTGGGTCATTCCTTCCAAGAGGCAACTTTCCCATCGAATGACTCGCTGCCCTAGACTCAAGGAGACCCTCTGCAGTCCCTCTCTGGCTGGAATGCCAGCAAGAATGTTGGGCTGAAGGAAGGAAGGATACTCTTTTTCTCTCTCCCTCCCTCCCTCCCTCTCTGGCAAATCTGAGCAGTCGCTGCTGGGAGCCCGTCCCATGCCTTCTCCCAACCCCCACACCCCTTCTCTGAGCTACTTACTTTCTGCCTTGTGGATCTAGAACTGATTGCTGTCTCCAGGCTGGATATCCTCTCCTATTATGGTGGAAGGCGCCTCACAAAAACCACTGCGCGGCAGTTGGAAACTGCTGCGCAGTGTTTTATTGCCATGTGTGTGGCCGCGCGGCGGCGCAGCTTAGAACAGTGAAAGTCTGTACTTCAGTTAACTCCTTGAAGGACTATAGCCTGGACTTTTTGGTGGATGAATGCAATTCACAAGAGGTGAATAAAACGGATTTTTGTGACAAGGAGTCTGATTCCTGCTTCTGCTAAGGCTGGGTCAAAACAGGCACATTCAAATGCTGTGTCCTGTATGATATAAAAAAGATGTTGAGGCCCTAGAAAGAGTGCAGAGAAGAGTAACAAAAATGCTAAGAGGTCTGCAGGTTAAATCATATGATGAACAGCGAAGGGAACTATCTTTAACCTAATGAAAAGAGGGCTCAAGTAGACATGATAGCAGTCTTCCAATACTTGAAGGGCTGTCAAGATGGCATCAATTTATTCTCCATAGTACCTGAGGAAAATACAAGAATTAAAGAGTGGAAGGTCTTCAGAAGGGAGATTCAACCTGGAAATAAGGAGGGATTTCCTAATAGTAAGAACAATTAATCAATGGAACAGATTGGCTCCTGAAGTTCTGAGGGCTCCATCACTGGAGGTTTTTAAGAAAATTGTACAACTATTTTTCTGGGATGGCATAAGGACTCCTGCCTTGGGCAAGGGGTGGAACTAGAATACCTTTAAGGTACTTTCCAGGCCTATGATTCTATGGTCTCAGGTTTTAGCTAAGAATGCCCTGTTTCTTTAAGTTTGCTTTAATTTCCATCTCTGTACTATACGAACAGAAAATTTTACACATAGAGATGGGGAATAAAGGGAGATTTGGAGAGGGGGTAATGGACCTCTGTAACATAGTCTGTAACACCCATGCACCTCTGTAATATAAGGTGCAATGCACAAGGTGCAATTATGCCTCGATCTTTCAGTTCAGGCCAAATATATTTCGGAAGGAAAAAAAGATTGACCGCTCTGCCAGAGAGAAAATATGAACACCTTTGTCTGTTGACAGAAATAAAATGTAACTTGTCATCATGGCTGATATCCTTTATTGATGGCCCTTTGTAAGATACAGATGCTGCCAAGCCAGGTGCATAATATTAATGGGATCACTGAATGTTTCTGAGCTGCTGTGTGACCTTTTCCCTTTTTTTTTCAAAAAGAGGTAATTCTCATTTGAGTTGTGAAGGCCAAATTGGTTCTAGGTTTGTCACTTTTTCTACCTAGCCAATGATGAACAGTCACAATTGGCGGGGCAAAATGAGGATGACTTTTACACTATCTGTAAGCCTCCAATCACATTGTCAACATGAAATTAAGCATTTGTTGATGCCTGATCATTACCAAGTCTGACTGTTATAATTAATAGTTTGCTTTTCTAGACGGAAGGGTGGATGAATCAGTTTAACTTTGTACCACATTCACTAATTTTGTGGCTCAATTTCTATTGATTCAAAATAAACTTTTACACATCTTGCTAGACAAGTTCCGGGGGTGTAACTATTCTGAGCATAAAAAATTGCTCATAGTAAATGACTGCAATGTAGCTATTAAAGACAAGAAGTTATTTCCTTAAAGCAAGAGGAAAACAACCAAAAAAGAGACCACAAATAGGACTAAATATATAGGGTCTCCATTTTTTGTTTTTAGATTTGTATACTCAAAGAGCTATATATTTTATATCCAATGAGTTAAAACTGCCTTGTATTTTTTTTAAATAGGGGGCAACAATCATGATCCAGCAATGTGCTGCAGCTGCCAAATCCTAGATTGCATTAACAGAGGGATAGAATCAAGATCACATGAAGTATTAATACCACTTTAAAGTGACATGGTAAGATCACACTTTGGAATACTGCATCCAGCTTTGGTTGCCATAATATAAAAAAAGATCTTGAGATTCTAGAAAGAGTGCAAGAAGAGCAAGAAAGATGATTAGGGGACTGGAGACTAAAATATGAAGAATATTTGTAGGAACTGGGTATGTCTAGTTTAATGAAAAGAAGGACTAAGGATGATATAATAGCAGTGTTCCAATAACTCAGGGGATGCCACAAAGAAGTGGGTATCAATCTATTCTCCAAAGCACCTGAAGGCAGGACAAGAAGCAATGGTTGAAAACTAATCAATGGGAAATAAGGAGAAATTTCCTGACAGATATAACAATCAGTAAAATGACTTGTCCACAGAAGTTGTAGGTGCTTCAACACTGGAGATTTTTAAAAAGAGATTGGACAACCATTTGTCTGAAATGCTATAGGGCTTCTTGCTTGAGGATGAGGTTTGGTTTGGTTTGGTTTATTAGATTTATATGCCACACTTCTCCCAAGGACTCAGGGCGGTGTACAACATTAAAAGAAACACATAATACAAAAGTTTAAAAAAATTAAATAGACTATCCCAACCCAACCCAATTAGAATTAACAATAACATTTTTTAAAAAAATTCAAATTCAAATTAACAATTTTCAATTTTCCAGCTGGCTTGCTGGAAAAGCCAACTTTTTAGGGCGTGTTGGAAGGACTGGAGGTCTGTGATTATATGAAGCTCAGGGGGCAGCTCATTCCAGAGGGAAGGCGCTCCCACAGAGAAGGCTCTCCCCCTGAGGGTCGCTAGCCGACGCTGTCTGGCCAACAGCACCCTGAGAAGGCCATCTCTGTGGAATTGCACTAGATAGTGGGAGGCTACCCGTGGCAGTAAGTGGTCTCGCAGGTATCCTGGGCCTAAGCCATGGAGCTCTTTAAAGGTCATAATTAGTACCTTGAATCGCACCCGGAAGACAACCGGCAACCAGTGCAGGCTGCCTAAAAGGGGTGTAACATGGGAGCACCTAGGTGCCCCCATGATAACCTGTGCAGTCGCATTCTGGACCAACTGAAGCCTCTGGGTGCTCTTCAAGGGCAGCCCATGTAGAGAGCGTTACAGTAGTCCATGCGAGAAAGGACGAGGGCATGACTGACTGTGCACAGAGCATCCCGATCCAGGAAGGGGCGCACCTGATGTACCAGGCGAACCTGGTAAAAGGCCCCCCTGGTCACGGCCATCACGTGTTCTTCTAAACTAAGCCGCATATCCAGGGGGACACTCAGATTGCGGGCCCTCTCTGGGGGGGCTAAAATTTCTCCCCCTATGATCAAAGATGGAACTGTTGGTTCCATCTAGATGGTTGGTCTAGAAGAGTTACAAGGTCCCTTCCAACTCTGTTACTCTCATAAAACATTACTTATTATCTAATTACTACTAAACTACTTGTGTCTGATACTTTGTAACTTTCATTTGTATGAAATGCTAATCATAGGACAGAATTTTGTCAACAAAGTTACCACCAATGGGCTAATTTTCAGAATGCTGGGACCCTTTATTCCTGAAGGAATTATATTTGGGGATTTTTTTTATCACATCAGCATTATTGTGCTAGAGCACAATAATTAAAGTGTATCTCATGAGAGACTTTGGTAGATTGCATATGTGGATAAAGGATAAAGGTATTGTAAAGTTGAGTTAGTGTCCTCATATTTTCATAAGCATATCCATTTATGTTCATTTGTAAAATTACTAAATAACATTGATTTTCTCTTTTTATATGATTTTTTTAAAAAAAACCTTTCTAATTCAACCTACAACTCTGTGATCTCTTGGTGGCTTTCCATCCTAATTAGATTAGATATTGCTTGACATTTCACAGTCAGTCAATTTTCTAGTACCTCACTACTTCATGTGATCTACTTTTCCTCCAAATTGGCTTCATTTTTGGAGACTGTGTCAGGAAGTGGTTTAATTGCATGCTATCTATCTGTATTCTCATTCTTGCCTTCCATTGATTCATGGACAGTATTCTTAAACTTGTCTTTCCTTCAGGATACTAATTCACAAAAGCAAAACTTCTGTATTGAGAGAATGAGAAAATATAGCTAAGTGTGGCAGCAGCATCCCGAGATTCGCTAACATTTGTACCAATTTACTGATTTGTTGCTCCACTAAGAAAGAAGGAATTAGAAATCATCTCTTTTGGGTGCTTCAAAGAGGGGAAAAATAATTGCCTCTATTTGTCACCAATTATAATGAATTTCTATTTTGAAACACTCTCTTTTACAAGAAGGATGGCCAGTCGGGGACGGGCCAATTTACTTCAAGAATAAGAGCAATTATTAGGCTAGGCATAAAGAGTGGTGTTGGCGCTCTAAGCATTAATGTGTCATCTTCTCAAAGTAGCCCTTTGAATTCTGCTTGCTGAAGTAAATCTGACAGTTTTACCATAGTGATACTTTATTCTCCGCCATGAATTTCCATACCAGAAAAAAATAGATCAATGTCTTTCTTGGATTGGGTGAGTTGTCTAGAGGAAAAATTAAATATTCAAAACTTCAGGGCCTAACAAAAGCAGATACTGTGCACAAAAATAATTAGCCTATCAGTGTAGATATATTTCTTTCTCCCTGTGTGATTCGCCTCTTCTACTTTCCTATACAATTTCATAAGTTTGATGTTGCAAAAGGAACAGTGTCCTTGGGGATTTATTTATTAGAATGTGAAGTTCTATTGATTTTTTTAAAAACTAACATTAGAGGTTTGCAAGTGAAATAAAATGTTATGTTTGGAACCTAGTGTGTTTCTGCATGAGTTATCTCTATAGCCCTCTCCACCCCCCAACTGTTTTCTTCTCCTTTGCCACCTTCATATCTCTTTCTTTCATTTCTTTCCCAACACTTACTGTAAACATTCCCTCTAAGCATTCTGAATTCTATCAGTTGGGAGCACTGCTGATTAGCTTTCTATTTTGAAGTTCTTTCAGAGATTCCTGAGCTCCCTTTTCCAAACATGTGAACATATTTGTGCAGTCCATTTCCCTTATTTTGAAAATTTTTGTAATTTTGTGTGTTTCAAGATTTTCCAAGCATACAGTAATAGAAGAATGACACATTTGCAAAAACATTTCTAAGTTATTTTTCAATTTAGAAGAGGTATAAAAGTATAGTTAGTGTGTTTTTAAGTCAGCAGACTTCTGAGTACTGGGAGAGGGGGGGGGAGGGAGAGAGGGAGGGAGGGAGGAAAAGAGAGAGAGAGAGAGAGAGAATGAGAATGTCATCCACTTGATTAGAATTCATGATCACTCAGTTTCTAGTTGATACTTTCACCAAACTGACACTACACAAAATTGGATCTCAAATTATAATATCACTGTTAAAAAAACAATTTGTACTAATAATGTATCCCACCCAGATTGAATAACGAAGGGAATGATGTAGCAAAAAAGCTACATTTGAATGCCATAAATTTTATCTGTATGTTTTGTATATTGCAAATCACGCACATGATTTAAAATAAGAGATGAATGGAGAAGCCTAATTTTGCATTTGCATTAACAACCATTAAGAATTTGCATGTTCAATTGAACTGAAGACAAGAGCCTTGTAAGTGATTGTTTCAGAGGAAATGTCAAGCATCCAGATATAATTGTATTGCATTTGCTTCTTTTCCCCACTCCAATGCGGTAATTTAGAATTCTTGTGTAAGTCAACTGAATCCACCCATCAACTGTTTAATGCTGTTTGTTCTCTTAAATTTCCCTCCCCCTGAGAAGTCTGAGGGAACTGGATGAGACCAAAACACACGTTTCCAAGACTGCCTCTTTCAATTTTATGTGTCCATATCGCAAGGATACATCCTCCTTGGAGAAGGGAAGCTTCTCTTGGACAGAGCTTCTTGGATCATCTGCTGCCAGAGAGCTGTCCAAGGTTCTGTAGTATCGTGCTCTGACCCTTGGTTCCTTGCCTTGATTAAAAAACAGAAAGGTTGTTTTAAGTTACCTGAGGACTACAAGAATGCAGAGAGGGTTTTTTTTGTTGCAAAATACAAGTGATATGCTTTTGTTTTTTTGTTTTCCTTCCATTTTGACAAGTCAGTTAACCTACAGCTATGGAATTCCCTGATGAGCTTCCCTTCAAATATTAACCAGGCTCAACTTGTTTAATTATGGAGCCCTGACACATCAGCCAGATACTTCAACCTGCTGAGACTCACTAAAAATTAGCTGTCTCACATTTTATGAATGCTTTCAAATTTTGCAGACTATAAATTCCTTCAAATCCCAAATCACTAGACATGTTTTCTGGAATATATAAAAGTTATTAGTCAGGATATCAAGAGGGTATTAGCATGGCTACTTTCATTCTCCACTTTAAGTTTAGGAGGAAGAAGACACAGGAGGGCTACAAAGAGAAGCACTAGCAAAAGCTTGAACAATATCTAAAGGGGAATGGAGGCACTGCCTGGTTTTTCATGCCTGTTATATATGACTTAAGCATGCTTGAAATATCATAGGATTTTTAAACCTTTAAACATTTTTTTTTCAACTAAGTTGACTCTTTAAAAAAAGAAATACTTAAAGGTGATTCAGTATTTCAGTCAGTGAGGGCTGTGCTGACAATTCTCAAATCTGAATCAGCATACATGTGCTTGCCATTCTGGGAAGGAAAGGTGACAGTTCAAATGGCAGATAATGGAACGTTAATGATTATGTTTGTAAGGTGAAGTGGGAGAAAGATTAATACAATGTTTCCTGAAAATAACACCAGTCTTATATTTTTGAGGTCTCCAAAATAAGCACTAGGGCTTATTTTGGGGGAAGTCTTATTTTATTTTCCATGTACGGGAAGCCCACTTCTGCTTTCTTGTGGCTGCAACCACACAGGAGGCCATGGGGTGGAGGTGGAGCTGCCCTATGTGTCCCACACTGGCTTACCTCAGGGCCCCAAAGCCAGGCCATCCATGCCCCAACAGCAGCCTCGCCTTATGGTGATGACTCCAGCAGCCCCTCCCAGCAGGACACCATCTGCTTGCTCACGACTCCAATGGATGGAGTGGGTGGCCGGACGCTGGAGGCTAATCTTTTCATGGCACTGGCAGCAGATGGAGGCAGAGGTATGCGGGGGGACACAATCGGGATGTGCCACATGGGCCGCGGGCAAGGCAAGTGATGGTGGGATGGAGTGGGTAGGTGGCCACAGGAGGATTGTATTCATGTTTGTCAGCTTGCCTGCAGCCCACATGGAGCATCAGAATTGCCTGCCTTCCCCCCCCCATGCCTCTGCCTCTATCTGAAGACAAGCCTCCTACCAGCTCTGGCCCATTGACTATCAGTTTACTCATGGCTCATGCAGGCATCTGAATCGCCTTCTTTTCCCCACCTTTCCTCATCTCCTGCTTAGAGAGGTAATCAATTTACCTGCACTGGGATGGCTGCGGCTGCTACAGGACACTATTGGCCCCAGGCCCTTGCTTCCTCCCATGCTGGCCATGCCCCCATGGGCTGATGATGATCTTCACTAGGGGTTATTTTGGGATAGGACTTATATTAGGCGCATCCTTAAAATCAGACTAGAGTTTATTTTCGGGTAGGTCATATTTTCAGGGAAACATGGTACATTCTGTCTCTTTCATTATGGACATAAAGTGGAATGAGGGTGACATTAGTTAGTTTAGTATCCTAATGTAAATTTAAATTTCATTTCCCCTCAAAACTTTTTCCAAAGGTTATTGTGCAGATTCCTAATGCTTATGCTAAGAAAGTACATACATAATTCATATATTGGGATAGTATTGTACAAAGAACATATTCCATACTACTTGATAAAATTGCTTGCCAAATTCTGTATATTAGGGGAAAAATACAAGCTATAAAGAGGACAGGTGTACATAAAAATGCATTTGAAAATACACAGTGATATGAAAAGCAAGAATCAACCTTAATTTTAAATGTAAATTTAGAGAACCTATGACCCATATTTCCTTACCCAAACAGAGAAACAAAATGACTACAGCAGGCAGAAAAAACCAAAAACAATAATTAGGCTACAATATGGAAGAACTAAATGGTTAAATTAAGAATGGAACATGCAAAGGTTATAAATGGTATGCTGTTTAACTTAAATGTAGAATAAATGAGGAGATATGCTGGAATAAATAGAAGTTGGAATTAAAATAACTGGAGAAACAACAGCAACCTATAATATTCTGACATAGCATTGTGACAACATTGTGAGTAAAGAAGATTTAAGGAGTCTCTTGTTGAAAGTAAAGAAAGAGAATGGAAAAGACAATATATCACTCTCTTGTTCTCTCTCTATAACTAAGGGTGGGCTGCTACGGGTTTGCCCAGGTTTGGGAGAACTCATAGCTAATGTTATGGCTGGTCTGGAGAACCTCCAAATCTCACCCTTGGCTGGCCCCGCCCATCCCTACCCTCCAGGAGTCTCCTTGTGAGCATTTTGGATGTGAGGTAAAGTCAGGGCCCATGTGGAGGCTTGGGAAAAATAAGCCTCCTGGAAGTTCCAACAGGTCAGAAACGTACCCATTTCCAGTTTCTGGAGTGCCTCTGGGGCCTAGGGAGGCAGTTTTCACCTTCCCCAAGCCTTGATGAAACTCTCTGGAACTTGGGGAAGGCAAAAATGCCCCCTGCCATGGTGCAGGAGGCTGAGTAGGCCACACCCAGCATGGCCACACCCACCAAGCAACCGGGCAGAAAACCATTTATATCAATCAATCAGAATACAGCTGGACAGGACCTTTGAAGTCTTCTAGTCAACCCCTGTTTAAGCAGAAGACCCTATATCATTTCAGACAAGTAACTGTCCAGTCTCTTCTTAAACTTAAACAATGCCCATGCAGTGTAAACAAATGGAAAACAATTATTTATTTTCCTAAATGCAACATTTTTCAGGAATGGTAACTGGAGCCATGAAATAAAGAGCCTGGTGTTTAAGAAAAAGACTATGACAGATGTAGGCAAATATTAAGGTGAAGAGTCATCTCCCTGACAACAAAGGTATATATTGTTAAAGCCTTGGTTTTCCCAGTTGTACTATAAATTGTGAATTCTGGAGCACTAAAAGGTTTGAATGAAGAAAAATTGATACATCTGAACTGTGATGCAGGAGGAAATTGCTGAGAATACCTTGAACTTCAGGAAGAGCAAATCATTCAATGCTGAATGACTAGAATCAGACGATATGTTGAATATATAATAAGGGAAGCTGGAGTGGAAGAAGATGAGTGTGGTTTTAAATTTGGAAGAAGAAACATCAATAACCTGAGCTGACAAGAAATACAGCAACTGGCCTTAGAATTGATAATGAGGAGAGCCCCTTACTTCTAAAGGAACTAGTAGTCAAGAAATGTGCCACATATTAGCATTTGGTAAAGCAATTATGAAGACAATGGAAAAGATATTTAAATGCCAAACAAACAAGCAAATAAATCATTGAACATATCAACCAGATTTCTCACTAGAGACATAACTGACCAGGCCCAGATGATACTTATTTGAACACATTGTGTGGACACCTAGTTCTCTGCAAAAGGCTCTAATGGGATAATGTAGCTGAAGCTTAACTACTTTAGAAATATAACACAAAGGTAAGAGTCATTGAAGAAAATTCTGAGACTTGAAGAAATACAAGCCTATTAAAAAGAGGCTGAGAAAAAAACAATGTGGCTAAATAACATCATTGATGACAGAAGGATGAGCTTACAAATACTCAAAGAAACAGTCACTAATGACAATCCTAGTGAAACAATGTGTATCAGATCATAAGGTGACTTAGTAACTGAAGCCGACCAACATTATACTTTTGAGCCCAAAATAAAGTGCAAAATCAAAGAAGTGTGCCATTCAGTGTTCTGATTAGGATGAATGCTTATATTTTCTTATTCTAAAATGTGGACCAAATGAAATTTCTCTAAACCACTATTACCCATCATCAAATACTTGCTTAGCTTTGTAGCTTACTCAAGTATCCTTTCGATAGTCTTGTCTTCCTGGAAGAAACAGACATGCTATCAATTTCAGCGTTATCAATTTCTTTCCAAAGTCTTGACATAATTTTTATATCCTGGTCAGCACAATATAAAAAAGATGTTAAGATTTTGGAAAGTATGCAGAGAAGTGCAACAAGAACGGTTAGAGAGCTGGAGGCTAAAACATATGAAGAATGGTTACGGGAATTGGGTATGACTAGTCTAATGAAAAGGACTAGGGGAGACATGATAGCAGTTCTCCAATATTTGAGGGCTATTCTACAAAGATGAAGGGGTTAAACCTTTTTCCAAAGCACCAAAAGGGAAGACAAGAAACAGTGGATGGAAACTAATCAAGGAGAGGAGCAACCTATAACTAAGGAGAAATTTCCTAATGGTGAAAGTGATCAACCAATGGAACAGTTTGCCTTCAGAAGTTGTAGTTGCTCCATCACTGGAGGCTTTCAAAAGAGACTGGACAATCATTTACTGTAACTGAAGTGGTATAGTGTCTCCTGCTCAAATAGGGGTTTGGACTAGAAAACCGCCAAGGTCACAGCTGTGCTGTGCTGTGCTATCTCTCTAGTTCTTTGAGTTTATAGAGTTGCATGCAAACAAAGAATGCTAACTCAATACTTAGTTGGGATACTGACTTTCTTTTGGCACTCTGTTTCTTATAATGAATCACCTAGCCTTTATTCTGTCACTGCTGACATTCATTGCTTAACAGTATGACAAATGGAAAACAAATGCTTGGAATGCCTCTTTCACCTTCATGTATATCTAGTGATATGCTCATCTCAAGAGAAATATGGTAATTAGCTGTCAGAATGGAAGCTCTAATTGTCATGATGCTCACACTTTTTAAATTAATTTATCAGATTATTAGAAATGGTGTATTTTGATTCAACAACCATGTCAAAAATTTGGGGTCTAGGTTCAGTCCCATAGGCTATAATTTTCTCAGGTTAAATATTTTGACTTAAAAATATACCACCTGTTACAACATCAGTAGAAATGAAACTGAGTTGAAATGCCCTGTTTTAAGGTTGGAGTCATTCTGGTCACACCAGAACAGCATTAGAACATTATGTTAGGAAAAAAAATGTTCGTTTTACATTTCTATGTCAATCAGACCCAGGATTTCCCCTTTGACCCTTTCCTGATTCCCAGAGGGTTGGTGTAGAAGAGAGGAATATATCTAGTCTTTCACATATAGTAAAGAAGTGGTGATAGAAAGAAGCCTAATCGTCATTCCCCCACATGAATGGTTACTGAAAACTGAAGGATTCCAAAGGAAGGATTGGTTCAATCCTGAAGGCATCTCCTTTTCCCCACTACATACCTCATTAAAGGTAAAGGTTCCCCTTGCACATATGTGCTAGTTGTTCCTGACTCTAGGGGGCGGTGCCCATCCCCGTTTCAAAGCCAAAGAGCCAGCGCTGTCCGAAGACGTCTCCGTGGTCATGTACCTGGCATGACTAAATGCCAAAGGAGCACGGAACGTTGTTACCTTCCCACCAAAGGTGGTCCCTATTTTTCTACTTGCATGTGCTTTTGAATTGCTAGGTTAGCAGAAGCTGGGACAAGTAATGGGAGCTTACTCCGTTACGCCGAACTGCTGACCTTTATGATCGACACGCTCAGTGTCTTAGCCACTGAGCCACCACTTCCCCCACTAACCTCATTACAAAAACACTTTTCCAGAAAAATACATTGCCAACTTAGCCTTAGAATATGGAGAAGGCCAAATAATGCTTATAAACTGGGAAGTGGGCTGAGTTTTGGAAACAGAAAAGAAAGCATCTGTCTAGAAAGAAGAGTCCTGCCCAATTACCTCACAGTTCGCCTCAATATCCTTAATAACATTACTAGATGCACATTGTATCTAATGAAATACTTAAAGAAGGGATAGATACCTAATTGTTTATCCCAAGATTGCTTTTGTGGTTTCTGCTATTATAGTAGATGTTAGGCTTTGGAGACGGGTGTATTTCCAATATGTCAGGTGAATGAAAGTATAGTCATCATACAGATAAGCTGGCATTCTGATTCATCAAGAATACATATGTTCCCCTATGAAAGGAAAACTATGCCTTTATACAAATGCATAACGCTGTCAATCAACATGTAAAATGTTATCAACCATGACACCAAGGAACAAAAAAAGGCACAAGACCATCAGCACTAAGTTAAGAGGTTAATGCAGTAGTGATATCAGTGGAAGTCAACCTATCAGCATTTAAAACTGAACGTTGCTATAAAGCACTCAGTGTGGTCCTTCAGTTTCAAGCAGACTATCTATAGCTCTATATATTGATGATGCTGCAATATGCATTTATGCAGGAACATTGTCAAATGGAGCATTCAGATGTGGAATAATTATATTAACAATAGATGTTTCTATTGTTTCGTTTCCTTTCTTCAAGGCACTATTTTTATTCATTTGTTATCAAGTAGCTGTTACCTTAAGGATGTTTTTATGCAAAGCAGTTGTTGCTCTGAAAACAGAGAACTGGCCTTTTGGCATTGGAGATGTAAGGTATCTATCACAAAAGGCAAAAGGCTTAATAAAAGGTGACAGATCTCTGAGTGATAAAGAAGTCACTGTTGGAAGAAGAAACAAATCACTGCAGCAGGAACTATGTTTTGTCAAGTTTCTATAAAGAGTTGCTGATGTGTATTGCAGCTTCTGAATTGGACTGACAAATATAATTATGGCAAATGTCAGTAATTCTCAACTATAAAAATACTGTCATTCCCTTACATTAAGTCCTACCTTACCCAAACAGGTACTTCGATGCAATAGGTTTGGCAATATATAAAAAATAGTAACATTGGATTATATTTCTGCTTGTGGTGCTTTGTTCCTGAAGAGGTCCTTTCTTTGTCAAGAGAAAAGAGATTTGTAGAGATATGAGGGTGGAAATATTTTATGGTTTATGTCAAGGAACAGTTTCCCAAAGAAAGATCCTCTGCCCTTTTTATGGCTGTTAAATAAGTCAGTACAATTGATTTTTTTCAACAAATATTATTTTATTTAATTTGGCCAGAATTATTTCCCAGTGCAATGTATCCATCAGATATGTCCATAGAGTACAATACAGTTCTGATGTTTGCACCTCTACACCACTACTTCTGAATTTGAAGATAATTGAAGAACTGCTGAAAAAACAATTGCTACTAGCCTGCTTTCCATTGAGGACCTGTATACTGTACGAGTCAAAAAGAGGGCTGTGAAGATATCTACAGACCCCTCATATCCTGGACATAAATTGTTTCAACTTCTACTCTCAAAATGACACTATAGGGTTCTGCACACCAGAACAACTAGATACAGTTTTCCCACTAAATGCCATAACTCTGCTAAACAACTAATTCCCACAACACTGTCAAACTATTTATAAGACTGTATTACTATTCTTCTCATTCTTCCTAATACCTATCTCCTCTCACTTATGACTCTAACCTTGTTGCTTGTATCTTTACAATTTATAGTTGTATTTGTTTCATAGTATGATTTGATTGCTTATTAGTAACATATGACTATCACTAAGTGTTGTATCTTATGATTCTTGATTAATGTGTTTTTTTCTTTTTATGCACACTGAAAGCATATGCACCAAAGATAAATTCCTTGTGTGTCCAATCACACTTGGCCAATAAAGAATTCTATTCTATTCTAATTCAAAAGCCACTGAAGAAAAATAACTTTTGGGAATTTAAATTCCCTTCTGTAAGCATAGATGAGCATTTTTAAGAGTGAGAAAAAAAATCTTAGAACAATTTCACTTCTACAACATAATTTTACAAAGATCATCAAGACCCTGGCTACAAATTATCTGACAAATTCCCGTAAACATTATGACTAAAATTTATTTTAGAATATAGAATTGGAAGGGACCATGGAAGTCTTCTAGTCCAATTTCCTGTTCGAGCAGGAGAGCTTGTATTATTTCAGACAAGTGGCTGTTCATCTCTTCTTAAAAGCCTCCAGTGATGGACACCCACAATTTCTGGAGGGAAGACATTCCACTGATTAATTGTTTTCACTGTTAGGATTTTTTTCTAGGTTCTAGGTTGCTTCTCTCCTTGATCAGTTTCCATCCATTGTTTCTTGTCTTGCCTTCTGCTGATTTGGAAAATAGGTTAATCCTCTCATCTTGTGATAGCCCCTCAAATATTGGAACACTGCATTCATGTCTCCCCTAGTCCTTCTTTTCACTAGACTAAACATACCCAATCCCTGCAACTTTTCTTCACATGTTTCAGCCTCCAGCCCCCTAACCATCCTTGTTGCTCTTCTCTTTCCAGTATTTCAACATCTGTTTTATACTGTGGTGATCAAAATTGGATGCAGTATTCCAAGTGTGGTCTTACTAAGTCTTTGTAAAGAGGTAGTAATACTTCATGTGATCTTCATTCTATTCCTCTATTAATGCAGACTAGAATTGCATTGGCTTTTTTGGCTGCTGCTGCCAGTGCCGGATTTAGATGAAAAGAGGCCCTAGGCTATTCCACTTATGAGGCCCTTTCACCTCCCATTTTTAAGTTTGTAAATTGCATGAGAGGCAATAAAATACATCATTACTGTGATATATATCAATATATATAGCTGGCCTCCCGACGGAGGGCGGCTCTGCTCTGCGGCAAAGGCAACGAGGCCAGCCGCCTCCCCTGCTGCGCTCAGCTGCCCGGCTCAGCCCCCTCGCCCTCACCTGCCTGGCCGCTGGTGGGCTCTGCATCGACGGGTGCCTACTGGGAGCGGCCGCGCCTCTCGCCAACCGCCTGTGCTGGAAACGTGGGCGGGCTCCCCAACTGCCGTGGCGCTGGAACGATCTTAACCAATACATTTTTATGTTTGTTTATTAGTCATATGCGCAGAATTTCTCCTTATTTTTGGTTCAGTTGTTTAGTGTTCACTGTTTTTAGAATAGTTTAATTTTAATTTTGCTAACAATTTGAATGTAGGCCCCTCTTGATCTTGAGGCTCTAGGCTGAAGCCTAGCTAGCCTATAGGAAAATCCGGCCTGGCTGCTGCATGCTGTTAGCTCATATTCAATGACTGTCCACTGGGACTCCAAGATCCCTCTCACAGTTGCTGGTATTGAGGCAAGTTTCATCAATCTGTACCTGTTTAAATGATTTTTCTTGCTTAAGTGTAAAATCTTACTTTTATCCACATTTTATTCTTTTTCTTAGATAGAGCCCAGGGTTCATGTCACATTAAAGTTTTTTGAGACTATTCCTGCGATTTCTGTTTTTGAAAGAAGTAGAAAAAACTTCTAGGCTGTTTGACTGGACTGTGCAAATCTTTATCAGGTGCTTTACATCAATTGAAACACCTTTGGAAAGTACTTGTGAAGCAATATGGCCTCCTAGCTTTTTAAACAGACACAATGGTTAATTTTCCTCTGCTTTGCAACTCTTCCTTACTTCCTCCACCAATTGCGAAAGTTCTTTTTTAGGTTTGACTAATGTTGGAAGACACTAAAAAGAAGCTAAAGGCAATGCTTTCCTGCTCAGTCTGTCTCAGAATTCTCTATCACTTGCAAAACTGGAAGAGGCTATATGCATGTACATAGTACATCATACGGGACCGCCTCCTGCCACATACTTCCCAACGACCTATAAGATCTCACAGATTGGGCCTCCTTCGGGTACCGTCAACCGGGCAATGCCGGTTGGTGACTATTCGGGGGAGGTCTTTTTCTGTAGCTGCCCCGGCCCTGTGGAATAATCTCCCCGCAGAGATTCGGACCCTTTCCCACTCTCTCGGCCTTCCGTAAAGCCACTAAAACCTGGCTGTTCTGGCAGGCCTGGGGCTGTTGACCCCAAAATATGGTCCAGCCCCACTTGGAATGGAGTGCATGGTGTGTTTTTAATCTATCTTTTCTTTCTTTCTCTTCCTTTTGATTTATTTGTATTGTTAGCTGCCCGGAGTCCTAGGGATTGGGCGGCATATAAATGCTATTAAACTATTAAACTTTAAACTGTTAAACTTTAGTGAATTTTAGTACAGAATAATGAGGAGGCTTCAGATTGATGCAAAATGTTTTCTCAAAGAAAATTATATCTCTTCTTTCCCTAATGAAAATAATTATGTGCTATCTAAATGAAAAAAAATTCTGGCATATCTCTTCATTGGGATGAATTTGACACATTTTTAATGTATATTCTTATGTTACCTCTCTCTAAGATACTAAGGTATAATATAAGGGAATGATCTTAACTAAAATAATATGCAGATCTGTTGCATAGAGAGGTTGAAACATTTCTTTTCATTTTGGAAGCATGATAGTATTCAGAAATGACTTAGGCATGGTTATCTATGATTCATTGGAATATAAGAAGGAGAAGTAGTAGAGAACAATCAGGCTTGCAGGATTCTTATTACAGCCCAACTTAATAAAATATGGTTCTACTCCTCCTGTGATATTGATTTTCTAGTGCAGTCTATAGTGGGACTTATATCAATCTTGGACCTTAAATAATGTTTCAGTCATCTTTGTTTTTATAATACATACAATATTTCTCTGAAGGTCATCTTCCTATTCCTAAAGCTACTTTAAGAGATATTTTCTTGCAGCCTCTTTGGGCAATCATCTAGGAAAGCTTTATTCTATCAAGGATTTCAATCTTCCTTTAGGTGTGCAATCTGACTTTTTCCTTTGAAATCTCAGCTAATCTCTTGCTTACATGATTGGATTTAGAGGGTATGTCTTGCATACTCCAAAATTATATACATTTCTTTTTTCCTATTCAGTTTTGAACTTGTCTAACTGGTGAAGTGACACTTTTCATTCTCTATCTTCTGAATGATCTGGCAATGCACGTTATATGTTTACTAGGGCAAAAATGGTTATTGTTGTGTTTATATGAATAATTGTGTTATATAAAGGTGAAGGTAGGACATTTTTGTAAAACAAATCCTTAGTTAAAAGAAATTTCTAAAACTCTCTAAGGGAATTCAGAGAAGTGTCTCTGATGGAAATCTATCTTAGCTCCAATGATATTGTAGATGAACCTCTTAAAATAACCAAGCATCAAGATTTTCATGAGTAGGTGAGCTTCTTTTTGTTGAGATATTAAAGAACTTTGCAGCAGAAGATGCCCTCAAAGCATGATGGTTAAGTAGGCTGGTGCTTGCAGCCTGAATAAGGTAAACTCTTTGCTTCCTCTTTTGAGGAAATGACTTTGAGTCACATGACTTCTTGCACCTTGGCAGGTGTTATAGACCACAACTAAATAGATCAATTGGACATAGAGCATGATTTTTTTAAAAATATATACTCATTTATTTATAAATATTATGTCAATTAATCAGAATAGAGCTGGAAGGGACCATGGTAGTCTTCTAGTGCAGCTCCCTGCTCAAGCAGAAGACCCTATACCATTTCAAATAGATCCAGCTTCTTCTTAAAAACTTCCCATGATGAAGCACCTACAACTTCTGAAGGCAAGCTGTTCCCCTGGTTAATTTCTCCACACTGTTAGGAAGTTTCTCCTTAATTCCATGTTGCTTCTTTCCTTGATTAGTTTCCATCCATTGTTTCTTTGTCTTGCTTTCTGGTGCTTTGGAAAATAAGTTGATCCCTCTTCTTTGTGGTAGTCCTTCAAATACTGGAATACTGCTAACTGTCATCCCTACTACTTCTTTTTTCTAAACTGGCCATACCCAATCCCTGCAACCATCTTCATATGTTTTTCCTATGTTTTTCTCTCCGCATCTTAAAGAAGTTGCTCTTCTTTGCACTTTTTCAACATCTTTTTTGTAATGTGACCAAAACTGGATACAGTTTCCAGTTCCAGTTCAATTCCATGTGCTCAATGATTAAATCAGGTTTTCCTGATTTTTTTATTCCTCCAAAGTTTTTCCAGTCTAGACAATCCATCTCTGCAGTCTTGGTTTACACTGTATGGGCTGGTGTGGATAGATGATTGCCTATTAGATTACTGTCCCATCAACTAAATTCTGCTCTTTTTTAAAAGGTTTGCTATGAGAAAGATTGAGCTGATGTGAATGGGTGTACAATATCTTATTCTGTATTTTATGATGCAAAAGGGTATATTTCTATGCATTATACATAATCGGTGCCAATTCTAATGAGTAAATGCACAGACTTTTATAAAATTGATACAATTTATTTGTTAGTATTTGGTGTGCACAAACATTATATGCATGGTCTATTGGTTTTGCGGCTCAAATACATTTTCAAAAGGATCTATCTATATGTTGAATTTAAAAATATATGTGCACTGTGAAGTTTCTGGTATCTTGTATCTTACTATTATTCATGCAGTTAAATGCATATCAACAGGTCTCATTCTCTCTCTCTGCTCTCGCTCTCTCTCCTACAAAACCCATCCCTGTGTGCAAGAAAAAATATCAGCAATGGAGGCTTGCTGGGAAAAAGGCAGCTCTATTGCCTTAAACAGGGTCTCTATGCCTACAGAAAAAAATGGCCAGTGAGAGAAGATTTCTTTTAAATAAAACGTTCAGAAAACCACAACGGAGAGCTATGATAATTGAAGTAAATGTTAAAAAGATTGACTGGTCTGTTTGTCCTATAATTTTGTTGGCTAAGCAACCCAGAGGGTTTATTTAAGGAAACTGAAAAGGTTTCTGTCTGTTCTCAACATTGTGAAAAAAGACACGGCTGTTTAAATAACTGATTCTAATCTGCACTGATTTTTCAGTGTGTGAGAGCAAAAATTATGTCCTATTGTTTCCTATGGGGATTATTTATCTGAGGTTTTAATTTCACCCTCCCCTAAACATTGGGTCATGGGTACCATCTCTATGGCTCTGAAATGGAATAGAAAGCAAGCATCACCTGGTCTTAGATTCCCATTGCTTCAAACACTATGGGGGTGGGTGGGTACAATAGAAAACTCAGTTGAAATAGAAGCAAATTGAAATATTACAATGGAACATTAAAATACAACTTGTTCATGTCCAAATGAACAAATCCAATATTTTCTAGGCAATGGTTTCCACTGTAGATGTTCATCAGAACAGACAGAAAAACAGGGAAAAATGCTATAGGATTACTTATCATTCAAGCAAGAACTGGAAAGAATTTTAGATGAAATCACCATACCCCTTTAAAAAATATCCAATCATTTATAAATACAGGAGCACCATCATTTAAAGTAATGTTTAATACTAGTAACTCTAATGCTTGCTTAGAAATGCTTTTTGATTATTGTTTCTGTAAAATAAGGAAGCAGCCATTGGCTGAGTTATGTTTTTTGAGCTGATCCCTATTAAGGTATTTTAAATGGGAAAGCTGAGAACAGGTGAAACTAGTTATTATAATAGTTAGGAAATGACATGCCTCACCAGATCTGTATATATGTAATAAAATACTTGAGTTGAAGCCAACATGCTGCAATTATCTAGTTGATCCACTTACCAGCTTACATTTTACAGTGCATTAAAATACATTAGCACACTGAGTGCTCCTTATCTGGAAAAGATTTTATTGTTCCCAATGATGTGTGAAATGAGCCTCTGTCAGAAATTCTCTTTATCATTTACTTATTGTTGGAGATGAAATGGGAGTGGAATAATTAAAGATTGGCAGCATGACTGTACAAGTGTAACTTTCTCTTATTGACTTCATACTTTCTTTTTGGCAAGTGGCTTCAGCTTATGTTGTTTGTTTAAGACATAACTTCAACAACACAATAATTTATATGGTTCCATATAACAGAAATAGTGGCAGACTACAAGTTGAGAACCAATGGAATTAGCCTTGGCAACTCATCAGATGACTTTGAACTAGTGAGTTGTTTTACTGAAGCTCAAATGGTTTGATCTTTAAAAGAGTCCAAAAGAACATATTCTAAATTGCCCCATGGCAAGGGACAAAGAACAGACTTTACTCATAAAAATGGGATCTTATGTAATATTCTGCCCAATGCCAGTTTGCAGGTACATATTGGCTAGATTCTGCAAAAAATGCATTTATCCATGCTTTGTAAATTGCATTTGGTTCAGTGTTATGCATGGCTGAATGCATCCGTAGTTGTTGACAATTTTTCTTCCTAGACAATATACATTTTTGTCTTCAAGGATTTGTATAGAATATTCTATTGCAGGCATGCCAATATTTGTCATTATGCTGTAATAGCTTATGACTATCCTTCTTTCATGCAAATAATGGAGATGAATGAAAACTTCTGAAAAAAATATGTCAGTGTTATAGTTACCAGTAATTCTTGATTTTTTCTATTTTGCTATTTTTGAAAGCCTTATCTGTACTGAACAGGATGGATGGTGGGCGTATCTCTAGGGAGTGATCATGAAAGTTGTCTCTGAATAAATCTCTCATTATTCCCTCTTCTTAATATATTCATTAGAAAAATAAGGAGGGACAATATACACATGGGTACACTTCTCTAGAGAACAATGAAGGCTTTTATTTTTCAATACATATTCAGAAGGAAGTCTTTGAAGCATCTCTGAATCTTGCATACATGCTAAAACTTGAAATAGTGTCCCGTGGAAATATTATTTCTCCCAATTGGATATTGTTTCTGTAGGCTATAACTGAGGATATGTTTGCTTTCTATTAAAACCATACAGAATGATGGCCTGCACTCTAAATCACATTTAATTATGCAGTGGTAAAGAATTTCTTTTTAATATTCTTATGCAAGAAGTTTAAAGAAGTGGAACACTAGAGGTAGCTGCATTAACTGTTTTAAGCCATGTATTTAGGCTACCAAAGGAAGGCTTTAGTTTGCTTTTATTTTGCCATGTGGCACCCAGATGTACTTGGCACCTTCACAAAAACCCTATACGGCATCTACTGATACCCAGAATAAATTAAACTTTAAAATATTTTTTAATTATTCCAGTGAATTTCCACCTGAAAAGATATTGAGATGTGTGTCTTAACACTGGTAAAGTCATACCTGGATTTGCTCTACCTCAAATGTCCTTAAGATCTAGACAATTTATTTATGTATGTATTAAATTATACAGCTGTTCATTTCAATCTATGACTTTGGGCAGTTTACAATTCTAAATAATGTTGAATTGCATGCTTAGATTTCTGTGAAAAATGAAAACTCTGTGAAACGTTTGCTATCAATTGTGGCACTTTATATAAACCAAGGTTACAATTCAAGACATCTCTCAAACAATAGGACACTTCTCAGAGGTCTATTTCTTAGCCAGACTTTTTCAATGCTACAGAGTGGTTGTAGGGCAATGCTGTAGAGCAGCATTTGATTTATGGATGTCAAACCTGTCATATGCACACTGGCTATAACCACTTGATTATACATTAGAATGCATCTTGAAAGTTGACAGTCTCAGGCAAAAGCTCTAACACTTGCATTAGTAGGTGAAAAGAGTTCAGACAGGATGGATGTGTGATGCAAGTTATTTCTGGAAATAAGTGAGTCTTATTTGTGTGATACATCCATTGAAAAAATTAGGAACAGTTATTTTTCTGAATGTTGAATCAAGTGTTTGAATAGTATTTTTGAATGTTATTATCTAGATGTAGAAAATGGCTTTAACATAATTTATTTTGTTCTGTTGCATCTCTCCATTTTGTTTATAAAAGCACCTTTTTCATGCATTATTAAGGCTATAAATTAGAGAATGCCATATGTGTGAATATATATACATTTTCAATAGGAAAGATGCAATTATTGTGGGAAGATGGAAACTACAGAATTTGAACAGGTTAAAAAATTAGATAACATCTGCTGCTTGAGGATACAAAAACAAATGATTGAAAACTTTTCCTCCCCTCCTGTACAGGTCATATGCATTTCTATATCAACATGGTATAAAAAAAGACCAATCCACAAAATAACATTGATACCTTTTAAAAATCAAAAACAATCACTGGCAATATCCATTGCTTCAACACAGTACAGTATTGCAGAAAGTTTGGATAGCTTACATTATATAACTTCAGAGGAATAAAATCAAGCACTTTGTTTCACAGATAATGAAATGATAGATCAAAGCACAATTTAAACACATTTTTAAACTGTAACCTTTAACTTACACAGAAATAAGAGAAGTATGAACACAAATATCCAGTTCCACAGAAGAAGAAACAGGCAGTGGGGATTTGCCAATTTTGCTCATTATTATTTTCAACGGGGCTGGAGACTCTCTTTACCGAGTCTCTCAGGATCAGCTTCTACAGGAAAGAAAAACCAAGACCTGAGGAACCGTGTGTAGAAAGATGGTGTATTAATCAAAATAAATCAATTGGCACTGTTGCAGTTCTCAAGTAGGCTGGAAACCTTCCTGTCCAATTAAGACCAACTTTCCTGAGAGGAAATTCAAAGATGCAACTTTTTGAAGCACCAGTTTGAAGCAATTAACTATGGGACAAACCATTTCATGTTGCACAAGCAGCATTCTTTTTTTTTTTTTGCTTGTCATCCCATCTTCAAGATGTTTGAAAATTGTTAGGCTTTGTCATCATTTTCTTGGAAGCATTAACTGAGAATCAAGGCTCAGTTGGTATAGTAATAAGCATCAGCAAGGGAAAATATAGATTCGTGGGAAACAATATATTTCATGAGGGTACAGTTTTTTTGTTGGCTTTATAATGGATGGATATATCTTGAATTTTAGCATTGGGGAAATAACCTTTGCTCTCCTCTCTGTGGTTTTTCTTCTGCTTCCTCAATTGTAAGACTTAAACTGTCCTTTCAAGGTTTTTTGTACAGGAAAAGATTTACTTCTACTTCTTGGTTCCTCACCCTTATAATTATCTCAGAAGTCAACCTTCCATTTAAACTTATAATTTTCTTAATTCTACCTCTATTTTAATACCTTGAGCATCTGTTTTCTAAGTACTCTTCATGATTTGGTTCTGTCACATGCAAAATATGGATTCCTGGGAATGAACAGAAAGATTCATAGCATGTTCTTATAAGGAAGAGAAAGACATCATGTACATTGTCATGTCCAATTCCTGCTGCTGTCCTGTGAGGAAGAAGGAAGCAGGCAATGAAGAACTATCATATTCTCTCAGTGTTGCCATCTTCAGCTGGCTTCCTTCTTCACAGAAGCCGTTAAGACCAACTATTCTATAAGAAACACCAAACCAGACAATATGAAAGTAAAAGTGAACATGTGGGGTAGAAATGAGGAAATATTATTATTAATAATAATTAATTAATAAGAAAAGATTCCTCCACCCAGTAGTAGCCCTTAAGAAATTATTAATTTTAACTTTAATGCAATTATTGAATTTATACAACATTCTGGATAAGATTAAGATAGGATGGAGGGATAGCTTTTGGTTCTTAATGGCTAGCGACTCAGTGATTACTGTAATAATCAAGTCTTCCTATTAAGCCAAGATTCAATGGGTTTCTTCGGGCATATGTATGAAAGTAAAAATGGTGCTTTATTCATCCAGAATTAGCATTTAACATGTATTGCAATCCAGCCAGAATATGTTTCTAGAGATATTCTCAATCATCCAGGTTATGGTTGTCACAAAAATGCTATTCAAAGGGCAACTTGGCTTCCTTGTTTTTTTTTCCCTTGAAAAGTTTTGCTTCTCACCCAAGAAGCTACTTAAGTTCTGAAGAAGCTTCTTCCAGTTGCATTTGAAAAAATACAAGAAAGTCCAGTGCATTTCGAACAGCACCTTTAGGTCTAGCCATAATACTAAGTGAATCCAGAAATAGGCCTTTGAATCCCTGGCTAAAGTAAGCATGTGGTATTAACTAACTAAGCAAGTGTGATGCAGGGAACTCTCCATTGTGGCAGCTCATATTGTGTTACTTTGTGCATGCAGTTCATGATTACTGTTCACAATCAGTTCTGTGAGATAGGTGGTCATATAGACAATGGACAAACATACTTTTTTTGCACGTCAAATTGATACAGTATTAATTGAAAAGTTTCATCACACTTCTTTTGTAATATTCTTGTTTTATATATTAAGTAGTCTACAATCTTCACAAATGTTTCTTAAGAGAAAAGAATCTTGTGCGAGGAATTATCTCACCATTTTTCCCACAAGCTGTTAGCTGAAGCATGGGATCTGGGAAGCTACAAAGAATTTAACCAAGATTTAACTTTTTCAAGGAAAACTGAGCAAAATCAATGCTATTTCTTTCCTAATAAATGGTGTATGTATGTTCATAAATGTGTGTTTGGCAACGTTTTTGTTTAAGATATAAATATAACTTTTTAAAATGGTTTAAGATCAGTAGTAGCTAAAATTAACATAATGGAAGGTAAAGAAGAGATAAAGTAGCAGATAAATTAAGACAGAGTGATAGGCAAGGCTGTGGGGAATATTAGAGGATGGGGGTGTGAGAGTTATATTAATTAAGATGTGAAAATAGATACTTAGTGTCACTTTTTAAAAATCTAGAAATTCCCATAAAAATTATATCAGACCTATGTTGATCAAATCAAATATATTATGACTTAATAGAAGACTCTGAATTCAATGCACAGAACCACAAGCTACACAATCTCATTTTCAATTTGGTGCTAGGTAAAAGTAATCTATGCATTCTGCAATGATGATTTATAATCCAGGTACCCCTACTAAGGATTAGTTACAACTCTGAAGGCAAACTATGTATTTCCTTAAATCAGATCTAAATTTTCCAATCATTTACGACTATCCAGAAGGGCCAGATTGTGGAATGTGGTATGCATGTGTTTATCCATCTCCTTATTACTTTACTCTGATACAACTTCAATTCCATTTATCAATCAAACTTTTGTCTTTGCTACAAGTTATGGTTAAAGTTTTGAATCAATTTTCTGTTCTTTATTCTGAAGCTGTGTGCCCTTACTCTTTTCCAGACTTATAAATCAACTTTAGAGGATTCAAGACTTTATTACTGAGGTAACTTAAATACTATATTTTAGTGCCATCATATCCTTCCTTAAACACTCCAATTGTGTAGAGTGCAATTCTATTCATCCCAGTTAGCTGTCCGTTGCCGATGCTATTATAGGTTATGTAGTCAGTTATATTTGGAAGGCACCAAGTTGTATCAGTCCAGCTGAGTTGAACAAGTGGAAAGTTAGGATTCTATAATCACAATTTTCAATTTATTATTTAGAACCTGTAGTTTGCACCCATATTATTTAAAAATAAATTCAATAAATATTCAGATCCCGTGTTAGCAAAAATAAAAAACCCTGTAACATTTATCACTAGAGAATTAAGGAACTAGTTCTTATAGAGGCAATTCCTAAATCAAGTGATGGTTTGACCAATTAGGCAATTTACATTCTCTTGACATACCCCTTTTGAAAGGAGGAATATTACCAATGTGTAAACTCACATGTAATTATGAAGCCTTTATTAAATAGAACACGCCACAAAAGGTATAATGACTACCCCATTTATATGCAGTTCCATATACAAATGCATTTTAGCTTAATAATGTTGATTAACTATCTTGGACAATTTAAATTCTAAGGGAAGAATTGTCAGAGTGGTAAGATATCCAGAAACTACTGTAGAGGAGGAGGGCTACCATTGAGGTCCCTGATGTCATTTGTACTGAGCTCATTCTGGAGGATAGTCCTATATAGAATGATAAAGCAGAAAATATGGCTGGGTGTTAATAGTACTTGACAGCCCAATTAAGAGGATGAACTTGATAGATTCAAAAGCACATTGGACACTTCTTTTCCTAAGCATGGATTACAAATCCATTGATAAGGTCAAGATTTCCACTTGATCAGTAAAGTGTAATTTCTTTAAAAACTGAAACATGCCAGGAATACAAATACAATCCATTGATAAGGTCAAGATTTCCACTTGATCATAAAGTGTAATTTCTTTAAAAACTGAAATGCCAGGAATACAACCTAGGGCCATCTTCCTCAAAACACTTCCTTTGTCAAGTGTATTGCAAGCATGATATCTGACAGAATCAATCCATAAGTTATTGGTTTAAAGCAAGCAAGCTGGTTAAAAGATATGTAACATATTCTGATGGACAACATATTCTGAACAGTCCCATAGTGGGGTTATGAACATTATAGGACTGAGCAGCAGACTAGGATCCTAAATTTCTAACCAATAATTTATTATTTATTAAATTTGTATGCCATACCTTACTCAGAAATTGCTGATAGGAAGTGAGAGCTGCAGTTTTCTCCATCTTCTGCTTTTCTCCAGCAGTCCCTGGATATTTCTTTGCTCTGTAAAATGTCAGTCTCAGAACTCAGAACTAGGTGAAGTGGAATATGGTCTTTACCAGTGACGTGCGGTCAGCTTTAGCCCTGGTGAGGCACTTTTTAGACTTGTGGACTTCAACTCCCAGAATTCCACAGCCAGGCTATGCTCAGTTCCGATTTAAAGTGACAGCATTTTTCCCCCTTGCAAAATAAGTTTTCCCATTGTTTTCTTCTCCCTCCCCCTCCTTCCTCCCTCTCTCCCTCCCTCCCCCCTCTCTCAACAGACACACGCACACAGAGAACTTCCCTCTCTCATTCACTCACTCTCAAACACAAACACAGAAGTTGGATTGGATATATTTTCCAAAGGCTTAAAAGCAGCTCCTCTGCCATACCCCCCTTCCCCTGCCTGCCTTCCGATCAAACTTTTTGAATTCCTCCCCCCTCCCCACAGGCACCTTTTCCAGCTGTTTCAGAGATGATTTCAACTCTGCTTCTCCCTTCCTTGCCCTGCCCTCCCTCTTGAAAAGCCAGAGCTCTGTCAGACTGAGCTAGTTGCTCCCAGAGAACTCTAAAAAGCCTCTAAAAATGCCCTCTACAGGAGGCGAGAGGAATGCGTGCCTCATTGCATAAGGAATTCTTTGCTTGTTAACCCTTGCTTAACTCTTAAAAGGTGAAAAATTCCTTATGCAAAAGTGGCCCCTAGTTCTCGGCCCTCCTCCTAGTTAATACTGAGAGCAGACACCAAGCCACTGTGACTTGAAATCTGGTAGCAACTACCCTGGCTTTAATTATTTAAGAAATTATTTAAAATCCTTTCCTTCTTTGAGGAGACTGGTGAGGCCCCCGCCTCCCTTGCCTCTAGTGACTGCACGTCCCTGGTCTTTACTATCCTTCTCTAGTTCTGTGCATTATTTCCTTTATTATTAACACAGACACTTCTATTTTCTGATGCAGCAGTAACACAAAAGGCAGTTACTCTTTTGTTTCTACTTCCTCTGTTTGTCCATGGAAAACAACTGTTTTTCAGCTTCACAGAAACAAATACAAGTAGTTCCCCCACCCAAACAGAGTCTATCTATTATGGTTGCATGTCATGACAGCCATTAAGTGAGATGATCTCACTTACAAGTTCTCACCTTCTGCTGTCCCTGATTTGGCCATTAAATGAATGTGTGAGCATGGGATGCCTCAGCCCTTGGAAGCCTAGTGCAAGTTCAGGCTCACCTGCCCCAGGCCTGCCAAGGCTTCTTCTACTGTCAAGCATGCCTCCATCATAACCAAGAAAGAAAGCTCCCATCTCCATTGTTTATGGAATATGAACATACTTTTACGGGTTATGAAAAGATAGCAACGAACGTTAAAGCAGGATCTGAGCCAGAAAGGCGCAAACAAGTACATATCAAATGATAACCCAGCCCTCTCCCTCCAATGACCCCCCCCCAGTGTTCCAGTCTGCAACTCCCTTAGGTGTCGTGTGGATTGCATCTCCAAAAGGCATCATCATGTTGGTATGCAGGATGGTTGACCTTGACCAGGTCCAAACCACTAGCCACCAGCATGTGCAGAGATGGTGCGAAGAAAACTCCCTTTTCCATATCATCTCTTGTACCATTTATTCCCATCCCAAATACCATGCACCCACCCTCCCCATTTCTATGGCAGCTGATAGCAAGTAAGCGAAAGCAGAGGCTGACATCTACCATTTGAGAAACCCCATGCTCCACTTCCTGCTCCTTGAGTCCCAACAGGCCTTTCCTCTCCAACCGAGTCCTCACAGGCCTCAGGAAACAAAAAGCTTTCAAATATGCATCTGCTTTTACAATTTCTCTAATAATCATTAATTTTGATATTCTCTGGAAGCTGGAAGAAGAGGGAAAAGGGGACTTTAGATAATACATGTTTTTATAGTAACATCAACAGCTATTTTGCCTCCCTGTACAAATTATGTGACAAACATGACATTTTCAGAAGATAAATTGTTTTCTAAGCAAATATATGATTATATAATAAGCTTGATAATTATAGAGCCATTCTTTTCAGGGAAAGCAAATAGCTTTGAAATATAATATCTGGAAATGTCTTAAATGCACTTTGTACTGACTGGGCTCTTAGTCTAATGTTGAAACCTTACTCTGCATACACTACCTGGCTAGAGACTTCTTGGAGTTGAAGTTCTCACATCTTACAGTTACCAAAGTTGAAAAACACTGAAGAATATAATTATTTTATGTTATCATGCGCGGATGTATTTTTTTTTTAGAAGAATATCACTCCTTCCTCCTCATCTCAAAAAAATGTGAAAATCTCCTGCTGTAAAATAACTAAAATTATAAGAGAGGTAAAACTTTCTGGAACTAGAAATAGCATTTGTAACCCAAAAACCTGCTGGAATGTCTCAGTTTGAATTCTTTCTTTCCTCTGTCTTTTACCTCTCTAAATACCTGTATGTACACAAAATTTGCAGTGTTTCATTTTCCTATCAACTCCTGGAATTTCTTCGTGTGTGTGTGTGTGTGTGTGTGTGTGAGAGAGAGAGAGAGAGAGAGAGAGAGAGAGAGACAGAGACAGAGACAGAGACAGAGACAGAGAGACAGACAGAGACAGATAGACAGAGAGACAGAGAGAGAGAGAGAGGGAGGGAGGAGGGGAGGGGAGGGAGGGAGGGGGAAAGCAATATTATTATTAAATGTAAAGACAAAAATACTGACTGCCAACTGTTTCCGATACTTAATATTAGATTATGTTGGATGATCTAACAATTCCATCTGAGAATCCTGTTAAGGTGCAGATTCAGTTTTTTGTAACACGTGATAAACAAATCAGGTTTCCCACCATTTCAATCCTAGCACTAAAAATTATTATTCTATTCCTTCAGTTTGAGTTTTACAAATGACATTATTCCTTCCTTGAAGCCCAAGTGCATTATTGAACATCTCAAGGATAGCTACTATTGTTTTTTATATTTAACTTGGGTTGTACAGAGTTAAGTTTTAAAGTTAATATATGATTGAATTATATTTCAAAAGTTTGGAAATAGATTGATGAAGAATGTGGATCTAGAGTACCTGGAATGTTACATAAAATATTGATATGTGTGTGTGGGACTTACATACCAATGTCACGTTTGTGGAAATATATGTATTCTCTTCCTTTGCATTGACCCCTCATGGATGCAATGGAAAGGCTACAAAGTATGATTTCACATGGTCAACTCTTAATTTGTTGATGCTATTGTAATACTTTAGAGGCTAATGCAGGAAAATGTTGATTATCTCTTCCCAAAATATATGCATGATTTAAAGGGACAATAAACCAATTTCTTCTGAGAACAAATATTGGCCTTTAATTATTATCTGTTTAACTATTATCAGAAGGGGAACTCATCAAATTTGCAGATAACACTAAGCTAGCAGGAATAGCCAACACCCCAGAATACAAGCTCAGATCCAAAAAGATCTTGACAGATTTGAACAATGGGCCCTATCCAACAAAATAAAATTTAATGTGGAGAAAGGCAAGGTTTTACACTTGGGCAGGAAAAAACCAAAGGTACAAGTAAAGATTAGGTGAAACCTGGCTCAAAAACAGTAACTGTGAGGGGGACCTTGGAGTCCTAGTATATGATCATTTAAACATGACCCAGCAGTGTGCAGCAGCAGCCAAAAAGCTAATACACTCCTTGGTTGTATAAAAGAACTATAGAATCAAAATCACATGAACTATTAGCACTGCTTTATAAAGCCTTATTAAAGGCTGGAATACTGCATCTAGTTTTGGTCATCACATTACAAAAAAGACGTTGAATCTTTGGAAAAAGTGCAAAGAAGAACAACTAAGATGATTAAGAGCCTGGAGAGAAAAATATATGAAGAACAGTTGCAGGAATTGGGTATGGCTAGTCTAGAGAAAAGACAAACTAGAGGAGACATGATAGCAGTATTCCAGTATTTGAAGGACTACCATAAAAAGGAGGGGGGTCAACTTATTTTCCAAAGCAGAAGAAGGCAACACAAGAAACAATGGGTGCAAACTAATCAAGGAGAGGAGCAACCTGGAATTAAGGAGAGGACAATTATTCAGTGGAATAGCTTATCTTCAGTTGCAGGTGCTTCATCATTGGAGGTTTAAAGAAAAGACTGGCCAACCATCTATCTGAAAGGTATAGAGTTTTCTGCTTGAGCAGGGAATTGGACTAGAAGACCCACAAGGTCCCTTCCATGTCTATTCTGATTAATTGATTATTTGCATTGCAACTGGTCAAGCTGTAGGATGTAATTTTAAGCATTATATGCTATCATTTTGTAAATAGATATAATGACTTACCAGAGGTAGAACTATAGGCTGATGTGATGGTATCTCTAGGGCAGAAGACATAATTCAGTTTTTTGAAGCCCAGAAGGAACACAAGGAAGGAGAAATGAACTACAGTCACAATTTAAAATGAAAGAGTTTTTTTTTCTTCCAGAGTAATCAGTTTAGAATGCAAATTGCAGGGCTTCATATACAATATTCTGAATGCTAATTTATTCTACATTTGTTTAATTTGCAAGTTTCAGATCTTTAATTTGATCAAGACTTACATGAGGTAGAAATGAGAAGTGTGACATTTGTGAGAATATTTGTGTAACCTTTAAAATGTTCAATATGCAATAGGAATGCTACTAGAGCTTTGCGATGGCAGAGATTTATGAAATGGGTAAAAGTAGGGAATGAACATTTTCCTTCTAGATATACTAAAAAAACTTTACGCAGGTAGTGCTCAACCAGAATTCTCATTGCTAGGTGAGATGGTTGTTAAGTGAGTTGTGCCCAATTTTACGATCATTTGCCAGAGTTGTTAAACAAATCACTACAGTTGTTAATTGAATCATGTGGAGTTTTTTTTTTTAAGTGAATTTGGTTTCCCCCATCTGGTTGCTTGTCAGACAATGATTGAAAATATTGCAAATAGTAATCCCATGATATAGGCCTCTGCCACTGTCATAAATTCACACTGGTCCAAATTTTGACCACGTGACAATGTGGATAGTCTGCAATGATTGTGTGAGGACCAGTCATAAGTCACTTTTTTCAGTGCAGCTGTAACGTCAAATGTTCACTAAATGAATGGCTGAAAGTTGAGTACTACTTATCTATGTTGCTCTCATATATATAAAGAGTGGATGAGAGGTAAGGGTGGTATACAGGCTTTTACCAGCTATGCTTGAGGCCGATACCCCTCAAGGCTGGGAATAGGCAACCTGTGCATAGCATATAGGACTCACCTGTGTAATCCTCTATACTCAACGGGAATTGCTAGCTTTAAAATAGTTTAGAAGGAGCACAATCAACTTCATTTAAAAAGTTTGACAGATATTGGTATATACAGAGAATAAATATTTGTATCAGAGTTGGATAAATGAAAGAGTGTATAAATTTGAAAGATTCAGGATTATATTCTGGATTATATAGAGTCCTGAGTTCCTTCGGAATTGTTCTAAATGATGCTATATTCTGATGTTTTCATGGGCAAATGATTGCTACATAATACCTGTCCATTAATGAAGTTATCATTGATCCCATAGTTCCCATACCCTCCCCAGAGTCTTTGCGCAGTCAGGCAATCTCAATCAAAAGAAGAGAGAAAGGGGGAGGGAGGGAAGGAAGGAAGGAAGGAAAGAAAGAAAAAAAATCTGAAGAATAATCCCAGATGGATCATGATCCTACTTTCAAAAGATGATATGTGGAGATCCAAGTGTTCCCCCTGTAAAGAAACAGCTAATAAGAAGCAAGCAAGAAAAACAGTTTCTCAAATTTCATAATTTCAATTCATGTGAGAAAGTTAGATAAACTTTAACAGCTGTTCTCTGCCCCTTCAACTCCATGGGGTTCCGCTTTAATGATGTGATGACCTGAATGGGTTCAGCACTGAGATGCACAGCACATTTTACTCATTTCTTATACCAGATTTTTTGTTTGTTTGTTTGTTTGTTTGTTTGTTTCTTTCTTTCTTTCTTTCTTTCCTTCCTTCCTTCCTTCTTTCTTTTCTTTTCTTTTCTTTTCTTTTCTTTTCTTTTCTTCCTCTTTTCCTATTCTGTTTTAAGGACTATTTTTTGCTATGCAACATTAATAACTTTCTTTCATTTTTCTATATCGTCTACTGATGTTAAAAAAAGCTATAAAAACTAATAAATTGGTTTAATGGGGTGTAGATTTCACAAAGCTAGAGTACTCATTAGAAATTATATCTGTCTTATTTCATTCTCCAGCCTGACTCCTGGGTTTTCATATATTAATCTTGCTATCGCAATGGAGGGTCTGATGTTAATCTACTGGTATAATAATAAAACTACATGGTAAACTCTTTCTACAATGCTTTTTACCTACTGCTTTAAAGCATAGTCTGAAGAAGAAGAGAATGACAATCTAGAACAACTTAATGACTCTAGGTTTAATACTGCACATATTCACTTATTAATTTTTGAAATAAAATTGTAAGAAGAAAGTTCTATTGCCTCCTGTCTTTGGGAGATGACCCAAAATTTTGTACTGCCTGATACAGAGAGCAAGTAGCACTCATCCCAGGAAACGGAATAACACCTAGATTACCTGAATTATATTGGGAGAAAAGAATGAAAAAACATTCCTTCATCCCAAAAAGTTAAATATGCAACAATAGCAATTTAAGTAACAAACATTTTTCTTTCCTTGCCAGGTATTAAATTTTACCCAGTGGTTGACTTGGCTCAATCTATACTTATTTTATGTTTTATTTATTGTTTTATTTATTTATTTCATCAAGCTATACTATAGAGAAAAGTGTGAGGTTGCTGCATGAGCAACATAATTAATTATCCTATTAACAGCATCTTGAAAAATGATACTAATTTAATTTAAATATAGTGCAGCTGGAATCAAGCGTACCTGTTGCATCCAATTCTATAAATACCTCTTATTGTCCATCCTATGCATTTATGGTTCCATTAGCAACCCACCTACCTATTAAAAAGCCTCTTTTCAAAATTGCATTTTATTATTTCCTCAAAATCTTACAGCCACCAACATATGATTAAGAAAGCCCAATGAAGGTTATACATTAGTTCAAGAATATACTACAGAGTCTTGAAACTTAACAAGGGATTATAGCTTTTTAAATGAAATACTACCAACCCCAGGACTACCTTTATTTCCAATAATGTCTCTCAGGTTTAAATAGGTTTTATAAATTATGTTAGGAAAGAAAATAATAATGAGTATATAGAGTAGAAGGCTTAGTTGGTAGTGTAATCATCCTTGCCCATAAAAATGACAAGTAGTAGAGTATCCTGAAAAAATGAAGTTAGAATGGATCTTCCTATTGTGCTATTTTTGAAGCAATTGGGCTTTTTAGATGACCATGTTTCTCTTGGGAACTATTCTGTGAACTGGATAGCTATCCACTCCAGCAACCATCTTCAATAGCACACTATACACAATATATTCTCAATATCTCAAATATGAACACCTACCTAAAATGTGAACGGACCTCACCTGAGAAAACATTGTTGATGTATATGATACTTTTACTCCATATATAGTATAAAACTTGCATTTCCCCCTGTTAGTTCTTCTATTTTTAAAAGGGGCAGATTATTTGCCACAGCTACATCAGCATTGAGATCTAAGATATAATCCAATAATGTTTCCTTAATAGCTGCCATTGTTATTTTCACTCTTTCATATCATATCTACCCTAACAACTTCCAGGAGTGGAAGAAATTTATTAGAAATACAGTGTTTACATATACACCCATCGTACTATTTTCTTTTTGGATCAACAATGCAATAAAGAAAAGAAATGAGAAAAGAAAAAAAGAAATAATAAACACAAGAGAAAAAGAAATATAACCAAACCTAGTTTACATCAAAATAGTTCATTGCACTGTATACACTGCAATATATTCAGTATACATATTCACACATAAAGTCCTACAAATGCACAAACACATACACCATTCATATTAATAAAATAATTCACTAAAATTTACAAGAAATAATAAATCAAGGGCTTAGTTTATAATTTACCTATCTAATCCAAGTCTTCGATTACCTTATTATTTGAACCCGATGTACCTGCAAATTTACCATTAGTTATCCTGTTAAAGGTTACATAGACTAGCTTCCATAAATTTAAAATAATATTCACACACTGGATTTGGACAATATTTCAGGGGCTATTGATTAAAAAGGTGCACACACAGAGATTTTGGTTCATGTATTTATTTTGTTAAAAAGATTTATATGGCCACTTATTTTAGAATGGTGGCAGTTTGGAAAAATCTTCTTGGCATAATTTATATAACTAATTGTAGTGAGAAGTATTGTTCACAAAATTCTGTGAGAAACTTTTTTTTTTGCGAATGTTTTTAGATAACATTATATGTGTCTATGTGTGTGTGGACAATTATTTCAAAATTATTTTTTACCAGCTGTAACAATGAAAGTGGACTGCATTGCACTGTACAGGACATACAAAAAATAATGAATACAATTGAAGTAGGGGCAGCATAGAAATCCACTCAATAGTATCTATGATTAAAAATATTTGGGGAGGGAGGACGGATTTGTAAACTTTGAATTTTACTTTGGTATCAGCATAATAAAGACTCCTCGTTATGAAGATGCTATCCCTATTTTAGTGAACTGCTGAGTGAATTATGAATAAAGAGCATTATTTTGTGCTTGGATATAGTTACTATGGTTACCAAAAGGATCTGCAGTCTAATATGAATCTTTCATTTTATTTACATCTTTTTTGGTATTTTATGTACACACACACACACACACACACACACACACACACACACAGACACACACAGTTTCATTTTCATGATGCTGTGCACAAATATGGATCAATTTGTAGGATAAAGCTTTGGCAGTTGCCTCTGAAAAGCATTTAGGCAGGTCATCTAGAGGTCATAAGGATAATATTAAGTTTAAGGGAAATCAAATAGTGTGTGTCCGTGCAGCTGTGGTTATTTTCTAGGAAAAATAATTGAAAGAGAATAGATTCAGTGCGTTTCCACCCTGTGAAATATTTATAGCTGCATTTGTGGATTAAATAATGAGACTGCAGTCTCGACTGTTTGTGGAAATGATCAAAAGGGAACAAAAACTGTGACTATCTCGTTTGAAGGAGACTATCTGAATTTTAAAAAAAGTTCTGTAGAAACGGGGAGCAAATACAATGTCACTTTATTCTTTCATAATAGAGTCCTTATTACTTATGCATTAATTAACACATGCTGAAAGATTTGTTTGCACTTCACAAGGAAACTTAGTGGAATGTTGCAAATGTTACCCATATGTACAGTAAAAGATGGGCCTGTTTTTACAAAAGCTGATAATTTACAAAGGCTGATAAAGATATTGCAAGATGTACTGTAGGTTTTGCCTTCAGAATGAATTTTTAAACCATTTGGTTCTGATGTATACAGGCAGCCAAATTTGACTATTTTGTGCCCTTTCCCAAGGAAAATATTTAACCTAGAAATTGTTTTAGCCCAGTCCAGTAGTATTGTGATTAATTTTTTACTCTGAAGGAAATTTCAAGCCAAAGAGCGTTAAAATATGATTCTTTCACCTACAATCTAAAATTTTAGACTGTTTTCCACAACCTTAGCTTCACTGTTGTAGAATGGAACGGGCAAACACTATTTACCAACCTGTCCCATAACCTTCCAGACATGCAAACTGTAGTTTGGGGGTGATTAAAAAGTCAGATTACAGTAGACTTTTTCACACATAGAGTCAATTATATGGAGAAATTGAGATGAAAAGGTAGGAGAAAAATGGCGAACAAGCAAAGTGGGAATTAAGCAGTCTTGGGTTACTAAAGAGGTGGTTTAGGTTCAGGTTTCAAGGTGACCTGTCCACCAAAGACAAATCTGCTTAGATATCATTATGCAAGGAGGATGCATAGCACACAGAATCTGCCTACTTGATGCAGATATTCACAGGAAGAACAGGATCTGAAGACATAAGAAAGATCTAGGTTTGCTAATCATGAGAGGTAACCAACTAAATTTAACTGGATCCCTTCATTAAAACTTCCAGAAATTTAGTGGCAATTACACTGACATTTTAACAGAGGTTTTATTTTTACTGGCAGGGAAGATGTTAATCTCAAATTGATAGAGCAATTAAGCCATAGTTAAACTGAATGTATTCTATAGGCTTCTGAAAGCAAACATCAGCTAAAAATAAAGGTGCAAGGAAAGGAATTGTAGGTCTGTTTGTATACATTAGTTTAATTTTGATTAGTTATACTAAAACTATTTTCTAAAACAGGACTGTCAAACTAACAGCCTATGGGTCAGATGTGTCATGCACTGGCCATGCCACTCCTGGTTTACCAAAGGGGGGAAAAGTTCTGATACATGATGACGCAGGTTTCACACCCCTGTTCTAATAGAAACTTATGTCTTTCTACCCCTGTTGCACTAAGAGTTATGGAAAAAGTTGCAAGACCCTTGCATGCTACATTTAGTCTCATCCATCTTATGAATTCATGACACTATGTTCTGACACATAATGACTACTATAGTGAAGCACGACAATAGTGTAGAATTAGATAAGGTTACAAAGTTCACACCCTTTAAAATTTTTTTCTCATATGTCTGTCCAATAATTTTGATAAAGAACCCTTTGATGTGACAAAATCAAAACAACGTAGAAACAACTATTGTAACACACAATTGATGGTGTTGACACAACATTGGTTCAATTTCTGAAGGCCCTGCAGAATAAATGACTCTTGCCAGTTTTCAGATGTCAATCTATGGGAATTGGTTTTATAGAGTGAAATGTACCCCAGGAACCCATTGGTTCTCTCCACCCCTTTTCTCACCTCTTCTGAATCCCGCTCATTAATATAACTCAACTAGATAGGTGTACTGGACAGATGGGATTCTACCTAGATGATGTGAATAACCATCTTGGTTACTAAGACTCAGATGGTGTACAAATTGAATAATTAAATAAACAAATGTAAAAATAAAAAGTCAAGCTATTTATAACTTTAAAGGTCAAAAACCAATTAAGGAATTGTACTTGGAAACCTGTCAAAAACCACCGCAACACCCACAATTTAGTGTCACGTGACTATAATGTTTCTGAACCACCAAGTGGTCAGCTACAGTTGCAGTTTAGCAATTAACAAAAGTTAGCTTCATGCAAAATGCATGGCAGTGCATTTTCTATCACCTCTAGAACTGGCAGTAACCAGTCCTAGATGAGATGACAGAATATATTATCTTCAGGATTTTCTACTTCAGAGAGGGCTGCAATTGTGACACCATCTGAAGCTGAACAAATGCCAATCTGGTCATGCTTCCACCTGCCCTTTCAGTAGTAGTTGTGAATCCAGAAGGAACTCTGAGACACATATCTGCTTTTTCAGGGATATTGTCTCCTTCATTCAGAGTAACGATTGGAACAACCATATAATCTCTGGACAAGAAGCAACTCTATTCTGCTTGGTTAAATCTCATCTTGTTTTATTCCATTGAGATCCTCACAGCATTTAGTACCAGTCCAATATTTCTATGGAATTTCCAGCTCAACCCAGGATAGGATATCCAACTTGATATCATTGGCATATTGAGAATGAATATTATAAATATTGTCCATAATTTCAGAAATGTATTATCTGTTTGTCTATGGAAATTGAAACAGACTCTTTTTATATATATATACTTGGGCATACCAGGGGTTGTGACTTTAAGTATATACCTCCCACCCTGGCTGGCTGATAAAGGAGTCGTTCTCTGTAGCTCAAAAGGTTAACTCCCTGCCTGGGAGGCAATGGAGCACAGGTTCGATTCCCAAAAACTTGGGTATGGCTAGCTGATGAGAGCTAAATAGCTTGAAATAGATCTATACTAGTCTCCCTTTATTTATTTATCAGCATAAATATAACAAATGTAACAAAAAAGGCAACAGTAAAAAATATTGGGTTTCTGTCTGGATGGTCTCTTGTGACGAGCCTAATGACAGAGAGTGGAAGTGTGACCTTCCTCCCATACTTGGGCACACCAGGGGTTGTGACTTTAAGTATATACCTCCCACCCTGGCTGGCTGATAAAGGAGTCGTTCTCTGTAGCTCAAAAGGTTAACTCCCTGCCTGGGAGGCAATGGAGCACAGGTTCGATTCCCAAAAACTTGGGTATGGCTAGCTGATGAGAGCTAAATAGCTTGAAATAGATCTATACTAGTCTCCCTTTATTTATTTATCAGCATAAATATAACATATATATATATATATATATATATATATATATATATATATATGTATGTATGTATGTATGTATGTATGTATGTATGTATGTATGTATATATATACTTAAAGTCACAACCCCTGGTATGCCCAAGTATGGGAGGAAGGTCACACTTCCACTCTCTGTCATTAGGCTCGTCACAAGAGACCATCCAGACAGAAACCCAATATTTTTTACTGTTGCCTTTTTTGTTATCAGCATAAATATAACATATATATATGTTATATATATATATATATATATATGTTTTCTGAGGTTTTCGCGGGTGTTAGTATGTAGGTCTCTAGTTGTTCGGGTTTTCTCCCGCGTAGAATTGGAGATGTCTTGGCGACGTTTCGACGAAGTCACATTCGTCATCTTCAGGCTGCTGCTGACTACTTCAGGTTTGGTGGCCATTAGCCTAATGGCTAAGAAGTTTGCCTAGGATGTAATATAGCCCAGGTTCAGGTTCAAATCCCAGTAAGGGTATGGCTAGCTGATGAGAGCTAAATAGCTTGAAATAGATCTATACTAGTCTCCCTTTATTTATTTATCAGCACAAATAAAAAAAAAACAAACACAAATATAATAAAGGCAACAGTAAAAATATTGGGTTTCTGTCGTGATGGACTCTTGTGACGAGCCGATGGACAGATGATGGAAGCAGTTAGCCTCCTCCCATAATTGGGGCTTACCAGGGGTTGTAAAAAATCTAAAAAATCTAATATATATATATTTAAAGTCACAACCCCTGGTATGCCCAAATATGGGAGGAAGGTCACACTTCCACTCTCTGTCTTCAGCTCGTCACAAGAGACCATCCAGACAGAAACCCAATATTTTTTACTGTTGCCTTTTTGTTACATTTGTTATATTTATGCTGATAAATAAATAAAGGGAGACTAGTATAGATCTATTTCAAGCTATTTAGCTCTCATCAGCTAGCCACACCCTTGTTGGGAATCGAACCTGTGCTCTATTGCCTCTTAGGCAGATGTGTTAACCATTGAGCTACAGAGCTCGACTTCTTATCAGCCAGCCAGGGTGGGAGGTATATATTTAAAGTCACAACCCCTGGTATGCCCAAATATGGGAGGAAGGTCACACTTCCACTTCCAGCCCATCAAGCTAAATAGCTTGAAATAGATCTATACTAGTCTCCCTTTATTTATTTATCAGCACAAATACAACAATATATATACACACACACATATATACATATATACATATATACATATATACATATACATATACACATACACATATACATATATACATACATACATATTATATTTATGCTGATAAATAAATAAAGGGAGACTAGTATAGATCTATTTCAAGCTATTTAGCTCTCATCAGCTAGCCACACCCTTGTTGGGAATCGAACCTGTGCTCTATTGCCTCTTAGGCAGATGTGTTAACCATTGAGCTACAGAGCTCGACTCCTTATCAGCCAGCCAGGGTGAGAGGTATATATTTAAAGTCACAACCCCTGGTATGCCCAAATATGGGAGGAAGGTCACACTTCCACTCTCTGTCTTCGGCTCGTCACAAGAGACCATCCAGACAGAAACCCAATATTTTTTTACTGTTGCCTTTTTGTTACATTTGTTATATTTATGCTGATAAATAAATAAAGGGAGACTAGTATAGATCTATTTCAAGCTATTTAGCTTGATGGGCTGGAAGTGGAACAACTGGCCGCTGTGATACAATTGTATAATAATAATAATAATAATAATAATAATAATAATAATAATAATAATAATAATAACTCCGCCGTTGCCGGTCCCAAGCCCGGATGAGAAAGGAGGAAGGTTGGGATCAGGTTGGCATCTGGTCCCGTAAAAAACCCCCCGCCAACCCATACAATATGGTGAAAAAAAACGAATAAGAATTCCATACCGCATCGGTCGTCGCGCGGGTTAACAAGGGCCGCGGCGGATGTTGGGGTCCCTGGACATCCGTCGACAAGTGGGCTACAAGTGGACCAGCCAACAAAACGACAAAAATATAGTGCAGATGAAAACCGTGCCATAATGGCCTGTTACTACAACTCAGAGCCAGAAAAAAGAGGCTATTTAAAGCGAATGTATGAATTATGGAAACAACAATATCCAGATTCAAATGTTAGTGAACAACGACTAGCAGATCAAAGGCGATTTATTATACGGAATAAAGTGTTTAGTGAAGTTGAACATGAGGAAATTCAGGCAAATTGCAAAACCCAAAAAACAATATCACAAGCGGAAATAACTGATATTCAAGACACAACTAAAGACACTATAGTAGAACTCCCAGAAGAAGCTCTCGGGGAGGAAATAACATCACCACCACTAGAACCAGTTATCATTGAACCAACTGATGAACTAACTCAAAAACAAAAAGAATTGAAGGATAAGATCATGGAGCATTTTCTGCTTAATGAGGAAAGGCAACGTTTACCATCACTAAAAACTGTGCCTAAGAAAATTTTGGCCCCTATCATGAAAATGGTTAATGCAGTGTTTTCAACAATTGAACCGGGATCCATCTTGGAAACAAACCAGTTAATGTACAGCGCAGCTGTAATAGTCACTAATGAACTAGGCATTAAAATTAAAGTACCTAGTCACACAACAGAAAAAGCATCAAAGCCAAAGTGGAAAATCCGTCTAGAACAAAAAATCAAAAAATTAAGGGCAGATGCTAGTAACTTAAAGAACATGCATGAGCAACGGCTTAAAAACAACAAAATCATAGATCGGCTAATCAGAAGATATAGATTGGATACAAGAAACATCAATGAAGCTGTAGAGATTGTAAAACAGCAGATAACAGCAACAGCTAGAAAAATTGAAAGATATGAGGCACGAATCATCCAATATAAACAAAATCAGCAATTTCGATCAGACCAACGGCGTTTTTATCAAAGTCTTAATGTGAATGGTGACACCAAAAGTGAAAAACCAGAAAGGCAGGCCACAGTTGAATTCTGGAAAGAATTGTGGGAAAATGCAAAGGACTACAACAAGGAAGCAAAGTGGATACATGACTTTGAGAAAAGCATTGGCAACAAACAAATGCAAATATTAGAAATAACAACTGAGATGATCAAAAATCGAGTTAAAAAGGTAAAGAATTGGACATCACCTGGAAAGGACCAATTACATGGTTTCTGGCTCAAATATCTGACCAGTTTACATGCAATATTAGCCAGGCAACTGAATGAAATTTTACAAAAGGGCCAAATTGATGAATGGTTGACAACTGGAAAAACATACTTGATTCAGAAAGATCCAACTAAAGGAACAACACCTGAAAACTATAGACCAATAACATGCTTACCAACAACCTTCAAATTACTCACAGGCATTATTGCAGATAACATGATGGATTATTTGGAAACAAACAACATCTTGCCAGTAGAGCAAAAAGGCAACAAAAGAAGGAGCAGGGGCACAAAAGATCAGCTTCTAATTGATAAAATGATATTAGAAAATTGTAAGAACAGAAAAACGAACTTGAATATGGTCTGGATTGATTACAAAAAGGCATTTGACTCACTGCCACATAGTTGGATCATAAAATGCTTAGAAACAACTGGCATTAGCAAAAATATTACATCCTTTACTGAAAAGGCAATGAAACAATGGAGAACTGAGTTGGCAGTAGGGAATGAGAGCTACGGAATGGTTAATATCAAGCGAGGAATTTTCCAGGGTGATTCACTTTCACCTCTTCTCTTCATCATCGCAATGATCCCACTATCAGTAATCTTAAAAAAAATGAAATTAGGCTACCAAACAGCCAAAAAAGCTGAAAAAATTTCGCATTTACTATATATGGATGATTTGAAACTCTATGGCAAGTCAGAAATAGAAATCCAATCATTGACAAATACAGTCCGAGTATTCAGCACCGATATTTCAATGCAGTTTGGCATGGAAAAATGCGCCACTGTATCCATAAAAAGGGGCAAAATCACTGCATCTGAGGGAATTGAAATGCCCAATGGCCAACTAATTAAATGCAAAGAAAATGAAGCCTACAAATACTTAGGCATTCTGCAGTTGGATAACATCAAGCATGGAGAAGTAAAAACTATTGTCAGGCGAGAGTACACCAACAGAGTTAGGAAAATTTTGAAATCTAAATTGAATGGTGGAAATACAATCAAGGCCATAAATACCTGGGCAATACCAGTTATAAGATACACAGCTGGCATAGTTAACTGGACACAAGCTGATTTGGACCTTTTGGACCGAAAAACCAGGAAACTAATGACAATGCACTACAGTTTACATCCACGTGGTGATACTGATAGACTATATCTGCCCCGAAAATCAGGTGGCAGAGGATTATTACAAGTGAAGCAAACAGTTGAAGAAGAAAAACATGCACTGGCTGATTATTTAAAAGAAAGTCAAGAACATCTATTAATCGAAATAAAGAACAAAAATCTACTGAAGGCCCAACAGACAAAACAAGAATACAGAAAAGATGTGATAAAATCAAGAATGGAGAGTTGGCAGAACAAAGCACTGCATGGTCAATTTCTGGAAAAAATAAAAGATAAAGTGGACAGTGAACAAACTTGGTTATGGTTAACAACAGGTACATTAAAGAAAGAAACAGAGTCACTACTCCTGGCTGCGCAAGAACAAGCTATCCGCACAAACGCCATTAAGGCCAAAATCGAAAAATCCTCTGATGATGCCAAATGCAGACTTTGCAAAGAAGCTGATGAAACTGTTGATCACATACTCAGCTGCTGTAAAAAAATCGCGCAGACTGATTATAAATTGCGGCACAATTCAGTAGCACAAATGATCCATTGGAATTTGTGCAAAAATTATAATATTAAAACAGCAACAAACTGGTGGGAACATCAGCCTGAAAAAGTCACCGAAAATCAGATGGTCAAGATCTTGTGGGATTTCCGTATACAAACCGACAAAATACTGGCGCATAATACACCAGACATCACACTGGTTGAGAAAAATAAGGTCACAATCATAGACATCGCAATACCAGGTGATAGCAGGGTCGCCGAGAAGGAACATGAAAAAATCACAAGATACCAGGACTTAAAAATCGAAATTCAACGACTATGGCACAAACCAGCAGTGGTAATTCCAGTGGTAATTGGCACACTGGGTGCTATTCCAAAAGCACTGGAATTACATTTAAAACAGTTAAAAATTGACAAAATCACCATCAGTCAAATGCAAAAAGCCGCACTGCTTGGATCTGCACGCATATTACGAAAATACGTTACGACGTCCTAGGCACCTGGGTGGGGCCCGACTAGTAACCAATGCCAAATCCGGCGAAACAACTGGCCGCTGTGATACAATTGTACAACAATAATAATAATAATAATAATAATAATAACAACAACAACAACAACAACAACAACAATAATAATCCAAAGGGATTGCTAATCTTCCTTACATGGGTACCATTCAATATTCATATCCAATTATACTTATCATAACACTACACATTGTATACATTAGTAACATTATCAATTATTTATTTAAACTGTATCTATTGTCAATAAATTTCACTAAGTTTAACTAGTTTTAAATTATATTCTTCCATCTATCAATCTGTATCTTTCCAAAAGCAAAACAGTCTCATATCTTCTGCCATTGTGGTGCCAGTCCTCTAATCATCTCCTTAATCAACTTTGTATGGACTCCTCTTAGCAACTCCTTGCTTATGAGATCTCTCATGTAATCTTGATGTCCTCTTTCTGTTTCCTTAGTCAGTTTATCTTTGATTGTCAGCAGTGTTATCAATGATTTTGCTAATAGAATTTCTCTCTTTAAATCCATAGATTCTTTGGGTTTTTCTTCTTCTGTATCTTGCCCTCTGGGATAAATTTCCTCTCCATTTAATTCCTCTTTCAGTATTCCATTCTTTCCATTTTCAGAGACAAATCAATCACCATAAATATCAGCAGATTTAATCTCTTTATATTCATTTTCCACTTTGATTTTTTGAGTTTTAACCACCACATTTTGCATTTGATAGACATCCTCAACTTCTTCATCATATTTTGCTATTATATGCTCTACGTCTTCCAGCTTCTTCTCTATCCTCTCATATGTATTTGATAATTTCTGTATTTCTGAAAATATCTTTTGCAAGCTTAAGATTTCTGTTTGCTTTTGAAATTGTGCTATTCTATCCAGCTAACAAACACAGCTGCTCTAGCTTGGAAGGTTAATAGAATTAAACATAGATTCACAAAAACATTTGTTTTCACTTTTCTCTGGTTAAAGATATACTTCAAAGGAATATCTGTGTGCTTCCCTTCTTATCACTCTCTATAACCAAGCAGTGAGACCTTGTAGTGCCAAGCCAAAACAATCAGTGAAGAAAAAAAATGTTCCATTTCCAATACACAAACTCCAATATACAAACCTCCCAGCCTCCAAGTAGCTGTGTTATTGTTGCAAGTTTCCTTAATTCTTTTGTATCTTTTTTGTATTTCAAGTTAGAAAAAAGAGTCCAATTTTTTAATGGATTAGAAGAACACCCACAGTAATGAAAGAGGAAAATTTTAGACCATAGGTTGCAGAGAATAGTAAAAAAAAAATAGAAGAAGAAAACTTAATCCATTCATTTTAAAAGGCTTGCATAAATTCTATCCATGAAGATAGCATTTAAAAAGTAAGATAACCCACTGTCAAAAACCATTCCAAATTTAATTCAGCTGCTTGATTCTTCTGTTATCCAATTTAAATTAATTGTAAGTTTTTTATAGGCAGTCTCTTTTTAAAACAGTAAAAGTTCCTCACCAGCTGGAAACACTTTCTCTTTCCGTATCCTTCCATTTTTGAGCCACCCTGACTTCGTCAGCCTTGGCTGGATTTTTTGTCGCCGGCTTGAAGAACTTCTTTTGCATTGATCAGGGACTTTGCAGTGTCCCTGAGGTCAGTAAGACATATTCTTCCTGTTCACCGTCTCTTTGGGATGGTTTAGGTCTAATTGGACCACCCAGCAGCAAAAGTATCGGCTGCAGTCTCCGAACATCGAGACAGCACGTCCGTATCATCGTGACATTGGCCCCTCCTCCTGACTCTTCTTTTATATTGATGATGATGTACAAACCACTTGGGAACTACTTAGACTTTTTTTTTTGGAACAGAACCATTATTTGTGTGTACCTTAGTATTTTTGCACTTCAGTTTAACATACATTTTGTAAAATACTTAATCTACATTTTTTTAAAAAAGCAAACATTTATGCTAAGCGCATTTAAAAAATTAAAAAGGACAACCTAATTATTTTTCCAGTGGAGAAATGATAGAGGAATTAATAAGACTAGCATAACTCAATTCAGATTTCTTAGCATGGAGTTTATAATTACTTTAAGAAAACATGTCATTTGTTTTCATTAACAATAACTGAACAATAAGCGGAATAATTTTGTTTTTGGTTTTCCTTTGGCAATGAAGCAATCCATGGAATAAAATTCAAGCAGAGGGTTGTTATTCCATTTGCCACACAGATGAGGCATGAATACTAATAACATGGTATTACAGTGCCAGTGGTGGGTTTCAAAAATTGTTTGAACCTACTCTGTGGGTGTGGCCTCCTTTGTGGGAGTGGCTTGCCGCCCATGTGACCGGATGGGAGTGGCTTGCTGCCCATGTGACCGGATATGAAGATGCCGACGACACTTGTCAGAACCACCTTAAATTACCTCACACACAGCACTGGCATACATAAGAATATGATGTAAACTTGTTTTTTAAAAGGCATCTTTGGTTTGCATTAAACAACTTTAACACACACAATGTTCTGATTTCACCACAAACGCAGTAGTCATCCTTACCTTTCACAGAGGCACTGAGTTTTATAAATATAGCAATAGCAATAGCAGTTAGACTTATATACCACTTCATAGGGCTTTCAGCCCTCTCTAAGCGGGTTACAGAGTCAGCATATTGCCCCCAACAATCCGGGTCCTCATTTTACCCACCTCGGAAGGATGGAAGGCTGAGTCAACCCTGAGCCGGTGAGATTTGAACAGCCGAACTGCAGACCTGAAGTCAGCTGAAGTAGCTTGCAGTGCTGCATTTAACCACTGCGCCACCTCGGCTCTTTGCCTCAAAAAATTAATGGAAACTCATAAATGTTCCTCTCCACGGAAATCTTTAGTAAAAGGCGAAAGATTTATACGATCTGAAGAGAAACCAGAGTATAATATAAGCATGATAATCATATCCAAGGACCAAATTTTTTTGAAACCTCTTCTGTAGGTGTGGCCTGCTTTCCGGGTCCACTGGTGGAACCTCTTCTAACCGGTTCGGTAGATTTGACGAACCGGTTCTACCGAATAGGTGCGAACTGGTAGGAACCCACCTCTGTACAGTGCTGACAGTAGTTGCCTGACATTCTTCACAGTCCTGGTGAATTTAAGAGGAAAGAATATCACAAGGTTTAAAAAAAATATTTAAGGATAAATCAGGGCTTACTCCTGCCCTGCTTTCCATTCTCAGTCCCTTGTAACCTAGCAGATTATTTTTTTAAAAAACTGTTCAGAATAATGTTTATGAATTTGTGAAATGTTTATGCAGCTACTAGAAGACACAATTCTCTCCTGCTTTTCCTCTCTCCTGCCCATAGAAAGTGATGAATTTATTTTTGGCTGGATCATATGCAACTGTGAAAATTATATAAGAATCATTTCTGTTAATAAATGAGCAGAATATATTAAAAAAAATTCTACGGTGTTATATTGTCAAAGCAATTGTAAACACTTTTACTTACTATTATAGATGAGATTGGAAGTTTCCGTTGATATGACAAATTCAGCAAAAAATAAAATAAAATGGAACATTCCTCCCAGGTCAGTATTACTATCTCTAGCTGACTTTCCTCCAATCTCTTCAAGTTTTTAAGCTCTACTAAACTACAGTTTGTTCTTGATGTATGACCACAGCTGAGACCAGAATTTTCATTGCAATGCAATGGCTGTTAAGTAAGTCATGCGTGATTTTGTGATCTTTTTTGCCATGGTTTTTAAACAAATCTCTGCAGTTAAATGAGTCATGCAGTATTAAGTGAATCCAGCTTCCCACATGGTCTTGGCTAATCAGAAGCTTTGTGGGAAAGTCACAAATGGCAATCACATGACTCCAGGGTACTACAACACCCCATCATTAATACTTGCCAATTGCCAAGTCATGTGACTGTAGGGATGCTGCAATGGCTGTAAGCAAGAGAACTAGTTGTAAGGGTTTTTTTTCATTGCTGTAGTCCCAATGGAGCTTTTCAAGAGGCAACTGGACTTTCTGGTTTTTCTTTGAAGATGTTTCACTTCTCATCCAAGAAACTTCTTCAGCTCTGGCTGGATGGTGGGGAATGGAAGGATTTATACTGCTTTCAGACAGCTGGTCATTTGCATTCTTTTAGAGAGTCATTGAGGCCACCTGGGGGTTTATCTGTATATTGGGGAAACAAAACAACAACTTCATAAACGCGTGGCACAACATAAGAGAACAAACACATCAGGACAAATTCTGCAATCAATCTACATTTAAAAGATAGCAAAGTCCACATTTTCGACAGAGAGGGGTCAAAGAGGCCATCTATATCAAACTGAATAGCCCTGTATCAACAGAGGGGGAGGGATATAACATCATCTATCTCCAGTCTTTCAACAGTTCCAAGAAGGCTCCACACCCATTTGCACTACTCAGGTGACCCTAATGACACAGATAAATCACCAGGTGGCCTCAACAAATCTGTAAAAGAATACAAATTACCAGCTGTTTGCAAGGAGTATAAATCCTTCCATTCCCTACCATCCAGCCAGAGCTGAAGAAACTTCTTGGATGAGGAGCAAAAGAAAAAACAGAAAGTCCAGTTGTCTCTTGAAAAAGAACCTTTGGGATAACCATGGCCTGGATGACTGAGAATCTCCATTGAAACTTTCATTGCTATTGTAATTTCAAATGGACACTAAATGAATGGTTGTAAATGGAGGACTACCTGTATGCTACCCATTGGATCATTGTTTCAGAGATATCTCCTTACCGAAACAGAGAAACAGAATGAGCATGGGCAGGCAAAAAAACAGTGGGAATGGGAACAACTTCCAACTTCATGCCAGCTGCTCCATTTACTTTCTGTGTAGAAAGCTGGCAGGAAGAGTTGGCATAATAAGCATGTGAGGGTTGACTGTGGCAGCATAGAAAAACTGATGTGAGAAGAGAGAGGAAGAGAAGGAGAGATAGTAGGAGGAAGAAGAAGTGTGGAGGAGAGGTAAGGGAAGAAGAAAGAGGTAAGGGAAGGTGGGTGGAAGGGAGAGAAAAAGAAGAAGAGGAGGGAGGAAGAGAAAGAAAGAGTAGGAGAGAAGATAGGAAGGAAAAGAAAAAGGATAGGAGTAGGGAAGAGGTAAGGGAAGGAAGAAGGAGATGGAGAGGAGGAAGGAAGGAAGTAGAGAAGGAAAGGAAGGAGAAAAGAAAAGAAAGAGAAAACAAGGTGGTGTCTTAGCAGGTGCGAAGGATGGTAAACAAAGCATTTTAAACTATACCTTATAACCTTTCAAATGGAATAATAATAATATAAGAATGGCAAAGAAAAAGAATAATTATGTGAATGTATATCTATAACTGTATGTAAGAGAATAAATGACAGTAAAAATATAAAGCATAATATAGGTAAATAATATTTGGTCATAAGTAGCTAAGTTTAAATAAATAAAGAAATGTACATAAAAATGGATAACGAATAAGGAGATTATGAATTAAAGATAGAAATGTATAGTAGGGAAAACACTAACTGCAAAGAAACCGATTCGGAACTGCGGTATGATATATGATGGAACTTATTGTTCCTATGTTGTTTTTAAGTTATGTGTTTGTTTTTGTTGATGTGCTTATGTGTTTAAAATAAAAATTTATAAACAAATTTAAAAAAAAAGAAAAACTGATGTGATTACAACTTTGTCAAATTCCAGTCCCATGGATTTCTTATGTCCCAAATTTTGAATTCTGTAAATTAGCTCATTTGAAGTATGTTTTTAAAACTTGCTGGCCTTTGATGCATCACTTCACCCAATTACAAACAGTCAAACAGACCTGAGAGTTTTAGTAGTATATAGATAGGGATGGCCTTGAAGGAAATATTTAGAAACAGCTATGTAAGTAAAAAGGGCAGAAAGTCCTGAAAAGTGATATTATTAAAATGGGACTCAGGTTGGCCCCTGTCTGATTGACTTGGGCATAAGAGGAAAAACAACATTGGAATTTCATCTTGACTTTTTTGGTGTCTTCAACGGGTGTCCTGGTTTTATACATTTCAAAAGAAAGGATTTGGCAGTTTTATGCAACATTGGCTTGTTACACTTAATTCTTTTGCAAGAACTAATGTAATGCAAGTAAAAAATATGCAAGGAAAAAAAAAGATGAAAGAAAATAAAGGATGGACCTTCTTTTTTGCATAGGCAAAATAGAATGGATCTGTTTGAAGTTAATAATGGTGGACCATGAAGACAATGGCTAATTTTAGAGTTTCTTATTTGACATCTTGTCTGGTCTCAGCAGGCCTGCCTGCTTATTTATAAAAATTAAGCCAACTTTCTGCAACAAAATGGAAGATGATAAAGATTCACACTCTCTGTACCTTCTTTCTCAACTTGAGCAACTTTAAGATGTGTGAATGTCAACTCCTAGAATTCTGGGAGTTGACGTCCACACATTTTAAGGTTGCTCAGGTTGAGAAACACTGCCCGATATAAATAAATACTTCTTTTGGGTTTTTTACTGTCTCTTTAAATCATGCATAAGTTAACATATTGATTTCCTGTAAAAAAGGCTTTGCTTGAACCTCCAGGATGCCAAGAGGAGAATTTGGATAATTTGGCTCTTAAAGTTCCTGCTGCTGCATCATGAAAAGATAGCTCATCAGAAAATCTGTCTATCATCTCAAAGGTATCAGAAGAGAATTAGTCTTGTCCACACTAAGCCTAAGCTATCATTTTGTAGAGCAATCAAAGCCAAGATATTAAACCTTGCAAGAAAAATCTTAAAAGTCTGATTCCCATCATTCCTTCCAGCAAAACAAGATCCAAAAATCTTCACACATAAAAGTGTGAATTATAATTACCACATGAAAAAAAAACAAAAGTTGCATGAAAAGCCTAGTAGATTTTTTTTCTGCTGCATTTCTAAGACACCCAATGTCCTGCACAGTGTCCTGTGATTTATTAATGACATATGATATAGCTACTCCTGGGAGTTGGGCCTTATATAAATTAAATATATTACTAATTATTATATTACATCAAACTGATATAGAATAATAAAAGCAACAGCATTATTGAATTAAATGCCAACAGGAATGCCTGGGAAAATACCAAGATTTTTACTTGTGACTGGAAATAACATAACAAGTGAGGCCTAAGGGACTGCATTGCACAAATGGGACGTTGATAATAAGAGAAGAATACAGGGATGGTGTGCTCCTATCGATTTATGTCTCAGTTCTCTGGATGTTTGGATATATATTCTTTAGATGTCTAAATCATGGAATGGTTTAGTTGACATTATATTTCCAAGCATAAATCAAAGTGCTGTTTTAATGACTTAAAGCCTTTTGTATTTTGCGATATGTTGTAACTTAGGGCCCAGGTACTAAGAATCAGCTCATCCAAATGTTAAGAACTTCCCCTGGGGCTCTTATGGTATCACAAGCTCTGTGAAATAATATGGGTGACAAGTGGAAAGTAAGTTTCTCATGCCAAACTCATAAAAAAGCTTTTTGAAGTCGTTACTTTTTGCTTACCGTGCTATCTTTCAAGAATGATGTCAACATATTTCCTTCACTTAGAAATCCATATTTTGAAATTGTTCAAGGAGTAGGGATAAGGGTGGGTATGAGTGTTAGAAACGTTACACTGTTGCTTTACAGCAGTGTTTCTTAACCTTGGCAACTTTAAGTCCTGTGGACTTCAACTCCCAGAATCCCCCAGCCAGCATTCTGGGAGTTGAAGTCCACAGGACTTAAAGTCGCCAAGGTTGAGAAACACTGCTTTACAGGATTCCTTTTTATGATCCTTTAATCCCTTAATTTGGGGTAGAATCAGGGTGACTCGATGGAGCTCAGCGTTTACTGGTCTCTCTGTCTGTCTGTCTCTGTCTCTCTTCCTCCCTCCCTCAGTCTCTCTCTCTCACCTCCATTCCCCTCTCTCTATGTCACTCTGTGTGTATATGTGTGTGTGTCTGTCTGTCTCTCACTCACTCACTCACTTAATCACTCACTCTATGTGTGTGTCACTCTCTCTATGTCTCTGTCTGTCTATCTGTCTCTCCCCCCCTCCCTTCCTCCCCCTCTCTGTCTCTCTCTCTCTGTCTCTCTCTCTCTGTGTCTGTCTCTTTCTCTCTGATTCCCTCCCTCCCTCTCTCACTGTCTCTCTCTTTGTGCCTCTCTCTGTCTGTCTGTCTCTCTCAGTCTCTCTCTCTCTCACACACACACAGACACACAGACACACATACTGTGGTCACCTTGTGTACCAATGACAGGTTAAAAGTACCTGGCAGCAGCATTTTTCCCTGGGGGAAAGTCTCCAAGGCTGTAATTTACGTGTGTGTGTGTGTGTGTGTGTGCGCACGAGCCTATGTTTTCAACAGCGTGGAGCCACAGCAAGGCTCTGCATGGCTAGCGATGACTCTGGAGCCCATCCTGGAAGACAAGAAACATAAGGGGGACCTTTCCCCGTGGATGGGCTCCAGACCCCATACATCTTTCACAGCCACCTCATTTCCAATTGCGGGGATCCATGCAGAGGATTTCTCTCCCCCCCCCCCAATTGGAAACATGGCTGCTGTCAAAGACAAGGCAGCGTCGCCCGCAGAAGAAGGAACAGAAGGGGAGTTCGCGCCAGCCACCGGTCGGGCCAGGGCAACCTTCTGCCCACCTGCCCGCCTGCCTGACAAGCGGTGGCTGGGTGGGCACTGGGCTAGCCCCACTGTCCTGGCCAAGTGGCGCCTGTGGCCGCTGCTTATCTTGAAGGTGATGTCATGGAACTTGCTGCTGCTGCTGCTGAGGGAGGGCTGGCTGGGCAGCACCCCCCCCCCCATTGGCTGCCTCCTCCGCTTGTACCCCTGCCCGACCCACCTGACAAAGCAGCAGCAGCTGGCATGTTGCTGGGTGATAGGCAGGGTGGAGGAGGGTGTGGTGCTTCCCCCCTTGCCTCTGGGGCTCTTTTTGTGGGACATGCTGGCTGGCACTGCTACAGGGAGCCCCAGCCGCCAGCTCCTCCATGTGCAGCCCAGCTCCTAGCACTGCTGGTATCCCATCGGATGCCCGCCCTCTGCAGCACAGTCAGTCTTTTTGGGGGGTTGAAATCCCCAGAACCAGGTTGCCCAGCACCCTGAAGAGGTCTGCGTGGGGCTGCAGTGGCAGGCACAGCATGAGGGGCAGAAATCCCTGAACCCAGTGGGGCAATGCAGCTCCAGCAGCCCTCACTAGGGTTTTCCCCTTCCTCCGCCCAGCTCTCCTTTGCTTAGACTTCTTTGTCAAGAAGCAGCTTTTGGAGCTAATGGGGCTTGGGTTTCCAGCCTGGCAGCCCCCACTGCTTCTGGACGTCTATTGCAGTTGCGAGGAGTAGAGGAGAGTGCGAAGGTTCTCGGAGCTCTGGGAAGCCGCGAAAGCGTCTGGGAAAGGCACGTGGCTTGTTTTAGTCTCCCTGGACATTGCAGCAGCCCCAAGCCTGCCGATCTTGGCATTTTTCACATAGGGGCATGCTGCAGGATGGAGTGAGTGAAGACCTTTTCCCTGGACTTCCCTGGACTTGCTTTGCTGAGCATAGGGTGACGGGCCCACACCTCCACCATCAGCAATCCAGAAAAGGTCTTCACTCCCTCCCTCTTGCAGCATGCCCTGATGCAAAAAATGCTGTGATCGGCAGGCTTGGGGCTGCTGCTTAAATTTAGGTGGTGGACCTAAATTTAAATAAAGAACTTACATTTTAAAGAACTTCTATATGACCCTTTAAATGGCAATAAATGCCCATTTGAAAGACTAGTATTTTTTTAAAATGTCAATTTTGGTGCTTTAATGAAAGAACAAAGTTCATTTCATAGTGTGATCCAAACAGTGAAATCACTTGATTGAATGGAAGTTTTAAAACCATTGGTTTATATGAAACAATGATTGATTTTAGAATGGCTCCTATGCCCTAAATTCTGGGAGTGTGGTTCTTTTTGTTACAATGCTCAGCCATCTCATTTTCTTTTTTCTTTTTTTTTAAAGCAAGCATGTTAATGGCATATTTATCCCAACTACCCTTATTTATTGTTGAGCTAACTGCATTTTGGAATTACATTTTGTGCTAAAAGTAGTCATATTTTCCTCTTAAAATTTGACATTATGTCTCCTTGGTCACTTATAAATGAAGAAGAGTAAATTGGCATTGATTCTTCCTACAGCTGGAATAGATGAAATGAAATTTGCTGGTACTGTAGGCACGAATCAATAAAACATTTCTAACCATGGGGTAATATTAAAATCTATGGAGGAAAAGCAGGAGTTGTAATATTACAGAAATATCATGCTTTGAAAATTAGGTCTAAAGCCATATCTTTTGAGATATAAGAAAAATGGATTGAGCTTAAAAGTCATGAAATCACAGTAGAGCTCGTGTTCTATAAATTGACCCCTATTGAGGCTAAAACTGAAAGTCACAGTGAACAGCTTCTTTGTGCTATGTATTTTCTCTGCATACATGGAGAAAGGTAGAAAAAGGTGACCTCAAAAATATTTGAACCCACTTACTTAGACTTACTCTTAGGGATTAGAGGTCCAATACAATCTCTTTCGGTTTGCTATGATACTCTATAACTCCTATAATCTCTCAAAAGTTTTGTATCATTCCCCAGGTAAAGGCATGCCAGCGTCTCATTCGATGAACAATATTTCAGTTCAACAAATCTCTTATTGAGCTTTTCAGTCATAGGGGGTATTTGATGTGTATGTCATTCAGTCATCTTTTCTGTACCCAATCTCCATTTATCTCTGGTGGCTGATATCTCTTAGAATCCTTCCATGTATGTGATCCAGTGGTGGGTTTATTTTTACCACCGGTTCGCCATGCACATGTGTGCACCTTCTGTGCATGGACCCAGCCTTCAGTGCATGTGCTTTGTGTGCACACACACCTTCCACGCATGCACCTGATCTCAAAAATGTGCCTAAATACAATGGCATAGAGCCAAGGTTGGTGGGCAGGCCAACCCGCGATCTCTGCTACCGGTTCATCTGAACCGGTCCAAACCAGTTGAATACTAACTGTGATGTGCTCCATGTTTCTGTGCTGAGAAGCAAGGTAAAAGAATATTAACGTGACCCGTCAAAACCGCGGAGGACAAAATCGCACTCGAAGAAAGCGCGCATTTGACGTCATCACAGCGCGACGAAAAAAATTAAAAATTGAAATAAAATTAAAATTAAAGCAAGCCGATTCACATAAAGGTAAGGGTTAGGGTTAGGGTTAGGGTTAGGGTTAGGGTTAGGGTTAGGGTTAGGGTTAGGTTAAGGGTTAGGGTTAGGCTTAGAGCGTTAGGGTTACGTTTAGCGTTAGGTTAAGGGTTAGCGTTAGGTTTAGCGTTAGGTTAAGGGTTACGTTTAGGGTTACATTTAGGGTTAGGTTAAGGGTTAGGGTTAGAGTTACGGTTAGGTTTGGGGGGGTTAGAGTAAGGTTTTCGCTTTATTTTTACATTTTTCGATCACAGCGCGATGTTTTCGTCGCGCTGTGATGACATCAAATGCGCGCTTTCGTCGAGCGCGATTTTGTCCTCTGCGGTTTTGTGGTGGAACCAATATTAACCCAGTTTTAGCAGTCTCTTAAACAAATCATAGGCACAAAGGAGACCCAGAGTAAATCTTTAGCTTTTTATCTATAATCTACTACTGCCTTGCTGTAGTTAGGTCATGAGGTGCTGAAAAATCAATGTCATTGGATTTGAACATTGAACCAACATACCATTACATTCTGGTCAGTTTCATTTTCTCCTATATGATCAATATAGAGAAATTGTTGTGATTAAAAAATGAAATAAGACCTCCCCTATACTTCCTTAAGTGCCAAAGAAAAGGTAAGACAAATTATCGTTATATCTACAGTTACTCCTTCTACAGCAATCGGACTCAAGAAAATTGGCAAAGTATAAAGTTAACCACCTAGTGCATTTTTATCAATATACATGATATTAAATATATTTGTATGCCAACACAATAGAATAGACACACAAGGAATTTGTCTTTGGTGCATATGCTCTCACTGTACATAAAAAGACAGGAAAAGATACAGTCGTCAAGAATCAAAAGATACAACACTTAATGATAGTCATAGGATACAAATAAGCAATCAGGAAACAATCAATATCAATATAATATATAATAAATAAATATAATAAGATCTTTCTTGGTGGTTCACATGGAAGAATACACTATAAAAGAAGTTCCATGCAAAAATAAAAAAAACAGAATGATGCACAAATATAGTTCTGAAACAAAAATATATGAACAAAACATTTGAATCAGGGTGGGTTCCAAATAGCTTATTTGGTTCCTTGCCTTTATCATAATGGTTGAAAACTGGGGTATCATTGTGTCTTTGTGTTTGGGGAGCATTTTTTTAAAGTTTCAGAGGAAAAGATTCCTTACCAATAATTCAGGATACATTTTCAGGGAAAAATTATTTAAAACTAGTCTAGATTCTGTTTTGTTCAGACAACTCTGTAGAATGTTACAAGGAATACATACATTTCTTGTTTCTTGTAATGTAATGATGGATAGATTCCATAAGGTGTACTTCCCCAAGGCTATATACCTGCATTGATTACTCTGATGATTTGTGTGGGATCCTGGTGGGCTCTATAATCTGAGACATCTGGGTACCAAGTTGCATCTATCTGCTATAAAATATTCCTTTTTTTCTTGCACTGATAATAGCAGTTGATGGAATGCCAGCTTTTTCATTAACCACTGACCAGGAGCCATAAAAAGTTTTACAGACTGCTTAGTAGCTTGCAAAATAAATTTAAAGCTTATATAACATTTTCTTTTAGGTTTTATTGGTAAGTCTGAGCTATTTCACAGTTTTGAAGCATGGAAACTAATAATTTGTTCTCAAAGGTACAAATAAATACTGCTTTAGGGACTTTTCTGGTGTAGGCAAAGACAGTGTGATAGTAACAGTGTTTTAAAAATATTTTTGGCCATGTTTATGATAGTGGGGAGAGTGGCATACATAAAAGTATATGGGTCGGTGTGGGAGTATAAAAAGCGAAATTACAATAATGATCAATTTAAGAAGCTGCCAAAGGGATTTATCCTTTCCAACATGATCTGAAATGCATTCCAGAGACCCTGGTCAGCTTGACTTCATCATAATTGATGGAAGACAAACAGCAGATATAGGAAATTCTCTCATTATCAGAATGGTACACCCACATAGAAGGCATTCTCTCATTCACTTGCGTTGTGTTGTAGTAAAGGTAGAGCTTTCCCTGTCAGTCATGTCAAACTCTAAAGCATGGTGTTCCTCTCCATTCCTAGGCCAAGGAAGTTTTCATTGCCCAAAGACAATTTCCATCATCATGGGGCTAGCATGGTTATATGCCAAAGGTGCATGAAATGCTGTTACCTTTGGAGCTGAAGTGGTACCTATTAATCTATTTGCATTTGCAAACTTTTGAACTGCTAGCTGGGCAGGAGTTGGGGCAAGTAATAGGTGTTCACCCTGTTGCACGGAGCTTGGATTTCGAACCTAGGCTGTTAGCTCTTGAGCTCACAAGTTCAGCATCTTTAATCACTAAACCATTACACACAAACACTTTACATTGTATAGTATCAATATTAAATAATGTAAACATCTGGACATTATTTAGTGTCGGTCATATATAATCCAGTGCTACCTACTATCATAAGATTAGCAGATAGGAAAGACAGTTCAGTGATATAGACTGAGGAGAAAATAACCACCAGGATGGGACTCAGAACAATAACAGAAAAACTATTGGAAAAAGATGTTGGAAATAGATGAGTGGAAATAAGGAAGAATTTGTGACATATGTTTAAATGCTTGCAAATTCTGACCAATTTGTTGGTGATTCTGAATTATTTCTCAGAAAAATCTAAATAAGAATAAAAAAATCTAAATCCCGAGCAAAATAAAACTGACTGGCTACTTATGGGAGATGTAGAGTTGCTCTAAGCTAAACTGAACTTAAATCTAACCATTTGTTTGTTGGTCACTTAGACACAGGCAACAAAAAATAACCCTTGGAATTACCAGACCTGGTTCTAACTGGCAGGAAACAGGTACAAAGCCTTCTCACTAGGGGAAGAAGAAGAAAGAGGTAAGGAGAGATGGGTGGGAGGGAGAGATGAAAGATGGGAGAGATGGGTGGGAGGGAGAAAAGAGAAGGAGAGAGGGTAGGAAGGAGAAGGAGAAGGAGAAGACAGAGGGTAAGAATAGGGGAGAAGGAAGAGAAGGAAGAAGGGGAAGGAGAGGAGGAAGGAAGGAAGTAGAGAAGGAAGGGGGGGAGGGAGAAAAGAAAAGAAAGAAAGAGAAAATAAGGTGGTGTCATAGCAGGTGTGAAGGATGGTAAATAATACATTCCAAATTATACCTCATACCCTTTTAAATGGAATAATAATAATATAAGAATGGCAAAGAAAAAGAATAACTATGTGAATGTATACCTATAACTGCATGTAAGAGAATAGATGACAGTAAAAATATAAAGCACAATATAGATAAATAATACTTGATCATAAGTAGCTAAGTATAAATAAATAAAGAAATGTATATAAAAATGGATAATGAGTAACGAGATTATGAACGCAAGATAGAAATGTATAGAAACGAAAACACTAACTGCAAAGAAACCGATTTGGAACTGCTGTATGATATACGATGGAATTTATTGTTCCTATGTTGTTTTTAAGTTATGTGGTTATTTTTGTTAATATGTTTATGTGTTCTGTTGATGTGCTTATGTGTATATAAAAAAAAAAGCCTTCTCACTTTTTCCTGCCATCTAGTGTAATCCAGACTTTTGCACTCCCTGAGATTCTCATACAGGGAAATTTCCAATATGAAAAGAACAGAGGGTAAGTTTTGCCATTCATGGGTCTCTAGTTACATTGTCTTAATTATTGAATTAATATATTGCTATGTTTGTGTTTAACTATTTTGAGTGATATTATGACACTTAACTGTATCATTATACACCATGCATTTCACAGTTCAGTGCTTGTGACAGTCTGCCATTGCCTATGGCTCTTTAGCAACTTGTAACATATACATGTAAAATCCAGACAGACATGGTTTTAGCAAAAACTGAAAGTTAGAAGTGATTCAGTTTCTCATACACTGATTGGAAAAAGATAATGGGTTGCTGAGCTGGCAAAAGAAGGTAAAGTTTTTAAAAAAACCAAGAGGTTAAACTCTGTGAAGAAGGAAGAGAAACTTTTGGGAATGAGAAATGGAGTTGTGATTACTGACAAAACTAAGATCTAGGTAGCATGAGCTGATTTTAGGGAAAATTAGAGATGGCCATAACAGGACCTTGCTAACTTCTTGAAGGATTGTTAGTTTTCTTCTAAACTTTCCCACTTTGGGGGGATCTTGAAGACTTTTAAAGCAGAGCAGGGCTTGATCTAGAAAAGTGTCTTGAAGAAAGGTGTAGCCCAGCATGGGGCAAAGGTTACCTGGCATAGAGGGCCTGAGTGTGGGGATGGTGAACCAAGAGGGAATGGAGAGAGAGGGGGAGAAGGAGGATCATGTTCCATCAGCCTAAAAATACTTCTGCCAGCTTGAGAAGAAGAGAATGCTGGCCAGTATATTTATCTTTTTCTTACCCAAAATTAAAAACAACCAACGGATTTAGAAGTACAGCAGGATACATATAAATCAACATTACAAAATGTATTCATATGCCCTTAGAAAACATTTAAGATAAACAAAGCATTCCCTTTATAATGTATTTAAATCTGAAGTGATGGCTTCATTCTTGCCATCGGGTGACAGAAGACAAGAGAGCCCTGGTTTGGATTGTCTAGCTGTTAATACTGTAACATTGCTAGATCTTGCTGAGGAATGTGACTGAAATCTTTTCTATGACTTAAAAATCAAAATCTCAAAATCAAAATCAAAAAATCAAAAGTGCACTGCACTTTTTATCAAATCCAGAAGATTTACAAAAAGGCTGTGACAATGTTCTTTGTTAATTTTCTGTTGCATAATGGGGAGTGTAAAAGCTCTGATTCAGTCTGTGGTTCTTAGAAGAGTCTAAAACAAAGTCCTTGCTTAAAAAAAGCTGAAAATTCAATTTCTACCATTGCCACTGTGTGAGCTATACTGAGTGGTTATCCACACATTTTATTCTGGCCATTGGTTTTCTCTGATAAAAATTCTCCTGATTACTATGGCAAGTAGGGATTGCATTATTTTAATTTTTTTATTGCCAATGAATTATGTTTTGTTTTTGTTATAAATAACTTTGTGATGGTATTGAATTGAATTGAATTGAATTTATTAGGTTTCTATGCTGCCCAATCCCGAAGGACTCCAGGCGGCTTACAGAATAAAAGAAATTAAAGGAACTTAAAAACAATAGGACACACAAAGTTAAAAAAGAACGCAACAAACACCTAATCAGAAGGCCTGCCGGAAAAGCCAGGTTTTAATGGCTTTGTGAAAGGCTATGAGAGTGGGGAGGGCCCAGATCTCTGGAGGCAGCTCATTCCATATGGCCGGAGCAGCAACAGAGAAGGCCCTACTCCTAGGCGCCGCCAGCCGGCATTGTCCTGCTGAAGGCACCCGGAGAAGGCCATCCTGTGCGATCTTATTGGTCTAAGGGAGGTATGTGGCAGGAGATGGTCTCATAGGTACCCAGGTCCTAGGCCATGTAGGGCTTTAAAGGTGATAACCAGCACCTTGAATTGTGTTCGGAGACCAATGGGCAGCCAGTGCAGCTCGCGGAGGATAGGTGTGAAATGAGTGTACCTTGGCACACCCAGTATCGCTCACGCGGCTGCATTCTGGACTAGTTGCAGTCTCCGAACACTTTTCAGGGGCAGCCCCAAGTAGAGCACGTTACAGTAATCCAGTCTTGAGATGACGAGGGCATGAGTGACTGTCTGAAGTGCCTGCCAGTCCAAATAGGGCCACAACTGGTACACCAGGTGAACCTGGGCAAAGGCCCCCCTGGTCACAGCCGACAGATGGTGTTCCAAGGTCAGCTGCGGGTCCAGGAGGACCCCCAAATTGCGAACCCTCTCTGAGGGGGGCAAGTTTTCTCCCCCAGGATTAAGGACGGACTAGATGGACTGTCCTTAGGGGGCAACATCCACAGCCATTTGGTCTTGTCAGGATTGAGTGCAAGTTTGTTCACTCCCATCCAGACCCTAACAGCTTCCAGGCACTGGCACATCACTTCCACTGCTTCACTGAGTTGGCATGGGGCAGGCAGATACAGCTGAGTATCGTCCACATACTGATGGTATTTAATCCCGTGCCAGCGGATGATCTCACCCAGTAGCTTCATGTAGATGTTAAATAGGAGGGGGGACAGGACCGACCCCTGTGGCACCCCATAATTGAGGGGCCTAGGAGTCAACCTCTGTCCTCCGACCAAAACTGACTGCGACCTGTCGGAGAGGTAAGAGGAGAACCACCGCAAAACGGTGCCTCCCACTCCCACCTCTTCCAGCCGTCGCATAAGGATACCATAGTCGATGGTATCGAAGGCCGCTGAGAGGTCAAGGAGCACAAGGACAGAGGTATGACCTCTGTCCCTGGCCCGCCAGAGATCATCGGTCAGTGTGACCAAAGCGGTTTCGGTGGAGTAACCAGGCCTGAAACCAGACTGAAAAGGGTCTAGATAATCTGCTTCATCCAAGGTCCGTCGGAGTTGGAGGGCCAAGAGTTGGTAGACTTAAGAGTGATAAACATTAATAATTATATTAATCAGTGTAATTATCACCAAGATTAGTAATGTACAAATGTACCTTCTTTTATTTTGATACTAATTAAGCAGAAAACAAAATTAAACAAATGCATTCAATACATTGAATACATTCAATACAACTGTTGTAGATTGTGTACAATACACAATCTACAACAGTTGCCCCAGTTGTTGGCCTGGGAGGCTCTTCTCAGGGTCACTTTTAGTAGTAATGTGTAATGTGATGCACTCTGCAATACCCTCTGCTTGGGACTGCTCTTGAAGACAATTAAAAACTTCAGCCAATCCACATACGGTGAGTGAGCAATTATGGAAATATCCAAACATGCCCATCTAACATTTCTGCTGTGTGGACTTATGTTGATTCCCTTTGGGTGTCTGAGGACAATTCAAGATGCTGGTCATCATCTACAAAGTCTTACATAGCATAGAGCCTGAAGATTTGAGGGACCATCGTTGTGCGTTGTTTTTCTGCTCATCCCATAAAATGTAACAAAGTTGATGTGCTTCAGGTCTCATCTATTACCATGTTTCCCCAAAAATATGACCTGTCCTGAAACTAAGGCCTTGCCACATTTTTCATGTGGGCAAAAATATAAGCCCACCCCCCAAAATAAGCCCCCTGGACACCCCCTCTCTGGCCAGGCAGAGCACCACTCACCAACCTAGCAGTATCCCGAAGGCACAAAGCTGCGGGAGCCAGGGGGGGAGCACTCACATTGCTCTGTGCCTTTGAGATACCGCTAGGTTGTGGAGTGGCATTCTTCCTGGCCGGAGGGGGGAGTTTCTGGGCAGATGCTCCCTTGAGAGTGGGTTACAGAAGAGCCAGGCACAGCCTCAGGGGCGAATCAACCATGAGGTAACCACACTCATGAACAGCCACCCGGCAACCCTCCTCTCCAGCCGTGCAGAGTGTCTTTCACTGACCTAGGAGGTATCCCAAGGTGCCAACCCACAGGAGCTGGGGGTGGCCAGAGTGCCACATGGCTTGGCGCCTTAAGGATACCCCCTAGGTCAGTGAATGGCACTCTGCCTGGCTGGAGAGGGGGGTTGCCGGGCAGCTGCTCATGGCTGCTTCACCCCTGAGGCTGTGCCCAGCTCTTTGAGAGCCTGCTCGCAAGGGAGCAGCCGCCCGGCAACTCCAAAACAATAAGCTCTCCCCTGATAGTAAGGCCCAAGCCATATTTTGTGGGTGAAAAGAAAATAAGACCCTGTCTTATTTTCAGGGAAACACAGTAAAGTGGGAACAAGGAGGTGTGCCTTCTTTATCATAGTTTCTGTCCTGAAATAGGGTCTCCCCCTGAGGTCTGGAATTTCCATCCCTACTGTTCTTGAATGAAAACCTGGCTGTGCTAAGAATGGTGTATAGTTACCATGTAGGATGTGTTAATGGCTTTATGTTTTTTCCTCCCACTGATATAATATTTTAGTTGAAGTTTTAATAGCTTTCCCCCCTATTTTTAATCCTTGTATGCTGCCCAGAGTAATTAGTAAATAGAAATTTAAAGTAGTATTTTAAATTATTTATAAACAATAAAACATATAGCCGCAGGGGTAACTACTTAGATTGTATTCCTGCAAACAGCTATATCAGTTTTAGTACTCTTGCAAAGTAGTCATTTATCACAACTGAGTCCAAAAAAGAAGAACAATCTAGCAGAAGATGCCATTCAAAAGGCATTTTGAGTAGAACCCATCTCAACTTGTCACTTCCAGATGCCTGTAGACCTCATCTCCTGGAGTTCCCAGCCAATAGCATTTTAAGCTTTGCAAACTGGAAATTCTGGGACTTATACTCATAAGCCTCATGAAAGGTTCCCTAACTGAAAAAGGGAATTGCAGCCAAAGTGGCACATCATTTAGTTGAAAATAAAATTAGCAAAGTAATTTGTAAAGAAAGAGAGAAGCTTGGTGCTATAAAAAGGTAGAGTATATAATGCTGTCATCAGAAATGGGTAGGACTATAAAGAAGAACTTCCCTGCTAGGCAGAGGTAGCTAAGCTGACCTTATTCCTTGTCAGCAACTATATGGCCTTTGGCTATCGTTAACCTATACAAGGCTAGATATGTGACATTTGTTTTATGCCAACTTTAAAAATGGGAAAACTAAAGAGGATTGGAATAGATCAGCTAAGAGACCGTTGCAGAGAAGAAGACTTTCTCCTTGTATGTCTAGAGCTCTGATTTCGCTCCTTAGTTTTCCCAATTGAAAAGTTCCAAGCAGATGCGTATCAGTTGTCTAGATGATGAGAACCTGTGGATGGTCATTCTTGCCTTAGTCATCTGTCGGTTGGATTACTGCAATACACTCTACATAGGACTACCCTTCAAGAGTATTCAGAAGCCACAGAATGGTGCAGAATATAACACTGCCACTGTGTGAGCCACATTGATTACCTGTTTGCTTCCAGATCCTATTCAAGGCATTGATTGTTACCTTTATAGCCCTATTTGGCATGGGTCCAGGATATCTGAGGAGTTATCTTTCCCCAATGGGATTAGCCCACCCCACTTACTCCAGTAGAAGAGGTCTGCTATGCATCCCATCTGCTAAGGAATTCCAGCAAGCAAATTCAAGAAGAGCTTACTCTGCTGTTGCTCCATCCCTGTGGAGCATCCTATACTGGAGGTGAGAACTGGTTCTATCTTTTGGCTTCCAGAAAGATATTAAAATTTGGCTTTTCTGGTTGGCTTGGAGCCCTGAGAGAGGTGCTCACAACTGGAGGTGGCTAAACAGATCTTATCTTTGTTCATCTGTTTCTTAGTTTTGGTTTTTGTACAGTTTTTAAAATTTTAATGTATGTAGTTTTAATATTTTAATATAGTTTAATTGTTTTTCTATTTGATTTAGAACTTGTAAATGGCCAGAGTCACCTTATGTTTGAAATGGGTGATAAAATAAAATAATAAAATAAAAGTCTTCTTGGTATTATGGATAAAGTCAGATTGTTTGAGTTAGATGAATATTTTGCAACCTTAGTCATTTTAGGATGTGTGGACTTCATATCCCAGAATTCCCCAGCTAGCATGCTGGTATGTTGGCAGCTCAGATGTAGTTGCTCTGTTGAAATATTCATGCAATCACAAGGGACAGCAAATGTGGAAGTTGTTTTCTATACTGTGGTTCATGAATCATCTACTGCTTGTGAGCAGACATATTGCACTCCTGAGAACCAGGAGGTTTTCTGGTTTGGGGGACAAGATCATGGTTCCTTGGATACCTCTCTGGAAAGAAAAATCTTATTTGATTTCAATCTTATTTATATATGTGTAGTTTTATTACAGAGGGACGTGGTTGCTCAGTGGCTAAGACACTGAGCTTGTCAATCGGAAAGGTAGGCAGTTTGGCAGTTTGAATCCCTACTGCCGTGTAATGGAGCGAGTTCCTAATTCTGCCAGCCTAGCAGTTCAAAAGCATGTAAAAAAATGCAAGTAAAAAAAAAATACCCCAACCCTTTGGGGTGGGAAGGTAACACCATTCCATGCGCCTTTGGCATTTAGTCATGCCGGCCACATGACCACGGAGACGTCTTCGGACAGCACCTGCTCTTCGGCTTTGAAACGGGGGTGAGCACTGTCCTCTAGAGTCGGGATTGACTAGCACATATGTGCTTTACGTTTTTAGTTTTATTACCTTGTGTTCATTGTTGAATCATGTGAGAATCATAACAAGAAATATTGGTTGTGAAATTGTTTTTTTAGGAGCTCATTAATTGATTAAATGACCCAGGTGGAAAAGAATGAAATACTTCTGGATAATTAGTCTGATTAATATCAAAGCAATCAAAGTAACAAAATATGAAGACAATACAGAACCAACACACATCAGAATTTGGCTTCATTAACTAACAGACTATTTTTAGTTTATGAATGAAATCATGAAGATAAATATCTTTTTTATTTTATGAAATTTTCTATGAAGGAATCTCCTTTTCCTGAATGTAGAAGCTGTGTGATCAGTACTGAATAAAATCACCTGTACAAAAATGAGCAAGTAATGAGAATTTTTTATTAATTCAAATTTGTATCCAAGGTGATTTATCAGGTTAAAAATAAATGCCTAAGCATCTTCTATTTGCTTTCTCCTGTATTCCCAGCTGGTGTGCCAGCTGTGACCTTTCTTGTTGCAAGAGGATCTTAACCCCTCATTACTTTGCTGTCAGACTTCTGCAAGGCATTCTTATATGGACTATGTTTATTTTTTTATTTTTTAAAAAAGATTTTTATTAACAAACATGTAAAATACACACACACAAAATTTAGACGTACACCACATTTATACAATACAATACGAACAGGAACTTCCTGTTCTTTATAATAGCAGTTATCAATCGATACTGCTCATCTTATATTATTTCCCCTTCTATTGTATTTCATTTGGATTTCACCATTCTTAACCCTCTTATTTTACTCACAACTATTATTTTTTGAGTTTTGTTATATTCCTTCATTAATTTTTGTTTCTTTCCTCCATCCAACTATACCATTTATGGGCTAAAAATAACAGTCCAAAATGCAACTGCCCATGTGCTAATTGTCACCTAATGGCACAAGTATGTTGCACCTATTCTGCATGCCTTCCAATTATTATCAGTTGGTTTTTGGATACCATATAAAATGGCTCTTTCTCATCTATGAAGCCTTTTATGATTTTGCATTTGGCTACCTACTTACTCCAACCCAAAATGGCCCAACCTGTTAGGTCATGGGTGTCAAACTCAATCACGTCATGTGACATGACATGACACATTGTCATTTTTTTTGCCTTTGTGGAGCTGGGTGGGCGTGGCCTGCACATGATGCATCTGGCCCATGGGTTGCCAGTCTCTGTGTTAGGACATCCCGGAAAAAATTACTCTTTGTTGCCCTCTTCTGGGGGAAGTGAAAGGAGCTGGAAGCTTCAATGGCAGTGTCAGTTCTCTAGAACAGCTTCCCCATAGAAAGCAGTCTGAGCCACTCCTTAACGGCATTAAGGAGATATTGAAAGCGAAAATGTTCTGGAGATCCTGCTAAGTGGAGAGAATGCTAAGAGAATTATACTAACATTTTAGCTTTATTGCTACATTATTATTATTTGTAGTTATTTTTGATGTACTTGAGCTTTATGATTTTGTTTTAAATAAATAAATAAATAAATTGTTTTCAATATAATAAAGACTCACTGTAAGACTTACCATGGGTGGTTTAATGTTTGTAAATCAGGTAAATTACAGATTGAAGTGGGATAGAAACACATATTACAAGATGGACAAAATATCATTATTTGCTCAACTGGTGCTGACATATAGGTCTCTAATATCTTGTAAGTATGGCCTTGATGTGAGCATGCTCATCTATTCTGAAAGTCAGAAAGAAAATGCTATGATTCTCTGTGTGTGTAGAGAAAGAGAAGAAAAACACATGAAAATGACAAATTACATTTGTATAGATTAAATGTACTTGTAAATTAGTGGCTATTTTGATTCCTGGTTGTATGTGAATAGTTTAGAAAGCTATTTTGTGTAAAATTTACTTGCAATTGATGTATTATTTAATGCAAACAAAATGAATGAGAAGAAAAAGTTTTTGCAGAAGGAAAGGAAGGCAATAATGCGGAATAGATCAAAGCCAATATTTTAAAAAGATTATCCTCTGCCTGTGGGAATTAGCACTTCAGATATGTACCACTTAGTCTGACTTTCATAATGCTATTTTTGATTCATTGCAGATTTTATTTTAGGCCAAGATCTGCCCTTGACTAAAGCAAGACGCTCTACATGGGGCTGCCCTTGAAAAGTGTTGAGCTAATCCAGAATGCAGCCGCGCGAGTGATTGTGGGTGCACCCAGGTACACCCACGTTACACCTATCCTCCGCGAGCTGCACTGGCTACCCATTGGTCTCCGGACATGCTTCAAGGTGCTAGTTGTTACTTATAAAGCCCTGCATGGCATCGGACCTGGGTACCTGAGAGACCGCCTCCTGCCAATTACCTCCCAAAGACCGATTCGATCTCACAGGCTTGGCCTTCTCCAGGTTCCATCGGCCAGCCAATGTCGGCTGGCAACCCCCCGGGGGAGAGCCTTCTCTGTTGCTGCGCCGGCACTCTGGAATGAGCTCCCCGTGGAGATCTGGACCCTTACTACCCTCCTGGCCTTCTGTAAAGCTACCAAGTCCTGGCTGTTCCGACAGGCTGGGGGCTGTTGAAATATCCAGCCCCGCCTCAATTGTGAATGTTGTGCATTTTTAAATTCTTTGTATTGTCTTATTAATTTCCCTTTCCCTGTTTATTGTGAGCCGCCCGGAGTCCTTCAGGGGTGGGCGGCATAAAAAACTAATAAACAACAACAACAACAAGGACCTGAATGCCAAGCCATTCTTTTTTTAAAAAAAGTAAATACTATTTGAATTTTAAAAATAAATCTTAATTTTATCCCAGAACCAAGTCTTAAAAATAAAATACTGTTTTCAAAATTTTTTAAATAAAATTCAAACATATAGTCTCCCTGGTTTAAGTAACTATTAAACTTTCTGAAAACAACCAAAACTACATATTGCACAGTTTCTTTTAGCACCAATGCACAAAACATGTTGTAATATATCTTAGCATGACAAGCAACAGGGGGAAAGCAGAACTACTTAACTTGTTTTTTGCATCTGTCTTTACGCAAAGGGAAAAAACAATCCAACCTATCAAAAAACCTCACAAAAAAAACCAGATTAGGAACACAAGTTAAAATAGGGAAGAAAATGAACACCTGCACATTGTAGATGAGTTCAAATCACCAGGACTATTTCTTGGTGAATGCAAGAAAAGGAGTCATAATAAAAGCAAGGGAAGCTAAAAGTTCCCAAGAGAGCTAAAATATTCTAAGATGTAATGGTGGCTTCTAGTTTATGTAGATTGCCAAAACATTTTTAAAAATTCTGAACCCAATACAACTACATTTGTTGTGGGTACAATCAATTGAAAATCAGTAGAGGAACTACTTTAGGAAAAAGGAAAGTTGGTTTAGACTAATTTTCAGTGGGTACATCTATTGGCAATTATTATATATGTGCATTATATATTATATTATATATGTGCATTAAATGATATTTTCAGGATTATTATCAATATATTGATCAGATGTTTGGAATTTATCACAGATTAAAGTTATTGCCTAGCTTGCTAAGATCCAGCAACAACTGGCTAGTTGATTAGTACTTGGATGGGAAACTACCTGGGAATTCTGGTGCTATTGATCAGTCTGAAAAGTTGAAATTATATCCTAGAAGCAAACAATAGTCAGTCTATGCTATTACCAAGAATACATTATACTATATAATGGATAATGCCAGAAAAAAGATGATACAGCTGAGGTGGCACAGTGGTTAGGGTGCAGTACTGCAGGCCACTTCAGCTGACTGTTATCTGCAGTTCAGCGGTTCTAATCTCACCGGCTCAAGGTTGACTCAGCCTTCCATCCTTCCGAGGTGGGTGAAATGAGGACCTGGATTGTTGGGGGCAATATGCTGACTCTGTAAAGCACTTAGAGAGGGCTGAAAGCCCTATGAAGCGGTATATAAGTCTAACTGCTATTGCTATTGCTATACAATCTATGTCTTTAAATTAAATTTATCTTACAACTAGATTGTCTGTTGCCTTAGCAATCAAGCACTAATTTGCATAATTCAGAATGCTGATTAAATAGAGCACATGATGAACTGGCTGGTAGTTTAGCTAAGTACTAGCTATCTAATAATCTATCTAACTGGAGGTCTAATTAAATGAGCAGAGTACACTTACTGCAAAGCAGTTTGAAAACTACACTTTCTGCATAAGCTGAATAAACTAGGGATTGAAATGACCTTTTGTGACTTTTCACAGTCAGAGCCAAATGTTAATTAATCTATACATAAATTACTTTTTTTCAAGGGCACTCGGTAAATAAAGTTTGACTCAGTAGCAAGGTGCATGCATTTTTTTTCTCTATTAGGAAATGGTTTTAATTCTCCAATATATTTTAACGCCTATTTTCCCATCTACCAGTTATTTTCAGTTTGCTATATGTCATTATTCAGTGGGACCAATGCTCTTTTAGAGTTATAACATCAGCCTCACAATAAACAGTTTATCAGTAGCCAGCAGGTATCCAATGAAATTCAATATTCATAACTTTGCTGTGCATTGTTAGAGGATAAGGAATAAAAGGTATGGAATAGTATGACAATGAGTTGTCTTGAGAACAAGAGAAAGTGTTTATTAGATATTTAATGAAACATACACTTAACTTTCGCAACTAAAATTTCATTTAAATTTTGTTCTTGCCTCCTTATATAGACATACCATACCTTCATGAAGGGTAGACTTGAAAATGAGGGAGGGAAAAAAACATGATCACTTGTGTGGTTAGCGCTTTCCACAGGCCTGTAAGATAATGATGACTCCTGTCCATATCTAATTTGTATTTTAGAAATTCTTGAAAATAAGTGAAGTCCAGACTATCACAAAAAGTTAAATTATCCCCATCTTGAAAAGAGAAAAAAAATAAGATTTTGGGAACTACTGAGAGTCTGACAATGATGTGGAAATATGGTTTGCAGAATCATAGATTTGTAACTGTAATGGTATGTGAGAATCTGTTTTAAAGATAGGAGGAAAAACCACAGATTGGACTAGCATCATGCAAAAGATATCTCAGCTCACAGAAGGAAGAGGACATAGAATGTTTCACAGGAGTGATCCTCCCTAATTTTCTGGAAATATTGAAGAAGGGCTTTCTTGATTCTGTTACTGTAAAATAAACATAGTGTGTTTCTTAAATGGTTTGTGTTTCTTATCTGAATGAGATTACCAGTCTTGAGACCAATGTTATTTCATTAGTAAACTGGATAATTTTCTTAGTAAATTGTGCATAATGCTGTGAAAATACCTTTTGATTAAGTTTAGGCATTGGATCCACTGCATGCTTTGAAATTTAGTTTGAAAATTTAGTTTGAAAGTTGTATTCAAATAAAGCACCATAATTGTTCCTCATCATACTAGAGAAAGATGCTGAATAGAACATGACTTCAGGAGTTCGGTCCTAAACTCTTACTCTCCATCACTTTCTTGATTACTTTGATGATAAAACAGAAGGAAATTCTTATGAAACAGATGGTGCAACACTTAAGTCTTAAATCTGTAGCATGTAGCTTTGAAAAGAAAAGATTAAATTATGGTTGTATTCTTTAAATATGTCACACAGAAAAACATCAAGACCTATTCTTTGTCCCTCCTACTTTGCAAGCCAGTCCTTGATATAGCTGGTTAGTGTGCCACATAAGGCCTCTCCTTCTCCCACCAGGAAGATCTGGAAGACTTCTGATATCCAGGATGGGTATTCTGCAATAACAGTTTTCCCTCAAAGTATTTCTTGAGAAGCTTCACAGGCAGCACCTCACCCCACTGGTAGGTGGGTTCCTACCAGGGGTGGGTTTCTCGCCCCGTTCCAACCGGATCGGTTGGAATGAGGCCGGCGGCGTCCTCATGCACGCACGCGGCGCGCGTGCGCACGCATGCGGCGTCCGCACGCACGCACGTGACGCGCGCGTCATCGCGTGCGCGCGCGCATGCGTACTAGCGTCTGTGCGATGCTCCAGCTGCTCCTGGAGGATCGCGCAGGCATTCTGCGCATGCGTGGAAGCGCGAAATTCAAAAAAAACGGGTAAGGAGCGGGCGCGGGTGTGCGGGCGCGCGCGGGCGCGGGGGGGGCTTCGCCGTTCCCGGAAGTTACTTACTTCCGGGTTCGGCGACCAACCGGATCGCAGGGACCGGTGCGATCCGGTCGAAACCCAGCCCTGGTTCCTACCAGTTCGCACCTATTCGGTAGAACCGGTTCGTCAAATCTACCGAACCGGTTAGAAGAGGTTCCACCAGTGGACCCGGAAAGCAGGCCACACCTACAGAAGAGGTTCAATTTTGAAATCCACCACTGCTACACACACACACACACACACACACACACAGAGAGAGAGAGAGAGAGAGAGAGAGAGAGAGAGAGAGAGAGAGAAAGAGACAGAGACAGAGAGACAGACTGACAGAGAGAGAGAGAGAAAGAGAAAGAAAGGAAGAAATAAATAAATAAAGAAAGAAAAAAGAAAGAAAAAGAGTGAGAGAGAGATGAAAAAAAGAAAAAAGGGACACAGAGACAAAAGGAAGGAAAGAGAGAGAGAGAGAGAGAGAGAGAGAGAGAGAGAGAGAGAGAGAGAGAACACATGGCCAGCAAGCCACCAGGTCACATGGCCGGCAAGCCACTCTCACAAAGGAGGTCACACCCACAGAGTAAGTTCCAAAATTTTTTGAAACCCGCCACTGCAGCAGCTGCATAGGCAGCTTCATAGAATAGAATAGAATAGAATAGAATAGAATAGAAGAGAAGAGAAGAGAAGAGAAGAGAAGAGAATTCTTTATTGGCCAAGTGTGATTGGACACACAAGGAATTTGTCTTTGGTGCATAAGCTCTCAGTGTACATAAAAAGACATGAAAAGATATATTCATCAAGAATCATAAGATACAATACTTAATGATAGTCACAGGGTACAAATAAGCAACCAGGGAACGCTATCAATAAAGGCAGCCCCACAAATAGCATGTTGTGCTAGCATGGTTTTATGGCCTTAAACAGTAAGGAAAATGTATGGGGATGGAGAGGAGGCATGCTTGCCCACAATATAAATATTAATTCACAAGTCCACTCTTTGAGAAAATAACTTCATTTCCCCCCCTCTCTCAAAGTAAAAAGAAAATCTTCCCACTTTTATAATAGGAAAACTGGGCAAGAAAACTAGATAATCATTCACACATACAAATCATCATACGACTGATGAAAAGGAAGATAAGAACTGTACTACAACCTTTACTGTATTCATGTGGTGTATGCATGAAATCTCGCCCTCTCTCCAGATAAGCTCCTAAGCAATTTCCCTATTAGATTCACTCATATTTCATACTTCATCCCTTGGTGACCATCTCTCTTTACTTCTGCTCCATCAACATGATACCAGTTGTTTAGTCTTGCTGATTGCCTGTCTTATTTCCACTCTGCATAGAAATTGCTATCTAATTAGTTACATACAGAATCATTAAGTAAGAAAAGCAACCGGGATTAGTCTTTGTTTAGTGAATGAACCAAAGTAGAGAACAATCCCTGCTGGAAATAAGCTTTTATATTATATTATGTCCTGCTCCTTAGCTGAATGTTTGCCACTGAAATAACTGGGGATCTTGCCTTTGGATTGTTGTTCTTGATTTGAACAATATGTTGGAAATTTGGCATGGCTTTTTGGAGTCACATTTATAAGGAACCACCTAGGGAAAATAATAGTCTGGTTAGCTTTGCATGAACAACAGAACTGGTGCTCCCAGAGTTTTTAGACTGGTGCCTTAACCACTACATTACACTGGCTCTCAGTGTAAGTACCGCTTTCTAGCAAATATAGCATAATTTCCCCAGAAACAAATATATATTATTCCATTATCTCAGCATTAATAACAATAAAATATATAAAACGAACTTTGACCTATTCTTAATAACACAAAGGAGATTCAGAGAAATTAAATGGATTCACATAAGATTAGGGAGCAGAAACTAAGATTTATGAAAAGAAATTGAAGGAGCTGAAAAAAGATGATGGAAAGGAGATATGATAGCACTCTTCAATAAATACTTGAGAGGATGTTATGTGGAAGATCAGAACCTGTTCTCTGTCATTCGAGAATACAGGGCTCAAAATAATTGATTTAATAACAGGAAGGTAGGTTTTAATCAAATATTGGAAAAAGACCTTCTCATTTGTAAGAGCAGTCCGAAGAGCTAATGTTTGTGGAAAGCTTACTAACAGAATATTCAAGTGTCCACCTCTCCAAAATGAGTATTGTGGCATTCCTTGTCTGGAAAAGAACTAAATCACTTATAGCGAATGGCTTATAAATTTCGTAAATCAATTTTCAGTGAATTTATCAAATCCTGTTCTCAACCCATCAACGCCATAGAAATTAGTACATTTTTAAATACTGAGTCTCTGAAATCAATGCAACTGAATGAAGAGCATAATTAGAAACCTAACCAGTAGTTTTAAATAGAAGAATTTCCTGTATTTTTCCCTGTAGAATTTGGTTTCAATAGTTTTAAAAGAAAAATTTGAATGCATTCATCTTCTTTTAATGACCCCATAATCCCTTATGGGTGGCAACTGAATGGAGCAAGCAGGGTGTTTAATGGCCAGATGCCCTTCCTGTTGCCAATGCGGACTTTTGTTCAGCAGATATATTCTCATTGTGCCCAGAGAGAGAAATGTCTGCCTCTACCTAGGATTGAACTGACTGTGTGGCAAGAGCTCCACCTCTAGGCCACCACACCACTCACAATTTTGAATACATTCCCTAGGGTGAATTGACCTTATTTAAGAATGAAATATCTGTATTTGTGTGAATGCCTTGCTTTTTCATCTCCCTAGCAGACCATTTCTCTCTCCCTTCTTATATATTAATTAAAACCATGGGGAAGCTACCATAACATCCTATCCCATAGAATGCTTCCAACAGTGATGACATTGTCATTGCTAAGAGGGAATTCTGGGGTACTCTTTTCCGCAGAGAAATTTGAAAAACTGTCTACCCATTTTCTCTGCTTGCAAAAATAATATAGGATTGTAAAGACCATTTTAGCCCAGGTCTATTTCAGAATGTAGCCCAGCCTCTGCCATGTTGAAAAGGTCTCGGGGAATCCCATATGCTTCATTATTTTCTGGCAGCTGCCCAGAAGATGGTAGTTGCTGATGCTGGGTTGACATATAACTCACTGGACCAGGGAATTGCTAAGAAGATAAGTTGGTGTAATTATATTTCACTGTGGATTCACTGAGGATTATGTTCTTCCACGTGCTATAATTGCTACATTAGCTTTATTCATTTTTAGTGTAATTGTTGCCGAAGTGATACCACATTCGGCTCTTTCATAAATGAACTGGACACTACATAGTCAATACAAACAGGCACTGTAAAGCTATCTTTAACTAAAAAAACCCACCACATTATTATCTACCTGAATGCCAAAATCAGATTCTTATTATTTGGCTTCTTGTTGTCTTCAAGTTAGAAATCAACTCTTATTTTGAAAAAAAAAAAAAAAAAGAACATCAGGCTTTACACACTGAAAATACTGCATGGTGTCTTGGATTCTTTCCCCTCTCTCCATAGAATCACAAGATTGGAAAAGATCATTTATCAAGTTTCTACTCAGTATAGGAATCAAATCCATATGGTATCTGTGATGGAAAATTGTTTAGTCTCCATTTCAATGCATCCAATTAATAGAAACCCTTGTTTCTCAGAGAATTATTTCCAAATGATGAACTGCTTTTATAGTTATGATGTTTTGGTCTGATATTGGTATACAATAAATAATTAAAATGATTATTATTTATTATATATTCTGTAATGACAGAAACAATGCTTGACTTTCTTCTGTCTTCCATCCTCTTAGTATTTGAACAGTACTCTTAATATTCCACGATCACCTGGCTTTTCTTTTCCAAGGTGAAATGTTTTCAAATTCTTCAAACTCTTTTCATGATCATCTTGATTTTCTTTCCCTGAATCAGTTCCATTTCTCAAAAACCTGTTAAATTATGGTACCCAGAAGTAGATACAGATTGCTTGAGTTCTGGAAAATGCTTAATAAAGTGGAACAATTATTTCCCATAACTCAAAAACTATATTTCTGTTAATGCTTCCTAAAATTTCCTTCCTTCCTTCCTTCCTTCCTCCCTCCCTCCCTCCCTCCCTCCCTCCCTCCCTCCCTCCCTTCCCTGATTAGTTATACTCAGTTTATAACCAGCCATTGTTTCAAGGTCATCTTTAGAAACTGTCAAACCAGTTGATATTTTACATACTTTCTGTCAAATTTCATCCTGTTACTTTCAACTCATTGATCTAATCTATCCAGATGGTTTTGAATATTTTCTGGGTTTTTTTTAATGGAGTTAGCTCTCCTTATCAATTTTATGTCTTGTGTTCATTTGTAAGCATTTTCTTAGGTCATATAGCATAACATGAAAGAGCAGAGAATCCAGGTCTGAGCCACCACTAAGTAGCCCTTTACATTCTACTGTGAGATTTCACGCATTCCTCACAAAACTGTTTTTTCCTGTACAATTTCTTTGTTATCTTTCATGACCATTATATGGTTGTTGAACTTGTATAGCCAAATTGAATTGGTTATGTTAAAAAAATAGAATATTATTTGATGGCTGCCCTAGGTTGACTTCTGATGATGTCATTATATTATCCAAAGCACAGTGACACCATCCATAAGATTACTGACTGAATAGAGTTTTCTCCAAGGAAGAAGAATATCAAATTGTATTGAAAATATGAATATTACATACTGGGTACATTTTGTGTATTTGTTGTGGCATTGAATCATACAAAGATCACACTGAAAACAAAAACCCTGGTAAATATTTGATATTATCCTAGCTACAGTACATATCACTAACAAATTGATGTTTTATTCTGGAGCTGCCAATTGAAGAGAAAAGACTTTGGGAAAGATAAATAAGATTTAGTTTCCCAACAACAAGATTTTCTTTTAGGTCTGAAACCATCTAGTACTTTGTCATCCTTATTTCTCATACATTTGAACTACAATCCTAACAACCCTTCAGCTTCCTTGGAAATGCCCTGTATGAACCCTAGATGTATCATCAGGTTGGTCAAACTATCCTGAATTGTGTCTTAATCTAGCAGCTAATAATAGGGATGATTTTTACACTGTTTCTCCCAAAAATGTTGATGGTGGGTGACTATACCATTTCCTCTATTGGTTCCTAGATCAACTACAGCAGGTTTTTTTTTTTTTTTTTGCAAATTTGGCAACTTTAAGTTGTGTTGACTTCAACCCCAAGAATTTTCCAACCAGCATGCAATGGTTAATAAACATACTTGCCGATGGAACAGCAAGAGACAGATTTTTCTGAAGAACTAGAATGTTTTTGCCTGATTCACAAGCAAGAGAAAAGACAAAAAGTGATAGCATGTCATAAATTGATTCTTCCAAATAATTAGATGAAGCTGTTTTCTTCAACATTTTCAATCTAACTTTCTTCACCATATTTACTCTAGCCAAATAGGTAAAATTCCATCCCAAAAACTTGCCAATGCAGAATAGAAAGCAATTATCTAAATAGCACTATATTTAGTTAATTGATAATTTGAGCTATATACACTCTCATCATTCTTTTCTTATTTTTCTTTTATAAAGGGAGAATGGGGCTAATTTCTTTTGAATGAAAAAGCAATACTATTTTTACTTGCAAACTTTTAACAGCATTTTTCTTCACACAATCCTGGCAAAGATTCCCTATTTTAATGTCTGGGATTGTGTCTTGGGTTCATTTTTAGATCTGCATAATTGAAAAGGAGGAGAAATGGAGAAAATGGGGATATACTAGCTGTTTAATTTCCTTCCCCAACAAAAAGCACAGCAAATAACTGCAAAAATATAATTAGGCCTATGTATATAGGAATTAATTTTCCAGTATCAGAAAGTCTGTTTTTTCAATAAAAATATTTCTCCAACATGTCTTTATTTCCAGGAATACAGGCTAGTGATAATATAAAATTGATGATCACATGCTTTTCAACAGATGTTTATCATGAATCATGTAATCTGATCATAGATATGAAGGGATTGGTCTGAAGCTGATCATAGATCTGAAGGGTTTGTTCTGAAGCTGATTGTTGAAATCGGGACATAAATTAAATAATTTAAATTTAGGTTGTCAAGCCTGTTGATGGAATAGGGAAAGAAAGAGGTAGACATTTTACAAGATTACAATACCTGAATGTTTGAAACAGTGCTGCTGTGGATACAGTCTACAATGAATGCAACAATAACATTAAAAAACAAGATATACAAAAAGGCAATCAAAAATTGATTTTAAGGCTAGGCTTACCAGGCAAAGGACTCAAGAGCAAAAAAGACAAAGCCAATTGGTTGAAACAATGTGTGGAATCTGATGGAGTGGGAAGTGAGCCTTCCAGGTGCACTACAATTCTCCATAGCCCTCATCACTGACCCTTGTAGCTCAGCATATTGGAACTTAAAATAAGTCCCAGTTTTCACTTTTCTTTTGTAATCTCTACTCACTTTCCTTAAATAATACAATGAAAGTAGCAGTTTACCTGTTATAACATCTGCTTTTCTGGTCTCACTGTGTCTATTCATATTGACATTATTCAATGGACTCTAAGAAATGTATTCTATTTTGTTTTTTGTAAATACCTCCTAACAACAGATGGTTGGCAAACTCTCCTGCACCATTTGGAATTAGTTCAGTATTTGTTCCCTGATGAAAGTTCTCTTCCAAGTCATGTTGATATACACTTGCTAATGTGCCTTATTTTAGTTCTCCTGAGAGCCACACATTTAGTGCCAACTACTATGGTAGAAAAGTACTTGGAAACTCAAATGTAAATCACACATGGACTGAATTTCATTTTATATTCTGAGCAAGAGAAAAAATATTGGAAAGAATCTGTTATGGAAATGAAATTTGATTTGTAATGCTTGGATGCAGTATGAACTGGGTAGTTTCATATAATCTGAATCAGATTATTTACAAATGTTGACAGAACTACTAATCACAATCATACAAACAGTTTTAGAAATTATATCAAATAATCTGAAACTTAGTTGTTACTGAATGTTGAGGATATCTGTTCTGGCAAGGCAATTTATATGTTATTAAAATCTTTCTCTCTTTTTCTCTTAGGCAGTGTGACTCATTGTAGATTGATTTCACTGAAGCCATTTGGGACATGGAGGCAACAAGATTTCCTTGACTAAGATCAAGAGTCCACTATGTGCCCCTCAATGGACTCTAATCCTTACCAATTTGAACTAGTGCTCTAGCAGACAGTTTCTCTCATTCCCCCTACCAGTCCCAACAAAATGTATCCCAATAAAATTAGAGAAGGGAATCTTTGCGATTGTCCATGGCATCTACCAGAACTTCCTAGCCTTGAAGAACTTTGGATTCCATAATGCTCACTCAAACCTGGCCAAGAATGGAAAGAGGGTATTATTGATCTCTTCCTGAATACCACTTTATAATGTCTTGCTAAGGCCACACTTGGAATACTGCATTCAGTTTTGGTCGCCATGATGTGAAAAAGATGTTGAAACTCTAGAAAGAGTGCAGAGAAGAGCAACAAAGATGATTAGGGGACTGGAATATGAAGAACGGTTGCAGGAACTGGGTATGTGCTCTGATGGAGCGCAGGAGTTCATGGCTTCCATGACAGCCATGGGCTTGACCCAAGTAATTCGGGGCTCGACTCATTCGGCGGGTCACATCCTCGACCTCGTATTCCTCTCGGAGCAGTGGAGTTGTGATCTTGGTTTGAGGGGTAGCGAGATCTTACCCCTGTCATGGTCGGACCACTACCTACTGAGGCTTGACTTTCGGAGACCAAACCCCCACTGTAGGGAGGAGGAACCGATTAGGTGGTTCCACCCCAGGCGACTTATGGACCCTTTGGGCTTTCAGACGGAGCTTGGTGTTGTTCCTGATACCCTCGCCAGCAGTCCGGCGGAGACTCTGGTTGCTGCTTGGAATTCAGCAGCGGCAGGGGCTCTTAACCGGATTGCGCCTTTATGGCCAATCCGAGGCAGTGGATCCAGGAGGGCTCCTTGGTTTACTGAGGAACTCCGGGAGATGAAGTGCCGAAAGAGACGCCTAGAGCAACGATGGAGATCCAGTAAGTCTGAGTCAGACCGAGCACTTTTAACATCCAGCATCAGAGCCTATCTTCGGGCAATTAGGATGACCAAAAGAACACACATTGCCTCTCTGATTGCTTCCGCTGAGTCGTGCCCAGCCGCCTTGTTCAGGATAACCCGTTCCCTCCTAAATAGGAGGGATACGAGCGATCCTTTGCAGGGCAGAGCTGAGGATTACGTCCAATTCCTCGCGGATAAAGTTGGTTGGCTTCGGACGGACCTGGACTCCAATTGCGCAGAGCCAGCCGAGGCACCAGGGGAGAATCTGGAAGGACATCACTGGATTGATTTCCAAGCTGTTACCCCTGAGGACGTGGACAAGGCCATCGGAGCTGTAAGTGCCTCCACATGTGTACTGGACCCGTGCCCCTCCTGGCTGGTCGCTAAAAGCAGGGAGGTGACACGGGGCTGGATCCAGGTGGTTGTTACCGCCTCCCTTTGGGAGGGGTTCTTTCCCCCGCTCTAAAGGCGGCGGTGGTGAGACCCCTTCTGAAGAAGCCATCTTTGGATCCAGCCATCTTAAACAACTATCGTCCAGTCTCCAACCTCCCCTTTGTGGGGAAGGTTGTTGAGAAAGTGGTAGCCTTTCAGCTCCGGCGGTCCTTGGAGGAAACCGATTATCTAGATCCCTTCCAGTCAGGATTTAGGCCTGGCTACAGCACGGAATCCGCTTTGGTCGCATTGATTGATGATCTCTGGAGAGCCAGGGATGGAGGTTATGCCTCCGTCCTAGTGCTCCTTGACCTCTCAGCGGCCTTTGATACCATCGACCATGGTATCCTTCTGCGACGACTGCGGGAGGTGGGGGTGGGAGGCACTGTCCTACGGTGGTTCTCCTCTTACCTCTCGGACAGGTTGCAGTCGGTGTTGGTCGGAGGGCAGAGATCGACCCCTAGGCCCCTGAATTATGGGGTGCCGCAGGGTTTGGTCCTGTCCCCCCTCCTGTTTAATATCTACATGAAGCCGCTGGGTGAGATCATTCGACGGCACAGGATAAAATACCATCAGTATGCAGACGATACGCAGCTGTATCTGTCCGCCCCGTGCCAACTCAGTGAAGCGGTTGACGTGATGTGCCAGTGCCTCGAGGCTGTTAGGGACTGGATGGGGCTTAACAAGCTTGTACTCAATCCAGATAAGACCAAGTGGCTGGTGTGCTTCCCTCCTACTAATTGGCCAAGTGTTCCATCTCTCAGGCTGGGGGGTCAAACACTACGCCCCTCAGACAGGGTTCACAATTTGGGAGTCCTCCTGGACCCACAGCTGACTTTTGAACACCACTTGTTGGCTGTGACCAGGGGGCCATTTGCCCAAGTTCGCCTGGTGCACCAGTTGCGTCCCTACCTGAACCGGGAGGCACTCACAACAGTCACTCGCGCCCTTGTGACCTCTAGACTGGACTACTGCAACGTGCTCTACATGGGGCAGCCCTTGAAGAGTATTCGGAGACTTCAGCTTGTCCAGAATGCAGCCGCGCGAGCGATTGTGGGTGTACCTCGGTTCACCCACGTAACACCTATCCTCCGCGAGCTGCACTGGCTGCCTATTGGTCTCCGGATACGCTTCAAGGCGCTAGTCGTCACTTATAAACCCCTTCATGGTATTGGACCTGGGTACTTGAGAGACCGCCTGCTGCCAATTACCTCCACTAGACCGATTAGATCCCACAGATTAGGCCTCCTCCGAATTCCATCCGCCGGCCAGTGTCGACTGGCGATCACTCGGAGGAGAGCCTTCTCTGTGGCTGCTCCGACCCTCTGGAACGAACTCCCCGTGGAGATTCGAACCCTCACCACCCTCCAGGCCTTCTGCAAAGCCCTTAAAACCTGGCTGTTCCGACAGGCCTGGGGCTAAAGAGCTGTTGCCCCCGTCTCGAATGGTATGACTGTTGTGTGTTTTAAATTATGCATTGTTATGCTTTGTTTTTTAAATTTTTTGTCTGTATTCCCCTTCCCTGGTGTGAGCTGCCCTGAGTCCCCTTCGGGGGAAAAGGGCAGCATATAAATGTAATAAACTGAACTGAACTGAACTAATGAAAAAGAAGGACTAAGGGTGACATGATAGCAGTGTTCCAATATCTCAGGGGCCGTCACAAAGAAGAGGGAGTAAAACTATTCTCCAAAGCACCTGAGGGTAGAACAAGAAGCAATGGGTGGAAACTAATGAAGGAGAGAAGCAACTTAGAACTAAGGAGAAATTTCCTGACAGTTAGAACAATTAATAAGTGGAACAACTTGCCTCCAGAAGTTGTGAATGCTCCAACACTGGAAGTTTTTAAGAAGATCTTGGATAGCCATTTGTCTGAAATTGTATAAGGTTTCCTGCCTAGGCAGGGGGTTGGACTAGAAGAACTCCAAGGTCCTTCCAACTCTGTTATTCTATTCTATTCTGATCATAGCACTTAGCAATAGCACTTGGAGTTATATACTGCCTCACAGTACTTTAAATGGAAAGTCTAAGCAGTTTACAGAGTCAGCGTATTGCCCCCAACAATCTGGGTCCTCATTTTACCCACCTTGGAAAGATGGAAGACTGAGTCAACCTTGAGCCGGTGAGATTTGAACTGCTGGCAGCCGGCAGTCAAAAGTCGTATCCTACAGTGCTGCATTCTAACCACTGCACCATCATGGCTTATCATGGTAGAAAAGGGGCAAGCAGGAGAAGTAAGTCGGCAGCCTTCTCAGTGGATTCCTTCTTACTATTCCTGTTCCTTGGAACAACTTGGCCACTGAGATAAGAAATGACCTTAACCTCCTTCAAGTTGAAAATTCTATTGTACTTCAGCACATATGCAGTTGATGGTACAAGTGTTGATTTGGGTTAGTTGGTTTAGATTTAATGGATTATTGTCTTTTTATTGCTGCTGTTTTTTATGGATCTCCACAAATCTATATGAAAGTCAATGGTTTATAAATTAATAAATACAATTGGAGAGGGACTGCATGTGACTAAATATGTTTTATGAGACTTTATTTTGCCATTATTGGATTATTTTGCTTTTCTGGATGCCATATTCTGAACTGCTTAAGGCTCTTTGCCTTATGGGGATACAGCAGATTCCTGGTAACAACATTAGTAGCTTGTTGATATATCACAAAAAACAGCCTTTACTCTTGCATTTCTGATAAAACTCTTGTGAATTTTGCCAGTTTGCTCAGAAAGTAAATGAAAGACAAAAATGAGGAGTCTGGAAAAAGTTCTAAGAAGGCTATTAAATCAATACCAAAAGTAATATGATATGTATGTATTTCATTGTTATTTATTATAGTTCCATAGTGAGCATAAAATCACTTCCATCCACTGCCTACAATAAATCTGTCACAGTTTGTTGTTATAATCTGCATACAATGTTTAATTGGGGAATATGCTAAAATGTATATGGAGGTGAGCTAAGGGAAGAGAAGGAATAAAAAAACATTCATCATTGTATCAACCACCCAGAATCACTGGGAATGTATTTAATTAATACTACTAATAATGATAACAACAGAAATAAAGGCTCATCTCAGGGTGTATTATTTCTTTTCACTGCTACTTTTTGCTCAAATACTACACCCTTATTTTTGTGCACCCCCTCCTCATCTCTGTATTTGTTCAGGTTTTGTTTTTGCATGCAGATCTCATCTGCTTCCTAATGCATTTGCTTTAATGTCCATTTAAAAAAAATAAAAATCCTTTCTTTGCCCCAGGAAATCTGGAGCCACTTATTTAAAAATGTATTTCTGGAGAAGAGAGGTTTCTTCATTTAGATTTCATGGGAGGGGACTGTCTCTCTTTTCTGTTCAAGAATGAATGACCAAATGGAGATTGAAGTACCAGCCTAGGTGGAATTCTTGTGCCTGGAGCAAAAACAACCCAGGTAGCTTAGAAGTCGAGTGGAGACTGTTCAAGTGTGAAGATCCCAGGGAGGAATCTGGGAGTCTTTTGTCAGCCTTTGTGACAGATACAGTTCATCCTCTCCACCACAATGAGAAAATATGGCCTGATAGTTTCCCTGTGAAATTTTACAAATAACATAGAGGTACTTTAGCTCTTAAACTTTTACATTTGGCATTATTCTAGCTTTTCTTAATAAAATATCCTTTACTCTAACTCCTAAATCAAATTTTAAAAAATCCACTTTGTTGATAATTGGCCTCTTTCATGAGTGGATATATAAATGTTAAAATATAAATGGATATAGAAAATGTTCTTTAGGATATTTGTTAACTGACTCCTGTAGGTAGATATGGCTTGATACATTTTTTATCAAGCACAATTTTATAATTGTGACAGGGAGCTCAGTTTTTGAGTTTATTAATGTATTAGTTTGAAGTAACAGAAAGATGAATCCCGCTGTTCTTATTTCAAGAAATGCAAAGAAGGCTATTAATAAAATTTATTGGAAATTCCTATTTAATATTATTACAATTTCTTGATTCTTAAAGAAGTTATAAAATGGACTGCAAGTTGTTATTCTTCTTAAAAAAGATAAGGACTAATGGGATTTAACTAGTCTATTTTCTTTGGAGAAAAGAGTGTTACATAGTTTTCTATCTCTAGTTGTTTGGATCCTTTCACATGTATAGTTAGACGCTGTAATTCATGGATTGATATCTGCTATTGCCATCTATTGCTGGTTGCTCTACAATTATGAAAAGACCTAGAGGAAACATTTTATTTGGATCCTCTCCAGACAGACTTCAGGCCTGGGTATGGTACCAATACCATATCAATCACTCTTGTGAATGTCCTGTGGTGAGATTAGGACAGTGGATGTGCAATTGTCCTACACATGTATGAAGCGACAGGAAGATCATTGCCTAGCACATGATTCAGTATCATCATTTGCAGATAATGCTCAGTAGTCATGAAGGAATTCATGACCTCTCCTTTGGAATGGGGGAAAGAATGAGCAAACCATTAAGGAGAGCTTTCGGAAAAGATTACTCAGACCTTAGGAAAGAATAAGAAAGATTTGATTTTGTTCCTTTAAGACAAGGCAGTAGAAAATCTAACAGGCTTTTAAGATTTTGTTATTTTACCCTAAAACAATAAACAACATTCCTGAAACACCTGCCATGCCTGTTTTTTTTTAACTTGCCTATCTTGAAGAGCTGAGAATTGTTTATCTTGATCTCAGGCTGAAGTGGAGGTGATCTTACCTTTATGCCTAGAAGTTTTTGGAATCTGGTTAGGGAGGAACAGGTGATTTAATCCAAACTAGACAGAGTAGAATTATCTTTAGAAGCTCTCTTATGCCAAGGATGTTCCATCCTTGGTCTTGGATACTACAACTAACCTGGTTTTGTAACTTGAGATATGCTTGGTCTCACAGTTCCATCCTGAAGAGCATGTGGCAACTGTAATTAGAAGATTCTTTGCATAGCTAGTACACTAATTACAGCTTTTCCTGGACTGAATAGGAAGATGGCAGACTGAAGATGGTTCTATGAAAAGTGGAGCTGACTTTAGTGGCCAGGAATAGGGAGCCAATGTGTAGATTGCTCCTTTGATCTTCTCTGGATAAAGAGAGGATTCAAGAAACCCAACCTGTTCTCCTTTTGGTTGCTTCTTTCAAGGAGACTGCAATATAGTTATCTCCTGGGTAGGAGTGGTGGGGGCAGGGGGGGGATTGTAAGATGAGGGAATTTACCATAATTGCTAGAGCCACAAATAGAGTCTTTTCAAAAACCACTAACATTGAACACTTCCCTTCCTAACCACATTCGGAAATTGCCTATTAACAGCTTCAAAGAGGTTGGGTACCTTCAAAGTCACAAAATCGTAAACACCTGGTAATAGCCTTCAGTCTTCAAGATAGGAAAATGAAGATCTATGTTTATAATCTTTAAGAACTGAGAATAAACAGCAAACAGCAATATAATCTTGGGGAACTGCAAGAGGACTTTGAATCAGTTATGGTATCTATGTTGTGTCTTTTTGGGAACAGCTTTTTTCCAGATGAAGATGTTACAGGAAAAAAAAGAATATAACAAAATCTTCTCAGGAACAATCTGAGCAAGACTTTGAATAAGACTGTGTCATCAGATATAGTGCTTTTCCTTGATTGGCAGGCCCTGCTCACAATCACTCATTCTTTGGTCATCTCTCATTTGGAGTAGTACAATGTACGGAACATTAGGCTGCCCTTCAGGACCACTAGGAAACCTCTAGATTTCCCCATGTAATCCTGTACAGCAAGAGCAGCAATGTTAAGCAGTTTACTCCTAGGTGTGATTCAAGTTGGTGTTTGTCACCATTAAAGTCCTGTTAACTTAGGATGAGAATATCTGTGGAACCATCTTCTCCCATTAGCTTATGTCCATTCAATAAGAGATTGATTTTCTCTCTTTATGTCTCTTTAGCATTTCTCACACATTCAGATTGCCTCTCCTCCTATTGCTTTGTTCAGAAAGCCATTAATATCTGGCTGTATCAGAGGGACTTGGGAGAAGATTGGTGCTGAGTATAAACTGATAATGGGTTGAGATGCTGTTCATTGTTCTTCCGGATGCTGCTGTTTCATTTTGCTTGCTTTGCTATTTGTTGTATTATTTTGTAATCCACTTAGTGCTGTGTTTGGATTAGAATGGACATAAATTGTAAGAAATTACCCTGCTGAAGTCAAATGATATTCAATAGCTTACACAAAATATAATAGAAACAATTGTAAATTTCTGCATTTAAATATATTAATTGAAAAGGAACTAGCAAACAACAAAAAATTAAAGCGTTAATGCACCCTCCTCCCAAATCCTTATAAAATCAAAGTACTAAAAGAAAAAAAAGGCCTTCCATAGCAACTTTGTGAAAGACCTTTGAAAAGTTTCATCCTCAACAATTTTTGGGAGGTCAACAATAGACAGCTACTCTGACCTCCACTTTGTGGCTGCTCAACAGCATCAACATTTCCACAGAAAAGCAGCACCTCCTTGACAGCCCCACAAACCTCTAAAAATGTAGGATTTATAGGAGTTTTTTCTTAATTTTTATAACAGTATTCATTAGAGTAGACATTCAAATAACAAAACATGGATGGCTTTATAGGTTAAAGCAGTATCTTCAATTGTGCCTGGAAACCAACCAGTACAGGGTCTGTTTTATATGTTCTCAACTCCAAGAAACAAGCAAGCAAGCAAACAAACAAACAGAAGAGCCCTTCATTTTTGGACCAACCTAAATTTCTGAGTACAGTAGACTTTAAATGTAGCTCTAGACAGAGCACATTACATAAATCTAATGGTGATGAGCATTTGAATTGCAACTCATGCACCAGCTAAAATTGAGTACAGGTTCCTCTAGCTACAATTTCCACTCACTGTTCAAACAGGGGCAATGAATTCACAAGGATCCCTAAGTCCCAGACTTGGTCCCTGAGAGGTAATATTTGCCCATGAAGGAAATCAACTTTAGCAGCAACATAGCAACTTCTCTATAGCAACTCCAGTTTACTTGGGTTCGACTTCTGTCTCATCCAGACATTAACAGTCTCTAGATACCAGACATCATTAACATTTTTTTCATGGCCTAGGACAGCAATGTATAATAGTGTAACATCAGCATACTGCTAATATGTTAAAAAGTAATGAAGAGAGCATTGAGCTCTGGACCTCTTATACATCAAGGACCACAAGACAGATTGAAATTGTCCAGTGAGAAAGGAGCAGAACTATCTTAAACAATGACTTCTACTCCCAATTCCTGCTCACAATCTAATCTAAAGACACTATAGCCAATGGTATCAAGCTACAGGGAGAGGTTCAATGATATCAGAAAGGGTTCGTTACTCCATCCAGGTTTTAATAAAGTTCATTCAAGAAAGTGACCTATGTTCACTCTGCCTCACATCTAGGCTTGAATCCAGATCAAAGAGGATCCAAATAATTCACTTCCTCTAGAGTGTTGCAAAGTTGGCACTCTAACACTAGGTCAACAATTTTCCCTCCAAACGATCTTTAATAGATAAAGAACAGCAACATCAGACATAATGCCTTTGTCTTAAAGCAGCAACTCTCCTTCTGTATGCTTTTGAGCTTTCAATGATAATAGTTACACACACACACACACACACACACACACACACACACACACCACAACAGTTTTTGTCCCTGCTTATTGTTATGGATCTTTGCTCCGATTGCAACAATGGAAACTTTTCTTTTTTCCTTTTTTCAGTGGGTGAGCAATTTTTTTTAGAAAAAAATATTTTGTCCCCTGAGCTAGACATACATTTTGCAGAGCCTTTAAATTTTTTCGCACTCAATATTTCAAGCTGACAGAGTTTGGCTCATAATAGAAAACTCTTGCAGGCTTGATTAATGCTGTGATAAATGATTTGAAGTGACTGTCCTCCCCTCTCAGAAGCCATATCACTCTTCTGCAAGGCTATTTTATGGAAGCCTCCTGTTGCAGTTTACATGGGCTATGAGACTCAAGGGATGCTTTTTCTTCTTGTGCTGGGCTGAACACTTAAGTAATAAATCAAGGGCAAAGAGATCAGTTAATATTTTTTGAATGATGGGTAAGCAACTCCTGTTTTTTTCAGCATCACTTCTAATTTAATACAATAATACTGCATTCTTGAAGTTGGTTTAGTGGAATAATGTTTTAATAGATTTATGGCAAGCTTATAATTATAGATGCAGCAAAAAGCTATAATTTTCAGTTACAGAAATGACTATATCATATTCACAGTTAAGCATAGATTCCTCTATCATAACAACAAAGAATTTCAGTCATAAATTTGAAAAGCAAATGAGCGTAACATAATATACAATGAAGCTATCTAACTAAACTGCTTGAAGGATGGATGTTAGATCGGGTAAAGGAGGCACAAAAGACTTCAGTAAACAACAGCTCTTTATTGCAAGTCAAGTAAACATCTGGCTGGGAATGGTCGGGCAGCATCCCCTTTTAAAGGGATCTGTCAGACCTCTTGACCAATGAGATTCAACCTCTGTTTCCCGCCGGAACAGAGGACCTTGGTGGAAATCTCTTTCAGTCTGTCAGCGGTGGGGGGGGATATCTTACAATGGACAACAGCAAATTTGTAAACTAAGGATTGATGGGCAGTGAACCCTCATATTGTATATTCATAATAGCCTATCTGTGTATAATTATAGGTACTTTAATTAACTATGTCCTTGCAATACAGTTTGGAATGATATGGTTATAACAAATTAAGTTGAATCAGAATGCAATCCTGCTTAATATATTTATCCTTGTGCTCAAGTTGGATGGCATCTCTAATTTTTCTGCTCCTATCCCATATCATCAGTCATTTCTCCTTTCAGCTCCAAATTTAGCCCAGTGAGATCGGAACCAAAGTTGTGTCTTCTTTTTTGCCAGCAAGCATGCCCTTAAATATGCCCGTAAAATTCAAACATAAGCTTTGAATGGGATTTAATTCTGTAGAGTTCCAGGAAAACAGAATTATTGAAATGTATTTTTACAAACTCCAAATGCAAACTGAATATTCTAACTGGCCTAACAAAAAACAAACGATGAATTGTTAAGCAGAAGGAATGTATACTGTTTTTCAGTTTCCAATTCTTTCTTTTGAGAAGTACAAACAGCCAGATATCTGGGCTCAGTAGAGTCACAAACCTCTCACTGTGTATCTGCTTGACTGAAAGATTACACCAGATTCCAAGTGTTCTCATTCTTTTGAAATGAATATGAAAGTAATGCTTGGAACTACTTAAGATACAATGGACTTGTAAAGCTCTTGCATTGTTTTGAAGAACTGAATTCGCTCCCAAGTCTGTCTTATTCAACATTTTTATAATTATTTAATTTTGATAAAATCTACTATGATATGTGATCAACAAAAAAAAAATCACTGGAATTTTTACCAAAGAATTGTACCCACTTTGTAGACAAGTTTCTTCTTAGGCTTTTGTTTTCTGGAATGCTTGCTTAGATCAAAACACCTTTTGAACTGATGGTCACTCTGCTGTGACAACCTCAAAATCTTTTGTTGTTCTCATCAGTAGAATATAGAAAACTGCTCATACATATCATAGTATGTGAATATGTGTGCCTGTGCATATGAATTAGCTGAGAATCATTTGTACATCAATGGAGCATATCAGTGCCCTTGAGCAATGTTTCAGATAGCTCCCTGTCCTCTTTTTTTTTGACAAGGGACTGTAGCAAACTCATTATCATACAAAATATTGTGAAATTAATGCTTGGAACTACAGTGAACCTGTAAATTTCTTACATTGTTTTGAAGAACTGCACTTGTTCCCAAGATCTTATCTTATTCCCTTGGTGGGCTTCACTGACATTTTTCTTAATCTCATTGGCAGCCTGGGAATGGATTTCCATGCCAACAGTGAAAATGAGTATATTTCCTTTATAGCCGAACTGTTCTAAAGTCCCATAAGGGTGCTACTGTTAGATTGAACAATTATGATATTATTGGTATTTTATACCTTTCATGGGAACTGTCCAAATGATATTGAAAGAGTAGGACATGGGGAATAAAGAAGAGGAAATTCTAGACATATCTGTGGGTTTTTTGGTTTTTTTTTGTAATTTTGCTCCATTTTAAAAATAATAATAATAATGGAATTGTTGACATTAAAAAAGATATGTGAATTCACTGTTTTAGTGTTACCTCTGTCATTTTTTTTAATGTTTCAACTTTCTTACCTGTGCCTTGAAGTCAGAAGTATGACATATGAGGAAATGTGCCTATTTGGTCTTGAAAAGAATATAAATTTCTACTTTGTCCATCATAAATTAGCATACAAGGAAGAGGAAGTGTAAAACTCCTGTGCCTGTGAAAATTCTCAGTCATCCAGGTCATAGATGTCTCAAAGGTAACACAACAAGAGGATTGCAAAGAAATATGATCCTTCCCATCACCTCCCTCCCCCAGCCTGTCAGAACTAATGCTTCCATCGCCCCACCATCCTGCCAGAACTGATGGAGCTTCTTGGATGAGAAGCAAAACATCTTCTTTTTCTTCCTCAGGGAAAGAACAGTGCAGTCGTATGAAAAAGTACCTTTGAGATAAAACTCCTGCGTTTTCGGTTCCACCATTGCATGGACTAATTTGATTTCAGTGGTTTTCTTTTAACGTAATAAGACATATATGAAGAACGATTGCAGGATTTGGGTTTGACTAGTCTAGAGAAAAGAAAGACTAGGGCAGAAATGATAGCAGTATTCCAGTATTTGAGAGGATGCCACAAAGAGGAGGAAGTCAATTTATTTTCCAAAGTATCAGAGGGCAGAACAAGAAACTATGGATGGAAACTAATCAAGGAAAGAAGCAACCTGAAATTAAGGAGAAACTTCCTAACAGTAAGAACAATTAACCAGTAGAATAGCTTGCCTTCAGAAGTTGTGGGTGCTTCATCACTGGAGGTTTTTAGGAAGAAATTGGACAGTCACTTGTCTGAAATGGTATCGGGACTCCTGCTTGAGCTGGGGGCTAGACTAGAAGACCTCCAAGGTACCATCCAATTCTAATCTGATTCTGAATCTGAATAGCAATGAATGAATAAGTTTCAGCTCAGCTGAAGAACTTAAATTATAGGAATGATTCCAGTGATAGTTGTAGTCCTGATAGGTTCCCATTTAAATCCAATCCATGTCCATTTTAATTACATAAATATTCTGCATACCCTGGCTCTCTGTCACAAATAGCAACAACAAATGGTATTTCTTGCAGATATTCCCATGCACTTTGTTGGGCCATAATTTGTAGTCAGTATGTGTGATCTTTTTGCAATAGCAGAGTAGATGGTCCACAGTTTCTTCGTAAAGGCAGCATCATTACAGGAACTCCTATTTTTCAGCCTTTTGTTTAAAGCACCTACTTTAATCAGAGACATATTTTAGTCCACCACTATTTGGACTAAGTTTAAAGTTTGAGATGAATTTCACTGGATCAGATTCAGGAATAGGAAAAAAAAATGATGTATACAGGAATATGTGAGAAGTAAATCTGTTTTAACTGTTCAGATTTTTTTTAAAAAAAATAGGCCTCTTACAACACAGCAAGACTTTTAAAAAGTTCCTCCTCTGCATTTCTTGGGACCATAATGTGGCACTGACTTGCAAACTGGAGTATTTCAGGAATGCTTTCTTTCATTTCTTTCTATTCCATGAAGTTGTATGGTATCATGTTTCATTCTATTCTTTATTACTAGATAAAGAATAAGTATGATGAAATGGTTACTGTACTGGATGAATAAAGAGGAGGCTCAACTCATCGGATGACTTTGGGCCAAATGGTATTTTTAGGTAATTCTACCTCAACACTGTTATAAGGAAAACTTGGAGGAGAAACTGCTCCCTGAATTACCAGTAGAAGAATTTAAATGAAATGAATTAACATAAAATGAAATAATAATAATTTTCTTACATTTATGGCAAGAGACACACTAAAATCCTATATCTATAACTAATTGAAATGTTAATATTTATATGTGTTTCATAGTGGAATTATGTTGCCATTATAAAGAACTCACTCAAAAATAATTATATAATTCGAAAAGCTAAACGACCTTCATTTTAATTGGGGTTAGTGTGGCAGTGCTGAAATTTAGTCTCTCATGGAGAATAATACAGAAGATCTATTTTGAGGGGTACGGAATGGCAACCTTACAGAGAAAAAAAGATTAATTTATTCCAAATTCTAATAACCAACTGGGCAAATATAGCGAAATATGTTATAATCCAGGAGACTTTGAAAACATTTTTACATGAAGTCAAGAGTTTAACAGTTATAAAATCTTGCAGGTATATCAAATTTAGTGATTTTTATACATTCCCTCAGCATGCATGTGGGGGGGGGGGAGGAATGAAAGATTATAGAAAAACTTCTCACTTTGTGATAATGATATATGTGTGGTGAATAACAATGAAAAGAAAATTACAAAGTGGAGCCATTTCCAGCTGGGGAAAAAATATGTGACATTCAATGATGTAGAGCAGTACATCTATATACATCTTCATCATGTCGTTATTAATTATCTGTTGTATAAGAAAACTGCTTCTATTGCTTTGTCATATTGTGATTTGCAGGGTGTCCTTTTAAAGAGAACGCATGAATTCTAGAATACTGCAGTTCTGTTCAAACTATGTGCCTTAGATGCCTAAATTAGATCAGATGAACCAGGCTTCAAGAAAGTTAATGGAGAGAACTACTTGCTAAGTGAACCTACAAGCAGATCATAAAGGTAATGTCTACAAGATGGAAAGTAAGGCCAACTAGATAATCGAGCTTGCTGGTCTCTGCAAATAATAACACTCTGTGAAGTTCGATCTCATACTGCAGCTAGCTCCCCCTGATTAAGTCCACTTTTGTAAAAGCTTTACTAACCAGCCAGGCATTTGAAAACCACTAAATAAAATGTCTTCCCATTTTCATTACATATTGAGCAAGATATTCTTTAAGCTATAGTCATCTCTTGGACCTTCTTTGCTTCCAGATATTTTTGGTGGACAGTTTTTATGATTCCTAGTTCAGCTTACTGCTGCGGCTTGAGAAAATTTTCTTTTATATCCAATTCTGTGCCATTAGCAAGTAATACCTTTAAAAAATAAACTTTGGAGAAATTGATAGAATTCTGCATTGTCCATGTGCAGAAGCCTACTGGGTCAATGCTTGGATCTTCTCAGTGACTCTAAGTATAGCATGCTTATTCAATGCTTGTAAGCCATCAGCCTCTGAATTTGTCAAAATAGCAGACAGCCTTTTCCAGGGCTGATATTTGCATCAGGTCTGCCTAAGAGCATTTGCCCCCCCCCCCCCTATGAGGATCTAAACTGCATCTAAGCAGAACACTGACAATTAAGAAGGCAGTGTGGGGCATACATTGCTATGGTGTTGAAGAATTTTGGGGAGCATCTTTTAACCACACTGAAGCAAAGTACCTTAGGGTGGAAATCAAGAATTTGGAGATGGCTGCTCAGGATTAAAATGCATAGTTATTTTAAAGAAAAAAATTAAAAAATAGAAAGGACTGACTGCATCAGTATCTCAATGAATTATTACAATACAATACAATACAATACAATACATCAAGATAATACATAAAAATGAAAACTCCTCACTCAAAGTTGATATGTACTCATTACATATGGGAAAAAGTAAGACAGTAGACAAGCAGGAAACAAGGCTTTCAGCATATTGTGCTGACTCCAGAAACAACCAGGAGCTCCCTCTGAAACCTGGGGGTGGGTGGGAGCAGGTGGGAGAAATTTCCTGACAGTTAGAACAATTAATCAGTGGACCAACTTGCCACCTGAAGTTGTGAATGCTCCAACACTGGATGTTTTTAAGAAGATGTTGGATATCCATGTGTCTGAAGTGGTGAAGGGTTTCCTGCCTAACCAGGTTGGACTAGAAGATCTCCAAGGTTCCTTCCAACTCTGTTATTCTATAACAGAAATATTGCCAAAATGTTAGTAAAAATCACTTTCTACCTACACAAGCATGATAAAAGACTTGCTTTTGTTGTTCTTCTGAAACATATACGCCATACATACATGCATACATAGAGGTAAAAATTCTCTAAAAAGACTCTTGATCTTGAAACAATTGCTATCCTAAAAATATCTGGATGAACAGCATCCAGAGTTTACTGATTACTGTTGCTGTTAGAATTAGATAGTATGAGTCTTTGCAGATTTCTTTCAGGAGCAAATTTCATTATAGGGGTACTGCTAAAAAAAGGATTTACATACAATACGGAGTTTTATATATGCATTCATTTCAGTGGTGGTATTCAAAAGTTTTTACTACTGGTTCTATGGGTATGGCTTGGTAGGTGTGGCAGGTGAAGAATACTTTAAAATCTTCATTCCTTCCTGATCAGCTGGGACTCAGAAGGCAGAGAATAGATTGGGGGCGAGGCAAGTCAGAGGTGGTATTTACCAGTTCTCCTAACTACTCAAAATTTCTGCTACCTGTTCTCCAGAACTTGTCAGAACCTGCTGAATAAACCTCTGATTCATTTATTTGTGTTAACCTCATGTTTTTCATAGCTGTATTTTGAAAATGTTCTGTGAGCCACATGGAGAACTTTATTATATGATCGTCTATAATAACATAAAATAGAAAAATTGAAGAAAATAAATAGATTCTGTTTGAAAGCTGCGGCAAATTGCAAGCATTAATTTCTAGAAGATGGTAAATTAAAATTGACTTTCAGTTCAATTTTTCACCTAAGTTTAATTTTATCCCTTTTCTGATTGATTAGTTAATTCCTTATCATTTCTGTGGAAATTCATATACATTATCATGCATATTTCTTCTAACACAGAGATTTTCAAGCAACTTTGCTGATTGTATGTATTTTGTGAAAAAATTCCCTAATACATTAAAAACATTTTCACACACATACTCACACACACATACATATGTTTTTGGATTATTGGATCAATTATTGGATCAATTTCCCCCAATATATGCTTTCAGATTTGCAGGTTTTGGTTGGAATGGAAAATTCACAGAAAGTTATTCATTTAAAAAAAAATTACTGCATATTTGCTTGCATATTGGTTCCTAAATGTGGAATTAGGTATATTTACATTAAAAGTGACCTAAATGAACCTCACTCCCATCCACAATCTAGTTGTCAGTGATATTAAAACTGCTAGTGAGTCACTGACACATTTGACCCTCACCCATTTTTAATTGAGATTGAAAGGCATAGCCCGTCAGCAGACTGTCAACCCTGAAGCTGACCTGGCCGAAGCCATCTTGAAGTTTCAATGTTACCACACTGGAGCGAGGGATAGGGAGGGAGGGAATTAGAGACAGCTGGGGTTGTGTAGTCAAAAGAAAACACTTTTCCCTGGGAACCAAGGATGTTCTCACACCTGGCTGGAAGAAGGAGAAGTGATGTCAACAGACCTGCAGACGTTGCCTTGATTGGGCCACGTGACTGGTTGTTTGGGGTGAGGGGGAAAAACTTTTAATTAGGTGAAAACCAAGGGGTCTCCCAGAGTTGGTTTTCACCAGATATGTGTCAATTTGATATTTCCAATAAAGCTATTGAGGAACCTACCTGCCTTAGAGTTCTTGTTTGCAATGGATCTATTACTTGGAACCCTGACACAGACATTACATGGTTTCTTACTTATTTTTTATTGCGATGAAGCACTGGCCATCAGTAACAAACAAATTTGATGAGCAGATTTAATTCTGGCAGCCAGTTAATAAAAGTCTACGCTTTTATTGTACTTTATCTTGAATTACAAAATTCCATAGCTCCAAATTCCATAAACCGTATCTTGTTTTACTTCCAAGAGACAATATTAACAAAATAAGTTCTTCAAATTTATCTTGTTTAATTAGTTGGATTATTAACTGAATTGTAATTTCCTTTCCTAGGAAAGAATAATGACTTTAGTAAAGCACTTTCTGCTAAAAGCATCATTTGGGAGTGTATCAAGCTAAATTGTCAACAAAGAAGCCAAGAAGGAAGAGCATATGGTCTTTACTTCTGTCCAAAGATCAGCAGGAGATTATGAACTTGGTTTTTTAAACATCTCCCTAGAAGCATAAATGCTATCCATCATGAATAACTTCAACAACACAGAAATATATTTTTTTTGCTTTGTGATATTAAAATCTTTTTCTCTGATTAATTTAGGTACCAGTATTGACACCACGGGGGACCCTTACATGGGGAGTGGGGTTCAGAAATGTATTTCTTTAGCATTTGAATGTAAATCAAACTCTTGTAATTATTCTATTGTAAGTTCGGCTATGGCTGGGTACTCTGCATGGAATTTAATAAAAAAAACTCAGCTGGTAAGGTAAAGTTATGTTCTTTCAAGTTGAACTGCTGAATTACATGGACATGTCCATGCAACATAAGTCATTGCTTTTTCAACTTCCCAATTTCACCTAAAGTTTGGGTTGCCTTGATGTCCTATTTAAATACTAACCCAACTTGATTCTGCTTAACTTTCTAGATCAGACAAAGTTGGTTTGATGTTATCAGCTGAGATGGTATAAAATGGTTTTAATATGATTTCACCCAAGTTCAAACGGTTAAGTTAATGTGCTCATTTTTCTTGAATAAAGTAGCCATATTGAATATTGTTTTCTTTACTTAGGGTAAGCAACTTAAAATTTCATATTAAAATTTTTTAAGTGCACAGATCTATTTCCAATAATGCATATGTTGAAGATCATATTTCTTCAAAAAAATTTTTTAAATTATTTACACAAAATAATCAACAGCATTGCATACGGTACGTTAAGAACTACCTAAAACTTACATGGATTTTTATTAAATCACAGGAAATAGAATATAATGGTCTTATGATGTAAACATGATTTACATTGCATACAGTCTGATCTTCCCATTTTTACTTAATAGTCATAAATATAAATAGGAAATCATATAAGACAAGTATGTTTTTGAGTATACAGAATGAAATATGCTTTCTATTTGAGTCTGCTAATCAATCAATCACTCCTCTTCACTTCTCTTCTCTAATAAAATTGCAATGAAAGAATCAAAAACCGTGTCAGGATATTACATCCTTCTAAATCATAAAGAATTGCTGGTATTAAACAACATGGGAATAAACAAATATTAGGTAAAGCATCTCTAAATTGTTTGGTTTTGGAAAACACAGAAGGCAATTCATGAATAAATAATTAAAATCTTGTCACTTGCTAAGCTGTCATTTAGGTGATTTAAGAAGAATCAATGGTCTGAAGCTGTAGTTTAAAAAAGTTGCTGCATTTCGAATATTGCAGTCTTAAATAACTAGGAAATTAAACAGAGACAGATTGGGTAGCAGACATATATAATAAAATGAACAGCTAACTGTCTGTTTAATGAACAATGAATAAATCTGGTTTGATGGGAAAGGAGAAAATTGCTGAGAGAAGCAAACTGGAAGATCTAGGTGTCTTCTCTCTCCTCTCCTAGCAAGGTAAGCAATTTATACTCAGGAGACATTTAGTTAGAATTGTGCAAGATTTCCTTGAGAAATGAAGGTAAACCTGGAAGAAACGAAGAACTAAGAATTGAGGCAAAGCAGACCATGGCCCTTTAGATGTTAGAAATGTGTAAATTGGTACCAAAGCTAATGAGAATCTGGCATGGACCATAAATAAATAAATTTGAAATGTGAAATAAGTATCTGGTAGATGAAGGAGTCAATAAAGGAAAGGAATTTAGTAAACTCAGGCAAATCCTCTATGTAGATTATATATAAAGTGTCCTCAATAAATTAATATGTAGTTTTATGAGTCATACAACAGCTTTACATTTGTGGTATTCTGGGGAAAAATCACATTTAGACAACAAAATTAACATCAGATGTATAGGCTTAAACAAATAAGCACTTAATGTGATCCAGGACATACCTACTCAGAATTAAATTCTGATTGGCCAGGAATGTCTATGCCTGTTGAAGTTGTCAAAAAAATTAATACAGTCCTAGGCTTCATTAACAGAAGGATAGAATCAAGATCATGTGAAGTGTTAATACTACTTTATAATGCCTTGGTAAGGCCACACTTGGAATACTGCATTCAGTTTTGGTCACCACAATGCAAAAAAGATGTTGAGACTCTAAAAAGAGTGCAGAAAAGAGCAATAAAATGATTAGGGGACTGGACTATATAAAAAATGGTTGATGGAATTGGGTATGTCTAGTTTAATGAAAAGAAGGGTTAGGAGTGACATGATAGTAGTGTTACAATATCTCAGGAGCTGCCACAAAGAAACGGGAGTCAAACTATTCTTCAAAGCACCTGAAGGTAGGACTAGAAGCAATGAGTGGAAACTAATCAAGGAGAGAAGCAACCTAGAATTACGGAAAAAAATCCTGGCAGATAGAACAATTAATCAGTGGAATGGCTTGCCTCCCAAAGTTGTGAATGCTCCAACACTGGAAGTTTTCAAGAAGAACTTGGATAACCATTTGTGTGAAATGATATAGGGCTTCCTTCCTGAGCAGGGAGTTGGACTAGAAGGCCTCCAAGGTCCTTCTAGTTGGTCCTATTATCCAACTCTATTAGTCTGTTCTATTCTTTATTATGGTCAAATACCAACATCAATAAACCTATTCTTTGATTGGTGAATACATTTGCTCGGATGTGCTATTGTATCCTTTAATATACATGCTTCAAGTTTATTCACATGTCTGGGGAGTAGATATTGTAACACTTTAGATTTACAACTTAGAATGTCACCTGAAATCAAATATAAGATGAATGACTGATACTTATTAGAAGAGCTGTGCTGATCATACCAAAGCAGTACTTGGTTAAGGATATTGTTCCCACAGTAGCCAACCTAGATATTATATTCCAGCTCATGTTCTCCAGACACTTGTAGTGCTTAACCACTTCTAATGAAGTAATGAAGTAATGAAAGTTATTTATATCATAATGAGAAAAAGCTTTTGACAGCAACTTTTCTAATCTTTCTTCAAAGTCATCCATTGGAGTCAGCTCTATATTTTGTGGTAAGAAATTCCAGTTTATGTTCCCTACTGGCTGGTTAACCATATACCATGCCATATTTTCAAACAAATGTGTTTCCTGGTAGTGTTATCTAGAACAGTGATGGCTAACCTGTTCCGGACCGAGTTCCCAAAGCGTGTAGCCAAACCTCCAAAATGCAATGTGTGTGCCCTGCCCACACATGCACCCCTCTCCCTGCGCATGTATGTGTGACCCCTGCATACACCCCACTTTCCCCACGCATGTGTGTGTGAGACCCCTGCATGTGCCCACCCATGTTCATGCACATGTGACCCTCCCACATGCCCCTTGCACCCTGTGCATGTACACATGACCCCTGCACACACACTGCACACACACATGCATATGTGACCCCATGCATATGCGACAGAGACCTGAAAACCAGCTGACTGGCAGGAAGCGCACGTGCAGGCGTGGCGGAGCTGGACTGGGGTGATGGCTCATGTGCCATCAGAGAGAGTGCTGCGTGCCACCTCTGGCACACGTGCTATAGGTTCGCCATCACAGATCTAGAATATTTTGCACTGGAGTTGTTTAAACCTGATATTTTTCACATATATATTTTATACAATATGTATTGTAACTTAGCTATATAGATCATCCTCATTCTGGATTGATTAAAAAACGTATACATTGAACACCAGTTCATAGAAAAGTGCACACTGAAAAGTAATAGATCAGTGCAATATTTGCTCTGTTTTACTAAGCAATTGCATATATGTCCTGTGTGCATGAAGGAGATGTGCATATTAAAATTTTTAGGTAATCATAAATGAAAGAAATCAAAGCTAGTTCATAAAATCTTATTCACTTTCATATCCCAATATTTATTCCATGCATTCATAGACATTTATTTACTTGACTTGTATATTGTATTTCTTTTTTAAAAATCAGCCACTCTTTTGTCCTTTAATTTATGTTATCTTCAGATATAAGATACAAGATGAAATCGAAGTACTCCTACATAATATACTCTTCCCAGAAGATCAAGCCTCTAAACATTCACTGCAGTTCTTTGAGGAACTTACATATTTTAACATTAAGCATGAGATAGATTGTAACTTGTCTTTAAAAGAATCATTCAGGCTTAAGTTGAACAACAACAGTTGTAAGCAAGCTTTTTATTTTTGCACTGTAGCATAGCCAGTGAGACCATGAATGGATCAAAGGCAGTGCTTTTATATATTATATTTGTTATAGAAGCTCAAGCATTCACTCCAATTGTCCCACAATATTAGACTGAAAGTATCTGACCTAAAGTCCCCCTATGAATCACCACATGTACAGATGAATTTGAACCTGGGTTTTCTTGGTTCTAATCCAGCACCATAATTGCCATACTTAACTAGCTCTGATTTCTTTCATCTATCTACAAAACTTGTAAGTATGCAAGTGGAAATATGTCATGTGGAACAGGCTACAGTTTGCTCTCCATCTTAGTGATTTTTGTTTGCTTCTGAGAAACATACAGCTTAATGAACATAAAAAAGTCAAAACTATGACCTCCCTCTAAGCTATTTGTAGCTGGAACCTCTTGGCTGTGCACCAAAGCATGATCTGCTGGTTATAAAAGCTTTAATGGAGAAGTTGTTGATCAGAGTGTAATTGGGGGCACGAACCTGGGGGGGGGATTAATGAGCAAGGACAATAACTTATTGAGTTTCTGTTTGGACACACAATTACCTTTGACCCTTGATAACTGAAGCAGAATAAAATACACCCTGAAAGAAAGTACTAGAGCCAGCTGAGATGATCTAAGAAAAGCAATATATTTGTGCTTAGAGTTGTTCAAGACACTGAGGTTTCCTATTATGCCAAAGTTTGATTCCTAGATGATATCATCATCATCATCTTCTTCTTCTTCTTCTTCTTCTTCTTCTTCTTCTTCTTCATCATCATCATCATCATCATCATCATCATCATCATCATCATCATCTATACTACTTCTGCTACCATACCACTCTTTCATCCAAAATCAGCTCAATTTCAAATTCCTGTCACAGTAAATCTAACCCAGAAAGCCAACGTTTGGGGGCACATTCATACTGAACCAAAACAATGAAAAGTCTTATGATATCTTTAAGTGAAGAATATATTATGTTGCATAAATATAAGATGTCCATGGTTCAGTGGGAGAAGTTACTTAATGCATGTTTCACATTCATAGCAACTCCATCTAATGGTAGCCAAGAGTCAGATTTATTCCTGGGGCTGTGCAGAGGAAAGATAATTCAACATGCATTTGGAATCAATTAATTTTTTCGGTTCAGTACAGTACTCTGAAAAATTATCTGGCTTCAGGAATACAGGCAAAGCAGAAAATGGAGTAAGTATGCCACCTATATTGGACACAGGATTTAACTCAATACATGAGATGGCTAAAATGTGTCTTCTTTCTAAGTTTTTTTTTTTTGGAAAAAGAAATATTATGTAGATTACATGAACTCTCCTGTTACCATCATCAGCCCTAACAGAAATGTTAAATTAAATTTCCAAGGCCAACTATAATAATTCACATACCTTACAAAACACACTCATTTAACACCTTGGCCCAATGCTGAGACGGGCCAGCTTTTCAAGATCTTAATAATGAAGACGATATTATCCATTCAGTTGTGTCCAATTCTTGGTCCCTCCATATTTTCTGATCTTGCACGCCTTTTTTTTTTCTTCAAAGAATTATTTATTTATTTTTATTCTCTTACATGCAATTTTAAGTATACATTCACATAATTGTTATTCTTCTTTACATTTATCATTCTTATACATTTATTATTTCATTTAATAGGTTATTATATACAGTTTGGGTTGCTTTATTTACCATCCCTTTCTCCTTTTGTAATACTGCCTTGTTTCCCTTTCTTTTCTCCCTCCCTCTCTTCTCTACTTTCTTCCTTCCTCCTTTCCTTCCCCTTCCTTCTTCCTTTCCTTTTCTCCTACTCCTGCTCTTCCTCTTCCTACCCTCTCTCCTTTAATTTCTCTCCCTTCCATCCTCCTCTCCTTACCTCTTTCTTCTTTTCCCCATCTTCCTTTCATTCTCTCCTCCTCTCTCCCTTTCTTTTTCTATTATTGTTGATATATATTTCAAAACTCAGTTTATGTTTCCTTGGGATGGTATTTTCACCAACCCAAATATAATTTAGCATCATTTCTTATTCCCTTTTCTTCACAAGTCTACCCTAGTTATGTCCCCCCCTTTATATCTCGCTCTTGAATATATACTTATATATTTAATATTTTCTTTTCTGTTTTCCCTTTCTCTCCACCCCTTTTCCACTTAATAGTGCATCATCTGGGTATTTTATCTTCTCCTTACTTTCTTTTCTAGCTTGCTTTCTCTCATAAAATCTTCCCCATGTCTTGCAGTACTTCAATTCCTTTTTATCCTTTATTTTCATTGTCAACCTATTCATCTCTGCACAATCTATTTTATTATCTCTTCATCTGTTGGTAGCTTATTTAATTTCCAATTTTGGGCAAATACAATTCTCGCTGCTGTAGTTACATATATAATCAGATAAATATCCTCTTTCTTGAATTTCTCTGGGATAATACCTAGTAGAAATATCTCTGGTCTAAATTCTATTTCTTCTTGTAACATTTTTTTTAACCATACTCTTATTTTAGTCCAATATTTCCTTGCTTCTGCACATGTCCACCACATATGATAGTAAAAACCTATTGCTTGTTGACATTTCAACCTTTTGCTGACTTGTCTTTAAACATCTTTGCTAATTTTCCCGGTGACATGTGCCATCTATAAAACATTTTGTATAAGTTTTCTTTGTAAGCTGTTGACATGGTTAATTTATAATTCCTTTCCCATAGTTGTTGCCACTTTTATAGTTCAATCATGTAGCTAAAATTCTTTGCCCAAGTTAACATTGTATCTTTAACCACTTATTCTTCTAAAATAGTTCTTAATAGGTAGCTATATAGTTCCTTGATTATTCTTTCTTCCATTCCCATAAGTATCTTATCCATCTCCGAACTTCCTAAGTTAAAACCATACTCCCTTTTATCTTTTTCACATCTTGTTTGTATTTGCAATTGTGAAGATCATCCTATATCAATCCCTTGTTTTTATAATTCTTGTTTTGGTTTTAGTCCCCCCACCCTTTCTGTTAATATATTTTTGTATCTAATAATATTTTTCATACTACTAATATTTGGATGTGTCAATGCTTCCATTGTTGAAAGCCACATTGGTATTTCTAAATAATGTTTCCCTTTCAATCTTTCCCATAATGCATTCCTTTGTCTTTGGAAATAGCCATGTGCCCTACTTTTCAAGATTAATCTTTTATTACATTTTCCTTTTCCTTTATACAATCACTTAAATACTGTGCAGTTAAAAAAAAAGAAGCAATAAACAACTCATAACACTTCTATCCTACATACACCCTTCCTTCTACCCCTCCAACTTTCATTTCTCCCTTCCAACAATCCCCTCTTCTACTTCCCCTCCCCCTCAGCCATTCCTTTCTCCCCTTCCCACCATCTCACCCTCCTTACATTCCCTTCTCACTCCCTCTTAATTCCCCCCTCTTCTTTCCCTCTACACCTCGCTTCGGTGTATTTCTAGTATTCATTGGTCTATTTGTTTTGTACTAAAACAAAAGAAAAATAAAAGGAGAAGAAAGAAGAAAAGAAAAAAAAAGAAAAAAAAGCAACAGTATCCAAGTGCATTCATTGTTCTGAAAATTGAGTCTATATTTCCACCCTCCCCCCCCACCCACCCCCCGAAAACCCTCCCTGACCCCCTTCCGACTTCCCAGATCCCATTCCCAGCATCGTTCTTTATCAAGCAAAGTCTGGAGTATATTGAAACCAAATAGATTAGAAGTTACAAAATAATAATAATAATAAAAAAATAAAGAACAAAAAAGAAAAGAATAATAAAAAGAAAAAAAGGGGGGAACCCCCCCCCCCAAGAAAGAGAAGTCAATAAACTCTCTAACATTAAACTCAGCTTCTCATTATTTTTAAAATCTTAAACAATGTCTTTACCCGCTTCCGCATATAAATTTTATACCTCCCATCCTGCCTTTACCCATGTCCACATATATATTTTATCCTCATCCATTGCTCCTCTCATATTTACTCCACCCTCGTGTAGACTCTCCAGATAATCTTTCTTAACCTTGATTCAAATAACAATTTATACAAAAATCAGCTTACATTCTGGATCAAGGTAATCTAATTGAACTTTCACTACCCTTCCATCTACCCCACGCCACCCGACTCCATTCATCCCAAACCACAATGCAAGAAAACTACGATCTCTGCTCTCCTCGCCCCAAAGAATAGATCATGCGCAGTTTAAATTAAGATTCAAACAAGTCTTATATAAGTCCCATACAATATATGTCCAAATTCAGCACCGCTTCTTTCAGTCTCAATATCTCTTCATCGGTATACAGCTTTGTCATTTTATACCAGACAGGAGTCCTGAAATTTTATTCAGATTAAAAATTTAAGAAGTATTTTAAAGGCATAGCTGGATCTTTATTCTTTACTCTTCTGCCCTTCCGGAAGGGGAAAGCAACACCCTCCGCCTTGTAGCCACGTGTCCCGCTGCTTATCTTCTACTTCTCCTTGTTCTCCAAGTCCGGGTGAATCAGGAAGTCCCGCCTTCAGAGTTTTGTAGTAAAAATCTCGGGCTTCGCAAACAGAATTGAGACAATATTTTTGGTTCTCAAATGTGACTGTGATACCAGATGGCACTTCCCATTTATATTGTATCTGAGAATCTCTGAGTTTTTCAGTTAAGAAAGTGTAGTCTCTCCTTGCTCTTAATATTTGAGATGGTATTTCTTTAAAAACAATCAAGTCCTGTCCATCGATTCGCAGCCTGTTATTGTAGAACTTCTGTATTATCGCATTTCTGGATTCTCTTGTGGTGAAATATATAATTATGTCCCTCGGAAGCTGTCGTTGTTTTGCTACACACGAGTTCTGGCGATAAATTTTTTGAATCTGCCAATCAAAGTTAAATCCCGGACTTCCCACCGAACATCTGAGAGCCTCAAAAAAGGTCTGTTTCAAATTCTCCTGTTCCTTTTCACGCAATCCTCTGACTCTTATTGCAAACGCAGTCTTATTGTAATTTATCATAACGAGTTGTTTTTGAGTATTTTCAACTTCCTGTTGTAACGTTTGAATTTTAGATGTCAAATTAGAATTAGCTTTTTCCAAAAGTTCCAATTTGTCCTCCATTTCAGAAACATAGTCTGTCATAACAGTCATAACTCCGATCATATCTTCCCTTGTTTGAGCAATCTTGGCATCCAGTTTATCATATAAGTCCGATAAAAGTTGTTTAATTTCCTGTCTGAACTCTTTAAGGGTTTCAAAAAGAAATTCTTGCGTTAAGAGATCTCCAGTAGAGGGCGTGGGAGGCAAGGGCAGTGATTTTGTAACAATTTCTTGAGATGTATTATTAAGGAAATGCTTAGACTGCTTCGATTTGGGAGCCATTATAAAAAACGCACAAACAAATAAGCAAACAAACAAAGTCTCTGCTCCCCTCGGTTTTAAATGGGATACTATTTATAGACTTTTAACAGTTAATAAGGAGAAGTCTTCAGGAGAATAGAGCTGATTGAGTGTGTCATATATCAAACGCAGAAGCTATAAAATCGCCATCTTGTAACGTAGCTGGATAAGAAAGCCTTTTACAAAATTGAAGCTGGTATTTTGAATAGTAATAAGAAAAAAAATTACGACTTCAAGTTAATATTTGGTTTTGAAGCCGTTTCAAAATTTATCTGCCTGCAGTTAATAAAACTCTATTGCCTGAATATGCAGCTTTAAGTAAAGAGGCTGAGTTCCCCTTTTATTTTGAAGTTTAAGGCTTGGCAAAACTTTCAGTGAGTAAACATTGTAACAAGACCGTTCAGCAGATTCATCACCATTTAACTTCCAGATAAGCAAAGTTAATGAAGGAGTAAAATTCTTGTAGAAATGAAACTAATTAAAAAGCTTCTGCTGGCCTATTGTGAAACCAAAACATATGATAAGCAATCTCTTTTGTTTTGAATTCTTGTGAGAATTAACAAAAAGTGTTCATTATTACCGGAGAAACCAGCCTGCTCGGCGCCATTTTAAAAGCCTCTAAGTAAATAATTTTTCGGAGGAGAAAAAGAAAAGCTAAAATGTTGATAAACAATTATTGTCCATGGAAAGGGATTCAGCTCGTGATAAGATTAAATCAAACAAAACTTTGAACTGAGTGGGGGAGACCTACTTTGTCCTGCACAAGGCAGTTTGAAATTCCCAGCACGGACAGCCGTTCTGCCTTGGGCTAGCCCCCCTTTCCCTGCAAGCACAAAAGCTGCAAAAATCGAAGAGCATTTGCCAGCAAAACAATTTCTTCTTTCCTTCTTGCCTGAAGGATAAGAAAACCTGATAAGACGTCAGATGGAAGATCCTCTAAACAGGTACGTAGCCAGGAATTTGGAGGCAGCTGATTTTTTTGTTGCCACCACCAGCAGGCTCCTCCCAGGAAGTCCTGCCCTACTTTTATCATACCACAAAAAAGCATGCCAACCCGGTTGCAAATCATGACCCTACGATGTCAATAATCTTGCATTTCTCAATAAAATCCATTCTTTCATCCAAGCTAGTCCCGCTGCTTGATTCCCAATTTGGTAATCCAAATCCACCTCAAATCCTTGCATCTTGCAACATTTTTATATTGATTCTTGCTTTTCTCCCCTGCCATATGTATTTCCCCACTATTTTATTCATACTTTCAAACATTTTTTTCTCTAGCTTTATCGGTATTGTTTGGAATAGGTATAGCAATCTTGGTAATATATTCATTTTTACTACTTCTATTCTTCCCATCAATGATAATTGTAGGTTTTTCCATCTTTCCAGATCTATTTCTATTTGTTTTCTCACCTTATAATAGTTATCCTCCTTTAGTGTTACACATTTGGTGTCAATTGAATACCCAAATATTTCATTTTTTTCACCACCTGTATTTCCAGTTTCTCCATCAACTCTCTTTTCTGTTTTTCTGTCATAATTTTCACCAGAAATTTTGTTTTATCTTTATTAATCTTCAAGCCCACTACTTCTCCATATTTTTCTATTATTTTAACTAGTTTTGGCCCTGTTTCTATTGGATCCTCCATAATAAACACCAAATCATCTGCAAACACTTGTAATTTATATTTTTCTTTCTTGATCCACATACCATTTACCTCTTTATTTTGTCATATTTCTCTATTCAAAATCTGAAGTGTCAGTATAAATAATAATGGTGATAGTGGACATCCTTGTCTAGTTCCCTTCGTAATTGCTATCTTTGCTGTCATATCACCTTTTACCATTATCTTTGCCAATTGGTTATTATATATTGTTTTAATCATATTTATAAATCCCTCTCAAATCCCATCATTTGAAGTTGTATTATCATGAATTGCCAGTTCACATTATCAAAGGCCTTTTGAATGTCCAGAAACAACAACACTATTTGCTTTTCTGGATGGGCTTCATAGTACTCTAGCGTATTCAATACAATTCACATATTGTCTCTGATCTGTCTCTTGGGAAGAAATCGATTTTGGTCTATGTGTATAAATTCATTTAAAAGTGTTTTCATTCTTTCGGCCATTATTGATGCAAAAAAATTATAATCCACATTTAATAATGGAATAGGTCTATAGTTCTTTACTTGTTGTGGATCTGACTCTTCTTTTAGTATAAGTGTTTTATATATGCCTCCATCCAAGTTTCTGGCATCTTTGCCTCCCTTAATAAGTCATTGAATAGTTACAATATAGTTGTAACAACATTACATTGCTTAATAGTTCTTGTAGTGATGGTACAGTTCTGCTGGTAATCCATCTGGTCCTGGTGTTTTCTCCTTCTTTTGCCTTTTGATGCCTTCTGTTACCTCCATCACTGTAATTCTTTCTTCTAGTGCCTTCTTATTTTTTTCTGGGATTTTGGTTATTCTAGTTTTTTTCTAAAAATTGTCTTATTTTCCCTTCTGGAAACCTCTCATGTTGATTTAACTTATTGTAGAAGTTTTCAATTATTTCCCCCCTTTTTCATTTAAATGTTGTATATTCTCTTCTTCATCCACCAATTGATTTATCAGCCTTTTTTCTCTTTTGTTTTTCATCTTGTAAGGCAGCCAACATCCTGGTTTATTTGCATTTTAAAAAATGTTTTGTTTTGCTGATTTTATTTTATTTGCCAAGTCCTTATTTTCTATCAGGTTCAATTTATGTCTTTGCAGTTCCATCATATTTTTTTACTTTTTTATTTTGTGGGTTTTTCTGCAGCTCTGTCTCCAAACTTTTGTACTCTGATTCCAACTTCTTTTGAGTTTGCCTGTCCTGTCTATTCTTTTTCCCTAAGGATATCATTGCAAGGTCTCTGATATATGCTTTACAAGTGTCCCATACATTCTGTAATGATGTTTCTTCATTTCTATTTTCCTGGAAGAAATATGTCAATTCTTTTTCCATATATTGCTGGAAACTTTTTTTCAATATTCTTCAATTTAAAGTCCATCTCCCCTTTTTCTCTGTCCCTTCGAAGTCATTGTTGTTGGATTATGATCTGCTCATGTGCTTATATCTATGTGTATCTTAATTATTTTGAGTATTAGCTCTGTTGACATCCACATCATAGCAATTGTTGACCATGACAAATGTCTATTTGAATAGAATGTATATTGTCTTTCTTTTGGGTGTCTTATTTTCCAAACATCTTGCAAATTTAATTATTACGCCATTGTGAAAAATGTTTTGCATAGGGTTTTCTTGTCTTCTTCTTCATCTTTGTAGATTTTAGTCTATTCCATTATTTATGATTGCATTAAAGTCTCCTAATATACATATATCTTCATAGTCATATTCTATTATATTTTTGTGTAGTTTCCCAAAGAAATCTTGTTTATCATTTGAGATGTATATTGCTACTAATAATATCTTTCTCATGTTCATTATTATTTCCACCATCAGTACCATCACCCCTCCCCATCTTCAAAAAATTTATTTAATTGTATTGTCTTTCTAATATATAATGCTATTCCCTTTTTGCTTTGGTCAGCCAGAGTCGTATATAAATTATCTAGTTTTGCCTGTTCCAAAATTTTTCTGTGTTGTTTTCTAATATGCCTGTAAGCACATAATGTCCAATTTAAATTTCTCTAATTTGTTGAATGTTCTTTTTATTGCCAAGTTTAATCCATTTATGTTAATGGAGATTGCTTTCATTTCTTCCTCCATGTCATTGGTTTATAGGTCTAATATTCTTAGCTTCCTCTGCTCCTCTGCTCCTTTGTCTCTTTGGCCTTTGTTCCTTCTCTTAGTGCATTCTCTTCTTGTTCTTTCTCCATCTCCCTTTGATCTTTCCTCTTAGCTTCCTGGCATTTAGCTCCTTCCTCTTTTCTTACCAGCATTTCTTCCTTGCTGCTATATGTTGTTCATAAAATAATTCTGCATTCTGCTTTCTCTAGTGTATCTAGTCTGTGTTCTTTTCACATCTTTTTTGAGTTGTTCTATGCTCTGGCTGGTGTCAGCTTTGATGATGTCCAGCTGCTGTGTTCTTTGGTGGACTGATTTCCTTTTATCCCTAACTCTTCAGAACATAATTGCTTTCTCCAGTGAATTCCCCGCATGACATGGTCAAAATAAGTGAGATGCAGTTTTGTGATTTTGCCTTCAGTGACATGTCCAATGTTATACACTCCAATACTTTCTTGTTGGTCACCTTTGCTGTCCAAGGAATATGCAGGAGCCTTCTCCAGCACCACAGCTCAAACAAGTCAATTTTCTTCCTGTTTTGCTTTTTTAAGGTGTAAATTTCATAACCATAGGTAGCTATGGGGATTACAATAGAGAGGACTAACCTACATTTGGCTCAGGTGGACTGATGTTCTTGTTTTTCCATATTTGGCTCACGTTCATCATTGCTGTGCAACTCAATGCAATCCAACATTTTTATTTCTGTGCTGCATTCACCACTTTGAGTTATCTGCAACCCTAGAAAAGTGACTTTTTCCATGCAGTCTATCTCTTCATCGTCAATTTCTATTTTGATGGGGGAAAAACAGAATGCACTTTCCTAGGATAGAATTCATTTTTGTGGAATTGCAGAGTTAAGATCTTATAGAAGGTGAACAAATCTAGATAAGAGTGTTTGATAAAGCCAACACAGCAACAAAACAGTCATACCTCTTGGGTCCCACCAAATGACATTGTCTCATATAGATCCCTAGAGATGCCCTCTCTTTTGTATCTTGTGGGATAGGCAGAAATATTGGAGACAGACAATCCTGTAAATAACCTTGTGTCATAAAATGATATATAGGTGGCAATTAGTACCGAACTCACTGGAGGCGAGTGTAGCATGTGAAGTAATCATATTACAAGAGCATAGTATGGAGCAGCAATAACTACTTGCACCACCAATATGTACTTCCAGATGGCCACTAAGGACAATTCTATGTAGAATGCATTGCAGTAATCCAACTGTGAAGTGAATTAGACATGAGTTACTACCAATAGGTCCTCCTGCTCCAGGAAAAAGCACAATTAGGCCAAAAGACAGATTTGTCCAGAAGAACTGGCCATGGCTGATACCTGCCCCATGGAAAGCATCCCTATGTAGGTTTGGATGACCCTAAGTCTTTCATAAAGTACTGAAGATCTAGCTGTTTGGGTCAGGAGGTTAGATTCTTTTTTGAATGGGGTTATTTGTTATCCCTGGATGTCAGAGGTTATATATCAGACTTTTTGGTAGTTTTAATGCTTGTTCTGATATAACCCAGAAGAACCTGTGTGAAATATGCAACCATACAAATCAATCAATCAATCAATCAATCAATCAAATCCAATAACAAGAAGACCCCCTCCCCAATTATGTGCCAGTTCTGTATGAGGGAGTGTACTCCTTTTCCAGAATGATGGAAAGATGGAAGGTACTTAGATTTTCAGTGCCCTGAAACCTATAGCCTTTTGGTCATGCTAGGATTTAAGCCAAAACATGTTCTTCCCTATTCCACAAACTCCAGACACTGGGAAAGCACTTTGATGGCAGCTTGTAGTTAGTACACTGATTCAACTCTATATTAATGATCTCATATAGGGACCTCAAGTAGATGTTAAATTAGGGTAGGAAGAGAATAGAGAAACTCTACAAAGCAATGATCTGGAAATTGGTATTTTTTGTCTACTAACATCAACTGGAGCTGATCCCAAAGGAAGGAGAACCAAGATAACATTATGCTTTCCATTCCCCAAATTAGTCAAGAAGGATACTATGACTGATGATATCAAAAGCCACAGTGAGATCAAGAAATACCAGGGTATATGCATCATCTCTATCTTGCTTCACACTTTTCGATATATCTTAGTATTACAATCCAGATTTGAAGCTGACTGAAAAGGGCCCATAATATAAATTCCTCCAGGACTGTCTGAACCTGCAATCAATTACCTTCTCAATAATCTTTCCTTTAAAGGTTTTCAGTTGACTAGGAACCTCATTCCTTCCTTCCTTCCTCCCTTCCTCCCTCCCTCCCTGTTGAAATCTGACTTAAGTCAGAATGAAATAGATTTTCTAACCATGATACATAGATGAATGCCTGAGATTATTTTCTTCCTTGATTTCCAGTTAACTATATTAAAATCTAAAGATTTCAATAAAATCTAAATCTAGAATGATTTGGGAATTATTTTGGCTTTCTTTATTTTTCCCCCCAATTTTATCCTTTAAATTTCCCTTGAGACTGAAAATTAAAACTTTATGTCAATACTGGGACAGAAATCTGCTTACATATCAACCTGTTTTGTTTCCAGAGTTGTTATTATTTTTAGTATATAAAGTTTTTCCATATAAACCATTAACTGAATAGTAATAATGATGATGATTATTATTAGACAAGAAACACAAGCTCAACTCCTATAAAATAACAGCAACCATACCATTAAAAAGATATTTTACGCTTTTATATCATTCCATTTTGTTTCAATCTTTACATTTTCCAGGACATCCCTGGCAAATCATTTTACCCTCAGAGATAGCTCCAGCTGTTAAAAAAAGCAATTGAGTTTGGATATTAAAATTCAATTATCAGTTCATTTTTACAGAGTAATGTCAAGCAGTTTCCATTTAGTGGAGAAAACGTGCAATTTAACTGTGGTTTCAAAGATATCTGCTATAGCAGAAAACAAACAGGGAATCTCACCCACTGCTATTATCAAAGTATCACAGAGCCCTCCAAAGTCCATATGTGAAACTGATGAGATGAGCTAATATAATTCATAGTGCATATTAAAAAGTTCAGGGATGTACCTAAAGACTGGCATGAAATGTTTCAGTTCTAGTTCCATGTGATAATATTGTTTGAGTCCCTGTTTGATTTTGGCTTTAATCAATAATTAAACCTGTGCAGCTGGGGTCTCCAGTGTGCTATGCATCCATGGATACTTCAGTGCACCATCTGATTGTTTAGATAAAGAATTATTTAACATAAATACTAGGAAGCTGACAAGCTGCAACACAAATGCCAGCCTCCAGCCCCAACAGATGGGTGGGACAACAGTATTTCAAGGAAAGAAAAATATGATGGAGAGTTCCAACTGGTAATAAGTCTGGACGTCTGCCCACCTACCTAGAAAAAATACAAAAGTAATCGAAGCTGTGGGAGAAGGGGTATAGGAACTGGCTGCTAGGATAATGGTAAATGGCGCTTTGTAATTCATTTTATCCACCATTCCTAACATTTTGGGCAATCTCTGCCAGCAATCATTCTGCAAGCACACCTGCAAACTATTCTCAAAAAGTTAGTTGTTAATTGTTCTGCAATATAATCCAATGCCTTCTCAAAATACGTTCCACTGAATTCACTGCAACTTACTCTTGAGTAAGTGTATATAGAAGTACAGTCTTAATTGATTAAAGCCATCTAGATTAATTTGAGACAAACTTTGAATGGTATAGAAGAATTAAGAGAATTCAACAGGAGCACAGGGAGCGGATTAATATTCCATCCAATATCTCTTCCTCTCCCATCTTCTCTCTTCTCCTATCCTTCTATTTCTCTTATGCAAAATGCACAATGGTAGTAAATAATCAAGAGTTGGCTTGGTGCAGTGCTTATGGTATTGATTACACTTAGCATCAGGCTAGAAAACAGGGACCATGAGTTCTAATCCTGCTTTAGGCATGAAGCCAGCTTGATGACCTTAAGCTAATCACTTTCTCTAAGCCCTAGAAAGAAGGGAATGACAAACCACTTCTGAAAAACTTTATTTAAAAAAATTGCAAGGAGTTGTGTAGGCTGTCTGTAAGAATTGAAAATGGAAGGGAAAAAAGGTACAGTAAGTAATAGCAAACTAGTGACATTTGAAATTAAAGGCATGAGAAACAAAAATAATTCTAGCTTTATCACCGCTGTTCACTATACCTGTCTAAAATTTTTTATGTATGTAAACCATTCTTACTACCATCAGATCTTCCTCCCTCCCCCTTCTCTTTCTCTCTCTCTCACCATTCAGCTATACCAGGGCTGTCAAACTCGTGGCCCATGGGCCAGATGTGTCATGTGCTGACCACGCCCATGCCCAGTTTAGCAAAGGAAGGGAAAGTCCCAATATGTCATCTGACACCGCTGTGATGATGTGAGTTTGATACCCTGAGCTCTACCCTTCGGTGAATACATGAAACTTTAGATAGTTAACAAACAAATATACACAATATAATACATCCATGGTAAATATGAATAAAATATCACTAAATAAATAACTCTCCTACACAGGAATGCAAACTCAGAAAACAAAACAAAAATCTCAGAGGGTAGGCACTCACTCCAAAAAGATGTCTTCCAAAATGAATATACTTATTGATTTGCTTCTTTTGTTTTTTAGATTTGAACCATTCTCTTTTCCAGAACAACTCCACTCAATCACAACTTTCTCAGTCCTCTTCCTTCTCTTAACCTTGCTCTGCCTTTATAAATGCAGCCCTCCTTTATTTTTCTGTATGACCAAACTGTCTTGATGTACTTCTTTCATGGGGGTCCCTCACCAGAGGGGGGTTCCTCCCTATATGGTCCTGTACTCCAAAAAATGTAGTGAAAATCTGGCATGCCAGATAAGACCGGTAGTAAAAATGGTGCTTGGTCACGCCCCCGAAACTGTTCCCCATCAGAAGCTTTAAAGCAGCTTTAAAAAGTGAGAGTGAGAATGAGGGGGGGGGGGAGGGAGGGAGATTCAGCAAAGGAGAAAAACAAATTCTGTTGCTTTAAATCAGAACTGAGCATGCCTGGTTGTGGACTTCTGGAAATTGAAATCCATAAGTCTTAAAGCTGCAAACTTTGGAGTCCTGCTTTAAATTGAAAAGCTGCTGAGGTTTGCAAAGTGATATTCAGCAGTTATTTGGGGGGGGGTTGCTTCCCACATAGGGAAGGGAGAAAGAAAGAAAGAAAAACAGCACAGTAATTTAGGGCTAGATGGCTACTCAGAGGTCATCTAGTCCAAGCCCCTGCTGCAGCAGGAAACCTTACATTGTCTGGATTATTTTGGTGCCTCTAACAGAGAGGAAAATTGCCAGAAAGGAGAATGAGTTTACTAGTACAAAACTGCCATGCAGAGAAAGGCAGAGATACTCCTTAACTTATGACTACAATTGAGCCCAAAATTTTGGTTGATAAGCAAGAGCGTCGTTAAGTGAACTTCACCACATTTTACCCAATCCATGACATCTCCTGGTGAGTGACATCAAGTTCGCCACACCCACCCAGTCACATGACTGGCAAGCCATACCCACAAAATAGGCCACATCCACAGAATTGGTAGTAAAAAGTTTTAAAACCCACACCTGTCCCTCACTTTTGTATTTAGTCTCCATCCTTCAGTATTTGCGCATCCTAGCTCATGTTTTAACACAGATCCTTATAAGTGCCCCATGCCCACGATATTTTACTTACCTTTATGTTTTTTTTTGACAGACTAAACTCTCACTTTGATGTAATAGTTCTCTGGGTTTTCAAGAAGCAGTTTTCCCATTTCGTCCTGCCAGTGCTGGAGTCTCCTGCATGGAAACCAGCGATGTGTTCCTGCCAGTTCTAATCTCTTCTATAGAAGAGGTTCCACAAATCTACAGTGCTGTTTAGAACCAGTTCCAGCTCCCTCCCCCCACCCGTCCATACATCATCAAGATGAAGAGCAAGAGGAGGAATTCTGGGAGTTGAAGTCCACAAGTCTTAAAGCTATCAAGTTTGAACACCTCTGGGTTTTTTTTCTAAAGGGTTAGGGGTGCAAGGGTCTTGTAACTTGACAGTTTTAAGACTTGCGTGCTTCAAATGCCAGAGTTTCTGAGCCAACATTTTGGTTGCTAAGCAAGAGCATTATTGAGTTTCACCACATTTTACAAGTTGGCCACGTTCACCCAGTCACATGGCTGCCAAGCCACTCCCACTCAGTCACATGGCTGCCAAGCCACTCCCACAAAGCAGGCTACACCAACAGAAGAGGTTCTAAAAAATTTTGAAACCCACCACTATGCAATCCATCATCTCTGTCACTGATCTAGTCCCCAAGGATTGCCAATAATGAGACAATTCTAAAAAGGAGGTTTATCAACAGACAAAGGGAAAATAATTTAATAAAATGACAGCCTATTCAGTGGCACAAGCATATAAATTCCTGTAACTGTATATGAAAATAATAGTAATGAAAATTAATTCTTAAATTACTTCAGTCATGACAGGTTAATGAACATTTTACAGCCAGTTACTCTTTACACTTAATGAAAAATCTGCTCACTTTCAACCTTATCGTTCATGAGATTTGAAATTGAACAGACTGAATAACATTATTATCATTACAACTTTAGATATGAATGCTCTTCTTTTTTCATTTTCCAATTGCTGGGGTGGCAGTCTCCAAGAGGTCTGTTTTAAAATGGGTTCACTTCTTAATGAAGAGTGGATGAGGCTGAGAAAGGACCCTTTCTCTTTGTGGCAAACAACCAGACCACATGTGAAGAATTCACTTAGCTGTTATATTGCTTAACACAGCAATCTTCTCAGCCCAATGTGGATGACACTAGGCAAGTTTCAATAGCATTCAAGGGGGTAGGGGGATGTCAAATACTACCCTCTTTTGTCCATATAGTGATTCCAAACTAATTCCCTGTTGACTCCTCGACTCCCACTCCCACCCCCGGTTCAGACAGACCCTCTCCAACATTGCTCCTCTTTCTTAATCCCTCTTCCCATATTTTCCTGGAAAGAAAAAAGGAAGGAAACAGCAAGCAGGAGGATGGATATCTATATTGCTTCCTTTCTAAAATGGGGACTAAAACTCCATGCGTAATTTCCCATTGGAGATATTAACTCATGATTTTTGGAGTCATGATTCTCCCTAATTGCTCTAATTTTTGAAAAAGTACAATTGGAAGAATTCCTTAGCAATATCTTCTTTGGAACACATAGAAAGAATGGGAAGTCACGGCATCTGCAAATCACTATAATTATTAATTGTACAATAAAAAGACCTTTGCATACAGGAACATCTTATTATTGGATAAGTGAAATGAAACCATATTCTATCCATGATGATCCACATGAATTTCTCTTCTTTGAAAGAACAACCAAGCTGCTTTTTTATTTCTTCATAGTGAATGAAAACTGACAGACAAAATTTGTAGGAAAATTTCTTTCTAGCTGGGAGCCCACTACAAGGAAGCGTGGCAGATCTAATTGGAGAATAGATATAAAGAACTGCAGAAAACAAAAATAATGGATTTGCCCACTAAGAGCAGAGAGTTTGAATATTCTTGAATTTAGGTTTAGAATAGAATAACAGAGTTGGAAGGGACCTTGGAGGTCTTCTAGTCCAACCCATTGCTTAGGCAGGAAACCATATATCATTTCAGACAAATGGTTATCCAACATCTTCTTAAAAACTTCCAGTATTGGAGCATTCCACTGAATAATTTTTCTAACTATCAGGAAATTTCTCCTTAGTTCTAAGTTGCTTCTCTCCTTGATTAGTTTTCATCCATTGCTTCCTATCCTGCCTTCAGAAAATAATTTGACTCTGTCATCTTTGTGCCAATCCCTGAGATACTGGAACACTGTTATCATGTCACCCCTAGTCCTTCTTTTCATTAAACTAGACATACCCAGTTCCTGCAACCGTTCTTCATATTTTAGTCTCCAGCCCCTTAATCATCTTTGTTGCTGTTCTCTGCATTCTTTCTAGAGCCTCCAAATCTTTTTTACATTGTGGCAACCAAAACTGAATGTAGTATTCCAAGTGTGGCCTTACCAAGGCATTGATAAGAACACCAAATCATCCTTTTCTTCTTCCATGTATTCAGAGAAGACTATTTATTCTATTTCTTCCAATAGATGATTTTAAAAAGGGAAGGGGGAAGGGGAAATATCTCAGAGTGAATGTTATTCTGTAGGAGAGTGTAAAAAGAGGATATTGCCGAAGGCATATTCTGAAGGAAAGACATTAGCATCCCCAGAAGGATGTCTTGCCACTCATATAGTAGTTCAGTAATTTCTCAACATTAGTGGTCTGCTGCCTGGGGAATTCTGGGAGTTGAAGTCCACACATCTTAAAGTTGCTAAAGTTGAGAAACACTAGTACATGTTCTCAACAAGAGTACTGACCCACAGAAACGGGTTAAGCATATGCATCCTCCTTGCTAATTGAAAATGTATTCAGGTATTGCTTTTTGACCTTTGTGCCCACAATTCCATATTCCCTAGCAGTAGTCTCTTAAATGTTTCAATATTTACCCTTTGAAGCCATGAATTTGGCTGTAGAGCCAAAGTGCACAGAAGTTAACACTTGTGGGGCAAGAGTGGAACTCTACTGAGCGCTTAACCTTAACTCTCCAATTTTTGCTGGACTCAGTAACAAATTATCAATACTTGGAAATAATATGGAGCATGTTCGGTGCCAGTCCAAAACTTGAAGAATTACAGGATTATTCCTGACCTTTCCCACAAACAATTTCTGTTCTTTTATTAGGTAGCACAGAGAGAACAGAATTTTCTTTGTACATTTTATATTTTCCTCAAGTATGTAGCTATTTTCACATCTCTCTCTCTCTCCCTCCCTCTCTCCTTCCCTCCCTCCCTCCCTCTCTCTCTCACACGCACACACACACACACACACACACACATGATGAAACTGTTAAGGGAGACATGCCAGATTAATATCAATTTTATATGATATGAAAGGTTTTCTCCTTTTCTCACAGTGTCATGATTAGGGATGTTCCATTGAAATAAATGTGGGATCATTCAGGAAGATAAAAGCATGCATCTTGTTATATAAAACACAGTTAAACTTTGGAATTTACTGCCACAGGATTTATGATGTCTATAAATGTCAACGAAAGGAATTCATGAAGGATGGGACCTTCACTGGCTTCAGGTCTTAATGGATTTTTAGTATCTGTTTAAATTACAAGCAGCATATTTGAAATACCAACTGCTAGGCAGCAACAGAGAAAGAGCAATATTGGCCTCCTACTGTAGAGTAAAAAGGGAATGGCCTTGAAGGACTGGAGGAAGAGCTGCTACCAAGGAAACAGTCAAAATAAGGGGACGGAGGTTAAAGCCAGCAAAGTAACATGCATATACATCTCAGTCAAGCCCCTCCATAGATTATACAAGATAAAAGGAAGAGTGGAAAGTGCATTCAGACTTGCAAGATTTGTTTATAGATATACTTGAATCATATGATGATGATGTCTGCCATGCAGTGGTGTATTAACCATCAAGCAGACTAAGCACGTGCTTAGGGCACCAGGCCCAAAGTGGGCACCACAAAGTTGAGAAAGAAAAAAAACAATGAAGATTTGTACAGTATGTACAAAGGAGAGGGGAGAGTATCAAAATATGTCAGTACTTAGGGCACCAGGAAGCTGCTGATAAGGCAATTCTAATAGGGGAACAAATGAAAACTGGTATATATAGGCAGCGATGCCTTGTTGAACAATGAAGGAATAAGATCTCTGTTTGAAGGTATGAAATGCAAGATTAACAATGAATAGAAGTATATTCTCTGGGGGAAAACAATGTTAATGTTAACTGAATATATATGGTAGAAGGAAAATGAGACCTTTAGTTACATTAGAGGAAATATCTGAGATGGTAAACATTATTTGAAGATGTAGATGTTAAAACAACCGTAATCAAACGACATGCTGCATGTGATGATGGTTTTTTTCTTTTTTGTTTTTGCTTTTGTTTTTGTTTTGTTTTTTTCCCTTTCCTTCTTGAACCTTTTTTTTGTCCTTTTTGGCCTCTCCCCCTCCCCCCACCCCCTTTTTTCCCCCCCTTTTCCTTCTTGAACCTTTTTTTTGTCCTTTTTGGCCTCCCCCCCTTCCCCCACCCTTTTTTTTTCTTCCTTTCTCCCTTGTTTTATTTTGTTGTTTTTTGTTTTTTAAACCCTAGCTTATTGTGGTGCTTATTAAATATACAACAGAGAGATACGGGATGTATAAACTTAGTAGGGATGCACCTGTGATTAAACGACATATTGTATGTGAAGATGGGTTTTCCCTCCCCCCCTTTTTTTCTTTCCATCCTCTCCCTTTCCCATTGTTGTCTATGTAACAAAAAATAAAAATAATTTATAAAAAAAAAAATATGTCAGTACTTAGGGCACCAGGAAGCTTTAATCCGCCACTGCTGCCATGACTTACTACACAGGATCTTTTTAACAGGTTGAACTCAGCAGTTCTAATTAAGTATCTTACTTTCCCTGACATCCTTTGTAGCGGTTGCCAGATTCAGCTTTGATGTGAACATGGCAGTTTTGTGGAATTCATATTGCGCATAGCAAAATGGCAAGGTTTCCCACATTGCTAGCATTTCACCAAGTTAATAGGACTATGGAATATGGAATATGTTTGGCATCAAGACACTAACTTTTGAATGCAATTTGTATATTGCATCTCTGAATTACGTTCTTCTGGAATAATTCAAGGAGTGGCTTTGGATAGACTTTGCAAAACCCTAGCTTATTGAAATAACATAAATATGAAAAGAAATGAGGATATCTCTTTTGTAGTTAATATATTCATTATTTTAAGATTGCTTTTTGTGCAAGAGCTATCAGATTTTATTGACTGACTTACTGATTGATTGATTACATGCCTTCAGATCAGTATTATCTTGTAGTGATCATTTTACAGGCATTCTTCAGGATATTCTATCTCCAAACTCTCTTTTAAATATATCCATTATCACAGTAATCGAGTCCTTCCACCTTGCTGCTGATCATAGCAATAGCAATAGCAGTAGACTTATATACCGCTTCATAGGCCTTTCAGGCCTCTCTAAGCGGTTTACAGAGAGTCAGCATATTGCCCCCAACAATCTGGGTCCTCATTTTACCCACCTCGGAAGGATGGAAGGCTGAGTCAACCCTGAGCCGGTGAGATTTGAACCGCTGACCTGCTGATCTAGCAGTAGCCTGCAGTGCTGCATTTAACCACTGCGCCACCTTGGCTCATGCCATCCTCTTCTTCTCGTTCCTTCCATTTTTCCCAGCATTATAGACTTCTGAAGGTAGCTATGTTTTGTATAACATACCCAAAATATGACAATTTAAACTGGAACCTTTTGGTTTTCAAGTGAGAACTCAGAGGTACCAGATTAATTATCCAAAGCCAAAATCCAAATGACCACTAGATGGCAGCAGAGAACTGTCTCCCTTTGCTACAATTCTGCAGCACACAGTCATTATGCCTATTTTAATCTTACCTTATCATAAAGCAGGATGACAAAGCTAAAACCACATTTTCAGTGAAAGCAATGAAAATCTTTTACAAGTTTTCAAAAAATTGAAAACTTTTGCAACAAAAATGGGGCCCCGAAGCATCACAAATGTTTACTGATATAGATACTTTATTCAAATAGGACAGCCTACTGTTACTTCAGTATGCTAGAATTGCAAATTTACCCATTACCACTGTAACAGGTACAAATAGTGGTAGGGAATGTAGGGAATTAGAGAACAACAAATTGGGAAAAACTGGATTAGAGATAAAATCTCTAATCGATTTTATCAAAAGAGAGTGGTTTTTTAAATTTATCGATTTGTGTGTGTGTGTGTGTGTTTGTGTGTGTGTGTGTGTTTGCGTGTGTATGTGTGTTCCAGTCATTGTTGAGTGAACAATTCCTTGCAGTTTTCTTGGCAAGTTATTTGGAAATGGTTTGCCCTTACTTTCTAGGACTGAGAAAGAATGACTGGCCTGAGGTCACACAGCTGACTTCATGCCTAAGGCAGGACTTGAATTCACCATCTACTGATACCTAGCCTACAGCTTTTAAGAACAATACCAAACTGGCCCTCCATGGAAATTTAGGTCATAATAAATCTATTAATGTGTAAGGCACAGTCACACGATTTTGCTTTGAAAGTTACATTGTACTAGGAAAGAATATTAGAACTGTTATATGAAAGAAATTTAAAAGGTTAGGTTAGGTTTATTGGACTTATATGCCGCCCTTCTCCCAAAGGACTCCCAAAGGACTCAACATAAAAACACATATTACAAAAGTTAAAAGAAAGATTAAATAGAATACCCCAAACACCCAATAGACATTTACAATGAGATTTAGAAATTAAATTAAAATCAACAATTTAAATTAATAATTTATTTTATTCAGGCCAGGCCGGCTTGCTGGAAAAGCCAACTTTTTAGGGCGTGCCGGAAGGACCAGAGGTTGAAAATTATGTGAAGCTCCAGGGGCAGCTCATTCCAAAGGGAAGGCACTCCCACAAAAAAAGCTCTCCCCCTGAGGGTCACCAGCCGACACTGCCTGGCCGACAGCACTCTGAAGAGGCCAAAAGAAGCAAAATAGATCCAGTATGCTAGATAAGAAAATATTGATGGAGAGCACAGACCTTGATAAGATACAAATGCCTTGTTCACAAAGATGATGAGGACACTTTAGCACCCAGAATGTAAAATCTGCCTTCAGTGAAGCCAAATGTCAATGCTGAGGCATCACTAATAACCATTCCAGACAAGCACAAATCAGAACCAGAATAATTTTGGACTCTATGGGATGAGTCAAATTCAGGTTATCATCTTGACTATTTGGTACTTTGTGTCCCCTTTAGTCCTTAGTTCAGACATTGTCTCTATCTAGTAAATGGACTGCTTTCCTGGTTGCTATATTTTCCAGTTCTATATTTTCCAGATATCCAGAATTTATTTCGGATCTAGTGGAGTGATTCTTGTTTAGGAATGCCAGTGCTTGCATACTCATCTCAGCTTCCATCTCATTTTCCTTCCTCTCTCACTTCTAGCTCTCAGCTTTCTCTCCTTCTACACAAACATCTGAAATGGATGATCTCAATCAGGGGTGGGTTTCGACCGGTTCGCACCGGTCCCTGCGATCCGGTTGGTCGCCGAACGAAGCCCCCCCCCGCGCCCGCGCCCGCCTGCACACCCGCGCCCGCTCCTTACCTGGTTTTTTCGAATTTTGCGCTTTCCACGCATGCGCAGAACGCCTGCGCGATCCTCCAGGAGCAGCTGGAGTATCGCGCAGACGCTAGTACGCATGCGCGCGCCGCGTGCGTGCATGCGCGAGCTGCGTGCGTGCGCGAGGACGCCGCCGGCCTCGTTCCAACCGATCCGGTTGGAACGGGGCGAGAAACCCACCCCTAATCTCAATCCTTTGGACCATGTTTTCCCCCCCAATCATTATGACCTCCCAATTCTTAGTCCAATTGCTTTGCCACATGCAGTTCAGGCAGTTGTCCTAGATTCCACCAAGTCTCAATCACAATGTTATAAGAATATTATCAACTATTTGCTTTTAGTAAATTCTTTATGCATAGCTGTTGACCTGTGTATATACCACCAAATGTAGCATCTTTCCTTGCTTGCTCATCAGACAGCGAGTTTCTCAGCTATGCTTGTTTATATACAGTATTACATATTACAGGTTTATTCCTAAAGCAAAATGTTATCTCTATTCTGGTTTACATTATGTCTGATGTTGGGCTCAACATGAGTAAGTAGCAATTAGCTTTCACATATCTAAATGCCTTTTTACCTTCGTGTCTTTTGTCAGAAAATAAATGAAAGAAGATTGAAGATGTCAGTTTCACATATTGAAAATATGTGTAATACATGCTGCATTTGTTAGTTTTTAGAGTATCCTGAATTCTCCATGACACCACATTACCTCCTCTGCTCATTACCTTATAATGTCTGATCACCTACTGTGAACTGTCTGTGGCTGGCAACCAACTAAGATGTGACACACAGCAGTCAAAAACCTCAAGAGAGTTAAGAAGCAAAACCAGTTTGGGAAAAAAGTTTATAATTGAGATATTTTATGCCCAGCTAGTAAAAATGTATAATATTTGGAATTGCAGTCTGAAAAGATTTTTACTTATTCTTTTGGAGGGGAAACTTATGTAGCATGGTGATCAAAGAAAGAAAATTGTAAAAAAAAAAAGGGAAGGTATCTGTTTTACATAGATATGCTCCCAGTTAATTTCTAACCTAGATTCTGAATCCAAAGAGTATTATGGGCAGGTTCTGGCAAAAATACTCCCTGTGAGAATTTGAAGAACTGCAGCTAGTAGGAATGAACTGAGACAGAGTTAAGAGTTAACTTTAGCAAACCCAAGTAGCATGGCTAATAGTTTTACTTGCTGGGAGTTTTAGTTCAGCAATGTTTAGAAGGTCACAGATTCTTCATCCTTTATAGTACTAGGTTATAAAAATTGAAATTATTTCTAATTATAAGATGCTATAGTACTTTCAAACCACAGTGCCAGTTACTAACTTGATTATACTCATGATCAAATACCTCTTCATACCAACCTTTCAGGAGTCTAAATTTCTATGGAGATTCTCAGTCATCCAGGTCATGGTTGTCCCAAAGGTATTTTTGCGAAAGGCAACTGGACTTTCTGGTTTTTCTTTGAAGATGATTTGCTTCTCATCCAGGAAGCTTCTTCAACTCTGACTGGATGGTGGGGAATGGAAGGATTTATATTCTTTGAATGCAAATGACCAGATGTCTGAAAGGAATATAGATCCTTCCATTCTTCACCATTCAGCCAGAGCTGAAGAAGGTTCTTGGATGAGAAGTGAAACATCTTCAAAGAAAAACAAGGAAGTCCAGTTGCCTCTTGAAAAAGCCTCTTTGGTATTTCAGGATTCTCTTAAATTTCACTGAGTACATCAAATTGCTTTTCCTAAGATTGACTGAAAGATCACTGCCTTGCTCATATGAACAGTTATCTTGAAATGTGTCCTATAGTCATCTAGAAACAGGAAATATGCTGTACATATACTGCACAGTGTACAGAATTGGTCAGCTGAATGAAAGGAGATATAGCAAAACTCTAGTTACTAAAGCATCATAGCCTAAAATTTATAATTAAAAATACATGCATGACTGAAAGCCAAAGTAGTTTGTGGATCCTTGACATTTGCAAACATGGAATTGTATCACATGACATTTGAAATAATGCACATCTTAGGTTCAGATAAGAAACTATTTGACATTTTGGCTATTCTATCTCAACATAAAAAAACCTGGATAGGTTTTTCAAGCATTTGGCAGAAAGGATTGAACAATCTCAATAGTTTCTACATAATCTGCCTCTCTTTCAACATCGACACTCTCTGGTAGCAACGTTCCTCCTTATCTTTGTGAATAGACCGAGGGATTCCTTTAGTTATCTTTGTGCTAAGTTAAACCTTCATGGTGCAAGAGATTAATAGTGGGAAGACAAAGGCCATTTATAGTCCATCTTCTTGTTTCAGTTAAAAATAGGACACATCCTGACAACAAAGGTATGTGAAAATTTGCACTTCAAGCTCCCCAATGTTTATCATTACTGTGTTTCCCCGAAAATAAATTTTGACCTCCGAAATAAGCACTTGGCCTTATTTTGGGGGAGGTCTTATTATTTTTGAGGCGCAGCAGACGGCCAGCGTGGTCACCTCATGGCTGCAGCTGTGTTGCAATATTTTAGGGGAGGGCTTATTTTGGGGGAGGGCTTATTTTAGCACATGCACTCAAAAGCTTGATTGGGCTTATTATCTGGGGAGGTCTTATTTTGGGGGAAACAGGGTATTACATTGATTAGTAATGGTATGCTGGACATTTTCTTCTGTCTTTCCTCAGTCTATTACTAATCAAGTGCCTTTGCTGACTCTGGGCTTTAGCAAGATGGGTGAAAGAGGAATATTTCCATGTATTTGCTGCTGTCATGAATCAATTCTGAACAGCTATCAGAGCAAGGTAAGTGTTCATAGTTTTCAGATTGACTTAATGGACCATTCTGTTTTTAGTAATAGTAAAAACAGATATACCTATTACTGTTGGTCAAAGGCCAAAATTAATACCCATTTATGCAATACTTGCCATCCTGTAATCCTGTGAAATGCAATTATGTCTTGAACTAATAGGATTTTCATTGCTGAAAACCTCCCAGATAATTTACTGGAGAAGCATTTGTGAGTAGAACTCTTTAGCATTTATAGTATTACCAAAGATTATGGAGTGGTTGAACATAATGATGGGAATAGACGATTTTGCTTGTACATGTAATTAGTTTAACTATACAATAAGTCATATCTGGATAAAGTACATTGCAGAAAGATCAAGTTAAATATCTCAAGTGTTTAGGGAAGAGAAAAATGAGACACAAGCTTTTTTTTTTTGTACCAGTAAGTACAAATCAATGAAAAGATACATAAGAATAGTGCCTGTTGCAGTAGTTTTTAGTTCATTTTCTCTAAGATTAATAATCTTAAATGCAATAATTTAAGAAACTAGGAATAAGAGTCAGCATCAATTGAAAAAAAAAACCTAGATGTGTGGAAACACTCTCTGTCTCTCTCCATGGAAACAAAAAAGAAACATCTCTTCTCCTGCTCCCCCCTCCAACAAACATATCAGGCTCTACAGAATATTGAATATCAATGAGCCCTACTTCACATTCAATGACATCACCAGGAAACAAATCTGCGTAGAGATTTCACTGCCACATTATCCAATTTATGGATGCGTTATAGCAATGATGGCGAACCTTTTCAGCACTTAGTGGGGAGTGCATACATGCATGCACATTTTGCACACACAGACATGCTTGTCTGGGCTGCAACCCAGAAGCGGAGCTGTCCAGGGAGCATGCGCATGCTGGAAAATGAATTTCTGGTTTTTGGCGTGCCCATGAGTGCCGGCCAGCTAGTCTTCCAGTTACTGGCATGCATGCACACATGACAATCAGCTGGCTGGCTTGCATGCTCCTGCCAGAAAATGGAAGGCCATGTCTTCCAGTTTCCGGCACTGCCGCACGCATGAAGGCCAGCTGATCATTGCGCATGCATGTGCACCATAAACCCAGAAGAGGAACGGTGACGCTGCACATGCCAGGTGACATGGCTCCACATGCTACTTCTGGCATGTGTGCCATAGGTTTGCCATCATGGGGTTATAGCATAATTTCCATGGAGAAAGATCTAGGATTTAGATTAAAATTTCCACGGATAGAATTTAGGTGCTGAGGCTGGATCTTGTGTGGAATGGAAGCTACCATCCATCAAAGAATACCATTGATAATCAGAAAGAAAATATTGTAATTAGGGGTCTTGCTTGGTACAAGCAAGACTCCATATATGAAGAAGGTTTCAAGGGATTTCCTTAAGTGCTAAATTCAAGACAGTGCCAAATGCATATTCAGATGAGCCAGGGATACTTGAAACCATGGAAAAATTAAATCTCTGAATTATCTCTTGTTTTTACTGATACTTTAGTCACTGTTTTGAGTGAAGGAGGAATTTTAAAATAATCCTGAAATATCATTATCTCCCTTAGAGAGGGAAAGATGGACTTTTTCTTATTTCATAAAATTTTTATTTTCAAACACAAACAAACAACACATACAGTATAATATAAAAACCTCTTCAATTACATACAGTGTGTCGATTGGCTACAAGGTCTTTCTGTGTCCTTTCCATAGTCATCACTTGAACTTTATCAAAATTCACATATTGTAAATCAAATATCTTTATATACATTATTATTATTATTATTATTATTCATTTGTTTGATTATCACTAATGTTTTTCCATTTTAAACAAGGCATTCTAAATATGTATCCATTTATGTTATAATGATTCATTATATCATCTTCAATATATCCAATAATAAAATATTTTTATATCCTATTCTAAGTCATTCTATTATTTTAGCATTGATTACGTTTTCTAATAATTTTCAATTCCATGTTTTTTCCATTATTAGTATCATCAATCTAATATACATGTATACAAATTATTATGATTATTAAGCATCCATTAAGCATAGCTATTATTACATCCTTTTTATATGAGACACATTAAATTAGAAGTAAATTTATATTATGGCATTTCATTACGTCTTCCTGTAATCATCCAACAATATTACATCTTTATATTCTATTCTATATAGAAATATTTATCTTTTATAAAAAGGCTTTTCAACCTCATCTCCATAGTCTTCACTTACAATTTGTAAAAAAATTCATATTATCAATCTAGTATATATAAATGCTTTATTATCATTATCAATCATTTATTCGACTATAGCTATTATTACTTTGTCTTATACATAGTACTCAAAATTTAACTATGTTTAGGAAGAAGGCTGGAGTGAGAAGACAGAGTTTCAGGCTATTCCTGAAATTCCCCTATTCCAAAGGGGACGGGTCGTCGGACCCTAGCTGTCCCGGAGAAGACAGTGAAAGGTGAGGGGAGATCCAGTGACCTCTGAGACGTTCGCAAAGTCTCTGGGGGGGCGGCTTGGAATTAACCCCTCCTGCCAACTCCTTTCTGGATTAGCTGTATGCTAACTGAAACTGCAGGTTGTCCCTAAGAATGGTTTGAGTGGATTCAACTGGTAAGCTGATTTTATTACTCAAAGAGAGACGGTCCGCACTAAAATTTAAGCTAATTGAAACCAAAGAACAGAAGAATCTAGCGGCGAATTGGTTTTTTTTTAATGGATTTATGGCCGGTGGTTACCCTATTTCTTAAACGCTTTAAGGAATTCTTCAACATTCTCCCCTGACTCTTTCTAAGTGGGTTGTAAAATTAACCTACTACTAATTGGCCCTTCATGATTTGACACTTTTATTGCTTGGCTGTGTTGGTCTAAGATCATATAAGATCGCACAGCTCCCAGCGTGTTTTTACTTGCAAATACCTTAGAGTCTCTAACTGCGACACAACATGGCGTCGAATTATATTCCCAAGGGCTCACTTCAAATACTTTTTTCCGCATTTTGAAAGCTGTTTGATTCATATCAAAGATTTGAAAAAAAAAATTGGATTATTTGACATTAAAATATGAAGGAAAAGGTGAGAACGTGGAATGTTTGGATGTTCCTTAAAATGTGAGAAATGGCGTCTGGTTTATCTCGGAGGAAGAAAGAAATGCTATGCTGGAAAGGGGGGGAGCTATAAAGAAGATTCATTTTAAGAGACAGAGCGTAGGAGAAATGAGAATTCCACCCTTGAGAATTAAAGTCAATTTGAAAAGTTTAACAAGCCTGGGACAACATTATTATCTCATCAGAGACATCCTGAGCAAAAAGGTGCGAAGATATTCCTGTTTGGACTTGCTTATAAAAACATTTGGTAAATCTATTCAACGAATGGCAATAGGACTGAGAAGGTTTTGTTATTGGAGAGACATAGGCTGACAGATGGAAGAATACAACTTAAAATTAGCTAAATCTAATTACTCTTATTTGTAATAGATATAGCTGAATAATAATTGATATTGATAGTAATGTATATAATGTGGAGTTGATACGATAAATAATAATTGGATATGAGAAAGGAAGGTTGGAAATACTTTTGGGCTATATATAAAGGTTATTAATCACAATAATTATCACTACTAAAAAATAAATTAAAATATATACAGTTAAATGTTAATTAATATGGGGAAAATGTTATGATATACGATATAACTACATAAAGAAGGGAGAATGATAATAAATTATATTGCATGGAAGATGGAATTTTTGGTATTAAATATTATGGATGTTCAGCTAAAATAGGATATGAGGATTTGATGTTAATAGAGGATTTTACAAACAAGTAAATGAAATGTCAACATGTGGTTATGGATTAACTCTTTGGCATAGTTAAGGTTGAAGGATGTTTAAATAACTGTAGTTAACTAAAAGTGGAGGTATAATGATGTCAATATGGTAAACATTTGAGCTAAGATATTTGAATTAATATGAATTAATGGAAGAGATGCACCAAAACATGTAACCAGCTGATATACTTTTTTTTATAATATATACCTGTGTTTTTTTCTTTTTTTTGTTTTTTGTTTTTTCTTCCCTGCCTTGTCTTTTGTTCTTTTTGTCTTTTTTTTATGTTTTTGTTGTTGTTGTTGTTGTTTTCTTTTCCCACTGGTGTGGGCATGTATTGTTTAAGAGTATTATTATTATCAATATTTTTAAATAATAATTACAGTCAAATGAAAATGGATATACGACGATGGTGATATGTATGAATATCTGAGTTAAAATGCTTGAGTTAACATGAGTTATGTTTGTTGACTGTGGAGGAGATGTACCAAAGTTTATTTGTGACCGACTGATACATTTTCTATAGCATGTAAAGAAAGGTGTTGTACTTGTTTTAAATTGAAATTAAAAAAAAAATTTAATAAAAAAAAATTAACTATGTTTAACTAAATTTTATTGTGACGTTTCATTTCATCATCCTGTATCCTTCCAGAAATAGTGCAGTCCAATGCCTCTTGCCATTTGTAAAGTCTGTATTCTAAGTGTTTTCTTGATCAGTCTTATGGGGACTTCTCTTGACAACTTGTTGTTCATTGCATATCTTATAAGGATTCGAAACCCTCCATCTGTCCCTTTCATCAGCTTGCCTTTTGTTATCACTGGTGCTTCTGCCGAAATTCCTCTCATTATTTCTGCCAATTTTTCTCCCCTTTTTTCATCTATGTTTTGGCATCTGAAATAGAGTTCCAGTTCATCAATCTCTCCTTTCTGTATTTCAAAAGATTGACTTTTTCTATGGGTTGAATTAATGATCTTCCTTAATTGTGTGGTCACTTTCCCCGTGGCTCAGGGAAAAGTTCAGAAACAAACAGACAGTGGCCATCACTTCTCTGTATATTCTGTTCAGATCCTCACTGTCCAGATTCACAACCTGGAAAAAGAAAACTCATCAGAAGTGATTGCCATGACTGGATCACCATAGCCCATATTTATTATGTTATGATTACATCCCCCATTTCTTTAAGAGCTCAATGTGTTATTCCCACCTATAACCCTGTGAGATCTCCACTCTCTGTCTCTCCTCTCTCTGTCTCTGTCTGTCTTTCTGCCTCTGTTTCTCTATCTCTGTCTCTCTGTTTCTGTCTCCCTGTTTCTCTGTCTCTGTCTCCCTATCTCTGTCTGTCGCTATTTTTGTCTCTGTCTCTCTCTCTTTGTCTCTCTATCTCTATCTCTGTCTCTCTCTCCCTCTCCCCTCCCTCCCTCCCTCATTCTATCTCTCTCTTTCTCTTTCTCTCTCTCTCTCTCTCAAGTGATTCAGTGAATTTCCAAAGCTGAGAGTGGATTTCAACCTAGGTCTTTCTAACCTTCCTAGTCTTAGTCCAATACCTTAACCACTACCCCACAAATGATCAACTTGAGAAGCATTTAGAAGTATAGAATCATAGAATCATCTGGAAGTATAGAATCATAGAATCATCATAGGGATGGAAGGGACCTTGCAGGTAAATATTAGTAAGTAAAGTTCATCTTCTCTATTTACTATGATTTTGCAGTGAAATATCATTTCTAGTGGCAGGAAATTAATTTAAACATAAAAATGACATGTAAACAATTATTTGAGTACATATTTAGTTTACAGCACTACTTTTGTTTTTGTTTTTTAAAAGATCAGAGATATTGGGATCGGTACATAAATTATGTCTGATTTTGGGGCTGGAAAGTAATATGAGTGAACAGTAAGGAAAATTTTATGTTCAGTCATGACAAAAATCAGTTGGAGAAGCGGAACATGATTATCCTGTTCTGGTTTCTGTGTATTAAAGAAAGCAAAAGTAAAAACCAGCATTAGATGAATTCAGGGACGTGCAGTCAGGGGAGGCAGGGGAGATGGGGCCTCACCAGTGTCATGAGGAAAAGAAAAGAATTTTTAAAATAATTAAAAAGGCTAAGGTAGTTGCTGCCAGACTCCATAGTCACAGTGACTCTGAGTCTGCTTAGTGCTAACTGTAGGGGGAAGTGAGAGAACTATGGGCCTCCTTTGCATAAGGAATTTTTCGCCTTTTAACCCATGCCCAGAGTTAAGCAAGTGTTAAAAGGTGAAAAATTCCTTATGCAAAGGAGGCACGTGATTGTCCCGCCTCCTGATCTGGGAGCAGCAAATCATGCCTTGGCAGCCTTGCCTAAGTAAGTTGCTTTTTTATTTAATTTTTTACATTTTCATCATGGCGGGTGGACAAGAGGAGAGTTGAAATCCACAGCTGGAAAATGTATGTGGATCGGACCGAGGGAGGGGGAGATTCAAAATGATAATTTAATTTGTAATTTTTGGTGAGGAATTTGTGTGTGTGTGTGCATGTGTGTAATTCTTTCAGGGGGGCAAGGCGGTGGAGCGTGGCAGCGGCAGGGACGTTCTCACTGCTGTGTCCAACAGGCCAGGCATCTCGCGTTTATGTCCACCATAAATGCGATATGTCTGGCCTGCTGGACACAGTGGTGGCGGAGGGAGGAATGGGCTGGGTGGACTGGCTGGCTGGTGAGGGGGGAATCATGGCCACTCAGGCCCCGGCAGCAGGGCTTTAAAGTGGTGGCAGGCACCAGTGGCAGGACTTTAAAGACCCGGCGCTGCCTCCACCATAGAGCGGGTCCCGGTCCCACTCTATGGTGGATATGGCACTGGGACTTTAGCGGGGCTTTCGCGCTTGCCTCACCGGCCATGAAGCTCACCACACGTCACTGGATGAATTAGCCATAAACTAGTAATCAGTGAAACTGGTAGAAATCATCATCATCTGATTATGCTATTTAAGTCAAACCCCAAAAGAACCACATAAAACTTCTGGATTATTTTCTAAGACCCACATAAGGCATTTCAAGATGAATCATGTCTATTTTTGACTAAGGACTGGTTATGCCCAAAGCAATAAAAACACAGAATGGGACAACTTGCTGCAGCCAACTAGCCATAGCTAACTCACAATGATTAACTCGCCATGGCCAATTCGCTGTGGGATAATTTAACAATTCAATTTAATTATTGAAAATAAATAAAAAAATATTTTAATTATTGTCATTCACACATTTCATTCTCCCTCTCCTTTTGCATCGTTTATTGATTCTATGCCAACATTTCTTTGATATTAGAGTAACTCTTGTCCTGTAGTGAGTTGTCCTGTGGCAAGATGGCCATGGCAAGTTGACCATGGTTAGTTGGCTGTGGCAAGTTAGCCATGATGTTGTATAAATTGTGTTGTACTCCAACCTGATCCTTTAAAAAAAGTTTTAAACAAACTCTTTTGGCAATGTACTTAATTTACAATTTGTTGACACCAGATACTCTAGCAGAGGAAAAATTCATAAGTTTTCAAAATACTCACAAATAGACTTCTTTTTGTCCATGTTTTAAAAATGTGCTTTTTGGCAACGTTTCAATTGTTAATGTCGCAGCTTTCACTGATGATTTGTTCATTAATGATCTATTTCCCAGATCTTTTAATCCTTTAGCTATTTGGCTTCAATTAAGAAATAAGGATTTACTAGAAAATGATTTTTACAAATGGTAACAGTGTCCTGCAATAATAATTATGTTTCTCAGAAACATAAGTCTTAAACTGAATCCAGGAGGATTATTTTATAGTGACTTACGGATATAATATTAATTCCAATTAATGCAGCACATAGAAATATTAACACTGGAAACTGCCTAACATTCAATTGAAGGATCCATCTTGCTTAGAACTATATGCAGAGGCTGTTTATGGTTCTCCAGGGCATTAACAACTTTGTACCTTCCAGATGTGTGGCCCTACAACTTTAGAATCCCAACCCAGACGGCTTCCTAGAATTCTGGGAACTGTATCTGTAACTGTAACATCTGGAGATTAACAGGTCGGGAAAGATTTCTCTTCACAAAAGTACAGCTTGATGCCACATGGAGTCCATCTCTATTTGTGGCCTAAAGCCAACATTTTGGTGCTTTGGCAGGTTGAATGAATATGGTTTAATAGAAAAAAATCTGGCAATACTTAAACATTTATCTCACAACTTTAAATACCTACGCCATCTTTTGGGCTATGTCACTTTAGACTGAAGATTGCAGGGAAGAAGAGTTATATGCAGGGGTGGAAGTCTGCTACCAGTTTGCGTCGTGTGTGCCTTTTCTGAATCTGCAAAGGGAAGTAGAACAGCGAGGGGGGGACAGCTGTGCCATGTGATTTAGATTCGCTAGAAAGCAGGATTTTCTGCTTTCTACAGAATATAAACCATGTGGCACAGCTGATTATCGTACAGCTGATTGTTGGAAAACTTTTTAAAGCAATTTTTTACTACCAGTTCACATGAACTGCCCTGAACCAGTAGCATTTCACCCCTGGTTACATGTGTTAAAGTGCACGGCATGTAAAATGTTCTTTAAGAAAAAGAGTAGACTAATTCATTCTGTGTGTTTACAGATAGTTCTTGACTTACAATCACAATTGAGCCCAAAATTTCTGTTGCTAAACAGGACAGTTAAGTGAGTTTTACCCCATTTTATGACATATTTTTTGCCACTGGAATTGTGAAGCTAATAACATGGCTGTTAAGTGAATCTGGCTTCCTCGTTGACTTTGATTGTCAGAAGTCAACAAAAGTTAATCATTTGACTCTTAGACTCTGCAGCCATCACAAATATGAGCCAGTTGCAAATGTTGCAATTTTGATCATGTGACCATATGTTGGGGATGCTACAAAGTGTGTAGGTCCCAAGTGGGAAACATGGTCATGACTCACTTTTTCAGTACCGTTGTAACTTCAAATGGTCACTAAACAACTGGATGTAAGTTGAAAACTACCTGTATATATGTGTGTTTGGGGAGAAAAGTATTCCTTTCACATAGCAATACATGAAAAATGTATTGCATAACAAAGGAGGTTTATATGGGAAAAGATTCACAGAGAACCATAATTTGCCTAGCTGAAAAGTGTTTCATGCCCTGATAGTTATTTGTGCCTCTAATGTCAGAAATGGATTTGGAAGAATGTCCAAGCTACAACTTAATATTTTAGGATGTGCATAAGGAAAAATATATCTGTACGAGTGGGCAAGAACTATCACTGCTATTTTAGTTTCCTGTAGGAAAAAAGTTGATCTGCTGTTGTTATTATTATTTTTCTAGTTCAAGTTCCATAATGGTGTGATGGATATTGGAATTGTATGATGATGATGGATGAAATCCAGTTTTGGTGCTGTACTTCAAACCACAAAATGTCCTGGAATGACCCTGACTATTCATTTTTTGAGAACAAACGAGATCCAACGAATTGAATTTTTATCAAGAGAGTTGCAAGTGCTAGAGGGGACAGCCATTAACAAGCTAGTTTTATTCATGTATAAATCAATACTTCATTCAGTCTATGCTGTAAGTGAATATGTTGATGTAGTGATTAACTAAAATTACATTTTTTTCTTCAGGTTCAATTCCACTGCTCCCATGAATCAAACTTCTTTGGCAGAGGAAAAGAAAACGGATCAAATGTTCTAACAGACCTTTCTTAGACTTTTTGACTAATTAAGTGTAATTATCAACAACAAATCACATGCATTAATTGGGTGTTCAGTCTTCCATAACTGAACAGGCATCAAGTACATGTCAGAAGAATGTACGCAAATGGAGGGACAGCACCTACAAAAATTGCCTGTCTGAAAACATCATTAGTAAACCTAGTATCTAGAAGTCAAAGTATTGTCTTTCTCAAGAAATGTCTGGCTGATTTTGGTGAAGATATGAAAGAACTGTTAAAAGGAGGGTGGGAGGAGAATGAGCAATTAAGGACTGACTTGGATAAGATCTTACACAGTCTAAAGATTAAAGCAAGTATGAGAAAGAAACTCAAAATAATCTGGCCCTGATTTTGTATAAATGAAAAACAATACCTTGGACTGGCTTTAAATATTCTGTTTTTCTATGCTAAAAATAGCAGTCTTGTGGTCTCTTCAGAGGTTCTTGATCTGGCCTATCTCAAAAGAGTGAAACTAATTAAAAAATAAAGGATGGACTGAATTCTTTTCTTTGTGTTTACTTGGTTCTTAAAAAAAAAAAAACAGGTAGTAAAAGACCCTAGAGAGAAATAGGGAGGGGAGAAGGAATAAGTTGCTTTATCAATGATAGTGTTTTTTTTACTTTTGATTCTCATATGTTCACTTAATAGGAATGATGGACTTCCAAAAACTGAGCATCTAACTATGCAATCATTAAATCATTCCATAATGGTGAACAAACAGGTGATTATTCTTTACCAGCAAATACAGCAATAGCAATAGTACTTAGAGTTACAACACTCTCTGTGTTTTCCTTAATGTCAGCCTATTGACCCCCAACAATCTGGGTCCTATTTTACCAACCCTGGACGGATGGAAGGCTGAGTCAACCTTGAGCCAGTCAACATCGAACTGCAGGCTGTGGGCAGAGTTGGTCTGCAATATTGCATTCTAATTACTGTGCCACCAGGGCAAAAGAGAATCCTCTGAGCTTACGTATTGCCACTTTATAAAATAAAATGTGCAATCAAAGTGGTGAATCTTCTTCTATCATTAAGACCAAATGGTTATGGGTATGTAAAGCCTCAGAATCTGGGAATTTAACTTCTTTAGTTCTGGATAGGAGTGCCCTTCCCCAGGCAAACCACATGTGCATCTTGGGGTTCCTCCATGACTGACAAATTCCTGATCAAAGAGCAGGTTGCAGTCATGTCTAGGAGAGCCTGTCCACAACATTGTGTTGTGCACTAGTTGTGTCCTGTCCTGGATCATAAGGCTCTATATTCAGTCACTAATGCTCTAGTCACCTCATGTTTGAACTACTACAATATGCTCTAGAAAGGGCTATCCTTGAAAAGATTCTGGAAGCTACAATTGGCACAGAATGCAGTAAAATGGGCAGATTGCAGAATGCAGTTACATGGACTCCTAGAGTAGCCCATGTAACAACTACTGTTGCGCAAACTACACTGGTTGCCAGTTTGCTTCCACCAATTCAAGATGTTGGTTATTACCTGTAATGGCATGGATCCAGGCTACTTCAGGAACTGTCTCACCCTTATGGGATTGGTCTATCCTGCTTGCTCTGACAGAAGGGTATGTTGCAGACCCATTGGGCCAAGAGATTTTGGCTTGCAGGGTCCAAGAGAAGAATGTATTCTGCTGTGGTGCCCATCCTGTAGAACATTGTGACCCTCAAGGTGAGATCTGCCCCCAGTCTTTTGGGCTTCCCAAAGTGCCTGAAAATGGGAACATTCCATTTTAGGGGTGTTTGGTAGATTAGGAGACACTCCCAGTCCCACTATATTTATGTAATATCCTTTTTATCTTTTATCTTATTATTTTTAATGTTTTAACTTTTAATGCTAAATGTTTTAATGTTTTTAATGTTCTAATTGTTTTATTTGATATTTTATGGTGTTGGAAGCTGCCCAGAGTTACTTTACAGTGACATGGGCAACATACAATTTAAATAAATAAATAAATAAATAAATAAATAAATAAATCCATCTGACTAGCAGTACTGCATGCTCATCTAACAATTACATAAATGATCATCCTTTGCAAGATGGTATAGTAGTACTGATTATCATCTTTGTTCCTGTAAGAAAGGACATAATTTTATTTTGAGAAATGTGAACTCGGGTTTTCTAAGAAATTTTAAAGAAATGTAGAAACCACGTCTAATTTAAATTCCATTTTAACTAAACATCTATGCCAAGTTGATGGATATATGGTGACCTTTAATATCAGTAATATTAGGGAAATCTTTTTGAAGTACTTCTGGAATTTTAGTTGAAATTTTTTAGAATTTCAGGAGGGTCATTTTTGCCATTCAGTAAGGTGGGGATATTATGGAAAAAGATGATATAGTAGATATACAAATGAAACCATTTGATTTTGTAAGATATTATTTGAAGGGATTATAGACTAATATTGTTAAAAGTAAAGTGAAAGAAAATAAAGTTGGTTTATTTGATCAAGGTTTAAATAGATATAGTGCTATCTATGGTAACCCTGAATGAAATTTTGCAGATCAGGACTGAACACTGAGGCTTTAAGGTTTTGTTTGCGGGTAAAATAAGAGATATGGGAAGAAGATATCATTGGTTGTATTCAGGGATTCTACTGGTTCAGACCAGTTTGGGTGAACCAGTAGCTCCCACGATCAGCTGGGAGCAAAACAGTCACTCCGACGACCGGGTGGGTGGGCTCAGCCACCCGTTCCTGCTGTATCCTGTCCTCTATTTCTTGTTTTCTAGCTCATCTCAATTGCCTGGCACAGGTGATTCCCCTCCCAGCTGTTTTACTTACCATTGCTGACTTGGAAGATAAGCAACTGAGATTTTGAATGCTTCATTTTCAGCACTGCGTGCACGCATAAAGCACACATGCACGCTCACCTAACCAGTTGCTCAACCGGCAGCATCCCACCATTGGTTGTATTTTAATAGAAGGGGATACATTACTAAAATTGTTTATACTTATAACAAAGGGGGAAATCATTTCTTTAAATACTTTTCTATTCCTGATGTACATGCTTATTTTTTCTTTCTTTTCTATTTTTCTTTGTGGTTTTTTTGTATTAGCGTTTACCTTTTCAAGTGTAATGTTCAATAAAATTAATACTTAAAAAAACAAATAATGAAATATGGGAAGCTGTCATGGATATTAGTTATTAGTTCTTATGGTTGATTTGTCATCAAGTTGCTTTATGAGGACCTCACAAGACCAGTAAATAGCCCCCCCCCCAAGGATTTAATAAATGTTGGGTCTTAATCCCAAAGCCAAAACTTTTTGATCTATGCTATGAATCAAAACTTTTACGGAGAATCCTCTACTTCCCTTCCACATCTGCAGCATGCAATGAGGCTTCTGGTCACCATGTGGTGTCCATATACCCTGCCATAACTCCCCGTGGAGATTCGTACCCTCACCACCCTCCAAGCCTTCCGCATAGCCCTTAAAACCTGGCTGTTCCGACAGGCCTGGGGCTAAAGACTTGCTGCCCCACTTCGAATGGTATGATTGTTGTGCTTTTAACTATGTATGGTTTTTATGTTTTTGTAACTCTGTTTGTATTTCCCCTCCCTTTTTGAGTTGTGAGCCGCCCTGAGTCCCTTCAGGGAAAAGGGCGGCATACAAATAAATTAAACCATAAACCATAAACCATAAATTGCTTTTATTTGAGGAAGACCCAGGATTAGCATGGATAAAGGGAAGATAGATTTAAAACTAGTTTTGGTTTGTTCCCCACTGAACCATTTAAGCATAAAGATGAATTAATAATTTTGAACCTTTATTTCAAATAGTTATTATTGCACAACACTAGCAACACTGAGCAAATCTATGCAATAGCTCTGCCTCATTATAATTGGCAGTTACCATGTATACATTACTTTAACTTAAATTTTACATCCATCTACTGTGTGATTCCTTGTATAAATGTTTACTCCCACATATCTTCCATTAAATTGCAATCTAAAAATATATCACTACTTCATCAAACAGCATATGTTTATTTCATTGTTATTATCGCTTTTCTATTGGCTTTTGAAAAGCACTATTCAAACCATAGTTGAGAGAGTCTTCTCACTATTTCCTAACTCTCTAGGCCATTTTTCATAATTACTAAAATCTAATTGGCAATTCCTTTGATCTAGTTTTAGATTTACAGGGTGGTCTTATTTCTTAACATCTAATGTCAGATAGCTGGGGCATCATTGCTAATCTTCTGCATATATTTGAGACTTGAATATTTATGAGCAACATGCTTTGAGAATTATGTTTGCTTTGAATGTGTAAATGTTATCAACATCCCACTAGCTCAGCAGCCCTCAACCTTTTGGACACCAGAGACCGGTTCCATGGAGATGTTTTTCCATGGGATGGAGGGGTTGTGGTTTGTGTGCTGCGTGCTGCATACATCTTGTGGATGAGGCTTCACTTATTTGTGCAGCCTGGTTTCTGGCAGACCAGTTGTGGTCCATGGACTGGGGTTTGAGCACCCCTGCACTAGTTGATATTGGCCAAAGCAGGGGAAGAATTTCCCTAATGAATGCTGATGTGCATGATTCCTCCTCCTCTTCCTCCTGCTCTACTCTCAACTTTGGGGAGTGGCAAGTGCCAAAAAGTGGACAAGGATGCTTTATGCACATTATCTGAATTTTTAAAAATAGTTTGAGTGGAATGCTTGTAGAAATGAAACCAAGGCCATTATGACATTATATGGCCAATCAGATTTATATATCAGTGTCAGAAAACCAATTAAAATGAGAAGACAGTTCCTTCATTTTGAATGTGAGCAGTTGTCTCAGAATTCATTGACAGCTGATATATTATTCTGAGGCAGTGCTCATGGATACAACTCCCAATAAGTCTTAGAGATAATTTAACACACCCCTTTCTCTTTTTTCTCCCCCCATCTATAACTGGAATATGTAATATTTCATATTTGAAATTTAAAAGAATGGATGCCAACTATATCCTAGTTCTGATAATAAAACCACCCTTAATTATTTTAAATATAATCTGAAACTTGGCCATTGTGTAACTATTGCATTTACTATGATGTAGAAAACAAAAATAAATTTGTACCCTCTTTTGTGTGAAGCATGTTAGAAAGGAGAAAAAATCATGGAGGATAAACTATAAAATATTGAGAAGGCCACTTAGTTTTTTCAAGGTGGACAAGACTAATGGCTCGGACCAAATCTTTTTGAACTCAAGATAATACCCATCAGATTAAGATAAAACATAGGTGAATTATATTTGCACCATGTACCAGAAAGCATTCTTTTTTAGACTGAGGTCCATCCATCAACGTCTTCTCTCTTACTTTACCTCAAGTCCAGATGTTTTCATTTCCTTTTTGTCATTCCTGCCATCAGCTACCTTTTTATTGCGCTGTCTTGGCCCTCAGGTGCTGAAGCAAAATCTTAAGACTATATGCAGGATTGCACCTTTCATTTTTTTTGTACCAGGGACTTTGAGCCTCCATTGAGATATTTAAGAAGCTTAGCATAACCACAGTATCAGATTAAGGTAAGATTTCACCATTAATAATGCTGCTGAAAACCCCCACAAAATTATATTTATGATATGTAATAGGCTTCATTAGATACACATTTCCATATCATGAAGTTTATTGTGTCTCCATTCAACCAAAACTTCTTTCTACACAATAAAATGAAAGAAATCTATCTCTGTAGGGCTGGTTCTTCTGTTAGGCAAAGTTGGACGGCAGCTTCAGGCATAGTTTGGGCTTTACTGAAGAAGACAAATGGTTTGTTGTTATTGCCTTTTTATTGTCATTTCTGCTTTGTGTAGCAAAATAAATTAACTGGCAGGCTATGAGTTTAATGCATTTTTACTAGGCATATATTTCTGGATTTACTTTTCTATCTCAGGCAGAAAAAATAATCTGCGGTGGACTTACATTCCTGCAATGCAGACTAATAGGTAACAAACAAACTCTTTCTATAGGGTTCAAGGCTCAGTGTTCAGTCCTCTAGTTATGTTCACATTTTGGTTCCCAGAAAGATGTTTCTGATCTTAAATCCTTAGGTATTTTTTGAAATGAGAGATAAATGTGTGACCTCATCAAGGCCATGGAATAAGAACATCTGGAATATTAGATAGCTGTGTAGGGATCTTCTACTCACTAAAATGGCTGATGGGAGCAACAGAAGACTATTTTGGAATATATGTACTCCTCAAATGAACAACAGTTCATTTAGTGACCAATTGAAGAGGAAAATGAATATAAAGAAATTAAAATTGCTGATATTTATGATGATTGGTTTGTTTCTGAAAATGGAAAGAGTGGAATACTGAAAGAGGAATTAAATGGAGGGGAAAAAGAATTAAGTTAGATTCAGTTAAGTCTTGATTACTAGGAGGAAAAATGATATGATGCAGGATATAGTCAAATAAAGGAGGGATAATGATAATAAAACACACACACACACACACACACACACACACACACACACACACACACACACACACACACATATATATATATATATATATATATATATATATATATATATATATATATATATGTTATATTTATGCTGATAAATAAATAAAGGGAGACTAGTATAGATCTATTTCAAGCTATTTAGCTCTCATCAGCTAGCCATACCCTATGTTGGGAATCGAACCTTTATTTATTTATCAGCATAAATATAACAAATGTAACAAAAAAAAGGCAACAGTAAAAAATATTGAGTTTCTGTCTGGATGGTCTCTTGTGACGAGCCGAAGACAGAGAGTGGAAGTGTGACCTTCCTCCCATATTTGGGCATACCAGGGGTTGTGACTTTAAATATATATATGGATACAATATAAGGAAATGAGATGCAAATTGTAAACAGTGATTTGAAAAGAATGATAGAAAACTTTGTTATTAAATATTATGGATGTTTAGCTAGAATAGGATATAAGGATTTAGTGTCATTGGAGGATTTTGGAAATAGTAAATGTAATGCCAGTATGTGGTTATGTATTAAATCTTGGTATATTTTATGATGGATGTTTAAACAACTATAGTCAAATGAAAATGGAGGTATGATGACGGTAACATGTATAAATACTTGGGTTAAAATACTTGAGTTAATATGAATTATGCTTGATGACTGTTGAAGAGATGCACGAAAGCCTTTTGTAACCAACTGATACACTTTCTACAGTATGTAAAGAAAGAAGATTTTATGTGTTGTGTTTGTTTTGAAAATAAAAAAAACTTTAATAAAAAAGATTATTTTGGAAAATATGTACTCCTCAAATGAACAACAGTTCATTTAGTGACCATTCAAAGTTATAACGGCATTGAAAAAAGTAACTTATGGCTATTTTTCAAACGTACAACCATTGTAGTTTCCCCATGGTCATGTAATCAAAATCCAGACACTGGCAAATGAGTCTTATTTATGGTGGTTGCATTGTAATGGAGTCATGTGAATACCTTTTGTAACTTTCTGACATGAAAGCCAATGGAGAAGACTTAACAATTGCAGTGACTGACTTAACCACTGTGGCAAGAAAAGTCATAAAATGGTACAAAATTCATTTAACAAATGTCTCACTTAGCAACAGAAATTTTGGGCTCCATTGTGGTTGTAGCTTGAGGATTACCGGTATACTTTTTTTGATTTATCCTGTTTATCTCTACCCCAGGCTTCCCCAATCCACTATCTGTTTTAAACTGATTCCAACGGTTAAAAATCCACAACCATTTTAGCTAATACTGTAATACACTTTTTTATTTATGCACTGTACCTCGAGAAACACATGCAGGTTTGCAACTTTTATTTTTCAGTTTGTGAGATTGAGATTGAGATTTGTTTTATTTATATGCCGCCCTATTCCCAAGAGGACTCAGGGCGGCTAACAACTCAAGGAGGAAAGGGAACACGAAGTACAATACAAATAGTTAAAATAGCCAAGAGTCACACAGCCACACAGGTCGAGAGGGGAAGGGAACTCATCAACCTCAGGCCTGCCGGCACAGCCAGGTTTTAACAGCTTTTCGGAAGGCCTGGAGAGAGGTAAGGGTCCGAATCTCTGTGGGGAGTTCGTTCCAGAGGGCCAGAGCTGCCACAGAGAAGGCCCTCCCCCGGGTAGTAGCCAGATGGCATTGGCTGGTAGACAGAACCCGGAGGAGGCCAACCCTGTGCGATCTAATGGGTCTTTGGGAGGTAATTGGCAGCAGGCGGTCTCTCAAGTACCCAGGTCCAATACCATGAAGGGCTTTATAAGTTACGACTAGCACCTTGAAGCATATCCGGAGACCAATTGGTAACCAGTGCAGCTCGCGGAGGATAGGTGTAACGTGGGTGTACCGAGGTGCACCCACAATCGCTTACGCGGCTGCATTCTGGACAAGTTGAAGTCTCCGAATGCTCGGAGCTTTTGTGAACTAAAAGCTCAGAAAATGAAAAATTTAACCCATCTGTATATAATTAACCAACTCAAAGTCTAGTCTAGCCAGGTTACATTTGAATTTCAGAAGAACTGAGGAAGAACAATGCTTGGGTATAGCATCCTGTTTCATTTAATAATACTAAATTGCAGCAGTTTCCATACGCTCAGCTAGTCAACCTTGGCATGTATCACATACTTCTCGCAAATTTTCCTTTTGATTTCCATTGCACTTGAAAATATCTTTAGTTTTGAGAACCATATCTTATATATTCTTCGAAGTCATCCTTTATACATGCTATAAAAGGTAAAATCTTCCAAAACAGACTTTTTTCTTCTACAGTCACCCTTTGAACAAGTCCCAAATATTCCATCTTTCAACCATGTCTATTCATAACTTTACAATAATACATAACATGAAACTGCTGAATATCATTATTGATTGATTGATTCAATATGCATCAATTTGTTTTTGCTTCTTAGCTACCACACAGATAGATTTTCTCCATGATGATCTGTCCCTAACTTGGTCTTTCAGATCTTGCAATGTTATTCCCACACTTCCTCCACCTTCCTGCTGAACATCTTCTTCTTCTCTTTCCCACCATTAAAGTCTTTTTCCGGAAAGTTGAGTCTTCATCTAATAGTAGAACATCATTATTCTCTGGCATTATATAATGATTGGCATTACATACTAGTAACAATATGGTTGCATTAATGTTTGACATTTTCTGACATACTTATTCTATCATTCCTTAAATATATTGTTCTCATCAATAATATTGTTTGCAAAATTAATTTGAATACTTAATACAACTGCATGCATGTATTTATTTTTAACTAGCAGTTATTGGCAAGAGACTATAGTTTCCAGTTCAAAGTCTCCATTTATTTTTCTGAAATATACATCATGCCACCAGTCAAATAATATTTCCATTCACCAATGCTGGGATTTGTACCTCCTCATTTTAAAAATAATATATCGTCATGCTTCTGATTTTTATTGTGGTTGTCTCAAATTGAAGGCATGAGGGACTTTCTGTAATAGCTTCTTTATTTTTTTCTTTGTCAATAATATTGTTTTAAACAACATTTGTCTCAGATCTTAAATTTCTTTGTCCACCCCCTTCGTTTTAATTTTAACAGATTTATATTCATACTAGATTTCATCAGGCTGAGAACATTCAATCCAACCAATATATTAGTACCGTATTTTCACGACCAAAAGCCGCACCAGATTATAAGCCGCAGTATCAATTAACGTTGATTTTTCAAACTTTTTCCACATATAAAGCGCACCGGGTTATAAGCCGCACATTTCCCGACGCTTCTGGACATCTGTTGCAGTCGCGAGGAGGAGCGGAGAAGAGCGCGGAGGTTCTTGGCGCTCCAGGAAGCCGGGAAAGCAGTTGGGAGAGGCGCACGGCTTGGTTCCTCCTCCCTGGACGTCGCAGCAGCAGCCCCAAACTCATCGATCTCAGTGTTTTTCGCATCGGGGTGTGCTGCAAGAGCATGCCCCGATGCGAAAAACACAGAGTTCGGTGCGCTTGGGGCTGCTGCTGCGACGTCCAGGGAGGAGAAACCAAGCCGTGCGCCTCCCCCAGCTGCTTTCCCGGCTTCCTGGAGCGGCAAGAACCTCCGCGCTCTTCTCCGCTCCTCACAACTGCAATAGATGTCCAGAAGCGGCTTTTGGGGCTAATGGGGATTGGATTTCCAGCTCGATAGCCCTTGCCGCTTCTGGACGTCTATTGCAGTTGTGAGGAGCCGAGGAGAGTGCGGAGAACAGCGCGGAGGTTCTTGGCGCTCCAGGAAGCCGGGAAAGCAGCTGGGGGAGGCACACGGCTTGGTTTCTCCTCCCTGGACGTCGCAGCAGCAGCCCCAAGCGCACCGAACTCTGTGTTTTTCGCATCGGGCCATGCCAAGGTGGTGCAGTGGTTAAATGCAGCACTGCAGGCTACTGCTAGATCAGCAGGTCAGCGGTTCAAATCTCACCGGCTCAGGGTTGACTCAGCCTTCCATCCTTCCGAGGTGGGTAAAATGAGGACCCAGATTGTTGGGGGCAATATGCTGACTCTCTGTAAACCGCTTAGAGAGGCCTGAAAGGCCTATGAAGCGGTATATAAGTCCACTGCTATTGCTATTGCTATTGCTATTGCTCTTGCAGCACACCCCGATGCGAAAAACACTGAGATCGGTGACTTTGGGGCTGCTGCTGCGACGTCCAGGGAGGAGAAACCAAGCCATGCGCCTCTCCCAACTGCTTTCGCGGCTTCCTGGAGCGCCAAGAACCTCCGCGCTCTTCTCCGCACTCTCCTCGGCTCCTCATAACTGCAATAGACATCCAGAAGCGGCAGGGGCTATCGAGCTGGAAATCCAATCCCCATTAGCCCCAAAAGCCGCTTCTGGACATCTATTGCACTCGCGAGGAGCGGAGAAGAGCGCGAAGGTTCTTGGCGCTCCAGGAAACCGCGAAAGCAGCTGGGAAATCTTTTTCCACATATAAAGCGCACCGGGTTATAAGCCGCACTGCCGGTTTTGGATCAAATTTTAGGATTTTCAGTGCGGCTTATAGTCGTGAAAATACGGTATGCAAACTTTTTCTCTTGTATTATTTTATCTCTATACCAATTCTCCTAAGTCAGTTAACTAATTGTTTATATTCTACACCCAGCTATGCTACTCTCTCTGGCACATATTTTTCCCAGAGCTGTTTCATAGATTTAAAATAAAAAAAGTTCATTATGACCAAAAGAAAACACAGAGAATAATAAACAGGCTGGATTCTCTATGGAGAGGCATCTCTGGGATTATTAGTGGGAAGAAATTATCCAGGGAAAGAATCCAAATTTATCTTGCTGACTTCAAATGTACCTAAATATGATGGGGCAAAGTAGGAGAGAGGCAGCCCCTCTATTTTTAGAAGGAGCCTGGAAACAACCTGTCTCCTTCTTCTTCTATACAGGGAAGGGCAATGGACAGTTGGGTTTTGGATAATGAGCATTACACCTGATGAATGACAACTTATGAAGTGTGGAAAAAAATGTAGATAATTAATAGATCTCCCATTTTTCTCAGGACTCCTTTCTTTCTGAAATGTTGGAGATGTTGAAATAAAGAAAGGCAAAAACTCAGTTGTTGGTTTTGTTTCAGAATAATTAGTACAGTAACCAATTGTCTTCATTTATTGCTATCCTTTATTCCATTGGTTACATCTTTCTAATAACATTCTAACAATCTCTAGCATATCATAGCACTAATCAGTCAGATTTTATCCCCCATTGTTAGAATCAGATCCCTATTGAAAAGATAAATTGAAATAGTTTCACAAAAGCAGAAACTGGCGAGAGCATCAATAGCTCAGGAAATAATAAATTATGTCTAAAAGTTTTACAGCAACTCCTGCTTCAATCTCTGTTTCAGTAAAATGTAAGTATATGGAAGAAACTAAGATTAGGGTGTTTTATCTTTTCTTTATTATTATTTTGTGGTTTCCACTCTTTTCAGAATGTCAGACTGATGCAATTAACAACAGATCCTATGATTCTAAGGGGTCAGCAATTTATAATTCCACTTGTTTAATATTTATCTATATTAAATAAGTAAAACTAAATATTATATACATACAAACATAAAATATAATCAGGTTATAATTTAATTTATCAGCCTGATTAACCCACCGCAGAATGAAGACCTTTTCACTGAAGATTATGGCCTATAATTAACTACACTGATCCAGTGCAGATTGGTAGATAATTTTTTTTTTCAATTTCCTAGTTTAGAGCTTAAAAAATGTGACTGGGCCAAAGTCACCCATCTGGCTTCTCTGCTTCTTATAATTGTTCATCTTCCTAGAGGATTACATGCCATGCAGTTTAGACTTTAAGTAAATAAAAAGAAAAAAAGGCAATTCACTACAGATAATATAACACATTTACTTTATCCTGGGCTGAACTATATTTGCCCTAAGACATTAATGGTTTTCCCCATATTTAGTGGGAGAGTTCTCCAAAATTACCTTCCTGGGTAACCTTGCTACCATTTGGGCTGCTCATACATGTTGAATTCTTCTCATCCATAAAACAAAAAGAGAAAATATTTTTCCTCTTATTCCTGGCACAGCACCCTTATTTTAAGAGGCAAGTGAGCAGGTAGCAAAAGCAGGAAGGTATAATGTCCAGCTTGGGTTTTATCTGGGTACATCTAACTAGTGGATGAACCCTGATAAACTACTAGAACCAGTGGAACTAACTAGTGGAAAAGTGCAGTACAAAGCATGATGGATTTGGTAAAGCCAGCAAACTAGTGACTGATAAGTTCAAGCAATAAACAAATGAATGTCTCTACATCTACAATGTCTGTACTCCAGCCATTAGAGTACACCTACTTGTAAGATACTTATTCACATGCTTGTCTGTGTTATAGGCAGGGATTCCTTCATCTGGCCTTTTTTATTTATTTCTAAGATCTAGAAACTTCTTTATTTATTTCTAAGATCTAGAAACTACCTCACTGAAGAGTCCATCAATAGTTAACAACAACAATAATAATAACAACAACGAAACAATAAAGCAATAAACAGTAACATTTTGCTTTTATAGCTTACCCTCCATAGTTTAGGCAGTGATTAGAAAATTAGAAAAAAGGACTAATTGATATAGAAAAAAAATGTCTTGTTTCCATAATCTTCTACCTCATGAACCCTTAGATCTGCCATGCATAAATTCTCCATAAGTTAAAATTAAGGCATTACAGTATTTATGTATTTTTCTTCTTTCATATGTTCTAATTTCTGCATTCTTTACGTGGAATTCTGTTCATTGACCATAATAAAAGACTGACTGATTGACAGATTATATTGACAAAACAGATGGAACTGTTATGTTTTCAACAATATATTGTACCAGTGACACCAATAACTGGTTCCAAAATGATTGATAAAATGTAGGAGTTAAAAATACATTTTTTTTAAAAAAAAGGTAGATCATAAAAAATAAAACCTAACTGATTTTATAAATGGTCCATTTCATCTATCATTCTTGAAATACTGCTGAGACGGGTTGCTAAAACCTGTTTTGAAACATTTCTAGTGATAGAAAAAAACTTCTAAGGTTAAGACTTCCCCTCGTTTTTCTTGTTTTATGAATATTTATATGATATATCTGAGCTTGACTGCTTAAACACAACCATTCTCTCAATCCTTCAGATCCAATCAAGCTAATCTGGTCCTCTCATGATAAACTAGCAGTAATGGAAAGGGCTTCCCCACATCATATGATTCATTATTCTTGCTTGATCCTTGGTTAATTAGGTGGTGCCAAGGAGGCAGATAATAGGATAAAGAAGTATAATAAAATACTGGTAAAGCCGACTTCCTGCTGCTTCCTCTATAAGAATAGGCAACATATCAGTAGTTTCATATTATAACAAAATTTATTTTATTTGGCACTGGTAATAAATGTTGGCTCAAGAGATATTTATCAAATGAGGAAGGGTTTTTCAAGAGGCAACTTGACTTTCTGGTTTTTCTTTGAAAACATTTCACTTCTCATCCAAGAAGTTTCTTCAGCTCTGAATGGATGGTGGGAAATGGGAAGATTTATACTCCTTGCAGACAGCTAGACATTTGCATTCTTTTAGCAGGTCATTAAGGTCACCTAGAGGTTTATCTGTGTCATCAGGGTCACCTGAGTGGTGTAAATTGGTGTGGAGCCTTTTTGGAACAGTTGAAAGGACTGTGTTGTAGATTGTAGATAGATGATATCGTATTTATATCATCTATCTACAATCTACAATCTGCAACACAGTCCTTTCAAGAATGGTTGCTGGAATAGGGTATGGCCAGTCAAGAGAAAAAAGTAGGGGTGTCATATTAGTAGTATTCCAGTATTTGAGGGACAGCCACAAAGAAGTGGTGGTCAGCTTATTTTTGAAAGCACCCAAAGAAAAGACAATGATCAAGGAGAGAAGCAATCTGGAATTAAGCAGAAACTTGAGCAGAGGATTGGACTAGAAGACCTCCAAAGTCCCTTGCAGCTCTATTCTGATTTGATTCACTTTTTATAATGTTGTCAACTTGTCCAGCTAGTTGCCAGGAGTCAACGCTGACTCAAAAAAAGAAAAGAAAAGCATTTTTGTATAATACTTGCCCAAATATATGCATATCATAAACAATATGATCAACAAATTGTGTAAATGTTTGCAAACAACAGATTCAGTCTTGCTACAATTGGCTTGAAAATATTTTTCCAATATATTTACCTATAAGCAATAGCCACAGTGTAAACATTTAAAACTTTATTCCAGTTCATATCTCCTGGGTTTCTTACAAGAAATTCTGGGAACTATACTAAGTTCAGGAAAAAGTTCTTACAGGAGGCTGAATGAAGTTGAGAAATTTGATGTGCTCCCAGATAGAGGCAGAATTTTAGAACATCTGCTTCATGTACAAATGATGAACAGAACACTGGTATCATACCAATGAATTAATTATTTCTCCCAACATATCTTCTGATAGGATTTGGAAGAAATGTGAAAGTACATAATGAATTTTTAAGGCAAATACATATCAAAGCTCCCTGCCTAAAATCTTTGGATGAGCTACTGCACTGGTGTGCTTGAAATCCATAAATCTAAAGGAATCTTCAGGAAGTAAATGTCTTTTGATATTTTCCTTTTAGGATTATGCCACCAAGTATTTCTTGAGTTGCCTTTAATCATCCCTTTCCTTCTTCAAGAGCTTTGGAGAAATAAAATGTTAGTGATCCTCCAGTTCACTTTCATTCCTCTGTATTTTATGTTTTATATACTTGAAATTGTGAAGTTTCTTCGGAATATGTCATGGTGCAACTACATATTCTGAGAGAGCATATTAGGTCATACCTGAGATCAGTTTATCTGAAGAGACACAAAGAGGTAAGAGGAATGTAACTTGCTAATGCTTTAGGAACCTCATAGGCTATCTGTCTGGTTCTGCATAGAATTCAAAGTGCTTTTGCTTAGCTCAGGTCTTACATAGGTGGCATCCATGTGCTCAATTCCACACCAACTTGCTGATATGTAGAGTTTATCTTCAGATTAAGAGAGATCCAGGCAAACTCAGGTTTTTGAGCCTTTAGCTGTGAGAAGGTAGCATCTGAAGAACCTTGTGTGTGCTGATTCTAAACCTCCTCAGTACTTGGAAGAGAAAAAAAGATAATTCCTGGGCTATAGATTATATTGAAAGTTGAAAAAGTATCTTGAAAGAAGGCAATGATAAACCACTTTTTAAAAAGATTTGTACCCTTTTAGGTATTGACTCTTAGAGACACATAGATGGACTTCTGCAGGCTGATCTCTTTCCAACTTCACTCTTTAGGCTGTCACATTTTAATCTAGTTCCTCCATCTTTCTACTAGTCATCCTCTCCTTTTTCTTCCACTTTTCCTAGCATTATGGACTTCTCAACGAAGCCAAGTATTCACCTTGTGTCCAAAATGTAATGGGGCAAAACTCACTTAATAACTGTCTTACTTAGCAGTGGAAATTTTGGGCTCAATTGTTGATATAAATTGAGAATTACTGGTATGATAACTTAGCTTGGAGATTTGTGTGAGAACTTTGGATTGATATTTTCTGCAGTACATTTGTTAGTTTTCTTGCCTAGCTATGGCATTCTCAGGAGTAGTCTTCAAAGAGCCAACTTGAGAAACATCAATACTCTTTCTATCCTCTTTTTTCAAATCTGCAAAATGTCATGACCCTTCACTGCTATTCTACCAAGTGATAACCTGTGGCATATTTCTTGACTGTTGGTTCTTTTATTGTTAATAGATGATCATAAAATGGGAAAGTTATTCATGTCTTCAATCTCTTTATCGTCAGTTCTCAGATTGGTTGCTGTATGTCTTGTCATTAGTTTGATTTAAAAGGTAAAAGTTCTCCTTGCACGTATGTGCCAGTCATTCCTGATTCTAGGGGGTGGTGCTCATCTCCATTTCAAAGCCAAAGAGCCAGCGCTGTTTGAAAATGTCTCCATGTTCATATGACCAGCATGAATAAATGCCAATGGCACACAAAATGCTGTTACCTTCTCACCAAAGATAGATTATTTTTCTACTTGCATTTTTACATGCTTTCGAACTGCTAGGTTGGCAGAAGCTGGCACAAGTAATGGGAACTCACTCCATTACATAGCACTAGGGATTCGAACCGCTGAACTGCTGACCTTTCTGATCGACAAGCTCAGTGTCTTAGCCACTGAGCCACCCTTTTGTTTGATTTACTTTATCTTTATTTTTATTTTTAGTTTGATTTACTTTATCTTTAATCATAGTCCCATTTTTTTCACTCTGCTCCTTGATTATCATGGCAATATAATTTGCATTTTCAGATATTCAGATATTCAGCTATTTAAATATGTATTTTTAAAATATCAAAATTTGGATCCTGTTGAATTTAAGGCCCAGGCCAAATAGTCCCTGGACCTCTGATTAGCAAAATATTCCAAGACTCTTTTCTTGATGCACTTTTTATCTGAAATAGAAAAAAATGGTGTGCAATGGGAAAAAAGAATTACATGGATAGAGCCTTCTTGGATATGGCACCTTGCTCTTGGAATATCTGCTTCAGGTTGGTTTGTCTACATTTGTCCTAAGCTAAGAAACTTTTACAGTCTTTCCTTTTTTGGTTTTTAAAATGCTGAAAAATTTTGGAACCTTTGTGCAGAGTGATTCTCTTTAATGAATTCTTCTTAAGACTGCATTTAATTATTACTTTAATAGCAATAGCATTTAGACATATACCGTTCCATAGTGATTTACAGCACTCTCTGAGTGGTTTACAATGTCAGCATATTTCTGCCAACAATCTGGATCCTCATTTTACCAACCTTAGAAGGATGGAAGGCTGAGTCAACCTCGAGCCCTGTTAGGATTGAACTCCATGCTGGGGGCAGGGTTAGCCTACATACTGCATTCTAACCACTCTGCCATCGAGTTTAATTAATAGAATAATTTAGGGTTTAGTCATACTTATAATATTGGTGTAGTAATCAATGTAGCCAGTGGGTGTTTATGTGTGTGTCTCAGTGATGGGTTGTAGGCGGTATGCCCCGATACGGGCGTACCGTAGCTTGCCCGGAGCACCGGGTACCATTCCAGTACAGTGCTCCAGAGGGCCCGCCTGCCCGCCTGAGCTCCTTACCTGTCCTTTAAGCCTTTGGCATTTCTGCGCACATGCGATGCTCCTCCAAGCAGCTGGAGCAACACAGAGGCTTACAGAGGCGTTGCAGGCAGGTACGATGCATGTGCATGCCGCACATCTGTGTGCTGTGAGCATCCGCCTGTTCCAAGTGTACCGGTTGGAACGGGATCCAAAACCCACCACTGATGTGTGTGTGTGTGTGTGTGTGTGTATTAACTCTAAGTAGCCAGATCTCATGCATGCAAAATCTGGCATAGACAGTTTTTTACTTTGATTTCTAATGTCTTATTTTATGCTACCTAAACTGAAAAGGGTTCTGAAAAACTCAAACAGGTGCAGAGACACCCAGAAAATCTCTGATGCACGTAAAAAAGCAGGCCTTCAATCATACAGTTACAGCTGCCATATTGACTTTTCTGTCCATTCCTGCAGTTGCCACTTTCTGGGACTCTGATAGTTCTAAGTCTGAACTACAGTATTCAACAAGTTTTATTTACAGGCCAAACTGCAACTAGAACCATCTTTAGAAATATGACTGTTTTTGTTGCTTCTCTTTTATGGATCCTTGTTAGAATATTTTTTCTAATCTTGTGGTTTTTGAATGTGTTGAGGTTTAATCACTCAAGCCTAGTGTTTTTTCAAACTTAGCAACTTTAAGATTTGTAGACTTAACTCTTAGAATTTCCCTAGCCAGCATTTTGGGAGTTGAAGGCCATATGTCTTAATGTTGCCAAGTTTGAAAAACACTGAGTTAATATCTACATGGAAGACTCTTCTTTTATAATATACTATAAAATTTATTTCAGAACCTAAGAACATATTTTTGAGCACTTTCTATTACTGCTACTGGAAGACAGAGCAATATATAGTGGAGGAATAGGGAAATATTGTGTAATAGTATCAGCAGGTTCAGGATGTTTTGAACCGTGCATTAAAAGGACCAGATAATAGGACCCAGCATGAGCCTTTAGCTTCCAGTGGCCTCTCAGTGTTTATGATAATTATAGTTCTTCTCAACAAAACACTAGAATTTATGTGGATTTATCCATTAAACTCAAACACTGGTCAAACCTCATTGAAATTAAAAGGGAATGTGTAGGACAACATGGAGTGCCTATCACAATCCATGGGAAGAGATAAGATTGAGTGATGTACATGATTCTTTCTGGCCATAACATTTGAAATTCAAATTATTTATTTATTTACTACCGTATTTATTTGCTAGTTCTAAACAAATGTCTCTTCTTTGTCTCCCAAAATCCCATGCTTTCCAAACAGTCTTTGTTTATTACATTTAAGTTTTCCCCTTAAAAAGTTTCCCCTGAAAAGGCTTTTCATGGATTTATAAAAAGAGAATAGTCACCTCCTTTTCTATGTAGAGTAGAAGACTGTTTTTCCCCCTCCATTGTTCGTTCCATAGGTTAAACATAGCAGTGATAGCTAACCCTTTTTTCCTCAGGTGCCAAAAACATGCGTGTGCGTACAACAGCATGCGTGCACATGTCCACACGCACAATGCAATGCCCTCCCTGCATGCCTCTGGCCAATCCGCATGCATGTTCCCTCCCCCTGTGCTCCCCTAGCCCCTCAGGACATTCATGCACACCCCTCTGCACCTCATTTTGGGCCCAGCAGGCCTCCCTGAAGGCTCCTGCTAACCTCCATATTTGGTCCTAAAAGGTTTCAGGGAGGCCCGCCAGGCCAAAACAGGGCCTGGGGGAAGCACTGCATCCCCTGAACCCCACACATACATGCATGACCCTTCCCCCACCTGCACACCTGCATGCAAGCACCTCTACTCAGAACCCCAAAAATCAGTTGGCTGGTGGGAGGTGCATGGGCATGCACGGTGGTGGAGCTGACCTAGGGTGACGGCTCGCATGCCCGAGAGATGGCCCCATGTGCCACCTGTGACACGTGTGCCATAGGTTCGCCATTACAGTTTTAGTCCATTTATCATAGCGCTGTATTGTAAATATTTCTTTCAACTTGCGCCAGCACTGAGGTACCCTCTGTGGACATAAGTGGAAAGGAACAGACAGTGTAGAATGGAAAATTACAGGAGAAACTGCTATTGAACTTGGGTTAGTTGATCTCAAACACTGTGTTTGCTTTTCTTTCAGAACATGTATCTTCGTAGAAGTTAACAATATTAAGTTGAGGTGTAAATCTCACCCATAGGAAATACAAAATAATTTTACTCATTTCACTGAATTATGCATGGGAGGTGATTATAACTGGCTAACTCTGCTTAGATTACTGTTCAGGGACCACTATAAATCTGTGCTATGCTTAGGTGAGATAAATTGCACCCAGTTGTACAATTATATAAATCTCTCCCTCCAACATCCAATCTTATTCATCAATTATATAGGTCAAAATTCATAAAAATATGCATTCCACTTGGGTAAGTTAAAAGAAATCTAAGAAATACTACAATCAAGACAGGTAACTTTTCTATAAGTTGGACTCACACTGGAAATGCTTCATCACATGTTTGAGCAGAATACGTAATTTACATATTTAATCATGTACAACGAACATAATTTGCATAGTTATTAGTCACATTTGCATACCCTTCATGGAAGAAGCTCAGTGGCATTTTACCCCTCATAGTATCTATTACAGTTCAAATACACAAGAATGTACAAATAAAAATAAACATCTCCTTCTCAGGGGGATTTCTAATGATAATTACAAGCAGGTACTAGGGAAAAAAAGAAGATTTATTTCCCCAAATCCTTCTTCCTTCTTGCAATTTGGGAAAACACGCAAAAGTAGAAACACATTTCTTGGCAATGCAGATACAATGTTCTGAAAGAAAAAGAAATACAGTGTAGAGTTTGAGATCAACCAGCCCAAGTTCAATAGCAGGTTGGGTAGTGGTTTCCTTTTTACTATATCTTGGGGCTCATTAAGAGAAGCATACATTCCAGATCCCATGATCCCAGATCTCAGAATAATCTATAATTATAACTGAATTGCTAAGCCTTTCAAGACTCATATACTGGATAAAGAATGGGCAAAAAAGCAAAGTCTAAAGTGAGTGTCAACATTAAGAATGGAATTATCAGACATTGTAATAACACAATAGCCACGTTGAGCTTGATGGCCAGACAGCAAGTCTGAAAGTGATTTAGGTATTTTATCAACCAATTAAGTAAATAAAATATGACCAACAGTATACAAATAAATAAAGATGTGATGAGGAAAAAATAGAGGGAACCCAACTCCCATTTTCCAACAAAGCCTTTAATTTTCTGAAAAAATAAGAAAACTAAATAAATGTAATTATGAAATATACCTCAGTCTAATTCATCTTAGTAGTTAACTGACTGAATGTTCAGATTTCCTGAACTTGCAGAACCAGAGATCAATTTTTTAGGTGGGGGGAGGGCTTCAATCACAATAAATCAGAATAGAGCTGGAAGGGACCTTGAAGGTCTTCTAGTCCAACTCCTTGCTCAAGCAGGAGTCCCTGTACCATTTCAAATGGGTGATTGTCCAGTCTGTTTTTTAAAAACCTCAAGTGATGAAGCACCTGCAACTTCTGAAGGCAAGCTGTTCTATTGGTTCACTGTACTCACTCTTAGGAAGTTTCTCCTTAATTCCAACTTGTTTCTCTCCTTGATTAGTTTCCGTCCATTGTTTCTTGTCTTGCTTTTTGGTACTTTGGAAAATAAATTGACCCCCCCTCTTTTTTGTGGCAACCCCTCAAATACTGGAATACTACTGTCATGTCATCCCTAGTCCTTTTTTCTAGACTGGCCATATCTAATTCTTGTAACCGTTCATATGTTTTTGTCTTCAGGCCCTTAGTTGCTCTTCTATGCACTTTTCCAATGTGTCAACATCTTTTTTATGATGTGGTGATCAAAACTGGATGCAATATTCCAGGTGTGGTCTTACTAAGGCTTTATAAAGTGGTACTTCAAGTGATTTTGATTCTATGCTTCCATTTATACCGCCAAGGATTGTACTAGCTTTTTTGACTCCCACCACACACTGCTGGCTCATATTTAATTGATTGTCCATTAGGACTCCAAGGTCCCTCTCACAATTATTGTTTTTGAGCCAGGTTTCACCTAATCTGTAGTTGTACCTTTGGTTTTTCCTGTCTAGGTATAAAACTTTGCTTTTCTTACACTAAATTTCATATTTTTGGATAGAGCTCATTGTTTAAGTCTGCCAAGATATTTTTGGATCCTGAGCTTGTCTTCTGCAATGTTGGCTATTTCTGCCAGTTTCTGAAAATCTGAAAATTTGATGAATTCCCCTTCTATTCTGTCATATAAGTCACTTATGAAGATATTGAAGAGTACTGGGCTAAATAAAATTCATTGTGGTACCCCGCTGCTTACTAACCTCCTTGCAGATGTAGTACCATTAAGGACTACTTGTCCGAGTATGGTTTGTCACCCAGTTACAAATCCACCTGGTGGTGATGCCGTCTTTCCTACATTTTTCTAGTTTACCAAGAAATAGGTTGTGGTCTACTTTAGCGAATGTCTTGCTGAAGTTTAAGTATACTATGTCCACAGCATTTCGCTGGCCTACTAATTTAGTGATTTTGTCAAAGCATGAAATAGGATTGATTTGGCATGATCTGTTTTTGACAAAGCCGAACTGGCTACTAGTTATAACTTTATTTGTTTAATAAAATGCCACTTCCATGCATTTTTTACATACTGTATATACTATCACTATCCTATATTCATTCAGTGTTCTTCACCTGCAAAAGATTGTGAAAAATATAAAACAACTGATTTTTATTTGAAACATCATTTGTAACTCAGCACAAAATTATAACCACATAAATGGTTTTTTCTATAAAATAATTAATTCTCTTATTCCAATTGCATACAAGTTTGCAATTTAATATTGTAAAGGAATGTGTGATATGTTTTATTTATCAGTATTTTGAGAATTATGTCATAGTTTAATAAATATTTTGGTATTCCACTCTAGATCCTTTATTCCCATTTGGAATAAAGTCTAAAATAATTCATCAATCACTAAACTCCTTCACTAAAAGCAAAATCTGTTTTGATCATTTGACTCTTTTCTCTGGATTAGTTTTTAATAAGGCCAAATACCCCATTCTCATTCCTAAATAATCATTCAGTTATTTGATCTGATTTGTTCTTTGTCATGCTCTCAACTCAAAAGAAGGATAATCCTATGCAAGTAGGGCATTATCCAGAGATACCAGAAGGGGAAGGGGGATGAATCAAGAGTGATGCTAAATGGAAATCAATTGATGGAAAGCTCCACCCTTCTGGTAATATGCCATGATATCCCACTGCTATGTGTATGAGCAAGGTGGAGTTTGCAATGCCACAGCCTAGTCCTGCTTTCATTTTTTTGGGGAAAAAATGACTGTAACTAACAATCCATACTATTTAATTGAAATTAGAAAATTATGTGGGTGTCAGAAGTAAACTAAAAAAACATGTTCATTCCTTATCTGCCCAAGGATTTTCAGACAAGTAATGAGATAACTGGTTAGGTTTATCTTGCCATAGGGGCATGGTTTAATTAGCTTAGCTTTTTTGGCCTATTCTGATATTGACTGCAAGCAGGGTTATCTGCAGAGGTGGTTGAAAAAGGACATGTGATGTTTGCAACTATATAATCAAAGCCCTGCCATTTTCTTAGGCATGTAGCATACATGATGTGTCTCATGGACATTAAAAAAGGCACAGGGATTCAAGCTTGTCATCTGTTATTCCTGTGAATACCCTTGTGGGAAAGGGAGCTTTATCTTTAGCACTTCTTTTGTCTTCAAAACAAACCTGACTTTCTACAATTAGATGATAGTTGAAAATAATGGATAGCTAAGTTATTTTTAAAAAGCTCATGCTAAATATAGGTCTCCACTTGATAGAAGAGTTATTTGACTCATATTCATTCTCTCTCTCTCTCTCTCTCTCTCTCTCTCTCTCCAAGCATACAAATAAAAAATGGGCACATTACTGAAAATGCCTCTGCTGGGGACCCAAATGCATTTTCCTCATTCTTTTTTAAAAAAATCTAGCGTCTACAGCTTGTTAGGCACTAGTTCCCTATGGGTAGAATTCCGAGTTATAACTGGCTTCTAGTACACATTTTGAAACATAAATGCAACCTTTCCAAGGGAGCTACAAACAAAATATAAAAAAGAAATATGGAGCATATCAAAAGTTGAATCAATACAATGTGATTTAAAAGAAAAATAGATTTTCCCAGCTAGGACATAACTGGAGATTGCAGCACTTTGTAAACAACATTGTTGTCTGCTAACTACCAACAATGCTGAGGTAAAATATATTAGTCACTAATAATGACTGATCACTAACACAGTCAGGTGTCAAATTATTATTTATTTTCAGATAATTACTTGAGCATGGCACAGAATAATAAAATAATTGACTTAAGAGTTTTTTTCCTGCAGCAATAAACAAAAAACAAGATTAGTTATAGCACAATGATAGTGTCAATTCTGGGCTCAAAAATTGTAGTTTAGTTCTGTCTTTGGTAGGTGTGGTAGTACAGTGAAGCAAGTGTTTCAGATAATGGCTTTCAAATGAGTTCAAAAAAATTTTTTTTTCCACTCTTCATCTTTATGGACTGCATGTCCTTCCCTTAATGGATGCTTGGACTTTGGACAAGCCATGATAAATCAATCACTTTAGAAGAATATACTCTAAATGCTTTTTAATCATATATTGAACTGTAAGCTGCCAAATATCAGGTGAGGAACATATACATAATAATTAGCTCTTGATATTAATCTGGGTCCAACTTAGATTGAGGGATATGGTTTAGATTTTTGTTTCTGGTGCAAAAATATGGGGCTGTGTGAATAAGTTGCATGATTTCATGAATAGAGGGAATGGATCTTTTTCTGGACTACAATGTATATGTGGAGTCCTTGGTGCTTTCCAGCTTGATTGTTTTCTTGCAAATATTTCATTACCTGACTATGCAATATTATCAGTGCTATTGATTGTGGGGTTTGCTCTCTGTTTATATATAGTATTTTACCATGATAAGCTTTTCTTCTTCAATATTTTTCTGTTCTCTGCTTCAACATCTTCTATTGGTATAATGGATATAATTGGAGCTGACATTCACAAGAACAAGAGCCTTGGAAAAAATGGCAGACCAAGAGCTAGATGTTCCCATAAAGCAAATAGTGATTCCCAACTATTGTTACATTGGTGATGCAGAGTGGAGGGAAAATAACTAGAAGACCTGGGAACTGCCAAACTTATAATTATGGATTACAATGTATTAAATTATATTTAATAAGAGAAATCAAATAATGGATGAAGTGGAGATAAGTGTGGCATCTGCTAAATCAAAGCAGATTCTTACAAAGTGCTTACTGGCAGTACCTGTGTGCCTTCAACTCAGTTTTTGACTCCTGGTGACTTCTTGAACTAGTCCCTGCAGGTTTCTTGGCAAGATTTTAGAAGTGGTTTGCCATTGCCTCCTTCCTATGATGGAGAAAGACTGACTAGCCCAAGGTCACTCTGATAGCTTTATGCCTAAGACAGGACTAAAACTCATTGTGTCCTGGTTTCTAGTCTGGTGCCTTAATCACTACACCAAACTGGCTCTTTTTATTCTGTGTACATTGATAATCATGATAACTATTCCCATCAAGTTAATATCACTTCCCAGAAACCATACACTCTCTCTAGCACCAGTATAATTAGACAGACATAAAAATGGATGTGATAAAATTGATTAGATTTTCCAGAGCAAGATATACATTTCTTCATTTGAATGAATCTGCCCCTTTTATTTGCATGGATATATTTTTCTCTTTTGAGTTTAGTTCTACACTAGAATTAGAAAGATGTGTACACTAGTAAGAAGTGCAGTAAGAAGTACACTTGAGCCACTTCCACTTGACCTGCCTCCATAGAATTCTAAGGAGCTCGGGCCAGAATGAAGTGCCAGACACAGAACGAGGTGCCAGACACACTTCTCCAGAGCAGGCCTACAATCAGTTCACACCCTGCTGATGAAAGCCCAGACATGCTGGGCAGGCCATGTTGCAAGGATACCAGACCATCACATCCACAAACAGCTCCTCTATGGTGAGCTGTCTCAAGGAAAGCAATCACATGGAGGACAAAGGAAGCAATACGAAGACACGTTGAAAGCATCCTTCAAGTCCCTGGATATTGACACCACCTCCTGGGAAACCCTGGCACAAGATTGATCAACATGACACATGCTGATCCACCAAGTCTGCCAACCATAGCACAAGAGAAGTGAGCACTCTGCAAAGCCAGAGCTGCAAATGCAGCAACAATGGTGCCCAAACATGTCTGCCCGACATGTGGCGGAACATTTCGTGCCCATATAGGCCTTACCAGCCACCTGCAGACACATCATAGACAGCCCACAACCTGTTAGATGTCAAGATCCTCTTTGAACATGATGGATGAACATCATCACACTAGTAAGGTTTATTTCTAACCTCCCTCCTTTTTAGCATTTTACAAATTTACATTCAGATTGAGTGCTATATGTTTTGAAGTCATTCAGTATATGAAATTATGAGTTTATATCAAAAACAAAATATTCTCACTGGAAGTAGGATTCAAGGTCCCATAAGTCAACATTTATTTATATGAAAAGATTCCTTGTAATCAGCAACAGAAATATGGTGAAAATGTTTGCTACTTCTATTGTCCCCTGCATCATCCTCCAATATCTGCTCTACCAGAAAATGGGATACAGAAAAATGTTTATTACAATAAAATGCAGTGAAATCTTATTGAATAGGTTATTAAGTGGATTAGGTTGAATCATTGAGAAGGCTAATAAAATAACTATGTATTATTTCTGATATCAGAAACAGTATGTCACTGGTAGTAGGAGACATGAATGGAACTGTGCCATGCCTTGATTGTGGGCAGTTATCAGTTGCTGTGAAATATAGAATGGTGGACTGCAATGGCCTTTTGACCAATTTAACATGGCTCTTCTTATATTGTTTTACTAATTTAATGCTTTGTAGTTCTTCCCTTAATCTCTACTCTAAGTATAGATTTGCTGCAAAGAAAATGCAACAGTTTTGTATCCAAAAGGAAAAATCACACATATTCTAAGCCTGCTAAGTAAAACATAATAAAATAAATCATGGATCCCATTATCAAATCTATTGTATATATAATCTTCATTCTAACAGCTTTAATTTCTAATTGCACAGCTTTCCAGTAATAATGTTGAGAATGTGTGTTATGTCAACAGTTTTAACAAGTCATTCCCCATTGCAACCGACATTTACACATTCATTACTGATGGGGTGTGAACATGGTGTGCCTGTTGATTACCCATTTCATTATTAACTGAAGGGGAAAGGATGATACTAATTATAATTCAAGGCAATTAAAGCAACACTTCATAGATTCCATCAAGTCGACACAGTCTATGTACAATGGTCAAATCTTGATATGTTACTACCTACAATTACTGCAGCCTGTTCTAATATGCAATTTGTTGCTTTTAGGAAGAAAGAACACAGTGGAATATTATAATAGCAGAGTGATTGTTGGTATGCAACAATTCCTAATTAATTTTAATTGGCTAGGTTAGGCTTGTGAGCCCATTGCTTTTTGCTGAGATGTTTTTGCAGCTTCTGAGTCTACTCTATAGCTCTTCAATTCCCAAAAATTGTCTCAGCCAAGTGTTAACGAAACCTGATATTACTTAACTTCTTTTTTATTTTTTATTATTTCCAAGATTAAAATACAGAATAGAAAAATGCAGTTCAAAGGTATATAAAACAAAAAATCAACCGTACACATAAAATGTTTCCCCTGGCTAACAATGATATTGTCCTCTCCCTCCCCCCTCCATGCAAAACACATCAGTGTTAGTAAAATTGCTATATAACATTTAAAAAATAACATATATACTTATTATCAATCAACCAATTTGACCTACTTTGAGACACACACACACACAAACACACACACACACAGACACACACACACCCATTTAATAATCTGAACTACAGAACTAAACCTGAAAGCTCTTTGGTAACAACCCATTGATGCATTTAACTCACAGAAATTCCACAAGCAGCTTCTATTTTCTCACAAGACAACCATTGTCTCTGATCCATCCAGGATCAAAAACCATTGATAGATTCTTGATAATAAAAACAGTTCCCAAGGCTTTATCTTTGCTTTCTATAAAATTAGAAGTAGAATCTTTCCACCGTTGCTTCTCACTTTTAAAAAAAAGATCTTCATTAACAATATCTCCATAATACTTGTTGTTCAACAGGTCTTCCCACAAATTGGAACCCAGTGTATCTTGACAGACATCCTCTGACTGTGTATGTGTCTGCATTCCATAACTCCATCAACTTTTCTGAGAATGTCAAGTTCATTGATGTCCCTTCAACCTCCTCTAACAAATCTCCAATTTTCAAATAAAGCTCCTTCTCTTTCAAATCTGTTAACAGCAAATTAGCTTCCAGTCCTTCCAATTGTATAGCTATTGTTTTTTGTGTCTGGATGTCTTCTTGATTTATGATTGTTATGAATTCATCAAACCTTTTATCCAGTTTTTCATTTAAAACCTGTAAATTGGCAAACATTTTTTTTTACAAAAGTTTCCAATAAAACTAATATTAAAGTTATCTGAGTCCATCTCCCTTTTATATCTCTTTAGGGAGGCATTATAAAAAGTATATGATATATAATATTAAAAGTCCTTAATTTATTGTTACTTTGTAGTCAAGTTTTCTCAGCAAGATATAAACTATTCCTTTCAAGGACAAAGAAAATGGATGTTCTATAACAAAGGAAGCACAAAGTAGATGAGCTTAAAACCCTCACAACAGAGTAGATGGAAAAAAATAAAATGAAGCAGAGTTATTTTAGGAAAAACTAATAAAATACAAAATCCTTAAAATAAAAATCCAACATAGATCAAATCAAGTCACTTTCACTATAAAGAAAAACAAAAGCTCTCAAGTCACCAACTTCCTTGGGGTGAAAGAGAAAGTATTTTAAAGCATCAAAATAGAACAATAAATGTTTACAATTACTGGAATGTAAGGCACATCAGCATCCACAGTTAAATCTTTTGGGCCATCTGTACTTAAGGTAAAGGTTCCCCTTGCACATATGAGCTAGTTGTTCCTGACTCTAAGGGGTGGTGGTCATCTCCGTTTCAAAGTCAAAGAGACAGCGCTGTCCGAAGATGTCTCTGTGATCATGTGGCCGGCATGACAAAATGCTGAAGGTGCATTTTGAAGGTAACACTGTTACCTTCTCACCAAAGGTGGTCCCTATTTTCCTACTTGCATTTTTACTTGCTTTCGAACTGCTAGGTTGGCAGAAGCTAAGACAAGTAATGGGAGCTCACTCCACTATGCAGTGCTAGGGGTTCAAACCACTGAACTGCTGACCTTATTGATTGACAAGCTCAGTGTCTTAGTCATTGAGCCACCTCATAGTTCTTTCTGTCTAAATCTGGGGAGTACACTGCCAATGAAACAGCTTTGGCAGCAAATCAACTGCTTATTGGCAGGGAGAAAAAAGATCCCACCTTCAGCATGCCATTTTGGAGATTCTGATACTGCTCAACTTTGAAGCTTAGAGGAAGTTATCTAGGTGCTGTCACCTGCTGAGAAACTATTAAAGATCTCTATACTAAATTAAATATATCATGCTATTTTGAACAAGCGTAACTATGAATGCTATTTGGCAAATAAGATGATAGTCTTTGTGGAAGATGTGGGTGAAAGAATAGGGTATCTAATTTTCAGTGATAACCTAGAAATGAATAGACTGACAGCTTTCATTTACGTTTATTAAATTCTCAGATAATATATTACACACTTATGATTTGTGGGATGCTTATTAACTGGAGAAAATATATTTTATGAATCTTTATTGTTATTTTATTGTATAGATATAACATTAGAGCTCCAAAATAAATCACAGTAATACTTGAAGAGGAACCATATCTCTGCTTATTTTATTATTAAATGGTTTGTGAATGAAATGGAATTTTTGGTACCCTTAGAGAAGGTTTTTTTAAAAAATGATAAGTATTTGAAAACTGAGCAACTAATGTTTAGCAACCCTATCTCTAACTGAGATGCAGAGAAGATTTATGATGCCCACAGTTCTGAATAGTCAGAGAAATTATTTTGAAAAATTAGGAATCACTTTAGAAATTATGAAAAATTATCTGGGCAGAGAAATCTTGTTTCTGTATTTCATCAAGTTCAAAAAAGCTTGCTATTGCTTGTAGACTCAGGTAACTTTCCTTACCATCCCCCTAATTTGTGGAAGGGTCATTTTAACACATTTTCTATCCTGAATAGTTGGAGAAACACAGACACTCTCTCTCTCTCACACACACACACACACAAAGACACACTCTAATAACCGACATACAAACATGGCTAGATTTTTAGGTATTATATCAGATGATGTTAGGCCAGTTTCTTCACATTTGCAGAAAAACCTGTTTCTCTATCTGAGCATCAACCTTGAATCTTTCATTGCTAAGCTGATGTTGATCTGCATTCTTAAAGATTTCATACTGTTTGAATTTGTATTTATTTACATTCATTCAGGGCTCATTCATTCTTTACCTGATCTCTTACTGCTTTACTACCTACATTTCTTAAGTAACCCATTCCCATTCAACTTTCTTTTTATGTTTTGTCCTAACATACCCAAATCATTTCTATATAACAAAATGGGAAGAATCTGTTTTATAGGATTTCCCTGTTCTTTTTTCTTTTTGACAAATATTTATTCCTCAGAACAATCCATACACTATTAACTACTTTGCAGTCACCATTTATATAATTTTAATTTTCTCCATCTATTTTCTCTTCTCTATAAATATTTTATACATAGATAGATAGATAAATAGATAGATAGATAGATAGATAGATAGATAGATAGATAGATAGATAGATAGATAGATAGATAGATTTATATATAACCTGCAGTATTTTGCTCAATTTTTCCAATCAAATACAGATACTTTGGGGTTTGATTCATTAATTTTTGGATCAATATTCCTTATTGTGTTATACAATCTGTCTAAAGTTTGCTGAAAATAATTCATTTGTCAGCCAACAAAATGGCATTCACACCTCAGTTCACATCTCCAATTGCCAATCAGCACATCTTTAATGTTATCAATGTTCTTTACATATTTATTCATAAGTATAATAAATACCCAAAGGGATCTCAAAGATCCATGTCTTACTTGGTGCCCAGCAGGAGTAGAAGAAGAAGAACCTGGATTCTGATTGGATTAACCATATCAGAGTTGCTATCAGAGTTCCCTTTTCCAGTGGTTGTGTGCATTTGGGGGACAAAAAAAAAGCTTTCTAGCATTATCTTTCATTTTCTGCATGACCCCAAATAACTTTACAATACTTTTGTAGCAGTTAAATACAATTGACATCTACAACAATTTTAGGCAAAATTAATTGGTGTCTCATCAGCTAAAAGGCATATTGAATGAAAGACAAGCTTAAAAAATAGTTAACTTTATGACATCATTTGATGTTTATTGCCCTGAATCTTTCAGAACTAATTGTATGTTGTTAAATAGAGAATCATTTGAGACACAAGGAACTTAGGCATGTTGGATTTCAACTTCTGTAATTATCAATCAGTATATCCAAAAGCAAAACTATGTCTGCTCCATTCAACTTCAGACTATATGGAACATTAATCAAATACAGAATAATTTATACCACTATAATAGATCTCTTTAGCTAGAAAATTATTCTTAATAGAATAATAGAGTTAGAAGGGACCTTGGAAGTCTTGTAGTCCAAACCACTACTCAAGCAGGAAACTCTATAGCATTTCAGACAAATCGTTGTCCAATCTCTTAAAAATCTCCAGTGCTGGAGCACCTACAACATTTGAAGGCATCTCATTCCACTCATTAATTGTTTTAACTGTTCGAAAATTTCTCCTTAGGTTTAGCTTCATTCTCTCCTTGATTAGTCTCTATCTATTGCTTCTTGCCCTGCCTTCAAGTGCTTTGGGCAATAGGTTGGCTTCCTTTTTGTGGCAGCCCTCAAATATTGGAATACTGCTACCATGTCACCCCTAGTCCTTCTTTTCAGTACATAAACCAACCCAATTCCTACAACAATTCCTTTTTTAAAAAATAATGGGTTCAGTTAAGAAAGTCCTTCTCAAGTGGCCTAAGGTTCTTTCTTCTTTAAACAGTCACAAATAATGATATTCTCTTTACATTCAGAGGAGCAGAATGGGTCCCCAGTCTGACCCTTTTTGCATTGCTCTTTGAATAAATAGATCAAACATCTATTATGGAAAATTGTCCATTGTGAGCAATTGCTCTAAATTAAAAAAATCTCCTTTGTATATCTATGTTTTAATTAAGCCATACATTTAACTTTTGTAGACACAATTTGAGTTTGTGAAGTACATTCTTAAATTTCTCTGGAGATATATATCTGTTAGGGATTTATCTGAGCTGTGTTTTGCATTTAAATTATTTTCTAAAGCAGAAAGTACAAATAAAAATTCATTTGAGCAGATTAAAGCTAACATTATGAAAACAGTCCAAAGTTAGATCATCAAGAATCACCGTCATAGATGCGAGCAAATCATTAACAAAAGTATAAATCAAGGGTATAAAATATAAAATAAAACAATAGCTTACCTGATTTATCTGATCTACACAGTTATTAGAGTTAAGTGAACTTCCTATTCAAAATTCTTCATGTGGCTGTAGTATTAATTCTTCCTTTATATTTTTTGCAATGTAATATTCATGTAATAGTTTGTATTTCATAATTGAAAGACATTTATGAGCAGATAATCTGAGATAATACTCTCTTCTCTCCAAATTTATAAAGTATTCTTGTGTCAAACATCTTTATCAAAATATGTGTTCCCGAGGTAGATTCATGTAGCAAAACTGTACAGACTTATCTGAATTATCTGTGCAGTATCTTTTTTTAATAACTTTCTGCTCAGTTTCCAGACATCTGTTTAGCCAAGAATCAAACAAGTTATTTATGATCAAACACTCCTTATTTTATGGTTCCACCTGGTTCTGAGTTCCACTAATAAGGTGTCATGAAGTAACAGGGTCGTAGTTAGGTTAAGTAATGTGGAATGCTTTCTACCAAAAGACCTGTCAGCATTTTTTCCCCTCCTGTCTCCTTTTGTAGATAGGATTAGTCTGTATAACAAAATGCTTTTTCATTCAGTTTTTCTCCATTTGATTTTCTCAGATGCTTTTCCAAATTAAGTCATGCAGATGGTGCTTCTTCTGTCACACAAAATTATCCATGGAAGATCTCCACATGATTAAAAATCTGGATTGAACAGAATTTACTTGCATAGAATCCTCTACAAATAGAAGAGGCTCTTCAGGGCATTTGAAAGTTGATGTAATCCTGAGTGAGCAAACAAGAAGAGCAAAGTAGAGTTCAAGAGGAGCAAGAGACAAAGAAGGGAAGAAATTAGCCAAAGAAGATTTGCTCTGTGGATTGTCCTTTTAGCTCTGAAGGACCACAAAGTTATGTCTTATATATCTGAACAATGAATTATAATGCAGATATCCTGCATTATAACTCATGACAGCTACTAGCTAGCCATTGTAGGTGACTGGGTGACTATTTCCTGCTGAATAAATAGAGTTTAATGTGGAATTTTAAAGGGTGGTGTCCTAATACATTTTCCTTCGGTGGGAAATGTTCATTTTTAGTTAACCTGATAGCCTGAAGAGGAAATGTGAAAAAAAAAAACTTTCACTGAAAGTACTTTAAGAAATAAAACAAAAGATAAATTCAGTAATCATGAACTGCAACACTTGTGGCATTTTGTGTTCCTGCCTGAAAATAACTTGACATATATTTGCAGAATATAACTATTACAAGCTTGTAGCAATCTTTGAGGAAAATTCGGAGCAGTAGAATGCTGATTTTTCATGTCAAACTGGCCTTGTAAGAGAGAGGAAAGAAAATAAAACAAAAGACAAAGCCCAGTGAGGAGAGTGGAAACAAAAATCGAAGGAAGATGATGATGTCTTGTAGTGCTAGAATTTTGAAATGTTTTTCAGGTCTTGAAAATAGAAATGGCAAAGAAAAGAAGTGCTCCAGAACAGGAGAAAGGACAGTTGATTCTTGAAGGCTTGAAAGCAGTGGCATTCACTGAGGGGGGAGACAAGAGGGATCAGACTGGTGTAAGACGTGACACTGTGTTGTGTCATAAGCTCTGCCTCTTTCATATATGCACTGCAATGTTATACAAATGTACAAAAGACTGTATACACTACAGTCTGCAACACTTCTTTCATTATTCTGACAATAGAAATAGCACTTAGACTTATATACTGCTTCATAGTGCTTTTACAGCCCTCTCTAAGTGGTTTACAGAGTCAGCATATTGCCCCCAACAATTTTGGTCCTCATTTAGTCACCTTGGAAAGATGAAAGACTAAATCAACCTTGGGTCGGTGAGATTTGAACTGCGGAAGTGCAGCTAACAGTCAGCTGAAGTAACCTGCAGTACTGCGCCACCTTGATGGACAAAATCAGCAGGCACTTGTAGATGCCCAGTGAAGATCTGAAAACCATAAATATGCAGGAAGTGGGAAGAAGAACTGACTTCTAAGGGACAGGACAGCTAAGTAATCCAATACTGTAGACATGCTATCAGAAAAAACTAGGAGTAAGTAGGAATTAAAGCTGTGAAAATATATCAAGATGAAGAAAAATAGTTCCTTCACTTGAAATATAAGGTAGAGACCATTGTCCCTATGTCCCTGTGAAGACAGCAAAATGGTACCAGGCAACAATAGCAGCAGCAGCAGCAACAACAACAACAACAAAACTATATATTATTTTGGTTCAATATTTTCTACAAAGAGGGTATATGTTTCATTAGCAGTTGTGTGGAACAGAGGATGAAGGGGCAGGATTGAAACCCAACATTATTAGAAACAAGTTCAGGGAATGTCTATTTACAGTACTTTAAGTGAGTTAAATCTTGAGGATTAGATTATTGCATTTTGAGATGCTCTTCCTGGTAATGGCTCAATCTCTACCCATTATCTTGGATAGAGAACTTGTGATGTATCAGAAGGTTCCTTCTCAGTGAAGGGAATTTCAGGAAATGAGAAGCTGGCCTTATAAGAAGGCAGTTGGCTACATTTGAGAAGGATTGTCAATAGTAGAACACAGCAGCTATTGAATTCCTATTTTTTCACGAGTGAAACTGCCTGTCCTCTGGGTTTGAATGAAGCATTGTTCTTATTACTCCTTGCACAGAAGCATGTGGAAGACATTTGGAATGCCACGATTTGATGAAATCCATGAACTTCCTTCAAAAAGAAGAGTTACCATGGTGATGGGTGATTCCCTACTCAGAAGAACTGAGGTGGCTGTGCATAAACTTGATGCAATGTCATGGCTGGTGTCATGGCCTCCAGGTTGTGATTACAGAAAATATTCCAATCCACCAACAACTATTTTTTCTCTTGATTCATGGAGAACAAAAACACAACACAAAAAGACTCTGAAAGACTCTCCAGAAACTAGAAACTTGTGCAGAAAAATGAAAGAAGTGGGAGCACAAAGGGATTTTTCATAAATCCTTCCACAGAATGGAAAATAAATGTTCCTTTAACTTTCAGAAAATTAAGTGGATTTTTTAGTTGTTTGCTCCTGTCTCTCATCAGCTTTTCAGTTTGCTAACTTTATAGACACAAAAACCTGCCAGATGTTCTCCTTTTTTGTTGTCTTTAGTCCTGCTCTTCTCTTTTTGGAAACTTGAACCACTAGATTAACTGAGCAGCTGCAACCCTCTTTCTAGCAGCATTTGATTCTTTGTTTCACAATTTAAACTTTTCTGTAATCTCTTACACAGATATATTGCAACACCTTCTCTTCTAATATCTAGCACTTTCCAAAAAGACCTCAGCTTTCACTTGTCCAAACAGCCACTGAAAAGTTTGTAAAGACATTTTGTCTCTGTTTAAATCGTCTCAGCTCTATCTCTCACCTTCTAGAAAGACAAGGAGGTGATATGCAGTTTAGAGAGTTTACATGCAAGGCATGATATACCCCAACATATGTGTTAGGTCATCCTATCACAGGAAAGTAAATGTTGATAGAAAGAAAGTCAGATGCAAGTGGCTTGATATCCTGAAGAGGAAAGATGTCCAGGAAAATAGTAAATCCTATGAAATGAGATACTAAAAACGTAGTCACAAGCAGTTTTATCTATTTCTATGAATAGTAAGATTCAGCAACGAACATATAATGGTGATTCTTTATAAATAGATATATCCAGTGGTGGGATTCAGCCAGTTCACACCACTTTGGGAGAACTGGTTTTTAACTTTCTGAGCAGTTTGGTGAACTGGTTGTTGGAAGAAATCATTAGGGCAGAGAATCGGTTGTTAAATTATTTGAATCCCACCACTGGACTTGGGATATTTTTTGAGTGAAGGAGCTTCTGGACATATACCAACTAGGTTAAAAAAAAGGAGGGAGGGAGGGGAGGCATAGATAATAATTTTCAGAAGTCTGCTTCTGAAATTTATTAGACTTTTTTTATAACTAGGCTGCCAGCTGCGATGCTCGCTGCCATGGAAACAGGCATCACTGGCAACAGGGCAGATTGTTCTAAACTAATCACTATTTTATAAAAGTATGGTTCCTATTTTGTAGAATTATTACTTTAATGCTTGATTTTTGAGCATAGCATTCTCACTTGCTGTGACTACTTCAATGGCTGGGATGTTAAATTTAAAAATATGTATCACTGATCTTTATCTGTTATCTCAACACCCAACACAATATTTCTGCTTTGCACTTATTTATCCTTTTAGTTGCTGGCTAGCAATCCTCTGGATGAAGGGGAAATAAAATGATTGTCTCATGTTAGTTTTCACTGATCTATTAGTCAACCAATAAAAACTGCTCTTTCAGGCCCATTTGTAATAAAATAACAACCTTTCTATTATAAATAACTTTATAGGAGCCAGCAAAAAAAAACATACAGCAATTTATATGCATTCAGAATGCCTAGGTTTAAATCTATGCTTTAAACTTAGAATCTAAAATAAGCATGGAACAGTTCCCTTAATGAAGTGTATCCCAAATCTAAAGCCATATAAATAAAATACCCAACACTCCATAGTTTCCTTGTGTACTTCTATTAAGGAAAAGTCTTGGAGAAGAGATGCAAAATAACATAGAATATGGACAGACTAGTAATAGGTAAGGCAACCTTTGTTCATTTGCTTTCCATGTGACGTAGGTTTTGACTTTTATCTATTCTATAAATATAGAATAGAATAACAGAGTTGGAAGGGACCCTGAAGGTGTTCTAGTCCAATCCCCTGCTTAGGCAGGAAACCCTACACCACTTCAGACAAATGGATATCCAACATCTTCTTAAAAACATCCAGTGTTGGAACATTCACAAGTTCTGGGGGCAAGTTGTTTCACTGATTAATTGTTCTAACTGTCAGGAAATTTCTCCTTAGTTCTAAGTTGCTTCTCTCCTTGATTAGCTTCCATCCATTGCTTCCTGTCCTGCTGTCAGGTGCTTTGGATAATAGTTTGACTACCTCTTCTTTGTGGCAATCCCTGAGATATTGGAACACTGCTAGTCCTTCTATTCATTAAACTAGACACACCCAGTTCCTACAACCGTTCTTCATATGTTTTAGCCTCCAGTCCCCTAATCATCCTTGTTGCTCTTCTCTGCATTCTTTCTAGAGTCTCCACATCTTTTTTACATCATGGTGACCAAAACTGAATGCAGTATTCCAAGTGTGGCCTTACCAAGGCATTATAAAGTGGTATTCAGAAAGAGATCAATAATACTCTCTTTCCATTCTTGGCCAGGTTTGAGTGAGCATTATGGAATCCCAAGTTCTTCAAGCCTGGGAAGTTCTGGTGGATGCCATGGGCAATCACAAAGATTCCCTTCTCTAATTCTATTGGGATACATTTTGTTGGGACTGGTAGGGGGAATGAGAGAAACTAGTCCTTAACTAGACATTAAACTAGACACACCCAATTCCAGCAACCATTTTACATATGTTTTAGCCTCCAGTCCCCTAATCATCTTTGTTGTTCTTCTCTGCACTCTTTCTAGAGTCTCAACATCTGTTTTACATTGTGGCAACCAAAACATGGTGACCAAAAATATGACATAAAGCTATTTCTGGAGTCTATTCACATACTTTATATGAGACAACCTAAGTGTACAAAGCAGTTCTCAAGACATTACTAGGTTCTACAGTTCCTTTGAGGCTGATTTGATTAAATTCTGATTATTTTATGGTATTGAGGGAAAAAACCTACTTAGAAGGAGAACAGTTCTGTAGCATGAAACCTGGAGCTAGGATTACTAGTCCACAGTTTCTTGGCTCTCACAACCTACTGCTAAAATCAAGGCTCCATGATAACGATAATTTCTCCATGTTTTAAAACAAAGTGAGAGACTGGATAGCCATTTGTCCAAAATGGCACAGGGTCGCTGGCTTGAGCAGGAGGTTGGACTAGAAAACCTTCAAGGTCCCTTCCAACTTTTCTGACCCAACTCCCTACCCTTAGCAAACAGCAAAGATGGCAAGGCAATCACATAGATAGTGGTAGAACCTGAGTTAGGAAAAGCTGTAAAATTACACTGGCAATAGCAGTGAAGCAATTTGCAGTGTTCTGTGAAAATGTGTCTGAGGCTTTGGGAGCTATGTGGAAGTGCCTTAGAGAATCCTAGAGGCTGTAATGAGTTTAATTAGAGTTAGATTCCCACTGATTAGCTGACTATAGGTATAAAACAAAAACCTATATGGATCAAGTGAACAGTGTGGCTCAGCACAATTAGGAAAAAGGAAATGTCTCAAGTCCTAGTGAAATTTTATACCTAGTTTCCAAACACAATAAGCCTTTTACAATAGAAGACATTTTCCACCAGGATTTGGAATATCCTCTTCTCATTTTTCTGGTGTTTATTGCCTTTTTTTCTTTATCATCAACATAATTTGCCCAATCTCACACACTACAGCTTTGGTGAAACTAAACTAGCTACCAACTACAGGACAATTTAAGATGGGCAGGAAGAGAGAAAAGAACTTCCAGTTCACATAAACTCATTTCCTGCAGTTTGCAGCCTAATTTTAGAAACAATTTGGAAATGTATTTTGTCCCTAGGTGGAGAGGGAGAGTGACAAGAGTCTGTAAGGATGGGGGCAATGATTGTATCTATACTGCATGGTTGAAACAGTCAATACTATGCTGAAAATATCTTTGATAATCTCCCTCAGGTCCCTCTTTGATAATCTCCCTCCCTCCCTCTGAGGACCTCAAGTCCTGGTTCCCCCAACAAAAAGAGAAAACCTATCTTGGTATTTGGAATAAATATTGTGAACCTACCTTTGTAGACTCACTAGATGGCTTGTTTGTTCATACCCTTCCTTTCCCCTGTACTCAGGGCAGCCACCAAATTTGAAAAACAAGCATAGAACGTTCTATTTATTTATTTAGAATATTTAGATAGCCACCCGCCTTTCAACCAACTCTGGGCATTTAACATAAACTGTTAAAATATAGATATGAATATTACAATTATTAAAAAAAATCCTGGGGAAAGAGATAACATTAGTTATTTTCTAAATGGTGAGGATCAATTTCAAGTCCTTAAGGGCACATTGAATTACATGGAGGTATCACATAAGAAGCCTCCATGACTATCCATCAATACTAGAAAAAATACTAGAAATACTAGAAAATATTAGAACAAAATTTTCAATACTAGAACAAAATTCCCAATACTAGAAAAAAAATGCCTTCTTACTGCAGGGCCATATTTAACAGAGCATTTTTGAATGTGTGCATCTACATCTGTCCAGCTGACATCAACTTACATACCAACCAGCATTTCAATTTTAATACACAGTTCTCAAGTAGAAGTGGTCTCAATCATGAACACAAAGGGCAGATTTCCCCCAACTTTTACCCTTAACTAGAATCTATTTTAAAATAATTCAAGATTTGAAGAGGAAACCAAGGAAGTTGTGGATCAATGCTGCGACAATCAGAGCCTTTGTCTCCTCACACGCCCATTGATTAAAGTTTGGATCACTTAGGGAATCTGCTCTTACATAGCTCCAGGGACTGAGATGCTTTGGGTGTTGCTGCCCTAATCCTCTCATTGCTTATATTCTGCCCTTCATAGCTGCCATCATGTTCTTCAGTTAGGTCCCCTGCCAGAATCTGGCCTCTCATTATCTGAATCATGTCACATCTGTTCAGGCTCACTGTCTCCAGAAGCTGCCACAGGGACCTGATTCACTGCTGACTCTGGAGGCTGACAGCTTGCCTGGTCTGCTTCTTCAGCCTCTGACTCTGATTTCATCCTCCAACATTGCCAGTGAAAGCACTAATGGAAATCTGAAAGAAATTCTCAAGCACCATGAAAGATTTTAAAAATGAAGCTTAGTTGACAGGAGAAGAAAACAAACATTTCCAGGTATAGCCTTATGAATTATCCATACTGAAAGAGTTATCTATCCATGCTGAACATAAACGATTAAAATGCATCAGAGCAAAAATAAGGAGGGGAAAAACTACCATTTCTGTTCCCCCCCCCCCCAGAGATAAACTTTGGCCAATCTTCTTATTGTCTCTTGGAGAAATAGAAAACTGAACACCACAAAGGTAATGAAGAATATTGGGAGATGTGCCTTTCTTATTTCTTTCTATCTCTACATTATTTATTTGAGAAATGTGACTTTGCTGTAACACAGAACATTCTGCTTCAGGCACTTGGTTTGTACTTTTCAATTATTTTTAAAAAGTTAGGGGTTGCAGACCCTGATAATATTTCTCATCTTTTGGAATACATAATAGGTGTCAGAATATATGGTTCAAACATAAATAGCAGCTACTTATCATAGATATGCATGTTTGTTCACAGTATCTGCCAAAGAGGTCACATTTTAATGAAGTGATTTGTTTTGCTTAAGAGACTTTGATTATTTTTCTTCCTTCCTTCCTTGATCCTTTTGAATAACACTTCTTGAAGCCCACAAGAAGATGAAACCATGGAGATAAGGAAGGGATGAGCAGGGTGATTCAAAGTATCCTTATTTATTTCCATTCACTCAGATTGCAGATAGCATGTTGTAAAATAAATAGATGGCCTACACATTGCTATGTTTCTATCCATGGATAGGAATGTTATGTTTACTACGTTGATTAAAATGACAGGTAATAGAAAATATAGTTTACAAGCTATTACACGACTCTCAAGAAACACACTGAAGATTCTTCATAGGATTACCTGGATTTTTTTGCACAAGTGTGTTCATACGAAAGAGCTGATATAGGCTGTAGCATTATGTTTTATTTTACTTTATTTGAAATGCAGTGTTTATTATGACTAAAATGTTTTTTATAGCATGTTTATGTAGATGCATATTATTTCATATTGTTATTGCTCCCTTTTTAAAAGGTTTGTGGTGAGCTAAAGATAGTTTCTGCACTTCAGCAATTCTTCTTTGTGGCTAACATCTAAGGGTAAAAACTCCCAAGCTGAGCCAAGTTATTCTTCTAATTCTTTTCTTAGGTGAACTTCTGTTCTCTTGGGCAAACAGAAGAATATGCAGCAGCCTAATGTCACTCTAGGGTTATGTAGCAGCTGAAACATTTGGATATCAAGCAGATATTTATGCTTACCAGCCAGGGTAACCAAAAGTTCAAGGAAATGATTATCTATGATGATAACTGGTGGGAAATGCTCCTAGTTGTGATAATGGCTCAAGTGGAAGGCAGAAAACCTACATTTCACCCAGAAGCAGAAGCTGAAGCCAGGGTAGGAGTTCTGTCCAAGATTTGATCTGAGCACCTGAGAATTTTGCTTGGCAGATCCAAATATGACAATTTTGACTTGAGGCACCTTGACATAAAGAGAGGTGTTTTTAGTCAGCTATATAGAATGTTCTATTTTCTCCTAAACATAGAAAATTGCGGGTACAGAGTAGGTCTAATTTTGGTACATTCTCATCAACTAGGGCTGTAAGCAAGAGGATGTCCTTCAGGGTAGGTGATATGATGACATAATTCATATCTAGCTTCTTTGTGGACCAGCTCCTCTTCCTTAAAAGTAACATCTACTTGAAGACTTCCCTGAGCTGCCATTGGAAGTGAACTGAGAAGTTTATTCCAGATTACTGGCAGATAGGTTCAGAAATGTCCTCTAAATGATACCCATATAGTTTTTCTGGCTGTCCATTTCAGTCCTATAGCAACAATTTAAGTCCAGAACTTTAATGTTCAATGTATTATTGAAACCTGGCTGGGCCCGGAGGGAGGAGTCCCCCTCACTGAAATGTGCCCAGAGGGTTTTCAGGTGCTTCATCAGCCACGACTTCAGTGAAGGGGTGGGGGAGTGGCTATTATTATCCTAGGGTCTTTAGTTCCTCGTAGGATCCCTGCTCTGGAGCTTGTCGGGTGTGAGTCCTTGCTGTTGAAGTTGGACCTTGGGGGTCAAGTGGGCTTGTTGCTAACCAATTATCTGGATTCCTTTCAGTCTGGATTCAGGCCTGGCTACAGCATGGAAACTGCTTTGGTCACGCTGATCGATGATCTCTGGAGAGCCAGGGATGGGGGTCATACCTCCATCCTAGTGCTCCTTGACCTCTCAGCGGCCTTCGATACCATCGACCATGGTATCCTTCTGCGGCGGTTGCGGGAGGTGGAAGTGGGAGGCACCGTTCTCCAGTGGTTCTCCTCCTACCTCTCGGACAGGTCGCAGTCGGTGTTGGTTGGAGGGCAGAGGTCGACCCCTAGGCCCCTTAACTATGGGGTGCTGCAGGGTTCGGTCCTGTCCCCCTCCTATTCAATATCTACATGAAGCCGCTGGGTGAGATCATTCGGCGGCACAGGATAAAATACCACCAATATGCGGACGATACAGAGTTGTATCTGTCTACCCCGTGCCAACTCAGTGAGGCAGTTGAAGTGATGTGTCAGTGCCTGGAGGCTGTCAGAGTCTGGATGGGTATGAACAAGCTTGCTCTCAATCCCGACAAGACTGAGTGGCTATTACTGTTCCCTCCCAAAGATTGGCCTTGTACTCCATCTCTCAGGCTGGGGGGTGAAATTATACGCCCCTCAGACAGGGTTCGCAATTTGGGAGTCCTCCTGGACCCGCAGCTGACTTTAGAACATCATTTGTCGGCTATGGCCAGGGGGGGCATTTGCCCAGATTCACCTGGTGCACCAATTGCGACCCTACCTGGATCAGGAGGCCTTAGAACAGTCTTGTGACCTCAAGACTGGACTACTGTAACACGCTCTACATGGGGCTGCCCTTGAAGAGTATTCGGAGACTTCAGCTTGTCCAGAATGCAGCCGCGCGAGCGATTGTGGGTGCACCTCGGTATACCCACGTTACACCTATCCTCCACAAGCTGCACTGGCTGCCTGTTGGTCTCCGGACTCGCTTCAAGGTGCTAGTTGTTACTTTTAAAGCTCTACATGGTATTGGACCTGGGTACTTGAGAGACCCCCTCTTGCCAATTACCTCTGTATGACCAATTAGATCCCACAGATTAGGCCTCCTCCGAATTCCATCTGCTAGCCAGTGTCGACTAGCAACTCCCCGGGGGAGGGCCTTCTTTGTGGCTGCTCTGGCCCTCTGGAACGATCTCCCCATGGAGATCCGGACCCTCACCACCCTTCCGGCTTTCCGCAAAGCCACTAAGACCTGGCTGTTTCAGCAGGCCTGGGCTGATGAGTTCCCAGCCCCACTTGAATTACTGCGACTGTTGTTGTGTTTTAATTCTGTTTGTTTTTTGTTTTTCTGTGTGTACTCCCCTTCCCCTCTGTTTGTTAGCCGCCCTGAGTCCCTTGGGAATAGGGCGGCATACAAATTGAATAAACATAAACATAACAACATAAACATACTCTAAAATATAGCCCTTCATTCTCTCAACTATAGTAATTCAGAACTGGGTATGACTGACAACAGCCACTGGGACATTCTATGTAAACATCTTATTCCATACCAGGGTGGTGAAAGAGAAGAAGATAAGAAATCACCTAATATTAAGTAACAGTATCGGTCTGTAAAGCCCATTATGTAATAAATGGCAGTGTCTCTCAGGAGCTTTGATCAGGAGTCTTTTTCCAGCTCTTATAAAAAAATTTATAATGGGATGTGGTGGTTCAGTGGCTAAGACGCTGAGCTTGTTGATCAGAAGGTTGGTGGTTCAAATCCCTAGTGCCGCGTAATGGAGTGAGTTCCCATTACTTGTCCCAGCTTCTGCCAACCTAGCAGTTTGAAAACATGTAAAAAAGCAAGTAGAAAAATAGGGACCACTTGGGTGGGAAGGTAATGATGTTTAGTCATGCCAGCCATTCATGTGACATCTTTGGATAGTGCTGGCTCTTTGGCTTTGAAACGGAGATGAGCACCGCCTCCTAGAGTTGGGAATGACTAGCACATATATGTGAGGGGAAACTTTACCTTTATTTAGATAAAAAATGGGGCTTATACCTCTTGCTAGCTTAACTGGCAGAATTTGTAGCATCTGCCTGGTATAAATATATGTTTATGTTGACCTAATCAATAAGCAGCCCTCTTGCAGAAAACTGCTAATTTCTTAGCTTTTTCACATTATTTAAATGTGTTGAGTTGTCCCCAAATCTTTCACTTATTAACATGTCAATGTTGTTTTCTCCTTAAGCACCTTGTAGAAACTGTTTTTCCAGTTAGGCAACCTACAAAGTAAAGCAATACAGAAAAATATCCAGAAAAGGTCAACCAATGTAATAAATATAAACTATATAGTTTGAAGGAAATTTGGATATACATAGTTTACATGTATTCATGAATGCATGTGTTTTCCTAGAAACCACCATCATAATGTATATTTAATTATTCCTGGCATTACAACTGGTCTTATTATATCCAGCCTTTGAATTACATCAAGATAATTTTCTCCTAATTGCCTTTTTCTTTTCCTCTCAAAGGTTACTATTGGCATCTATGGAAAAGCTCCCTAAATCTTTGAGAGCAAACATAATCAAAACTTTTTTTTAAAAAAAAAGTGTTTATAGGACATTCCTCATCTCTGTGTGCTGTGATTTTCTACCAGGATAAAATACACAGTGAGCAATAATTACCCTGATAAATTGGGCAATAATTACCCTGATAAATTGATTTGTTTAACGGGTACACAGTGTTTCTGCTTTTTTAAAAAAAATATCTTTTGTGATCAAAAGCTACAGTAGCTCTGAAGCTCTTGCCCATTTGCATTTCAGCAGCAGAAACATTGGACTGTTTTTACCAATTTAATGGATGTGGGTTTCAGAAGATATCTGGAACATATTTTCAGGAACCTATAGTGATTCTAGCAATCTTTCTAATTTAGGAACATTTACTGTATAACCAAACTTTCATCAAAGATCTCAACATGACTATTAAAGTGAATTAAAGCTGCAATTTAGTATCTTTTAAAAAAAGCAGCCAAAATGACAAAGCATAATAACACGAAGTAAAAAGGTGTCCAGCAAAATGCCAAAAGGCTACAATAAGTGTGCTTATCTAGGAGCAATTGCCTACGAGTATGACTCATTGAACTTAGAGTCGGACTTATTTCTGAGCACATATGCCTTGGACTGTATTATCAGCCATATTCCTTCATTTGGGAATCTTTAAGAGGTTGTACTTCTGAGTCAACCTACCATAGATAATGCTCCAGTTGACACATTTAACGGCTGCTGCTGGGACTTACTAGTGCAAAGCTGAAATGTTTTTTTCAGCAGGAAAGGGGGAAAAAAGACTGCAAAAATCTTCCCAAAAATTGCATTCTATAAATAAAAATGGTTTCTGTAACCAAATACATCTGCATGTATTAAATCAAGATGCCCTAATTAATGTAAAATATTCAGCTGGATGCATAATAAAGTAACAGCCATGAATAATTTTGCTCGTTCAGCATGATATATACTGGAGGTGGAAGAGGCACATTGTTGCGAACTTAATATTCTGCTTGAAAGAGGAGGAAAAAAATAGACACTGTCACATTGTTTATGTCTTGATAACTATCCTTAGCATGCTTTGTACTATCCGTACAAAAAGAAAATTCCATTTTTCATAGAGTTCAAAGTAAAGATTCCCAGGCTAGCTACAAAGAGAAAGACAGGGAGCTATCAAGGACAATTGTAAGGCATGGGAGAGGTGCTGGAGGGGAGAATTAAAAAAAAATCAAGATGATGGCTTACAATACCTACACTTCAGTCATACTACTAGTGCTCTTTTTAATTTCCATTTAATAATACAAGGGGATGTATCTAGATCTGTGTTTACAGTAGATCTGCAGTTAACACTCAAAATGATTTTAATGTAAGCATTTGAGTACATTGAAGTACTTGCATGGTATTATGCCTAGAGGGAAACTCCAGGCAAAGCTCTCCATTGAAAAAACAGTAAATACTGACAAGGGAGCAATCAAATAATAAATTAGAAGTAAGCAATATAGTTTTTAATGTTCTCCCAAGTTCAGGATGCATGAAGCGGCTCTTTGTTTAGCTAATTGTTTCATAATTATGATAAGCCAAAGAACTTGTAGAAAGAGTGGCTGAAATTCAGAAAAGAAGTGAAAACTTTTCCATTGTTTCTCCTGCAGATCTATAGTAGGCCTTTGAAGGTGGTAAAAATGGCCCTTCTACTGCCAGCATTTGCTACAGCTGGTGATTTAATTCACGCTTGCAATCAGGCTGGAAATCATAACAACATTTTCCACTCCCTTCTCCTGAAAGATATGACCATAATCAGAGGAAATCATTCAATCTCTTCCTTCCAAATGCGACTCATTATAATTTCTTCAGTTAACGTGTTCTTCCTAGGTTAGCCCATTACGGAGCTGGCACTGTGTGTTGTATGACTAAGTGTATGATTAAAAACGCATAAGAGGATCAGTGCTTAAAGTGAATTAAAAATAAAAATTAAACACAGAGCATTCAGAAGCAAAGTGTGTCACTGGGAACAGAGCAGTTAAAACAGCTCCACATCCACATCCCAAATGTCAGCTGTAGAGAAACATGCTATGTATGGGATAATCAGAATTGCTTTATTTATTTACCAATCACTGTTTCATTCATTAAGGTAACTCTAGGTGGCTCATAGTAAGGATAGAGAGCCAGATGGAAAGAGACTTATGCAATGAACAAGTGGGTTTACGTGAGGTCAAAATTTGTCTTAACCACAGTTACTTTAATAAGGCCCAGTTTATACAACACTGAGCCATAAACTATAATTTACAAGTCAGATGCCTGAGTTCACATACTGCATCAAATCAGTAGGGGTTTTTTATAGCCATAAGCTGTATCTTCATTCTCCCAGTATTTCTTAAGCCTGGCAGCTTGAAGATTTGTGGACTCCAGAAATTGATAACTGATAGCTGGTTGAAGAAATCCAGAATTGAAGTCTACACGTGCCAATGTTGAGAAACACTGCAGGAGAGATGTTAGTATCTCATAGTGATAGATAGGTTAAACATCTACTAAAAATGTTTCAAAGCTTCAAAGCAATATTGCTGCTAAATTTTCACATTTGCTTCTAAAATGTTGTCTGTATGAACTTTTATTAAAGTTGTTTGTATGAATCAGTCCAGAAAAAAGGAAATATATATGGAGGCTGAATTTTATGGATTGTTAAAAATCAATGACTTTATGTCTTGTTCATGAATAAATGTGTGTGTTTTGTTGAAAACAAAATAAGGACGTTTTTGATCTGAAGTTTCAATAAAATCAATTATTACAGGAAGAAAAGACCATTCTGGGTCTGCCTGGCAAAGATGGGATATTTTTTTAAAGGTGTTAACCTTAATTTAGTAGTACCAAGCTTAGATTCAAGTTTAGAAAGCAGTGTCTTTTGATGAAGAACCCTGGCATTTTCATATTATTATTTTTTTAAAGAAATACTGTTCATTTTCTTTACAAAGAAGCTCACAATTGTTGATAAGATTTTATCACTATCTCTCTCATCTATCCCTAATCATGAGTTTCTCATCTCAGCAATTGATCTAGGGAGTACTACTGCTTCATTCTTTGGTATCATTTACCATTTATGTCTCAAGGTAAGAAAAGCAAAACAAGAAGTAATGTAACATAATGAAATTAAAAGAGAACAAACATTTATTCAAATCTGCTCCAGTGGGCTTGTCATTCCTTAAACAGTTACATGGAGTACAAATAATCTTAGTGCTAGTTTCATTTAGCAGGCACAACGTTTCAACAAGGTCTCACTCACCATCTTCAGGCTGGTGTTTTCGGCTTCGTGTTTGTGTGAGTAAAGTGTGGTCGGAACTGCCATCTTTCTATAAATCTTGATGGGGGTGCATGGAGTGCTGGCTTTGTTTTAGTAAGTGGATTGATTGGCTGTGTAGTTGTATCATGATTGGTAGATTGGTGCTGATTGGTGATGGCTGTGTTTCCGTTGTTGTTTTGTGTTGTAATGGCCTGGGTGGTGGATGGGGCTCATTTGTTGACTAGGGCTGGTTTCCAGAAGTCTGGTTGGCGGGAGGTATCGTCACATTTATTCATTATTGTGGGAGTGTTTCTCTATTTATTAAATTAATCTCCAAAACTCAACACTTCAACAAGAGAATAAATATGGAAGCTATCAAAATACAGAAACAAGACAAGCATATATATATATATATATATATATATATATATATATATATATATATATACACACACACACACACACACACACACACATACATACATACATACACACACACACACACACACACATATACATATACACACACTTACTTACTTTTATTATATGAAATTAATCTAATTTCTTCTGTGAATAACTTTGATATATTATTCTTGCGTAATTTGATGTCAGTAACATAAAAAGTGGATTTTGGAAAACAAAAGGGACAGTACAAAGTTTGCCTAATTATATTAACTTAAAGGTATGAATTAGTCAGTGATAAATTTCTTTAATTCCTAGAACATACATACATACAGTGCATTCAGAAAGTATTCTAAATACTTTTACTTTTTAAAATTTTGTTATGCTGCAGCCAGAACAGTTGGTCTACAGTTGTTGAAATTCATTTTTTCTCATTAATCTACACTCAGTACCCCATAATGACAAAGTGAAAACAGAATTTTAGAAATACCAGTAAATTTATTAAAAAGTAACAAACTGAAATGTAACATTGTCATAAGTATTCAGACTTTGCAACAACACTTGAAATTTAGTTCCGCTGCCTTCCATTTCTTTTGATCGCTGCTGACATGGTTCATGCACCTTGATTGGTGTCCACCATAGTAAATTAAACTGATTGGGCATGATTTGGAAAGGCAGAGGTCTATAGAACTCTCTATAGAAGGTCTTACAGCTGAAAATGAGTACTGCATACAGAGCTCAGAGACAGGAGATCTTGGGAAGGCTACAATAACATTTCTGCTGCACTGAGTTTACCCGTCAAACTGAGCAATTAGGGGAGAAGGACCTTAATAAAAGAGGTGACCAAGAACCCAATGGTCACTATGACTGAGTTCCAGAGATCCTGTGTGGAGATGGGATAGAGTTCCAGAAGGACAACCAGTACTGCAGCCCTCCACTGATCTCAACTTTATGGCAGAATGGCTAGATGGAATTCTCTCCTCAGTGTACAACACATGAAAGCTTGCTTGAACTTTGAAAAAGGCATCTTAATAACTCTTGGACTATGAGGAATAGAATTATCTGGTTTTATGAAACCAAGATTGAACTGTTTGGTCTTAATTCCAAATGTTATGTCTGGAGGAAACCAGGCACCACTCATCACCTGCCCAATATCATCCAACAGTGAAGCATAGTGGTGGCAGCATCGTTTTTCAGCAATATGGACTTGGAAGACTGGTCAGGTTTAGGGAAAGCTGAATGGAGGAAAGTACAGAGATATCCTCAATGAAAATCTGTTCCACAGTGCTCAGGACCTCCAACTGGGCTGAAGGCTCACTTTCCAACATGACAATGATCTTAGGCACACAGTCACAACAACACAGGTGTGGCTCAGGAACAACTCTGTGAATGTATTAGAGTGACCCAGCCAGATGCTTGATTTGACTATTGCACATCTTTGGACCACGGACAGTTGCCATCCAACTCGACTAAACTTGAAAGGATTTGCAAGGAAGAATGGCAGAAAATTCCCCAATCCCAGTGTGCAAAGCTTGTCGTGTCATACCCAAAAGGCTGTAATTTTTTGCCAAAAGTGCTTCAACCATGAGTGATGGCTTTGAATACTTATGCCAATGTGATAGTCAATGTTTTTATTTTTAATAAAATTCTGTTTTCACTTTGTCATTATGGAGCACTGAGTGTAGATTAATGGAGGGGAAATGAATATCAATAATTTTCTAATTGGGCTGCAGCATAACAAATTTGACAAAAGTGAAGGGAGTTTGAATACTTTCTGAATGCACTGTACATGTATGTTCCTAAAGAGAAAAATCCCAAGAGCTAATCATTCCAAATTCTTTTATTTCTTAGCGATCATTTGTTGCCCTATGTTTTTAGGGATATCATGACTCTTCCTTGAGAGTCATGATTCGGGGGAGGAGGACGGGACGGTATTTGAAGAGTGCACTAACTAGTTATAATTGCTTAGTCTGTTGGGTAGAAGTACCATTCAGGAAGATCTATCTGACATTCATTATAATTAGTCTCTGTAAAATAATTTGCTTTTGTTGATGTAACCAGAAACACTTGAAACTGTCACAGAACTGAGGAACTGAGAATGGAAGAATATAGATGGGAGAGAAATGTAATATGAGTCATTGCTTGAAAATATAAATACTGCAACTTATGTATTTCCATCAGATACAATACAATATAATAGCAGAGTTGGAAGGGACTTTGGAGGTCTTCTAGTCTAACCCCCTGCCTAGGCAGGAAACCCTATAGCATTTCAGACAAATGGCTATCCAACATCTTCTTAAAGACTTCCAGTGTTGGGGCATTCACAACTTCTGGAGGCAAGCTGTTCCACTGATTAATTGTTCTAACTGTCAGGACATTTCTCCTCAGTTCTAAGTTGCTTCTCTCCTTGATTAGTTTCCACCCATTGCTTCTTGTTCTACCCTCAAGTGCCTTGGAGAATAGTTTGACTCCCTCTTCTTTGTGACAACCCCTGAGATATTGGAACACTGCTATCATGTCTCCCCTAGTGCTTCTTTTCATTAAACTAGGCATACCCAGTTCCTGCAATCGTTCTTCATATGTTTTAGTCTTCAGTCCCCTAATCATCTTTGTTGCTCTTCTCTGCACTCTTTCTAGAGTTTCCACATCTTTTCTACATTGTGGCGACCAAAACTGAATACAGAATTCCAAGTGTGGCCTTACCAAGGCATTATAAAGTGGTATTAACACTTCATGTGATCTTGATTCTTTCCGTCTGTTTATGTAGCCTAGAACTGTGTTGGCTTTTTTGGCAGCTGCTGCACACTGCTGGTTCATATTTAAATGGTTGTCCCTCTCACAGTTACTATTATTGAGCAAGGTACCACCTATAGTGTACCTGTGCATTTCGTTTTTCTTGCCTAAATGTAGAACCTTACTCTTTTCACCATTGAATTTCATTTTATTAGATAGTGCCCAATGTTCAAGTTTGTCAAGATCCTTCTGTATCTTAAGCCTGGCTTCTGGAATGTTGGCTGCCAGCTTGGTGTCATTTGCAAATTTGATGAGTTCCCCATTTATTCCCTTATTCAAATCATTGATGAAGATGTTGAAGAGTACTGGGCCTAAAACAGAGCCTTGGGGTACTCCACTGCATACTTCCCTCCATGTAGATGCAGTTCCATTGAGGACTACACATTAAGTGCAGTTGGTCAGCCAGTTACAAATCCATCTGGTGGTGATGCTGTCCAACCCATATTCTTCTACTTTATCTAGTAGTAGGTTATGGTCTACCTTATCAAATGCCTTACTGAAGTCCAAGTAAACTATATCAACGGCATTCCTCTGGTCCACTAATTTTGTCACTTTGTCAAAGAATACAATAAGATTAGTCGGGCATAATCTGTTTTTGACAAACCCATGTTGGCTTTTGGCTATTACCTTGTTTACTTCTAGGTGTTCGCTAATTCGTTGCTTGATTATCTTTTCTAGAATCTTTCCTGGTATTGAGGTCAGGCTGATAGGTCTATAGTTTCCTGGATCTATTTTTTTTCCTTTTTTGAAGATGGGAACCACATCAGCTCTTTTCCAGTCATCTGGCAGTTCCCCAATGCTCCAGGATCTCTGAAAGATATAGTTCAGTGGTTCTGAGATCTTGTCTGCCAGTTCCTTCAGAACCCTGGGGTGTAATCCATCCGGTCCTGGTTATTTGAACTTGTCTAGGGTACATAGGTACTCACTTACCATTTATTTCCCTATTTCAACTTGTGTTCCTAATCTGATTTTTGTGGTGCTGTTTTTGGTAGGTTGGACTGTTTTTTTTCCCTTTGTGTAAAGTTGAGTTAAATAGTTTTGCTTTCTCCCTGTTGCTTGTCACCTTCTTGTCACTTTCTTCCAGCAATGGACCAATTGTTTCCTTAACCTTTTTCTTGTTTTTAACATGTTGGAAGAAGCTTTTTTTGTTATTTTTTACTTTTGTGGCAAGCTTTTCCTCATTGTGAGCCTTAGCTTTCCTTACTTCATCTTTACAGGCTCGGGCTATTTGCTGATATTCTGCCTTAGTTATGTTCCCCTCTTTCCACTTTTTATACTTAACTTTTTTGTCTTTCAATTTTTCTTCTTCATTAGTATTGTGCTAGACTGACCTTTTGTAGTCTCATTTTTCAAAATTTCCAAAACTTCTTGAGTTATTTTCCCCTTGAGAATTCCCATCCATGGAATTCTTCCCAAACTCTCTCTAAGTGTATTGTAATTAGCACTCTTAAAATCCAAGACTCTAGTTTGACTTTGTTCTACTACTTTTGTTTAGATAATGTTGAATTGCAATATTGCATGGTCACTTGCCCACAGGGTTCCTATCTCTCTCTTTCTCGACGCCTCTTCACCCAACGTGGGTATAGGCGACTTCCATGGAAATTTATGGCGATCCATGGAAGCTGTTTCGGCTGGATATACCCAAGGGGACGCCAGTCCCAAGGGTCGACAGAGCGCGATTGGTGGGAACAGGGGGCACCACGTGAAGGCCGGGTTGTCGTTTGATAGTTGAGAGGCTATATTTGGCGCATCAACTATCCTTGCCCCCCCAGGGTTCCTATGGCTTCAACACCTTCTATCATTTCCTCTCTGTTAGTGAGAATTAAGTCTAATATGGCCGATCCCCTTGTTCTCTTCTCTACTTTTTGGGAAACAAAGTTGTCTGCTAGGTTCGTTAGGAACCTGTTGGATATTCCACTTGGTGCAGAGTTTGTTCCCCAGTTGATGTCGGGGTAGTTAAAAAAAACCATCACTATTGTGGTGTGCTTCCTTGATACCTTAGTTAGCTGACTAGCAATAAGTTCATCTACTTTCTCTGCTTGGTTAGGTGGCCTGTAGTATTGACCTATGGCAATGTCATCCCCACCCCAATCTTTAATATTGATCCAAATGCATTCAAGATAGTTCTCATCATTGTTGTGCTCTATTTCTGCAGAGATGTAGTTATTTCTTATATAATTGCAACTCCACCTCCTCTTTTATTTGGTCTATTTCTTTTAAATTATTTAAATCCTTCTAGCTGTATGTTCCATTTATGGGTTTCATCCCACCAAGTTTCTGTAATGGCAACGATATCATATCTGCCTCATTTACTTGAATTTCTAATTCATCCTGTTTATTCTTCATACTCTGTGCATTGGTGTATAGACATTTGAGTCCATTTTGATTCACCCCGTGTTTACTGTCTACATAACCTGTATTATGCCTGACAGCCCCTATTTTTTTGCTACTTGTATGATTCATTCACATGGTATGGCACTCACTATTAAATGCTTGGTTTTGCTTGATAGGAGTGATAATCTTACCCGCACAAACATCTATGTTACATGCACTGATCACCCTATGAGTTTTAGATTGCTGGGGAGAGAAATGTTCTGTATCAACTAATTCTCTGTCCCCACTGTTCAGTTTAAATGTTTATCCAGAAAATCTATGAATTTAATGCCAAGTTACTCAGTCCCTTTCTTGGATGGGTGCAAACCATCTATTTTGTATAGTTTTTCATCGGACCAGCTGCAGACATCATGACTAATAAAACCAAAGCCTTCCCTTTTACACCACTTCTTTAGCCACACATTAAACTCTGCTACACGTTGGCCCTTCCATTTTTGTTCCTTATATACTGGTAAAACCTCTGAAAAGATAAGCCTACAACCTACACTACTAAGTTCATACCTCAAGCTCTGGAAATCATTCTTCACAGAAAGTACATATTTTTGGGACAGATCATTTGTGCCAAGATGTATAATAGCATCAACATCATAGTCCTTACTTGCATTCTTGACTATCTTAAGAATACGCCTCTTATCTCTGCTGGCAGTAGCACCTGGCAGACCTCTTTTAAAACCTCCATATCCTTTCCTAAATTTACATCCCTTACGATTGAATATTGGGACATCAGCATGAAGAGAGAGAACTTGTGTCATAATGTCATTGTACATTATGCCATTTTGATGCAATCTTGGCTTGCTGGGGATATCTATGAAACAGATCAGTTGTGCTGTGTTTAGACCAGAGATGTTCACCCTTGGCAACTTTAAGACTTGTGGATTTCAACACCCAGACTGTATTTGGAAATATTTTGGAAAACTTGTTTTGTTTTCAAAAATATTTCTTCCATATCTGTTTCCATCTTCATTAATGTTACAGATGTCATTATACTGTTTTTTGTCTCTTCAAAATTTTTTTTGAAATTCTTTGTTAAAATCCTGATATTTTCTTGGCAATTTCCACTATTCATTTTTATGTACACTTCCAGTTTGCTTTCTTCTCTTTCTTCATCTTTGTGAGTCTCTTTTCACACTCATCATTAACAACTTTTCTGGTTATATTTACACTTCCTCTGGCTCCATATCAAAGAGGCTTAGGATTTACTTCAAAGCAATTTTTGATCCTTTACTTCAAAATGGTGTATATGTTCAAAACCATACTGCACAAATTGGTTGTTATTCTGCTTTAGTTTGACTTGGAATTTGCACATAATCAATGTGATCCATTCCACAATCAACCCTTGACCATATCACTGCTGTTATAACTGACTTTTCTTCCTCCTTGAACCATTAAACTAGTCAATTCAATTTATGTATACTGCGTCTAATTATATCTGTGTATATAGGTGACATTTTGGCTGTTCAAAGGCTGTATTAGTAATGAATAAATCCTTGAATTGGCAGGAATTAATAAGTCATTCTGCTTCATTTCTGTTTCTTAAGCCAGTCATGTTTTCCTCTCTAATATTTCTTACTTTGACATCCCAGCCTCCAACCGACAAGCAGCATATCTTGTTTGCATATTCTGTTAATTTCAAAATGAACTCAACCAACCCTCACTCCACAACTCCTCTTCTTCTTCTTCTGTACCTCTAGCTGAAACATAAACTTGGTTAAGTGTTTGAAGTTAAGTTGATATTAATTGGTAACTGCACCAAAGACCTCTTCTTGCTTTTCTGTTCTTGTGTCCTAAATGGAATACATGTTCTGACTGACAGTGTCCAATTCCAGTCATTTCAGTACACTGGTGCAAAGATATTAATCTATAGCAAATTCATGTCATTTTTCACTATTTGAAGATTTTCCATGCTCATGTTTCTTAAATTATGTTTTTGGTCTCTTAATTCTATCTTTGTAACTTCCAATTTTCTTTCTCTACACAACGATATAAGAACTAAGTACCTTTAGATATCCATTAATCTACCCACATCATGGGTAGATCTTTACCTGTTCCTCAGTAGCCTGTTGAGTGCCATCAGGCCTGAGGGGCCCATCATTTGGCACTATATCATCAATCACTGTAAATTTATTTAATCCATGTAGTTTTCTTGATAAAACACAAGACTGGTTTACTATTGCCTTTTGTGCAATATGAAGATACCTCTGCTATTGTCACTAAAGTGACACTCTACCTCAAGCAACTTTATATATTGATGTTGCCTAATACTGATGCCTGGTTTATATCTTGGATCACACACTCCTCCCAAGTATATACTCTTGACATCGATTCAATGCATTTTTTGCTTATCACTTCCAGGAACTTCCTCTCCCTAACTTACAAGGAAACAGCATAATTGAAGATTATGTGGGAAAATTTTCCTCTGAGGATGTCTTCATTAATCAGAGTTTCTTTACTCTCCATCCATACCTCACTGAAGCTAAGCAGTCTTGATTAACTAAAGTCATTCTCTGCAAAATTTCACCTCCCATCCTGACCGTTCCTTTGCAAGTAACCACTTCTTCACTTTGTTATTTGCAAGCTCTCTATACAAAATTACTGAGGTTTGTCTCCAGTTTCAGTCAGTATCCACTCTTTCAAGGTCAGGACGCTGGTCTTTCACTAGGCTTATCTTCATTGGCTTATTCCCTTACTGTGGAAATTGTTATATTCAGCCTGGTCTTCCTAAGGACAAATTTGTTCAGGCAGTCAGAATCATACTGCTCTGTTCTAGTAAACATACAACCTTCAAACAATCCTGAACATAAGTAAATGCAATTTTAATTAGTATTTCCTTGGAAAGTGTTAGAATCTGTTCCCTCCCTCTCCACTTATTATTCCTGCTAGGAATGTTGAGGTCAAAAATGTAGAATGCAACAGAATGATTATGTGCATGTATTGGGTATACTTTTGCATAACACTTTTCATCTTTAAGGTTCTGTGTCAGTTAATTAATAGATGTGCCTACATGACTTGATTTAATTATGGAAGCTAGCAAACAGCAACAATGAAGATCCCATGTTGTTTTTTGGAGGACAAGAATGGCTTCCTTGCTTTTTCTTAATGGACAGTACTTAATACGCTACACTCCATGTCTCTACTTAGTAATCTTCTTCAACACAATAGCATTTTTAGGAGCCAAGAATTTCACTCAGGCATTATTAAGTTGCCACCCACTGATATCTCTGAAATGACATCTTTCTTTTTGCAGATATTTGCACTTCATTTGAGCAATATCAGTATAAATCCTAAGCAGCTTTTCAACTCCAAGAATACTTGGACATGATTAGGGAGCTTGGGAAATGCTTAAAAGGGTGATGGGCCGATCCTCTTGGAAACAGAATTGTCATGAAGTTTGGTACGAAAGTGCCTCCAGAAAGAAGGTTATGATATTTTTTTTTGCAACGAAAGAGATAAATTGTTTCCCCTCCTTGCTTTCTCCTCACATATTTTTTTAAAGCAGGGTTTTTATAACTTATATGTGCCTGACATTAATATTTGTGGAATTCCAATGATGCCCTACAGCTGGTGACAGAGAGAAATGTTAATGGGCTGTGAATTCCCTTTGGTAAGCTTCACATACTTTTTACTAGACCAAAACTAGATCCATTGGTAATATAATCAGCAAACCTGACTCAGATAACAATTGAAGAAGTGGAAGACAGCCATGCTTTTGTATTTCTTAGGCAAAAGCATCTTGATGGTGCCTTGGGAAAGATTTTATAAGCCAAGTATTTATTTTAAAAAGAAGATGTAGTATTTGATATCTCAGAGAGTTATTGAGCCTCAGCATCTACTGACTAAAGTGTGTTTTATTTTTCCCATTGGATCTGGATTGTTTCATGCTGTGTAACCCAGATAATACCATCACTTGTCTAACTAAGGAAGATGAATGAAGCAGCCAATGGGAGAAAATATTTATTGATATTTTTTACATATAAGGTGCTGCATAATAGAATTTAAATAATCACAAGTTAAAATAATCATCATAATTTTAAAAAAATATAATGAAATGCAGCAGGGGTGGTATACATTTACCTTCCCTACTGTTTCACATATGTGAATGCACACGCATGCACCTTTAAAGAAAAAATGACCTAAATGGAATGCCATAGAGCCGGGCGTGGGTGGGCAGAGCCACCCGCGATTTCTGCTACTGTTTCGGGCGATCCGGTCCAAACCGGTAGAAAACCACCTCTGCAATTCAGTAATCAATCACAATTAAAGAGTCTGAAATGCATATTTAAAAATATACCATGGGGATACAACTTCTCATTTTTGTTTGCATGATACTAGGAACACGTTTAAGCAAAATGTAGAGCAGTCCTATCTTAAGGTAGCATTTCTAATGATGGAGGGCAGTACTGAAAAGGCCTTTTTATGTATGGCTTCCAGTATTCTCATGTGATGAGGTGTTGCAGAAGAGTCTTGAATTTATGACAATGGCCAGTGCCAATGTCAGCTGACTAGGAAAATATGGTATTCAGTGACAATGTGATGCTAGGCTAATCAATAGCCCTCACTTAGATAGAGAGGAGAAAACATTAAAATGTGTATGGGATATTGTGCAAAATTATTGATTTCCATTCTTACTAGCAAATATCTTTTCAACCATGAAAAGACATTAATATTTTTCACTGACAAACTTTTGTTTTGAAGACACTTCCTTTCTTCTTTTATGATTCTAAAGACGTGCACATAGGAAAAAAAATAAATATTTCTTGCTTATTGTCAACATTTGACCTTATGAAACTCTATGATGAAGCTTCTCCTTACTATTTTATTTGGGAATTATTTGCTTTTTCCTGAGATTCATCTGTACATCACCTAGAATCATGAGGAAGGGCAATAAATACTTTGGCTAGTAAATAAATAAAATTGACCAATCCTTTCAAAAACTTCAGACCCAAAAATCTTTTTCCTATTCATTATTCATAGTCTCTAAACTCCATGATACTTATTAAATCTGTGATTTTAAAGCATGCAACTGAAAAACAATCATTTTACTTGTTTTAAATAATTTAGCAAATTGCCTTTTTATGCATGCTGTGATTCCTTTATTATGAAATATCCCTGTTTGCCTCAACCCTTTGCAATATCTCTTACAGGATAATGACGTGTAAAAAAGAAACAGAAAGCTTGATCTGTCTACATCTATCCAGCTATGACAGCCTGCATCATTTAGATAATTAATCATTATCTTCTGGAAGATGAGCAGAAACTGAGAGAAGACTAGACTAGATAATGCTAAACCAGTAATTCAGCCTTCTAGTTGCTTTGTAGCTTAACAATTTTTCTAGGATAGGTATAGAAGAGAGTGATTTACAAACACTACAATAGAAGTTTATTTTCCTTAGTTAAGGATATCCAGATCAAGTGAATGAATATTTGGTAGTCTATGAGGTCTAGAACAAGGATGGTCAACTTACAGTCCATAGACCACATACAGCCCGCCCCCAAACCAGCTTTGTAAAATTGTGGCATTAAAACTCTCTGGCAAAATGTTGAGTTTTCAGCTTTGTAACATTTTTTTTTCTTTTCATTAATAAATATGAGAATGAGAATTCAAGGTCTTACTGAATCATGCCATTAAACTCCCAAGTTGCAAAATTAACTTGATGTTGAACAACTGCTTAAACAGAGGGTTGATCTACAACAAGGGTGTCAAACTCATGTCATCAGGGCATGTGACTTATTGTGAATTTTCCCCCTACACTGGAGTTGGGAGTGGCTAGCGCGTGATACTTCTGGCCTGCGGAGTTTGACACCCTTGATCTAGAAGACCTTCAAGGTCCCTTCCAACTTTGTTATTCTGTAGTCTGTAATTGCTGCTAGCAAACATGCTAACTTTCTTTTTAGAAGCCTTCTCACTCCTATGGTTGACAATGATGCCAGGTGTATAGTCTCAGAAGAAGAAAATACAATACTAGGTTTTTAAATGAAATAAGGAAAAAAACCTTGATCACATCTATGGTAACTTTACAATGCTTTCTTTACTGTCCAAGGATTTTTTCACACTGAGATCCATGCCAATGGCTATGAGAAATGTGATTGTCATGTTCCAAACAGGCTTATATACTCTTTGATAATAAGTAATTATGATAATTAAATTTATACAACAATTAAAATGCTTTATAAATTATTACCATTAATAGAGTATTAATTACTATTCACAGCTACTAACATGAATAGTAGCCAATTCAATTTTAAATTAAACTATAAAATCTGAATGAACATGTAAAATATATATATTTAAAGGTCTGTTTTTTATTTTAATAAAATAATGGTTTTTATTATATGGCTTTAAAAGAGTTAAATACAGAGCTGAGTCATATAGATAGGAACAACTGTAGCCCTAATGAAAAAGCAGAAAAGATTCTTACATAGAAAAGATAAATCTTATGCTTATCTGAATTTTCTTCAGAGAAAATTGGACTCTAGAGAAGACTCATGATATTTCCTGTCTAAGAACAATTTAGACAAAGCATGGTACATCCTGATTAACTTTTAATTGCATGTCATATAAAGTGTCACTACAAGTTCCATTTTTAAGTGTAACTTGTATAGCAAATATATATGAGTAGTGACAGTTAACACTCAGTATAGAGATACATAATCAGAATGGTTTGAATATGTAAACCTTTTTCTCAAAAAAAGGAAAAAAATCACTGTACCAGCTTTGAAAATGTCTTCAGCACTTTCACTGAGGTAATTTCAACAGAGGCTCATTACTGACAGATAAATAATCCACATAAATTTGACAGTTTTATTTCTTGGTTCTCTGCATAGGGGAAAATATTTATTTACAATTCTCCTAGTTTTGTCTCTTGATTGGATGGACTAAATATCTATTCACCCTGGGCTCCTGAAAACTTGAGACATTATGAAGAACTTCCAGTGGCTTTATCATACAACAGAGGATAGTCTGGTAGGTCACTTTTGGTCTGCTATATAGAATTAGCTCAGAATAAAGCCCAAGTCAGGCAGAGCATTTACATACCCAATAAATAGAAAGCCACATTATTCTGAATTCATGTCTAGGATGAACAAATATTTTGCTTGTCTTTTCATTATTTTGCAATATTTATTATAAATATTGTATATGTTTACCACAAGACTTGTAAGTGCACTTGTTATTTACTTAGAAATCATTAGACTTGTTGCTTCTTTATGAACAAAAATGCATTGAGAATCTTAATTAAAACATCATATGTCCCCTTGTAGTCAGTTTTATGGAGCATAAGAGAAGTGGTTCATAACATAACATTATCATGTATCCCTAGAGAGTATCTTTTCAAGCTGCTTAGTGTGTTAAAATAATAATAATCTTAGAATAGGAGAATATTGTTTATTTTCAAACATACTGTACAGTCTTTATGTTATGTTTTCAGGACTAGATATCTCTTTTTTTTAAAAGTACCTTATGTTTAAGGTATGATTCACTTTAAAACAGAGTTCATGTATAAATAAACAAATGCCTCTAATTCTGACAGACTATTAGTGGCAAGAAATATTTTAGTCACTGTTGTACTTATTCTCCTCCATCTTTCACATCTGGTGTAATAATAGCTGCAGGATTATTTGGACAACAGGTCTTTCAATTGGGAAATAGTACCAAAGTGAGGAGATCAAGCTCTTATACCACAGGAGAAGAAATTTTTGTCACTATTTTCCCAGGGAGTTTGTTTTAAACAAGAGACAAGTACCTAATCCCATTTAAGCATAGATTTATCAGATTCCCCCTCCCCCCCAAAAAATTCCATACTAGGATCATTATAAGAAAAAGGAACTTGACATAAAATTGCAAACTTTACAATGCTCTTAAAGAAATGTACTGCATATTTCTAGAATGTTTCAGTATATTATAGTATACTTCAGCATAGCACCTCAAACAATATATACAATAGTGGTCACTGTATTGAAAAAAAAGGATGAAATTGAGTCCAAAAAGGGCAGATAAGAGTAACCCAAAAGATCAGAAGGCTGTAAATTCTTATGTAAAGAATATCTTCTTTACATAAAAAGGGAAGATTTGGGATTGTGAATTTTAAAAGAGGTTGAGTTATAGAAAAAGCTGCCTGAGATGGAAAAAATGTAATGGGAAATATTTCCCCCTTCTCTAAAACACTAGGATTATTGGATGGATATGATTAAAGTAAAGTTAGAATACAAAGAAAAAACACCCTTCTTTGGAACAGATGAAAGAAAATAGGTAACAGATAAAAGAAAACATATAATTAACCTTTGGAAGTCATTACAACAACACAGAGGGATGGCCATTAACTTAGATGGCTTTAAAAGAGGATTGCATAAATTTATGAAGGATAGGTATATCAAGGCCTATTAGTATTCAAACACCAGTGGTATCTCTGATTTAACTGCAGTATGTCTACAGAAGCCCGAAAAAGAGGAACAAAGACATAAGAACAGTTTTGCCTTCCTCTCTTGCTTGTGAACATCCCAGAAAAAGATGAGCCTTAGCCTGATTCAGTACAGCTATTCTTATTGTCTTATTTCCTGGGGGCCTAGGTATGTTGCCAGAGCAGCATTTAAATTAGACTTATATTCAGCTTGGTAACATCGAACTATATTAAGCAACGGTGATTGAGATTTCTTGGATGACAACTTGCCAAAAGTTCCAGCATCCTCTAAAGTTAGAGGATGCTGGAAGTTCTTGATGTCAAGCATCATAAACATTTTGGGAGGAAAATGGTCAAAATTCTTAATTCAGTCCAGTTTTAAAGAATTAGTCAATGTAGTGGATCTGGTTCTGCTCGCATGTAGCATCTGTAATTTCTAGGACTATATGAATTGGCCAAAATTGTGTTCAAACTAAGTCAATTTAATTTGATTTGAATTTGTGATTTAATTCCAAAAGTGGAGACAATTGGATGGGATTCAAAATGGTTATTTTGGATCTGATTCAAAAGTTTCATTCAATTTGGTAAAAGTGTTTGCTCTGGTGCAAATATTGAGTAAGGTATTGATTCAATAAGAATAATCATACTCCAATGATAAAACATTTGGTTTGAAGGCTAGTTGTTTAAAATTGCCTTTGAATTTTAGCTGTGAAACTCCAATAATTAAAAACAGACTGATGTTAAAAGTTTTTTTTTTTACAGTTTGGTAAAATTTTGGGTTACCACGATTGCAATTCACACAGATATGGACAAGTTAAAACATGGACTTTAACTATTTGATTTGATAATCAGTCTTTATTTCTCTAGGTTTATTTCTTCATCTTTAATTTTCTTATATAAAAATACTGAAATTTAAATTAAATAAGATATCATCTCATATTATACAATTTATTTAAAATATAAAGTGTATTTTTATTATTGCCAGATGCTTTCATTAGATTAGTTTCTAAGTTTTGTTTTTCTTTTTTACAACATGAGGTTTTATATTTCTAAATACTCCAAGTGTTACTGAATAACCTAATGATATTTAATTAGAAATTAGATACATGTGTCCCTCGTTGCTGTCAGACTTTTTTTTTAATTTAGAAAGGCATGGTTTTGTAACTTTTAATCTCCAACAGTCAATGGTGCAATAAATACTATGAAACTTTCTCTTGATTTTGTAAGTCAATATTCTCCTCCTTCCAATCATTTTCTGTGCTCTTTTCACTTTTCAGTTCCATAAACCAGTTTCCCATTTCCTGCTTCATTCCATTTTAATTATTCCACATAGAAATAGCTGCATTTGAAGATTCATCATCGTACCTTTCCCGTCAGACAGTCATTCATTGTCCCTTTGACTGTCCATTTTTGATTTCCAAAACAATGATCAACGTTTACTTTTTCAGTGTTAAACCAGAGTAATATGCTGTACACATAATGGTTTGTTTCATTTCCTAGAAGCATGGTTTTGTTAGAAGAAAATTCTGGGTTCAAGTCTAGCCAGGTAGAATGCACAGGGGAAGTTGCTTGGAAATGAAGCAAAGTTTATTTGAAAGCATACAGCAATCGAAGTTTGCAATGGAAGTTCAGGAAGTTCTAACCCTTTATACCTTTAGTTTATACCTTTCCTTTGTTCCCTCCAGGAACAGTATCTACTCACTAGGAATTATTGGAAATGGTAATTAGCTGGATGGCCAAAAGGGGGTGCTGAGTGATTAGTCACCCAACTAAATTTGTGGGAGTCCCCCCCTCCTCCTACTCATTTACCATATCAACTGACTTCCTGCTCAGTGAACATTGAGGCTGGAAGTGTCAGAGGAAGAGATCTTTCCTTTATTAATAGGTGTATTCTCAGTTCTCTTGAAAGTAATGTTTACTTGAATGGCTATTATCTGTGTGTGTAAAGGATATCCATTTCTTATTATATTGATTGAGTTGCTGAGTTTTGCCAATTTTCTATTGAGAGAAACAGCCAGTTCAGTCCAAATGTCAATATCAATAGAAAAGCTTCAGTTGCTCTTTGTTTTGTGAAATAGCATTTACTGAGAACAGGCATGGCCAATGTTGGCAGGTGATGTGCATGGCAAGGGTGACATAGAGCACGCCACAAGTGATATGGAAGTCACTTTCATCCCATAGTTTGATATGTGCTCAGAGATTTATTTGTTTGTTTGTTTATCAGATTTATTTATTGGTCAGCCTGCAGTTCAGAGATGCAAGTGATATTGCCAGAACATTGACAATTCATGATATAATTAATGTTTAAGATGGAGTTGTGCCTTCATTTCAACTTTTTGGGTTTAACTTAGTGGAGTAGGATAGAATGCAAATTGGGCTCTGCCAATAAGTGGCAAAGCCATCACTGGAGGAAGAGGGCAGGCAACCTTCTCTTCTCCTGGAAGCCCTCCTGTCCTGTTCTTCCTACACTGTTGCAGAGCAGCCCTGGCTCTCTCTCTCTCTCTCTCTCTCTCTCTCTCTCTCTCTCTCTCTCTCTCTCTCTCTCTCTCTCTCTTTCTCTCTCTCTCTCTCTCTCTCTCTCTCTCTCTCTCTGTGTGTGTGTGTTTATGTCCAAATATGGGAGGGAGCATAATGCTTCCATTCCCAGGTGCTTTGAAATAACATTTACTTATTTCCTTGACTCAGCTGATAAAGGAGGAGAGCTTGTGGCTTAGTGGCTAATACAATTGCCTAGCATGTGAAAATCAGCTCAGGTTCAAATCCCAGTAAAGAATATGGCTAGCTGATGAGAGCTAAATGTCTTGAAATAGATCTATACTAGTCTCTCTTTATTTATTTATGTGTATATATACATATACATACATACATACAAAACCATTTAATATCTGGCAATGAGAAACATGTAGAATATCATATCAGAGAGTTGCATTGATAGTTTTTATTTTACTTTTGTAAAAAAAAACCTTAAGTTTCTTTCCATTTGATTTATTTTTTAAAAAAATGTATTTTAGTCACTTGTTACTATGTACAGCTGGCACATGAAAAATGTTTTATAAAAACAACTAAAATTGATCCCAAGAGCATATTGGAAAAAATTAGCATGACTGGAGCTAGAGCTGCTAGCAAATTTCACTTAAAGAGAACATTTGAAACACATTTGTCTCATTGTTTTGCTTTTCTCTGTCTGGCAGAACGTCTGAAGAATTCTGATAACAGCAAAAAGAATCTCAGTAACAGAAAAAACACTTTAAGGACAATCCTCCTAAATTCTTTGTATTTGAGCACTGACATATCTGACAGGCTACAGTCCAATGCTTTAAATTGTCAGCGGTTGTCAGCCCTGCTAAATAGATCAGACCATGAAGTAAGCCCACAGGAAGAGAAGAAAACTACTTTTCTTGAGATTGAGTATAACAACAGAATCTTGCAAATCTGCTTGCGTTGCACCACACCTTTCCTGTTATATTCAGTGAATTAGGAAGGTATTTGTTTTAAAGCTGCTTCCAACTGTTATGTGTATGTTGTACATTTAAAAAAATGTTTCAGCCCCTTTTACCTAGGCAACAGAGCTTGCATAGCTCTATCAAGGTCATCTTCCTGACTTCTGAATAAGAAGTTGCATTAAAATGGAGTCAGTTACATTAGAAAAGCTATCTAGATTGGGAGCGCCAAACTCACAGAGTCATGTAGTCATCACGTGATGTGTCATGACATTTCCCCTTGGCTAAACCAGGGGTGGGGGTGGCCAGCATGTGATGCATCTGGCCCATGCCCATGAGTTTGACACCCCGGTCTAGATGAAACCAAATTTGCATCTAATCTAATACACTGTTTGTAGGAGCTGTGTGGTACAGTGGTTAGAATGCAGTATTGCAAGCTGACTCTGTCCATTGCCAGGAGTTCAATCCTGACCGGCTCAAGATTGACTCAGCCTTCCATCCTTCCAAGGTTGGTAAAATGAGAATCTAGATTGTTGGGAGCAATTTGAAATTCAATCAGAATAGAGATAGAAGAGACCTTGGAGGTCTTCTAGTCAAATCCCCTGCTCAAGCAGAAGACCCTATACCATTTCAGGTAGGTGGCTGTCCAATCTTTTCTTAAAAACCTCCAGTGATGAAGTACAACTTCTAAAGGCAAGCTGTTCCACTTGTTAATTGTTCTCACTGTTAGGAAGTTTCTCCTTAAGTCCAGATTGCTTTTCTCCTTGATTAGTTTCCATCCTTTGTTTCTTGTCTTGCCTGCTGGTGTTTTGGAAAATAAGTTGACCTCCTCTTCTTTGTGGCACCCCTCGAATACTGGAATACTACTATCATGTCACCCCTACTCCTTCTTTTCTGTAAACTGTCCATACCAATTCTTGCAACCGTTCTCCATATGTTTTTGTCTCCAGGCCCTGAATCATTATAGTTGTTCTTCTTTGCACTTTTTCCAAAGTCTCAACATCTTTTTTATGTTGGATGCAGTTTTGTACTATGTAATTTAAAATATAGGCAATAACTTTCCACTCTAAGTTACCACACTTAGTTCCTCCCCAAGTTCCCTTCCCACCCATCTAGTAGCCATTTGATGTGGTTAATATGTGGCTGTAGGGGATGTGTGGAAAGGGGATATTAAATCTTTTAATTCATTCATATGATAGTAGTTTTATACTCTCAACTTTTGGTGCCCAAATGACTGCTACTGAAGCAGTTCAGAATGGAAAGAAATCAAAGGATATTTTTATGATACATTTTTGTTGTTAGCAAAGGGACAATAAAATGCAAATATTTTTATGCCTTCCCAGAAATGTCTATGTGAGCATTACTTCTAAATAAAGAAAGAACTATTTCATCTCATTAATTTTAATTGGAAATATCTAAGCTCCTACAGAACTCACCCACTGATATCAGCTGTACATAAAATGTTTAAAACTGGACCATGCATTTTCCCTCTGAGATCAATTTCTTTAACCAAATTTTTTTATCATATTTTCTTTATCATTTCCTGCCTTAAAAACAAACTTTTCTAAAAAAATAATTAGGCATTGTGTTTTCCCACCTTTTGAAATTCTGCCATTTGGAACCAAATCCCTGTAGAGCTGAAGATACTGATTCTGTTCACGAATTTTCTCCAGTAAGATTAGTTGAAGTTTTGCATTATTTAATTAATGCATAAATATAATAAAACATTACTATCATCAGAAACATATAACAATAACCAGAAAAAGGATTGTGCTACTCTTTATCACACTATTGTGCACACTAGATGATCATTGAAACTCAAGTACCTGCTTAATCAAAGAAGAGGTTATTGCCTTTCTCATGGCTATTAATGTTTGATGCATCTTGCTGCTAATTAACAGTATTCAATCTTGCATGACATTTGCTCTTTTTCTGCTTGACAATTATTTCATTATTTGATTATACATCCTTCTTTTACTTAAGCCTCTGCATATTGTGATTCATCTTGTGATGTCATTGTATTTGCACTGCAAGTTACATTTTGCTCTTGAGAAATCATATAATAATATCCCTCTGAATGCTACTTTTCCTTATGTCTCAGTGATCCTGATCATTAGCTGAACTTTTTGAAAGCCAATTCACTTTTGAGCCACATGCATATGTCTTGTGAACTTAGACTTAATCTACCAGCAAGTAGCAACAGAAGAAGTAGAAAAAGAAGAAGAAGAAGAAGAAGAAGAAGAAGAAGAAGAAGAAGAAGAAGAAGAAGAAGAAGAAGAAGAAGAAGAAGAAGAAGAAGATGGTTGTTGTTGTTGTTGTTGTTGCTTTTCATATTTATTGGACAACATCAAGAATGTTTCATAATGGATGGACTAATGATTACTTGTGTTAATGTTACTGGAAAGTTGAGGACACCTTAACTCATGTGTTATTTTCCTTTTTATATTCCTTTTGGAGTAAAGTTATACAACACATTGACAAAATTATCAGGTTTATTGAAAAACTAAATTATTGGTTTTTAAAGATATGCATATTATATTAAACCATATAGCTACTGCTTGGAACTTAACATGTTCTGAACAAGTATGTTTTTTTTGTGCTCATGGAATTGTTAAAAGAATAATACTTAGGAAACAGAAAATTCTGTAACTCCTGATAGGTTTGGATTTTAAAGATATGTAATCTAGCAATTTGTGAGAAACTTATATATTCTGCCAATAAAAAAATCTCATGTTATCTCTTCCTTTGAAAAAAAAATTGGACAGGTTTGATTAATATTGAAAGCTTACTTTCAAAGATTTTAAAATCAGGTGAACTTTTTTTTAAAACAGAGTTGGGAGACCCTACACCATTTATTTATTTGTTTGCTTGTTTGTTTAAGTATGTATATGATAATAGATATAAGTACATACAAGATTATGAATACATGAAATGGATACAAATAAATGGGGTTGTTAGGACAGGAACGGTAGGCACGTTGGTGCGCTGCTGCACGCACCTTACAGACCTCTTAGGAATGGGGTGAGGTCGACAGTAGACAGTCTAAGATTAAAGTTGTGGGGGTTTGGGGAAGAAACCACTGAGTCGGGTAGTTCATTCCAGGCATTGACCACTCTGTTGCTTAAGTTGTATTTTCTGCAATCAAGTTTGATACGGTTTACCTTAAGTTTGCATCTATTGTGTGCTCGTGTATTGTTGTGGTTGAAACTGAAGAAGTCATTGACAGGTAGAACATTGTAGTAGATAATCTTACTGTATCTATACTATGCTTAGGTCAAACTGAAGGTGGCGCAGTTCTATATTGTATAAGCCCAAAATTTCAAGTCTGGTGGCATAAGGTATTTGGTTGCGAGCAGTGGAGTGGAGGACTCTTCTCGTGAAATATCTCTGGACTCTCTCAATTGTATTAATGTCTGATAAGCAGTGCAGGTTCCAGACAGAAGAGCTGAATTCAAGAATTGGTCTAGCAAATGTTTTTATGCTCTGGTTAGTAGTGCAGTGTTACCAGAGAAGAAGCTGAAATACATTCATGATTACAAGCTTTTGGTCTCTTTCATTTTTTTTTATTTGTGTCATCTTGTAGCAGTTTTTTTTGTTTTTGAGTAGCAAGTTCATTTATTATTTCAAGTTTGCTGCTACCTCACTACTTTTGAAGTGTAAGTTAACCCTCTGGCAAAATACAAGCTGAAAATAGATACTCATACCTTATCATGTCTTGACTAGACTGTAGTAATTCACTTTATGGGTATCTGCTGTGAAGATCAGCCCCTTCAGCTGGCACAAACTGGAGCAGCATGTTGGCTTACCAAACCATTGTGATACTAGTGTGTCATACTGCTACACTAGCTGCTCTTGTGGTCAGTTCGTTTCTGTGTGCAATTCAAGGGCTGGTGCTACTTTTTAATTCCTAGTGTCTATTGCTCAGTTTTCTAAGAGATGCCTCCCTTAAACAGATGCTGCTTATTTGACCCAGGTGACAAGAATGGCTGCAGAAGATCTTCTGTTCTTGGGAAGTGCAGGAGGAAGGAACCCAACCTAATTCTCTGTGAAAGCTCTCTTCCTGTGGAAAGTCTACTTTCCAAAGGAAGATGACTCACAATAAAGCAATCTGGTAAAAAAAAAAATGACCATTCTGATTTTCATTGAGCTATGCCTTCAACTTACAACTCTGTTGCTTCTACAATCCACTTTCAAAGTGGATTTAATGTCTTGAAGGGTTTATTTTTTACTGTCAATGTTGACCCTTGATGGCTGCTGGACAAATCTCTGTAGTCTTCTTGGCAAGGTTTTTTTTTTTTTTTGGGGGGGGGGGGAATGATTTGCCCTTGCCTGTTTCCTAGGGCTGAGAGAAAGTGACTGGCTTAAGGTCACCCAGCTGGCTTCATGCCTTAGGCAGGACTAAAACTCACAGTCTCTTGGTTTCTAAACTGTGCCTTAAACCCTGAGACTAAACTGGCTCTCATATTAGATTTAGAACACTAAACAGTATTCCTTTTCCTGAACGGAACAATACAATATAATAATATTGCACAGGAAATTCTCCATTTTTGTTCAGGGTTATTATTTTTTTTTTTGCTTTCAAACTGACCTAGCATGGCAACCAAGGTTTTTTTTTCCGATTGAATCTATTTGACCTAGCTTTTATTGGTGACTAAAATGAGCGATGGCTTAATAATAAGAATTGTAAAATAATCTACCTCATCTCATTGTTTATGTCATAAATGTGATTATTTTTATTACTCTGTCTCTTAATTTCCATAGCAACCCATTCAGCTTGCAAGTGAGTCTGAACAGCTGTGTGATGTATAAAATGGAATAGTTAATACATGCCCTCCCAAAGCCCTCCAAATGTAATTTTTTTTTAAAAAAAAAAACCATGTCCTCTTCATAGCTGTTATATGTTAGTCACAGATTTCTTCTGCCATTTCTCTTATTTTCTTAGGCTTTGGGCCCTCTGCAGTATCAATATCAATCAAGTATCCCAGAACCATATAGAAGTAATATCTTGTTTGATGTGTGATACATTTATTTGTACATATGACAGGGAATTGCTAAGCAACCTGCCTGAGAATAATAGGCAGCAACTATTCACATTCTGCCCAGGTGACATATTTGGAATGCTGGCTTATTCTGAAATATAAATAATTCTGCCTGATCATTGTTTCCTCCTGTTTTAACAGCCTCATTCCCTGCTAAACGGCTTGCTGGCACAACAGGAGGGAACAAGAACTCCTGGTTGGGTATTGCCCAATCACTCCTATTTGTATCAGCAAAAAGGCTTCAGAGCAAAGAAAGGGCCTAGAGCTGTGAAGATAAGATGAAAAGATTGGGGGGAAATCTCAACTCATGAACACATATGAGAACATAGGATATATAACAGCCAAAAGACAATGCATCTCCCACCGGTTTTGCATAAAGTTTCTGCTTTATTGGGAATAAGCCACGGGGTTTTTAAAACATCCTGTTTGAGGTAGATAACAATTTCTAGACCCAGACTACCTGATTACATGAGCCATGGTGGCACAGTAGTTAGAGTGCAGCACTAAAGGCTACTTCTGCTGCCTGCCGGCTGCCTACAATTTGGCAGTTCAAATCTCACCAGGCTTAAGGTTGATTCAGTCTTCCATCCTTCTGAGGTTGGTAAATGAGGACCCAGATGTTGAGGGCAATATGTTGTCTCTATAAACCACCTAGAGAGGGCTGTAAAGCACGTTAAGTGGTATATAAGTCTAAGTGCTATTGCTAATTTTCTGTTTCTAATTCTTGATTTTTCCCTTGATTTATATAATTCTTTGGTATTGCCTCTTATCCCCACTCTTTACTCATACCAGTACGCTGTACATTATAGTCTTCAGAATTTCAACATTTGAATAGAATAGATTCAGATACATGACTACAAATACCTTTGGATCACTTCTAAAATGTGGAATTAAACCTAAACTTTATAAAATAGATGTTTTAACTGCGTCTGAATATAGTACATGTATACTGACAAATTTTTCAGCAACAATTATAGCAACAATTCTGGTATCAGCTGTAGATGATTCTGATCCTCTCAAGGTACTAATTTCCATACCTATTTTTATCCTGCCATATATTATTAGAATATATGGCATATATATTCAAAATTTAATTGTTCATCCTAAGATGTCACAAGGTCCACTGTGCTTGGCTGGGGTAACCATAATAGGATAAAGATCTCATTAGGAGATTTCTGCTGGAAAGGTTTGAAAAGAGCAGCTAGAAAGTCAGTCAGAAGAAAGATCAAACTATCAAGTTTCTTATCCTAGAATAAAAAAGTATTATATGTAATAAATCATGCTGGAATTGGGTAGTAGAAGTCAGACATACTTTTTTTCCATGTCTGCTAAGTTTTCTGCTCAGGATCTTTTTGATGGGAGAACACTCAAAGATGATTTTTCATCTGAAGTAGCATAGCCTGAGAGGAAAATATTCCTTACTTTCTCTTTCTTTTTCTCAGAAAGTTTAAGCTAGCTTTTAGATTTAGGTTATTCTAACTCTGGAAAAACAGATAGAAAAGAAGATTAAATTAAATGATTTGCACTGGTTTTTTGGCCTATATATGTCGTGGTGACCCTGTAATGCTTCAACATAATCAAATAGTGCCAATAATGCAATTGCTGTCTAACAGGGATTACATGTGCTTAACCATAGTTCATTTTTCAGAACAATGCATGACGCTACACCTGGAAATACCTAGCCTCCAGGACCACTGTTAACACAAACCATAATATGCTCAGGAATTTGAAACACAAATCAAAGCATTAGCAGAAGGTGTGAGCAGCCTCCAAGCATTCATCTGTTACACAGAAAGTGGCTGAAGGAATCCCTCAAAGTCCTTTTGATATATTCAAACCCCTACAACCACTGGCTTTCTTTTCCTAGACAAGTAAGTAGAATTTTCCAATAAGGCACTAATGAACAAATTTTATTTCTAAGAATGCTGACATGGGCTTGCCACACAAACAATAGCAATATCAGTTGAGAGGGGTTGATTGGTAGCATGCTGTCCCCTCAACATAGATAGATAAAATTCTCTTCTTACCGCTATAGCTCTGTCTCTCTCTTCTTTAACTAAAGATCAAACGTGACAGTGAATGTAAGTATGCTGGTGCCCATGAGCCACAAGAATTAATTACTGTGCCTTCTAACACAGATTCAACTAACTCCACATTTTAAATATTTGTGTGGAACAACACTCATTTCTTCTTCAAAATGTAGGCCACCACCTCTGCTAGATAACAAGCTGACCTAACTAAGATAAACCTATTTATTTTTCAGAATTTTGTTTCTTTGTCTGCCATTGTAATTTAATTTTATTTTCCATTTTGTACCACTAAACTGATAACAAGGTGCAGATTTATAAAATACTTGCGGTCTTTCAAATACATAGAAGATAACATCCAAGAATGGGGATTTTTAGAAAACTAAAAAGCATCCTCTTTCTCCCACACTCTCCCCCCTTGAATCCTATAAAATGTAAGACAATCCATCATTTATAGCAGAAGGCAATAAACTAAATCATTTTAAAGTTAAGAGGTTAAAGAGAATTGCCACAATAAAAAAAACTGCAAATTGGGAATGATAAGGGTTGGGGAGGAACATGAAAACAACATTCTCAGCTACAGTCTCTCCTTCTTAACCATTAACACTGACACTTGCTTAACCCAATATCATGTTCACTTTTTCTAAAACTGGAAAGAGTGATTGCTGGCTTGACCTTAGTTTTTATGAAGTTGGAGACATCGAAGAGTATTGGTTTAAAGTTTTAGTTAGACAGCCATGAATCATATTGTCTACTGTTATATTCCATTGATACTATTATAAAACACCAAATTATTTAAATAGGCAGCATATAATGTAGGTGGGAATAGATACATAGAAAGACAAACATGGAAATATTTTGAAACAAAAAAAATGAAATATTGGTGCATTTATTCTTTAAGGGAATCTTTGTTGGTCCAACCAAAGCAGGATTCTAGTTCTAGCTTGGATATTAAAGTAACCTAATATTACTCTCTGGTTCAATATAATTGGAAGTTTAATATATATCAACTTGATTTTATATTTTTCAAACATTCCAGTGTTGGAAAATTTAACAAACAGGTACAAAAGCATTAAAAATCATGATCTAGGTAGGAATGATCATAGTGCAAGAAAAATGAATGTAAAATATGACAATAAAATGTTATCTAAATTTGTTATAGAAGTGCAACGTGCAGGAGGAGGATAGAAGAAATTTCTTGAGGACCACATGCAAAAGAGACTTGCATTGGGCAAGGACCAGTTCACTTAAGTTCATGTCATGAGTCATCTAATGCACCATTAGATGAACAGTAGTTACTGCATATTATGGACAAGTTGCCAATATTTGCTGAGGATGCAAGGTTAATCATTGTGTGACATAGAATGATGAATAGTTCTTTGATCAAAATATAGCAGCCATAAATGCTACAAAATCCAGGACCTTCATTAAGAACGGGTGCAACTGGTATAGTGACATTAAATGGACCAAAATACCCTGGTACATTATCATAATTGGTGTATTCAGGAGCTTCAGAAATGTCCCAAGCTCTGAATATAATTTTGAGCAAGAAGATAACCAGAAGTGATGGTGTAAGCAATTCCCTATCTTCTCCGTGGGCTTATATTTACACTAAAGGGAATAGATGTAGGAGAATAGAGTACATGGTTTGTTTTTGATTAACTGAAAAGAAAGGGGTTTTTTTTTAGTAAAGTGACTCCTCAAGCTTTTTATTTCTAGTTGTAATAAAGCATATGGGTAGGATTGTAAGAGTAAAAAAAAATTTAATAGCATTGTTCACACTCTAATTTCTACTTCTTATGGGAAAGATGGTGAGAATAAGAAAGAGCATAAAACTACACCTTAATTATTCTCAAGGTAAGTTTAAAAACTGGATAAGTTTTGAATAAACAAGCCTGATAATAAAGTTTTATAGCTTATGTTCAGTCATGATCATATATAACTGAGATACAGATTATTTCTTTGTGATCCCTAGCCTATTATGCAGTCTACATTCCTTGTATCAGCTTGAAATGGTCTTGTTATCTCTTGCTGGGTTATGGGATAAACTCATAAGTAAGGTATTTTAAATGATAAGCTGATACACACAGTGTTTAATTTTCATGGGAAAGCCTAATTTTTCTTCTTCGCTAACTACAAAAGTGGGGAAGATCATAAAAAGAGAAGCATGTTACATTCAGTAAGAGGAATGGGAGGAGAGCAGCATTATTAAATAAGCAGCATTATATTGTCCAGGGACAGGATATTGATTAATGACTTAAGCAAGCCTTCTGCATGGTTTATATATAAAATACTTTAAAATATGATAGTAATACAATATAATAGTACTATAAAACTATCAGCAAGTATAACTCAATTTAAAAAAGGGGGGTTTAAATAACAACAAGAAGCAGTGAAGACCTCTCAAAAACATGAATACTGATTATTTAAAACTAAAGTTTGAATTTAGTGCAAAAACAGAACTATCATTCTAGAAGTCTGTTGTTGCATCTAGCATTAAGTAGCTAATTGTTCTGGTCCCCCAAGGCTGCCATATTCTAACAAATTGAACTTTTGAAGATACCGTCAAAGGCAACCCCAATGAAAAACCCACCATGAGGTCAACCAAAGTTGTATAAACTCCCTTGGAGTTAGTGGAATCTTCTCCTTTCTGTTATTTTAGATTGAATTTAGTGAGAAGGTACTGTGCCCCTCAATCCTTGGCCATCTTCAGTGTTGTGCCTTAATTTTTGGAAATAGGTTTCCAAATTAAATATTTCAATGCTCCCTTTGAAACATAATGAAACTTCTCTTTACTCAAAAATGTATTATCTGAATGATTTCCATTTTCCCAAATTCCTCAAAGCAATTTGCAAACATTTTCTCCTACTTTCCTTATATTATTATAGTCTGAGAATATCACCCAATTGAGTCATGGCCTTAGCTTATATCTACCCCTCTCTTGATCTGTTTCCTGGTTTGTATTATAATCCCATTTAGTGTAGTAGTTGAGGCACCAGGAGACTGATATTTATTGTTCTGTCCTAGGCATGAAGCCAAACTTTTGCCAGTCTCACTCTCAGTCCTAAGAAGGAGGCAGTGGCAACTACTTCTATCAAGAAAACTGCAAGGACCTGTTCAGGTCACCAACTGGAAGCCACCAAAAACAGAGAAGGAATGGGAGGGAGAGGTGGAGAGGAGAGGAGAGGAAGAAATGGGGAGAGGGAGAGAACAACTATGACTGTCAGCCCTCATGCTTTGAAAGTACCTCTACCCTGAATATCTCATTTCTGACGCATCTTGATGTACAGCAACGTATGTATAGCACAAGCCATAAGCCTCAGAATGTATAATACTATTACTTATGTATGCAGAAAAATTTAGTAGCAATATTTAGACAGCATCAGTGATAGAAACAGGCGACCCAGAGAAACCTGATAGCTCTCATCACTAAATTGAAATACTATTCTGCTCTTATCTTTGACAATGGAAGGTTAGTAAATGGCAGATTGAAACTTTCATCACATTTGAAGCTTTATCCATCTTTGCTCTTTAATCTCTCCCATTTTTCCTACTGCCATCACTAATTCTTCCAGGCAAGTTGCCAAATTGAATTTAGTAAGATGTTTCCCAGCCATAACAAGGACAAAAGCATTCCACTCTGTTACTGGCCATGATGCCATAATTCTGGTTGCTGAATTAATTTACAGAGGGGAACATTGCTCTCCAAATTCTGCAGAAACCCACTCAGCTTTTGTGACAGGGGAACCAATATTTTCTGATGCACACCTATATGCCACCTTAAATTTGCATATAACTATTAATTAAAGCAAGTAAATTATTGTTTTTATCCTTAAGTTATATGGAACAATCCATGCATACCAAGAAGAAGGCCTTTCCATATCCATCTAGCTCTTAAAAAAATTAATATCAATTGGCTGGTTTGGAATTTGAGATCAAGGAAACTTCTGGCACAGTTTCTAGTGAATTATTCAGCAACGCGATCATGGCATTGTTGGTAGTCAGTTTGTGAAATTTTGCTGCACCCACTGATCAAATGGTCGACTGTCTCATCTTTCTCATTACAGAGGCGGCATTTGCTGTTGGTGGTAACATGCTGAATGCCTTCATGCAATTTGTGGCTAAGGCTTGTTCTTGAGCTGCCAAAATAAACCTTCTGTTTCTTTTTTCAGTGCTCCTGATATTAACCAGTTCCAAGTTAGCTTTTGGTCATCTTTGCCTTTTCAAGTATTGGCCATGCATAGCTTTGCTTTTCCAATTTTCAGCTTGCTTCTAAATTACTTCTTTCTTGTATTCAGCTTTCAACTTGGTTGTTTTCAAAAGGCCTCCTTTATTTACTTCCTTAATCATTGGTTCTTCACTTTTCTGGATGTAGTCATTCAAGTTGTCTTTCTTCTTCCAGTCTGCTTTACTTGTAGGAGTCCTCGACCACCCTTGTTCTTGGTAGATATAATCAGTCCACATCACTTTTAGGGTGCAAGGCATGATTCATTGTCATAAGCTTCCTTGATTTTCTGTCCAAATCATCCAACTCCATCTGTGTCCAGTCAATTATTCCTGCAGAGTATCGAATCATAGGTATAAGCCCAGATATTTATTGATTTTATTATGTTTCCTCCACTCAATTTGAACTTTAATATCTTCAGAATTTTTTGAATGTACTTGGCTGAAGTTTATTCCTTGACTTTATTATGCATTAAGTCAGAGGCCTCTAAAATCCCCAAGTACTTGTAACCTTCTTCTGGTTTTACTACCTTCATCATTTCTTCATTCTCAAGTTCTATTCCATCATCTTCTATGACCTTGCCTGCTTTGATTGCCATTGTTGCACATTTGTCAATTCCAAACTGTATGCCAATGTCTTGGCTAAATTCTTTGGTGCTTTTAAATAAGGAATTCAGTACAGCTTTTGTTTTACTGAACAGCTTCAAATCATCCATGTACAACACATGCAAAATTTTCAATCTTTCTTTGCAAATTTGTATCCACAGTTCACCTTCTTCAAAATGGTTGTCAGTGGTAGCATTGACAGTATAAAAAGGAGAGGTGAAAAGGAGTCACCCTGGAAAATGCCTCATTTAATTCAACTTCACCCAGTTCTTCTCCATTAGCCATAAGCTTCATTTTCCAGAAGTTCATTAAAGTTTCCATGAATTTTTGAATGTTGCTGCTGATGCCAAAGATTTTCAGGCATTTCTTGATCCAACTGTGGGGAACTGAATCAAATGTTTTTTATAGTCTATCCAAGCCATGAAGAGGTTGGTTCAGATTTTCTTTGAATTCTTTAGAATTAGCTTGTCAATCAGCAGTTGGTCCTTTGTTCCTCTTGTTTTTTTGCAGCATCCTTTTGTTCTATAGGAAGCAAATCATTTTTTCAAATTGGTTTGCAATGATGCCAGTAAGTAGCTTGTATGTTGCTGGCAAGCAGGTGATTGGCCTATAGTTTTCAGGATCCTTTCCTTTTTTTTATCTTTTTGGATCAAAAATGTCCTTCCAGTTGTCATCCATTCATCATTTTTAGGTGTTTTTAAAATCTGGTTCATTTGGGCTGCCAATCTTTCATGCGCACTTGTAAGTGCCTTTAGCCAGGAGCCATGTAGCTCATCTGGTCCAGGTGCACTCCAGTTTTTCACTTTTCGTGACTACCTTTGCACCATTTCTTTTGTTATTTTCACATCTTCCATTTTATGCACTTTAACAGAATTCTCAGCCTGCTTACTCCATTTTGCATTTCTGTGTGCTTCTCTTTTTCCCATAAAGTTTTTATTTTCATTTTCATAACATATAATCGTATGTATACTATTACATAGCCAACATCGTATTGTATATTAAATGTTTATATCAATTCATCTTACCATCAACTCCCAAAAGAAAAGAAAAAGAGTTATTGGCTCTTCTGCTCTCCATACACTATATTTGTGCGTCCACTTTCTTCTCCCTCTTTCATCCCCCTCCCTACCTCCTTTCTTCTCTCTGTCCTCCTTCTCTTGTCTACATCCCCTTCCTCTCTCCTACTTCTCTTTCCCCTTTTCACTCCTCATTTCTCTCCTCCTCTTCACCCCTCCTACCCTCTCTCCTATCCCTCTCTCCTTTTCTTCCCACTCTTCATCTCATTTGCTTGGTGTATTTCAGCTTCTGAGCAAGCTCCATTTATGTTGATGGTATTTATAGTTCCTTTCAATATACATATTTAATTTAAACATATAAAGTAAAAATAGAACAAAAAAGGATACATATAGTCATTGCACTTAAAAAAAAACCCAGCCTAATTTTGGTCGAGATATAGCTGGTTACAGTTCCCAGCTATTCTCATCATTGTCTTTATATAATTATACATCCTTATGCGCCCCCAGTTTGCGATCCTGCCTTTAAGTCTCAATAGTTTCCCATTATAAGTGTGTTTCATGTTCCTCTCCAATTTTTCCATGTCTTGGATTAGATTACCTTAGTTGTCTATGAATGGCAAACCTCGCTGTTCAATATTCATTTCAATTCCCTTAATCTATTGTATACTATAACAAATGGTAAACGTCTCACTTTATTTCATCATCTTAAAAGTTCTATGTGTTTCCATGTTTCATATATTTAACCCATGCTTAGTTGTCCTTCTGTTGTCATTTCCAGTCAATTTGCCACTCAATTTAATTATCATGTATAAAAATGAATAGCAAACCTCTGCTTTACAACTTCCCCATGTCAGTTTCATACTTATCGACATTCCATATATTTTGGGCTTTGTTTAGTTGTATTTCCATTATTATATTCAGCAAGTTAGCAACTCCATTTTATTGTCATATTTTTCATAACCTCCCCACATCAATATAAATATCATATTTATCCATATTCAATATATTTCAAGCTTTGCTTATCATTCCATTATTACATTCAATCAATTAGCAACTCCATTTTGTTGTCATATTTAGAAATAGAACCCTTATCTTAATTTTATATTCTCCCATATAAAAAATCCTGATTGTCTGATTTTTTCCTGGTAAGTCTTTTGTCCCACTTCTCTGCTCCTGCTCTCCTCCTTTCTCTTTGCTTCGGCACATCAACTCTCCCCAACTTCCCTAGACCACCACCAAAATGATGATTTTTATTTCTCTTTGTTGGGGCAAAGCCTCCCGCTTCAATTTCCCTTATATCACTAACAGCCTCAACCTCTTTTGTCTGCCTTTTGTTTCCCTCCATTTCTACTCCTTCATTATCTTGCCCCCCTTGCCCCCCTTCTTCTTTGAATTCTTCTTTAGATATCTGCTTCTCTGCGTTCAGAATTCTATTTAGGTTTGATTTTATTGATTTTAATGATTTATACATACATATTTTTTATAATTTCACATAATTCTTCACTTTGCCAGCTTTTCCATGATGTCCAGTTCCAAAGTTGGAATTAGCTATACAGTTCAAAGTTCTGGTCCACCTTAAATTTGTCCACATCCACTGCTATAGGGGAGAATGGTGGGGAGCCATCTTGATTGTTTGTTCTTCCTTAATATCCAGTTCCAAGATTGCAGTTAGTTATACAAAGTCTTATTTTGAAATTCTGGTCCACCTTTCATTATAACCCATTATTTTACAGTTACAAGTTATTTAGCTGGTGTTGGCCTTCAAACACATGGAGTTCTTCCCAAGCACCTAACATATCATAATGTATCAGCATAGTATAGTGGAAATCCAAGTAGTGTGGCCTTTTGTAATGGACAAATGGAAATGTGAATAAGAAGATTTTGTACTATCTTACTTTTATTTAATTGTATTACTTTGTAATAGAGAAGGAACAGGACCAACCATGGCACTGAACACAATAATGCAAAGATAAATGCTTTCATAGATTTCCAGGATTGATTTCTTTCCCAGGCTATGATGGCTCATTCTTATCTAAAATTAAACTGTAAGAAGATTTTGATAAACTCGTATTTCTTTGTGGTTTCTTAAACTTCAGATTTCAGTATATGTCAGTTAACCATTGGCTTTAAATGCCTTGAGAACATTATAATCTGAGACTGCCACCAATTTGTACTCGATATGGTAGACCATGGCATGGTTAAATCCATAATAATCACTGCATACTGTCTTTACTGGACCTCCCCCATGTGAATTAGAATGATAGCTTTGGTCTCAGAAGTATTGTTATATTCAGACAGCTTAGCTAATAAAGTGCCAATGAAGCATAGCTATAGATTTTTTAAAAGTATCTGCCCTGTCATTTGACAGCATTCAAGACACAATGGAGCAAATTGCCTTTGTCTTCAAGTCCTTGTAGCTATTTTAACAGAATCTAAATAGGCATTTGACATCTTGCTCAGCCTTGATAAAAAGGATGGTTATGTTTCAAAAAAGTAAAAAAAGGGGTGCTTACTTAACAAAAAGTAAGGCCCTGATGACATGGATTGGGATCCAAAGATCCATTTCACTAAAGCTCCATACATAACTGAAGATGTCAGCATCTCATCTTCATGCAGGAACACTTTTGAAAACGCTTCCTAATAGTTGGAAACCTTTTAGGTTGGCATTTATTTTCTACCAAACATATAGTTAAAATGGGGAAATGGTTTCCTTGCTTCTGAGCATGTTCACAGCACTGTGCTCTCTTGCAGAAGTTCTGAAAGCCTCAGCAGTCAATACTTGTTTTGTGTTTATTGCACTTGTTTGTTTTGGTGGCTTCGAATCATTGTTGATTCCTGCCTGGACAAGTCCCTGAAGTTTTCTTGGCAAGATTTCTGAAGTGTTTCCTGTGGCTGAGAGAGAGGGACTTTCCCAAGTCACCCAGTTGGCTTTGTGCCTCAGCCAAAATTAGAAGTCACAGTCTCCTGGTTTCTAGCATGATGCCTTAACTGCTACACTAAAATGGGACTCTTTTATTGCCAATAATGAAAGTTAATTTGTTGTTTCTTATTTGTTTCAGCTTATGTTATGTACCTATGAAATTCCAAAAGTTAAAAACACATGAAGTAATAAGATATTTGCATTAAAAAGATTCATAAACTAGCTGATCTAGATATATGGCTTCTTCCTGCAAAGAATAAAAATATATTTTTTTAACATTATATATTTCTCGGAGAGGATAGATAACCTTATAATGGCCAAAGACTTCATACGTCAGAGAGAGGAGAGTACTTACTAAGGATTTCACTGTGTGAGGTCAAAAAGTAGAATCAATAGAATGTAGTTGTAGCTGTCTACAATTATATATGATATTTCCCTTTTTTCACTAGCTTGGAAAGGAATATTTTGGAAATTTCCTTTTTTCTTTTTAATGGGTTAAATTTTGGGCAAACCCAGAAGTTTTAAAGAGATACACTGGGGTGGCTGAAAAATTCTAGAGATTTGCAAACAAAAAATTCTAGAGAAAGCATATGGATTCAGGGATTGGACTTCAGGCTTCACACACACACACAAAGAGAGAGAAAGGGAGGGAGGGAGGGAGAGAGAGAGAGAGAAGAGAAGGGGGATATAGACAATCACAACCACAGAAAGAGAAGCATAGAGAACGAGAGGCATACACATAAGGGGGGGAAGGTCTATAAACAACATTGTGTGTTTTTGATGAACCAGTGGATTCAAGCAATCTCAACTGGATGCGCTCCAGCTGGGTAAGAACTACTGTGCTGTAACTTCAAGACTTCTGGGCAACCTTGAGCTGTTGAATCTCTAGTTATCTCTTCCTCATCAAAATAATGATTTTTCATGATTATTAAGAATTTTTAATGTGGGAAAAAGGAATTTTGGTAGCTATTCATATCTGCATCTTTTCTTGTCATTCAAAAAGTACAATTTGTACTCAAGGTGGGTTCAAATACAATTTGTACTTAGGTGAGTCCTGAAGCTGATGAACTTTTTTATGATACATTTGCAGAGAAGAAATAAGAGAGAAAAGTTCAAATAAATCTTGGCATAAATACAGAAACACAAATGATACCTACAGAATTATGTGAAAATCCACTGAGTACCAAATGCTTTTCCTGTTTTATATGATGGGGCTGCCTGAGTCCCCAATCCTGTGCAAATGAAATTAGCTCAAATTAGTATATTAAGGGAAGGGAGGAAAATAGGTAAGTGGTGTCAGTTAAATAAATAACTTTTCATTTTTTTAAAAATACAATTTTATAGCATTTTTACAATGTCTTTTAAGAGGAAAACCCTCCTTTTTTTCTTTTCTGAACTTATTATTCTTTCATTTTTTTTAGCTTGTATAGTTTTATCATTGTAACTGTAATGCAATGAAACTAATGGTGCATTGGTTAGAATTCAGTATTGCAGGCTAACTCTGCCTAATCCAGGAATTCGATCCTGTCAGGCTCAAGGTTGATTCATCCTTCCATCCTTCTGAGGTTGGTAATAATGAGTGTTGGAGACCCTGACAATGTCAAATTGCTCAGAGAATGTTGTAAAGGACTATGAAGTGGTACGTAAGTCTTAGTGCTATTGCTATATTAATAAAATAACTATTACAAAGATGAGAAAAAGGGTTGAAAGAGAATGTCCTTTTAAAGTGGATTGGGAAATCCTTACAAATGTAACAGATGGTATTGTAGCAGTCCTCTCAAATAACTTTTGATCATTTATAAAAATGCTATGGGAGGGATGAAATACATCAATAATAAACAGTGTGGCCTCTGCAATGTAGAACTTCCAATAAATAAGTTGCACTGGGAAGAAAAAAAGGATAGGTGGAATCCCTCTGTGCTACCTTGAGCTACCTTATGGGGTTAAAAAATCAAGAGGTATTGTTTTGAAATCTTAAAATGACTTGGGAAAAAAGACACCAATAGAACATAATACATATAGTTCCTGATGTTCTCTGAGCTTCATTGTAGCTTGAAAATGTTTGTTTACTGGTTAGATAAGATCATCAGTGTAATGTTGTCACACTGATGACCTAGTTGAGCAATTAGGTGTGCAAGCAAACAACCAAGCTTAGACAACACCAAAAAGTTCAAAGTAAGAAACATTTAACCAAATGAGACTTAACATCTAAAAAAATAGTCACCGGAGTATCCTTTCAGAATTAAAACACAAGGTTTTCACTTTACTTCTTCTCTTCTCCTCCGCTTCCTTCCTTCCCCCCTCCCTCCCAGGATAATGTCAGATGATTGTCCTCAGCATTGCAGACTGGCAAATCTGTAGTCAGACTGGGCAGTTTCAGATATTTGCAAAACTTCTACAAGATACTACGTCTACTATGTCTTCTACTACATTACCAGAAGTAAAGGAAAACATATCCAGGTCTTCAGAAGATAATATGATTCCCCAAATAATTTATTCACAAATACAGAATCTTTTCAAGTGTTATGATTAAAATATAATGTGGCTGTCTGATATGTCACTATATTTAGAAGAAACTGAAATAATGTAAGAAGACAATAGATAAGAAAAATTTGCTCGACAAGGGTAAAGAGAGTGTGCACACATATGCAAGTGAAGAAAAATATTATTTTGAGAGTTTCAGGATCTGTTATAACCAAATAGTTATGCAATGATAGCAGCTGCTACCTGACAAAAGATATTACGGTATGTGACCTTATAATTTAATAAAGTGAAAGTGATGGGAGGCATAAAACAGTCCCAAGATACATACAACAAAAATGCATTTGGAAAAATCCCACAGGTGTGTGACAACAGCCTGAAAGTAGGAGAAACAAAGAAACAACTAATCAAAAATTCAGAAGAGAATTGAATTACCATGTGATAGTGATTTACCAGTTAAATCTTGTTCCTTGAGATTTTAGATACCTGCAATCACCAAAATAATGCACTGCATTTTTTAACCCAAAGGGTTGGAAAGGAAGCTGTTTTGCTTAATCTGTGGCATTTATTATTGTTTAATAACCTATCCTAAAACTTTGCATTTTGGAGTCAGATTGGTCTGGCTGCCTGTCTGTCTGTGTAAATCTCCTTTTCCATCATATTCTGCTGAGATTTTGAATGAAATCTTGGAATTGATGGAATGGGTAAAAAACTGGAATTAATTTCAGATGAAACAAATGGAATTAGTCTGCTACCAGTCCAACAACCTTTTGTTACTTTCATTAAAATACCAGCTTATAAATTGAGAACATTGCTTGATCTGAATTTATCCCACAAGATCAGTTATTAACTGTGACTATGCAGTTTTGATTGGCATTTTACATGCATTTATTCTGGTATGAGACTTGGCCATAATTTTACATAGATGACCTGATTCTCAGTTGGATTACTATAAAGTGTTGTCCAAGGGCCTTTTCTTGAAAACCAGTTGGAATCAACAATACATAAAGAATATTTTGAAGAGAATTTTGATAGTTAACAGTATGAGATCAATTGTTTCTTTTCTTCATGTCATACTCTTTCACAATCCATTTTTTTGGGAGAATTTTATATTTTGGGGAAAGAGAATTCCTGTATCTGTCCAAACTTTCCATGGCTATCAAGTGTTTTGCTTTTTCTTCATCTAAATCTAGAGCCAATTTATCAGAATCTTGGATTAAATAAATACTATATAATCAATATACTAAGCAAGTTCTTGGTTTTGTAAATAATATATGCATCTGAGATTAGATCCAGGAGGTAGCACCAAAAATTAATTAACACTATCTTAGACCGTATTACTACTAGACTGAAATAAAGAATTAGTTTTCATGTTGCTTTCGCTTTTATCTGATGTTCATTTGGATTTTTGCAGTTTAGATATGATAGTGCCATGTTTTCTCTCTGATATCTTTCAGGAATGACTTTAAGGGAATGGAACTCTTGAATTAAAAGGTATCTGTATGATTCCAATGACTTTTAACAATCATCATATTGGCATGACCAATAAGGATTAATCAAGTTAAAAACTAATATTAAAATTCACTCTTAAATAAATTATTACATTATTCCAGAACTAATTAATTTCTGAATGTAATTCCCAAAATACCTTATTTCTGCAGCAGCTAAGGCCACCCCAAGTATCCACTTCATTTCATAAGAACAAGAACTGAGAGGATCTGTTCTTGATATATACCTCACAACTCAAAACTTGAAAGGAATCTCATTATTGGCATCTCCGTACTTTAATTCTATTTATGAAGTTCACTAAAAGGTAAAGGTTTCCCTCGAACATATGTGCTAGTTATTCTTGACTCTAGGGATGGTACTAATCTCTGTTTCAAAGCCAAAGCCAGTGCAATCTGAAGACGTCTCCATGGTCATGTGGCCAGCATGGCTAAACACCAAAGGCACACAGAACGCTGTTACCTTCCCACCAACGGTGGTCCCTATTTTTCTACTTGCATTTTGACATGCTTTTGAACTGCTAGTTTGGTAGAAGCTGGGATGAGTAATGGGAGCTCACTCCATTATGTGGTGCTAGAGATTCGAACTGCTGAACTGTTGACCTTTCTGACTCACAAGCTCAGCATCTTAGCCACTGAGTCACCACGTCCCTCTTACCTCTTTAGGTAAGCATCTACTTACCTCTTCAGGTAAGCGTCTACTTTCCTCTAAATTGCAACTTTACTTTTAAAACTTATCCTTCAAAATAAAAACTGCTTTAAATTACAGTAGCCTTCCCTAACATGGAAGACTGGGTTGGATTTCAGTTCTCACAATTTTTAGTCTACTGATGTATGTACTGGCTAAGGATAATATGGATTGGAATTCAACCCTTACATGGAAGGGTTCAAAATGATTTTGGAAAGAATAATTCTATTTGTGATGGCTATGTATCCAGTACTTTCTATATATTGCCCCTTTATTCCACTTGCTATTACCTCCACTGTAGATTCTTCTTGGTTTAAGGTAACAATACAGGAAGGTCCGGCCAGCTAATCCTTTCCAAAATGTCAAGCTAGTATCAGTATCAGTCTGTTTGTTGGGCACACAGCAGATGGCCTTTTTCACTGAAGCTCCCAAGCTTTAGAATGTACTTTCTTGGCAACTGCACAATTACTGCCATATTTAGAAAGTGCTTTAACATTATGCTCTTCAATTATATTTTGTTAAGTTGGGATAATAATAATCTACATGTACTACCTATGTATTTTAAATTGTTTTAAAATGTTTTTTTATTTTTTTCCATTTCCTTGTTTGTTAACCAGTTGAACCTTCTAGGTGTAGACAGATTGAACATAAATAGAAATAAATAAATCATATAATTGCTTGCAGGAGTATTCTGTTGTTATAAATTAAAAATTATTCTTCTAACACTGTAAACAAGGTAATTTACAATGTCCCACCCATGGTAGGAACATTATTTACATCCAGTCAAGGAAATTTACCAGCACAAGGAATGGAAGTAGAGATTTTGGTTGTTCATTAGCACTTAGCAAGTTGATGAAGGAATGTTAAGGTTTTTTTTACCATGAAGGCTACAATTAATGAAAAGCAGTGAAGGGTTATATTTCAGAAGGTGAGATACTTAAACTCTTCAAAATGTCTGATTTAAAGTCAGTGGGAGTAGATGTCATAAAAAAATGTATGATGCCCCCCTCCCCCTGAACCAGACTTGTACATGGAGTCTAAAGGTCACATTCTTTTAGGGTTAAACATGTCATCCTTATACATCAAGGAGATGGAATGTATTAGGTGAACATACACATATTGGAATTAATAGGTTTTTGGTGGTGGACTAGTTAATATCTACTATCTGTTGTAAGGCAATGCAATTTGCAGTCTCCAGTTATTTGTCTTATGCATTTGGTAGGTTTCCCAGTGATTCCTATTATTACTATAGGTTGCTTCAACATATAGCTAGCAAGGGAATTCACCATTTTGTGCAAAACTATATAAACCCTCCTTACAGCTCTTTTTTATTCCAGAATTCATACCTCATTTTAAAAAGTAAAGATAACATATTTGTAATAAATGCAATACAATATTGTAATAAATACAACGGAAAAGATTCTAGTAAACAAAACCAACAACAGTTAATCAACATCTTTTAGTATATTTGATCTAAGGTTTTACTCATCTTTAATAATGTATTAGAAGTTGTTGCATACATTCAGAATTCCTCTACTTAGACTGCAATTAAAAAAACTATATCATCGATCATATAGTCTGTCTGCCTTGATGAAGGCTTCTCATTGTGAAAATGAAATATTTATTTTTATTGTATTTGTTATATTTATATAGTTTGGTTTCTTTTCTTCATCTGTGGTCTACTTTATAAAAAGAAAGACTTGATTATATCACTGAGTCATTAGCATAGCATATAGGGGGGTTTGTAATGCAAACATGAAGGGAAAAAACCTTTGAAGATACAACCTCACAGACAGAGAAGCAAATCAGAAACTCAATCTTTTGTTCATTTGAAGAGGATTAATAATGATCCCAATCCATTAATTTAAAAAATGCCATTCATTTTACTACTGCTAACTATATGTGATGATTTCAAAGTACCTTCAAATAAAAAGAACATTTTTCCTTTGTAGCTCTGGTCTACAGATGCTGGGAAAAATTTAGCAGAATGCCTGGAATGTGAAAAATAGCCACTTTTTAAAGCCACCAATTAAAAGTGATAAAGATAAAAGTGAAAGTGAGAAAAGTTTTGCTATTATTATTGTATCTCACTGTTTGATTTCTCTTTTAAAATCAAAGAATCCTATTTTTACTTATCTCCACAGTAAACTTAAATATTAAGATGTGAGTGTTATACATACTGACACATCATGCTGTTCCCTTTCATAGAAAGCAACATTATGCAAAGTGCAGCAAAAATAAAGAATAATAAGCCAAAGAAAATAAATATAGAAAGGAAAGGAAAAAGAGTTAAGTCTAGTATATATCAATACCTTTTAGTGTATTTAGTGTATTACATCTTGATACAATCCTCTTTTGAAAACTATCGTTGTTCAGAGTTTGCATATCCTTTTTCATACAGAAAAGTTGAAGAAAGAGAAAAAGGAGCTAATTCTGATTGCACAACACCTTAAGAACAAAAGTATATTTAAGAATATATAACTATATCAAATGTTGCCTCTGCAAAGAAGCTAAAGAAACAGTGGACCAGCTAGTTTACTGCTGGAAGAAGGTCACACAGACTGACCATAAACATTTAATAGAATACAATAGAATCATTTATTGGTCAAGTGTGATTAGATACACACGGAATTTCTCACCGATGTATAAGCTCTCAATGTACATGCAACAAATGCATGACAAAGTAGCAAGAATGGTGCACTGCAATATCTGCAAAAACATTTGCCTACAAATTCCTGGAGGGATCTCGCAACAGACAGGAGTTATTATCCAACCTCAGCAGATCTTATTTACTGGAAACAAAACCAAGTAATACCTACAAGAGTGGCTGCATCTACAACAGTGCAAACAGAGATTTCTGCAGCTGGTCAGCAACAATCTCAGCCTGGTAGGAACACAAATAGATAAAGTAATAGAAAATAAAGATGCTAAATTGTTCTATGATTTTAAAATTCAAATGCACATGCACCTGCCATATAACATGTTGATAAGAAAGATGGAAAAAAAGTCTGGATAATGGACATTGCAGTACCTGGAGACTGCAGAATAAAAGAGAAGCTGGAGAAAATCCCAAAATACAAAGGCCTGAAAATATATGTAAATAGAGCAACAGTGGTAAAAGAAAGCAAATGTGTATTAGGTTCTTTGGGTGCATTCCCAAAATACATGGAGCTTGAATACTTTATTTATTTATTTTATTAAATATATTTATATGCCACCAAATCCCGAAGGACTATCAGCATTAACAAAATCATCATCAGTCAATTGCAAAATAAAGCATCACTTGGAATAGTTTGCATCCTGCGGTGCTACTTTTAACATTTTCAAACAATAACATCTGCCTATACCATGTCCTCAGAAAGACACAATGATATAAAAATGACAAATCCAGTCTAAACATCTTACAAGGAACCATAATAATAATATGCAAGGAACCATAATAATAAAATTTCTTTGCATTTTGTTCAGTGCCATAGTTGGTCCTGTTCCTTCTCCATTACAAAATAGTACAATTAAATAAAAGTAGGATAGTACAAAATTTGCTTATGGATAAAATTTCCACCTGTCAATTACAAAAGGCCACACTGCTTGAATCTCCACAGATACCACAGCCATACATGAGGACATTATGGGAAGAACTTGATGCATATGAAGACCAACACTAGCTCCAGAACTAACATCTGCAAATTCATATCACATTCACAGACAATATATATGGGATCCTGAGCAATGCTAAAGCGTTCAGTTTCCCCAACCTCCTTCTAAAATTCAGGCATTGTGCAAATGGCTTCTCTTGAATCCTCACAATAACAGCCCTTCAAGGCAGGCAAAACTGAGGTAAATTGCCCAGAGAGAACAGGATTAACTACTAGCTCTTTAGTGGCTTTCTCTGAGTTGCAATAGTTTAAGGAGGTTTGCTATAAAACCTGCAATGAAATATATTCAGTAAGTCAGCTCTGAATTAAATCTGGGTTAAAAAAGAGACAAGGGCCAATTTGAATTTCTCATTTTACAGCTGACTCAGTGTTAACATTATATCATGAGGTAAATTGACTCTAAATAAATAAAGCATCTAATCTATTAAAATGGCTACCTTCAGTGTTTAAGGGACAAAAAAAGTAAATCATGAGTCGTGATTGAAAATGCAGTGAACAAATGTCATATTTCTATGTATTCTCATGTCTGTTAAATAATGAGTTTCCCAGTATCGCAAATATTCATGAAGCTGAATTTAATCAGATTATGAATCAAAAGGCCATGCTCCATGCCATATTAATAGTCAAATGTAATTCTTCCTCCTTTGGTACAAATCAGTGATACAGCAATTCAAATTGTCACTTCAGAAGGCACTACTACTACTACAGCATTACCCTGATTTATCTACCTCAAAGTCAGAAAGCCATGTTATCTAGAGCATGTTTGATGGAATATGATATTTACAAAGTCTTAGTAAGACCACACTTGGAATACTGCTTCAGTCGCCACAATATAAAGAAGATATTGAGATTCTGGGAAAATATAGAGAAGAGCAACAAGAATGATTAGGGGTTTGTAGGCTAAAACATATGAAGAACGTTACAGGAATTGGGTATGTCTAATCTAATGAAAAGAGGGACTAGGGAAGACATGATAGCAGTGTTCCAATATTTGAGGGGTTCCTACAAAGATAAGGAGGTAAAATATTTTCCAAAGCACCAAAAAAACAAGAAAAGAAACAAAGGCTGGAAATTAATCAAGGAGAGAAGCAACCTAGAACTAAGAAGAACAATTCTAATGGTTAGAGCAATCAACCAATGAAATAGCTTGCATTCAGAAGTTGTTGGTGCTCCATCCCTGGAATCTTTCAAAAAGATTTCCTGTTTGAGTAGGCATTGGACTGGAAGACCTCCTGTTCCTTTCCAACTGTATTATCTATGTTCTATGATAGGCCAGTCTTGCCTTTAACTTTAGTCTTTGTATTAAAGATAGTTTACTGAGTGTGCAGGATGTTATTCAGTCCAGATTACACCATATCACAAATAATTTGGCAACTCGGTCAGAACCCTGACATATTTTTTTAAATAAATGGCCTTACCTTTACAAAATGAATAAACAAACAAAAATCAACATGTTCAAGATGCCACTGGGTATATTTGAAAACCTGCTCTTGGAATATCCTGTTCTTTTCTTATTGTCATCTTATTATTTAACAGAATTAAAGAGTTGGAAGGGACCTTAAGGTCTTCTATTCCAACCCCCTGCTAAAGCAGGGAACCCGATAACATTTCAGACAAATGGTTGCCCAATTGCTTCTTAAAAACCTCCAGTGTTTGAGCACCCACAACTTCTAGAGGCAAGCCATTCTAATAATTAATTGTTATAATTGTCAGGAAATAAATTCTTAGTTCTAGATTGGTTCTCTCCTAGGTTAGTTCCCATCCATTGCTTCTAATAGGTTGAACCCCTCTTTTTGTGAAATCCTCTCAAGTATTGGAAATTTAAAAAGAACTTGTATTAAGGTAAATAATGTGGCAGTCCCTTATGTATTGGAATACTGCTATCCTATCACCCCGCTACTCCTTCCTTTCATTAAAGTAACTGTTCTTCATATGTTTTAGCCTTCAGTCCCCTAATCTTTGTTGCTCTTTTCTGCACTCTTTCTAGAGTCTCAACATCTTTTTTTTATTGTGGTGACCAAAATTGGATACAGTATTCCAAGTGTGGCCATACCAAGGCATTATAAAGTGGGATTAATCACTTCTTGATTCTATCCCTGTATTGATGCAGCCTAGAACTTTGTTGGCTTTTTTGGCAGATATAGCACACTATTCTTGCTAGCTTGATGTCATCTGCAATTTTGTTGAGTTCCCCTTTTGTTTTCTCATAAAGGGAAATAAGAGGAAATAAAAGGGGAACTCAACAAAATTGCAGATGACACCAAGATAGCAAGAATAGCCAATACTTCAGAAGATAGGCTCAAGAAGGATCTTGATAGATTTGAACACTGGGCCCTATCTAATAAAATGGAATTCAATGTCGAGAAAAGTAAGATTTTACATTTAGGCAAGAAGAAGTCATTGATGAAGACATTGAAGAGTACTGGGCCTAAGACAGAGCCTTGGGGTACTCCATTGCATACTTCCATTTATATAGATCAGTTCTATTAAGGACTATATCTATATAGTAATTATATAATGATAATATTAGAACATCTATCCCATTGCAAATCTATGGCTCCATATTATGGTGATCAACATTTGATCGAAGTATAGACTTTATAGTATAGCACTTTCAAAATATTAGGATATGGTATCTCAAAATTGACTGATTCTCTATAGTGACTCCAAAAAACATGATAGTTACATTTTGGTCACAATAGCACAATTCCTTGTTTTTCCATCAGTAAGAATTATTCGTGTAGGACTTGGAAATGTTATCCATCCTTCCTTCCTTCCTTCCTCCTTCCTTCCTTCCTTCCTTCCTTCCTTCCTTCCTTCCTTCCTTCCTTCCTTCCTTCCTTCCTTCTGTTTGATTGCAAAGTTAGAACAAATCATTTTAAACCTGTGTAGGAGACAGTGCTCTCCTCTGACCAATAATAGAGAGTACATGACAATATTTTGCCTACACAGTATCATTTAGAGATTTCATGTTATTTTATGTCTTCTCATAGATTAGAAACAATTTAATAGCATTAAAATCTGTAGGTTATTATTTCATAAAAATCTAAGTAAGCATTTTCCCACAAGAAAATAAAAGTTAGGGTGTACAAAGAGGAGTGATTATACAATTTTGGCGCACATAATTTTTTCTAGCTTGTACTCTATTTTATTCTGATTTCCTAGCATGGTATATGTATACATTAATACACATGGATAAAGTTCCAAATGAGCAAACAGCAGCAGCAACAAAAGAAAATTGTGTTTTTAACTTTTAAGAATTTTAATTTTGTTTTATGGTTTTATGTGAGTGGGGTACCACTGTGTTTTTCTTGGTGACTGCTGAGGGATGTGGTGTTTTTTATGTTGATTATTGGTTTGATTATGTTTTTAACTCCATTGTTATGAAGCATTCAGAATCTTGACAGCTGGGTGATATATAAATGTCTGTCCTCCGGGATTGGGCGGCCTATAAATTGTACAAATAAATAAGTAAATAAATAATAAATTATTTTTCTGTAGCTGCTCCTGTTCTTCAGAATGTCCCTATGTACAATAGCCCCTTTCTCTGCTTACATTTGGGAATGCCATTAAGGTCTGGCACTTCCCTCAGGCCTTATGGGCCAGATTAGACTGTGTACCTGAAGAAACTGAGAAATGGAGACTTGGCAATGCAGAACTTTTCCAGGAAGGAGGCAGTACACTTCAGAAAGAAGCCCAAATTAAAAGACTATGCAGTCCTGAGCCAGATGGAGGAGTGGGGAAGTGGTTCATGGTAGCCACACCTTAGAATCTTTTAGGATGTATCTATTAGGATAGAGGTTTATTGCTTTAGTTTGGTAAGATTCTGTTCTTTAGGTGTAAGCAAATAAAGGACAGGACTAAAGTGGATTTTACTATGTAATCTTTGGACTTGGTCCCGACGCTAGTGAAGCAAGAGTTTCCTTTTCATTATTCCATTACATTTTATACTGTATATATTTAATATTATATGGTTTGGGATTTTATTTATTGATTTATTTACACAGTATGCCACCTAGGATCAGCCTATTTGAGTTGGAAAACCTTATAAATCTTATCAGTAAATAATAAAAAAACAAAAATAAATAAAATAACAGCTCTAAACAACAATATAATTATTTTGCTTGAAAAAACAATTCTCCCTTATTTGCTTTTTTTAAATTTTGCATTCTCACATTAGAGACAATGCTCAGGCAGCTGACACCAATCCGTCAGCTGAGCATCCCTTCTGGCTTCTTAAGGTAGATAAGGAGAGATAGACATTTAACTGCTGCAGAGTGAATTCTCTACTTTCCACAAACTGAGAAACAAAGTTTGAGAGAATCCAAACTGATGAAAAAAATTCCTTTCTTTTCATAACTAAAATTCATTGCCACCAGGTGTAGTGATGGCCACCGGTGTAGATATTTTGAAAATATACTTGCTTTAGAATGTTATAATATTTGGGTTATTAACTGTAAAAGGGTAGCTTTTTGTCAGGCTTACAGCTTTCCCAAATTTAGCACAATAAATATATGAATATTAACATTGAGTAGGCATGTGAACATCTGAATTTTACAATATTCATATAAAGAAAAATGGGAAATGGGATTATAAACTTCTTGAAGCACTCCCAAAAGAGTTCTTCAGTGCCGATCCTCCCTTTTCATGAAAGTAAATTTAGAATAAAGAAAATCCGACATGAATAAAAATAAATTCTCTTTCAATCAAACTCAATTATCGATGACTTCATGGAAATCTCCATATAATGCTCTTAATAGCAATATTAAATTGGTTTGAAATACCATCTTCTGGAATATGTTTTCTTGTTTGTTTGTTTATCTCACAGCTCTGGTATTCCCATTCTGGTATTAATCCAATCCAATCCAGCAATACTTCTACACTGACAGTCCTTACTTCCATTTTGAGAGAAATATTCTGCTAATGAAAGAAAAAGAGAAAGATGGGCTCTAGTGACTATATGCTTGTATGATCCTTGCAGGGCTGGGTCTGTACGGTCTCGTGGATCATGAGAGAACTTTCAAAGCAAGCTGATAGGTCAAATTGTAGCTGGCCCAGACTGAAATTAAGTTATATTTAGGCTTGATTTAGAAACAAAATGAACGAGAGAGTGGCAGATCTATTGATTAATAATTGAAGTTGGACAATAGTACCTGTCAGAGTGTGCACAGTGTGACTATGTGAGACAACCCAGGAGCAAATACAGTAAACAGACATTTGTCTTTAAATAGTGGTTTTATCTACAAAGAATATATACATACACATACTTTAGTCAGACCTCAAGCAAACATCAGTCAGCAATTACAGCACAGAAGCACACATAAAGAGAGAGATATACCCCAACAGGGCTTCTTCTTATTACAGGCTCTTAAAGTGATATCAGCCAAAAAAAATCCTTGCTCACTGATTCCCAGCATTACATCATTGTAGCAGCTGGTCAGCTCTAAAATCATTACCCTAACAATACCCATGGCACAATGATGTGGCTACTTTCAATTCAAGGTTATAAGCAGATATTAAACAGCCATCTCTCTAATGGGTGGATCTCTGTACTCAACAGAGGGTTAGGTGGAATCATCTAAACAGTTTCTTCTAACTCTAAGACAGGGTTTCTCAAGCTTGGCAGCTTCAAGACAAGTGGATGTCAACTCCCAGAATTCCCTAATCAGCATGAGGAATTTTGGGAGTTGAAGTCCGCACATCTCAAGTTGCTGAAGTTGAAAAATACTGCTCAAAGATTCTTTGGTTCTATGATTCTGTAATGCAATTTGTCAGAGACATCATTATTCTATTATTTTGTTCTGATTGAACTCAACCCATAGGATTTACTTTGAGTTAATCTTTTTGCTGATATTTATTGCCTAGCCTGCTGCTTTCTTTTCTACCTTCCTGACTTCCCTGAAGAACATTAAATTGCTACAGATCAGGATATTAGGACGGTGCAATAGGGGATTCAAGATGGCCACCAACTGCTAACAAATGCATTCTTTTTGCAATATCATCAAATAAATAAATAAAATTCCTAGGGGAGGAAGAAAAAACTGAGACGTGCCATTACTAATGATGACCTGTCTTTCTCAGAGACGTTGTTGGTGAATTTCTCCTTCCTTGGAGACACTGAGTGAAACATTATCTCCTTCCTCCCTGCTAATTCCTCTGCTTCAAAATAGGATAGATGCTTTCAGAAGGTCATTTGTGAACATGCCTGAGTCAGGATATCAAGCAATGCATCTTGATTAGCCAGTGTTATAGGCAATTCAGTAACTTCTGTTGCTTTGGGTTTTTTCCCAGGACTGAAGATGACTGGCTTGTTGAATGTTACACCAGTACCCAACCTTGGCAACTTTAAGATATGTGAACATGGTATCTGGGGAATTCTGGAAATTGAAGTTCACATATCTTAAATTTGCTAAAATTGAGAAACATTAAATTACACCAAAAAGTCTGTCTTGTTTTTAAACTGGCTGATGGGGTCCTATCCTGATTTGCTTTCTTTGCCTTTTTTAATTCTAGCAGTAATAAGCTTCCCTCTGGAAATGTAATAGTTGTATAAAGACAATGGAATTTTAGCATGCGCCACTTTCATACAAATTATGCTGCTGCTATACATTTCTTGTAACTATTGAAGTTATTTGTACTTTTTCACCTGGCTTACTGATTTAGAAGGCTGAGAAATAAGTCCTATTGTTGCAGAAAATCAGAAGACTCAGATTGCGAGATCAAGAAAAGCTTTATTTGGCCAAATGGATCAGACAGTGTAAACCCACATTTGATGTCTGAGCGAGGTTCTTAGGGAGAAATATGTTCTTATAACTTCCTCAAAACAGCTAACACGGAAATGTGCTAAATCATTTCTATTGACTAAATTCCTTATTTCTAAGCAAAGAAGCAGATTATACCATATTGCCCTTTCATGTCTAGCTTGCAGTTGGCATGCAGGAAGCACTAGTTACATACTGACATGTGGTTAAGCTATAACGTTTGACTTGCAAGTGAGACCCGCAACTGACCTGATCTACACAGATGTTGTGGTTTGACATTCAAGTTTCCTGAGTTCAAACTTCCTGTTTTACTTCAAGACTCAGTAAATGTATAACAACATAGAAGGTATAGACAGGGACCCCAGCAGATCTTATAGTCTGACCCTGTCTCATGTTATGTCCAAATCTCGCTTTATGTCCTGCCTTACTATCAGGTCCAATAGTATGTTTTAGAACTGCAAATGTAGTGAATGGGCTTATATCACATGAAACCATAGTTGGTTAAAGTAACCATGATTGTCACATAACACATAAGCTAAAATCAAGTCTGTGCATGTGTTGCGAGATTAAGTTTTCATTATGTCTTCTAATTGCTAGTTCGTGTTCATTTGTGCTCTCTGCTAGCAACACACATCCATGAAGTAGCAGATTAGGAGACAACTGCCATGAACACCAAGGACTCCACAGTTCAACAAAGAAAGATAAAATTAGCTTCTTTACCACTATAGATCTCTCTCTGTGTGTGTCAGTGTATGTCTCTCTTTGTCTCTCACTCTCTCTGTCTCAGTCTTTGTCTGTCTGTCTGTCTGTCTCTCTTTCTCTGACACCCCTATCTCTTTATCTCTGTTTGCACGTGATCAATTCTCTCTCTCTCATGTTGATCCTGGAATCTGTTGCAACTACTCTCCCAGTTTAGGAATCACAGCCACTATAATTAGGTCTGCTATTGTTGTAGCATTCCACCAGTTTAAGGTTCTCTTGTCTCATCCATGTAGCTTCTTCTAATAGACTACTTATCAACTGACTTATTGGATATTCACACTTCTTTAGTCTTCTTACTCACACCCAGCTAAATCTTAGGGTCTGCAAACATATGCAGATACTTAATTTCATATTGTTGAAATTTTCAGCACCACTAATTCAATATAAACAATTAGAACAATATAAACAATTAGAAACCTAATCAGAGACTGCAATTATTTACTAATTAGCTTTGCTTGGTATTATAACTAAATAATAATTGGTGTATTAACTGTAATAGCAGTTGGCACTATGCCTTCAATCATCAGAAAAAAATATGATATAATTCCTCTTATTGTCAACTTGGAATCTGATAGCATACCCCAAATTACATGGCCTGGAATATAATTATATAAGAGGAATTGTTTTCCATTTAGAATGAAGATGTAAGAAATGGTTTTCAACAGTCTAAGCTGTAATCAAATAGGAAAAAATGGGGAAATATATTTTACATATTAATTATTAATATGGAATGAAAATTTCATATTTATAATGTTATTCAAGCTGCTTTAAACAAAAGTCCATAGTTAAGAATCCATAGTTCAAAAATCCAAAATAATCAATTGAGATCATGTTCACTAGTAATGGAAAACAATAAGGAAAGTATTTTCTAACTACATGGAGAATGATGTACTCTAGGATTTAGCTTCACTAGAATATTACTGATGAATATTTGTGATCCTGTGACCTAGCACATAGGACTAAAAAAAGTCAATCAAAATAGACTCAAATGTCTATACACCAATGCACAGAGTATGAGGAATAAACAGGGTGAATTAGAAATTCAAGTAAATGAGGGCAGATATGATATTGTTGCCCTTACAGAAACTTGGTGGGATGAAACCCATAATTGGAACATACAGCTAGAAAGATTTAAATTATTTAAAAGAAATAGACCAAATAAAAGGAGATGGAGTTGCACTATATATATAAGAAATAACTACATCTCTGCAGAATTAGAGCACAACAATGATGAGAACTATCTTGAATGCATTTGGGTCAATATTAAAGGGGGCAAACAACATTGCCATAGGTCTATACTACAGGCCACCCAACCAAGCAGAGGAAGTAGATGAACTTTTTGCTAGTTAGCTAACTAAGGTATGTAGGAAGCATACCACAATAGTAATGGGGGATTTTAACTACCCTGACATCAACTGGGAGGTTCTACCACAAAACCGCGGATGACAAAATCGCGGTCGACGAAAGCGCGTATGTGACGTCATCACAGCGCACGGAAAAGATCGAAAAATGTAAAAATAAAGCAAAAACCTTACCCTAACCCCCCAAACCTAACCCTAAACCTAACCCTAAACCTAACCCTTAACCTAACCTAAACCTAACCCTAAACCTAACCCTTAACTAACGAAAAACCTAACGCTAACCCTTAACCTAACACTAAACGTAACGCTAACGCTCTAACCCTAACCCTAACCCTTAACCTAACCCTAACCCTAACCCTAACCCTAACCTTAACCTAAACCTTACCTTTATGTGAATCGGCTTGCTGCAATTTAATTTTTATTTCAATTTTCGATCTTTTCGTCGCGTTGTGATGATGTCACATACGCGATTTCGTCGACCGCGGTTTTGTGGAATGCGGTTTTGATGGGTCACGCAACTGGGAAACAAACTCTGCACCAAGTGGAAGATTCAACAGGTTCCTAACAAACCTAGCAGACAACTTTGTTTCCCGAAAGGTAGAGAAGGGAACAAGGGGATTGGCCAGATTGGACTTAATTCTCACTAACAGAGAGGAAATGATAGAAGGTGTGGAAGCTACAGGATTCTTGGGGGCAAGCGATCATACAATACTGGAATTCAACATTATGCAAACACAAGTAGTAGAACAAAGTCAAACTAGGGTATTAGACTTTAAGAGAGCTAATTTCAACAAACTTAGAGAGAACTTGGGAAGGATTCCATGGATGAGAATCCTCAAGGGGAAAAAACTCAAGAAGATTGGGAAATTTTGAAAAATGAGATTATAAAAGCTCAGTCTAGCACAATACCAATGAAGAAGAAAATAACAGCTCCCAAAAGAAACCAGCATGGCTGCATAAAGAACTCTCTGACAAATTGAAAGCCAAAAGAATAAATATAAAAGTGGAAAGAGGGGAACATAACTAAGACAGAATATCAGCAAATAGCCCGAGCCTGTAAAGATGAGTAAGGAAAGCTAAGGCTCACAATGAAGAAAGGCTTGCCACAAAAGTAAAAATAACCAAAAGCTTCTTCCAACATGTTAAAAACAAGAAAAAAATTAAGGAAACAATTGGTCCATTGCTTGGAGAAAGTGGCAAGAAAGTGATAAGCAACAGGGAGAAAGCAAACTATTCAACTCATTTTTTGCATCTGTCTTTACACAAAGGGAAATAACAGTCCAACCTACCAAAACAGCACCACAAAAATCAGATTAGGAACACAAGTTGAAATAGGGAAATAAATGGTAAGTGATCACCTGTCTACCCTAGACGAGTTCAAATAACCAGTATTATATATTGTGTGTTGTGAGGGAACGAAGCAGGAGCCATGGAATCAGAGAGTAAGATGTTTATTTGAAGGTGACAAGCGATTCAGAATGTTTACAACGTCACAGTATTTATACTCTCAGATACCAACTGTCATTTAACTGTCATTACAACCACCAATCACAGGCTGTGCTTCGCCCGACCAATTAGAACGCAGCACAGGCTGTTGCTGGCTATAACACTCCTTCCCCCCAGTTATTTACATACGTGTATTTTATTTGCGGCTATAACACTCCTTCCCCCCAGTTATTTGCATATGTGTATTTTATTTGCATTTTCCGTATTGTCAATTGCATGTTATTTGTTTGCATTTTTGTTATCTGTTTATTATTTGCATTTTTGTGTTCATGTTCAACATTTACAAGTATTTGCATTTTTTGTTTTTGTTTTATGTTCAACATTTACAAACTCTTTTACAAACTCTCCTTCCCCCCAGTTATTTGGCACATTTTCATATTCACATTTGCATATTTACATTTGCATATTTACATTTGCATATTCATATTTGCATATTTAAATTTGCAAATTCAAGCTCTGCGCATGCTCACAAATCATGGAGGCTGGAGAGCTTACATGGAGGGAAACTCAAAGAAGTCCTGTTGGTAACTTTTCTGTTGGGCTTTGTTCGATCGGCATGCAGGCAGGGTTCCGCTGTTGCTGGAAGGTTTAGCTGACAGGATTTCTGCTGACTTTTGCTGCAGAGAATGGTAGGCTTCTGAAACGGCTGTGGAGGCTTCTGTTAGAGAACGGAGACCGGCCCTGGAGGCGGCTGAGTTGTTCCTGGCTCGTTAGGAAGGCAGCAGGCAGGCTTTTGAGTGGCCAGAGTTGCTCCTTGGGAGGCAGGCAGCTTTGTAATGCATGTAGCAGGCTTCTGACAGGCTGGTAGTAGGCTGCTGGCTTTGGAGGAAGAGCAGGCTTGTCGGAAGCTGCTTCTTTGGAAAGCTGTATGAAGAGTCAGAGGCTTCTTAGGCAACAGTATCTGTTTATTGCAACAACACCGTTTGTAACAGTAGCAAACAGTAGACTGGATAGACTCTAAAGTTGTGTCTGGTAGATCTTCTCGGCAGAGAGGCAGGCAGACAGGCAGCTTCAGCCACGGTTGAGCCAACGCCATTCGTAGCTCGTCCCTGAGCAGAGGCGACGGCTCCAGCCAAGGTTAAGCATAGGTTGCCCGTCCCTTTGACTGAAGGAGTCCGTGCCTGTGGATCTACTCAGGTTGGCTTGATCGGAGGCGAAACCTGAGGCAGTGGCAACTGCTGCTGCAGCTCTGACAGGTCTTCAAAGTATTTTCTGTTCGCGTTTGCTTGCGTTGCGACTGGCTTATTGTTTAGTTTTATTCTTATTCCAGGCTCTGCGGAATCGCAATCCCACCTTCGTCGCCAGTATATATATTGTGGGTTGTGAGGGAACGAAGCAGGACCCACGGAATCAGAGAGTAAGATGTTTATTTGAAGGTGACAAGCGATTCAGAATGTGTTACAACTGTCACAGTATTTATACTCTCAGGTACCAACTGTCATTTAACTGTCATTACAACCACCAATCACAGGCTGTGCTTCGCCCGACCAATTAGAACGCAGCACAGGCTGTTGCTGGGCTATAACAACCAGGACCGGATGGATTACACCCCAGGGTTCTGAAGGAACTGGCAGACAAGATTTCAGAACCACTGAACTATATCTTTCAGAGATAATGGAGCACCGGGGAACTACTAGATGACTGGAAAAGAGCTGATGTGGTTCCCATCTTCAAAAAGGGAAAAAAATAGATCCAGGCAACTACAGACTTATCAGCCAGACCTCAATACCAGGAAAGATTCTGGAAAAGATAATCAAGCTATGAATTAGCAAACACCTAGAAGTAAACAAGTAATAGCCAAAAGCCAACACGGGTTTGTCAAAAACAGATCATGCCCCACTAAGCTTATTGCATTCTTTGACAAAGTGACAAAATTAGTGGACCAGAGGAATGCCTTTGATATAGTTTACTTGGACTTCAGTAAGGCATTTGATAAGGTGGACCATAACCTACTACTAGGTAAAGAAGAAGAATGTGGGCTAGACAGCATCACTACCAGATGGATGAACAACCGCACTCAACATGTAGTCCTCAATGGAACTGTATCTACATGGAGGGAAGTATGCAGTGGAGTACCCCAAGGCTCTGTTTTGGGCCCAGTATTCTTCAACATCTTCATCAATGATTTGGATGAGGGAATAAATGGGAAACTCATCAAATTTGCAGATAACCCCAAGCTGGCAGGAATAGCCAACACTACAGAAAACAGGCTTAAGATACAGAAGGGTCTTTTTTAATTTTTTTAAATCTTTTGTTCTCTTTATACAATTATAGGTATACATTCACATGATTATTATTCTTTTTTTTTACATTCATGGTTCTTATACATTTGTCATTCCATTTACAGAATTATACTATTCCATTGGGTTGTTTTGTTTACCATCCCTCACCTGTTTTGACACCACCTCTCCCTTTCTCTCTCTCCCTCCCTCCCTTCCTACTTTCTACCTTCCTCCTTTCCCTTCTTCTTTTCTTACTCTCCCCTCCTCCTCTCTTCCTCTTCCCCTTCCTACCCTCTACTTCTCTCTTTCTCCTTCTCCCTTCCATCTCCTTCCTCCTCTCTATCTTCCTTCCCTCTCTTCCTCTCCTCCCTTCCTTTCTCCCTCCCTCCCTTCTCTACTTTCTTCTTTCCTCCTCTCCTTTCCCTTCCTTCTACCCTTACCTCTCCCCTACATCTCTCTCCCTCTTCCCCTTCCTACCCTCTCTCCTTCTCTCCCTCTCCCTTCCATCTTCTTATCCTCACCTCTCTCTTTCTTCCCTCCTTTTCCTCTCATTTCTTCTCCTCCTCTCTATTGCTGCAGGTGTCTCTTCCAGCTCTTAATTTATTTTTCTTGGAGTGGTATTTCCGCGAACCTAAAAATCATTGAATATCATTTCTTGTTATTTTTCCTTCTCTCTCTCTCTCTTTTTTAAAAAAGGATATTTTTCTTTTTTGGACCAACAACAACATAACACATAGAACCTTCTTCAATCGCGTACAGCATGTCGTTTGTTTTCAAAGTTTTTGTGCATCATTTCCATAGTCCTCACTTTCAATTGTATATAAAATCACAAATTATCAGTCTGATATATATGTATACATTGTTATCATTATCATATCATCAATCCAGATTATATAAAGTTATTATAACTATTAAACATGCATTTGACTATAAATTGCTTTTACATCCTTTTATATGAAATTCTAAATTTGAAGTAAAACTATAAAATGGCATTCCATTGAATCCTCCTAATATCATCCTGTGACATTATATCTTTATAACATATTCTAAATAAAAATTGGTTATATTTAATAACAAAATTTTTTAAACTTCCACTCATAGTCCTCATTTGCAGTTTGTAAAAAATTTCATGTCATCAAACTAGTAAAACACACACACACACACACACACACACACACACACACACACTGCAGGTGTGACACTGCAGGTGTCTCTTCCAGCTCTTAATTTATATTTTCTTGGAGTGGTATTTCCGCGAACCTAAAAATCATTGAATATTATATATATAGATATAGATAGATAGATATATATATATAATAGATAGATAGATAGATAGATAGACAGACAGATAGATAGATATATATAGATATATATAGATAGATAGATATAGATATAGATATATATAGATAGATATAGATATAGATATAGATATAGAGATATAGATATAGATATAGATATAGATATAGATATAGATAGATTAGATATAGAGATATAGATATAGATATATTAAAGTCACAACCCCTGGTAAGCCCCAATTATGGGAGGAAGCTAATTGCTTCCATTCTCTGTCAATCGGCTCGTCACAAGAGTCCATCACAACAGAAGCCCAATATTTGTTATATTTGTGTTTTTTAATTTGTGCTGATAAATAAATAAAGGGAGACTAGTATAGATCTATTTCAAGCTATTTAGCTCTCATCAGCTAGCCATACCCTTACTGGGATTTGAACCTGGGCTATATTACATCCTAGGCAAACTTCTTAGCCATTAGGCCACAGGCTCTTATCCGTTATCAGCGAAGCCAGGGTGAAAGGTATCTATTAGATTTTTTACAACCCCTGGTAAGCCCCAATTATGGGAGGAAGCTAACTGCTTCCATCATCTGTCTATCGGCTCGTCACAAGAGTCCATCACGACAGAAACCCATTTTTTTTTATAATATGATAACGGATAAGAGCCTGTGGCCTAATGGCTAATAAGTTTGCCTAGGATGTAATATAGCCCAGGTTCACATCCCAGTAAGGGTATGGCTAGCTGATGAGAGCTAAATAGCTTGAAATAAATCTATACTAGTCTCCCTTTATTTATTTATCAGCACAAATAAAAAAAACACAAATATAACAAAGGCAAAGTAAAAATATTGGGTTTCTGTCGTGATGGACTCTTGTGACGAGCCGATAGACAGATGATGAAAGCAGTTAGCTTCCTTCCATAATTGGGGCTTACCAGGGGTTGTAAAAAAATCTAATAGATACCTTTCACCCTGGCTTCGCTGATAACGGATAAGAGCCTGTGGCCTAATGGCTAAGAAGTTTGCCTAGGATGTAATATAGCCCAGGTTCACATCCCAGTAAGGGTATGGCTAGCTGATGAGAGCTAAATAGCTTGAAATAGATCTATACTAGTCTCCCTTTATTTATTTATCAGCACAAATAAAACACACACACACACACACACACACACACCACACACACACACACACACATATATATATATATATATAATATATATATAATATAATATATGCATTGTTATCATTATTACTCATTTATGTGGCTATAACTATTCTCCCATCATTTTATACATGATACTCTAAATTTAACTAAGATTGACTTAATTTTATTATAAACTTTCATTACATCAACCTGTGTCTTTCCAAAAGTAATGCCATTTTATATCTCATGCCATTTGTAGAATTAATATTCTGGTTGTTTTCTTGGTAGGTGTTATATCGACCTCTTCGCAACTTGTTGCTCATTGCATATTTTATGAACGCTCGAAACGCTCCATCTGATCCTTCCATCAACTTATCTTTGGTTATCACTGATAATTCTGTCAAGATTTCTCTCCTTACTCCCATCAAATTTTCTCTCTTTTCTTCTTCTGTACTTTGAAGTCTGAGATAGAGTTCCAGTCCATCTGTCTCCCCTTTCCACAGTCCACTCTTGCTATTTCCAACCACACTCAGTTTACTGTCAGTATCAACAATTTTCTTATCTCTTTGCTCTTTTTTTTTCTTCAATTTTTGAAACTCTGTCCTCAACTTTCTCCATTTGAAAATGTCCTGAATTTTCCCATCTCTTTTTGCTGATCTTCATTCTACATTGTCCATTCTCTCCTCAATTTTCTCTGTTATTACAAATATTTTTTGAATTTGCAATATTAATGTTTCTTTTTCATGTTGTGCCATTCTTCCAACATATAAATACTGCCACTGTAGCTTTCAAATATTTTTGTTATATTTCAAGCAAGTTCATTATAATCTTTCAGTTCAAGGCTTTGTCTTCACTCCAGTCCAGCAACTTATAGAGGTCCTGAAGAGCACCTGTGTAAACAATCACTGCTCTTCCCACTATCTCTCTCAATAAATAAACTGAAATACCTTAAGTGTAAATGCAATGATCAAAGAGAAGAAAGAAAAACAATGTTTCCAGGCCCCCAGCCTTAAAGTAGCAGTGTTACTTTTTTCTCTATGCTGTTACAGCCCTCTTTATATTCTTTATATTCTAAACTTATGGAGAAAAGCTCTTAAGAAAAAAACAATCCAATCAAGCATTGTAGAAAAAAAAATTATAATCCACAAGTATAAGAAAAAATAAAAGAATACAAAGTAGAAGAAGAAAAACTAACCCATCCACTTTAAAAAATAGGAAACAATTGCAGAAATTCCATCCATAAAAAAAAAATTAAAAAAGCTAACACACTAAGTTTAATGTAGCTTAATCTCACTGTTTATTTTCTTCTGCCTTCAATTTTAATTTAGTTATGATTTGCTTTGGGTAATCTCTTTTCTAATAATAAAATTTCCTCACCAATTCGACACATTTTTCTTCCATTTCTTTCCATTCTGGAGATGTCCCAACTTCAGCAGCTTCAAGGCTGCACTTCTGTCATTGGAAAAAGAGCTTTTCCTGGATCGATCAGGGACTTCGCGGTGTTCCTGAGATCAGCAGGACGTGCTCTTCTCTATCACTGTCTCTATGGGATGGTTTAGATCCAAAAAGGACCGTCCAGTGACAGAAATATCAATTGCGATCTTGGAGCTCCAAGATCGAATGTCATATCGTCGCGACGTCAGCTCTCTCTCCAAGATACAGAAGGATCTCGACAAACTTGAACATTGGGCACTATCTAATAAAATGAAATTCAATGGTGAAAAGAGTAAGGTTCTACATTTAGGCAAGAAAAACAAAATGCACAGGTACAGTATAGGTGGTACCTTGCTCAATAGTAGTAACTGTGAGGGGGATCTTGGAGTCCTAGTGGACAACCATCTAAATAGCCAGCAGTGTGCAGCAGCTGCCAAAAAAGCCAACACAGTTCTATATTACATAACCAGAGGGACAGAATCAAGATCACGTGAAGTGTTAATACCACTTTATAATGTCTTGGTAAGGCCACACTTGGAATACTGCATTCAGTTTTGGTCACCATGATGTAGAAAATGCAGATACTCTAGAAAGAGTGCAGAGAGAGCACAAAGATGATTAGGGGACTGGAGACTAAAACTTATGAAGAATGGTTGCATGAACTGGGTATGTCTAGTTTAATGAAAAGAAGGACTAGGGGAGACATGATAGCAGTGTTCCAATATCTCAGGGGTTGCCACAAAGAAGAGGGAGTGAAACTATTCTTCAAGGCACCTGAGGGTAGAACAAGAAGCAATGGGTGGAAACTAATCAAGGAGAGAAACAACTTAGAATGGAGGAGAAATTTCCTGACAGTTAGAACAATTAATCAGTGGAACAGCTTGCTTCCAGAAGTTATGAATGCCCCAACACTGGAAGTCTTTAAGAAGGTGCTGGATAGCCATTTGTCTGCAATGGTATAGGGTTTCCTGCCTAGGCAGGAAGTTGGACTAGAAGACCTCCAAGGTCCCTTCCAACTCTGCTATTGTATTGTATTGTATTGTATTGTATTGTATGTATTGTATTGTATTGTATTGTATTGTATTGTATTGTGGATAACGCATTGTTGGTTTTTAGTTCCTCCCCAACTCACCTAAAAGAATAGCAATCTATTTGTCATCAGCCTAGAGCAGGGACAGAGTGGCTCAATGTCTAAGATGCTGAGCTTGTCGATCAGAAAGGTCGGCAGTTCGGTGGTTCAAATCTCTATTGCCGTATAATGTAGTAATCTCCCATTACTTGTCCCAGCTTCTGCCAACCTAGCAGTTCGAAAGCATGAAAAAATGCAAATAGAAAATGGGTCCCTTCGGCATTTAGTCATGCTGGCTACATGACCACAGATGTCTTCAGACAGCGGTGGCTCTTTGGCTTTGAAACAGAGAAGAGCACCCCCCTAGAGTCGGGAATGACTAACACATATGTGTGAGGGGAACCTTTACCTTTCAGAACTAAAGCCGGTCTCTTTTGGTAGTGGAAGAAGAAGAATGTTCTTTTCAGTATTTTTCCAGGTGATTTATAATCTGCTTCTTTAAGTCTAGATTTTCTCTAGGCCCCCTGGTAGTACTCAGCAGTATTTTTGGAGTTAATTCTGCTGGATTTCTTTACAGAAAGCTTGGGGTGGAGGAAGGAGAGATGAGTAACATGTACATGGTTAATTACTTTGATTGAAAATAACATGTCTGTTCTCCTGCTTAATGCATTTGAATTCCAGTATTTCCTCAGTAACACTATTTGTGGAGCAATGAAGATGTCACTTAGTTGGATAGCAAAACATTTATAAGCAAGTACTGTAACCAAGCTCATAGAGCACTTTGGACTACCCAGTTGAACCATGAACCACATATATTCTCTTCTATTAATAATACTTGCATATCTCCGCTACATAAATTCAAAAAAATAGGAATTTCAAAGTATTTAATTTGAACTAGAATGTCTATGATCCTGTATTGTGTTATTAATAGTTTTCCTGCATTAAAACAGCTTAGAGGGACTTAATATATCTCATAAAAACATAGCAGAAGTTGAAAATAAGAAAAGAATAGAGAGAGTCTGTAGTCATCCATCAAAGCACAGTTTCAACTTCATTAGCATAATCATTCATCTGTATAGCCGCCAGCCTTGTAATAACTTCCATAACTGTTTCACAACATTTATGAAACAAGGGGGTGTATTATTTATAGATTGTTCCCATGATGAGATAATTTCTCTATGGTACCATAAATTCTGCACTATTAAAACAGTGCTGAGGGAAGTACCTGATGATCCTTCAAATGCTAGGTTGCTGTTAATGTATTCACAAAACTTTAATTTACATCTCAGTGAAATAGATTATGTTTACTCCATTGGCTTCAAGTTCAATAAATAGATTTGTACAGTGGAAAAGTATATTTGCTCCTGATATCCAATTTGATGTATTCATTTATTTGTTTGTAAACTATATGTCCCCACTACAAATAGCCTCTGCCACCTAATAATATAGATTCAAGCTTCCACAATTAGAACACAATTGCGATATGCATAAAGGAACATAAAATATAATTAAACCATAAATAAAATAACAACACAACACAACATAAATATGTAATTTCAGTCACAAAATAAAATTCTAGGGAAGGAAGTATAACATCAATTAATTTATTTTAATCTCTTTTTTATGTGTGATCATAGCAGTGATGGGTTCCAGATCTCGTTGCAACTGGTATGGTTGCAAGGGGCCTGGTGTCCTCCACATGAATGCATGCAGTGCACAGGCACACATCTGTAGCGCACACATGCATTTTACCATCCAGTAATGCCTCAGCAACCTCCACAATTCTCCAGCTGCTCAGCGGAGTGTTGCAGAGGTGCTATATGTGCCATGCATGTGCATGGAAGCACCGAAGGGTTTAAAGACAGGTAAGGAGCGTGGGCAGGTGGGTGGGCCCTCCGGAGAACCGTACCGGAATGGTACCCGGTGCTCCAAGCAGGCTCCAGTACGCATGAACCGGGTCATACCGCCTCAACCCATCACTGGACTATAGTAATATTACTACAGAGTAAGACTGATGGGGTTGAATTCGAAGGGATCCTTGGTTATATAGTGAGCCTCTCTGGCAAGTAGAAGGTTAGCATCCCTTACAAAGCCTTTGTGTTACTCCCTCGTGTGGTAAGCCATGTAAGTGTGATATCTTAGGAAAGGGTAATCCATATATGATTGGGGCCGATCTGTCCATGCTGTCCATGAGGTTTGTTTTTGTTCTTGGCGGAAAAGAAGGCAGAAGCAAAGGGTCAAACAAGTTTAAGAGAGATCCAACCCAAAATAGGGAGAATTTTCTAACAGTGAGAAAAAATAATCAATGGAATAGTTTGCCTTCTGGAGTTGTGGCTGCTCGATCACTGAAGGTTTTCGAAAATAGATTGGACAACCATTTGACTGAGATGGTATAAGGTCTGCCTTGAGCAGGGAGTTGGGCTAAAAGTCCTCCAGGTCCCTTCCAGTTCTATGATTCTATCTTTTACATGTATTGTATGTATAAATTGTGCCCTCTTCCAGGCATGTGTAAAACATATGGATAGGAAGTATCTGAACTGTTAATGTGATCATTAACAGATATTTCGACATTTCTTGTGATATCTGAAAATGACTTCTCAAAAAGACACTTCTAGAGTGAGTACCATGGCAAAACTGATATAAGCACATTTCCTGTAGATGTTTTTGGAGATACTTGAAGGATGTCACCAAACATATTAAAAGCTATCAGCTGTGGGATTTAGTAGACGTCTGAAATGCGTACCAAAAATGTACTCACATAGAAGTCTTTTCCATTATCTCTTATCTAGTCCTTGATAAGAGATGATGGGGTTGAATAAGATGAAACTGAACTGTAGACTTTCTGCAGAAAACATATGTGAACATATCATTGAACTGTGGTTTTTTCCCACTTTATTTTTTCTTTTGCATAATAATAATGCATTCTAGTTATATTTTGCACTGAAGACTCGGGCTGTATTAACCAATCTGAAAGTCAATGTCTTTTTTTTCATTAGCACTTCATTTTCATTTATATTGATTTTTTAAAAAATATGTGTTAAAAGATAGAGTTTATTTGAGGTCCTATAGTACCCTATGGAAATCTGCTATATGTGATCAGAGGTTTTCCACTCTTTTCTTTCAAAACCCAATTCATTTAAATATATTGGCAGAGATGTTCCAGAGCTATGGAGTCAGACCTGGATTTACATTTATACTGATTAATTTGAATTGACCCCTTTATAATCTAACAATTTGCAATATGTATGAAATACCATGCTATAAATATTTTTTTGGCCTCACTGTGTGATGTATTGCATATATGGAAACCATTCTTATTTGAATTTGGTCAAACTTCTGTTGTGGCTCTATGCTGTTACTTTTGCCATTGCTGCAAATTCTTTAAGCTTATGTTACCAGAAAATGCTTTTTAAGCCTTCTGCCAATGCCACAATTTTCAGTTAAGATGTTATTCAGACCTCCTTTTTAATTAATGATTACTAACATTAATATTAGAGAGCACAGAGGCTTATCATTTCAGATTTATGAGTTGTCATTACATCTGGAGGCTACAAAATGTAACTCTTCTCAGAATAAATAATGATAGCTGAATGTTTACAATACCAATTAAAGATTTTATCTGGCAGTTAGTGTTCGCAAGGGTCCTGATATTTTATATGTCACAATATAAAGGTCTGTGATACCAGTATATCAATGAATAGTTTACATAGTACAGAAGCTGATTTCTTACTAAATAATGGAGTTATAAAAAACTCAAGATTTGCTGGAATAGAATTCATGGATCTTGAAAACAATATTTTTGCTCAATCATCATATTTTCATGAATATGTTCAGTCAATCAGAATAGAGCTGGAAGGGACCTTGGAGGTCTTCTAATACAACCCCCCTGCTCAAGCAGGAGACCCTATACAATTTCAGATAGTGGCTGTCAAATCTTTTCTTAAAAACCTCCATTGATGAAGCACTTACAACTTCTGAAAGCAAGCTGTTCCACTGGTTAATTGTCCCCACATTAATTAATTAATTGAGTAATTAATTATATTTCTGCTATATAAATATTAAAGAGATGATGTTCTTAAAATAATTCTCACTATACGATTGAAAAGAAAAGGCAATTGACTTAGTCCTATCCTAGACAAATAAAAAAAAATATGGATCTAATCAGTAAAGTCAAAAATGATTTTGCCATAAAGAAAAAGAAATAAATTACAATAAGTTTTATTGAAAAGTCAAATGCTCTTATTGGCTATGGTAGATTAGCTTTCAAAAAAAGTATTTCACACAAAGATTCAGATTTCAGATTTAGTTTATTTGTATGCTGCCCTTCTCCAGGAAGGACTCAGGGCGGCGAACAATTCAAAAGGGGGAAGGGAACATAGAACACAATACACAATACACATGATTAAAATAAACAAGAATCATACAGCCATACAGGTCGAGAGGGGAGGGGAACTCATCAACCCCAGGCCTGCTGGCACAGCCAGGTTTGACGGCTTTCCGGAAGGCCTGGAGAGAGGTGAGGGTCCGAATCTCCATGGGAGTTCGTTCCAAAGGGCCGGAGCTGCCACAGAGAAGGCCCTCCCCCGGGTGGTAGCCAGGTGGCATTGGCTGGTGGACGGAACCTGGAGGAGGCTGACCCTGTGGATCTAATGGGTCTTTGGCAGCAGGCGGTCTCTCAGTACCCAGGTCCAATACCATGAAGGGCTTTATAAGTTACAACTAGCACTTTGAAGTGTATCCAGAGACTGATCGGTAACCAGTGCAGCTCGCGGAAGATAGGTGTAACGTGGGTATACCGAGGTGCACCCACAATCGCTCGCGTGGCTGCATTCTGGACAAATTGAAGTCTCCGAATACTCTTCAAGGGCTGCCCCATGTAGCGCCCATTGCAGTAGTCCAGTAGTCCAGTCAAGATATTTTCAAGTTCTAGCGATCACAAAGATAGATCTCCTTGATGACAATCTCTAACATGTTTTTTAGGTCTTCCAACTATGCACCCATTACCACTGCAACTGAGTCCAAACATTTTGATGCTGGTCATCCTCTTCTTCTTTCTCCTTCCGCTTTACAACCTTCTTTACATAACATGGCCCATTTGGGTTAATATAAGCCTGGGTGAGATAGAGCCCAATAATGTCCAAAAGTAACAATATGAAGCACAGTTGCTGTCCAGGAAAAATGGGGATCCATCATCTCAACAAGGCTTGCAGAATTTTTTCTAGCTTACAAAAGTACAATTCTCAAAATCATTTGCTATAATTCCTTCAGTCATTAAACTATTGTTACTTATATTGCAGAGATTTTATCAGAAAACAATTATTTTTTGGAAAAAAAATGACTTGTAAATCAGCATTAACTAATCTGTAACATAAGAATCTCTACCTCCAGCCATCTCATATCTTGTGTGAATTTCTGCAGGGACTGAGCTGTGTACTGTTACAAATAAAAGGAATGATGTAATAAAAAATGCATGGGATCATAGAATCATTGATGAGGATGAGGCCACTTAGGCCATTAAACTGATTTTCTGTTCAATGCAGGAATACTAATATCCTGACATAGAGCAACCCAGTACCTTCTTGAACAGGAGACCAATATCTTTGTGGGCATCTGGTTCCACTCTTGAACTTTTCTTACTATCCAGAAGCTCCTTTTTAGCATCAAGTCAAAACTGCCTTTTAGTAACTTCATCCAGTACTTTGTGCTCTGTACTCTGAACCAATGCAGAACAGGTTTTCCTTTCTCTTCTCTGACATTCTTTCTAAAACTTGAAAATTATTGTTTTGACTGACTCTGACTCGCCACATTCATTTTTTATCAAGACTAAACATACATTTCCTCAATCTCTTTTCACTTGACTTTGTTTCCAGGATTCTGATGATCCTTGTTGGCCTTCTTGGAACTGCTCCAGTAGAAACCTCTTCAAGTGTGATGCCAGGAGATGGGTCCAATTCTCAAAGACAGGTCAGACCACCCACAATAAATGGTGACTTCACATACTGATTCTGTGGGCACACTTTGAATGTATGTAGTATGCATGCATGCATGCACGCACGCACGCACGCACGCACGCACGCGCACGCACATATATAAGAGAGATAGAAGTTGTTTAAATAAATAAACTTCTGTATAAGGTTAATATTTGCCAAACACAAGTCTGAAGGGTTATTTTTTTTGCAAATCTTTCTGAAATGATTAAAAAGAAGTACAAATTAATGCTGTTTCATAGATTGTTTTGAGATATTACTGTGCATTTATATTTCAAATTGGGAAGTCTTTGGGATTTGACAGAAGCTGTCTCTGCCATCTATTATCAAATTGCGGGGTTTTTTTGCCAATTGGGTCTTATATAGTTTTATTCTCTTCCTCGTTCTCTTTTTGAGCACAAAACAACCCATAATATGAGCCAGTAAGATGGAAACTACAAATATTATTTACTTCTCTTGCTTCTCTGCACAAGGGAGATGTTTATTTGGAGGAAGGGGAGGGAAGAGAATTCCAGAGCCAAAAATGAAGCCATAGCATCCTCTTCAGGAAGCCTGTAGAATAGCTAGATTAGGTAGCCAGTCAAAGGACTTAGAAGGAGGATAAGACTGGCAGCCTGATTTCTTCAGACTCTGCTTGGAAGAAATCATTTTCCAAAGGTACTTGGGAAAGAACCTCATTGTAAAGTCAAGCAAACTGATGGCTTTCATGTATGCAAGAAATGTTCTTGCACATCTGATTACTTGTACCTCTTGAAACCTTTTGTGGGATAGCCTCTTCCAGACCACATTATCTTGCAGTTTTCTCTACGGCTATTGTTTATATGAATAAAAGGATGCAATTTTATGAGGGAAATTTAGTATGGGGTGCTCATTTTGTTTCACAGTGGCCATGAATGTATGAATGTTCTGCCTTTCATTCCGCAATAATCTCTCTGGCAATCTTCTCCGGTTTCCCATAGTCTGGTTAAATTTCCAAAGAAATCACCATCAGAGATCTCCTTCCATGGGGCTCTTTTAGATGATGGAGAAAAAACAGCCAGAAAAGTTCATAATTTCATAATCATAAAAAAAATTCATAATTCATAAGTAGAGGTCCCAAAAATCTGAAGCTGCAACCCCACCACTTTCTCAATTACCTTCCCTAAAAAATGGAAAGTTGGAAACAGGATTAAAGTTGTCCAGGACCACTTGATCCAGTAATAGTTTCTTGAAGAAGATGCTTGTTTAGTGCCATTTGGCAGAACACAACCACTATCACATTGACTTACAGCTCAGATGAGATCAGGCCCTTTGTCAGAACTTCACATCGTACAAAAACTATCATCAAGCTACGCTACCAGCAATAACTCCAGATCTAGACTCTAATATTCATCCAAACATGTCACTTTACCAAAAAATAAATAAAAGCTCCATGATCATGAAACCATTTCATCCAGTTCCCAATGAATGAAAGACAGTTGAATAAATTTGGTAAGCAGACTTATATCTGCTTTCTGATCTTTACATGGTTGTCTCTATATACATGTAGGAGATTAGGGTGGTATCTGAATGCATGTTCACATTTTTGTTCTGTTCTTCTGTAAACAAATTTTCTTTAGATTGTTGTTGACTTCAGAAGGTCTGTTCCAAGCTGTGTTATCCACATTTTAATTGCTGAACCATTTCAGTTTGTTCAGAGCATTTCAGATAATGTTTGAGGTGTTTTAATATCATCTCCTATTACAGAAACTGGGGTTGAAGGAGGTCAAGAGAGGGGCATGATTTGAAACAGGGACTTCCCAATTTCTTGGGAATTTCTTTGTCTTTTAGGCAATAGGCCACATGAGTTTATCAGATGGCCTGAAAAAAAGCATGAAAACAAATCTCAGTCAGGATGCTACCCATATAGTTATTTTGAAATACCCAAGGAGTAGTTGTACTCTGTCAATGTTCCAATGTATTCAAATACATACCTGAGGGCAAAGAATAACAAACAAGCACTAAGAGTTGCCAGGGCTTCAACAATTTAAATAAAGGTGAGCAAAAGTGACAGTTCTTTTCTAAAACTATTTTTTGCAATTGTGTTTTTTCTTCTGGATTTGGTCCAGTATTTCAAGGGCATAAAGTTTTAGAGCCAAGAATGCCCCAGATGGTTTGGCTTTCCTTCTTTTTAACTAGTATAAATGCATATATAAATAGATAGGCACTCTGTTACACAATTCATTTGTGGACATAGGGGTGACCTGCAGTCTCTGTCTAGAAGCACCATGGGGTACCAGAAGTACATTGTTGTAATAACTCTGAATGTTATTCTATGCCATTGCTCAAGGTCTCTATCTATATTGGTGGCTCTTCAAAGCTGGTGGCACCTCAGAGCTGGTGGAGGTTTGTAGCCCACGAATCACATAGATTCTCTCAGCAGCCATGATTTTTGGTTCTTTTCACCGGGTGTAATAGTGCGGTAGGATTTGCTTCACAGAATCTTTGTAGTATTTGAATAGATGACCTTGAGATTTCTTCCTAGTCCTTTTACACCATAGAACCGTAATGGCAAACCTATGGGATGTGTTCCCAAAATTCCATACAGAGCCATCTTACCTGGCTTATATGACATCACCTGTTCCTTTTCCGGGTTTCTGGTGCACATGCATACAAACCATCAGCTGGCCTTTGTGAAAATGCCTTCCATTTCTGATGTGAGCATGCACACTGGCCAACATGCGCATGCGAAGCAGTAACCAGAAGACTTGCTGGAAACCAGAAGTTCAGTTTCCAGCGCACACAGACCCCCTGGGCAGCTTCTCTTCCTGGTCGCAGCCTAGATGGGCACATGCAAAGTGCTCCCTTTTTGGCACTCATTGCCACGTGCGCACACGCACACTCCCTTTTCAGCACTCAGGGCTGAAAAGGTTCACTATCACTGCCACAGAGTAACTGTCAAGGCATACAATAGTCATCCATTCCAATTATATGTCAGACTATTCTCAACTGGAGTCTATAATCAGGGACTCAATGCAAGTGGACTTTGATTCAAGCCCTCCAGGTGGAGACAGTCTTGTCAACAAATAGTAAAGATGAAGAGGAGAACATGCAGGTGAAATTTGTCCAGTTTTTGATGTCTCAGTACACAGTCCAGGATTCACATCCATATATGAGAGAAGGGATAGCTACAACTTTTCAACCTTTAGCTTTCTAGCGGTTTAGATATTGTGTTGATTGAGCCCTTTAATACACAGTCACTCCAGAGCTTGAATTCAAGTGTTGCTGTTCCTGCCAGAGTCAGTTTCTTTGTCCATCACTCGAGATGCTGCTTCCCAAGTAGTTAAGGCTGTTTATATTTGACAGCTGGTATTGTCAATAAAGATTTTAGGATCTATGGGGTTCATATTTGGCATGGACTGGTAAAATATTTCGGTCTTGTTCAGATTGTGACCCAGACAAAGAGCATAGCAATATTTTAGAATTTGTTCAGCATCAACTGTAGATCACGGTCCCATAGGACTTCAACTCTGAACAAGCTTCTTGGATAAGAAGTGAAATGTCTCCCAAGAAAAACCAGAAAGTCCAATTGCCTCTTGAAAAAGCACCTTTGGGATAACCATGACCTAGATGACTGAGAATCTCCATAGACATGTATGTCTTTGTGCATCAGGAGCACACAGTCTTCAGCAAAGAAGGTTTCTTGAAAGACTGATGGAGGTATTTTGTTAAGCGGTAAAGGTCTAAGAGAAAGTGTTCAATCAGAATCTGATGTACATTCCATTCTTCAGACTCTGGAAGCATGTGAAAACATACAAACCCTGCTTCACCCTATTAAAAATGGCAAATTCAAATGATATATCATCATTGTAAAAGCCCTGTCCTGTCATTCCATTTGGAGTAGCTGAATCAATTTCATGAATTTCTTTGGGCATACATAACAACTTAGGATGGTCCTGAGAGTCTTCTGTTTATAGTGTCAAATGCCTTTGTCAGGTCAATGAAGACAGAATAAAGAGATTTGCTCTGCTTGAGGCATTTTTCCTGGACTTGCCTCATAGCAAATACCATGCCTGCTGTACTCTATTCCAGCTGAAAGCTGCACTGCACCTCTGGGAGGTGCCTTTCTAAGACAGTGACAAGTCTTTTCAAGAGAATGCAGAAGATATCTTGCCTGCAATGGACAACAGTGAGAACCCCTGCAGTTTCCTCCATCTGATTTGCTTTCCTTATTTTTAGGATAGCACAATGAGGACATTTGCTTCCCTTATTTTCACAGAAGTCTTAGTGAGGGACTCTGTCGAGCATATGTCTTCCAAGATGGTTTGAAACTCTCACAAGGCATTTGGGTCTAGTGCTTTGTAGATCTCAGCAGGAATGCTATCCTGCCCCATTGCTTTAATTGAATCCATCAGCAAGATTGCTTTCTTGATCTCATCAGTAAAGGACGGCAGGACCAGGACATCCAAGACTGGTAACTGAAGCATCTACTGTAAGACATCAGGATCAAGTGTGGATGACTTCTCGAGTAGGTTGGAAAATTGTTCAGCCCAGGGTTTTTTCAATATTGCAGTCAGGGGTGTAATTCAAAAGCTTTCCCTACCGGTTCTGTGGGCGTGGCTTGGGGGCATGGCAAGGGAAGGATATTGCAAAATCTCCATTCCCACCCCACTCTTGGGCCAGCCACAGGTAGTATTTGCCGGTTTTGTGAACTACTCAAAATGTCTGCTACCGGTTCTCCAGAACCTGTCAGAACCTGCTGGATTTCACCCCTGATTGCAGTCTTTAATCAGACTTCATCCTTTAAATGATAGTAAGTGGAAAAACCTGATTTAAGACTTCAATGGACATTATGGAGAATGTCTGAACTGATGAAGCTTCTTGGATTAGAAGTGAAATAACTACTACCTCTACTGCTACTACTTCTCCTCCATCTCCTCCTCTACTTCTTCAAAAAATAGCCCACTTGCATTTTGAAAAAGGACCTTTCAGACTTCAGTGATGGAGCACCCACACCTTCAACTTTTTGACTCAAGGGAAACACTCCCACACCACTGGTATACAATTTATATTCCTTGTTGCACAGTCCTTTTTTTCCTGCACAGGTGCTGATGGGAGCACTTTTGCCAACTGGCCCCAGGGTTTTGTTTCAAAAAAATGGTCTTCCAAAAAGTAGAAGTAGATGGGACCACTTTTCATGAAGAGAATTAAGACTACTGAAGATAGGAACAGAAATATTTATATAAAAAGCTACCCCTAAGTGGAATTGATCTGAGACCACATCCAAATATGTTCAACTACTCTACAAATGTTGCTTCAGTTTCCATCCTAATAAGAAGTTAAATTATATTTAAATCACTGAGGCTGGTAATGCCTTAATTAACCATTGACATTGGTAATTGATTTGGAATAACAATGCTAAATCAGGACACCACAACCAATAAGTGTTCAATCTAAGAATCTAGTTGAGTATAGAGGCTTGGGCATTGTACAAAGAAAAGATATAATACGGTTTTATAGATAGATAGATAGATAGATATAGATAGATAGATAGATAGATAGATAGACGATAGACAGACAGACAGACAGACAGACAGACAGACAGACAGACAGACAGACAGACAGAGAGAGTGAAAATTTATAAAATAAATATCACTTTTTCCAAAGACAATTCAGCAATTCCAAACTATTAATCTGGACGAGTTTACAAGATCACCTGGCCTATTTGGAGGGGGGAATCAAATATTCAAACCTTTATTAAAAACAGGCCTTGTCAAAACTATCCAGATTGTAGGGAATTGCTTATTTAAAGAATGAGTCCATGCACGTATTCTTTTTTGTTAAAGAATGAGTCATTGTACACAATGGGTATTATTCCCTAGAATATAGGTAGGCTACATGTGTCCTCAGGATTAGAAGGTCTCTTTCATTACCTGGGACTCTTCCCTCACAATTTTGACCAAAGTGGTAACAATCTAGCTTTGTTCACATCAGACTATTAATCTGAAGTTTAATTTTTTCAATAAAGCTCACAGGCAACCATATTTTCCTTTTGCCCTCAAACTGTTGTCAGTCTGGGAAGATGAAACTTATCATGCTGGATATGAGAGTTCTTTTGCCTTTTTCTAGATTATCATTTTCCTTAGCCAGATTTTGGAAGCTGTAGTATTACACATCTGGAAGCATCAGAGTGGAGAAGACTGCATTATGATACACAAGTCCTTGATGGGTTTTTAAAATTCTTCCTAATAGCTACTTTAGCCCATCTTTCAATATCACCAAGTGGGACAACTCCTATATATGGATATTGTCCCCTGCCTGTTTTACCCTTCATTACTCTGTAGCAGTAGCATTTACACTTATATACCACTTTACAGTCTTTACAGTCCTCTCTAAGTGGTTTGCAGAGTCAGCATATTTCCCCCAACAATTTGGGTCCTCATTTTACTGACTTTGGAAGGGGAAGGATGAGTCAACCTTGAGGTGGTGAGATTTGAATTGCCAAATTGCAGGCAGCCAGGCAGCAGAAGTAGCCCGCCGTACTACATTCTAACCACTGTGCCATATTATGTGTACAGTTATATGCTGTATGTTGTAAACTTAATATCTAAGTTTAGAAACTCTGGTCAAAGAGTATGCTTCAGTGAACAGACATTCTGTATGGTAGAAAGTTAAACCTGACATATTTCTGAAATTTGAGTTCAAATATGCTATTTATGCTGTTGGGATTGTGGCAGGTGGGAAGATTGGTCACCCTTTAATTAGTACTTTGTAACTTCTGTTTAATAGAAGTAACAGCTTCTACACATTTTTTTGTGTCTATTAGCCATGTTTTCTTTCTATTATTCTTGGGGTTTGGATTTTTTTTCTGCCTCCATTCTTCCTGGCAGAATTCTTTTAAGTTAGAAGATGTCTATTTTTTTTTAGGTTTCCCGCATGGGCTGACTATTTCAGGTCATTTCACAGATTTTCAATAATATTAATTCCAGGGGCTTTGAAGGTTATTCCAAAAACCTTCCTTTTTCTTGTTGTCAGTATTTCATAGTTGGCTTGGATATATGCTTAGAATCGATGTTTTTATGTCATAGCAAAACATCATTGTTTTGCTGAATATAAGATTTGGAATGATTTCATATTCCCCAGACTTGATATTATTGAATGTACTGTATTTCAGGAGGGGGAAATGTCATAATGTTCAGAAGCCAAACAGATTGCTGCAAAAAGAGGCACTTTCAGATTACTTTGAAACAACAAAAAACAAAGCCAAACTAGAAATGTTCACTCTTAACTATGATAAATTATTGATATTGCCTTGTTTGATATATGCATTGGTTATCACAGGAAGTTATTACTCTAGGAGGCGAACAAGGGAGGGAGGAGAGAAGGAAGAATCAATTCCAAGAATTTTCTGTGGAGATTTCCAGTCATCAGGTCATAGTTGTCTCAAAGTGCTTTCTCAAAACAACTGGACTGTTTTTCTCCCTTGAGGAAGAACAAAACATTTGTGTTCTCATCTAAGAACCTCATCAGCTGTGGGTGAAGTTGGCAGCGGGAGGGAGGGGGGAAGGGGTGGAAGGATAGGTATGGATGTGGTGGTGGGGGAAGGAGTAAAGCTTGTATTTCTTTGCAGTGATATGGTCATTAGCACTTTCTGGGAGTTTATCTTGGGGGTTTATCTTGCTCTCAAGGTCACCTGAATCAGAGTACAATTGGTTGTGGAATCTTCTTGAACAGTTGCAAGAGTTGCATGATAGACTGGGGATAGGTGTCCATCCAATGGTGAAGTCCTCTGAAGTCTGCTACCGGTTCGGTGAATCTGCTACTGAGCATGCGCTTTTCACGCCTGCTTGCGTGAGGCACACCCATGCAGCACTAAAAAAAGAACATTTTTAAGCCTTCTGAATCTGCAAAAGTAAGTAGAACAGTGAGGGCGGGGGAGAGAATCCACTGTGCCATGTGATTTAGATTAGCCAGGAAGCAGGAAACCCGATGATTCTAGCTAATATAAATCAGGCATCACAGCTGATCATTTCCCAGCTGATGGTTGGAAATACCAGTTTTGCCCGAATCGGTAGCATTTCACCCGTGTCCATCCCTCCCCCATCCAGTCTCAACTGTCAGTTCCTATCCTTCCATCCCACCATCACAACTGATGAAGTTTCTTGGATGAGAACAAATGTTTGAGGGGAAAAAAAACCCCAGCTAGTTGTCTTTTGAAAAAGCATCTTTAGAATTCCAAGAGCTGCTCTTTCTCTGGGATCAATAGGGTCCAGGTGCTCTTTCCACTCGCCATGAAGCCTGTTAGTAAAACGCCTGCTCTTATTTTATGCAGAATAACTATGTAGAACAGTAACAATGCTTATTATGTCCCTAGTCATATGTTTTACTCTTTCTTGTTCATGACAGTTTTTGTCTATTCCAAAGAGACTATGGTGGGGGTGAGAGAGGGGCTCACCTGGTGCCCACTTCAGTATCATTGCAGTGTCAAGCAAATACTACTTTGCTTTCCTAAAGTTTTAAATAGTCTTTTAATCATATCTTAATCGTGTTTTAAATTGTGTTGTTTATATTTTGAAACCACCTTGCTGCTGCTTGGGTTGTTTGCTGTCTTTTTTGGCATTTTGTTCCATTTTATTGGTATGTTTTAATTCAGATTACATTTTCAGTATGTTTAATGTACAGTAAATGGTCCAGAGAGTTCTGGTTATTGGAAGATGGAGATGGAAATGGAGGAGGAGGAGGAGGAGGAGGAGGAGGAGGAGGAGGAGGAGGAGGAAGAAGATGAAGAAGAAGAAAAAGAAGAAGAAGAAGAAGAAGAAGAAGAAAGAAGAAGAAGAAGAAGAAGAAGAAGAAGAGAAGAAGAGTAAGTAAGTAAATAAGAAAGAAAGAATTAATTTTATTCCCATTTTATCCTCAATAACCGTAAGATAACTGAGGCTGAGAAATGATCACTAACTCAAAGTTAACAGGTAAATTCTGGTGACAAGGATGGAGCTGAGCTTAGATTTCTTAAATTCAAGTACGACTCATTATACACTACACTGTCTTACACTTCCTTCCTGCCTGCATGTACTCCTATTTTTTACTTGTTTCTTGATCCTTTGCAGCATACTGGTTTCCACTACTCTGCCTCCAATAGCTAGCTATGTTTCTTCAGGACTGGATTCCTGGAAAGTTCGTTATTTAGATCTGAGGTGGCTTATTTGATCACATTTTGAATAACTCTTCTGTATTTAATATGTTTTTTTCAGTAAGCCAAAACATTTTATCATAAGATTGTACAAGCAAGTATTGTGTTTCTGTTACTTAATCTTCAGGTGCGGTGGGATAGTGCCCTCTACTGGACATTGTACACGAATACAGTTGTAATAAAATTCAGGTTAGAACTCCTGGAAGTATAGCAATTATTAATTTAGCTAAAAGAATCACGTTGTAACACAAAGCAAACAAACAAAACCGGACACAGTAATATGTACATTTTTTCTTCTTTATCTATTGATGAAGCTACTCTGGAAATATTACTCTTAGCTGTACACTTCTTTAAATATTTCAGATAAATTAGCTACATGATTACTAACTTTTTAACTTCCATTGATCTCTTTTAGTAATTGGGGAGACAAACTTATCAATGAAATCAGTCATTACAGGTTTACAGCTTTGATAAATTTCTGCTTCTCAGTTATAAATATGTTTTTCAGAAGTATGTGGATTTTGTGAATTGTTTGATATTCCTTTTTCAAAGAATTCAGGAAGCTTATTCATCTGTGTTCGAGCAATTGGCAGGACCCAATAGGGGAATGGGAATTTTGCAGTATCCTTCCCCTGGAGTGGGACGGGAATGGGGATTTTGCAGTATCCTTCCCCTGGAGTGGGGAGGAATGGGGATTTTGCAGTATCCTTCCCCTGGAGTGGGGAGGGAATGGGGATTTTGCAGTATCCTTCCCTGGAATGAGAAGGGAATGGGATTTTGCAGTATCCTTCCCCTGGAGTGGGGGAGGGAATGGGGATTTTGCAGTATCCTTCCCCTGGAGTGGGACGGGAATGGGGATTTTGCAGTATCCTTCCCCTGGAGTGGGGAGGGAATGGGGATTTTGCAGTATTCTTTTCACAAACCTAAACTCTGGCTCAGATATGTAGACGACACTTTCATAATCTGGCCACATGGGAAAGAACCAACTGGACATCTTCCTACACACCTCAACAGCCTACACCCCAAAATACAGTTCACCATGGAAACAGAAGCAAACAACCAACCTCCCCTTCTGGACGTCTTAGTCTACAGGAATCTAACGGCTCCCTAGGACACACCATCTACCAGAAGAAAACCCACACCAACCGCTATCTGCACGCACTCTCACACCACCACCCAGCCCAGATCAATTCCGTAGCCAAGACACTCATCTCCAGAACAAAACGCCTAGCTGATGAACAACACCTAAAAACCGAACTACACACTCTCACCAACGTACTGACATCCAATGGATTCCAAGAAATAAGATCACCAACCTAATCCAAAAAGAAACCCCCACTAAAGTCCAGGACAGAGAACAAGAAAATGGAAAAGCCCTCCTCCCATACATAAAGGCACCACAGACAAAATCAGCAAAATCCTCCGCAAACACAACATCAAGGACAGCATTCTGCACAGACCGGAAATATCCACCATCCTAAGAACCCCAAGACAAAATTGAATTAGAAATCAAGGAGTATATGAAATCCCATGCACTACTTGCCCCGCCACATACATCGGACAGACCAACAGAAGAATAAGTGCACGCATTGAAGAACACAAAAATGCAATCAAAAAAGAAGAACCAACTTCTTCCCTGGTCCAACACCTCAAAGCCACAGGACATAAAATTGACTTCAATAAGACAAGAACCATCGCCAAGGCCGAACACTTCAACAACCGTATAATCAGGGAAGCAATCGAAATAGAAAAACACCCACATAGCATGAACAGGCGAGACGACACTCCCGCCTGCCAGCCCTTTGGAAACCCGCACTCATTAACAAACGAATCCCAAACATGAAGAATGAGACCAGGCCCACACTCACAATAGCCACACAGAATACTACCAAAAAACATCCACAAAGAAACACCAAAAACACAAACTGATGAGGAGGCACGACCCAGACCAGAAGCCAGACTGCTACAGCACGATCAGCCTCTTCAAACCCTCCCACCCTCACAGGAAACACAACCCCCCAAACAATCAGAACAGAACACCCCTCCACCAAATAAGGACACACTTCCACCTAATCAAGACACACCCAAGCCCCCATTCAATCAGTTTTAATCCCCTACTGCAGTTAAAACTTAATCCCCTACTGGCAGTTAAAATTTAATCCCCTACCAGCAGTTATAAGGAACAAACAGCCAGCCAAGATCCCACACTACTCCTGGAATACACAAACCTGAAGTAGTCAGCAGCAGCCTGAAGATGACGAATGTGACTTCGTCGAAACGTCGCCAAGACATCTCCAATTCTACGCGGGAGAAAACTCCGAAACAACTAGAGACCTACATACTAAACACCCGCGAAAACCTCAGAAAACATATATATATACACACACACACACACACACACACACACACCACACCAAATATTTGGGAATGTGCCAGTATTGATCAGTAGTATTTTTTACTTTCTCTGGGTATGATGCCATAATCTCCAACAAGACTTAAGAAATGTACACATCGGAAACTGCATTTTGTAAATTCTCTCTTGGGAATATTGCAGAATATTGCAGTCACCAACATGTCTTTAATGAGGAGACATCCCTGATAATGGCTATTGCAAATTATACATATTGCATACAAAATTTCCATCTCACCCCAAGCCCTGTTGAGTTGCCTCATTATGGTGGTGGTGATGTGGTTGGAATGTGTGTTCCTGAGAGTGATGGGTGAAAAACTGTATGGCAGCGAACATATTTCCAACAAATGTTGAATTTACCGACAAAGGAATAAAGATTAGATTTAGTTTAGATCTATTTCAAGCTATTTAGTTCTCATCAACTAGCATACCCTTCTGGGATTGAACCCAGAATACTTGCATACCAATTAGATGTAGTACCTCTAAGCCATGGGTCTCTTCACTTTGTCAGCTATACCAAGGGAGAGATTAAGTTGGGGTGGGGTGTTCTGGTGAGACCAGTCTATCAGGGCAATCTGGTCTACCCAATTATGGGATGCAGCATACTGCTTCTACCTGGGTTCCAATCCCAGAAGGGTATGGCTAGACGACGAGAGCTAAATAGCTTGAAATAGATCTATACTACTCTTCCTCTATTTCTTTGTTAGTAAAACATAAATTCAACACCAAAATAGTTTGCCACAAAGCGATTGCCTGGAAGGTTCCTGAATTGTGGTTGAAAGGTTAAAGCAGAAGCAGTATGCTCTGTCCCATAATTGGTAGGCCAGGTTACCCTGATAGACTGGTCCACTGGGGAAAAACATTTTCCAACAAATGTATCTAGCTGCCCAGCTAAAGCAAGCAAGCATCTATATCAGGCAACAGCGATATAAGAAGATGCTGGGGTTAGATGATCACTTTAGTGAAAACGGCAAAGACATCAATTTATACTGTTTGGAAGAAAGAAATGCTAAATCACTCTTGTATTTTTACTAAGAAAAACACGCAGATAGAAAATATAAAACGATTTAAGATATAGTGTTGGTTGATGGGCTCCTCATGTTGTTGACACTCTACATATTACAAAGAAAGAACTGAGGATCATTGGGACTTTTAACGGTGGTTTATGACATGGCTAGATTAAAGCCTTTGGGGCATCTAGTTGCTGATGTTGCAATATAGGGGGAAAATATCCGAAGCTGCAAAGACAGAATTAACCGTTGGACCATGGAACATAACAAGAATGGACAGAAGAAAGCTCTGCACAATGAAAGATTACACTTAACATCATTGCATAATCCCTGTGGTCATGTGATCAAAATTTGGGCTCTTGGCAACTGGTACGTTTTTATGATGGTTGCAGGGTCTTGTGATTGCCTTTGGAACTGCAAGCCATCTTGAGTTATTGATTGAGATGATTGGCTACTGAAACAAACAAACAAATAAATAAATTGTGACTTCTCAGCTATCTTCCAACAAGTAAGTCAATGGGGAAAATCAGAGCTGACCATGTGGTTCACTTAACCACTGCAGTGATTTGGCAAAAAAAATCACAAATTACAAATTTGGCAAATTACATTTGACTCGGGTAACAGCTGTCTTGCTCAGCAATGCAAAGTCTAGTTCCAGTTGTGTTTGTAAATTGAGGAATAAGTGATAAAATTACAAATTTACAATTACAAATTGACATCCAGGCATCAGCAAATTGAGATGGGCTGGGATGGGACAGTTTCAGTTCAGAAGAGCACACTGTTTCATTACTCGGGATATGAAAAAACAAAGAATAAATTATTAAGTTCAATTTTAAATTGACAAAACATGCAAGCAACAAGAGCTGTGTTTTCTTTGAAGCCCGTCAATGTCAAAGTGGAAACTTTAAAGAGAAAAATGTAATTGGATTGTACGGCTTAAAAATTGAAATGAAGCGAGATCAACTTATCAATTTTTTGTCATTCCAATGATTTTTTTCAACCAAATGATACCTTTATACATGGATGTCACCACATGGCGTGCATAGAAATCAAACTGACTACTATATATTATTGCTAAAAGGAGGTGGAAGAGCTAAATTATAGCATCAAAGGCTTAGCCAGGTGCTGACTGTGGAATAGATCACAAACTGCTCCTGTGCAAATTCCACATTAAAGAAGAAGAAGAAAGACAACCAGTTTCCATGATATGATCTGGAGCATATACCCATTATTTTAAAGGGGAACTTCAGGAATCTCTTTGAAGTTCTAAACCTGATTGATAGAGAACAACAGAACTCTGGAATAAGTTTAAAGAAATCCTTAAGGATGAGTGTGAAAAGGACCAACGAAGATGAAGAAACAGAAGAAAAAATCCTGGATGTCAGAACAAACCCTGGAAATTGCCAAGAACTGAAGAGAAGCCAAAAGCCAAGAAAAACAAAAAAATTCAGGAATGAACTTAACAAAGAGACTAGAAGAAATATTACAACCACACCTCTAAGGAACTAAAAAGTGAAAACAGACATGGAAATCAAAGTCTTTTCAAAGACCTACTCTCAGAAGGGGATTCCAATTTTTAATAGTTATGCTAAATGATATATAATTATCAGTTCAAATGACATCAAAGCTAGGAGTGTACTGAAATTCTCAGCCTAGAGATGTCAACATCCAATATGTCTTAGTGTTTATAAGAACCTCTAGTGCTCTCACTACCAAATTTGAAGGCTACAGGAATGGATGGGATACCAAAGAAATGTGGCAAGCAGAAAAAGAAGACCCAGGAAAGATTCTAACTAAAACTATGCTAGCAAATCTGGAGAATGACACAATGACTAACAAACTGGAAGAGGTCCATCTAATACCAATCTGATGCCATGGGATTAGAGACACAAATGACCAGGCTCAAAACTAGTTGCATAACAGTTGCTTGAAGTTACAATGGATTCGATTATTTTTTTTCACAATAGGTCCTGAAAGTTATGTCAGGACATATTGATCCTATTTTGAGTACTTGGCAACTGGCTTGCATTTATCACTGGTGGTAGCATCCTGTGATCAAATTTTGCATATTTCTTTTGCCATTTTCCAGCAAAAGTTGGCAAAAATGCCCAGGTTTTTACATATCACCATCATTTAACAACCATCACTTAATAACCATAGTATCTCATTTTATGACTATTGTTAAATGGTCATAAAATCAAATCTGTTTATGTTGTGTTTCCATTCACAATGACTTATTACCCAAGGTCCCAATTATGGTAATAGATTGAGGACTACCTGTACATGTCACTAAGAGCAGACACTGATCTGATGGCACATAACCAATCAAAAATCCAAAAAATAAAAAATAAACTCTTGTTGAGATACTGTATACAATACAATACAATACAATACAATACAATACAATACAATACAATACAATACAATACAATACAATACAATAGCAGAGTTGGAAGGGACCTTGGAGGTCTTCTAGTCTAACCACCTGCCTAGGCAGGAAACCCTATACCATTTCAGACAAATGGCTATCCAACATCTTCTTGAAGACTTATAGTATTGGGCATTCACAACTTCTGGAGGCAAGCTGTTTCCACTGATTAATTGTTCTAACTGTCAGGAAATTCTCAGTTCTAAGTTGCTTCTCTCTTTGATTAGTTTCCACCCATTGCTTCTTCTTCTACTCTCAGGTGCCTTGGAGAATAGTTTGACTCCCTCTTCTTTGTGGCAACCCCTGAGATATTGGAACACTGCTATCATGTCTCCCTAGTCCTTCTTTTCATTAAACTAGACATACCCAGTTTCTGCAACTGTTCTTCTATGAAAATTTGCATGGATTACATGCGCATTTTCTACAAGACATGATGGATATGGGCAGGAGCAGTTGGTTAAGCACATTAGCTTTTCAACTCACATTGTCCTCTAACATGTAAGTACTGGAAGGGGTAGAAAATTCACCTTCTATCTGGGGTAACTAGGAGAGGCTGAGAAACTCACTATTTGTACTTAATGGAAGCAACAGCGATTGCATTGCAATACTCTGTAATTGCTTAAATGTTTGTGTCCATGTATCTTTACACACAGTTATCTCCAATAGCAGCAATAAAAGTTCTTTACACCCTGTGATGCATTACATGCCTGAAAACAAGCATAATATAAGACATAAGACACATTTATAGAAAGCTGTCTGCAAAGGTTTATTCAGAAAAGATGCATATGAGCAGAGCTGTCCATGGGAGAGTAAAAAAAATAAATACTGAATGTGCCTGCCTGGTTGAAGCCCCACTACAGTGAAGAGGAGTTCCAGAATCACAATCATGGTAGCTATCTTGACATTTTTGATTCCCCCACTTCTGAAGAAACAAAAATAGGGAGTGAGATACTATATATGAAAATGAAAATATTCATGCTTGCCTTAAAGAATAAGGAAAACTGATTGAAATTAATTTGTAATTCCATTCATTTAAAACTGGTGCTGGGTAGCTATAGGTTCATTTGTTCATATCTGAGTGTAGAGTCAGAAAGTTGGAGATCTTGAACTGGGAAAGGCCATGTATGACATTCTATAATTCTATTGAGAGAATGTGAGATTGATGAAAGGAGCCGCCATATGGCATAAATGAGAGAGCCCTTGGAAATTTTCCTGTTACAGAGATGTAACGGTAAGATTCCCCTCGCAAGTATGTGCTAGTTGTTCCTGACATTGTTTCTGACTCTAGGGGGCGATGCTCATCTCCATTTCAAAGCCGAAGAGCCAGCGCTGTTCGAAAACATCTCCATGATCATGTGGCCGTGATGACTAAACACCAAAGGGACATGGAACGCTGTTACCTTCCCACCAAAGGTGGTCCCTATTTTTCTACTTGCATTTTACATGCTTTCAAACTGCTAGGTTGGCAGAAGCTGGGACAAGTGACGGCAGCTCATTCCATTATGTGGAGCTAGGTATTTGAACTGCTGAACTGCCAACCTTCAGGCCTTCCGCAAAGCCCTTAAAACCTGGCTATTCCGACAGGCCTGGGGTTGACGAGTTCCCGTCCCCGCTCAAACTGTATGGTTGTGATTGTTTTTAAATTCTTTTGTAGTTGCTTGTTTGTTGTTTTTCCCCTTGTCTGTATTCCCTCCATTGATTTGTGAGCCGCCCTGAGTCCCTCCGGGAATAGGGCTGCATATAAATGCAATAAATCCAAATCCAAATCCAAACCTTTCTGATTGACAAGCTCAGTGTCTTAACCACTGAACCACCGTGTACCTGTATGCAGATGAAAAGGGGGGCAAATAAGATATAGAAAGTATGTTGTGTGTGGGGGGAAAGGCAAAATTTCAGTCTTGGCCCTCTTGTCACCTGAATTGGAGGACAATTGTCGATTGAGGGAAGACAGTTTGCTTTCAATATTTATCTCAAAGGAAGGAGAATTTCAGCGATCTGAGTATTTTGAGGATGGGTACTCTGGTACTTATTTAGGGCTCATTCATGCCAACTGCATGTCTAAGATGCTGCATGGTTTATAAAGGACATATTTTCATGATGTTCTTTTTATCTCATCCTAGTTCATTATGAAGGAAGCTGAAATTGTTCTTCATCTGTTTCATTTTCATGCTTAAGTATATTTATTTTGTTTTATTACAAAAGGCAAAATACAAAACAGAAAAACAAACAAACAAAACAGAAGAAAAACATATGTCTAGCAGTAACAACAACAAAAAATGGTGTGCAAAAAGTGGAAATCCAAATACCAAATAAAAAGAAAGAAAAAGAAAATCCAAATACCAAATAAATTCAACATTTAACATATATAATCCACCCAGCTGGATACTGGGGAAGAAAACATAGCTATGATAATGCAGAAAATATTTAAGATACAATATTAATGAAACCTGAAGCTTTTCTTTTAGGTATTATGGATAAGCCAATTGAAAAAAAAGGGGGGTTGGGGTGCTATTGCTTCACATGGCTACTGCTCTGACTATTGTACTTGCCAAGCACTGGAAAGCAAAAGGGATGTTGACTGTTGAAGAATGGATTTTTAAAACTGACTGAATTAGCAGAGATGGTGAAATGAATTGCTTTGATCAGAGATAATGGAGTAGACAGTTTTATAAAAGACTGGAAACCCTTTGTGGACTTTCTATGTGCCAAATACAATAACAGATGGCTAGCAGAGGGATTTGAAGATTAGTGTAATGTTTAACTTAATCTATTGACTGCTTTTTCTTCTTTACACACACACACGGACATGTAAAAAAGATATATGTGTGTGTGAGAGAGTGTGTGTGTGTGTGTGTGCGCGCACACACACACACACTCACACACACAACACACTATAAGACTCTGTCTCATATTTTTGCCACCAAAAAAAGGCATGAGGTCTTATTTTCGTCAGGGGGGAATGTCCACTGACTCACCTCAGTTGCATGCATTGCCCCAGCCTCTTTTCTCTATCAGCTGCTGTGCACACTATTGGCTCATATTTAAGTAATTGTCCATTAAGACTCTAAGATCCCTCTCACAGTTACTGGCATTAAGCCAAGTTTCACCTAGTCTGTTTCACCACCTATAGAGTGGTTTTTCTTACATAAGTGTGTAAGCTTACTTTTATGTATGTTGAGTTTCATTTGTTAGATAAAGCCCAGTATCAAACTCTTTTTGGATCTTGAACTTTGATGAATTCCCTTCTGTTCCCTCATCTAGATAGTTTATGAAGATATTGAAAAGTCTGGGCCTAAAATGGAACCTTGGGATACCCTACTGTGAATTCTATTCCCGCCTTATCCATGATAGGCAGCTATCACCTTAAGTAACCTTGGGCAGTCACCCTCTCTCAGCCTAATTCTTACAGGGTTGTTTGTGTGAAGAAAATAAGAGGACAAAGTTGATTGAGTTCACCACCTAGAGTTCTTTGTAAAAATAAAGGTGTGATACAAATAAATAAAATGTAAAAATAAGGTATATCTGGAAAGTGTAATCAAGTTTTTGCTCACTGTAAAACTTTTCTGGAATGTTTAACAGGAAACTACAGTACTTATGATATTTGACTACTCAGAAAAGTCATGAATAGGATTGTGCAGAACTTTGGATTCTTTCCCAAAATTTACTTTTTAGTATGCAGAGAGACAGAGTGTAGCACTTGGATGTAATTCTTTAAAGCAATTATTAAACAGTTTTCTAAGGTCTGTACAACAACTTTAAAGAGATGAGTCTTTTGCCCTTTCCAACTAATGTCAGAAAAAAGATGCAGTTGCTTTAATGAGTTGCAGATAGATACTATATTTACAATATCTACATGCTCCACTTTGGAGAATCAAATCTGAAGTGCTTTACAATCCTATTCTTGATATTCAATGGCTAAATTGTGAATCAGCAGTAGGCAATAATATTGTGAGAACCATAACTGACAACTGTTTAAAAATAAATTAAAAAAAGCAATCCATGGTGTGGAGAACATAAACAATCTATAAATTGCATTTCTGAAGCCTCCAAAACATACACCCAGAGACACACAAACACGCCATCCATCTGTGGCAAATTGTCAGTTATTGATGATAGAGTTTTTTCCAGTTTGGGGCCGAAATATATTTGTTGTAATTTTATGTAACCATTTAAATCTACCATCACTGAAAAACATAATACCCCTTCTGCACATAACTACAAATACCTTACATATTTCAATTACATGAAACTGTTGGTGAAATAAGCTGACATTCAATACATTTTCCCCAGTGCACTGCAAGAAATTAAAAGATTCATATCTATTAGGGTTTTTAATCTATTTATCAGCTCAGCACATGATCAACACTGAAATATACTAAAGTATGGTACATGCAGAACCCTAATTTCTCTGCATTATTACTCAAGTCCACCAGATGGAAGCACTGTTTCCATTTTGATTTGAGAAATCTGCTACAATACAGAAACGAACATATTATTATTGTAAGATCTATTAAGGTCTTTCATCTGTAGACACTGCTGCTTTCAGATCAGCCAGCCTAAAACTGTCCATACAATCAAATGAATGAAATGCATTTTCATTCCTTTGATTGTATGAATAGTTTACATGTCCTTGTTGGTGATTGCATGCCCTTGTTAGTGAGAAAGGAGGATTATTTTGATGCTTCAATATTATGTAACACTTTTGATATCACAATTATTTCAGATGTACCATTTTAGAGCGTATAACAATAAAATGAATGTAAAAGGATATCACTTAGAATATATCCCATATGGCATATGCATACTATACACTTAATTTTCTGCATTGAGACTGGAATCGTGATTGATTCTTTGACACCATATTCATTTACCTTAATATTAATTATCTTTAAACTTTCAGGTCTTGAGGGGCTCTCATACAGAAGACATGGTCAATCTATTCTCCAAAGCACCTGAGAGCAGGATGAGAAGTAACAGATGGAAAATTATTAAGAGATCCAAAATAGAATTAAAGAGAAATTTATTGACAGTTGAAAGCAATTATCGGTGGGTGCTCTATAACTGGAGGTTTTCAAGAAGAGACTGAACAGCCATTTGTCCAGAATGAACAAGGTCTCCTGTCTGAGCAGGGGGGGGGGGAAGGGTTGGACTAGAAGACCTTCAGGTTCCCTTCTATGCTCTATGTACTATATAATATGACACAATGGCTGGATTGTGTTTTCACATTGTAATAAGCCAAGAATCGTTGTGTGTTCAACCCCATATGGCATCAAAACCAACCAATGGATAGTATAGCTATAATTATAGTTATAATTATAGCTTTGACTATATTATGGATAGAATGAGATGTTCAGTTCATGGTCACTGCTTTGTGGCAAGCCTCAGGGTTTGGTACTCTCTTCACTCCTTTATAACATATACAGGATTCCACTGGGTCATATAATCTGCCACCATGGAATGAATACCACCAGTACTTAAATATTTAAGTTTAAGTCTCCATCCTGGGTGACCCAAGTGATGCTGTCACTGGAGGCAGTGGAGTGGGGGACAATAGAGTTTGGATGAACTCTGATAAAACCAAATGCGTGGAGCTTCCATTTCCAGGACTTTAGCATCTTTAGTTCTGGATGGGGTGGCACTACCCTAGACATGCCCAGTACACAATTGTCCAGGTCCTCCTGGACTAGTGACTGTTACTCAGTGAGCAAGTTGTATTTATGGCTAGGAAAGACCTTGCACAACTTTGTGTTGTGCACCAGTTGGGCCCCTAGTTGGATTGGGGATCCCTACGCTCAGTCACTCAAACATTAGACATGTGTTCCTAATGGAGTGTGACATTTTGGAGGTGGCGAATAGAGTAGAGAACATATCACCTCTTCTGTGTGTGCACTTTGTTGCTTCCCTCTCCATTCAGGTCAGCTTTATTTTATCTGAATTTATATTTAAGATCCTTCTTTATTGTTTTTATGCTTTATGGTGTATTTAATTGTTTGTCTGCAGACAAATTTAATAAATAAATCACTAGTTCTATGTGAATGTATAGAATATTCTTAAGCTAAACTTGCACATCAGAATATAAAGGCAGTGACAGGAACTCACTCCATCCTGTGGTGCTGGGTTTGAACCACCAGAATGCCAACCATTTCTGGGCAATAAAGCCATATCTTTAAGTCACTGTCACCATGATCCACCACTTACTTATGGAAGGAGACAAAGAGAAAATGGAAACTTGTAGTGGGACTAAAGATCAATGAAAATAATATTCATAAAGTGAATTTGTTGGATGAGGGCTAAATATGTTATGGATTTGGTAGCTGTTAATAGGCTTTCTTTTGGATCAGGATTCCATAACATCACTTTAAAGATTTAAAGAGCCTATATCCTATCCTATCCTGTTCTATCCTGCCCTGCCCTGCCCTGCCCCACCTTACCCTATCCTATCCTATCCTATCCTATCCTATCCTATCCTATCCTATCCTATCCTATCCTATCCTATCCTATCCTATCATCCTCTATTCTCTTCAAGTTGATTTTAAAAAATTGATTTATTTGATTAAGAAGTAGCCCAGACAAAAAAAGTCTGGATAGCAGATATTGCAGTATCTGGGAACAGTGGAAAAGAAGAGAAAGAATTGGATAAAATAACAAAATATAAAGACCTGCAAGTTAGAAGTAAAAAAAACATGTGACAAAAGAAAGCAAAGATACTACAAATAGTAATAGATGCTTTTGGTGTAATCCCCAAACATCTGGATTACAAATTGAACCATCCACATTAGCAGATCACCATCAGTCAATTGCAAAAGGCACTTTACATGTAACAGCTCACATCCTGTGATGATACCATTGACATCATCAAACAACAACATCTGCCTATCCCAGGTCCTTAGGAAGGTCTTGATAGGAGGGCAAAAATGCCAGATCCAGTTTAAACTTCTGGATGACCATGTGGTCAAGAACAACCATAATATTAATAATTATAGTATGCCATTTCAGAGAGTATTTAATCTCTGCTTACTGAAAAGGCAGAGTAATCTTCCTGAGGCAATCTCTTCTGCAGTTTCCTTTTTTTAAAATATCTTGCCAAAGTCTGTTCCATATCCTGCGAAATTCAGATTCAGGCATTTGGCTATCTGAAGACAACGATCATGTCACCCTTAATATTTTTCAAGTTAAATATACAGCTTTTTCAGCCATTTCTGATAAAACTTTTTTCTGACTCCTTGTCATAATTGATTATGTCAACATACTGCTGGAGTAGTGTTTATCCATTCATATGCATACTGTATGTGGACACAGACATAGACCAAAATTCCATTAGGGTTCTTTTCTATCTCTACCTGTATTTATTAGCAAACAATGCTTACCATAAAAAGAATTGTGGAGCCTGGTTGCTTGCTTGAAGATGTTGAAGAAACACCATAAGTGGATGGCATGTTACATAGTTGAGTAATGAAACATCTGCAAACACAAAGCCAAACTCTGAGAGCACCGAGGACTCCATAATTCAACCCTGAGCTACAAATATTTTCTTCTATTGTAAAATAATCTTCACATTTGGGTGATGACAGAGAAAAGATGCAAATAACCAACTGGAAATATGCTGCAAATGGGAACATTCCAATTTTACTATTTATTTTGTTTCTAAAATTCTGTTAACAAGAATTTCTCTGCTGGGCAGAGCAAAGCAACAGAACAGTAAGAAACAACTTAAAATAGAAGTGGATATTCTGAAGCACAACATAAGGTCTTTTTTCACCTTACCTCCTAGGAGAGGGAAAATAAGCCAGCTGATAGCAACAATATTTGTTTTCCACACTCCATTAATAGGCTAGAAACAATTCATGCATGATCCCCAAATCTGCACCGAGCTAATTAAAATGAATGTTTCATGTTTCCTCTTATGCCAATTGCATCTGGAATTGGTTGGCTTCTGCAAACATTCAGGGAGCATAGTTTGGGGGGGAGAGCAAGGGAAGGGAAGCATGAAGACAAATCACAATAAATCTAGGCCGACAGGTACAAGCAAATTGGTCGATGAAAGTGACATGTCTCTCTGCTTAAATGTCTACCACAAATCCCCAAGAGGTGGGGGACGATTTAATCTAATTGGCTGTGCCACTTCCTTATGGCTTAATGTGAGAATCATAGCAATTACATCTGACTCTACTTATCCTGGGTTGCTTAGAATCCATTTATGAGGCTATTAGAATCAAGAGAAACCTGAAGTTGGAAATAATTTGGCTCCTGCTCTTATCTATGTAGTCCTGGGAGCTACTTTATGGTCATATTTGCCAAATGGCTACTGATGAAGCAGGAATAAGGGCAGCGGATATATTTTAATTTAGCCATTTTAAGGCATTTGGTTAAATCCCATCATTCATAATATATTTATCTCAGGTCAGTTTACAGTGCAAAAGTCATTTGAATGTTTTATTCTCCTTTCTTTTAACCTTCAGTAATTCTATCTAGAATGTAGGTAAATGTCATTTTAAAGACATAAGCTGTGCTTCAATTGGATGGAGGGCTGTTCTCATCTACTGATATATATCACAATCCTACATCATTTTTCATTACACCACTGTGACCAACCATTGTTGACCTTCTCGCCCCTATAGGTGGCTCAGTTACATTATATCTTTTCAGCATGCAATGGTGTAGAAAGGAGAGCCCTAAGCAATGCAAAAGGGGAAAGGGTGTACAATTAATCTGGCCTACTGAGGGTATCAGTCTGGTGGAAGGTAGTTAAGTCAACCTCAGTGGAGGTTTCGTTGAAGAAATCAACCAGACAGCATGATGAAGAAGTAGTTTCTCTAATGACCTAGGATAGCAGCTATGGAATTCAGAGGTGGTTTTAGCAGCCATCATCTCAAAATTGTCAAGGTTAAGAAACACTGTTCTACAATGTTAAGTAATTTCTTCTACTTTAGTTTTAGGGACCACCAAGCCTTAGGGACCACCTTAAGTGGCTGGCAGAATGAACCCACCTCTCAACATTGGAATTATTTGGGGAATGCAGGGTAGTTAGCAAAATCTAAGAAGTCACAGAATTTAAACATGAAAAGTTACATCAGCTGTAAAGATGGAGGCATGAAAAAGGAGGAAGTGACATGAACTTTGGAAACTAAGCTGTGTTTGGAGAAAGTTCAAGGAGGTGGTAGGAAATCCAAACATGGCTAAACAAAGGATAAATTTCATTCAATCCTTTGATTTAGTCCGCCAAAGTTTTAGCTACAATCCTAAGAAATTGAATTGTCTAGTAAATAAATAAGAATCCTATTTATTCTGATATATATTAGGGAGGGAAGAAGAAAATACATTAATGTAAAAAGAATAGTAATGAAAGAATAGGTTGGCCAGAAAGCTCAGGGCATAGCAGGGATCAAGAAAGATGACAGAGATGATAGGAGAAGGAAGACACATTTGAAATGGAAAAGATGATGCTAGAATATGATTTCCAGAGGGGGGAAAGGGAGGTGAGCAAAGGTCCTTCTGGGTCAGTCTATGCATATTTAGTCCAGTATAATAAGTAGAAATTTCTGCTTCACTGCAGAGAGGGAAGGTATCTGCTGTCTTTTTTTAAGTGCGTACCACTGATAATTGGTGAGAGAAATTCATGGGCTGTACAATTCAAACCTTGACTTGTAGGAAACCCAAGAGGCGTTTGGCAAGCTTTCTGATAATGACTGCAAGGACTATCAAATCATGTGATAAGCTCTTTTTAGAAGGTACGAGTTTGACCCAAGAGACTTCCTGGGTTGTCCTTCCGGTCCCTGAGGAAAGTGATTGGGAACTATTTCCTTGAGACAACTGTAGGATGACAAGTTGTTCTAGCATTGAAGGTGAGCTTGAGCAAGGAGAAAAAAATAGAGAATGGGAAAAACATATCCGACAGACAGAGTAAGGGAGACACTCCATTGTTACATCCTCCAGCCTCACATCTTCAACCTTTAACTGTCTACTGTAAACCTCACCCCATTCCTAAGAGGTCAGTAAGGGGGTGTGCATAAGGGCATCAGCATGCCTACCGTCCCTGTCCTACTGTCCACATTTGCTGGTATTCATTTTTTTCATTCATATCCATGTTTATAATTATACCTGCTATCTTGTATATGTTTGACAAACTAATAAATACAAATACTTGCCTTTTTCAGTAAGTGGAAGAAATCCTTTAATTAATTTAAGCTCAGAATTACTGTTTTGAAACTTCAGACTAGAGAGAAGTTATTAAATAGTCCTTGCCAAATGAGAAATTGATAGATAAACTGTCGGTGGTAGGGCCAGATATGGTGTTGAGGGTGAATGTTGAATATCTAAAGATTTTAAGAGTAAATTGAAGATTACATCAGAGAAAATACAAAGCAAAATTCCAGTACAGCACTCTCAGGGAGTGAGTACCAATAAGCTCACTATCTTATATTTTTTTCAATATGTAGTATAAAAATATATCTCATTGATTTCTTCTTCCATGCAATCATGTCCAGTTCTTGGAAACTGCCTAACCAAGTCTCTGCAGTTTTCTTGACAGAATTTTCCAAAGTGGCTTGTCATTGTCTCCTTCCTAGAGTTGAGACAAAGGGCCTGACCCAAGGTCACCCACTTGGCTTTGTGCTTTAAGCTGAACTAGAACTAGTTTCTAGCCTGCAACACAAAAAATGACTGTAATTTTATTAATATGTTTTCTTCATGATTAGGATGTCTTTTCCCAAAGAGAAAGTAGAAAAGGAAAGAACATAATACTGCAAATGTTTCCATTCTGGCAAATAAGAACTTCTATGGTTTTAGATTGGTCTTTCCAATTCAGCCTTAAAGAAGCACAGAACTATTTTGATGTTCTTTTTAATATAAAGTAAAGAATGCTGAATTTAATTTCCTTTTCCCTTAAGCAACTTCACTGTATGAAGTGTGCTAATCTACCAAAGCTATGATACATGAGTCCCCTCAGGGAAAAGGGCGGCCTATAAATGACAAATAAATAATAAAATAAATACACTATGATAAATAAAGCACAATGCATTTGCTAATATTTACTCTCCATAATTTCTTCAACTTTTCTTTTTTGGATGAAAAAATGAATATGTTTTGCCTAGTATTATTATTCCTCTGTCAAGTTGAATCTGAATATGCATGTATAAGAGCCGAGGTGGCGCGGTGGTTAAATGCAGCACTGCAGGCTACTTCAGCTGACTGCTAGATCAGCAGTTCAGCGGTTCAAATCTCACCGGCTCAGGGTTGACTCAGCCTTCCATCCTTCCGAGGTGGGTAAAATGAGGATCTGGATTGTTGTTGGGGACAATATGCTGACTCTGTAAACCGCTTAGAGAGGGCTGAAAGCCCTATGAAGCGGTATATAAGTCTACTGCTATTACTGCTGTTGTCATGTCATCAGCTAAAATGGCTTCACTCCTTGGAGTTTCAAATTACTAATAGTCTTGAGAATGCATCTATCTAGGACAACTTGCCATGGCCAATCTCATCCCAGCCGACTCAACCTGACCAACTTGCCTCGAGACAATTCACTGTAGAAAAATTCAATGTGGGATAACTAAAGAGAAGGACGAGTGAACTACAGCTGGTCTTGTTTTGCTTTAGGTTTGAACTTACTCAAGTTAGAAGTCCTCGAGGATGGAGTAAGACTTTTTCCTCTCTTGAGTTATCCTACACTGAAGTGTCCTGCAGTGAGTTGTCCTGTGGCAAGTTTGGCAAGATGGCCAGGAAGAGTCAGCGAGGGCAAGTTGTCCTATTCTGCTTGAGAACAACTAGCTGGGATTTTGACTATTATTCTAACTTGGTCATCAGTTGTCTTCTTGGCAGTTTCTTTGTTTTCTTTGCTTTTTAAATTAGGCATGTAAAACCTAATTGGACTGTTTGCCTATGTTTAATGATTGGCACAATGGCACAATTGACTGTCTTACCCTGGAGATGGTGAAGCAGAAGATGGATCTGGATCTCAATGAATTCTGCAGTCCAGTCGATTTATGAATCTCTGAATTTGTGAAACAAAATCTGAAAAAAATATAATATAGGCATCTCTTCTTTTTATCCTTTTGTAGCTATGACTTATTTTGAACAAGAACAACAATGCTTGAAGTAATTTGATTTGTGCCTCCAAGCTTTTACAACTTTGTAAATATTGTGTTTTGTTTCACTACTAAAAAAAACACAAACCTAATTGTGTTTTGTTCACCAAAAAGTGAATAGTTTTCACATTGTGAAAACAATGAATTAAAAATAATGCCAGAGTCTCTATGTGGGTATCTCATTTCACACTCAAAATAATAAGAAAAGAAAACTGATTTTGGGTGAAAGAACATGTGTGGAGCTGACCTCGACTTCAAAGAGATTAATTCATCTTTCCTCCATCTGGTTACTTCAGATATGCTAGCACTATACATCTCAATGATAATAACAATAACAACAAGAATGTATTATTTTTGTGTTTTTACTTTATATACCACCAGAGTCATGGAAGTGAGATGGGCAGCTATATAAATTTACAAAACCAACAATAATGACATATGTCTATTCAAAGAGACACAAAATAAGTTGTTTTCTCTTTTTATCACTTGAATTCTTAATGAAGACAAAATGCATAGCACTTTAACAATACTCTTTAATTTCTATTAGATCAAATATTTCAACTTTAAATCTTAATGAGATGCCTGGATGTCTCATCAGCATGTGTGTGTGTGTGTGTGTGTGTGTGTGTATGTATATGTGTGTGTGTATATATATATATATGTGGGTGTATATGTTTGTGTGTGTTGCATTTGTGCTGATAAATAAATAAAGGGAGACTAGTATAGATCTATTTCAAGCTATTTAGCTCTCATCAGTTAGCCATACCCTTACTGGGATTTGAACCTGGGCTGTATTACATATTAGGCAGTTGTATTAGCCACTAAGCCACAGGCTCTCCTCCTTTATCAGCTAGGCCAGGGAAATAGGTATTTATTTATGACACTATATATATAGTGTCATATATATAATATTTATCAGCACAAATACAACAAAATGTAACAAAAAGGCAACAGTAAAAATATTGGGTTTCTGCCTGGATGGTCTCTTGTGACGAGCCGAAGGACAGAGAATGGAAGTAGTGATCTTCCTCCCATATTTGGGCATACCGGGGGTTGTAAAATCTTATATATATATGTATGTGTGTGTGTGTGTGTGTGTGTTTTATTTGTGCTGATAAAAAAACACAAATATAACAAAGGCAACAGTAAAAATATTGGGTTTCTGTCGTGATGGACTCTTGTGACGAGCCGATTGACAGATGATGGAAGCAGTTAGCTTCCTCCCATAATTGGGGCTTACCAGGGGTTGTGACTCTAAATATATATATATATATATATATATATATATATATATATATATATATATATATATATATATATATATATATATATATATATATATATATATATATATAGAGAGAGAGAGAGAGAGAGAGAGAGAGAGAGAGAGAGAGAGAGAGAGAGAGAGAGAGAGAGAGAGAGAGAGAGAGAGAGAGAGAGAGTGTGTCATATGGGAGGAAGTTCACTACTTCCATTCTCTGTCATTCGGCTCGTCACAAGAGACCATCCAGACAGAAACCCAATATTTTTTACTGTTGCCTTTTTGTTACATTTGTTATATTTGTGCTGATAAGTCTCCCTTTATTTATTTATCAGCACAAATATAACATATATATATATAATGGCTTAATAGCTAAGATGTTTGCCTAAGATGCAATACAGCACAGGTTCGAATCCCAGCAAGGGTATGGCTAGCTGATGAGAGCTAAATAGCTTGAAATAGATCTATACTAGTCTCCCTTTATTTATTTATCAGCACAAATAAAACACACACACACACACACACACATGTGTGTGTGTGTGTGTGTGTGTGAGAGAGAGAGAGAGAGAGAGAGAGAGAGAGAGACTAAATAATAAATGATAATATTTGATCAATGATAGCATATTTGATCAATGTTTGGAGTGAGATTTGTTCAAAAACACATTATAATCAGTATAGCAGCCAGCCTTATTTTGACTTTTGGTCTTGATTGCAAGGAAAGCTTAGAGTTTAGTTTCTCAGAGAAGGAAGCTTTATCTGTGAATTTTCATCCCAAACTCCTGTAGTGATGACTATTATTTCAATCATTTCAGGATGATATCTGAGGACAAATCTCTCAACATCTCATCTTCATTTATGAATACACTAAAGGACCTCTCTGGCCAGGACAATTGAATAGATTCAACAGTACCACCACCCCCGCCCCAGTGGTGGGTTTCAATTTATTTTACTACCGGTTTGCTTATGCACGTGCACTCGTTTATGTGTGCGCACATGCACAGCAGCGTCCGGGTGGGTGGGCGGAGCCTCCCACTGCTGCCACTACTGGTTCATCCAATCTGGGGCAAACTGGCAGAAACCCACCTCTGCTCCCCCTTCCACTTCACATGGATCTTGAGGTTAGAACATGGAACACATTTGAATGATGGAAGTGAGAGAAATAATGGTGTTCCATTAAATGCTTTGTTGACAAAGGATTGTTGACAGACAGAGAGTTTCATGCAACTGACCATCTGCCATGCACCATTTGTTCCTTTTTTTAGCTTTTCGCACAACCCAAAATGTTATTGATAATTTGTCCCAAAATAAATTCATTACATTAAACTGTCATCATTCATTAAATAAGGATTTTTTTTATTTCCATAAATATAAATTGTAAATCACAGTACTTTTCTCCCCATGCAAAAGGCCCGTTTTTAAAATCCAATATGTAAAAGTGTGAAGAAAGAGGGATTTTAAATTCTTTGGGGGGGGGGATAATGTTGCTGTCCCAAATTGTAAATTTTATGGCCAAATGCAAGTGAGGTACAGCCTCATTTATTACTGCAAAAATGATTGGAAGTGGAGTTCTTGACACTATTACCTGTTAGGGCAGATTTATTGAAAATTAGCAATTCCATTTATAACTATGAGATTTCAGGGATTATTCTGCTGTGGACTAGAAAATTGGCAGATTTACAACTGTGTTGAGTCTAGTTGTACCAACTAATAGAGAGAGGCAAGAAAATTTAGAGGCTTGTACTCCTAAAGGAGTTAACCTTTGGGTAAAGATACATTTTTCAAGTGGCTTCGGAGAAATTATTGGGCTCATAAATTAGATCTGCCACTACATGAAAAATAACTTTAATGCAGAAGATTTTTGTTGTTGTATCTTTTTCTAAGGATGAGAGGTGGGGATGAAGGAGAAACAAAAATTACAGGAATCTTCTCTTCTTGACCACCTGTCCAAACCCTCTTGTTATCACGGATGAAGCAACCAGGGATTTTAAATGGAAAATAATAGAAGACATAGTCATAGAAGATATAAGGAGCAATCCTAAGATCCCTGGGAAGTGCTGCTTCCTCCACATGTCCATTGAGGAAATAATATACTAACTAATTCTTTCAGTATCTTTGTCCTGTCCTTTGTCCTATCTTGTGGAGAGGGGGGATGGAGTGGTTGTTAATTGTCTGTATCCTGATAGAATGATAGAATAACAGATTTGGAAGGGACCTTGGAGATCTTCTAGTACACCCCCCGCTTACTTAGGCAGGAAACCCTACACCACTTCAGACAAATGGTTATCCAACATCTTATTAAAAACTTCTAGCGTTGGAGCATTCACAACTTCTGGAGGCAAGTTGTTCCACTGCTTAATTGTTCTAACCGTCAGGAACTTTCCCTTAGTACTAAGTTGCTTCTCTCCTTGATTAGTTTCCACCCATTGCTTCTTGTTCTACCCTCAGGTGCTTTGGAGAATAGCTTGACTCCCTCTTCTTTGTGGCAGCCCCTGAGATATTGGAACATTGCTATCATGTCTCCCCTAGTCCTTCTTTTCATAACACTAGACAAACCTAGTTCCTCCAATCGTTCTTCATATGTTTTAGCCCCCATGTCCCTAATCATCTTTGTTGCTCTTCTCTGCAATCTTTCTATCCAAACTATTTTGTTTCTTTGACCTTCTCTGACAAAGAGTTTAAGGTGGTTGTCATCATTATCTCCTTCTCACTGGGGCAATGGAGAGTGGGAAAAAGTATAGCATCAATTTACCTCTTACTCTGACCATTACAAGTTGGCAGGACACGATGGAGACTGCACTGCAAAACTTTCCTCCTCTTCTTGGCACATAGGTTCTTCTGTTATGCAGCATAAGGCAGAGTATGTAATCCTCTGCTTTTTATCCTGCAAACCAAAATCCTCCCTAGAAGTCACTTTAAACCATCTAACTTAAGGATGGTCAATCTGAACCCAAGAGCCACATGCAACATTCATTATCTGTGGTTCCTGCTGTATATCCTATGCCATTATGAGTTTAAGCAACTATTCTCAAAAGAGAATATAAATAATGTTCATTCTACCGAAAAGCTTCCAAATGATTGCAGCAGTTATAATAACTGCCACAGTTACTTATGGAGAACAGCCCCCATCCCTCACCTCAATTTTTCTTTCAAAGAATCACAATTAATTAATTAATTAAATTTAATTTAATTAACCACATTTATATGCCACCCAATCCCGAAGGACTCAGGGCGGCTTACAAAAATACTATTACTAATCCATATGCTTATGGCACTTGGTAGCAAAGAGGAACACTACACAACCCTTATTCCGAGCTTGGATTTTTGTCCGAGTTCTGATTTATCCCAACAAATTGAAAACTTCTCAGGCCACAAACTCCAGCTAATCTTTGGGCCAATCCAGTAACATTCTTTGTATATCTTACTGAATTTAACTCTTTCCATCACTTTATTTTCCATATCTAAATTACATATGCACTCCTCGGATGTTGTTAGCCCCAGGAAGGAAAATATAGAGTTATATAGTTATCTTTATTTTTTCCCCACTGCTTCAAACAGCTTCCTCAAGCAGGAGTGCTCCTTGATGCTGACACAAGAGAGATGTAAGTAGCTAGGAGAGTACTAGAAGAAAGGTCAAGAGTAAGCAAAAATTCTTTTGCATGTGTCCTACTCAGCCCATAGATATATCTTGAATTGAGATAAGTGAACTCTAAACTATGCAATTTAACTGGATGCTTTTAAAATATGAAAGCAAGCAACAAAACAACTTGTTGAGGGTGTTTTTCTTTTTCAGATATACAAAAATTCAATATAATATAAAAACTAGACATGGAGTTAAAATTGCATGATTCAAAATTAACTTAAATTTATATCCATTTTTTTAAAAAAGAAACAGAAGGAAAATAAACTACAATATCCTTCATATTTTGGAAGTTAAATGCCTATGCAGGTAGATATATCTTTATCTTTTTCTGGTTTCAACACAAACAAATGCTTCTTTCAAAAAGCTGAAAGGCTATACATTCATTTGAGATGTACATTAATCTTCCAGAAATATTTCATGAGTGATTCCTCCTTTATGATCTTAATTTGTTCAGGTTCTGAACTTCTTAGGAATCATCTTATTATTCCAAACTTCATATCTAAAGTTGAACCTTTTATTAAAGGCTGCATTTTAAAATGGGTTTAAGAATTTTTTTAGAAGAGCTTTGTACAAGATCAGAAACAGTCTGGCTAAGAAGTAAGTGGCCCAGGTGAATGATTGTGCCACGCAAGAGCACCAGGAGACCTCTTCTCCACTTCCCCCTATACAACTTTCTCTGTGCCTCTAATCTGTTAGTTGAGCAAATTGGGAGGTGCCCCATATGAAAAATTCTAAGCACACATTTGCATTTGTTCAACATTGCACCACCCCATTTAAGGAGAATTTTGAATTCATGCAAAAATATCCTGAAAGTGCTACTTTTAAGTAAAGAGTAACCATCAGAGACCATCAGAGACTAGTTGTCAGGGTTCCAAATAGCATCCAATATAAAATCAGAGTCCGAGGCAAGAGATTCCTCAAAGTTCCAATTTATTAAAAGAACCATGTTGGCACATCTGGGAAAACCTGAATCTGAACCCCGTTAAAAGTTCAAGATCCTGTGCCAACACCCACAAGTTCATCACATAGTCCAATCTTTCACTGCTACAAAGACAGATTCCTCCCATCCAGTTCCGGCCAGGTGCAGAGACAAAGACAACCTTGAGTTTCTAAGAAGAATGTTATTATGGCTACATATCACCCCACTCCATATAATTCCCCCTCCCATTTTCCCACAATAGAAAGTGTGACAGGCCTGAAGTCCAAAAAGAAAAGATGGCTTGCCAATCTGACACGAGTGGTACAAGACAATTGTGGGGCTCACAGGAAGTGACCAGGAAGTTCTTTTCTGATTAACCATGGTTTGTTATCCATAGTTTGTTGCCTAAACAGCTGTAGAAGCTGCAGTTGCATTAGAGTAGTTTGGAACCATGTCTAATAATACAAAAGTTTTAGCTGCATCTTACACAAGATAATAATAGAAACAATTTAAAAATACTTTCATATAAATCACATGTAAGAAAAGCAAACATTAGTGCTAGGGTTGGTGATTTCCATTCTTATTTATGCTTTTATTATATTAATATTTAATGTTATTTTCATTTTAATGCTAACATTTTATGTTATTATGTTTAACATTAAGTATTTTACACCTAATGTTTTACTTATGTCTATATATTTTCGGTATATATGTGCCCTCCTTCCTTGTTTAAAGTAACCTTTTATGCAGCATGAGACTGATGTTCTTGGAAAAGAGAGCTAAAATTGTATTTATAAAGGAACCTGTTCAAGTCCCATCAAACACTGCAGTAAATGCCAGCTGGATATGCCAGACAGATACCACTGTGGAAGCCAGTGGCAGCCCCCTCTTCTCTCCTATACGTTCAAGTCAAAATGATGATGAAAAGCAGTTCTAGTTCAGTTTCTAATTCAGTTGGAGGGGACGATGTATGCTTGCAACAGCCTGAATTGGTCAATAGTACCTGAATAGAACCCAAGCCCTGACTATGTCAGCAATCAAACAGTTGGTGAAATCTATGGCAAAAACTGGGGAGAAGATGAAAATACTTAACATAGTGGAACATTTTAATTGGAACATATAACAGATAGCATTAAGCTATCTAGATGTGGCAATGAATGAGATAAATGCAACATAATGAGGGTGTATCAGAAGAAGCAGTTACCCATTATGTGTTGTAGTCTGCTGGTGGTCTGCAGAGCTGGCAGCAGAGTCGACAACGAGGAGGTTGGGGAGGAACATTGGCCAGTCCTGGAGTCTGGGGAAGGCTTGGACAAGGGCTCTGCATCAGAGACAGAGAGGGGGCCAAGGCTATCTGGGAGTTATGTGCTGCCTCCAGAGCCTCCAGAGTCAGACCGCAGCAAGGCAGAGTAACAGGCTTCCTCTCTTCCCAGTGCTGCCAGAAGGCAAGAGCAGTTAAGACAGAAGAGACAACTCGGGAGTAAGTCTTGGAGGTGATTGGCCCCTCCCAAGGAGGAGTAAAGGCATTTGAGCCTTTGGAGGAAGCAACTTGGATCATACTGGTCAGTTTACCTTCTGAAGCTCCATTATGACTCTTTTCTCTGTGTGGCCTTGTCAAGCTAATTGCCAATTAAGTATTTGGCCGTGTTTTCAAAGAAGATAAAGGTGGGTGCTTATCAGCCTTATCCCGAAAGACTTTGGCAGCCTATTGTAGAACTCTTTACAACTATTTGGGACTCATTACGGGCTGTGAACAAATAACATTCACAGCCTTTGAAATAAAAAGAGGGTTTTTGAACCTTATTGTGTGCTTTTTACTGTATCAAGAAGGCTAGGTCAGAACATTGTGTCTGTGGCACTGCTAGGAGTAAATTCAGAAGAATCCAGAATCTGGCATTTCAGTAACCAAATCTATTTTTCCCTGCCTTTGCTAATGTCACCTTTAGAAGCCCAGCTCCTGCTGCATTTCTTTAAAGCAAATTGGGACTTCACTTATTTCATGACAGAGAGATGAACCACAACCTATAGGCTATGGCAGAAATCCAAAATCCATCCAAGATGCAGTTCAGAACAGTAAATAGCCATTGCTTGCTCATAAGCTCCCAAGAATCCTCCAGTTTAGAAGGTCGATGAGAGCCATCTGATTTCAGGACACTGATAGATTTATCAGCATTGAGATCTCTTTCTCCCTGTGCACCACAAGGCACAAATGCCAATAATTCTAACAGTCCCCTAAATGCTGAAGGATCATTATAAAAGTGAGCTCAGCATCCCTGGTCATTAATTACAATCTTGTGCACATATGCCGTGTGATTGCAGGAAATAATCAGGTTTGTCTGCCAAATTGGCAACCTCGAGAAACTAATTTGTTATGACATGCTGTCGAAGATATTTAAACAACAAACCCTGAACCCCACTGCATTGTTATAATATCAGATCACATCATTAAAAAATAGTTAACATTTCCACAAGGGGCTAGTCAGATTTATCCTTGAAGATTTATTCCACTGTCTTTTAACAGTTACTCTTGGATTCCCAACCAGCATTTTGAGTGAGAAGTTGGCTGGCCCTAAAGAGTTTGGCAAAAGTGGAAGGACAACCGAGTATATGGCTTGACTGTTGAATTTGATGTAGCCCCAATTGCCACATATACCTTAATGGCAAAACATTTTTGAGTTTATTTTACCTATTTGTCAGAGATGTTTGTAAGTGGCCTAAAGCTGCAAAATGCAAGTCAACAAATAAAATCAAGATGTCACTACATATTACACTATTTTTCCCACAGTGCAATCCACTCAGTCATGCCCTATCTAATGGCAAGTAATGAATCTTTCATCCTGATGTTGCAATACAATTGTTACCATTTGTAGTTCAAGGTCTTATGAAATTTTTGGTAACTCTAATGCAGGAATCACCAACCTTTTGGACCTCAGGGACCACTAATTCATAATTTTAAATCCTGGGACCATTAATATGAATTAGAGATGGGATGGGGTCCTTCAGGCACTTAGCTTGGCCACCTGTTAGCAGAGAGTAGTGCCCAGGGTCAACCTTAGGTTTGCTATCCATTGCAGCTAAGAATCTCAAATACAGCCAAGAGTGAATATTTATCTTTTAGCCAGCCTGGGTGCTAGATCAACCCCTTGCAAACTCTGTCTTTCGAGGAGCCGGGACACAGTTTCATGTACCACTCACTGAAGCACCTGGACTCCCAAGGAGGGAGGGAGAGAAGGGCTGGAGCTACTAAACAGGTAGTAAGTTCCTGAAGGACCCCATCCCATCAGTGAGCGGGAGCAATTGCTTCGGCGGGCCATATCTAGCCCAGGGACCATAGCTTGAGGATCCCTGATTTAGTGCAATATAAATAATGCAAAAATGCAAAGATTTTTTTGTAGACCACCAAAATTTTCTAATGGACCACCAGTGGTCCATGGACCACCAGTTGGTGACCGCTGCTCTAATGCATGCATGTATTTATGCTGGTACTCTCTTTGATTAGTAGGATAAATGGCTTGTCAATTGTTCTTAACAAGGAAACAGAGATACATTTCTTATCATGTCAGTTCATTCTATAATAGTTTTTTTAAAAAATAATTTTATAACTCATTCAGAAGGATGGGAAAAAGCATCCGAGAAGGGGAAAAATCATATTACTGTTACTCTGAATATAGCATATTTGGAAAAGAGGTGCAGACTTCCAAGTCAGGAAGTAAATCTTATATTCTATTTCTAGAGTTCATTTAAATTATATACAAAATTATTTGATGACTTGCATTCTGCTCATGGTGAGCATTATTGCTTTGTTGGTTTTATAGCCCTGTTGCGAATGCAAACTTCCGCAGCTAGAATATGATAGCTACTAAGTTCAATATTATGAATAAAATAAAGAAGCAAAAATTAGAACTTCGAGATGGTTTGATGAATGAACTAAAGACAGTATCAGAAGAATGATTTGAAGGAAGAGATGCTTGGATTTTCTGTTATTAGCAGGAAGCCCAAAGATTCGTAAGAATTCCTTTGCTGAGAATCAGAGACTGAGATGTTCCTCGGGAAATGTAACAGGATACATTTTTATATCAGTTCCCCACCAAGATCACTGATTACTGATTTTTACATCCCCCAATAGATCAGTAATTGTAACAAGAAAAACATGTGCATTCACAATACTTTCTTATGAGCATTCAAATGAACACTGTATTAAGAACATCTGATTTCTGGCTAATTAGTAAAAGCAAAAGAGACTTGAGTCACAAACACAACATGGTGAGCTACTTGGCATTGTGTGAATTCAGATGCAGAAGAGAAGCAAATTATGAAGTCATATATCATGTTTCTGTGCCTACTACAATCAGAATGCAAATAGTTGCATCAGTCCGGTAGAGAATTCTAGATCCTGTAATTCTGCTTTTGGAAGGTTTGGTAGTCCAGCCACGCTGTCAATGTCCATATTGCTTGACATCATTTTTCCAGAATTTCAGGCATTTGTCTTTCCTAGTATCAGAACCCAGACTGAATTATATTTGACAATTACACATTCAACTTTCTGAAAGCTACTAAAAACAGCTGTCCTGGAATGTGTTTTGATCCAGATTGAAATGAAATCGCATGTGTGGAAGTATTAATAATTAATATGTAATATAATTTGACTATTATTATATTAGTCCAAATGGAGTCATTGGTGGCTGAACTTGGCTATTTGTTTGAATATGTTTCATTACCCAACTAGTTAACATCATCACTATTAGTGAATATGGGTCTTGGTCCTTGTTTGTGTACCATAGCATGCCCTGCCAATGTTGGTGGAATTGTGATTTTCTTCCTGATAGTTCCTTGATGAGATAGTTTCTTGTCTTAATCAAAGAGCTACCAGGGAGAAAACCCACACTTCCCACCAACAATTACTATCAGTGCATTTTAAGAAGTAATTTGTACATTTAATTAATTTTACTAAATTACTAAATAATAGTTTAATTTGTGTGTGTGTGTGTGTGTGTGTGTATGGTCCAGAGAACGCCTCGAGCAATTTCAACCAAACTTGGTACACATATGACTTACCCTCTGGGAAAAAATATCGTGGGGGTAAGATACCTCTAAAACCCTTCAGGGTGGGTGTTCTGTTAAAATGCAGTCCGTTGTGCCTAAAATGGCTTCTACTGTACTGCCATAAAATGGCTTCTACGGTACAGCGCAATGCAGTTGCCATGCTAACGGCTTCACAACATTCCACAATGGGGCTTCCTCTGGTAAGGGGGAAAATTCAACATTAGAAATTACATTTGGTCCAGATATTCCCCCCCTATAAATAAATACCCAGACAATGCCAGGTTATCAGCTAGTAATTAATAAAATAGAGCAATAAGGAATTATTTCGCTGTTAATCAATATAATTTGTTAGCCTTGAGATCAGAGTTCTTGAAAAGCAGAGATCAACAGAAAGATGGGCAATGAAGGTAATGAAATAAATTGAGTATATCAAACTCAGAAATTTTTCAGCAACACAGGATGATATATTGTATATTTGTTTGTAAGAAGAAATATTTTGAAATGGTGATCCATTGTTCAAACAGAAGTCAGTAACCTTTAGATAAAAATCTGGAAAGTTTAGAACCATGCAAGACCAGAACCAGAAAAAAATGCTAATAACTGAGCAGAGAGATGCCTTAAGGGAGCTGGTTAAAATCTATTTCATTTGAGTGGCCAACGTCTGACAACCGAGAGGCCAATATATCCATAATTACTATTATTTTTTCAAGAATGTGCCAACGTAAGAAAAAGAAGGATGGCTGAAAAATGGCATCTCAGCGATGATTTCAGTGCACTATCTTGCCTAGAAGTTTCCTTCTTTCCTTTATGTAGAAGTGTAATTTGAGAAAAAGAACCTTTAAACATTTGGTTCTCTAAGAAAATGTCCAGGATAACAGAACAGAGATAATAAAACCCTTTCAGTTAACAGCCTTGTTTAGGAGGAAAGAATAGTTCTTAGGAAATAAGTAGGCTGTGGCTGAATCAGATTCAAAGCTTCTCTAGTTCAGTATCTGATTTTTCTACAGAAAATGGTAACGGTCCCTCCTGTTCTTCTTTTCCAGCATCTGAGAAACTTAAGGTAGAACATTCCATCAGTTATAATAGTACTTTACTATACTAATAGTATTTTATGATACTTTTTTTCTGGTTCCGATGTTCTTTCTGATGTTCTTTCAGCATTCTTTTTATCAATCTCTTCATTTGAGAACAATGAAGAGATTTCCTTCTTCCTCAAGGAAAAAAAAACCACACAGTTAGTTTTGAAGAAAAAAGCACCTTTGAGACATCTTGAGAATATAGTTATTCGACTTTGGGGATTGATAGTCACCTTGATAGTGGTGTCTAGTGGTGTCCGAGTTATTTTTCCCCTCCTCCTTTGGTATTCTGACAAATAGAAAAACAAATTGTGGTTGTTATTATTGATTGCTGAGATTTGGTTTTAATTTCTTATTTTTTTTAACTTTGTAATTTATACGACACTTGGAGTCATTTGGCAGTAATAAAATAAATAAAATAAAATAAAATAAAGATAATCCTCAACCCTTGTATATTTGTGTGTACAACTGCTACAATCTTTCCTCATTTAAAATCTGGTTCCTTCCTGTTCCTTTTAATCCATTTATTGCTCTTTCTTTGAAATTAATGATGCTTTGCAAATTGCCATTGTACAATGGAGTCTTTTATAATCCATTACTGGTTTAAACACACATGTACATCAAGAGGTGAAGCCTAATATAAATTCTCCAATTTTCTTATGTAAATAACTCAGGTGTTATATATTAACATCTAATTATATCTTTTTTTTCACCATCAGTGACTTTGACCAACTAGACTTTGAGATACTTTAGGCGTCTAACTTTTCTCTTTCATCAACATCATAATATGTTAAAAAATTTAAGTACCAGTATTGTGTTTCCCATACCTAATGCTGTATATTAATATTAATTATTAATTTCTGAATTCTGTGGAAAAATAAAAGAGATATGATACTATAAAGAGACATACATGCCCTCACTGCCCATCAGTCTCAATTTGTGCTTCTTTGAAAAGTAGCTTTATTGTTTCTGACTTGCCATGAAAACTTCTTTGGATTAATTAATTTCATTTCTGGGTCAACCTGAGACTTTTCAACATCCTGTGTCCTCTGCCAGCAGTGAGCCTTATCTACCAGTTTACTAAAAGCCACTTTTCATGCAAGTTTGTCTTCAAGTCACCAGAATAACAAATGATTAAATTTTCCAGTGGAAGCTTTTCCCCCAAAGCTGATTCAACCTGCCCTTCACTCCTTCTTAAGTTACTAGAAAAGAATTCTTTAATAAAAAATTGGAAGTCCCATTGCTAGTCCCTCTCCTACCTCAAATTCATTTTTTACTTGCCTTCACACAACTTCCTAAAGAGACGGGGGGGTGGGGTGCGACATCTGCACATATATGTATGGAAATACACAGATTGGAGAGATGAGGATAGTAGTAGGTTTTTTTAAAAATATATTTTCTCAGGTATTTGTTTCCAGAGTTCTAGAAGTACAAATCTAAAAAGGGATTTTGTTATGGATTCTTATTTATTCTCTGTGCACATGCATTTTCAGCCTCTCATAGCATGGATTCAATGCATTCTACATCAATATAATCTCTTGCTATACGGTTCACATTGACCAATAATATTGCAATATTATTACTGAAACCCAACCAGTGCAAATATACGGTATTATTTGTTTGGCTTGGATGTCTCATTCCAGGTTCCTCCCTCTCTTTCTGGTGAAATTCTGAATCCTGCAGGCAAATTGTCTTCCCTTCCTCTTTCAAGGGTTATTGGGAATATAAATGAGATGCATGTTTCAAAATTGTTAATGAATTCCACAATCTCCTCTAAATCTAAGCAATTAGCTCTCTTTAGCAATAACAGGTGTCACTCAAGAGACTTTGTCTCCACTGTTGATTATCTTTTTTCCTTTTGTGAGCAACTCATAAAAGGGGGTACAAAAGGACTAAAAATCACATAGTAGCTTAGGCCAACTTAAGGAAGGCAAATTAGAATCATTACCATTCTTTGGCTAAATAGTGAGCAGGTCTCATATGTTCCTCATTTACATACTTAGATCTGATGGGTGTAGGTACCTAATTATATAGCAGCCAGAAATGAGTTTAGTGATGTACTTGGTTAATTAATATTCAGCATAATTATTAATTGTGCAAATTGCTCTCCTTCATATGCAGCTTGGTTTCTGAAGTGAAAATAAGAATCAGACATACAGTATATCAGCAAAATACATGGTAGATATCAATACTTGTTTGAATATACTGCAGAATTCCAGCATTTGTTAAAGAACAGAGCTCTACTTGATGTTATTCTGTTACTCCTCAAAAATGTATTATTGTTTTCCTTGTACAATTACAACTATAATATTTGAGAGGGGGGAGTTGCCTAATTTTCAAGTTTGCTGTATAATGACATTATCTCTGTGGCAGAATGAATATAGGAATCGGTTTATAGTAATTTTAAAAAGCAAGTATATAAATTAGTCTCCCCCAGGATTAATTGAACATTAGCTTTGTGAATGACAGTAGGGTAAACTGGCCTGTGCCCCTCATGTGAAGGCAACAGCATCCAAAATATGGTTTATTATCTGAAATTAGATATGTTTTTTTATTCATGTCAGTAAAAATAACAACTGAAATATAATCATAAAACATGTTTCTCATTATTAATTTCTCCAGACCTATTTACCTATTATTGTTTAATAGATTAGCTTTTTATATTCTTTGCTGAACCTTTTTACCTAGTAAGTATTAAATCTAAAATGCATTGCACAACAAGGGAAATCTATGGTTTCAATCAATGATAGACATTATGGTAAGCAAAATGGTCTAATCATATTTGGTAACTAATGCTGGAAACCATTGGACTAGGAGGATCTTTTGTCTGCTTCATTTTTTTTAAACACTGATGTACATTTCAGAAGTTAAGCAGAGCCCTGCTGGATCAGACCAAATGCCTCTTCAGATAGGAAGTCCTAGGACTTCCAACCTGGACTATTTTGATTAATGGTAATTCCTGATTGTGTGGATTGAATGATAGAATTTATTCTTTCTCAAATGTTAGTGCTAGACTTAGGCACCTTGGTTTTTTATATCTGCTACTTCGTATTTTTGTTTATTTTCTTATGGGAACACTGAGCTGAAATGAAGCAGCAATATCTTTTTCTCCTTAGCAATAGTCACACTTTCTGTCAGTTTATCTTGAAAAGTAACTCAAAAATAACTCTATGATTACCCCCAGGTCTCAAAATGAACCTACCCATTGATCCTTGACACAATAAGGCTTTCTGGAACCTGAACCTTAGAAAGAATGTTTTGTAAACCATTGTGATAAACAAATAACTGTTTTGGTTTTCTTCTCTCCAATGTAAGATAATTACAGCCCTGCCATATTTAAAATGATGTTCCAAATATCATCATTTACCTGAAGGCAGCTTATAAATGATTTTTCCTGCAAGGCAAGGCAATAGAAACATAATAAATGTCTGAAACAGCTGAACATGATTCCTTTCCAATCAATTTAGTTGTGCTGGTTTAAATATTATTATTAATAAAATAATAAAAAGGTACTAATGTTAGAAAGCTTTTGCACTGTATTTAATGTCATGTTATTGCCATTTTTTATGGTAAGTACCTTGGCAGTTGAGTGAATTTCCATTTACAGTGTGATCTGGCTATAATTGACTCATTTTCTAATTGTTTCAGAGATATTTAATGTGGTGTAATTTCAGGAGGGTTCTTCTTGCTAGAAGCTACTCCTGAAATATAAGATATAAAAATCATCCTAGGGATTTTACAATGTTATCCAAAAAATTACAAGTGCTCTGATGATCTATCAAACCCATATTAGAATGAAAATTTATTGTCCTCCCAGGCTTCACTTTTACCAAAACTAATTAAAATTAAAAAGAAAGCTGCCCCCAAGTTACTATTTGATCCATGAATTGGACACATGAAAAAATCCTTAAGGGTGGTCTTGGATTTATATTGAAGCTTCACATGACAGTTTATCCTCTTACTAAAAGCTTTGATTTGAACATTTAGTTACTTGTTCATCACTTGATTATTAATGTCAGACATAGTTGAATTGAGAGTAGCCTAATTTTCTCTAAATAATTAAATTCCTTGATAAAAAGGACACAGTATAAGATTAAGATATTCAGCAATGTGTATTCCAGAAACTTTAAGCATTGTGAAATATAAAGGATGTTTCTTTATATACCTAAATGTTTTACTTTGGTAGACAAATATATGTTAAGCAACTAAGACACAGTGATTGATGGAAGTCATAATATAAATAAAGTTTATATCAAGGCATAATGTTGGAATCAAGGATGAAATATCTGGCTAAGTGACTGATTTAAAACCAAGGGGGATATTTGTATAGGACTATAGGTGACATGAAGTAGAGGTAGCTCACATATGTATTAGCATGATAGACTTTCTAAACACAATATGTAAGCATTCCCAGCTCCTTCATGAAAAACAGAATTTAACTGAGATAAAGTACCCTTTGAGACAAATAAGTTTATATATGCAGACTTCATGGGTTCTCCTTTAAATCCAACGAAGGAACATATTTCCATATACATGCAATAATGTGCTCCTTGCACAAGATTAAAGGGAGAAACTCCTAAGTTCTGGAAAAAATGATTGGGTAAGGAAAATAAGATTTGAAGGCTCAAGGTGAATTCTATTTGGCTTGTCAAAAGAAGGAAGAAAAGTAGGAAGCTGCATCATTTCAAAGATGTGTGATGCAAGTTGAAGCAGCAGAGGGCACTCACACACTGTGGGAGACAGCCAAGGACATAGCATTTTGCATTATCTGCCACTGCGTTGAGAGCTATCAAACCCTGGTCCCCCTTTTTTCTCATTCCCAGTCTAAAAATAATTTTATCTAATTCACCTTGTTTTTAAAAAAGTCTTTTTCTGGATCCTTTCTCTTCCTTCCTCTTTCCACTAAAAGATAACTTAATTCCATTAACTTAAGGTAGTAATAAATTCCTATGATCATTTTAACATTTATGTAGAAGTAGTAATAAATTCCTATGGTCATTCTCACATTTATGTAGAAGTTCAAGTCAGCCTAACTGGTATTTAAAAACAAAACTATGAGTTGTTTTTCATGGGGAAGGAGTGACTCTATCACTTTTGTTTTGCTTTGTTCTGTTAAAACTCTGCCAGAATCATACAACTGGAGGAAATCCTGGAAGATTTTTAATCCAACTCCCTGCCCAGACAGGAATCCTCAGATCATTCCAGAGAAATTACTATCCCACCTTTGTTTCAAAACCTTCACTGACAAGGCACCCACAACTTCAGGAGGCAGGCTGTTTCACTGCTTAATAGCTTTCATACTTCTTATTTCAGGTTTGGATTTCTCCTCACAAAGTTTACATCTACTAGTCCTTGTCATACCTTCAGTCACTATAGAGCAGTGTTTCTCAACCTTGGCAACTTGAAGATGTCCAGACTTCAACTCCCAGAATTCCCCAGCCAGCGAATGCTGGGAGTTGAAGTCCGGACATCTTCAAGTTGCCAAGGTTGAGAAACACTGCTATAGAGAATAAATCTATATCTTCTTCCCTCAGCAAATATTATTGGAAAACTGATAGGTCACTTATTAGCCTTCTTTTCTTTCCCAAGGTTTCTACAACTTCCACTTCCTCAACCATTTCTTTCCTGAAATACCAAGTCCAATAAAGCTAGGTCTCTTCCCATCCTTGCAAACAGATGGCCTTGAATTCAACAGCTATTAAGTAAACACCAGCACTAAATGAGAGAAGGGACTGAGAAAGAAACTCAAGATAATTCCTCCTTTGTAGAGGGAGGAAAGAGACATTCTGTCAGATTTTCAAGATTCTGTTTTTTAACCTTTAATTTAAAAACAGACTTTCAGAAGTTCTTGTGGAGTGTCTGTTTCTTAACTAGGTCTGACTCAAAGGGCTGATAACTTTTTGAACAATGATGTTATCTAAAAAGCATCAGGAATGTATTTGAACATTCAGAATTTGTTTCCTTGTTGATGTGGAGAAATCAACAAATCTCCAAGTTGATATCATAGCCATCTATTTGTAAATATTACATCTAGATCTTCTATGTGCCTGGACGGCTTGTAGTACTCAGAAATATATCATTACCGTTTCTTTTCCCCTCAATATTCAGTCATATTCAGCTTTTGGCATGGTTTTCTCCCTTTGTGTTACAAATGTCCAAATAAGTTAGTCTTTCCTTATGTATAATGTGAGCCCCTGTCTATGTGTATGGATCCAAATGGACCTTGACAGACTTGAACACTGGACCCTATCTAAAAAAATGAAATTCAATGTAGAGGAAAGTAAGATTTTACACATAGGCAAGATAAACCAATTATACAGGTACGGATTAGATGAAACCAGGCTCAATAGCAGGAACTGTGAGAGGGATCTTGGAATCCTATTGGACAATCACTTAAACATGAGGCAGCATTGTGTCGCCACAGCCAAGAAAGTCAATGCAATCCTAGGTTGTATGAATAGAGGGATAGAATCAAGATCACGTAAAGGATTAAAACCACTTATAAAACCTTTGTAAGACAATACTTGGAATACTGCATCCAGTTGGTCGCCACTATATAAAAAAGATGTTGAGATTCTGGAAAGAATGCAGAGAAGGGCAACAAAGATGATTAGGGAACTGCAGACTGAAACATATGAAGAATAGTTGCAGGAATTGGGTATGTCTAGTCTAGTGAAAAGAAGGGCTAGGGGAGTCATTTGAGTGGCTGTCACAAGCAAGATGAGGTCAGCCTATTTTTTCAAAGCACAGAAGGCAAGACAAGAAAAATGGATGGGAACTAAACAAGGAGTAAAGCAACCTAGAAGTAAGGAGAAATTTCCTAATGATGACAACAATTAACCAGTGGAATGTCTTGCCTTCAGAAGTTATGGGTACTCCATGACTGGAGACTTTTAAGAAGGGACTGGATAGCTATTTGGCCAAAATGGCATAGGGTCTCCTGAGCAGAGGGTTGGGCTAGAAGACCTCCAAAGTTCCTTTCAACTCTGTTATTCTATGTTCTATTATTTGGGGAGGCCATTAGTTCCAGAATTCACCACATTTGGTATTGGATGGGATAGCATTGCCCCGAACAAACTCTGTGTGTAATTTGAAGGGTCTTCTAGACTTGCACCTCCTGCTCAATGAGCCGAAGGCAGTCATAGTTAGGAGGGATTAACAACTTTTTATTGTACTATATGTTCATTCTTGGATCAGCAGATTCTGCTTACAGTCACTCATGCTTTACATCTCCAGATTGGACCACTCCGATGCATTTCACATGAGGCTGATCTTGAAGATCTGGAAGCTTCATGGGTTACCAAACATAGTGACATGAGCAGTTATGTGTGTTCCAAAAATAGCACCTGTTACATCTCTGCTCCATAAGCTGCATTGTTCTCACTTTGCTTTGTAATCGCTACTGGTTTCCATCTTTAAAACTCTTCATGAGGTAGGACTAGGCTCTTTGAGGTCCACAACTCCATGATCACAACAGCCCACCCTATTAGATCTGGCAAGGGCATGCCGAGTATACTGTCAATTAAGGACCTACATTTGGTGGGACCTGAGAGACATGTCTTCTCTGCAGTTGCACCTGCCTGATGGAACAATCTCTCCCCCCACAAAAAAATTAGATTAGCTCCATACCTTTTGACATTCTGGAAAGCCCTCAAGATTTGGTTGTCAGATTCGGGGCTCCCAGGGAGCCTATCCCAGATTCGGATAGCTCTATTGCTAAGTGACTATTCTTATCTCTTTATCAAGGTTTGTATATTTGTTTTTATAATATTTATTTTTAATATGAATTTTATATTTATTATATTTGTTGTTTTTATATTCTTTGCATGATAGTTGCACACTGTCCAGGTTTTGTGAGAAGGGGGCGGCTATATAAATTTGACAAATAAATAAATTTGAAAACAAGAAAAAGAAAAAAAAAACAGGAGCAGGTATTTGATCAGATTGAGCTGAAAAGATGAAGTCTAACATCTCTGCTGCTCTCAATGGCCTTCTGCCCTTTCTCAGAATACATCTAGAATGCAGATTGTGCTGGTGAATTGGATCCCCAACTTCTAGTTTGAGCAGATGAAGTCCAAGTCTTCTGATCATAGTGATCTTCTGCTCACTTCATGGAATATGAAGAACTGGCATATGAAGTTCTTCACAAATCCTGATGTCATTGATGGAATGCAATACATTTTTACCATGATTTAAAAGGAAATTCAGTAAAACGAGGAGGATTAAACCAATGCATTTTAGGCTTATAAGTAAAAGTTAATGAAACCTTTAGATTTATAGACAATGAATTGGCTGTACTTTCAAGGTAGAAAATAATGGAATTAAGCTAAATGGTTAGTGGCTAAGACACTGAGCTTGTCAATCAGGTAGGTTGCCAGTTCAGCAGTTCAGATCCCTAGTATAGGTCTCCTGCATGAGCACTAGATGACTAGATGACCTCAAAGGTCCCTTCCAACTCTGTTACTGTTAACTGTTAAATCCTATAGGTTATCATCAGTTAGTCCAATTCAATATCTCTCTGAAAACAAGTTGACTAAGAAAATTGTTTTCTTGTCCTTTCTGTGGGCTTCTCAAAATTGATCTAACCAATGAATCAACCTTTCAAATAGTCTTTAAGCCTGCTGAAAGTCATTTAAGGATCCAATAAATTTTATTTTAGTTCCAAGAAAAAAAACATAAGTAATAATTATTATAATTCAGTGTAAGAGCAAAGTAAAACAACATTCTTTAAAATACTTACAAGAGAGAAGAAGTGTATTTTGCTATGTGACTTGGCCTCCCAAATGGAACTCATTATTTGGATTATTGCTACACTAAATCTGTCAAGATGATCTTGTAGCTATAAATCCAATCCCGGTTCTGAATGCTCCTTGAGAAAAAGAATTGCAAAAAAGAAGGCACATTGAGAAAGGAGTAAACACAGAGAGATGTTCAGTGAGACCAAAGGCAAATAAGTAAGAAATTTGAGGAACCACAAAAGGCTACCACTGTTCTCACAAATCTCCAACAGCAATACCTTTGCTCTGGAACAAAAAAATAAAACAGGTACCAATTATTACAATAATAAAGTATAGGCCAGTCACAGGATGATGCAAAAGAGATGATAGATAAGCATTTGAATTTGGGAAAGGTCAGTGCTATGGTTATATCCCTCTGTAGCAAAATTCATCCAATATCTTCCATTAGTCCTTTGCATCAATTATTTTACATGGACATTTATTTTCTAGTCTCGACGCCTGGAATTCTTATGGTGCTGATGGACATGATGTATCACTTCTTCTATTGCTGCTTGTTTAGCTTGCTGTTTATTGGTTTACACTTCTATTGTGCTATGTACTCTTACATTTGTTGCTAGCCATTCAGATAGCATAAGCTAGTGAAGAAAAAAAAATGCAGATTATGGGGAGTGGAGGTGGAACAGTGCTGATGAAGTAAATTGTGAGTTAGCATTTGAACAAGCGCCTGAGTCGGGGTGCCAAAATTGGGTAAATATAAAATAAATGAAATAATAATTCTGGCTTTACCATAATTATCCCAGTGTCACTTTTGCACATTTCAGAGATGGTGCAATGTTAGTATCATTTAATCATGTCTCTCTATCTGTCTGCATTTTAAACCCCAAAGGTATCCAAGATTTTCTTTCATAGTAGTAAAAAGCAGTCATTGCCTTCTTTATAGAAAAACATTTACTTTTATCTAATTATTTTGCACATCTCCGTATAGGCCCCTTTCCCCGCCGCCTTTTCTTAGATCAACAATGCATAGCAATAATCAGTAAAAGGACAGTTTAATTGAAAAATGAATATATTGTATCTTAAATGTAACTCGGGGGTCAGTCTTCAAGAATGTACATCAATATTTCATCTAGTCATTTCCCAAATGAAACTCTCCAGATGTTTTGAGGCTAAGGCCCCAGAAACCCCAACCAACATGTGGCAATGATCAACTTATAGTTGAAGGATACTATTCACTCTTGATTGCATGCCTAGAAGTTTCACAAATATATCCAGCATTGCTTCTAGAGAAGGGCTGTCAAACTCATTGGCCGCAGGCCGGACACACCACTTGCTGGCCACACCACTTGCTGGCCACACCCGGTTTAGTGAAGGGGAAAAAGTCATGATATGTTACGTGATGATGCCATTATGATGCAAGTTTGACACCCTTGTTCTAGAGGGTTGCTACCTCTCTCACCTAAAGTGTTGCTAACCTTTAGCTAAAGATATTAGAACCTGGCCCTATGATATAACCTCAAGAACTGAACATAATATATCAGAATGAGACTGAAAGCAAGGTAGAAAGGAACATAAGTTAGCACATGGTGGGACAGTATGGTCGTGATGGAAAGCAGTGTGCCTGAACCATCTTTATTGGTGTTTGCCAGACTCTCAGGCCCCAATAATTCTAAATTATTTAAATTTAAAAAATGAAAAGCTGTCATGCTGCAAAATAAAGTACTGATTTCTGATGTTATTGTGTATATTTGTGAAAGGTTCCACAGATATTTTCAGAAAAAAATATCATGACAGTCTCTGTATTATTTTTTAGTTTGAAAGAGGGCATGGCTCAGGGGTGGGTTCCTGCCAGTTCTAACCTCTTCTATAGAAGTGGTTCCAAAAATCTACAGTGCAGTTTAGAACCGGTTCCAGTTCCCTCCCCCTGCCCGTCCACACATCATCAAGATGAAGAGTGAGAAGAGGAATTCTGGGAGTTGAAGTCCACAAGTCTTAAAGCTGTCAAGTTTGAATACCCCTGGCTTTTTTTCTAAAGGGTTAGGGGTGCAAGGGTCTTGTAACTTGACAGCTTTAAGACTTGCATGCTTCAAATGCCAGTTTCTGAGCCAACATTTTGGTTGCTAAGCAAGAGCGTTGTTAAGTGAGTTTCATCACATTTTACAAGTTGGCCATGCCCACCCAGTCACATAACTGCCAAGCCACTCCCACCCGGTCACATGGCCATCAAGCCACTCCCACCCAGTTACATGGATGGCAAGTCACTCCCACAAAGCAGGCCACACCTACAGAAGAGGTTCTAAAAAAATTTGAAGCCCACCACTGGCATGGCTCCCCCTCTCCTGAAAAAAAAGGTGAATTCTGCAGTGAGGATCTATGTCACTGGCTGCCATTTTGTAGCATGCAAAAGTCTTGCCATTTTGTGAAAGCACTGTTCTTATCTTTTCAAAACCCAAATGTTGCACTAGTCCAGGGGTGGGTTTCAACTGGTACAGACCGGTACAGCCATACCGAATGGTGAAATTTAGCATGATTTCCCATACCCATTGGTCAGGAGGCCCAGTACCGGAACGTTCCCTCCCCTCATTTGCTCTTCCACTTGCCCCGCCCATCTGCACCATGCTGCCAAAAAGTTCTCAGAAGAACCAGAAGAAGAAAGAACTGGTGAGTGGCTGGAGTGGGTGGGGGAAGTTTTTGGGGGAAAGGGAAGAGGCAGAGGGTCTGCTGGAAGAGTGTGTGCATGTGCACAGGCTGTGGATTTTAAAAAACATTTGAGTGAATCCAGGAAGAGGAAAGATGCAGGCACTGGAAGATACTATAGGAACACACACACTTCCAGCCCCGCTGCCTCTTCTCTCTTCCTGGATTCACTCAGACATTTTGAAAACTCACAGCCTGTGGACAGCACAAACTCTTCCAGCCCCTCTGCCTCTTCCTGGATTCACTCAGATGTTTTTAAAACTCACAGCCTGTGCACATGCACACACTCTTCCAGCCCCGCTGCCTCTTCTCTCTTCCTGGATTCACTCAGACGTTTTGAAAACTCACAGCCTGTGCACACGCACACACTCTTCCACTCTTTTAAAAATGTCTGAGTGAATCCAGGAAGAGGAAAGAGGCAGAGGGGCTGAAAGGTTGTGTGTAAGGTGGTCAGTAATGTTGAAGACCGGCAAGGACAGCCATATTAACTCTGTAAGTAGCTGTTTTATTATTTTGTGTACTTATTTTATTCTTATTTAAGTAGTAAGTGCACAAAATAATAAATGTCCTTTTTTATATCTTCTTTTTGTAGGTCATTCTTTGGGGCAAAGAATTTAGTGACATCGACTTGACCACTCCCACCCAGTCACATGACTGCCAAGCCACTCCCACTAAGTCACATAATTGCCAAGCTACTCCCACCCAGTCACATGATCACTAAGCAATTCCCACTTTGTCACATGACAACCAAGCCACTGCCACAAAACAGGCCACACTTACAGAATAGGTTCTAAAAATTTTTGAAATCCACCACTGCACTAGTCCCAAATATGTGTATAGCCATGTGTAATGTAGCAAAAGCAGTCTTTTTACAAACAAGGGTAACCTAGAAGAACAATTTGATTACTTTGGCTGTTCTTTTCTTTGGTTTGAGTTAAATGGTGGTACTCACATTGAATTTAAAGTTTTTTATAGGTAATTAGTTTAAGACCAAGATAGATTCATGACAGCTTCTATCAGTGAGATTAAAAAGATGGCATTTTCTGTGTGTCTACAAAGGTGCAGAGATTGATGACATATATTCTAATACTCACAGATGTCACTGAGTTCTTGAACTTTGATCAAAATCTTCCCTAAGGCAATGAGCTCTGCTTCACCAGAGGCTACCGGGAACAGAATCCATCCACAACAGCTTGTATTGTCAGTTTATGGACTCTGAAACCAGAAGCTGGTGTTCCTCAGTGAGCTGATACTTGAGGCAAAGTTCTCCTCCCTTTTCTGTGCATAGAAGCCATATTAATTGTTAGCTGGATCTTCCTTCAGAGGCTGGTGACAGGTTAGAATATTTCACCATGGTTGAGGCAGCTGGTTAGTTTGCAGGAGCAAGTAAGAGAGACCAAATCACATAGGCAATTCAAAAGATAATTGTCTAATTATTAGATGTAATTATCTAAAGAAATACATTATGCCCAACACAATATGCCCTGGACCACTAGGGGTTTTCTTTCTTTTCTTTTTCCTCTCTCTCTCTCTCTCTCTCTCTCTCTCTCTCTCTCTCTCTCTCTCTCTCTCTCTCTCTCTCTCTCTCTCTCTCTCTCTCTCTGTGTGTGTGTGTGTGTGAAATCTAGATGAAATTTTGAAGCTGCAGGAGTGTAGTAGCTCATAGGAAAGCAGTGATGTTCACTCTTTGTTCTCAGCATTTTAATCCAGCAATACAGAAGAAAAGTATAGCTGTCCATCAATAGCTTTGGGGAATAAAACTGACAATGTAGAAGATAGTTCAGATGTATATTGTTGCATTTCTATATTGCATCAAGCATTAATCTTCATGGATTTTAGAAAAAAATACATTTTCCTAATATCTTTTAAAATGCCTTAAGAAAAACCTGGCTTGAATTTAATTGAGTGGATAATCATTGGGCCTATAATTATATCTTCTAGCCTAACCTATTTCAATAAGTTGTTGTGAAAGGGGGCAAGAGATTGAGGAGTCACATTGACCAAACGCAACTACTTGGAGAAAGGGTAAGATAAACACATAATCAATAAACTATGTGATCAGTTAATGAAGAGAGCAACCAACCCTCATGCTCAACATTCCATTGTTGTTTCTCCACAGTTTGTATTCAGAGATATCCTGGATGAAAAATGAAGGAGTCCTAATGTGAAAATACTGAAATTTGTTTTCAAGCCACCTAAAGTAAAGACTACGATTATGTCTTAGGGTAGCTAATCCTGTTTTGGTTTGTGGTATGGAGAAAACCTATTTTCTCTCCATCTTTCCAGATGGTCCATTAGGCATCTCAAGCCAAAGAATGAAGCAAAATGCACATTTTAGGATGTGCTTGTAGTGTTAGCGTTCCAAGTATCATGCAGACTTAAATCAGAGTCCTCTTCCAGAGCTTGTTGGCCTAGATGACTCTTTTCTGGTGGCATCTGGGGACTTCTCTTTACCACCGTGGCTGTTGGTGCGCAGGTTTGTGGCATTGGGGCTGGAGCCAAGCACTCTGACGCTTTGTGGCCAAGTTGACAGCAATGGTGGCATTTTATTGGCCCTCATGAGAAAAGGAACCTGGTTACATCTCTAAACTACTGTTACTTTGTCCTCCCCCCCCAATATATTTATATTTACCATTTTAGTTTCCTCCCAAGAAAGCAAAAAGGTTTGTTTGCTTTCTTGTTTGTTTATTTATGCATAGTCCTTCATTAGAAATACCAGATCTTTGTACTTAGTTATTCATAATATGAAACTAAATCATAATTCAATGAGCCTTAATAAAATAGTACAACTTTAAAATGCAGGGTAAAAATGATTTTAAAAAAAGTTATAAGCAATCCTTGGGGATTAATTATTCCATGCCCAATGAATAGAGGAGGCTAATAGGTAGAGAGAAAAGTCTTATCCGTAATGGTTGGTGGATGTATCTCACAGAAGCAGATACTAACATTGGGATGCTTGATTGGTTGGTTGATTGACTTTGGACCATCAAGTCATTTTCGACTTGTAGTGACAATATAGATAGATTTGCTTCATGATGATCTATCCTTCACTTGTTCTTTCAAATCTCCCAACAGTGCACTCATTGCTGTTGGAACTGAATCAATCCATCTCGCTGCTGGTCATCTTTTCTTTCTTTCCATCTTTCCCAGCATTAGATAATTTTTCTTTTTTTAAAAAAAATACTTTTTATTAAAGATGCTTTACAAAATAAAAAAAACAATACAAAGTAAATAAAAAAGAAAATAATAAAAAGTAAGAATTATAAGCAAATAGGAAATAATATAAAAGAAAGAACACAAAAAAGAAAAAAAAACAAAGATTTAAAGTGGTTTCTGACAGTTATCACTGTGTTTCTATTTTATTCTTTCTCTCTGAAGTTACATCATGCTCTCTTATTTTTATATCCTACCTTTTCCAATCATCAAATTCACAAATCATGTTCAGTTTTTCCCAGTTTTCAGCCAAAGGTCCATAAAGTGTTTCCAAACATCTGTAGTTATTGTCTTCTCCATAATCAAATAAGTCAATTTTGCCATTTCTGCAAATTCTGCATCTTCATCAACCTTTGCTCCGTTGTGGCTATTTCAGAATCTTGCATTAGAACCCTTTGCAGAGAGCTAGATCTTTGCATAATGTGTCCGATAAAGGATAATTTGAAACACATTATTTGTACATTGAATGAAAATTCTGAATTGATTTTTGGATGATGCGTTTGTTTGGCTGTCCAAGGTGTAGTATAAGTCTTCTCCAACACTGTAAAGTATACTGAAAGCATCAATACTCCTCCTATCTTGCTTCTTTAAAGTTCAGCTTCTGCTTCCATAGAGTGTGACAAGGAATACATAACTTGATGATTCTTATCCTTGCAGGTATAGACACATCACAACATTTGAAGCACTTTCTCATTGGTTCAATGCATGATTTTTCCTTACAGGGTTAAACATTACATTTTAGCACCTTCAAAGGCCCTTTGTTCCCTACAGTGTATTTTGAAACACTGTCAGGTCACTTCCCTATTCTAGAATGTCCTGACATGTGTATTGATTTATTTTCTTGTATGTGACTTGTCCATTCAGAGAAAAGAGCAAACAGCCTTTTATTTATCCCGATACAGTAAAGTGCGCTAGCAGCTTGAAATACCTTTGTCATTTTCCCTTAGTCCATTCCCCTCATCCCAGCTCTGCAGAAATTTTTGACTCAGCATTAGTTGGATATGATTTGAGAGCTGTGTTGATATTGCAGATATATTGGGGTTTGGGTGACTGTATGGAAAATAACTTCATGATGCAGTAGGGGTGTTTTAATCTCCAAATGCATAAATAGTATGCTTGTTCTGTTTAGGCAATGAGCTGGAATGACTCAGATGTGTAGGAAACAGAAGAATCTGGGTTTTTTTAAAAAGAGCTTAATTATGTCTTTAGCTGAGAGAGGAGGACAGTTTGTTCAGAAGTAGGTTGCCCTGTCAAGTAAATAATATGCATTTTGTGAAATTAAGTAATTATGGAGTGTAGAAAAGTGGGTCTCTCAGGTAAGCAATACACACTTTAAGCTTTAATTAAAAATAAATGGTATTACTTTTTAATTAAAAACGTAAAATAAAATGGATATACTTTTCTTTAAAAAACACCTAAGACATATTAATGCCAATAATTCTTTCAGTGGCAACTCTAAGAGGTTTATGGTGCAATGGTAGGATATGCTAGCATCACTTTACTGCCCCTGGAGGATCTGTATGGGAGAGTTATAAAATTCCAAATGGTGGCTGTAACTGCGCAATCAAACTTTCACCCTTTTATAAATAAAAAAATTGCATACTGTGTGGGATATTATGCATGTATTTCTTCATACTAATTGCATTACTTTCCTAAGTACTGTATTTTTCAGAGTATAAGATGCACTGGAGTATAAGAGGCACCAAGGTTTTCAAGAGGCAAATTAAAAAAAAAGGTTTTGCACTCTGCAAACCTCCCAAAAATGGCCCGTTTTTCATGAAAATAGGCCCATTTCTTTTCCAAAAAAGGGCATGAATAGCTCTTAGGAGGCTTGTAGAGTGTTGCTGGGGGTGGGGTGGGGGGCAAAAATGAAGCAAAACGGGCCCGTTTTTTGTGTATAAAGGGGCATTGGGAAACATAGAGTGCTCCTGGGGCTGTGGAGGGGCATAATTGAGCAAAAAACGGCCCATTTTTTTGCTCATTTCTGTCTTCCCCAGCCCCCAGGAGCTGTCTGAAAGCCTCCAACAAGCAATGCACAGCCATTTTGGTGAAGGGGGTGGGATTTCAAGAGGCAAACAAAATGCTGTATTCAGTGTATAAGATGCACCCAGATTTTCAGTTTCTTTTTTGAGGGAAAAATATGTGTCTTATATGGTAAACTTGCTGGTGGCCAACTGTCGTCAACGCCTGGAATGTTCTTGCTCTACCTGACTCCATTGTTACATCCTCAAACTCCCAGAGCTTCAACCTCAAATTGTCTACCATGAACCTCACCCCATTCCTAAGTGGTCCATAAGGGGCGTGCATAAGCGCACCAGCATGCTTACCATCCCTTTCCTACTGTCCCCATCTATTTGTATTCATTTCTTTCATTTATATTCATGTTTATATTTATAACTGCTATCTTGACAAACCAAATAAATAAATAAAATAAAAAATAATTTTCTGGATGATCATCTTTACTTCTTTTCAAGCACTGAGGGGGATCAAAGGTTCCCAAAATATTTTTTCAAAATTCACAAGAGGTGATGCAAAAGTGGCATTGAATGCCTGGTAGAGAAAACATGAGTAGAAAGAGCTTTGTTCCATGCCTCATAATTTTCAAACAGGGTGATTTCAGGTGACTGAAAGAGTGGGATGGGGCTAAACTGCGAATGTGATTCCATCAGGTATGATTATGGCAACCAGTACAGAATGGTTTTAAAAGATTGGTAGAGAGCAATAGTGGAACAGAGTTATTCTCCCATCCATATTGTGAATTACCCCAGAATGGCTTCTTTATGAGACAGAATGTTAGATTACATGGGACATTAATTTGATCCACCCATCTTTGTGTCTTTTGGAAATTTGTTAAATATTGCTTCTACCTTTTGACCCTAGTCATTAAAATATTGAATAGCATGGGATCTAGGAATGAATTTAATGTATTCACATTCTATATCTTACTCCAATTGGGTAAGGAGTTGTCAATCATAAATTTGAGCATTATTTTTGGCCTAGTTTGGGGTAAATTGTTACATTTTACAGCCCTTGTTAATCAGTGTGACATGTGATGGTTTATATTTTTTTTGCTAAAATAGGTATGTATTACATCTGTAGTATTCCTGCAATCTACCATCAATCACCTTCCACTAAAAAATAAAGCAACAAGACTGTAAAACTAACAAAACCTATACTGTCCTGGTCGTTACACTATTTTTAAGTTGCTCTAAAATCTTTTCAAGTGCAGATGTCAAACTGTTATTCCTTGGTTCTTCCTTCTTCTTTTTGTAGGTAGCTTAATCTCCTCAAATCCTGGGGCACACATTCTCCAGTTTATCTGATCTATAAAGTTTTAGCCAGGACTTCAGCAATTTCCATTACTTGGATGAAATTCATCTGGCTTTGGAATTTAAAATTCAGTCTAAATAAATAACTTACCTGATAGGAGTCTCTCAAATAAGAAACTTCAATCCTACTACTTTATTTTTCATCATTGTTTGATGGAAAAGATCATGCCAAAGTAGGAAATGAGAAACTTGGTCTCTTCTTAGTTACCTCTTGTGGCCCAGCAGGGTCCGGTTGAGCTGCTGATGGACTCGGATAGCGAGGAACCATATGAGGCTGCCAGGGAAGATGTGGAGGACCCTGGGCATGGTTCAGACTCAGAGCAGGGACCAGAGAGGCTGGTTGGCCACCAGGAAACGCCTGAGGCATGGAGCAGTGGGGAGGATTCAAGGCAGTTTGTTCCTGATGCAAGACTAAGACGGGCGGAGAAACAGAAGCAGCAGCTCCGGAGGCAGACTCAGAGATGATAATTAAGCCCAGGTAATTGTGGCTTGACCCCTCCCAAGAGAGTATATAAGTGAAGATGTTGGGAGGGGTCATTTGCAGGACACAACCATTTGAAACAGTATTGGAATACTCTATCTGTCTTGTACCTGTGCCTATTGGATTTGGGGTTGCTGCCAACTATTCTTGCATGTGAGTATGTCTGGGCCTTCAGCCAAAGGAGTCGATAAATCCGTGATTAAAATGTGGCAAACAGGCAAGCCTGTGTTTGGGTGATTTGCAGGTCGGAGGGCGGGGTCAGAACAGTTACCTATTAGTATTTTGTCATCTCCATTGAGTAGCTGATATAATAATTTTTTTCTCTCTATTTTGAAATAGTTTTTTCCCAGTTTTTTTTTTCTCACATTGAAGTTTAGTTTTTCTGACCTCAGACTTGTATAAGTTACTTCTCTTCCTTGGTGACTCTTTTCCTATTTCCTCTTTGTGTCCAAATTTGTCTCAATTCTTTATTGAGCTTTTGTCTATTTGTGCAGCTACCATGACTCCCTTTAGTAAATCTTCTTTATTAATTAATATCTAGTCAGTGATGGGTGACATTTTCTTCTGTTTCTCTGCTCTCTGAAGGAAAAGGTTGACAACAACAGCACAAAATAGAAAATTTTCCTAGCAAAATATGTCCTTCAACAGGATAATTCAAGTCCCCTGTTACTATTGCTTCATGGCTCTTTGAAAGATCAGTAATTTATTTATGAAAAGCATGATCCACTTCTTCAAGAGTATCCAGTGTAAACCATAGTGATGCTAAAATAATGAGATAGGCAGGGTAAGATCACCCATAAATATCACCATGAAATTTGATGCAAACATCTCAGTTTTAGCAATGGCATAACAGTACCCTCATATACTTTTCAATATCCCCCCTCTCTTGCACACACCCATGCTGTCTTTAGTTGCAAGCAATGTTTGTTGTAAGCTGCATTATAAAGAACCCGCTCTAAAGAATAGACAGTAGAAACTTCTGTATTGTGTAAACAATAACACATAATAACATGTTGATCAAATGTCTGGGTACCTAAAATAAAAGTCTCAAATAACATTATCTTGATTTTAATGGAAAATCATTTCTCACTGAATGCTGCATGCATTCTTAGAAACTGCTAGTACAGCAGATCCGAAATCCAGAAAAAAAAAGTGTATTGGAATTCATTTTGCATCAAAATGTATCATCTTGCTGCATAAATCTTTGAATGATATCTAAATCAGAGGCCATTCCATTTAGATACCCAGTTACGCCACTACACCAAGTCTGAAAATTAAAATGAGTCACCTATTTTATGTTGCTTTGATTTATGATCTAAAATCAGTAGTCAGATATCCTAGCTCCTAGTTGATTTTCAAGATAGAGTGATCGATGATAGATAATAGGCAGGCAGACAGACAGGTAGATATGAGAAGGTGGTGTGTGAATGATGGTAGCAAATCCACTCTTGGTTTCTCATAAAATGAATTAATTTGAGAAAATAAAGCTCAAATTATAGGTAACAGTTCTTTCACCTTTTTAAAGTGTATGGAATTTTAAACAGAAGGAAAAAGTCACAGTCATATTCAAGGACAAGCTGCAGTGCTTGGTCAAGAAGAGCATCCATTTACATATTCTCTAACTCATAAATCTTCTGTATTTTGGCTATGCATACCTGGCACATGACCCTTATTTCTCCCCTGGGATTGTATTCTGAGAGACAATAGAATTCATCCCCCCAAAAGGCTTATTATTTCCATCTTCAGTAATATTTCACATATATCCATTACTACATGCAGTCATCAATATATCAAGGTAACAAAGTTGCAACTTGGATGAAAAATAATTGTAATTGACTAATTTGGAGATTTGGGACGTTAAGAGAAAAAGAATTTTTATGTCCATTAGTGCTTTTTTAAAATAAAATTTAAGTTAGCTGTTTTCTATTTTTTTTATTCATTTTGGAAGGGAGAAGAATCATACTAGGAATTCTCTGTGTATCTGGTTTGATCTGTTTCTCATGCTTTAATTAGATTTATGACAATCTGAGTTGCCACCCAGTGGCCAGCTGAACAACGGCAGATTATTTAGGATTCCTAGACAACAGGTTGCTAACAGAGTGAAGGCCAAAAAAGGATTTTATAGAATAAATATTAAGAGAGCTGTAAAAAAAGAAAGATGTATTATTCTCATCTAGAATAGAATAGGATAACAGAGTTGGAAGGGACCTTGGAGGTTTTCTAGTCCAACCCCCTGCTTAGGCTGGAAACCCTACAGGACCCCTGGAGCCAGTCAATGGTTATGCAGCACCTCTTCTTCCTGGGATTTAGATTTATACTGAAGTGGCAGTGACTAGGAATTTTGCCACTTTTTAATGTTATTACTAAGAGTTAGAGAATAGGAACAGTTATCTATGTAAATAGCTTGGTAGTACTTCTTATTAGTGACTGGATTATAACTCCAGGCATGGACCCACTCCCAGAGATGTCTAAGTAAATTAGGGTATCTAGCAGGAGATGCTTGATGACAACTCTAGTCAATTATGCAGGATTAAGCTGAAAGAAATATCCAGAAATTAGCACACTTGTTCCAAGGTGTTACCTCAGACCTACCAAGCGATTTGGTTCTCCATTTTGAATTTTCACCCTGTTTCCTGGTCCCCCAAAATGATGGTCACACAGTACCTAATTCTGCATGTTTAGATTCTTTCTTTAAATGGCTGAAAATCATACCACTAGTTTCAAGCATAATATGTAATTCCAACAATGCTTCTGGGAGTAACAAGTAACCCAGAAGCAGTCTTAGAAAATAAAACGTAGATGCTACAACCTACTGCTTTGTTTAATCTTTATTATTTAATTAATCGATGTGTGTTTTGTAATTCACCATACATACTATCCTTAACCTTTTTCTGATGCTGCCTATAACATGATTTCAAAATTTTAAACGTTTCCTTTGATCTATTAAACTCATTTTAATATATCACAAAAAGGGGGAAATACCCACATTTTTCAGTTGAACCCTGCAGTTTAAGAATGCATTTTGTTCATTCATACTGCAAAAAGGATTCTAGAGATAACAGGTAAATTGGAATTTTGCTTAGTTTATTGTTGAGTTTTATATAAAAAAGTGTACTGACTTGCAGTCAGGTGCTATCTATGCTGAAAATGGTACTTATTGTATGTATTAAATGTGGTCATTTGATGAGTGAGGCTTTTTCATAGACAATTGATTAAAAAAAGCAATTTCCTTACTGTTTTTAACAAAGTTATCAACATTCAGAGGAAACATTTGACATTACAAAACTACACACAGAGAGCAAAGCAAAAATATATTTTTACCCCTATTTAATACAATTATATAACAGTGATCACTAATTATCATGTATCATCTTCAGTCTTTATTAAATGCATGGAAGGTGCACACTAGAGGAATCTGCCACTTCTGTTTTTCTTATTCTTAAATTATTTTCTTTCAAATTATGAAGAAATTTTCTCAAGAAGTAAATTGAATGAAATTCTTATTTATCTTTCCTGGACAGATGCATACAGATGCCAAAGGTCGGTTGGCTATACTTTTGCTCACTTTCAGTCTCTTAACACAAAAGACTGAACATAAAGAAAAGATTTGATAGTTGACTCTAAAATTGACTTAAGTGTTTAAATCTGAATTGCAATCATTTTTATATAGCTATAATTGCTGCAGTTATGTTTTTGCTCAGATTTTTTTGTGTTTTATTTTTTTCTGTATTTTTGTCTTACTTTATTTGTTCACTCAAATAAAACTTATTTTATTTTTTGTTTTGTTCTTTGCTTAAAGCAAAATCATATAAGTGAATTAATATTAAATTATTTCTACCCCATTTATGAAGAAACTTGGACACTTTGATAAATTCATATAATTATATATATTTTTAAAAGAACTGAACCAAGTTATAATCTCTCTTGTCCTTAATGAAAGTCTCAGTTTAAAAACATCCTACTGGTAATGGTTGAGGAATCTTAATTTTGAGAGAGGGTCCCACTGGAAATCAATTGCTTGATAGCAATATCAATTGCATCATAAAAGTCATGTTAAAACTGAACAAAGCAGTACCAGATCTCCCTGAACTGTTTCATTTAAAGGTGGGTAGCCCACCCAGAAAGTGAAGTGATCTTTATCAATAATTTAGCTGATAGCACAGCGCCAGTCTGCACCAGTGATGCCAAGAGAGTACCACCTCTCTGGTTTTAATGACACCAGCAGGGAAGTATAGTAGGATCAATGCAAATCAACATTCATTGCACATCTGGTCATGTCTGTGGATGGAGGTATCAAGGACTAAGCTGACAGGACAAAGAGTTGGAAAGATAAGAATCAAGTGCATTCTGTAAGAATCTTTTACTTGGAATTCTTTGCATAAAGTCAGGATTGTGGAATATGTGTAGGTCATAAGGGAATCTTCTAGAAGGAAAAAAAGAAAGCTAAGCTGGAGATGTTTCAAGAACTCTTTTGCAATCTTTATTCAAAAGAAACAGCATGCTTGATTGATCCCTGTTGTGCATGTAAAAGAAATATGCACATTGGTTTAAATTTTACACAATTTTGCGAATAAAAGGGAACATTAGGACAGGAATGGTAGGCACATTGGTGCGCTTATGCGCATCCCTTAAAGACATTTTAGGAATGGGGTGAGATTGACAGTAGACAGACTAAGGTTAAAGTTTGGGGTTTGGGGAAGAAATCATAAGAGTCAGGTAGTGCATTCCAGGCATTGACCACTCTGTTGCTAAAGCCGTATTTTCTGCCATCGAGTTTGGAGCAGTCTACCTTAAGTTTGTGTGCTTGTGTATTGTGGTGGTTGAAACTGAAGTAGTCATTGACAGGTATCACATTGTAGCAGATAATTTTATGTATTGTGCTTATGTCAGACAGAAGGCTGTGTAATTCTAAGTTGTCTAAGCCCAAAATTTCAAGTTTGGTGGCATAAGGTATTCTGTTGCAAGCAGAGGAGTGGAGGACTCTTCTCATGAAATATCTCTGGACTTGCTCAATTGTATTAATGTTTGATATGCAGTGCGGATTCCAGACAGAAGAGCTGAATTCGAGAATTGGTCTAGCAAATGTTTTTATGCTCTGGTTAGCAGTACAATATTACCAGAGAAGAAGCTACGGATGATTAGGTTAACAGCTCTTAATGCCTTTTTGGCAAATGATGTTGCAGTGGGCTCTGGCTCTTAGATCATTAGAGATGAGTACTCCAAGGTCCTTGATAGAGTGAGGATCGTCTACAAGGTCATGTCCACCCAGCTTATATTGCACACTATCTACCTACAAAGAAGACAACTAGGTGATTTAACAGGACACTAGATGATTTAACAGGTGGTTTACAGTAACCCAAATAAAATAAGATCTGTGCTACTTCTCTAGTTCAGAATCCCCATATCCAGGGTTAAACTTTGAAGGAAATACACTTGCTCTAATTCCATTAAGGTTCTCACCCTCTGCCTTCTACTTATTCTCATTTTGGACAGAAATTCTGGGGATCTTCACTCACTCCCTATATGCTTCCTAAATCCATTTTGAGGCTTCAGATATATGTGCTATGGAATTAAATCTGTAATAGGTAACCATGACCTATAATAAAGATACTTGTGGAAAAACCATTCTTTTGAATCAGTCTAGAAAATATTTATTTTGTTAATTTGTTTATAAAATCATCCCTCTTGGTACATGACTCTGGGCAGCTCACAACATTAAAACAAATCAAGATAGAAATACAAAATAAATAAGAAATAAAAAACAGCAGTTGGAGGATCATAAAAATGCTCTCAACCAGAAAACAGGTCCTGGGGCTATTTAAGTCTTGAATCCAACCTCCTACTTTGTAAAGGAATCACGATTAAAGCTTTCATTACAGACAGCTTTAATCATCGGACTGCAAGTCTCTTCTCTATTCCAAGTTCATTCTTACATGCACTGTTTCCACACTGGTATTCCTTTATATACAGTATGTTGATAAATTTCTGTTTTATAAACCAAAAATCTCATGTTTCATTATTAAATGTCATTGTTTTCATCCCTTTTCTCTAAATCTATCAAAGAAAATTTTAATTTTGCCTTCTGAAATGTTAAGTATACTACCCAATTTTATATTATTGAAAATCTGAAAGCATTTCCTCCATCTCCTCCTCTAAGTTACTAATAAAACGTTGAACAATATAGGATCCAGAGTTTGAACTTTGTGGTATTCACTTGATACTTTCCAATTTCATGAGAGGCCATTGACAATCATTTTTAACATGATTTCCATCTCCTTTTCCTACTGCCAGGACACAAGAATGCCTGAAGAAATCTCTGATTATATATTCCTATGTCTCACAGAGATTCATGTAGAAGTTCCTTGGTATCTTTCTCCCAAATTGCTTAACATAACCAGCAATTTTAATTAAACCTACAATGAAATGGTATGCAGTGTCTGATATCAAAGGTTTCCAGATATCCATTGATGATATCTACAAGGATACAGCAGGTTTTCTTGCATGGTTAATTCCTCGATAGGTAGACTTCAGGAGGACTAAAAAGACTAATCTGCAACAGTTCTGTTTTTCTGCCCTATACAGTTTTAGCTGTGTAGTGTAAACCTAGCTCAGTTCAGATAGAATTACTCAGGATCATGTGCCTTACACTGGTAGTGTGTCCCCCCAAAAAACAACCCCACCCAACCTCGTTAATACACATATATGTATTAATTTTCAATAAGGATAATATATCTCTGAAGTTTAAGTTAGATCTGGGCCCCAAATTGAGAGTTTGGGGGGAATTGAGGTTTGATAACTCATTTTAAGAAACAGGAGGGAAGGAAATGATTTGCAAATTCTGCTACTTCCTAAAAACCTTGTGGAACAGCCTTCCCTAATCTGTTCCAATCTGAGTGAAAAACAGTCCATCTTGGTATGTGTTGACAGTGTCTTCCATATCTCATCCATTCATCTTCTTTACAAATCAGATAAAATAGGTAGATGATATATTTAGGAACCTTGAAATCCATATAAAGAGGGAACAAGTGCTCTTGTTTCTAAACAATGTGGTGAGTCCTTTTTTATGACAGAGAATGATTATTTGAAAATGGGCAGTGGGCTCCCGCATGCACTAATTTAGTCATATCTGAATGCTTTTCAAACAGAAAATAAGGTTACAACTATTTTAAATCATTTGTCTGTAAATGTTGAATTCCTTCACTTGGTCTGATCAGGCCCCTTTTCTTGATTTTATTTCCTTTGGGAACAATTTATCCTCAATAAACAATTTATCCTCACCTAGATGGTCTGCTGCCAGTCAAAGAAAAAAAAATCCAAACATTTCTGGATTTGGCAGAAAACAGCTTTATAAATGTCTACACATTCCAGATGGACTCTTTGTTGCACTGCCCAGCAGCCTATTGCTCATTGTAACCTTTCATTTCATTTCAGGCATTTTTAGGGACACATTTTTAATCAGGAATACTTAGTCTCTACTTTCTTATTAAAATATATGGAAATTCCATAGTTCAGATCCAAATCCTGGAAAAATTATTTGCAGGCACTTTAAAAGATTTACACATGGCCAAGAGATACCTTCCATCTTAGGGGGGAAGAGGGAGCTGTGTCATCTTTATAGTAGCAGCATCAGGATTTTAAACAAGGACCACCCAGCCTATCCTCACTCCTTCCAGAGACATCATTCCATTGCTCTCAATGTGTACTTGTGATTCTGGCAATGGATCAAAGAGAAGTGGACCTTGCTTCCACTGAGCTTCCTCTGAGTCATTGTTCATTCTGAAAAAATAACACAAGAAAAATAAATGGCTGTAAGGAAGTTGCTAGCTCTTAAAAATTATTTTGAGATTTTTTTTCCAGTTTCTGAGATTCAAGGAAAACAGTAATCAGAACAAATCAGTTGTATTTGTGGCTTTATTGTTCAATGACCCATGCATTACCCACTTGCTTCCTCTGCTTCTCACATCCACGATGGTGGTATAAATGTGAGAGAACTACCCTAAGAATATTAATAAGGCAGTCTTTTTTTTAAATTTTAATACTTCCTTTCTTTCCATCTTTGCTTAGCTCTGCAAATCCTGCTCATGAATGGGTTTCAAGCCTACCCTGTAAAAAGCTGACTATTTATATATCTGATTCTTTAAAAGCAATTAGGAATACAAAGCAGATGGTACGGCATTGTAGATTTCCCCTTTCATATTGCTTAAACACTAGAGATCAATAAGTCTAATATAAACAGATGATTTCCATAGCAGGGTTTTATAATTAGCTGGCACTGAATGTGTCCAAACTCTAAAATAATTAGCAGAAGCATGTGGCACACCATTAAAACCTTGTGGCTTGTCTGCATTTACATTTATAATTATTAAAGTTAATTATGATGCTTGTGGTATGGTTCCAAGCTCCTTTACAAGTTAGATTAATTTTTTTCCAGTCTTAGTTTTGCTTCTTCAGTCACCTTCTCTGAGCCCTCAGTGAAAATTCCCCAGCAACTTTATAGCAGTGGCAGGGGGCAACAAAGGGTCTTTCTTTTAATGCCAGACAGCTGTTGTTCTGACCAACAGTCCAACATTTTAAAGAGAACATGGCACAAGAGAGATGGAGTGTATCCCATTCTGATCATGTTTTCTCCATTAGAAATTAATGTGTTAAAACCCTGGTTACACTTGGGCTTCCTTCTCTTTAAACTGGAATAAGAAGGAATTTTGAATATGGTGAAAACAAAACAAAGAACCAGAGATGTATTGGGCATGCACGCCTTTCACAGTGGCAAAGTGTAGGAGTCCCCTCTCCACAATATCTCAAGAGTCCAAGCTCCAGCCTGACACTAGAGGAAAATGCCCATGATGTAACAAACTGAGTTTATGCAGCTGGACTCTGGCACCCAATGAGGTCATGCAACAGTAAAACAGTCAGTAAGCAAGTCTGTTAGCAAGTCCTTTTGTTGCAAAACCAGTGCTCCTAAGTAGGTGAGCCATGCCACTTCTCAGCACTGGCCTCGCTCTGATGGACGGCATGCACCAAAGCTCCGGTCCAGCTGATTGTCGAGCCTGAACAGCTGTTCCTTGTGCTGTCACGCCTCTAAGCCTCGCAGCTGATATATGGCTATCCCTGCCACCACTGAGGCCACCAAGATCATGGCTAGCAGCGGTTGTCATCACCACACCTCCCTGCCACACAGCTGGGTCATTGTCATCGTCGCTGCAGCTGGCGTGACACCTCCTCCTCACCAGTGCTCATCCATGCTCCTCCCCACCCCGCTGTGGCAAGCCCAGGACACGGCTTGACACAATGTCTCTTTCATGACTAATGTTTCATGTACTTTCCTGAGGACCAGTGATATCTCTGCTTATAACAATCCCAAGAACTCTTCTTTGAAAAACGCACAGCTTTCCCCCACTGTTTCATACAAAATTCAGCATTTTTCTCCTCCTCTATTGATACCTCTTTATGACCACCACCACCCCACTTCCGATATTGCCAGATGAATCTTGGGTCAGCAGAAGTTGGTCAAACCTATTCTGTTTGGTATTTGCTTTGATAGCTAGGAGGGATGCATGGAAGAATGGAGAGCTTTAAAACATCCAGTATAAATTCTTCTCTAAACTTGAACTATTTCTAGAGTTGTGACCAAGTTGTTCACCAAATGTATGGTCTGAAAAAAATATAAATTTCCATGAATTTTTCCAAGAGAAAAAAAGCAATTCTCCTTCAAACGTTATTGAAATATGGGGAGTCAGGAAGGGATGATTACTCAAGGGAAAAAGGATACCTGTTAACTAACTAAATTGTACCTGTGAGAATGACTCTTTCTTTCAAAATAAATTTCAAAAATAAATAATCTTCCATAAAGCCAGATTGGTTGCAAAAAAAAAAAATGTAATATTGCTGCTTTTCATTTCTAGGAGCTTATTTTTTTTACTATCCCATTCAGCAGAATATTGCTTTTGTATTTTGATTTTTGTCTTGGTTGTAGACTTATATTATAAAGAAAATGAAAGTCGGGGAATCCTACCTGTATTAATCCACTGGATAGCAAATGGCTTAGACAAAATATTTCAGAACAATTAAACTTTTAATTGCATATCGTCCAGAAGCACTAAACCTTATATGTTCCAGATGTGTTCAGCTACAAAAGGCCTCAGAGGCATCCAAAAGCCAGTTAATGAAAATATCACCAAGATAACAAAAAGACTCCTGTATTAAATTTTAATAAAGTTCAAAAGAAAGAATGAATTTGTTGGCTGAATCATCATGCCAAAGTACCTTAACTCCCTTTCCCCACTTGTATGACCCTCCAGACAATTGAACCATAATTGCCAGCAGCTTCATAGCAGCATAGATAATACTCACAGATCAAGAAAACTATAGACCAAAATATTTGGAAAGAACAATGTTATGGAGACAATTATTTTATACACTATTCTGTTTCTTTATGAAAATCATGGAAGGATCCTTAAAAAAAAGATCATAGTGAATTCTCCAAAATTTAATTAATAATAGAACATCTATAGTCTAAACAGGGAAAGTATCACATCTAGAAAGAAGAATGAGATGAAAGATAACAAGGGCAATTAAGACAATTGGACAAAATTCCCTTACTGTTAGGGTGAATAGGTGTTTCATAAGAGATGGAATTTTATACATCCTGTGTATAGGTGGCTAGGTGGCTCAGTGGCCTAGATGCTGAGCTTGTTGATCAGAAAGGCTGTGGCAGTTTGGTGGTTTGAATCCCTAGTATAGATGTCCTGCGTGAGCAGGGGGTTGGACTACATGACCTCCAAGATCCCTTCCAACTCTGTTACTGTTAATTTAGCAGCCTATTTCATGACATTACTTGCTCCATAACAACTATATGTAATCACATTCTTATGATTTGTTCTTTAGTCTGCAGATAATTTTAAAATGTTACAAAATCATATACATACATTTAGATAATACAAAATCCCAAAGTATCATTATCATCAGTAACAGCAAGAAGTTATATGTTTTTAAGTTTTCTATACTAGAACTTTTCCTAAAGACAGAAACTGGATGCAGTTAGATAAATAAAATCAAACTTTCACAACTGAATGTGAACATACATTAATAGCAAAATCCAGTAGTAATTTAATCACCAAATTAAGTCATGTGGAATTCAGAGCAGAGACCAAACTTTATTGCATTTTTACATAAGCCAATTTATACATTCAACTTATGATTCATATTTTTTTTTCTGTTCTATTCTTTCTGAGTCATAAATGTAAGCCACCTGCAGTCATCTTGGAGTTGGGTGCGTCCAAATCTTATTTTAAAATTTTTTTAAAAAATGAAATGAAATTAGCAAGTTGGTTGATTGATTTATTGATTTATTTGGCTTGTATGCCACCCTATTCCCGGAAGACTCAGGGCGGCTAACAATAAAAAGGGGAAGGGGTACAAAAACAAAAATAAAAAACAGCAATTTAAAATTCAACAACAGTGGTAACTTCGGATGGGGCTGGATAATTCAACAGCCCCAGGCCTGCCGGAACAGCCAAGTCTTAGTTAACCGGAAGGGTAGTAAGGGTCCGGATCTCAATGGGGAGATGATTCCATAGGGCTGGAGCAGCCACAGAGAAGGCCCTCCCCCAGGGAGTCACCAGCCGACATTGGCTGGCAGATGGAATTCGGAGGAGGCCTAGTCTGTGGGATCTAATAGGTCTTTGGGAGGTGACTGGCAGGAGGCGGTCTCTCAAGTAACCAGGTCCGATACCATGTAGGGCTTTAAAAGTAACGACTAGCACCTTGAAGCGTGTCCAGAGACCAATGGGCAGCCAGTGCAGCTCGCGGAGGATAGGTGTAATGTGGGTGTACCAAGGTGCACTCACAATCGCTTGCGTGGCTGCATTCTGGACAAGCTGAAGTCTTCGAACACTCTTCAAGGGCAGCCCCATGTAGAGCGCATTACAGTAGTCCAGTCTTGAGGTGACGAGGGCGTGAGTGACTATCCGAAGGGCCTCCTGGTCCAGATAGGGTCGCAACTGGTGCACCAGGCGAACCTGGGCAAAGGGCCCCCTGGTCACAGCCAATAGATGATGTTCTAGAGTCAGCTGCGGATCCAGGAGGACTCCCAAATTGCCAACCCTCTCTGAGGGGCATATAATTTCCAGGCTGAGAGATGGAATAGCTGGACCATCTTTGGGAGGGAGCATCAATAGCCACTCGGTCTTGTCGGGATTGAGCGCAAGCTTGTGACAAAAGAGCGCAAGTGACAAAAGTGCCTGCAATATCAATAGCCCTCCATGTATTTATTACTTGTTTGTTTTAGATTTGGGAAGTATTTGATTTTGTTTTACAAACTAATGACATTTCAGTTCAAGTTCATGGATTAGATAGATTCCTTTCACTTCGTTATGCATTGTTTTAATTCACATATTCTTTATTATTCTTTTAATTATGTCAGATGCTTTAAATCTTAATTTCTGAGCCTTGTTAAGAAAGTTATCAAAATTGCAAGATGCAAGTTTTCTAAATAGACAGTTTTTTGCCAGCCCAGCCCAACCCAGCCAAACTGCCTCCTTTTGAAAACAATATTGCACATCAGTATTCTTCAAGTAACAGCATGTCTATCCGACAGTTGCTGGCTCTCATTCCTACTTTCTCCAGCTCCAACCAGGCCTAGAGATGTTTGGAATGTGACAAGGTAGCAGCAAGCCTGCCAAGTTTGGTTGGCTAGCAAATTTATTTTCTTATCCTAAACTGATGATAAATTTTTCATGATGTGATGTTCCAGCAGGCCCCAAGTGCTGCCCACCCAGAGCTGGAGGTGTGAAACTAACCATAGCCAAGAGTGCCATAAGGAAACAGTCCTTCTGCTAAGTAAGCTGCTCTTGCAAAATGATTCACTCTGATCTGCCCTTCCCTCCAGTAACGTTATGCTTCCCCCCCCCACATTTTTCCCCCCTCACTTCAACCTGAAACTGTTGACAGTTTCATAAAATAAATAGTACCATTTTACAACTATTATTTTTATTTCCACAGTCTTAGACCCCGTAGAACATAGAATAACAGAGTTGGAAATGACCTTGGAGCAGGGTGAAATCCAGCAGATTCTGACAGGTTCTGGAAAACTAGTAGTGGAAATTTTGAGTAGTTCAGAGAACCGGCAAATGCAACCTCTGGCTGGCCCCCGAATGGTGTGGGAATGGAGATTTTGCAGTATCCTTCCCCTGCCATGCCCACCAAGCCATGTCCACCAAGCCACACCCACAGAACCAGTAGTAAAAAAATTGAATTTCACCACTGCCTTGGAGGTCTTCTAGCTAGTGGTGGGATTTAAATAATTTAAAAACCGGTTTTCTGCCTTAATGATTTCTTCCAACAACCAGTTCACCAAACTGCTCAGAAACCTAACAACCAGATCTCCCAAAGTGGTGGCTGAATCCCACCATTACTTCTAGCCCAGCCCCATGCTCAAGCAAGAGACTCTATGCCATTTCAGATAAGTGACAGTCTAGTCTTGTTTTGAAAGCCCCAAGTGATGGAGCATCCACAACTTGAAGGCAAAGTATTCCATTGGTTGATTGTTCTCACTGTTAGGAATTTTCTCCTTAGTTCTAGGTTGCGTCTCTCCTTGCTTAATTTCCATCCATTGTTTCTTGTTTTGTCTTTTGGTGCTTTGGAAAATAGTACACATTATAATGGTCTTTAAAGTTTCCAATTGATAGTTATGTTACTGTTTGTTATGTTGTTGTCATTGAGATGTAAAATACATTATCTGAGCTTTCTAGAAATTAGGAGTTGAGCAGGGGTTGGACTTCATGGCCAAGAGTCCCTTGTAAGTCTATGATATGTTAAGTTATATAATTAGATCAACATGAATAGCATACACATTTTATTTATGTATCTATTTATGTATCTGCATATGTTCTTGTTATGAGGAGCATATGAAAGTAGCAATGCATAGATTGATGATAAGTGTATGTTGCATTCCAGTGAATGGCAATAATGGGAGAACTAGAAATGAATTTTGAGGGGGAAATTGTGCAACATTCTAAATAAGCACACCCCAGGAGGCAAAATTATTCTACTACCGGTAGATAACCTGAATGGATCAGTGGGAACAAGACAAGGAAGTACAGAAACAACTATTAGGTCACTGAGAAACTCAGGGATAAATGTGAATGGTAACTGTTTGTTGAGCATCTGCTCAGAAAAATGTCTTCTTGTTTTGCATGCATATTTTATGTAAGATTATACATACCTTTGCAAACGAGTGAGTATAAATCTAGAAACATGATTGATTTGGTTGTTTATTATGAAAGACTAAGTGAATTAATGAAGGATATAAAATTGATCAGAGGTTTTTTCAAATACTTTTATTAAGAATTATAAATGAGGAGAATAAAAATCAATATAAACTACAAAAATACAAACAAAAATAAAGAAGGAATAAAATAGGAGGAGTGGGGGGGGGAGGAAAAGGGAAGGAGAAAGGAAAAAAGTAGTAGTGACTTACCTCTTGATCCCAGCAGGTTAAAACATTTTTAATAGTTAAGTTTTAATCACTGTCTGTAAATAAAAATTTATCTTCTCCTCATAGCTCATCTTTTAGGTAAGGAAAACAAAGTCCAAATGATAAATTCATCAATCATGAATTTCATCATATATTATAATAAATGTATCGATAAATATATTGATAAATTCATCAATCATGAATCCCTGTCAGCAGAGGTCCAGTAACGGCAATCATACATAACTATTTTCTTCTTTTAACCCTGGTCAAACAAGCCAATCTTATAAATTTTCCCTGAGTTTTAAAATTATTCTTTAACCCATTCAAAGAATGTCCCAAAGGTAGTTTATTACTCATCTGTGTTTCAAAGCACAAATCCTTCAGAACTTTAACAAATTTCTTTTGTATCAATCAGTAAAATTTATTTTTCATTTGTCACTTCTAAAAGAAGTCCTTCCAAATCTTTTGGAGCTCTTTTGAATATCTGGAAGAAATAAATTATCCAAATAAATTATCCAAATCAGTTTCTTGTGTTAATGTGTGTTCATCTCCTTTTGGGAATGAGTCCTTCATCACATCCATTTGTATTACATTTAAATCCCCCTTCAAATTAATTTCATAGCCATCCATTGCAGCTCGTTCTTATTTTACAACTTTATTAGATAGGCTCTGTCAATTTTACCAGGTATTTAATCCATTCTGTCCAAAGTTTTGGCTGAACAATATTCAAAATTTTACACTAAGGATTTTTTCTCCATTTCCTTCATCATGTTTATCGTTCAAGGACTCCTTATAAAAAAAATGAAAGCAATCTTGAAAGATAGTAGAGGATTTTCAAAATTGATGTCAGCCCTTCCAGGTAGATTAGATAAGGAAGCAAACCCACCTGCCAGACTAGAACAATACTTTATTGAGATAGGCTACTATAATACAACCTTGCAAGCCTGATTATGCTTTACATTCCCTCCCCTTTATAGCCTAATGAATCAGAAAGGAATTTGCCTGAGTCTCTTCCAAATGCTACTTTGGAATTATTCAGCCTTATTTGCTTATTTCCCTCTAGGTCATCACCTAGGTTCATCTGTACAAGATGAAACTGTGGAAGGTCTTTCCTGGCCACAGTTGCTACATGCTCTTCAAGCAGGAACTAATACTGTAATCCAAGATCTCCAGATTGCACACCAGTTCTCAGCAGATCAATAAAATCTGATTCACTACCAAAGGTCAACGGTTTCTATAATCAAGAATAAGCAAATGTAGCTGTTTGATCTTGCTAGGCTTGAACCTGAACTGCATTTCCCATCAGATTCCTTATGATATATAATTGAGGGAACTGTCCAAGACCTAGATGCTACCATGGTGCGGGGTGAGCTCCTGTCCTTTGTTCCAGCTCCTGAAAGGAGCCTCCAACTGGGCATCCCCTGGGTAATGGTGATGTCATCAGCTAATCCTTTCATTCTGGAAGCACCTTGATGTTTCCAACATGAGTGAAATGCAATTCAGGCAGCAGTGTAATAATACCAGATCCTGAAACAGCACACAACTTTCCGCAGCAGTCTCATGGTGGAGGAATGGGAATTTGAGCTCTGAGACAGCCCTCAAATCAAGGGCTTAAGATTGGACTTCTCTGGCCTCACCAACATCAACTGAAACTGTCTGTAAAGAGAGGAATAGAATTGCCAGCACACTGTGCCACGCACTTCCACTCTTCACACCTAGTTTTGAAGGATACAATGATCATTGTTATCAAAGGTCATTGAAAGATTTAGTAGAATATAGCAGCAATATGTCAAAGAATGGATCTGAAATAAAGGCTATGAATGATAATATGCAAGCAAAAGTGATAAAAACAGGCAAAGTCATTTCTTAAGAAGGAAAATATGATTGAGTATTGATTTGTTTCCCATCTCGCCACCTATTGCCACCTTCACCTCATCAAAACTTCTCACTACATAGTAATATCCATGACGCTAGATAATGCCTTGGATAAGGATATTACTTTATCCCCAAACAATTGTAACATCACACCTAGCACTAGCTTCAAAGCATGCCTCAGCTATCCACATTGTTCATGACTACAACTTTTTAATGACATCTTGAAATTATCCATTTCTTCCAGACATTCCAGGGGCTACAAGTCCAAGTATGTGTGAACTTCATACTGACACAAATCTCATCCATACCGATGGCAAGAAACCAGGCTTACATGAAGAAACCCAAGTTGACAGAGGTACCTGAAATCTGTCCTTTAAGAACAATAATTTGTGTTGTATTCCTGTTGAAACTGAGATATCAGCAATGCTTTAGTAAATGAGAAAGTATATAAAGTAGCCCCTGGAAAAAATGTTTATTGCATTTTAAAAAATTGTATGGAAAGAGAAACTTCTTATAGAAAAGAAAACTAAAAACACTGGTGGATTCTTTGGTATTTGACTTCCAGGGAGGAATGTTGCAGAAGATACAAGCTTCAAAATCTAGTATCTTGATTCCTTGTTCCTTTGTTCTATAAATGTCAAAAACTGATGCAGGGAGACACATATAATCATGTCATATCAAGTCTTCTTTTATTCACTTAACCCAGCAGTGGCTATTCTCTTTATCCTTTTATCTACATCAATTTTGTCTCGTCTATATCATTCCATTTTTGCAACGGATGAGAAGCAGTGCTCTCCTTCCTGTTCAAAACTTTTCTATAGCACCAATACCCATGAAGCAATGAGACAAATACAAGTGTGAGCCTGTACTTACATCTTCTATAGTGAAAATTTTGTTATATTTCTCATATACAAAAGGAAAGTTAGCAAGGTAAAGGGAAAACCTACCCAAGGATTAATTTGTTCTACGTAATAGCAATAAAGTAAAACAGGTAGAGGAACTTGTGTACTTTGGAGGAATATGATGGATGGAGAAATTCTAAGATGTACAAATGTTGGTAGAATGGTACTGGTACTGGATAGCATGAGGGCTATTGTGAGGAATGAATATATGTTGAAAAAAATAAAAAATAGCTGTGTATAGAAATGAGAGTAAGGTATGTCTTGAGAAATCTAAAAGTTGAATGCAATAGGATTTGAGTACTTAAGAAATATGTCTGATAAAGGAAGAAAAGAGATAGTCAAGAATTCATAATTTCTTTTTTTGGCTGTGGAAGAGATTAGATCCAGCCGAAGCGGAGCTTTTATCTCCGGCCAGTTCTTCTCAGCTGCCTTTTTTTTTTGGCAGCCCCAGACAGGCTAGCCCCCCCCAGGACAAAACAAAGTTTTCTCAAGCTAGATTTGATACGGGAGGGTACCACCCCTGTGAGATTTATGCTTTTATTACTATCTTAAATACCAGCACCATTCGTCTTAAAGACTTCTTTGTTTAAATAGACTTCAAAATGGCGATTTCTCTCCGTGGATGATTACTGGATGTACTTAGCCGGGTTTATCTTCCTGCAGACCGCTCCTTAACAAAATAAACTCTTTTTCTTTGGAAATAGAGGGGAGCGAAGCGCTGCTTACTTGTTTATTTATTATGGCACCCAGATCAAAGAAGCGTCTTGCTACAAATGTGTCTAAAGAATTTAAAGAATCTTTTTTGGAAACACAGCCTCTGTCTCCTACGCCCTCTACTGGAGAAGTTTTAACACAGGAATATCTCTTTAAAATATTTAATACCTTTAAGCAAGAAATTAAGGAATTTGTATTGCAACTTTATGATGATCTAAAATCTAAAGTTAATCAAATGAAGGTGAATACGTTTGCAGCCGTGTCTGCCCTGTCAGATTACTCTGCTGAAATAGAGAACAAATTGGAAAGTCTGGAGAAGGCTAATTTTAACTTGACTACCAATATTCAAATTTACAAGAAAAAATTAGAAATAACGAAGAACAGCTTATGATGCTAAATTTTGATAGGAAGGCATTTTCAATAAGAGTCAGAGGATTCCGTGAAAAGGAGCAAGAGAATTTGAAACAGACCTTTGCTGAAGCCTTCAGCCATGCGCTGGGAAGCCCGGGACTTAACTTTGATGGGCAGATTCGGAAAATCTATCGCCAGAACTCATTGATAGCGGAACAGCGACAGCTCCCGAGGGACATAATTATACATTTCTCTACAAAAGAATCTAGAAACGCGATTGTGCAAAAGTTTCATAATAACAGTCTCCGAGTTGATGACCAGGACGTGATTGTCTTCAAAGATATACCTTTCCAGATGTTGAAAGCAAGAAGGGACTACACTTTTTTAACTAAAGAGCTTAGGAGTCAACAGATTCGATACAGATGGGAGGCCCCTGCCGGCATTACGGTTACATTTGAGAATCAAAGATTTCGTCTTAACTCTGTTTCGGAGGCTCAAGATTTCTATTGTAGGATTCTGAAGGCGGGACTTCCTGACGCGCTTGGAAGAGAGGAGAGACAAGCGGAAGGAGAAAGCAAACGGCTGGCCATGCGGCTGCAAGATGGAGGGGGTAGCCCCTCCTCCCTCGGAGAAGCAGAAGAACGCAGATCGAGAATTTAGATACTTCAAAAGACTTCCTAAAGTTGAGGACTGAATGGGGGTTTGAGACCTCTCTCCGGTAGAAAAAGTGGACTAATTTTTATCAGAAGGGAAAGCGGGGTGAAACTACTTTGAGCTAGATTCTAAAGTAACGTTAGCATAAATTTGATAGTGGTTAAAAGAATGCGGAATGATTTATGTTGTTTAAACTTTGTTAGATGGGACTATTTTAAAATAGAAGGTTAACTGACTCTTGCTGAAAGTATTATTTGAATATGATCCATGCTATTTAACTTTTATTTGAAGGGAAAGTTGGTTGTAATAGTTCTGAGTTATTTTTCAAATAAACGCTAGTATAAATTTGATAGTGGTAAATATTAAACAAGCAAGAGATGAGGGTGAAATGCATGTGGAATGAACTACGTTATTTGAGGTAAATATCAGACAAGCAAGGGAAGAGGGCAAAATTTACGTTGTTTAAAGCTTATTAGAACAGGAAGCCGCTTGGGATTATCTTAAGATAACTGTAAAAAGAATGCGGAATGATTTATGTTGTTTAAACTTTGTTAGAAGCGACTACTTTAAAATAGAAGGTTAACTGACTCTTGCTGAAAGTATTATTGGAATATGTGGAATGATTCATGCTACAAATCGCTCTGAGTTATATCTTAAACAAATGGTAGTATAATTTTGATAGTGGTAAATATCAGACAAGTGGGGGATGAGGGTAAAATACATGTGGAATGAACTAAGTTATTTAAATCCTATTAGAAGGGGAAGTCGGTTGGAATTATCTTAAGATAGAAATTGATTCCTGTGTAAGGTAATATCTGATCTACGCTGCTTAACCTTACTAAGAAGGGGAAATCTGGTTAGATTATTTTGAATTACTGTTTGAAAAAGGGGTAAAGAAAGATCATTTACGTTGTTTAAATTTTACTAGAAGGGAAAGTTTGATTACTTGTCTGTAAAGTTATATTTGAATATATGGCATGAACCACGCTGCTTAAATCTTATTGGAAGGGATCATGAGGTTTAGGAAGGGAACGGGAGAGCCTACAGAAGGTAGGGGTAAATAGCAAAGAAGTAAGAGATGAGAATAAAACATAGATAGAATGATTTATACTATTTAAGCATAGATAAAGATGGGGGGCTGAGATCAACACAAAGAGTGGTTTCTTTTTTTCTTTTTTCTCTTTTCTCTTTTCTTTTTTTCTTTCTTTTTTTCTTTGTCTGCTTTTCTTTTTTTTTTTTTTTTTGTTATTTTACTTTTATTTTTTAATCCAGATGTATACAAGATATTTTAGATAGAAGGTAGTGCCAGGTGTGGGCCCTGGGAAGTCGGGAGGATTAGGGATGGGGATTGTGGGGGGTGGGGTGGGGGGGTGTTAACATAGTCTTAACAAGAACAAGAATGTATTTATATACGGTGGTTCCTCTTTTTTTTTATTATTATTATTATTATTTTTCCTTGGTTCATTTTACTTTTATCAGATCAAACAACACTCGAATAAAGGCATACACCAAGGAGGGAGGTAGAGGGAAGGAAGAGGGAGGAGTAAGGAAGGAGTAAGGGGAATGTAAGGAGTAAGGGGAATGTAAGGAGGGTGTCTGGGGAGTAAGGGGAGAAGGAAGGTTTGAGGGGAAAGGGAAGTAGGAGGGGAGTGTTAGAGGGAGAAAGGAAAGTTGGAGGGGGTAGATGGGGTGTATGGAGGATGCAAGGGTTAGGTGGGGTTGTGAATGATGAGTTGTGTTTCCTTTTTACTTGTTCGTTTTATTCCCTTTTTCTTTTTTTTCTTTTTTTTTCTTTTCTTATAGTAAATACCCTGTATATAAATGATTGCAAATGGAATGTGAAAATTGAATAAAATATTTTGGAAACAAGAATTCATAATTGGTAAAGGAGTTTAATTTGAATGCAATGTTATGTGAGAAGTATAGATAAAGCACAATGAGATGGTTTGATCAGAAAGAAAAACATTGAAGATTCACTCTCAAAACAAATATATGAAGTGAGAGTGAATGGATTAAGTGTAAAGGAATGATAAAAATGTAGCTGGTTTAAATTCATGAAATCCTAAAAGTGTGGAGTTTTAAAGAACAAAAAGCAATATATGAGTTAGTGAAGGATCATCATGGAAGTATAGTTGACTTACAAAGAAGAAATATGGTGAATGATGTTATTGAAAACTAATTTTATCTAGGTGTCCTTTTATTTTGTATGCCTTCATTTTCCTTTGTTCTCTATTTCTTACTCTTTTTCTGTGTTTTGCATAGTTGCCAACCCCTGGAATATTGGTGCATAAATATCTATGATCTAAATATCTATGTATGATTTCTTTCTACCAAACCTGAACTTACCAAACTTTTTCAGTTCATAATCAGTTGTATAGAATATATTCCTACATAGCCTTATTTTCTTTGGCAATGCTTTTTAGTCTTCTTCCGTTATAGAGTTTGCCAGATGTTTGAAGTGAATAAATATTTCTGGCACCATGGTCTCCAGTGACATAATCAGTCGTGCCTTTCTACAATGGTCTAATGTGACTCTGTGCCAAAATATACTTTTGCTTGACTCCTTTTGCTATTACAAAGAAATCCAGCAGAATACCAAACATTGATATAACCAGCACACCATGGTAAAGGTGACATGTGACATTTTCTGATCATGTAAATATTCCCAAGAATGTAAGCAGTGCAAGAAGATTCATTATGCTATATTCTTTAGACAGGTCAGCAATATTTCATATAGATCCAGGAATCTTCTGATTCTCATGTTCACCCAACATGTAAATGATATAGCTCTCCATTGCAAAAATTAATAATTTTTTCAAGATTTGAATAATCAGATCCAAATATCTTGAAACACAGTCAGTTTAGTTAACTTTTCTACTTATTTTTCAGGATATTATAGTTTGCTAAATTATTGTCTGATGCACATAAGAAGTTTTAATATATACCACTTTCAATCAATCTGTATTATTTATTTACTAAAAGCTCATTCTTAGTTGTTAATTTAATTCCAGAGAGACCAAATTGGTAAATGATATAAAAATATTGAATTTTTCTACATGCAAAACTATCTCTGGTGAGAATTGTTGTTGTTTATTTTTCAGGCGTTTATAAAAGAGTATTCAACTGTATTGCCTCTTTTATTGTCTCATAGGTGTTACTCTGATTTGTTGGTATATTTGTCCATCAAATTGAAAGTAGATATAGTAGGTAAAAGGTTGATGAAATCGGTACTTCGATCTTCTTGTATCTGGCTAGATCTGGTGTGCCATAGATTCTTTTGCTATTTCTTGAACCATGGACATAAAGAAATATATCTGATATTATGGCTTCATTTGCTGTCACAGATTAGATTAAATAAACAAATATTTAAAGATTTTTAAAGAAAAAAATGTTAGCTTTTTAATGAAGATTTGAAATTTTGAGAGTGGACATTCATACAACTATAGACAATACACATAAGAAAAAAGATTGATCCAGTCATCTCTAGTTATCCTTAGATGTTGATGTCTACAATAGCATCATTATAGTCACAAGCTGGAAATATTAAGCAGTCCTCCATATATCCAGAGTTTGTATGAAGCAACTCCAAAGGTTCTTCTTACAACACAACTCAGATCTGAGAAGTAGAGAAGAAGCTGCCTCTCCGCTTCACATTTCCAGAGGAATTTTAAATGCTTTTCTCTAAACAGTTGCAGATGAGCTTTTGATTACTTATCCCCATTTCCAGTGTGTGTATTTAATTTTACATTAACATATGTTCTTCCATTTTCAGGTCTAATCAGTATCACAGATCAGATTGAAAAAAGAGCCAGACAGTGAGACACATACCACTTTAAACCACTTTGATGCAAATCATTCAAAAAACAGAAGGAAGAGTGAAAGTTGCATTAATCTTTTTAAAGACTATTCTCTCCCATATATGCAGGACAAAGGCCAACAACTTCCTTTCTTTTATTTCAGTAGATTGCTTATTTAGCCAAACAAACAAACAAACAAACAAATAAATAAATAAACAAGCAAGCAAGCAAACCAACAAATAAATAAATACATAGGCTAAATCAAATCAGGGTGTTTCTCAAACTGGGCAATTTTAAGTTGTGTGGTCTTCAACTCCCTAGCCAATAGTCCAGATATCTTAAGGTTACAAGTTTGTGAAACACTGAACTAAATGGTCTTATCTAAGGAAAAGACCAATTCAATTTTTTTTAAAAAAAATCTTATGAATACACACATTGTCTGATTATTCAGAATTCCAGCAATAACACTCCCAGTACACAATTCTAAGCAGTGAACAATAATACTTTAAAATATATATAATTACACCTTGTTCAATATTTTTACTTGAATTTGAAGGCTCCTCTGTCTAATCTTATCTGTATTAAGCACATGGCTACAATTGCTACGTTAACTTTGAGCTCAAAATGCCCAGGATGACTGTGCAGTACAGAAGACTAACAGCCAGAAAAATCTAGATTTAAAAAAACTGCAATGTTCAATTGATGTTGACATCAATTGAAAAACAGATCAGCTGTATTATTCTAAGGGAGCATACCATGTCTCTTAGCATAATGCAACTGACTTGTTAGTTGTCCAGGTGAAATAGAACAGCCCGAAGAACCTTTGAAAAAGATCAGACTATATAACAGTTTTTTCCACTCAAGTACTGGTTAAGACCAGAGGTGGTATTCAGCAAGTTCTGACCAGTTCTGGAGAACTGGTAGCGGAAATTTTGAGTAGTTCAGAGAACTGGTAAATACCACCTCAGACTGGCCATGCCCCCATCTATTCTCTGACTTCTGAGTCCCAGCTGATGGGGAGGAAATGGAGGAAATGGAATTTTGCAGTAACCTTCTCCTGGAGTGGGAAGGGAATGGAGATTTTACCGTATCCTTCCCCATGCCCACCAAGCCACGCCTACAGAACTGATAATTAAAAAAAATGAGTTCCACCATTGGTTAGCATACATGCTCACTTTTGACTATACATATTTATATATTTTCCCATCAGATCTCTGAGAACTAAAAAATTTCTGAGCACTTCTCCAGTTTTTCACACCTTAGACAATTCCATCTGCCCAATTTAATCACTGAAGTTAGTTTAGTTTAGAAAAGTAAGGAATAAAAGATATTTTTCTATTATTATTCCAATTCAGCTTTGCTTTGATGTATGAAATGAAACATATACTTGCTTTCTGAACTAGTAAAGACCAACCAGTATTCATTACGATTTTATATATTATGAAGCTACTTATACTTAGCATCGATGAAAAACATCCTGATTGTATAAAATACTTCAAATATGTTAACCAACCATATTTAAGAATTCTTTCATAACTCTCATAATTTTCAATAGATATACAAATGTGTAATGAAAAACCTTGGAAAATTAATTAGTATGTGAACTTACATATTTGTAAAGGTAAAGGTTTCTCTGTCAGTCATGTCCAACTCTAGGGAACAGGGCTTATCTCTGTTTCTTGGCTGAGGGAGCCAACATTGTCGAAAGACAATTTCCATAGTCATGTGGCCAAAGGCGCATGGAATGATGTTACCTTTCCACCAAAGTGGTACCTATTAATCCATTTTCATTTGCATGCTTTTGAATTGCTAGGTGGGTAGGAGCAAGGGCAAATAATGGGAGCTCACCTCATAGCAAGAAGGCTCTCAAACTCAGTGTCAAGTATGAAAACTTTGGCAGCTATGTGCCTCTTCTTTTCAACTTTCCATAAGGAGGGAGAGGTGTTGCTTTAGACTGGGTTAAATGGAGAAATGAAACCTCAACTCTGAATACTGAGGCCCTGAAACCTTTTCAAGGACATCGTATTAGATGTGGAATTGAAACTGATGGTTCCCATAACAAAATGAACTTGTTTACATAGACGACATAAGAAGTTGGGGGTTTTGCTGAGGAAAGTATTGTTTAATTCTATGGTGTCTGGGAATCTCAGATTTAGTTTTGCTTGAACATTTCCATGCAGTGTATTCAATAAACAGTAAGATTTTTGAAAACAAAATGAAGCTGGAGTTTTATTTGGATTCTTGGGCTGGATGTTGACATCCAGGTTATCAGCTCTCCAGCCAACAAACTTAGAGTCTATAACTGCTGAGCCATCACATCCCTATTTTTACTTACTTACCTACTTTACTTACGTACCTCATATTTTCAAGTGAAGAGTAGGGATTTGCAAATCATGCAAGATCCAATTCAGTCAACAACTTGAGTTGATTTGAATGGAATAATCTACTGTAAATTCAGAAAAAGAATTGAGCCAATTCACTATGGATAGTGCATGCAATTGTCCATCAATTTATACTCAGATATGCAAAAAAATAATCAAGTTACCAAACTGATTTGAAGGCACTCAGTTCAATTTAGCACATTGAATCAAATCAAATATTGGATTATAACTGCATAATCTTAATGAAAATTTGCATGTAATTATGTATAACAATGCTGTTTCTTTCTAGTAAAATTTATTTTAAAAGACTTGTACAAAAGAAAAATCAAGCAAGTCTAGTCTAAGATAAAAGTCACTGTAGATTCATAACTTAATTGGTTTTAATTTCCAAACACTGCTTCTAATTAAGAAATTAGCAGGTAAACTCATACAAATAAACAATTAAAATTAAAACGGGAATAACACCAGCTATCTTTAAATATAAATTTATTGCACTTCATAAATAAACATCAGAGGCTTATTGCTAAAATTAAGAGAGCAAAGTCCAGGCAACTAAGTAATTTTTATGTTCTACTAGTTTCTGTGCAAGTGATTAAATATGTAGGAATTAAGTTATTTAAATCAAACCTTTTATTCAGTCCAGAATTCTGTCTGACAGAAGTTCATCTCAGTCTTAAGTACAGTGTTGTCCCTAAGACAGCAACAGTGCAATACTCATTACTGTTACTATATTCTGTTTATATCCTAACTTTCTTCAAACAACTCAAGATCTCCCCTTGTTTTAGCCTCATAAAATAAGATAAAACAAGATAGTGTGACGCTGACCTGGTAGATCCAGATCAGAGAAATGTTCCCTATTTTCCATTTGAGTAGTTTCAACCTGGCTTTCATGCATGAGTTTCAATTAAATCATAATAGGAACCCTATGAGATAGACTGGGCAGAGAGAGAGAGAAAGACTGAATGGCCTGAAGTCACCAGTAAGCTCTATGGTCAAATGAAAATTGAACCTGCATCTTTTCATCCCACTCCTATTCTTTCATCCCTATAATATGCCAACTCCCACTATATTCTGCAAAGGTTATTCTGCATGTTCATGAGAGAGCAGGATTTCAACTGAGCCATTTGTATTCCAGGAACTAGCCACCATATTGCTTCTGCACACACCAAACTATACTTTGGCTTGGTAAGTAGATGCACAAAATGTCACATGTACTCGAAGAATTGCCATATATTGGCAGTACCTGATCAAAAGATCAGTGTGCTTAATTCCCAAGTATACTAGACATTTTTATTTTCATTTTATTACTAGAAAGCCTTTGTCCACTGTATATATTTAGAAACATGACTGCTAGTCTATCTTACAATCCAAAGATAAGATCAAGGCGAGAAAAGGAATTGTAAGGACCTCTTTGAAATTCAACACTAAAAAAAGATGAAACATGCTTCTTTCTGTAGGTATTTTTAGGCTGGGCTGGAAAATAAAAAGAAAAGTTGTTTGTACAGAGAATACTTGCCTGGCTTTAATCCATGACAGGAACTATATCAAAGCTAAGGCAATGTTTGAAAACAATGAAATACTAGGGCCAATGTCAATGGATAAAACAAGCAAGGAATTAAAAAATAATAATTAAACTAATAGCAGGATTAGTAGTATATAATAGTAGTAGTATAGCCTTTATTGTCATTGTACAAAAGAAATACAACAAAATTGGTTTTAGCCTCACTGGTGCAATCCATGACAACAAATACAAACAACATAAAGAATATAAAGAATAATCCCAATGCAAGTAAATAGGAGAAAATAAAAAATAAAAAGAAGGAAAATGAAAAACTAATCATACATTTCTGTGTGCGCATGGAGTGATTGTGGTTGTGTTTAACAGTCTGACAGCCCAAGGATAGAAACTATTTTTAAACCCATTAGCTTGTCTGGCTGTGCTTTGATATTTTCTGCCCAATGGTAGAAGTGCAAAGAGACACTGAGCAGGGTGTGAATAATCTCTGAGTATCTTCCTTACTCTGCTAAAACAGCGAGACCTGGTGATGTTATCCAGTGGTGTTAGAGGGCAACCAATGGTTACTTGTGCCGAATTGATCTGCAAAAGTTAAACCAGCATAACATACTATAATGCAATATGTGAGGACATTTTCTATTGTGGACCGATAGAAAGAGGTTATCAGCCATTTTTCCACCTGATTTTTTTCACAGGACTCTAAGGAAATGAAGTCTCTGTTGGGCCTTTCCAATCACCAGGGACATGTTGTTTTTCCCGATGAGATCTTGATTAATGAGCACTCCCAAAAATTTAAAAGAGGAAGCTCTCTCCATATAGCCTCCCTTGATATACAGTGGAACAGGTTCCTCTCTGTGCCTCCGGAAATCTAGCACTATCTCCTTTGTCTTACTAGTATTTAAATGTAAGTTGTTTTTTAAGCACTTTCTTTGTGGATACCTTCTTGACTTCTTCCCTGTTTGCTGATTTGTCCCCTCTAGTTATGAGATCCAGCACCGTTATGTGGTCTGCAAACTTTATTATGATGTTGGATGGATCAGAGGATATGCAGTCATGTCTATACAGCGAGTACAAGAAGGGGCTGAGCACACAGCCCTGAGGGGAACCTGTGCTGAGCTTCAGCATGGAAGATGTAAAGGACCCAACCCTTACTGTTTGTGGATGGTCCGTCAGGAAGTCTTTGACCCAGTCACAAGTGAAGGGAGGGAAATTCAGGTCAGTCCACTTTTCAATGAGAATGCCTGGTAAGATGGTGTTAAAGGACAAACTATAGTCTAAAAGCATTCTGAATTATTCCCAGGTTTCTCAAGGTGGCTCAGTGGCAATGGCATCACCTGTGTACCTGTTGCTTCTATAAGCAAACTGGTGTTGATCAAAATTTGGTTGAAGACAGGACCTGAGGTGTTGTAGGACCAGTCTCTCAAAGCACTTCATCACTATAGACATCAGTGCAACGGGGCTATAGTCATTCAGGCTGTTAATAGGACACTGGAGTCACTTCCATGGCTATGGGAGGCCACATGTGGCTCTGACACTGTAGATTATGAATCTTTATACTATAATTTTAACAAATATTACTGGTAACCCTTGACTTTATGATCACAACTGAGCCTAAAATTTATATTGTTAAGTGAGACATTTGTTAAGTGAGTTTTGCATTTTACTACCTTCCTTGCCACAATTGTTAAGTGAATCACTGCAGTTGTTGTTAGAAACATACTTGTTACGTGAATTTGGCTTCCCTGGTGTCAAAAAGTCACAAAAGGTGACAACATGACCCTGGGGCACTGCAACTGTTATAAATATGAATCAACTACCAAGCACCTGAATTTTGATCACATGACCATGAAGATGCTGCAACAGTTGTAAGTGTGAAAAATGGTCATAAGTCACTGTTCAGTGTCATTATAACTTTGAAACGTCACTAAACAAACTGTTTTAAGTTGAGGACTACCTGCACTTGTTAGCTGATCTAAGGATCCATGAGACGTAGATGCTGTAATCACAGCTCCCATAAAAAGGAAAAAAAAGAAGTACAGAAATCTTATAACCACAGAGTTGAATCAATCATAGAAATGCTGAGTTCTGCTACCAGACGGGCATTATATACTAAGGCAGAGGTGTGAAACTCAATTTCATTGAGGGTTGTGTTTGACCTCAGGGTTCGGGGGGGGGGGGGGCTTGACATCACTTGTGTCAGGGACCACTTGTGTCAGATTGCTCTGCCAGCAAAATCAGACCTTGGGAAGAGAGACACCATGGGCCAGTCCTTCGCTGTTCCCAGGGAAGTCCCCCGGGGCAGATCTAAGCACCCCTCAGGCCGGATCCATCCCATGGACCTTGAGTTTAATAATGCAGATAATGAAATGCAGTGATGAAAAGGGAAAATAATTTAAGAATATTAATATATTGGTATAAATGGTTCATACGAGACACTACTGTACAGGAGGTTTGTCATCCTCAGGGCTCCTTGGCACTATAATCCAAACAATATGATCCAAAAAAGACTCTTTTTTCCATCTCTAATGCAATGAACATTCATCACTGAAAATTATTTATTGTATGACTTATTCTTCCTCTTTTACAAGAATCCTGGGGAGTAAGTTAACCTGTAAAAGCACAAAGTCGTCCTATGTTCTGCTAACAATTTCTATATCCAACTAAGGGGTACCATTGGGTTTTACTCTCTCTCCCCTCCTTTTCAACATCTACATGAAAGTGCTGTGAGGTCATCTGCCAGTTTGGGATTCATTTGCTGGTTTGGGATTCAGTATTTTCCATATAATGATGATATCCAATTATATCTTTCAACATTAGACTAGCCAAGTGAGACTGTCAAATTTATATTCCAGTGACTGTAGGACCATGTGTGAAGGGTCCCCTGTGGAGTGGAACCATCTGAAATTCAGTCCTACCAAGACAGAGTCACTGTGAGTGTTTGGACAACCTAAATCTGGGGCTATTTGAACTGGTTCATCGACAAAAGGGTGAACGACAAAACCGCGCCCGACTAAACTGCGTTGCTGACATCATCAACAGGGCGACAACAGCGCGGAGACAGAAGCACGCTGTAAACCCTAAACCTAAACTTAACCCCTAACCCTAAACCTAACCCTTAACCTAACCCTAACCCTAACCCTTAACCTAACCCTAAAGCTAACCCTAAAGCTAACCCTAAAGCTAACCCTTATCTTAAGTTGAATCGGCTTTCTTTCAATGCACTATTTAAAGTGCCCTTCTTTCTCCGTGCTGGCTGTTGTCGCCGCGTTGATGACGTTAGCGATGCGGTTTAGTCGGGCGCGGTTTTGTCATTCGCCCTTTTGACAGGTCACGATTTGAACTTTGATCTTGGATAGGGTAGTACTCCCTCTTCAAGGTTAGTCTTCAATCTGGGGATCTCCCTAGGAAACAATCAGGCAAGAGAGGCAGGAGCCCACAGTCACTTAGTGGTTACAGAAACAAATTTAGGATGGACTTTTCTTAATTGATCTAATGTGGCAAGAAGTTTCACCTTAAAACTTTTAAGTTTCTTTTAATGTGAGAATGATGATGTTATCCATTCAGTTGTGTCTGACTCTTGGTGATTCTATGTCCTCATTTTCTGTTCATTAAGGTAACCTTACAATAAAGTGAAATTACCTCATCTAATTTTATTCATGTTTCCTGTCTAGTTTACTTGGGACAACTTATAGGACCAGAATGTGCTCATGTAACATTGGTTACCAGTTTGCTTCTGGGTGTGATTCAATATAAAGTTCTATATTGAATAGTAACCTGATTAACTGATGGACTACCTTTCCTTTATAGCATCTGTCTGGTCATTGTGATTTTGCCCAATTGGTGCATTCTGAGTTCCTTCAATTAACCAATGCCATCTGGGGGCACACTGGAGTGTAGCAGTGTTTGCCCTTTGAAATGAGGTTCCCTCAAAATCTCTCTACTATTGTTCAGAAAAGCCACAAAGATCTGGCTCTTTACCCAGGCCATTTGCAAGGGAGAGTGAAAATCCCTTCTTCAGCAGGCTTGGATCTTTTAATTTCTTTAATTGATTCTTCCTCCTCCTCCTCCTCCTCCTCCTCCTCCTCCTCCTCCTCCTCCTCCTCCTCCTCCTCCTCCTCCACCACCACCACCACCACCACCACCACCACCACCACCACCACCACCTCTTCTTTTCTTCTTTTCTTCTTTTCTTCTTTTCTTCTTCTCCTTCTCCTTCTCCTTCTTCTTCTTCTAGACTTGTAGAAATAAATAGGGTCGAGGTGGCGCAGTGGTTAAATGCAGCACTGCAGGCTACTTCAGCTGACTGCAGTTCTGCAGTTCGGCTGTTCAAATCTCACTGGCTCAGGGTTGACTCAGCCTTCCATCCTTCTGAGGTGGGTAAAATGAGGACCCGGATTGTTGTTGGGGGCAATATGCTGACTCTGTAAACCGCTTAGAGAGGGCTGAAAGCCCTATGAAGCGGTATATAAGTCTAACTGCTAACTGCTATTGCTATTGCTAAATCTGAAAGATAAATTATATATTTATGCTACAACTTCAGCATTTTTACATTTGGGTAATGGATACCATCAGGACTCTGTGATTTCTTACCTGTAATGTTTCAGACCTTGTCTGACCTCATATAAGCTGCATCACCCTGGGAACCTGCTTTCAGGATTTACAAAGAGTGCAACATTTTTTGATTTTGCAAGCTCTGTAGCACTTTTTTGGTATCCGATCAAAAGGATAAAGGCATACTACAAAGAAGGTATACAGGTAGTCCTCGTGTTATGACCACAACAGAGCCTAAATTTTATATTGTTAAGTGAGACATTTGTTAAGTGAGTTTTGCTCCATTTTACGACTTTCCTTGCCATCATTTTTAAGTGAATCACTGCAGTTGAAAAATTAATAACACTGTTGTTAAGTGAACCTGGCCTCCCCATTGACTTTGCTTGACACAAGGTTGCAAAAGGTGATCACATGATCTTGGGACATAGCAATGGTCATAAATATGAACCAGTTGACAAGTATCTGAATTTTGATCACATAGTCATGGGGATGCTTCAAAGGTCATAAATGAAAAACAGTCATAAGTCACTCTTTTCAGTGACATTGTAACTTTGGACAATAACTAAATGAACTGTTATAAGTGGAGGACTACTGGTAATATTTAATATATTACATTTAATATATTACATGTGTTTTAATTCAGTTGTTCCACTGAAATTCAAATGTTCCTTTTCTTCAAAACAAAAGAAAAACCCAACATGTTTCGGTTAGATACAAGGTTGGCATGCTCACTGATGTTCTTTAAGGTAAAGGCAAAGGTTCCCCTCACACATATGTGCTAGTTGTTCCCGACTCTAGGGGGCTGTGCTTATCACCGTTTCAAAGCCGAAGAGCCAGTGGGTAAGGGTTGTGGATAAGGGATCTCTATATCTTGAGGGGACTTTCCTTGGCTAGGATTAAATTGCCACAGTCAATTTCAGCCTATGTGCCAACATTGGTGGAAAGACTTAAGTGATTTTTTTTAATTGTTTGGAAATTCACTGACAGATCAGATTGGTCAGAGTTTGTGAGTAGAATGGATGGCAAGGAGTAGAGTCGGTGGCATGAGTGGCATAAGCCAAGGTGGCGCAGTGGTTAAATGCAGCACTGCAGGCTACTGCTAGATCAGCAGGTCAGCGGTTCAAATCTCACCGGCTCAGGGTTGACTCAGCCTTCCATCCTTCCGAGGTGGGTAAAATGAGGACCCAGATTGTTGGGGGCAATATGCTGACTCTCTGTAAACCGCTTAGAGAGGCCTGAAAGGCCTATGAAGCGGTATATAAGTCTACTGCTATATTGCTATAAGGGCAATTTTGTCTCACAGGTTAATAACAACTATAATGGTTTTATTTTTTGCCAGCTTTATTTATTAATATATATTGCAATTTATTTTGTTTTAAGGTCCCCATAATTTTATCCTAACCTCATGTAATTGCCTAAAGATTTTTTGATCATTGAGAGGCTGAGAACAAGCAAAGGAGCAAACAAATAAATGTAATTATTTGTCTGTCCATCTGTCCATCCATCTATCACTGAGAGATCTTCCATTCTGAGGACCACACTCCACACAGATGGCCTGTAGGAAAAATTTTATTGGGTGACAATCCTAAAAAAAGCTAACAATCCCTAGGACACTTGACTGTCAACTAATTAATCCTATTATGTGCAGAATACCATATGTAAAATGTCTACTTACATGACCAATAGTGTTTATGAGTGCCACATTATGAGGAAGTTGCACAAGTTTTTGTTAAGAAACAACACACACACACACACACACACATACACACAGAAAGACGCAGACCCACAACCACAACATGAGGCTTACCTTCAAGGTCAGCTTCTTGACCTTGAAACAGTACTAATACTTACTACAGTGCACATCTATATATGTATATAGACGCATTACAAATTTTGAATTGTAATATATTCATGTAAAAACGGGGCTGTCATCTCAAGCTTCAAGTTAGAAAGTTATTACTTTTAATACGCCACTACCTCAGGCCCGTACAGTTATGTAAAAGAAAAATAACCTTGTGTGACAGTTTAACATTGATCGATGGGCCTGCCAAACGCAAAGAGATAAATAAGCAGGTGATGAATAAACAGCACTTCAAGTAAAGACATTACGCTGCATGCATAAAACGACGCCAGGCACCTAGGAGCTGTGGGTGGCCGAAGGTTAGCCATTTCATGCCCACTCAGTAAAGCAGACTTAATCGCTTCCAATATTTTCCGTTAAAAAGCACGCTTAATGAGCCAATTTCACAAGCCCAGAGAAACTGATTATTATCTCTGAGTTCCAACAGAGTTGGTTGTTTTCCAAGAACCGGGTTTTCCTTGACGGGATAAAAACCTTTTTTTTAAAAAAAATGGCAAGGAAACAAGGTGGGGGGAGACAGAGGCCTAGCAAAAGCATCGGGCACTAGATGGCACCATTGCTCTGCCAACTGAAAATGGAATTCAGCCATAAAGGAGTGCAGTGAGGTTGAATCCAAAATAAATGGTCTGTAAATTTTAAAAAAGGAGTTTGAAGAAAGAACCTTGTTCAGTGACATGTATAAGGCTCAGAGGCAAATTTCAATTTCAGCTGTAAAAAAGAAAAGATTAGGCTCATGAAATTCCACATTTTTAAACCTTAAAATAATTTCACTTCTAACAAAGTTTAATTAATTAGCTCCTTTTTGATAGAGATGGGGGTGAGTCATCTGGTCCAATTGTGAAGAAAATCCTTCAGATCTGTATTTTAATATTCCTCAATGAAAATATGGGAGGAGGGGAGACTCCGATTTTCAGGGACTTTGGATCACTGTTTCCTCATACAAAATGAAAAATCTCTTTCCATTTAAATTAGTATTAAATCCAGATTTGTGATATCCTCCAGGCCCTGAATGTTCCTTATATCAAAATTCTTCTAAACTAAAATGATTGCCAAAATGTTGTCTCAGGAGAAATGTTAAATTCATTCCCTTGGTTTCTTTTTTCAAGCATTTGAAAAAGTTCAAAAAAAAATCTAGGCAAGTTTCAGTAAGGTATTCTCCATTTATGTGTCTGCTTAAAATGTTTCTCACTGGTGCCTTATATATTGGAAAAATTGGCTCAAGATCAAGCAGCCGACGTGAAAAGGATGGCCATGCATAAGAGGGTGTGGAAAAGAGCAGTGGTGGGACTCAACTGGTGTAACAACCAATTCACTGAGCACGCGCTTCATAGTACATTTGAAAACTTACCTTCTACTGCAGCCCCAGTGAGGCGTGGCAATCTGCTCTGCTGCACTTGTCAGCTGGGCTTCAAAAAAGGGACTATAGGTGAGTATAGCGGAGGGGTGGGTAGGTCCAGCTGATCATCAGAGTGAACCGGTTTGCTTCCAGCTGATCATCAGAGCTGCTGGTTCTCCTGAACCAGTGTGAACTGGTAGAATCTCATCCCTGGAGAAAAGGAAAGGACAGAGAAGAGGAGGGAATATAACTATAATATAACTACAACTATTCTTGAAATGGTAGTGTTGCATTCTACTTGAGAATACCCTCACTGATAACTCAAAACAAGCTACTGGCTCTCATCCAGCTCAGGACAATAAAACTTTATAAGACTCCCTGAAAAAACACAATCTAAGTTTTAAAAAGATTCTCAAGATTCAGCGGATGTATTTAAGTTAGGGAGTTTGTTCTTTTGCTAGGTAAAATGCTTCTTATCCCATCTAAGTCTAGACTTTTCTTCTGGATGACTGATGTATTTCCAAAACAAGCCATTTTTATTTTGGAAGAGTGTGCATGAGATCTTTATGAGGCTTACAGATAAAGGCAGTGATAGAAATTAGCCAGTTGCAGTTTATGATTTAAAAAATCCTCCTTAATCTAAAGGGGGGGGGAATCATGTGGAACAGAGAATCCAGCAAGGAAAAGGGAATCTTTTCTCAAGGATTCTCGGGATGTACAAGAGGAACCATAACTTCTACTTCTTTATTCATGCAACTGTACAATTCGTGCAAAGGTTTCAAGCTGATTTTCCAAAGGGTTTGCTTTCATACAATAAATAACAAAAGAAGGTGACCCCAAATCTCCTGGCTTCAGATTTAAATTTCTAAATGCTCAAGAATTATGTCATTGCATAACTAAATCGGGGGGGGGGGGGTTGTTGAAAGAAAGCATTGGCCTGAGTTAATAATTGCTATTCCAGATTCTCCGGCTCCCCCAATTATTCCCATTTAGCTGTAAAACCAGGGCAAGGTATTAATTGAATTTTGAAACCATACAGCTACAAACTCTGCAACAAATTGTAAAAGACTGAGTTTCTGTATCATAAAGTAGTTTTTGGCAAGATATTTAACTTTTGGCTTTATTTACTAATTTGTGAGATTGTAAGTATAGAGGGACGCGGTGGCTCAGTGGCTAAGATACTGAGCTTGTTTGATCAGAAAGGTTGGCAATTCGGCAGTTTGAATCCATAGTGCTGCTTAATGGAATGAGCTCCCTTGTCCCAGCTTCTGCCAACCTAGCAGTTCGAAAGCACGTAAAAATGCAAGTAGAAAAATAGGGAAGTAACAGTGTTCTGTGCGCCTTCAGTGTTTAGTCATGCTGGCCACATGACCATAGAGACATCTTCGGACAGCACTGGCTCTTCGGTTTTGAAATGGAGATGAGCATCGCCCCCTAGAGTTGGGAACGACTAACCTATATATGTGAGGGGAACCTTTACCTTTACCATCTCCATACAGGAAAATGCGGGGGAAATGTCTGACGACTTTCTCATTTATGCCGTATGGCGGCTCCTTTCAGTCATCATAAAGAAAATAAGATCTAGCGGTCATTTAGATTTAATTTGCAAGACCCCAAATCAGATTTTTTAAGGAAAACATAAATAGGAAGAGGATGCATATTGGCCATCCTCATGGAGCTAACTGGACTTCATATACTACTATAATTAAATATACTAGTTACTAATAGTTAATAAGCATCAAAGAGGATTAATTATACATTTACTGAAAGAAAGGATAACATCCCTCAGAGCAATAGAAGGATGACGGTTTGAAAGAGATAAAAAATCACATTAGGGAACCATTGCATCTTATGGACAAATGGTTAAACAGATCCCTCCAGTTGCAAAGTTCTATTGGACGAGTATTAAAAACCCACATAAGGTTATTGTCACTAGATACAGTTAGTCAATTGCTGCTTAGGAGTTGAATCGCCCAGCAAATAAACCTTGGTGTATAATTAACTCCTCTATTTAAAAAAAAAATCAGATGGAAGCAAACTGTTGTTGGTTTCTAAATGAGTATGTGAGTTAATTAATTTTTTATGAATATTCATTGAAAAACTTGCATGATTTCCAAACTCAGCTCTTCAATTACTAATCAGCTAACTAAATAACTTCCCTGCCTATCAATCCCTCAGGAGGAAAGGACTTAAAAGATGGCCCACTCAGATGTGGGTTTCAAAAACAAAACAAAAAAGGATAAGAGATAAGGAATTTAAAACTAAAGAAAGGGAGCACAAACAAGTTTGTAATAAATTGTTTCTTTGACTTTTGATGTTCAATGTGTGAACTCTCAAAAAGTAACATAGGTACGCAAGAGAAAATGTTGCTTTATTTGTGATTTTTGTACTTTGCAGTCACTGTTGAAAAGACTAGCCATTTCCTAAGTGGAAAAGAAGCTTATCTTCTGGTGTGTGAAGATAAATGCCTTCAAAACAACAACAAAAACATAGCCCCACAAGGTAGATCAGACCAAGAAGCCAATGTCATATGCCGTAGATAGGGCTATTATTGTAATAGCTATAATGACAAATCTTGTAAGTTTAAATGTGTTTTCCACTCTGTGAACTAGAAAGCGACTTGTCTGAGACATTTCCAAAATTAGTATCTTGGCTCAAATCCTGTTTATCTTACCACTGCCTTGGTAGTCCTCTTTCTCCTGTTCTTCAAGGCCATTCCCTATTCCCTTAGCAGTTTTTCCACCAACCTTCTTGGTTAAAGTTGACCAACTTTAAAGTTTCAGGTAAAATCAGCTTACTACAAACATTGTGTATATATATAGTACAGAGTCAGCATATTGCTCCAAACAATCTGGGTCCTCATTTTACCCACCTTGGAAGGATGGAAGGATGACTAAGAGGATTTTAGGCAAAAGATCTTCTCATGAACAGTGATGAAATGCACCCTTCACCTGGAAAGGTTTTCTCATCCAAAAGTACATTTGAATGATGCTCAATATTTTGCTTTGACTATTAGCATTCAGAAAGACTAGGAAGTAGATAACCTGTAGGATTTCTTTCCCATAGGAAAGTATACAAACATTACTGTTATTATTTTAAGATTCCCTGTTTAAAATCCTGATACCATATGATGGGAAGAGCCTGGCAACAATGCTAGAAACTTCTTGGTTCTTCTTACTATGGGACACTCTTTTTACATACTGTGAGGGCACTTCTTTGTTGATAACTGAAAAGTACTTTTTCCTCCACCACCTTTTGAACAATTCCAACTGGAAATCATGAAAATGCTCTTCTTCCATTAGAAAATCACCCTTCCCCATAATTGTATGTCTAGAAAGAAGCAGGCGGTTTGAGAGTAGTAGGCAAAGAAGCCAAACAGACAAAATGTGTTAAATGATACATTTGGCCTGTTGATTCATTTAATCCTGGCAAAGCTGGTAACTGCTATATTGTTGAAGATCAAGACAGGTTTTTATAATGATGAGCTTATCCACATGACTTTCTGAGTTCATACTGAACATGGGGGAAAATCTGCCTAGTAGCTCTCAATACAGAATATAGTGGACCAGTATTGGTCTCTTTTTATAGGTATGACTGAATGTCTGAAGGACATGACAGTTGGTCACTGATCATGTTAAAGACACACTAAAATTTGTCTTCCTATTTTTCAAGCAATATTTCACTACTATTTGGAGTCAAAGAAGAGTATAGTTTTTAGTGTATAGGGTTATGCAGTGTCTGCAAGAAAACAACCAAGCTCAGAAAGCGTCAAGAAATCCATAGTTCTATAGCTTTTGTATATATTTCCAATTCTGATTTACCATATATTGTACTGAGGACAGTGGGTTTTTTTCCCCATATTCATCTTATGTCCAGATGGTTGTGGGAATAAGCCCACTGCTAAGAATAAAATGTTGCCTTTACCATCAAAAGCACATTTTTAAGCTTTGTTTGTAAGGAAGTCTTAATACATTTAGCAAGCTTCTGTTATATGTAGCATCACTGACTGTATATTTTAAAAAAGCACCAGCAATCCTTTATGCTTTCAGTAGTATTTTGAATGTACATTTTTTATATTAATGATCTCACCAGGAGAAGGGAGGTGGAAAGTGTACTGAAAAAGCAGGATGGCCATATGGAAAAGACAATGAAGTTTAGTAATTAAAATTGAAAAGGGAAAGAACTATGCAGTAATTAGAACACTGATTAATCAGCTGATAATTTTATCTTGATTAATGCTGCAGCTTTTCCTCTTCTTATTGACCTAGGAAAGGTAGGTTTAGACCAATTAAATATAAATTATTCCTTTTTTTAACATTCCAGACAGATTCCAAGCTTTCGAATTTCATGCTCCATGTAAAATCCATTAGGGACTGCCTCTGTCTAAGCGGATAATCCAACAAGAAAAAAGTAACCCAAAGCAAAATATATAAAACCATCCTGATGTCCTTTAGAGGGTTGTCCTAAAGCCCCTGTTATGCCAGCCAGCCAGTTGGAGACAGTTGTAATACACACACATACACACACACACACACACACACACACACATTACAGAGCACTCTGATATTATACTGCATACCATAGTATTCAGAGAAAGTTCTATATACCCTTACCAAATTGTTAGTAAAAAGCTTCTCATAATTTTTCCAACATAATTTAACTTGGGGGAAAGTCAATTCAGTTTTGATCAACTTAAGGAAAGGGATCAGAAGCATCAATGCTTTTCTAGTTTGTAGCTGAATTTCAAGTAAAACAAAAATCAAAATGTATCAGCATGCATTTGCTCAGAAGGAGTGGTACTTTTGAGATACTACAGAACATCTATGAAAGTAATAACATTAATATTGAGACTATCACTGGGTCAAATCTTTTATTTTTTTTTATCTTTATATTTCCATGTGATAAAAAGAAAATATTTTGTTTTTATTTATGTTTGTATGTATGTGCACTTTAATTATGAGATGGTCAAAAGATATATATGAATAGTTGTTGTTGTTGTTGTTGTTGTTGTGTGTTCTCAGTTAAATTGCAAGAGTTATATCTTGAGGAAATGTATCTTATGGAAATTAGTAACCAGAGGCACCAATGGAAACTACAAGAGAGATGGAAAAATCAATAATAAGCAAGTAATTGTAAAAACACAGCCAACAGATAAAATTAAGGTGCAAAATTCTTGCTAGTTAGTGTAGATAATACTGGATTAGCTGGGAAGCAGTGTTCTGATTGGGAAAAAAATAATGTATTAGAGTTTTTCTGATGTCTTTTTTAAGCTGCCAAAAGAACAACCCATCTACTGACAGTTTGCACAACACAGAAGCTATGCCATATCTAACCTGACATATGGTCTTTCTTGCCTTGGCATTTTTCCAGAGAAAGAAAAACTAGATGTTCCTTTGAAATTCATAAAGTCATTGGTATTGTTAAAACATCAGGAATAGCACTATAATACCTGCAATCAATCATGAATAATAGGACCTCTGTTAATTCACAACCTGTTCATGATCAAATGAACTAACTGCAGGACCTAGGAGCACGCACAAAGACATTCATCTATCGGTGAGCTTGCAGGGTGAAGACTGAATGGTTAACTTTTCCAGCAAGTTATAGAAACATAGCATTAAATACATGACCATAGTTAAGATATTTAAAAGAGGGAAAGGCAGCTTGAAAGTATTCCTATTTCATTTAAACTTCTGTCACAGAGGGTTAGGAAATGGATGGTCTGGAAATCTTCAACTGAGAAGATTAAAAAGTACCATTTACTCCTTTTACATGTATATTCTGAATTTGATGTGAACTTGTGTCCTAGGGAAACTTTTGAGGTTGTGTATAAGGACAACTTGTATAACAAATCAGTCTCAAGGGAGTCCTTTCTGTCTATTTTTAGAACACACTGTTAAATTTAATGTTACAGATCCTTTGTATTTCCATGATTACAAGTGGTATTACTTTGCCTAGTTTGTGTCAAAGCGTGCATATATATAGACAAACCAAATGTTCTTTTCTGTTAACAAAAATTAGAAATGATTACAGAAGTTTTTTTACAATTTCAGAATGGATCCATAAGCCATAAAAGCCATAAAAAAGCTTCATGAATCCTGAGCAGAATGTACCTCCCCCCTCCTTCTTATCTGTAAGCCGCCCTGAGTATTCCGAGAGTGGGCGGCATACAAGTTTAAATAAATAAATAAATAAATAAATAAATAAATATGAAAAAAATAAAATAAAACATAAATGAAAACATTCTTGTTTGTATCTAAATTCCAAAGCACTAATATATCTGAGTATCACATGTTATCTGTTAATTTTGAACACGGGGCTATTTAAAATACAATCTCTGCAGAATGGCACAGCAAATGATTTGAAGACAGACAACCTCAGGCTTAATAGACAGCAAAGCTGTTTCTTTTTGCAAGATGATTCCAGATTCTCAGAACATGGCGTGGCACCTTTAACACTGGGAAAAAGAGGCCATCTGCAGCCTCTTCTCACCTGTATAATATCACTTGTAATCATAAAAATATGGGGAGACAGTAACATTGAACTTAACCATTCCTTTTGAAAACAGACCCTCACCTCAAAAAAAAAACCCTCTTGTATGACAAGTTCTTCCTCTACACAACTTCAATTGTTCTTCTGCATATTTTCCCTATGACCTGACTCCATGTCAATTTCAGAAAATAAAAGCATTTTTATCCGTAATATACATTGTTGTACTGTTATTTCCTTAATGAAAGAAACTGGTAATGTAAAACTGAAAACTGCCACACATGTACCCAGGAATGAGCAGGTTTGCTAATATGTAGAAATTCAATTGTAAAGAACATGACAGATATATAAGGGGAGAAAGTGACAGAAAATCAACCTAAGCAGACTGAATGAGTGTGTATGTGGAAAAGCTGAATCCAATCTGAACAATCCCACAACAGTTGTAAGTTTAACCTGATTTTAAAAAGAGACCTCTTCACAAAATAGCTATGCTTTTCAACATTCAGGGAATGTTGCCAAAATCTTTAATAAACCCCTAATACTTGTGACATTGGGTGTAAAAATACAGATAGGAATGTGTTCCAACAAAGAATTGAAAATGCTAAGAATAAATTGAGATAATTGCTTTTAAAGGAATATGAGAACTTTAAAATTTCTCTGTAACATTCAGATATATGTTACATAAAATTATATTCTCAAGGCTGATAGGTCAAGATATCTTTGATCAGTCAAAATGATTGTATTTCTTTCTTTCATTTTGCAGGCGTGAATGAAATGGATGCAACATTGATGCAACGAGGGGGTTTCTCATTAAAACTTCATCATTCATTAATACATATATTAACAATTCATGGTCAGTGATTCGTATATTATGATTCCACACAGGAATGAAAAAGTTGATATTTGGAGCAAAAGTATTCTTTATTCCAATACTTGGCAATCAACTTGCCAATACTTAGGGAAACAGAAAAATTAGCTGCAAGGAACTGCACATTCTCATCTGGATTTGAGAAACAGAATGTTTTAATTTTTCTAGAAGTACTTTCCTTTGTTATCAGCTTTCATACATACCTTACTAATCTATCCCTTCATTTCTTACCTCTTTACTTATACTATTTATAATGTTTAGTATTCATATTATACATTAGCAAGTCTCCAGTATTTTCCCTTCTGATTTCCACAGCTTCTTGTTTGTTTCTCAATCTAGCCCATCTTTCCTCTATGGGATTATATTTTCTCATTACTTTTTCACTGAGTTACATTCTTGATTTTACAATTTACACTAGTTGACTATATATTGTTGGGTTGGTTATAGAGGCACGAAGGACAAAACATACCTGATGTTGGCTGTATTTGCCCAAAGTTTATTAAAAATGTTAATAGAAAGAATAGAGAATATTTCTCCAATTCAAAAAGAATGAAATCGTTGACAAATGTATATGGCAATTCAAAGATGAAAAGATGCAAGGCACATTACAAATTAATTAAAAAATAATCTCCACTTAGGATGTGAAATTAACATGAAACAAGAAAGTAGAGAGAAATTATTATTATCCTCCTCCTCATTATGTAAAAAGATTCTGAAGACCCTTGAAGACAATATGAGCTTAGATGGCAAACAAACATCCTGAATAGGTAAACGAAGAAACTGTTCTGCTTTCAGACTCCTACAGATCTGGGTATTGAACTGAAAGACAGATTCAGGGAATTTTAACAATATTTTACAAGATATGCCACTGAGAGAAATGTAAGTGCTCCAATTTTAAGGCAGCACAACAACAGGAATATTATTTTTCTCAAAAACCACTGGCATTATTTTTGTGGAAAGACAAAAAATGGATAGAGTATTGAGCAAAACAGTGAAACACAATGAAGAATAAATAATATGTCATATGAAGAACAAGCATAAAACAAAGGGAAAAAATCAGATTACATTAAACTATAAGGAGGTAAGCTTTCAGCAAACAACAAGCTCTTCACTATTATAATTCTAAGAGCAGGTTCTCAGCCCTAATATATTAACTGAAAGTCTCACCCATCAATATCTGCAAACTATAAATAAGCATCCGTTGAGTTAAATTTAGCTGCTGCTTAAGGAGTTTAGAAATTCTATTATATCTTTCTTAAGGCTAAGGGAGGTGGCTCTCCAAATTAACATTAATGAAGTCTCATGTCAAAGCAAACAAAGGGAGAAGCAACAATCAAAACTTTTGAATTTTGTACTATTTGTACCAATCAAATCTGTTTTAAAGGGCCGCAGATTCTTGAATGTTAGCTTTGTCAACTTCTACATCTACAGAAAATAGGAACCATGACTGATTTTTGTTTAAAATGCTCAGAGTATATTTTATTATTTTGCATAGGAATTGCAGTTCCTGTTTCCAGATAATTCTTGATAATTTCACCAAATGCTCCAGAACAGCATCAAACATATATGATAGTTTAATTATTCTCAATATAATTTTTTTAAAAAATAGTTAGCTGATGTTCCTTAGCTAGGTTTGTAGTATTTCAAGAAATATGAGCAGATATCATTTCTCATTTTTTTTTCTTATTCTCTTCTTAGCAGTTCCCTCAGATTTAAAAAAGAAAGAAAGAAAGAAATCTCAGATTTCTGGCTAACTGCATACTAGTCAAATTTTTCAGCTATCTCCACCTACTTATGCCAGGAATTAATTCTAGTCTTAGCACTCCATAGATTCAATACTCAGGCAGAGTTCTGCTATTGTTTGCTTCTATGTAGCTGCCACAATTGTCCCTAATCACACTTATTCTATATTTTTATATAGCCGCAACAGCATGTTTCACAGTCAGGATTATTCTCCACATTGTTGTCTGCAGTCAAAGTCACTCAAAGAATTCTTATGGTCCTAGGCTAAACATATATAACAGCTTCCTTACAATAATGGCTGAAAATCCCAGCATTTCTTGCCTAACATAAGTAGTTAAAATAGGATAGGGTTTTTGTGTGTGTGTGTGAAAAAAGTTGAAATAAAACTTTTTTAAAAGTTCAAGTGAGAAATGGGGAAAAGGTTGAAAAGGACTCCCCTACCGTCTAACAATATTAAAGTCAGCCTCAAATTTACAAGCGTACTCAGCCACATCAAACACGCTAGCTTCAAACACACGGACCGGCTTCAAACCCGACAACTTCAAACCCGGAAGCTTCAAACACACGCGGCAGCTTCAAATGTGGCAGCTTCAAACATCCTTATGGCAGCCATTTTGCTCACGCTCAAAAGAGCATAACCTTAGACACCTTAGGCAGACACCTTTTCCACTAGGCTACACAGAGTCTTTGTTATAAGAAAAGAATTATTGGAATTTGTCGACGTTAAATTAGCCCATAGAGGGAGCTCACATCGTCCCACAAATGTACAATAATTGGAACATACTGTAATTTAAAACATATTTCTATTAAGATCTCTATAGAAAGGCTATGAGAGGTCAACACTGAGAATTTCTTACTTCATATCAACCTCTGAATGCCCATAAAATTTAATTCAAATTAGACCCCAATGGCCATGTATTTTGTAGTTTTACCCAGAAATGGAGAAATTGGTTACATATACTTCAAGATAAATCTCAATTCTTATCATTATTATTTGCATATAATTCTGAAACATGCAAAATCCAAGACTACAATGAGAATAAAGTTATAGTAATTGGGATTGCCATGACAATGCTCTTGATCCATTGTTAAAGTTTCTCTAGCACAGCTCTTTCTACAGCTTTCCTGGTCTAGCTATTTTATCTTGCCATGCCCTATATTGCATGCTGAGCTTTATATATATAAATTAATGTAACAAATGCAATATTTTTTACAGAATTTACAGATACTATAATTCTGAAGATAAATGGGAACCACAGCAACATAGGAAACAAAATATAGCATCAGAACAATAGAAGTCCTTAAACATAAGTTTAAATAACAACTAAGTAAACTAAAATAGGTAATAACATGAAATATTTAAAATAGTAAACAAAAGAAATGAAATAAAAATATAATTCCAGACAAAGCATTTTATGCTCATCTGAAAATTGTTATAGAATGCATAATAATTCAATTTTGTGGTTAGGGTAAAGAAAATCACAAGTATCTCTGTTTATATCTTTATGGAGATGGAATGATTTTCTGTAATGACACATATCACATTAAAACATCACTGTAAATTTGAACTATTTATGCATTTCCAAGTGCCTTCTATCTCTTTTCCCCACCTTTTCAGTGGAAACGACTTTCTGTTCCTTTATTTCCCACATATATATGATTATTTGAATTTGGTTTGGAAGTATCTCAATGTGTGACAAGAATACATTTGAATATATGGGGAATATGAAGGGTGAATGTTTTCAAAAGGTAAAAGGTGATATAGGGATTGACCTTCAAATCTATTAACAATAAAAAGTAATAAAAATAAAAAAAACACAAAGAATTTCTGGTTTAATATGATATAAAATTTCAGTCAAAAGTGTAGTCACCAGATATAAGAAACACACTCTTGTTTCAGTTTTATGAATACTGCTGTCTACTTTAGGGGTGTACAAAATTTCAGTTTTTCTCCCTTTGGGACATGGACAATTCTTTTTCCCTATGTCTCTAACTACATTATTTCAAAAATTCGATATTTGATTGCTTTAAAGTTCTGCATTCAAGTCAACATACCTGATGGTCATGGTTTTTCATTTTCATATATTTTCCCTACTCTGGGCTGGTACTATATTCCCAATTTTCTATTTTGCTCTCACAGCTTTCTGCCTCTTTTGTCCCCATCAGTGTTTAATTTGATTTTGTTTACAGATGTAGCAGCATTCTTAGTGCCACAAAACATATTACATATTACCATCCCTTTTCTTGTGAGACCATTATTTCCAAATAATCCAGTTATCAATTCTATATATCATTTTCCAGTAATAGAAATAATAATTGCTTATTCAGTTCCAAAATATACTTTCACAACTATCAGATTGTATTTAAAGTTTTTATTGGGGAAGGAAAATAGTCTAAGAATAAAATAAATTAAAATAGTAAAAATAAATAAAATGTTCTCAATGTGTTTTGTATATTTTGTATGTTTATAACTTCATGATTTTGCATACAGTATATCAAAGCAGCAATATTGATACAAGGTCACAATGAACAACAGAACAAAAGTAATTGGAAGTTAGTTAATCAACAAGGCTTGTCCTGTAATTATAGACAGGAATGTTTGTTAGGCATTCTCATTACAATATTGTTTAATGTTACATTAGTGCTGCCTATAGTCTTTAAAAATAATCTATGCATCCAGGGAAAGCCATAGACTCTGCATCCAAGGAAAACCATAGTCTCTACATCAGAATGCCATGAAATAAGAACAAGAAACAAAACTCTTCATTGTCAGGAGCATATTAAGAGCCCCTCTCCATTTATTTTTGAAGTGTCAGATGGAATTGAGTTTCAAAATTAATTCAGTTTTACCAGTTATTTATTTTGTAATACAGCCATGTAAATTAATTCATTTTGTGATCCAGTCATGTAAATCTTAACATCAGAATTCATGAAAAGGAATCCTCATTTCTCCATTCTCAGGATTTCCAACCAATTCTCCTTCCCTTTTTTATTTCTAACCATTTGTTGAGATGTGTGGCTATATGAATGAATGAATGAATGAATGAATGAATGAATGAATGAATGAATGAATGAATGAATGACAAAATTGCTTCTCCTCTGAGCTTCCTATTTCATGGTTTCCTTTGTGATGATGTAGAGTTCTTTGCTTCATTCCTTCTGACTATTCAGCTTCGAATATAATTCCAATGATCAATTTTCTTTAATTAATGTGCTTAGTATTTTAGGTGCTTCATTATTCTGAGACTATACTTATGGAACACTGGGAAAGGAATTAACTAAAGGGCTTTAGGGAGAATTGTCTGTTTCTCAAGAAGATCCATCTTCAGAGCTACAAAGATAGGCAAGTTAAAAATGCTTAGTCCCTTCATCCTCTGAAGTATCTTTAAATGTGCCATTTAATCTTTTCCTTTATCCCTTGGAGAAAAGATCTCATTTTATAGAATGGTGCTTGCAGAGTTTTTGTACGCAATCTTCAGATCTTATTTCATTAAAACAATCAGTAAAATGTTGATCATTTACACATCTTCCTGAGTTCTGTCAGAATTTTTTATCACACTAAAAATAGAAAGCTCTGTAGAAAATGATGAAATATTGATGCCTGTGTAACATATCTCCTTAGAATTAAAAATAAACAAGTAAACAAACTATGGATGTAAAATCTAAATGTGTAACCAAATAGCAAAGCTGCAATGCTTTGGTCCTCATGCATTTGAAATTACTAATCCTGAATATTGGTAATAGTGTGTGGAAAAGACCTTGGGAGTCAGGGCAAAAATATCTCCTTAGGGAATGAACAGACAAAAGACAGCATAGCCTGCAGCTGCATAATGGGAGGAGCAAGAGGTTTCTCAGGCTCTAACGAAGATGGTAGGAGATTTCAGACTGATTCTGTTAAGGTAGTCTTACAATAAAGTAGCATGAGTTCCTCTGCTTGTGTTTCCTCAACCTGGTAAGACTAATAATACTTTAGCTTTTTAAGTCTGCAGGCCTCTAAAGTTTTATCTGGGTATAGGTTTAAATGGAGTTTATACAATATATATATTTATGTTATTGCTTTGTAAGCAGAACTATGTGAAAACATAAATTTTAAGGTAAAAGAGGATTTGGAGGAAGAGGGGGAAATGTTCCTTGGGGGTTGCTTTCAGTTTAGCCATAAAAATACTGTATCCCAATATCTTTTTAATATGCCCCATCAATGCCATACTTTTGTCCTTTTTGTATGTCGTAATGCACATACGAAACAGGCAGAACTTGCAACACAACAGTGTAACTCTGCTTTTTATCATTTTTCCCATTATCCATCCTCCGCAGATGCCCTGTGATTATTTTAATGCAGTGTATAGTAGAATAGACTGTATGTTTTAAAACAAGACAGGTCAATGGTCTGCAATTCCTAAACATGTTGTTTCCTTTACAACATGTTCAGGAATTACAGAAATTAATATAATATTAATATTAGTATACACCAAGATCAAAGGTGATTGTGCTATTTTCAGATTTCAAACTTCATGTATTTCATTGGCGAGAAAGAGATGCCTCCCTCCCAGTTATTCTTCTACCTATTGCATTTCACACCTTCTCCCTTCTCCCTAAGGTTGTACTCTTATTCTCTGTTAATTTATTGAAAATCTATTTAGAATATCAATCTAAGTATTTCATGATTGAAAATCAGAGGTGGTATTCAGCCTGTTTTCTCCGGTTCAGGTGAACAGGTAGTGGCGGCTGCAGAAGGCTCCTCCCATCCGCCCTCAACATAATGTGTGAGCACTGTGCATGTGCAGAAGGTGGTGCACATGCACAGATTTAGTGAGCGTGAGTGAAGTGCACGAGGGAGAGAGCGCTCACATTTGCAAACCAGTAGGGAAGGTAAGTAAATCCCACTGCTGCTGAAAATATAATGTTTTTGTTTCTTATGGGGAGCTTGGTTCAGGAGAGGAGATCCATGCTTCTTGCCTCAAAAAGTAGCATTGAATCACATACCTGATTTATCTGAACATCCCAAATTCTTCCCAGCTCATAACAGGCCTTTACCTAACTTTCACAGGGTCTTGTAGTTTCTTGGCAGTTCATATCTCATCCAGTTATAGGTGATGGAATGAAAGAGCTGTTTTAAGTTCAGCCTCACACCAATTTACACATGCAGTGAAAATTACATGTGTACCAGTATGTCACATGCACTAAAGTGCAGAGAAGCTCAGTGTCACAAAGTGGTTTCTTTGCAGGAATTATGCAACAGTTAAGATGACCTCTTTTCAAAAAAAATGTTTGCCCTAGATGAAATTTGGAAAACAAATAATTTTACATCCCTTTTTGAACACTTAGTGCCAGCTGTGGTTACAGTTACATCTTTGAACTCTGTGAAATCTATTTCCTGTAATACTAGCTGACCACAACGAATAACTATGAAGCCCTTGTTTTACCATGCTAAGTAAAGTGGCATAATTTGCCAATACAGTTTTCTCCTTCTCCATATAGATTTCAGATTGCCCTCATAATCTCTCGGGCTAAAACCTGCATTTTCTTATGTCAATTTTCTTGTCCTACATACAGCTCCTAGTGTGAAGGGTTCAGTACTTACAATCAAGTTGCAGACTGTGTAAAATAAGAGATAGAAGATGAGGTACAAAAGGCATGGTGACCTTGACAGATCTTACTATTATTAAGAAGCATTTCCTAGTGAAAAAAGATTTAAGGGTGAAAGAAACTTGAATTTCTGATTTATTTATTTTTTGCAGCTTTTGTTCTTTTTGGTAGCCTTTTTTTAAAAGAAAAAGCATCTTCCTGTACATATCAACCTACTTACTGATCAATTGACTATTTTAATTTTTTATTAAATGGCAAATGACAGACACATATGATTTACTTATACCTGAAATCTCAAGCACCAATTTCATCTAACACAGTGGATTTTTAATACAATATGATCTCCCTTGGGATGCTCGTTCATATTAAAAGCTGTTGTGGGAAAAAGGGTCAGAGCATAAGTTTCTTTAAGGTGATTTTGTGGGAATGTGTAATAACAGTTTTTAATCTGAGTCAGATTTTATTGTTATTCAATGTCACTTGTTGTCCTGGGAGAGTGAATATCATGAAAAGTAAGATAACGGTCTATTAAATAAAACAATTGCAATAAATGTTTACTATTGTTTTCACTTTCTCAGACTATCTTAGGCTTTAAAATATAATAATATCGAAAACAATACAAGTGAAAGTAGAAATACAGTCACACTCACCAGTTCCTCTTTTAATGCTGGCTATTCATTCTATCTCATATTCAATGTTTTTGCACTAAATAAAATAATTCAATATATTTACAAGTGTGTAGGGAAATACCATCCTCCCCAAACGTCTGCCCTCCAAATGTGACTAGCTATGCTAAGAATGGTACACTCAACCCAGTTGGGGAATGGGGAAAGGGTAGTATAACTAGGAGCCCCAAATTCTGATTAGCATGGAAAAGGTTTGCATCTGCCTGTCCATCCTGTTGAGGCCTGCTAGTGGCCAACAGGGCTAAGGTTTGGACAGTGAGGAGGTGGAGGAAGAACATGGGCCAGTCCAGGAGTCTGGGAAAGGCGCTGGCAAGTGCTTTGTGTTGGAGACAGAGTTCGGGCCAGGGCTGTATGACAGTTGTCGATTGCCTTTGGAGTCAGACATTAGTGAGGCAGACGAATAGCTGGAGCATTCCCAATGTGTGCGTGCACAAAGTTGCCAGACAAAGGGAACAGCTAAGGAATAAGGGTCAACTTGGGAGTAAGGTCACAGGTGGATGGTGAACGGCGCCTCCCATAGGGAATAAAAGAGGCGAGAAAGGGGAGGGTTGTTAGTTTATTCCTAAGGTTAGAACACATCCCTTCTGTGTTGTTCCACCCAGTGCACAAATTTTGGCACTTGGTTTTGCCAGTATCGGAAACAAAACGGAAACAATCCTGCTCATCTCAGCTATGAAAAAGAAGTTCAGGCAGTCGGGTTATATGAACTGCAAAAATAAAGGTGTCTGCTTCTCCTCCCACATCATCACTTTCACCAATTTAGAGAATGTATTAAGTGGGCCCAAGTGTACAGTAATCAAGTGCAGAGGAACAAAATGATGTGCATGCATATATGAACGAATGCTCAGACAAGTTGTTCATTCTAATTCCTGATTGGGAAATGTTTCATTTAATGAGACAACCGTTTATGTATCTGCAGCTGCTAATGTTATGACAGGCAAGGAATTCTCAATAACCAGGAGGCACAGCTTGAACTATAGCTGACCAAGCCAAATGCTTCAACTTCCGTGGAAACCAATGAACTTGAAGAATTTCTTTTCCCCTCTACTAACTCGCCTTCTCAGTCTCTTCATTTTCGGACTGCTATTCCTCAAGGATTAATTATAAATAGTTATCTACTGATATCTACAATAATACATATTGCTTCCAAGCATGCATCAGTGAGTTCTGTAATAGCTTGTGTATATACTCAAAGTGTAAAACAATATATTCATTGATAAAGCTCATGCTATACATTTCTGTGCTTGTTCTTAGATTTAATGATGCAATTGGACAGAAGTACAGTAAATGGGAGATAAATGGATTCACACTGTATATTAAAATCCAGGCTGAAAGCAAGCATGCAACTCTTTGGGTTAAGGATGGGTTTTTAAAAAAATCTACCCCACAATGTTATCTCTTTTCATACTTCTTGATTTAATTCATTTGTGAAATATACAGGTAGATATATTGCCTTTTCCACTCTATACCAAGAGAATAAAGCTTAAACCCATCTCTTGATACTTGAGAATACAATAGAAAATCTTTCAGCCTCTTGGGACTATGGAAACCTCTTCCTTTTCCGCTTTCTGTATAAGAAAGATGTTTGTGGCACTCACTGGATCTTTTTCTGTTTAGATCTCCTATTGCCATCTGAACCCTAATTGCCCCTCTTTGTTCCCCAAAGGACAGTCCTGCTTATAAAGTGATTCTGAAAGTAGTTGGTACCTTGAAATTACTTGGGTGGGAGACCACCAGGAAATACCGCAGTTAGCATTCCTGGCAAGTAAACGTAACATCTTAGAAAGAGGCAATTGCAATCCTCTTTCTATTCTTGCCAAGAGAATTGCATGGACATTCCATGAAGTTATCAGGAATTAAACTTGACTTTAAATACACTGGTTTTTTTAAAAAAGCAAGAGATTGAACAATTTAATAAATTTAAAATATCTGGATAGAACAAATTAATATTTGGTAATATTAGTAATATTATTAACTAATATTCTACGTTAGAAATCTTAATATAGGGAAAAAAGCAAGTAACTTCAGTACCAGGTCTTTGAAAGTGACCTAACCTATATAAACAATTTTGGGCTCTGAACTGGTAGTAATGTCGACAGGAACTTATCCCTAGTTAGCATCCTGAGTTGTTTATAAAAAAATAATAAAAGCAGGATATAAATAAAAGAAATAATAAAAATAAAATTTAAATAAATTTTAAAAACTTCTTCTAGTGGACTTACCATCTTTTTGTTGAACCTAGGACATGGGAAATTCTCTTTTAAGTATGAATTCTATTCCAATGATCATACCTTTTAATATTTTGTGTATGGGACAAATCAGCTTCAGATACTGTACCAGTTCACCCTATTTCTATCCATTTCTGATTCTTCCCCTTGAATCTGCAAATATCTTCTCATTTTTTTAATCCTTCAAAACCTTTCAATGGCCTCCAGATTCAAGTGGGTATGCTATCTATCCACCTATCCCCCAGTCTGCTGATGCAAGTAGGTTTTAAGCAGTGGTGGGATTTGAATAATTTAACAACCGGTTCTGCCAAAGTGGTGCGAACTGGTTGAACCACTGATTTTAAGGAACCTCTGGAAGTTCAGAAAAAATGGGGTCAATCTTACCTTAGATTAGCACCTGTAGAAGACTGTGATTCTTTCATTTATATCTTTCATAACACTCAAATCAGAAAACTGCCATTAATTTCCACAAGCAGTCACAGTTCTTGTTGGACTTGTTGCAATATGGTAGGTGAATTGTGATCTTTTCCCTCTCTAACCATTGTGTCCTTGCTGACCTTCCTCAAATTGAAGCTGCCTCTGTGGAAGTTTCAGGACAGGTTGCTCTGACATTCTTTTAAAATCACTCATCACAGCAGCCAAAACTAATCACAAGAATATTACCTGATGACAGGTGCATTTATTCTGTCAATTAAATCAGATGGTGAAATTGAAATGTGTCCCAAATCTCCCTTGTTTGCATTATCCATATTGGCATTTCTTGGCTGGGGTTGGCTGCCAATTGGAAGTCATCCAGGCCCAGTAGTGTCACTTTGCAAGATTAGGCTAGCAAGTTTCTATGTGTTACAGCAACCATCACAGGGAAACTGGAGCAGAGTGACCCTCCAGGAACGTTACAGGACCAGGTTAAAATGTATTGAATGAAAAAAAAAGAAGGAATAGGGTTGCGTTTTATTTTATTTTTATTTAATAGAAAAGCTAGATCATATTTAGGTGTAGAAGTGCAGCTACCAAAGCAGAGAGATAGCATCAGGAAAAATATTTTTAATAGTCTTCCAATTGTACTAAATATGCATGAGACACAAAATGCAGAGACCTGCCCTCGTTATAAGGCTCTTTTGTATAAAAGAGTTTCTCTAATGTAAAATAAAAAAGAGGCTCTGATTATAATTATTCACTCCATCTGCTTCCCCCAGTTTTAATTATGAAGAACAAACAGGGCAAGGGAGTAGAAAGGTGTCATGAACCGATTACAACCAGAGGCTGCAAAGAGGCGGCTGAAGGCTAATTAATATGTGTGTGGGAGGGCCGGCACCAGTCAAGCTAAGGGCTGCAATGAATCACTGAAATTATCTGGGGGGAAAAAACAGGAGAAGGAGGGTAGTTTGATGGGTGCAATTTTGTACCCTTTTCCAATACTTTTCTGCCATCCCTTTCAGTAGAGTCTTCTCAAAATAGATGATTTCATGGGCCAGCATTACACAATTAGAATTCCAAACCAGCAGGTCTGTTTTGGGGATTTGTAATTCAAAACTGAAGAGGACCAACATCTAGAAGGCTGGTTAGATATTCTAAATGGCCACATGAATGAAAGCTGCCTTTGAAAATGCTGGGAAACAAAGACTAACTCGTTATTTTAACAGATTCGTTGTTATTTTAACAGAATAAAATCTTGGTTTAAAAAAGAACAAATATTTTATATCTTCATTCCCACCTTCAACATATTAACACCATTATGGCAAACTTTTAATACATTTGCAATTGCAAGTATTACTTGGAAGCATATATTTCCTGAAAAGAATACAGTAAAAAATGTGAGTTAGGTATTTTTTTTTTGCAAATAAATTAAAATTATTAGTTTACTATTAATTATCCTTGTAATCACCCTTTTCTTTTCTTTTTTTTAATGTAAATGTGTTTTATTTTCCATTTTCATTTTCGTACAGTCACACATATACTGTACAGAACCGGGGCCATATAACATTAAACAATAAACACAGCCATTCCTCTTGTCAATAATACCCCCCAAAATAGAAACCCAATGTACCTCTTCGACCCTCCATACACCCTTTCTTTCACCCCCCTCCAACTTTCCCACCATCATTCCCACCATCATTCCCCTCTACCCTACTTCCCCTCCCCCTCTACCACACCTCTCTCCCAATACACTCCCTCCCTTCCTTCTCACCCTCCCTCCAATCCTCTCTCCCACCCTCTCTACCCCGTAATCACCCTTTTCCTAAGGAATTCAGGGAGGTTCCCCTGATCTTTACAAAACATGTCATTGTATAAAGAACTTTATAATATCTTGTTGAGTAGGACATAGTGACTAAATCAAAGTCACTCTACTTATGGCCCTAGGGTTAGTGTAGTTGAAAATAGTTTCTGTTTAAGAATATGGCAACAAGGTCAAATTAACCCAGTAAAGCATGGGAAAGGACACTATAATGTTTCAACTACATTTTATCATTACCATTATTTCATTTAACAGTCCAAATTATATTTATTTCAATATTTTACATATATTGAGACTAATACATGTTTGTATGCTTCTATATATATAATACGTGTGTGTATGTATGTATATGTGTATGTGTGTGTACAAATACATACATATAAACAGATAAATATGTATTTGAATATTAACATCAGATAAAGATTACATGGAGCTAATATGCTCCCATATTATGTAGATTTTCCAGTCAATTTACATAATCTCCAACAGACCTAAAACCATTTTTTGATATTCTTCAATAGGATCACACTGTGTAATATGTGTAGCCTTTAAAATTATGCTTTTAATGTCTTTCTCTACTTTTAAGGTGGATAGTTTACTCACAGCCACACAGGATGTGGTCTAATTTTATGATTAGTGATGTAGATATCTCCTGGTTTTCATATAAACCCAAATTATAATGAATTCTTTTAAAAGAATTATTGTACCTCATAAAATCACAGTCTCCACACTTATGTGCACACAATATAAGCTGTATTTGTCAATGAAGATATTGAAATAGTACATAGTTTCTGCCTTTTAGTATCAATCATTTCAGCAGTCAAGAAATCAATGCAAACTAACACTTGTAGGGTAGCAATGAAAGCCTTGGAAAAGCTATTCAGATCTGTGATATGTCTACACAAACAAAAAACAAAATAAGTAAGGAATAGTTGTCACTGTGACACTCCATTAGAAACAAAAGTTTGATTTAAGCAAAAGTTAGAAGTAGCTTAGAAAGAGCATTGATGGTTTTGAATTGTAATATTGGAGAAGACTTGAGAATAGTCAAGAGACTAAACAATGTATCATAGAGCAAATCAATCCAGAGTTCCCCCAGAATAAATGACCAGCCTCAAAGTGTAATATTCCGGACACGTTAGGCAAAGATCAGTTCTCTTGAAAAGTTCATAATGCTGGGAAAGGTGGAAAGAAAGAAAGAAAGAAAGAAAGAAAGAAAGAAAGAAAGAAAGAAAGAAAGAAAGAAAGAAAGAAAGAAGAAAAAAAGAAAGAAAAAAAGAAAGAAAAAAAGAAAGGAGGAGTAGCGGGGAAGATGAACTTGATGATTGTGATAGCGGCTGTACTGTTGGAAGAGCTGAGAAGGCAGGTTGTGAACAGCTCATCTTGGAGAAGAACCAGGAACAACTTTATGACTCATAATCAAAATAAATTCCATATGCAATATGAACATAAATACAATTTAATGCTAACACTAACTACTTATACTAACCTTTTAGTCGTCGTGTGCAGAATACTAGTGTGTGCACGTGCGACAGCGTACGTGCATGCGTGCATCCATAATCCAATGCACACGTGACATCCCCTGCGCCCTGCCCACCCTGTGCATGTCCGTGTGACACCCCCCCCCCATGCCACGTTTTGGGCCTAATAGCCTTCCCTGCAGCCTCCTGGGACCAAAAATGGGCTGCAGAGGTGCATGCTTCTCCTCATGCTCCCCCCACCTCCGTGCATGCACACATGACCCCCTGCCCCCACACATGCACGTGCATCTCCCACACATGCATGGCAGAGACCCAAAAATCAGCTGGCTTGTGGGAGGCGCTTGCATATGCGCAGTGGAGCTGAGCTGGAGCGACAGCTTGTGTGCCCAAAGATAGGACTCTGCGTGCCACATGTGGCACGAGTGCCATAGTTTCACCATCATGGACTTATACTAATGAAATAATGTATTCATATTATATATTCATATTATAATTATGATGCCTTATTTTTTAAAAAAAGTGTTTGAAAACTTTACCCTTGGAAGATCTTTGCACTATGACAATAGAAGAGAGGAATCATTCAACAATTCTCATCCTCCTGTCTTCTCAAAGGTTCAAAAAAGCTATGAAAACCTCGGATAATGTATATCTTATATCCTTAGCATAGATTTATATGTATGCCACTTAAAAAAACCCAACCCTCTGTATGATATTATTCTCTTTTAAATGTAGAATGAGTGCATATAATTACATTTTAGGTTTTTTAGTAGTTAACCAGAACAACTGTCTAGTTAATAATAGATTTTTATATTTATCCTTTTTTTAAAAATATAACAAAATTTGCACTGCGGAGAAAATACTACCTATATATTTACAATTGTATGCACACCTTTTTTTAAAAAAAAAGAGAAAATAAAATAAAATTATAAATAACATTCTCATTTTTGGGAATGTCTTCTATATTTTCCTAATTTGCTGGCAGAACAAATATCTTTGTAAGCGAATGTGTTTTGGGACAACTTTCTGGCAGTTCTAAACAAGGCAAATAAATGGTTTTTCATTTTCTTGCTCTGCTGTTTGCAAACTGCTCTTCTCCCCTGGTAGAACAGCTCACTCTTTTGGCTACAACAGAGTTCCTCATGCTCCCTCCTTCTCCTCCTCTGCATAGAAACCAAGTTACAGAGTGTGATACTTGTTTCTGTCACTAGGTATCAGCAACTTTCATATTCTTTAGATGCAATTCATAGAGGTAATTTTTTAAAAAAATGCAATTGCCAGAAGAGAGTGTCCTTTTGATTCAGTGTAGAAAACCAATGATGTAGTTTTGGGACCTTTTATTTTTTGCCTATTTTTACTATAATATGCATGTATTAATGCATGTATTAAAATGTATCATATGTAAAAGCTGGTAGGGTGCTGCAAGACTGTTATATTTATAGCATTCTGTTATTTATAACAGGACTAAGCAAATACTGCCAGTGAGATATTCTGGATGACAATTCCCACTATCCTTCATCATTGGCTATACTTGGATAGAGCTTTAGGTTGGTGTTATTAAAAATATTTGGAAGGAGTCTGGTTGCACTGGTAACTAAGGATGAACAATAGAGACTGATTCTTGTCCGTTGCTGTTTTACATTACTACATACTGTATTGTACTATTTTTAAATCTATGTAGGCTTCTGAAAATTGAAAATATCTTTTTTTCCCCCTGAAATGCCTTTTGGGATTGATTCTGAAACATTAATGTCATACTACACTCTAATAACTGAAACACATCTGCAATGCATATAAAAAGGGACAGGGTTTTTAATTGTACAATTGCAATGCCAACTTGACGTTGTGGACACACCCACAAGCACATTCTGGAGTCATTGATGTAATAGCTGCACAGTTGCTTTGCCCCAATTATCTTCTGCTGAATCCCTGTCCGAAAGGTTAGGATGATCCCAATCTGCTTTTGGAAGATCATAGAGACTTGACTCAGTCAAAAAGAATTTGGAGAAAGATTTGTGACTTTCTCCCTGTTGAGAAGAGGCTATGTATGGCTCACAAGTCCATGTGCTTATGTTTTATTTTTGATGTTTAACATTGTATTGCATTTTTCTATTTTACCTTTTTACTGTGCCTGGAATTGTAACCTCTTAGAGTCACTTCAATTCTCGATAAACAACAAACAAATGAAAAATTACCTAGGTAGGAAAACATGCAAAGCATGGCTCCCACAATTATTTTCATCACCTTTAGCAACAGCAGCATAAGAAATTTCTGTATTGTACTCTGTTTAATGGAGTAACATAGCATGTGTGTTGGAGAGGAGCATTGTATCTCTATTGATTAATTAGGATCATAACCAAAGGGCGGGGGGGCCAATGACAAAACATAGACCACATATAAGCATCCAGAGCTTACATTATGTCACAATGTATGTTTCATCATTGTGTTTTGTACTGGCTGGCTACAAACAGAATGTGTGGATATGGTAGGTAGGTATGTGTGTGTCTGTAGGAATCTGATCAGGAGAATGCACACATATTACCTCTCTGGGTTTCTTCCCTGCCCTCACATTGTTTCTCCATGAATTTGTAGGCATATATAAGGCAGAATGCAAAAGGTAGACTGTATATGTGTGTATGCATGTGATACTTCTCCTTATGTATATGGAAGATTTAAATGATATAAAATGAGAATGTTGCAGTAGGGTGATGAGAGAAAAAGAGAGAGAAAGAGAGATAGGAGAGAAAGAAAGGGGGAGGGAGGGAGGGAGGGAGAGAGAGAGAGAGAGAGAGAGAGAGAGAGAGAGAGAGAGAGAGAGAGAGAGAGAGAGAGAGAGAGAGAGAGAGAGAGAGACCTTGATGTTTGATAGTTGCAATAACCTGCCAAGTGTTCTAATGGCTCGGGGATCAGGTGCAGAGCTACAGCAATAACAAGTGCTGAATAATTATCCCAGCCATATTCTACTAAACCAACCCCCCAAAGTATGAGCCATATAAGGAGGCTTCTTCTGCCTTGCCGAGATTCCCTGAAATGTTAAATCACTGGATTGGGAGCACTTCCAACATTAGTACTGCCCAGTTAGAAAGAAATAAAGCCCAGAATCCTCCAGTGGCAGTTCTAATGTCTTTGTTAATTATGAATTATGGGTAAACATACCGACTCACAGAGGTCATCCCTGTCAGCAACAATACTTTTCAAGAAAGGTTTGTTTTTTTTTTAATCAGGGCCTTTTTCATTCTGTTGTAATGTATTTTATATATACATACATAACAACCTAGCCTCACATAGAGTTCCAGAAAGTGTGTTTTGACAAGAATTATACTGATTTTGTTCAAGGTTCCCCGCCTTTCTTTCCTGCCCCCCCCCTTTTTTTTCTTGTTTCGAGGACAAAATGATGGGAGACAGCAATATGATCGTATAGGCTGGTCAAAATGTGTAGGAGACTAGCTAGTATGTAGGCCAATCACCTCTGACAAGCCCCAAGATGTTGAAGGCTGGATAAGACCCATTTAATTTATTCCACTTGTGTGACAACTGCCAAACTGAAATCTGTCCTGGCAGTTGATATAAAGAGAATGGAAATAATATAATGTGTGGATATGACCCAATGGTGGGTTTCAAAATTTTTTGGAACCTCTTCTGTAGGTGTGGCCTGCTTCCCGGGTCCACTGGTGGAACCTCTTCTAACCGGTTCAGTAGATTTGACGAACCAGTTCTACTGAATAGGTGCGAACTGGTAGGAACCCACCTCTGATATGACCTAATGATCTCATTGGCACAACATTGTTTTGATTAGATGGTGATAGTTGCTATATGTTGAACTATTGGCAGTGCTCTGCACTTTCCTTTAGTCCTCCTCTCCTTCTTTCAATATTGTCTACTTGAAAGTGTTCTGTAGACTCTGTATCAATGTGATCAGAAAGATAAAGGGTCAATTCTCTGATTGGTGCTGAGAAACTAAAATGCATATTCTTTGCTTACACTTTTGGGAGTGGGAGTGTGTACCTTGGTTGTATCATTATATGACCTTGAAGAGTTTTGTATCCCTTCATTGTATCAGTGTATTTTGGAGTGTAAAAGTCAAGGTGAAGTCTGCAATCTTAGACATATTTACTTGAGTAAGAATTCCACTGTATACACTGAAGCTTACTTTTTGGGTAAATTTTTCACAAAATTGGGAAGATAATTTTACAATCTGAATATGCAAAAATCCTAATTTTATTTTCTTAAATTTGTGAAAAACAAAATCCAAAATATTTGTATTGGCGTACCACTGAGCAAAAACATCTGGGTGTTTGCAACTTTCTCACATCCACAATTTTTTCTGGTGGTGATTTGGTTGTTTTACTAAATAATTGAATCAAAAAGCATAGGAAACTCATATTTCTGTCCACCCGGTTCTTATTTTTTCATAGTTTGTTTACTTGAAAAATGAGAAACACTCAACAGGCCGGACTGCTGGCCAAGAAGACTTTAAATTTGGTGTGGCATCTTTTACCATTTGATGATTTAAAAAAAATGCATGGAAATTATTGTTCTGAGTTTGCTAACATAATACATTTGCTGGTGATTTTTCAAGACAAAACTTCTAATTATTCAGTTTGACGTGTAATAAATGAGCACTTTGTAAGTGACCATGTCCATCCCATGGCAGCCATTTTGTGAGAACAAATAAAATCTTCCCCACAACACCAAATATGAACACCCTCTCTTAAAGGTTCCTTATCTCTGTCTTAGACCAGAACTCTCTAACTTGATGTACTCTGGATGCATCACATAACAACCCCCAGTGTTTGCAGCCCACATGTTCTCTAGAAATCACAAGAGATGGAATTATGTGTTACATCTGGAGACCATAAAATTAGCCAATGCTTCTTTAGATCACGATTTCTAATCAGAGTACACAATACTGAGATAAATTAGTCAATAATTTGAACTGGCACCATGGATCTAGTTCCTAATTCTATTTACTGTAAGGAAGCACAGGAGATACTTGAGTGTACTCATATTTTCCTTAGGTCAGAAACAAGAAAAGTAAGGACATTTAAGATGACTTCTTTTTTTTGGACCACCATTTACCTAGTGGCTCTGGGGGGGAAGAAGGTACATGGGAAGAAGTGCAGGGCACTGAAGCAATCAGCTTTACAACAGGAGACTGAAAATAAGTGGCCTGATAGGAGGAGTAGAATGTTACAGTCTAATCAACCAATGTCAAAGAACAAAGTAAAATGTTGGGGTCCAATTTCTAGCAGTGGGATGCTAGATTCAGACTGCATGTATAAAAGCATGAACTGAGGACTATAGATGTAGGGTTTAATGATAGCAGCAGAACAAAAAGATAATAAAGGAAAAGATACCCTCCCTCAAACAACAAGGAGGCTATGTGACATACATTAAAGATAATTATTACTTGTTAGGAGATAACCACCCATAGTCTTTATTAAGATCACAAAATAACCATGTTGGCTGTGTTAATGAGCCACAATTCAGCAGCCACATGTTTGGTGCTGTAAACTTGTTTTCTTTCTTATTTGAGAGTATTCTAAGGTCAGAAGTAGAATCCTAGAGGGCTGGATGTGTTTGGTTATATGTATGTACAGTATATGAGTTCTTAGTGTCCACATCGGGGTCATCTTATGTTAGCACAGATCTGTTTGGTATTTTCTTGTGAAAAGGCAAATATTTTTGTAAAGAAAGATGATGCTTGTGAAAAGGCACTGATAGCAAGGGACAACCAAGATGACATTAGACAAGGAGATCTTTTCAACGGAAATATAATTAATTACATCACATGTGTGCTTTTTCTTTCAGGAGTTCTCTGAGGATCTCAGAACATTTATTATAGCTACAACACTACTGTTTAAAAAAATATGTTTTCTAGAGGGGGGAATGGATCACGAAGAAAGATACAGGGAAAGAAAGGGAGGGATTTAGGAAACAAGGAAGACAACATAATAAAATACTGAACAACTAAAGAAACACAGAAAAAAATAAGCAAAACTTTGCATTGTTTTGAAAAAGATTGAATTTCTCTAAATATGAGTCAAAGATATATAATGTCAGACTGATGTGAAAAACAACAGGAGCAAATGCCTCTAAGATATCTGGTTTTGCTCTCTGTTCTCCCGCCCCCCTTGAAGAAACATGAAGACACATGAATGTGCTACTGATAGCTAGCTTTCTTCCTTCTGGTTATCAAAAATATGCAGGTTGACCAATATTACATATCTGCTGATGGTGAACCAGAAGATAGAAATAAACTTTGGGTTGGAATTCGTGTTTCTTCTAAATAACTTGCATGAACTGGAGGAGGCTATTATGTAATGAGAAGATTTCTCCCTGTCCTCCTACCTTTATGCTTTTATTATAGTGCTTTATGCAGCTTTTCCTTCCTTTACTTGGGAAAAGCCTCATTTAACAGCTATGTTCCTCTGGTCCTGTTCTTTTATTGTTTCCTTTCCCACATCTCTATGTTTATTGCTGTTCCCTTTGCTGCTCATACTTTAGTCTTTGCTATAGCAACATCTGCAGGTGAAGGCAAAGCTCACCCCCCCCCCCACATGCTTTGCAGGAGTTGAAGAGGCAAGTAATCACTTGACAAGTGGTGAAGTGCTATTTCTCTGCTTCCCATGATCAAATTGCCGCTTCTGACCTGCCCAACCACCCCCCAGTCTGCACAGGTGTGTAACCTGCATCAATGAGCATCAGGGAAAAGTTATGTTGGTTTTTTTTTAATGCTGCTGTTGGCTCATATCACACCTCCTGTCTACTCTGATTTCACACATAGTCACAAAATTTCATCAGGAGCATAACGGAAAATGGTATGATTTCAGCTTAGTTTCTGGTCTCCTGCTAATATCACACAATAGGGTAATGTAAGGCAAACTATTTAGGATTTCCAGAATCTCTATCTTCAATTAAACGCCATAAGTTTCTAGCCCTTAAGTTTGTTATTGGATATTCATCTGCACAATTTATACAGATTATGCAATTTAGTTTTATTTAGTGCAAGGGTGTACAACTTTGCAGATGGGGAAGACCATTCAGATAACAATTAGCTTGGCATGCATTGATCTTTAGACTGATGCAAAAACACCCTTTTTCCTGGCACTGACCTTAAGAGCCATTTTGATTTTGGCAGCAGGAAGGAAAAGTGCTTTCTAACTGAGATCTTCCTTATACCTTCTGGAACTCTGAATTAGTTCCATAGATTAGCTTGAATACCAACAATAGCACTGGGGAAGAAGAGACAGAGAACTTTGCTGTTTTATAATCCAATCCTTCCCGTATCTGTCAGCTGCTGCTTAGGGTAATTTTGAACATAGATTTAACACTCCTCCGGAATAGCATTAAATCTGGGTTTTGTTCCTTTGGTCACAGCATTAGTTCTCCTTTTGAAGTAGTGCAAACCCCTATTCCAGGGATCCTCCAACTATGGCGGTGGGTCGGCTAAAGCCCACCAAAGCCATTAATTCAGCCCGCGTGGGACCACGAGGCTGCCCCACCCACATCACCCCACCTACTCATCAGTCCCCACCTGGCTTCTGGAGGTCGAAGAAGACAAAAACGGAATATGTGGAGGCCTCAGGAGGCCAAAAATGGCCCTATTTTTGGGTGGCAGAGTAGTTCTGGAGACTGAGAAGACCAAAAATGGACCCGTTTTTGTCCTCCCCAGCCAGAGAGAGAGGGAGGGAGGGGGACACACACACAAGCACATACACACACATGTCAGCCACATCCCTTTACAACCCTGCTTTCCACTCCCAGGAATATAACAAATTAAAGCTTAATTTGTGTGTCTTGTTTAATGGACTGCTAAATTGACCATTCCCACCCAGTCACATGACCACCTAGCCATGCCATGCCATGCCCACCCAGTCACATGACCACCTAGCCTAGCCATGCCCACTCAGCCCAGTCTGGCCCCCAAGAGTCTAAGGGACCATGAACTGTTTAAAAAGTTTGAGGATCCCTGCCCTATTCCAAAGAATATTCACCAAATATTCACCAAAGACAACCGACAGGTTCCTTTTGAACGGACCTTTAGAAAACCTTAGAACAATACCATACACGGTGAACCCACCAGTCTAACTAGCCTCATCCCACATTAAGAAGACCAATTGATAACTACGAAAACTATACAATTCCCCATCAGCTGGTAAATTTTGGGAAGAAAGGAAAGCAACAGCAGATGAATCCCCAGTCCCTTTTCTTAATGTACAAAAATTGATGGACAACTGGATTGATATTGTTCCGGTGGCAAGGGAGCAATTGCCAAGGCACAATTGTACATATTCTTGCCAGGTGAACTGCAATCTCTTTTTAAAATTTAAGAGAAAGCACTTCTTTAGGTGTGCTATGTTGGAGGACAATAGCAGAATGGTCTCTGGGGTCTTCTTTTTAATCCAGAATAATGGCCCTATTTGGATCGGGAGGCACTTCAAACAGTTACTGACGCCCTTGTCACCTCAAGGCTGCATTATTGCAACGCACTCTACATGGGGCTACCCTTGAAAAGCGTTCGGAGACTGCAGTTAGTCCAGAATGTGGCCGCGTGAGCGATATTGGGTGCACCCACGTTACACCTGTCCTCCGCGAGCTGCACTGGCTACCAATTGGTTTCCGGACGCAATTCAAGCTGTTGGTTATTACCTTTAAAGCCCTACATGACTTAGGGCCAGTGTACCTTCGAGACCGCCTACTGCCACATACCTCCCAGCGGCCAGTAAGATCCCACAGATTGGGCCTCCTTCAGATGCTGTCAGCCAGACGGTGTCGGCTGGCGGGTCCCTGGAGGAGAGCCTTCTCTGTGGCTGCTCCAACTCTTTGGAATCAGCTAACCCCAGAGATCCGGACCATACCCACTCTCATGGCCTTCAGGAAAGCTGTAAAAACTTGGCTATTCCGGCAGGCCTGGGGCTGTTGATCTCACTGTTGAGGTCCAGCCCCGATTAGAATGAATGTATGAGGTCTTGCTATTTTAAACCGGGTTTTTTTCGTTATGTGTTCGTTATGTGTCTTTTTTTCTCTCTCTCTTTTTTGTAAGCCGCCCGGAGTCATTCGGGATTGGGCGGCATATAAATTTTATAAATAAAATAAATAAATAATCATTGACAATATATTTACCTCCAGATATTGACCACACAATGACTTGTTTGATGAGGTATACTAAGCTCAAAAGAGGTTGTTCATTGTTTACTCTGGTTTTGCAAGTTGTGCAAACCCCATCATTGTTGACCATAAAGTCATAATTTAGAATTTATGTGTGATGTATAACTAGCCAATTGTAGTTTACTCAGCAAAGTATGGTGAATCTGATTCCCTCTATTTGCCTTCTGAAAAGTAAAAGACATCTTCTAACCAGGTCAACAGTTCTGAAGAGGGAAGTATTGACTGCTATTTTTCCCTAGAACACGCATGGAAAGAAATATCCTCAGGAAAAAAAAATCTGCTGAAAAGATTTCCTGTATTGTTGCAACAAGCTAGTAAGTTTTTGATAGTTTTTAAAATTGAATTTGGAGTCACCTTCAACAAAACAAGAACGTTTATTTATTTATTTATTTGCCAGATGTTTATATTCACCTGATTAGATGATTCAGAACAATGCACAAGGGAATCAGCCAACCTGGGGGTGGGGGGGCAGTTTGTGCAATGATGTATAAGTCACTAGTATATCTGCCAAATACTCATCTTGAATGTAGACAAGAGTCTTAGCATTGCTCTCTGGGCAGGTTAATTACAAACAGAGCAGTCTATTAGGCAAGCCTTTGTTCCAACTTTGATTGCTTTATGTTATGAGAACCAGCACTTTGCATTGGGCCCAGAAGTCTGATGGCATTTAGAATCAGATCTGCAGATACAATGACTGATATGTGATAGCAGAACTTACCTGCTTCAGCCTGGCCATTACATTCTGTATTAGATAAAGCTTAAAGATCATCCTTAAAGCAATGCAAAACGTAGAGGTTTTATATAATCCAATCAGAGGCCAAGTCATATTGAAAATTTCACTCTAAATGGTAAACAAAACTTTAAAAATTTTTTGGAAGGAATCCCAAAGTTTCCTAGAATTTCAAACAAGCAAGCAAAAATCTCAGTGTTTATCCAAACAGATTCAGGCTGTGTCATTGGATTTTTTCTAAATTTATAGCTATCTAATTAGGACAGATATCCTCTAGGAAGGAAAGAAACAGCCAACCAAGCAAAGAAGATGATGAAAATTTCAATATTTCAGTATGTTCAATTTCAAAAGCACAATTGTAAAAAAAAAAGTGTGTATTTGTAGGATTGGGAAGGACAGATGATGATTTTGTCCAAGATTAACTATTTTATTCCACATAAACATTTCATCATGCACACTAAAAAGTTTAACGTTTCTTCAAGCTCCATTGCGATTCCACATATCTATAAGTGAAATTAACATACACTGCTTTTCCCCATGCTTGATAATTGCTTAAATTTTCATTTTGGTAGGTTTTCATTGATGCAAATGGATAGATTTGTGGTTTTTTTAATGTTTTGAAAATGCTACATTTCCACTTTTTAAGGACATACGGGGAAAAAAAGAAAGAAGGAAATCAGAACCAAAACCTGTAATTATGTTTGTGACAGCAAGCTAATTGCATGCCACACTGAAAGCTAGCCCAGTGGGGGAAATAATTTTACCCAATTATGGAAAGTTTTAATAAAAGACTTATATGTAAAGTTTTGCATTTTTAATGCATTCTGTAGGCACTTGAGTGCCATTTTGCCTGTTCTTTTGCTTATCATTAAAATTGTGTGAGAAAGGGATGTGAATAAAACTGCACAAGAAAGGAAGAATTTACTCTGCTTGAAATATTGCTCTTTGTGCACATGCACAAACACACACGCACATGGGAAACCATTTCATGGATTTTAATGTCTGTCCTTTAATCATAACACTCATGTGTATTTAATGTTATTTCTCTTTACCTATTAGAACCACAGATTTCAATGTGTAACACAGCCAAACTTACTTTTTATTTAAAAAAATTAAAGTTCAGTGAGACATTTTAAATTTAGGTGCAATATTTTTAAACACCTTCACTTAAGAGTGTGCAAATGAATGTGTGAATGGGTATGTCTAGAATGGCTACAAGTATAAAAAAATATATATGTAGGAATAACGTTAACAGGGTGTCCAAATGTATCCAATGTAGTTTAGTGTTATGTATGAACTAAGACAACTTGATTTCAAGGGCATTAGGATGGGGAAAGTGATATGATGTATTTCGCAGTGTTCATCATGTAGATATGAAAAATACTTTGACCCCAGAATATTCCAGTCTTGAAACAATCATTCCTACAATAAGAAATAGCACCTTCCTTCCTTCTTTCCTTCCTTCTTCCTCCCTCGCTCCCTCCCCCCTCCCTCCTTCCCTCAGCAAAACAAATCACAGAAGAACAAATATAGTTGCTTTTGCTGAGTGTTGCAGCGTCTCCACACACAGAGACCTAAGAATGCAAAACCTATTGCTTGTCTCAGTACCAAAAAATGATCAAAGGAGTTTTTTAAAACATCAAAATATTAATTAAATCTCATGGAGAAGATATGCTAATTACAAAGAATGTTAAAGAAATATTTTTTCCCTATTAACTGCTTGCTGAATAATCCAGATGCTTTATTTGAGTTGTGCAACACCTCTGTTCTGTACCTTTTGGATAACAGTTTCAAATATATATTTTTTGGAATAAGTCAGAGCAAAGTGCTATGTTCACACATGCCTTCCCATCAAGATCTATTTTTTATTTTTAAAAGTGTATAATTTACAAATAATCCCAATAGCCAAATTTTCTTACATTTGGATGCCAGATAGCATTTAGAATGGATAACAACTGATGAGCTTCTGTGGCCCTGAGATGAAAAACAGGAAAATGCCACTAGATTCAGGCTTGTATTGTTTCATTTGGCCAAACATATGTCATGTTTATATATTTGTATCAACAGAACATTTAAGCCAAATTCTGATGGAATACTTGATGTGTTGTTGTTTGTTCTGGCTCAAAATATTCTTTGTGTTGTGTATATCTCAGTCTAATCTCAATTCTGAACTCTGATTCATTTGTTCTGGCTTTAATCCTCAACCTGATAGCTGGCTTTACTTCCCTTGCATTAAATCCCAGGTCTGGTTCTTAGATGCTATTTCCATTTTGATTAATGCCTTACACAGCTCTGATACCCGGCTGCAAAGCTATTGTGTCAGTTATCATGTATATACACTACATATACTATATATATAATATATAGCTACTATATGATTAGTTATTTTCGTTCTTTTCTTTTACTGTAACGTTTCAAATGAAATTCACAGTTTCTTATATTGTTGTGATATGCTTCATATTGAGTGAGAGAGAGAGAGAGAGAGAGAGAGAGAGAGAGATTTTGTGTTCCCCAAGTTTCATGTTTTCAGTAACACTGAGCAATTAACAAGAGACTTAGTAAACACTATATCCTATAGGAAATTTAACTTATCAATTCATAAAATATAGAATGATAGCTACCAGCTTTGATTGGGTTAAAGGACTAATCTAATGGACTTTATCTATGAACAGTCAAATACTTTAATAACTAAATGAAGTTTTCTCATGCAGTATATCTGAATTATTTTTCTTGAATTCCAGTTTTTACTCTCTAAGAGTTAGAAAAGGCCTTTATAATCTGCTCATAGATTTTTCCAAACACTTCCGACTGAACAATTTTTCTTCTGGTGGATTCCTGTTCCAGCTCTTAGAAAAAAATGTCTTTTGGCTTCTCTGGAAGCTGTTCAGATACCCCACCTGGGAAGATATCTTTCAGTTCCCTTTAAATTTTGCTTTGAGCAGAGTTTCAACAGTAAGTTTAGACAGCCAGAAACTTCAGCCTGAAGGCAACATTCTTAGCTAGAATGTTCTTGTATTCATAGTCTTTTAAAATAGGTTTATTCCCCAAGGTAAATAAATCCTCTAAACTGCTTGGAAATTCCGTTCCTCTGCTCTCCCCTACAATGACTTTCTGGGCAGATTCCCTGTTTCTGTCTTCAGGCTGTAGCTATTTATATATTCATATTCAAACAGAAAAACAACCAGTACAGTTCTGCAATTGGCAGAAAGCAGCTGTGTGGCAAACATTCGGAAACAAGGTTTCAGGTGAAGATTGCTCTTTAATGCCATTTTCATAATCTGACTCTCCCCCCCACCATCCCTAGATAGAAGGTTTTAAATGTGGCACATCGAAGGGGGGGGGGATCAGGGAAGGGAGTTTAGGCACATGCACACTTAGTTTGTCTCTTTAGCCGGCAAGGTTTAAACTCCCTTTTAGAAAAATGTGATTTATTTTTGTTTCTGCATTGTTTTTCAGATTTTCAGAAAGCTTCCAGATTGATGTCTGTCAAAAAATTATTTAAAAATTTAAAAAATTAAAAATGACGTGGGGGAAGCGAATGGGAGAGGCCAGAGTGGGTTCCTACCAGTTCAGCCAAGTAAGTAGTAACTTGGCCTGACACGCTTCCAAACTGGTTCTCTTGTTCATCTTGTTTTTTGCTTCTGCGCAGGGGCAGAAGCATTTTTTCATATTGCACATCAAGCGCATAACGTGCATCAAGTGCGCATGCGAAGTGCATCCCTGAGTGAACAGGCAGTAGCAGCAGCTGAAACCCACCCCTGGGATAGGCCAAACCAAGTACATGTGAGACAAGAAGCAGAGAGGGCAAAGCCACCTGATAACTAGCACAAAACTAAGAACAACAAACCAATTTACCATAAGCTTTCAAACAAGGACATCTACAGCCTGAGAGGGGTATAATTCACAGAGAGAGCGGGGGAGAAAGGAAGAAAGAGAGAGGGAAGAGGGTGAAAAGCTTCATCTAGCAATCACTGCATTGAGTTCTGGAAAGAGCTCTGGGAAGTGGTCACAGGTGATTGTCATGTGTGATAATTATTATTATTGTACACCTGCTCCTCCACACTAATTAACTTTGGATATGCAAATCAACCCTATTGCATCATGCCCCTGTTCTCCTCCCCTACAGATAAGAAGATGTTCAGCTGCTGGGTTTAATTAGGATAATGAACGGCAGGCCCACTGTGGCTTGGCAGGGGAGGAAAAGGAGGGGAGCTTGTGGCTGACCTTTTCTCCCCAAACGGTGACATTTTCTATAGCTCCAGAGCACTCTGAGTTGCTCCTGTGGCTGGGACGTTGATGAGAGCGGATTGATGAGGTGTCATTAGAAAAGAGATGCCTCAGCCCCGGTGTTTGCTGGGAGCGTACAGCAGGTGTTCTGACAAGGACATGAGGCTAGCACCGGAAGATGCCATACAATTCTCTGGGTTCAGTAAAGTCAGCCGTGCCAGGGTTTCCTCCAGAAAGCAAAACAAGATTGTTTTCCAGGCTCACCAGGGCAATAGAGGCTGTCCCTACATTCCATTTGGAGTTATTCTTTGTCTGCCACCCCCAGATTACAATTCCACACCCGTCCTCTTGTCCATCATTATTTGCTGGAGACACAAAGGCAAATAACATCAAGGATTTTCTTTCCCCTAAGGGTTTATTTGTTCTATCAGTTCCTTGGACAACATGGAGGTAGAAGATAACAGTTCCCGGGGCAATGTGGAGGTAGAACACAGACCAACAAGACAGAAAAATGAGTGTGTGTACTGGTATATGGGTATTGACCAAATTCAACTACTATTGAAAAAGAATGAAATGAAGTGAAGTTGCAGAAACTCTGTCTCCTTCCTTTACACCCAGAATTCCAAATTCAGTGGCTTCATGTTGCTAAGCAGGTGCAAATTGGTTCTAACTGGAATTATCAACTTGCTTCAGATCAGTTCAATCCAATGTAACTGTTGAATCAGTGTAGAAAATCAGTTTACAGTTTTGTATAAATAATCAGTGAGATTGAAAAAAATCAACTGGATTCAAAGATTCAAATTTTTGTGTAGCCTCAGATTTTGTAAACTTTTTATGGAATTTCTCTTTCAAATAGAACTGTGTAAGATTATCGGAACGCTCTGCTTCTTCTAATAGATACAGGACTTGGGAACTTGAGTTATGTTTGTACTGCATGCAATCTAACTCTATAGATGTTTTATCAAGGGGATGCACTACTGTGTTCATTGCTGCTTTAGGTTTTGAGTCATTGAGAACTTTAGTCTTTGTGAATATGGATGTGAATTGATCATATCCATACTAACATAGAATTCAGAATCTATTTGAATTCTGCAAGTCAATTTAAAACAAAATGCAGAATGTAAGAATATACATATTTTAATACAACACAGATTTAGAAATATGTAGAAATACATGAGAAGAGCAAATTTGAAAACATATAGTGAAATACAATTTTTCATTTAGATAAATTAGGTGCACATAACTATATCTCCAAAACTGATAAAACTAAACATGAAAGTTTGATATAGATTTTGTTTGACTCAGTCAATTAACTTCTAGAAAATATCAGAATTAATAAATTGGATACTTGCCAATTTTGATTTAGAGAAGATGGGATGATAATATTATTTCTAGGACTCTCGTGATTTATTACAATGTTACCACAAGTTGTCCAGGTCTTTTTGGGATAAGAGATTAAAGAATTACTAATTGTCAAAGATTATGGGATTTGAAACACAACACACCAGATATCATGGTTGTAGAGGGCTGAAACGTACAATTTATTGACATCGTGGTATCAGGAAATGCCAGAGGCGAAGAAAAAGAACTGGAAAAAATAATGAAATACTGTGACCTGGCCATCGAAACTACCTGATTATGGATGAAACATGTAACAGTGATACCCATTTTCATTGGGGCACTTGGAACCATGTCCAAGAATTTTATAAGGTACATCAACAAATTGCAGCTTCTTGCAATAACACCAGCAGAACTGCAAAAAACTGTGCTACTCAGAACATTGTATATTTTAAAAAGGTACTTCGTTGATACCTAGAATGCTGGCAGCAACCCATATCAACCATTAGCACCAGTCAATGGTATTTGTGATGCATTTTTGAATGTTCAGTTGACTGAGTTTCATGTTAATGAATAAAGTATAATAATGCCAAGGCAAGGCAAGACAGGTAAAAGGATGTATCTGTTTGCTTGTTTGTTTTGAGTGTTTCCAGTTCTCCTAAAAGTTTCCATTTCCTGTTTGAGTTTACGCATTTATTAAAACTGTTTTTCTATTATGTATAGTTAAAACAGGCTCATTTGAATTTAAAATTTAGATACTATCCAATAAAACTGATATAGCATAACAGCAGTGGCAATGCAATTGTGTGTGTGTTTCTCTCCTCTTTCTCTAATTATTTGCTTGAAAATAACCATCTGTGCATTAGACACTTTCTGTACTTCCCATTTTCAAAGTGTGGCTTGATGAAGTCATAAAATAATGCTATTTTCTTGTTCTTTTGAAAACAGGGTAAAATGGGAACAGGGAGAGAAAACTTTCTGCCATGTTAAAAAGAGCTGTTGCTTAATAACCTTGAAAATATAACAGGATTCTTACCTCTACTCCATTAAAAAAAAGATTTAAAAAGTAGCACCTAACTGCACATTGTCTACATTATCATTTTTTTTTTTAAAAAAAGAACTTGGTAAGGACATGGATCTAGAATTAGCACAATAGTTCTACTTTCAAGATTGCAGATTCATTTCTGGATTCCTTTCTCAATATACAATAATACAATACAATACAATAGCAGAGTTGGAAGGAACCTTGGAGGTCTTCTAGTCCAACCCCCTGCCTAAGCAGGAAACCCTATACCATTTTAGACAAATGGCTATCCAACATCTTCTTAAAGACTTCCAGTGTTGGGGCATTCACAACTTCTGGAGGCAAGCTGTTCCACTGATTAATTGTTCTAACTGTCAGGAAATTTCTCCTCAGTTCTAAGTTGCTTCTCTCCTTGATTAGTTTCCACCCATTGCTTCTTGTTGTACTCTCAGGTGCCTTGAAAAATAGTTTGACTCCCTCTTCTTTGTGGCAACCCCTGAGATATTGGAACACTGCTATCATGTCTCCCCTAGTCCTTCTTTCTATTAAACTAGACATACCCAGTTCCTGCAACTGTTCTTCATATGAAAATATGAAGGACATGATGGATATGGGTGGGAGCAGTTGGTTAAGCACATTAGCTTTTCAACTCATATTGTCTCTAACATGTAAGTACTGGAAGAGGTAGAAAATTCACCTTCTAACTGGGCTAACTAGGAGAGGCTGTGAAACTCACTATTTGTACTTAATGGAAGCAACAGCGGTTGCATTTCAATACTCTGCAATTGCTTAAATGTTTGTGTCCATGTATCTTTACACACAGTTATCTACAATACACATAAGACATACCCAGTTCCTGCAACTGTTCTTCATATGTTTTAGTCCCCAGTCCCCTAATCATCTTTGTTGCTCTTCTCTGCACTCTTTCTAGAGTCTCCATATCTTTTCTACATCATGGTGACCAAAACTGAATGCAGTATTCCAAGTGTGGCCTTACCAAGGCATTATAAAGTGGTATTAACAATTCACGTGATCTTGATTCTATCCCTTTGTTTATGCAGCCTAGAACTGTGTTGGCTTTTTTGGCAGCTGCTGCACACTGCTGGCTCATATTTAAATGGTTGTCCACTAGGATTCCAAATCCCTCTCATAGTTACTACTGTTGAGCAAGGTACCATCTATACTGTACCTATGCATTTCATTTTTGTTGTCTAAATGTAGAACCTTACTCTTTTCCCCATTGAATTTCATTTTATTAGATAATGCCCAATGTTCAAGTTTGTCAAGATCCTTCTGTACCTTTAGCCTATCTTCTGGAGTGTTGGCTATTCCTGCCATGTTGATTGCGGTTGGTCAACCAGTTATGAATCCATCTGGTGGTGATGCTGTCTAACCCACATTCTTCTACTTTATCTAGTAGTAGGTTATGGACTACCTTATCAAATGCCTTACTGAAGTCCAAGTAAACTATATCGATGGCATTCCTCTGGTCCACTAATTTTGTCACATTATCAAAGAATGATCCTTTCCAAACATGCACCTAGCTGAGAAATTTGAAAGTTGTCTCAACATGTAAAATAGCAATAGCAATAGTACTTTTATACTTCTTCATTGGGCTTTACAGCCTTCTCTAAGCAGTTTACAAAGTCAGCATATTGCCGCCAATAATCTGGGTCCTCATTTTATTGACCTCGGAAACAGGGAAACCTGAGTCAATCTTGAACTGGTGGACTTGAACTGCTAAATTGCTGGCAGTCAGCAATTGGCAGAATTAGCCTATAATACCACATTTTACTGTGCCACCATGGCTCTTACATCCTCTTGCCTGTTCAAGAGTAGCTCCCTTTCCTATGGGAAAATAATTTAATAATTATTTTTTAAACTATTTTCTCTCTCTTTTTATACTAAGCTCCTACTTATCATCTAGAAAGAACAATATTCTTTTTGGATACCCAAATGTTGGATAAACATTCAACCCAAAGTCTCACAGATATTTAATCTTTAGCATAGAAAAATAATTAAACACCCTATACAGAATTCAAAATCAACCATGAGGTCTAGCACCACTTTATGCCTGAAAAAAAAACCCTTGGTGGTATAGACACTAGAATGCAGCATTTCAGGCAAACTCTGCCCACAGCCTGGAGTTTGACTCTGATGGGCTCAAGGTTGACTCAGCCTTCCGTCCTTCCAAGGTCAGTAAAATGAGGGCCCAGATTGTTGACTTTGCCCAAAGAGTGCCCACAGAGTGCTGTAAAGCGTTATGGGGCAATATATAAGTGTAAGTGTTATTGCTAAAAACTGGCTGGATGAGTTTAGACCAGGGTTGTTGTTGAATGAAAAGTAGGAGAAGGAATATACAGAAAGTAATGATGAGATTGGCAGAACTAGTATGTTCATCTCTTTCAGATACTTAAGATTCTTATTGTATTAGAAAAAATAACATTTGAAGAGAATTTGCACTATGTATATTTAGTCTTCCTTCTCTGTTACACTTTTGTTCCATTCTGATACAATGTTACACCTACTTATCAATGAAAGCAAAATAAAATTAACAGAATATTGATGCACAGGAACCAAAGTGACTTTTCACTACATCAGGAAAAAAGGGTTTCTATATTTTGATTTTATTTTAATATAAAGTTTATTTAACCTGTCAGTCCATTCCTTCTGCATTCTTATTAACTGATAATTTCTAAAATGAATTTTGAAAGTAGAACATGTCTGTAGTTGAAACTTGAGCAATTTTTTTAAAATTTCATCATTCATGTGATTGCTTCAAGACTCCTACATGTTCTTGCCAAATACAATTTGTAAAATCCTGCATTAAAAAAATCAAAACGCAGTTAAAAGGGTAAGTTCACAGTTCTTTTTTTTTTCTTTTCCTCTCCTGTACACAGGAGTAGGAGCATTTATCAATGCAAACCGTATATGAATGCTAATGCATCAAATGCTATTGTGTTTTATTGATGTAGAAAGCAAAAGATAAGAAGACACTGAAAGTTATTCTGTTATAGATGTAGAACAGCCCTTTTGATGTTATCAATTCCAAATGTATTAGACTTCAATTCCTGCAATTCCAAGAGATATAAACTTCACCATGCACCATGTTGTCTGAAAAGTATGTGAGTTAAAGAGACACATGTTTAGAGATCAGTCTATGGAAGAGTGGCAAGCAAAGTATAGAAATAAAAGATAAGAATGGGAGAAAATTCAAAACGTACCAATTTGACTTCAGAAGCAAAAGCCGACCATTTGGAACTGCAATATTTATTTGATGACAATTTTGTACAAGGAGACTGTCAAATACACATCTACTGAAAGTACAGAGTAGAAATGTTATGAAAATGCTATCACTTTTTAGGGCCCTAATATTTAGCACTGTTAAATGTAATAAAAATTGTATTTTAAAATATGAATTAATTTCAAAGCTATACTTACTCTTTTCTTTAGTAATGTTCAACAATTTATCAGCTTAAGAGAAAAGTGGAGGGGAGGAAAGTTACCTTTGGCTCAAGATATGTTATTGTCTCCAATGTTCCCAACAGCTGAGCTCTAGAACTTTTTTTTTTTTTTTTTTTTTTTGGTGGAAAAAAGCTCAAACCAAAAGACAAAACCAACTCTCCCCTCCTCCTCCCCCCTACACACATACACACATCTATTTGACTAAAGAGCTATAAGGAGACTATAAAAATTATGGATCACAGAAATAAGCAATTAGTGTTATCTTCAATTGCTTTATTGGCAGTATTCACTCGTTAGAATAGAGGCGGCCGTAAAACAGATTGCAACACACTGTATAATGGCATATGGGGTTTTACATTGTAATGGCCATTCTCTGCCAAAGTCATATTTTCATTTGACTGCATGGAACATCATCAGTGAGTTTCCAAAACCAGAAGTGGATAATTCTGTTGCTTCTCTCCTCCTTTTCCTTTTCCCTTTTGATGATCAAGTAGCTCTTGAGGTCCTTAGCAGTTGAAAAGAACATCACAACAGAAGAACAACAAGGCTGCATGACCTTTATTAAATTGGAGAATGTCCTGGATCAACAAAATAACACAAGATAATATTTGAACATTGACTGATTCTGATTCTGAGCCTGTAGTTGAAATAATCTGAATGTTCCAGGTGAGAAAAAGGAATACAGTTGACTCTTTCAGTCACCACAAATAAACCATTCATATATACCATGTACAAAAATGTCTGAAGAGAAAATGCTACTCCTGTGACTTCCTTTTGTAAAAGAGGATCATCAGAACTGAATATCTATCCACCTTTACCTAAAATGTCTAGAATCTACTGACTTCATTGTGATTATATAGGTACAGGTTGCATTTTAAAAAATTTAATACTAACTTAAGCAGCTGAAAGCTGCAGAAAGAAGAATCATGACAATTTGGAGCCGTGAATGACTAGAAGGAATTATGAATATCACCTAATGGTATTCTAGCCCAATGCAGGAATATACTACTAAAGGATCAACCACATGTGGCTATCCAGCTTCTCTTATCTTCTATTGTTGATTTGCTTTTAACATTTGAAAATTCTTCATGTCCAACCAAAATCTGGTTCTTATTGAGTTGGGGTTTTTTTTTTTTTTTTGGTAACTTTAGAGTTTTAGAGTTTTAGAGTTTTATTAGAATTTGTAGGCCGCCCTTTTCCCTGAGGGGACTCAGGGCGGCTCACATAAAACTGGGAAGGGGGGAATACAAACATCAAGAAAGAAACATATAATAAAATGGTAGGCAACATACATTCATCATTCGGGAGGGGTAACTATCCTTATCCCCAGGCCTGACGGGCGAGCCAGTTCTTCAAGGCTATGCGGAAGGCTTGGACGGTGGAGAGGGTACGAATCTCCACGGGGAGCTCGTTCCAAAGGGCCGGGGCTACTGCTGAGAAGGCCCTCCTCCTTGTGGTTGCCAGCCGACACTGGCTGGCCGATGGGATACGGAGGAGGCCTAGTCTATGGGATCTTATTGGTCGCAGGGATGTAATTGGCAGAAGGCGGTCTCTCAAGTATCCAGATCCACTGCCATGTAGGGCTTTATGGGTGATTAATAGCACCTTGAAGCGCATCCGGAGATCGACAGGCAGCCAGCGCAGCTCGCGGAGGATAGGTGTTATGCGGGTGAATCGAGGTGCACCCGCAATCACTCGCGCGGCTGCGTTCTGCACTAGCTGAAGTCGCCGGATGCTCTTCAAGGGCAGCCCCATGTAGAGCACATTGCAGTATTCCAGCCTAGAGATCACAAGGGCCCGAGTGACTGTTGTGAGAGCCTCCCGATTCAGGTAGGGTCGCAACTGGCGCACCAGGCGAACCTGGGCGAATGCCCCCCTGGTCACAGCCGTTAGGTGGTGTTCAAATGACAGCTGTGGATCCAGGAGGACTCCCAAGTTGCGAACCCTCTCTGAGGGGTGTAAAATTTGACCCCCCAGCCTGAGTGATGGAATATTAGTCAAATCTTTGGGAGGAAAACACAAGAGCCACTCGGTCTTTTTAACTTAAATCCATTACACTTTCTTCTTTTCTTCTTGGACAGACTAACTAAGTCTTCTACAGCAATTACCGTATGTCTTCCCAGAGTTTTCTCATGTCCAACCTAAGTGTATCCTAGGTCACCTATTATTTTTCAGGGTTTTTTCTTTCCTACCCCCTGCTAAGCATAGTGTTTCTCCACTGAACATGGACCAGCTTCTCAGTGTTCTACCTAAGATATAACGTATAATACCAAATGAAATATTTTGAAAAAGCCATTCAAAACAAAATTCAAATTGAAGAGTTGTTTTATAGGATCCAATTTGAATCGGTCACCAGGCCAAGAGGTCTTGTCTTCTGAGCTTTTGGACTCACGCTGGAGTTCATTTTCAATTGTTTTATAGTCATTCACAATCCCTGATAAAAAGAAAAAAGACTTGCATGATTCTGACATGGAACATGGTCAAAATTAAGGATATTTCCTCATGTTGTTGGTAGAAGGTGATCTAAACAGGTTCTGACTAGATGATTAAACCTAGCATAGGCTACTAATGCAGTTATCAACTCTTGCCCAAGGTCTAGGGAATTAGGGCTAGGGTCAGGGCCTGAGATAGAGTTAGGGCTGGGCTAGGACCGGGTTAATGTAGGATTAGTATTAGATTAGGTTGGTGTTGGGCTAAGATTGGGTGTGGATTAGGGTGTAGGTTAGTGTTAGATTAGATCAGATTAGATTAGATTAGTGATTAGGTTTAGGAGTAGGGTTGGGGTTGGGTTGGGATTAGGAGCGATAGAGGATGGCGGCCGCAAGGGCGAGGACTTGGTTTCGGAAAAATCAGCGCTTTCTCCCCCCCCTCCTAGAACGGCTCAGGCCAGTTTCAGATTTTGGCCCCCCAGACTATGGACCTTATTTAATCTCAGGAAAAAGACTTCTGTGCACGTGGTCCGCTGACCTTCTTTTGGACTCTAAGAGGGGTGAGACTGAACGGTTGCTACTTGTGAACACCAGACTTTCATGCCTTACCCTTTCCCACGTACGGCTGCCCTGTACACTATTGACTTTTGGTCTGGTGGTCTTGGACGTCTCTCCGGGACATAGAGGAGAGAGAGGAGCGGAGCAGTTCTCTCTCCATCTTTACATCATTGTTTGATTGTGCACTATCGCAGTGCTCCGTGCATTTTAACGTATGGTGAGTGCTTGAGGTGTGATTGTGCTATATATATGTACCCACTTTTATCATATAGCTGTATTTGTGTTTTTTAAATTGTCATGGGGGAGTGTTTGTTTGGATGAGTGAGTACGTTTGAGAAGGCTGGGACTACAACGGGGTACCTCCTACACTGAGTGCTTTGCAGAAGTAAAGGGAGGGATACGGGCGCTCCCTTACAAGGTAAGGCTGAGGAGTTCGTCCAATTTCTCATGGATAAAGTGGCTCGGCTTCGGGCAAACCTGGACTCCAATTGCGCAGAGCCAGCTGAGGTACCGGGGGAGGGTCTTGAACGACATCGTTGGATTGATTTCCAGTCTGTTACTCCTGAGGAAGTGGACAAGGCCATCGGAGCAGTGAGTGCCTCCACATGTGTACTGGACCCGTGTCCCTCCTGGCTGGTCGCAAACAGCAGGGAGGTGACACGGGGCTGGATCCAGGTGATAGTGACCGCGTCTCTCCGGGAAGGGTCCTTTCCCCCCCTTTAAAGGAGGCAGTGGTGAGACCCCTACTGAAGAGACCGTCCTTGGATCCAGCCATTTTAAATAACTACCGTCCAGTCTCCAACCTCCCCTTTGTTGGGAAGGTTGTTGAGAAAGTGGTGGCCTCTCAGCTCTGGCGGTCCTTGGAAGAAACCGATTATCTAGACGCCTTCCAATCTGGTTTCAGGCCTGGCTACAACATGGAAACTGCTTTAGTCGCACTGGCCAATGATCTCTGGAGAGCCAGAGACGGAGGGCGGGTCTCCGTTCTGGTGCTCCTGGACCTCTTAGCGGCCTGAGATACCATTGACTATGGTATCCTTCTGCAGCGGTTGCGAGAGGTGGGGGTGGGAGGCACCGTTTTTCGGTGGTTCTCCTCCTACCTCTCGGAAAGGTCGCAGTCGGTGTTGGTTGGAGGACAGAGGTCGACTCCTAGGCCCCTTAATTATGGGGTGCCACAGGGGTCAGTCCTGTCCCCCCTCCTGTTTAACATTTACATGAAGCCGCTGGGAGAGATCATCTGACGGCACGGGATAAAATACCACCAGTATGCAGACAATACTCAATTGTATCTGTCCGCCCCGTGCCAGCTCAGTGAAGCAGTTGACGTGATGTGTCAGTGCCTGGAGGATGTGAGGGTCTGGATGGGGCTTAACAAGCTGGCTCTCAATTCTGACAAGACCGAGTGGCTTGTGTTTTTTCGTCCCACAAATTGGCTAGGTATTCCATCTCTCAGACTGGGGGGTGAAATTTTACGCCCCTCAGACAGGGTTCGCAATTTGGGAGTCCTCCTGGACCCACAGATGATCTTAGATCACCATTTGTCGGTTGTGACCAGGGGGGCATTTGCCCAGGTTCGCCTGGTACACCAATTGCCTCCCTACCTGAACCGGGAGGATCTTACAACAGTCACTCATGCCCTTGTGACCTCAAGACTGGACTACTGCAATGCGCTCTACATTGGGCAGCCCTTGAAGAGTGTTCGTAGACTTCAGCTGGTCCAGAATGCAGCTGCACGAGCGATTGTGGGTGCGCCTCGGTACACCCACGTTACATCTATCCTCCGCGAGCTGCACTGGCTGCCTATTGGTCTCCGGATACGCTTCAAGGTGCTAGTCGTCACTTATAAAGCCTTACATGGTATTGGACCTGGGTACTTGAGAGACCGCCTCCTGCCAATTACCTCCCATAGACCCATTAGATCCCACAAATTAGGCCTCCTCCGAATTCCATCTGGCGGCCAATGCCAGCTGTCAACCACTGGGAGGAGGGCCTTCTCTGTGGCTGCTCCGGCCCTTTGGAATGAGCTCCCCATGGAGATTCGGACCCTCGCCATCCTTCAGGCCTTCCGGACAGCCGTTAAGACCTGGCTGTCCCAGCAAGCCTGGGGTTGAGTCCCCCCCTCCCGACTCGAATTTGCTGTGCTTGCTGTGTTTTTTAAATTGTTTGTATCACTGTCCTGTTTTTGTCTTACTTTTCTGTATTTGTTCCCCTTCCCTTGGTTTTTGTTCAGCCGCCCTGAGTCCCTTCGGGGAATAGGGCGGCTTACAAATCGAATAAATACCAAATACCAAATATCTTCACTGATACTGTGCCAAGGGAAATTATTATTTCCATACATCTGTGAGGATTAAAAATCAAACAAAGATAGTCCTTAACTTACAACCATTTGTTTAGTGACTGTTCAAAGTTACAACAGAGCTGAAAAAATGACTTAGTATGGATACTCATATTTACAACTGTTGCCACATTCCCACAGTCATGTGAGCAACATTCAGGTATTTGGTAACCAGCATGTGTTTACACATGTAGCATCCTGGGGTCATGTGATCAACATTTGCAACTTTCCCAGCTGACTTCCAACAAGAAAAGTCAATGGGAGAAGAGTCACTCACTGACCACAAGATTCACTATCAACTGTAGTGATTTGCTTAACAACCATGGCCAAAATGGTTGTAAGGTCAGTTATGACTCCCTCAACCTTACTTAGCAATGGAAATTGTGGTTCTCTGGTCAAGGACTTCCTGTAGTCCATTTAACAAAAACACTTATAAGATCTGCTTTGCCATAGACAAGGGGATCAATGCGAATCTGTGCCTTCTTTTCTTCTGGGGATTTTTAATTTAAAAAATCAGGACACTTCAAGTTTTCAGAACAAATAAAAGTTAGATGTATCCTTTCAGGTGCAATAATAAGCGAAGGCAGATTATCCTTTTTCTGTGTAAAAACATCCTGTGTGATCACAGGAAGGTAGTGCACTTTGTGTAGGGGATGGTCTCCTGCCACAGAATCAATACATTCTACCCAATCAAGTTTGGGCTTCATAGGAAATGTGATTCCTATGAGTATCTTGGAAATCAGTTTGAATTTTGATTGGTTCCCAAAGGGATGAACCCAAGAAAGAGAGAATCAACTAACTTTTTAGCCACAGTCAAGCAAAGCATCTGGAGGCTTCCTTATTAACACACATATTTTGGAATGCTGAGAAACCAGACTGATACAGAAAACCCATTTAAAATGTGTAGTACTGTACCTTTAAACTATGGCAGGAAAATTCAGCTGGGTGCATTTAGCTACTATTGTAGCCTAGTATTTTTTTTTTAAATAGAAGCCTACACATTACAAAGTCTTATTGGCACCAAGCTGAGCTTTCTTGTCTGTGTTAGGTTCCAGGCTCAAGGGACAGTATGTTTTGAAAATGTCATGGTGCTCTTTTGTAGCAGAAAAGGATCTTGCTAAGTCAGGTGACAAAAGGCAACAGAAGATAACAGGAGAGAGACAGAAAAAAAATGCCTTGTACCTCTTTCTTTCTTTCTTTAGCTAACCATTAATGTTATTCTTATTAATCATTGCTGCAATACCATATACTACTGACATACATAAAGAGGATAGAGGATTTGAATAATAGAAAGAAAGGGGGGTTGAAATATACACACATAAAATGCTTTCTAGTCTCATGTTAGGAGAAGGGTGAAGATTTCATAAAGCAGCCCTGACTGGCAAATACTTTCCTTAACTATTGTACAATGTGGTTCTGTGGATGCATTTCCCAGAACATGCCCACTTTTGCATTATGATATAATGGAAGATAACCTGGCTTTTTGAAGTAGGGTTAGAGGGATTTCTTTTCTAAGAGACATAGAAAGGAAAAAATGTGACTGAGCAGGTTAATTATTTGAATGGGAGACATTCCTCCTGTGTCAGTACCAAGAATAAACATGTGCACTTGTTCACATTTATTCCCAGATGACCTTGGTTGTTTCCCAGAGATAAACCTTGACAAATATGGTAGGTAAGAGAAACTACTAAGAAATCTCAAGTCTAAAGGTTAAGCTAGAACATTAACTCAACTACTAAGAAATCTCAAGTCTAAAGGTTAAGCTAGAACATTAACTCACAAACATCTGGGAAGAAGGTGGTGACAAATCAGTGCCACATTACTGCCAAGAAAACTAAATAGATGTGACTATGTAGACATAGAAGTCAAGCCTGATTCAAGGGAAACCTTACAAACTAGTTACGGTTGTTTCTTCTGTCCCTTTTGGCTGTCTCAGGTTTGACCACCCATGTTCTCTAAATGAGAACTAGAAACGTGTTAGGGATAGGAAGAGAAGCGCTTATAATTGCTATGAAGCTATAAAATACAATCTGTATTTTATATATTTAAATTACTGCAACACACTCTACACGAGGCTGCCCTTGAAGCTTTAGTTGGTGCAAAATACAACAGTTCAAGAGGTTATGAGTCCCAATCATTTGGCATATGGGACATCTCTGATCCATGACCCTCATTGGCTACTAATATGCTTATGTGTGCAATTTAAGTTGCTAGTGACTACCTTTAAACTAAAGCCTTCCATGATTTGGGAATGGTCATTGCCTTCTTCCAAATGTTTGTGAGTTTATGTTTTAGTTAAACTACAGCCTTCAGATTTCTTAGTAGACTGTTTTCCAAGTACCTCCTGTATTTAATCAGTAGTAGGCTAATCTGGCAGGACAGAGATGCTCTGGATTCTGAGATGTTATTATGAAATGTAGTTTCTGTTTCAAATAGAATAGGTTTTTTATTTTGTTTTGCAAAATTAGTGGTGTCAAGTCTCAAAAGCTGTAGTTTTTGCAAATACAGGTGAAACTCGAAAAATTAGAATATCATGCAAAAGTTCATTTATTTCAGTAATGCAATTTAAAAAGTGAAACTAATATATGAGATAAGACTCATTACATGCAAAGCAAGATAGTTCAATCCGTGATTTGTCATAATTGTGATGATTATGGCGTACAGCTCATGAAAACCCCAAATCTACCATCTCAGAAAATTAGAATATTGCATGCAATCAATAAAACAAGGTTTGTACATAGAACAATATCGGACCTCTGAAAAGTATAGGCATGCATATGTACTCAGTACTTGGTTTGGGCCCCTTTTGCAGCAATTACTGCCTCAATGCGGCGTGGCATGGAAGCTATCCATCTGTGGTACTGCTGAGGTGTTATGGAAGACCAGGATGCTTCAATATCGGCCTTCAGCTTTTCTACATTGTTTGGTCTCATGTCTCTCATCTTTCTCTTGGCAATGCCTGATAGAGAATCTTGCTTTGCATGTAATGAGTCTTATCTCATATATTAGTTTCACCTTTAAATTGCATTACTGAAATAAATGAACTTTTGCATGATATTCCAAATTTTCCAGTTTCACCTGGAGTGGAGCCAAATTTTCTAGATAAACTCCTGAGGACAATTTTTGCATCTCTATGATGGGTTTTTTGTACTTTGAATAATTTTACTATAGCCAATGATGAGATGATCTATGCTTTATTCCTTAACGTTAACCAATCAGTATTTGAAATTGTCATAAATTTGTTCAATTTTGATTTTGATAGCATTGGTTTGCACAACTTGTGCCTCAGCTGCTATGCTTATTCCCTTGATTTCTTTTTTAAGTATTTCAGATTTCAAAGAGAATCATGTTTGATTCTAAATTGCATTTCTTTCACTTTTCAATTATTGCCTTCTTATTTTCAGATTTAGTAGAGCACAGGTGTCAAATTCGTGGTGTCATGTTGCCATCACGTGACGTATTGTGATGGTTTTCCCCTTCACAGAGCTGGGGTGGGCCTAACTTGTGTATGATCCATGTGGCCTGCAGGCTGCCAGTTTGACATTCCTGTAGTAGAGCCTTTTCTGATAAACCTCCATAAGCAGAAACTATTCTTTTCTTATTGTAAAGGTGTAAACTATTTTTATTTTTCTGCAGGATTTTTTCTTTCATTTGCAATAGTTCTCTGCCACCTTTGTTACAGTGTACATATAATCTATGAATGCCACTTCTTGAGTGAAGTGCATAATATCTGGTAATTAGTTTTCTTGTGTTTTTAAAATTAGAAATGTCCAATTCCATTCAATTATCCCCTCTGCATAGCAAACTACAGGCAGTGCCCAGTGTATTTATTATTTTAACAATATTTCTGCCACTTAGTTTAATTTAATTTGTTTTTACTCGTTTGATATAATTTGAACTAGGAATATTTTTCATTCGGTCATGAAACAAATCAGAAGTTCCCTTAACCTCAAAAATTTGGGTTGTTTGGATGTCATGTGATATTTACATTCATTAACTATTGCCCACCAACTATAATCTTGCCTTCTTTAATTGCCAAATAGCACATTTGGTCAGGAAAAGTGTAACTCCTCTGTCTGGATAGAGTCTAACAGAGACAATTTCAGTTTGTGATTTGCCATGTAATTTTAGATCATGCAAAGGACAACATATTGTTCATTTTTGGCTTTATTTTCTGACTAGGTATCCAGGATGACTTTATTCTGAATACTGGTGAGTGAAACATTGCCAGGATAAGTGTAATATGGTACTGAGCCTTCTTAGCACAAATCTTGTTTTACTCTTACTTTACCCAAGGTTTTGTAATTCCACATTTCTCCTTCACGAAACATTCTCCATAAGGTTGGTTTTCCATAACATTTTCAATAATCTTCTATTATTTCTCTTATTCCCAAAAATTTCACACATTTTTAAATCTTCAAAGATCTATGGAGGATTTAGTCAAGTGACTTTCTATAATCTATCCAGGCTATTAAAAAGTTTGTTTATTATATCTTTCAAGGATTAGTTTGTCAATTAGTAGCCTTTCCTGTGCCCAATTTGAATTTTTGCAAAACCTCTTTTGTCCCCACTGGGAAAATTATTTGTAATAATCATTATTAGATTTACTATAACTCCAGTAAACAACTTCACTGCTGTGGGCAACAAGTTATATGCCTGTTGTCATCATCATTGTTATCATCATAAGCTTTACATTGTTTTAATATTGTATGAAAAATTGGACAATCATTCTTTTTATAGTTACTCAGATCAAAGCTCCCTTCCTTTTTAAAAAAACATTTTTATTAGTTTTTAAACAAGGACAAACAAACATAAAAATAAAAACCCATCTTCCATTACAAATTGTAGAAAGTGTGTCAGTTGGTTACAGTATTTCCACGCATCTCTTCCCACCTGCTTTTCATATCAAATCGCATATTTTAAATTCACCTATATTCATGTATATCACAATTATTATATCTCAACCTTAATTTGACTATAATTGTTTTTACATCCTTTTATATATAATATTCAAATCTAGAATAGGATTATATGATAACATTCCATTACATCATCCTAAAATCATCCAATCACACTACATGTTTATAACATATTCTAGATAAAGCTTTTAAACCTCCTCTCATAATTTCCATATATTGTTTATATAAAATTTCATATTAACAAACTAATATATCTACATGTATTGTTATCATTATTAATCATTATTTAACTATAGATATTGTTGCTTCATTTTATACATACTACTAGTAAACTAAATTTAGCTTAATTTTTATTATACATTTTCATTGCATCAACCTGTATCCCTCCAGCAATAGTACGGTCTTAAATCTCTTGTCATTTGTAGCATTAGTGTTCTAGTTACTTTATTAATAAATCTTGTATACACCTCCCTTGGCAACATGCTGTTCCTTTTGTATATCACACGCTTGAAACCCAATATCTGCTCTTTCCATCAGCTTATCTTTGGTTATCACTAGTTCTTCTATCAAAATTTCTCTCATCTCTGTCAATTTTCTCTCTTTTCTTCTTCTGTGCTTTGAAATCTGGGGTAGAGTTCCAATCCATCCATCTCCCCTTTCCATATTCCGCTCTTGCCATTACCAACCACGCTCACTTTGTTGTCAGTATCCACATTTTTCTTATCTCTTTGCTCATTTTTGTCTTCCATCTTTTGAACTCTGTCCTCCATTTTCTTCATTTGGTGAACATCCTCAGTTTCTCCATCAGATTTTTCTGTTTTGTATTCCATAGTCTCCAAATTCTTTTCAATTCTCTCTGTCACAACTAATAGATTTTGATTTTAAAACATAATCATTTGCAATGTTACAGTTTCTTTTTCCTGCTAGGCCATTCTTTCAATTTTGCAGATACTGCCACTATAGGGTTCAAGGCTATTTTAATAAACTTCAAACAGGTTCATTTATTATCTTTCAAGTGAAAATGTTGTCTTCTCTCCAATAGCTAGTGATAGAACTTCCAAAAGGCACCTGTATAAACAACTTGTGAACTTCCTGTCAATAAACAAGCTGAAAGAACCTTGAATCTCAAGTGATCAAAGAGAAAGAAGAAAAAACAATGTATCCAGCCTCCAGCCTCTAGGTGGCAGTGTAACTGCTTTTTCTCCTGTTGTTACAACCTTCTTTATAATCCTTCTTATTTTCTTCTTTATATTCCAAGCTTCAGAAAGAAAAAAACCTTTAAATAGAGATCAAAAACAATCCAATCAATAAAATCAAGCATTATAAAAAAAGGAGAATTTTAATCCTTAAGTATAAGCAAAAGTGAAAAAAGAAGAAGAAGAAAAAAATCCATTCAGTTTAAAAAATAGGAAGCCCCTGCAAAAGTTCCATCCATGGGGGAAAAAAGAAATTAGAAACTGGATGACACACTAAGTTCAATGTAGATCAATTTCGCCGCCTACAGTCTTTTCTCTTCAATCTTAACTTAAATTTTTTTCTTGGGTAGTCTCTTCCTCTAATAATAAAATTTCCTCACCAATTTGACACACTTTCTCTTTCTGCTTTCTTCCCATTCTGGAGCTGTCCCAACTTCAGCAGCTTCATTAGCTCTGTTTCTGTTGCTGGGAAAAAAGGCTATTCCTGGATCTTTCAGGGACTTTGCGGTGTCCCTGAGATCCAGGAGGTGCTCTTCTCAATCACCGTCTCTGCGGGACGGTTTAGGTCTGAATGGACCATCCAGCGGCAGGAATTTGACTGCAATCTCGGAACACCAAGATCGCACATCATGCCGTCGTGACGTCAGCTCTCTTCCCCAAAGCTCCCTTCCTGTCTTCATTTCTGGACACATGATCCTGAACTCAGAATGTCCAAGAGGGAATATTACAATATTACTTTCAGAATCCAATATGGGTCAGTTACCAGGACCAGAGGCTTTGTCTTCCAAGCTTTTGGACTCATGCTGGAGCCCATTCGTACTGCTAGAACTTCTCTAGCAGAGTGTGAACAGTCCTGTGTGTGATATTTATATTGCATGTTGTATGTGGTGTTTTAGATGTTGATTGGGGTGTTTTATAGCTGGGTTTTAAGTCATTAGCTGTCATTCGCTTGTTTTGTCCAAGCCCCACCTTCTAAGTACTTGATAGACTGATGGTAAATTAGCACTGCTGTTTACTGATGAGGGACCTCTTTCCCAGGCTTCAATCACTTACCTTGCTGTTTTTGTGCCTGCTGGTTTAACAATCTTAGTAGCTAAAAATTGAATGTGTGTCCTTGTTCATTGTAGTGTGAGGCTACCAATGAGTTCAGGCTTCCTCATCTGACCACTTGCTTGTGTTCTTGCAAGAGCTTAGAAGACAAAATCTCTGGTCCCAGTGACTGGCCCAGATTGGATTCTGCAACATTGTCCTTGGACATGTATATTTGCCTTCATTTGTGAATATTGCTTTCCTTCCATATTTTCCATATGTCATATGGTGTCAATGCCTAGGATTAATATACCAGTATAAAAAGAAGGCTTTTAAAACTTTATTTTTGTTAGATGGGAAAAGTACTCAAAGTAAAATACAAAACTCACATTCTGCTCTATATTTGGGAAACATGATAAATCCTAGGAAGGTACCACATTCATTATGGAGCAATAATCTTTATGACTTGTCCATGAGAACAAAGTTGGGCATTGTAACTCTGTGGAAATATCTCTACCTTTCACACAAAAATCCTCCAGTTTGATTCCTAGATTATTACACACAAATGGAGCAAAAAGCACATTACATTTGTTTGCTTTACCTCCCAAACTGACTCTGAGTAGTGTACAAAAGCAGAGCACTCCTCTAATCCCTAAAAATATGCAGAATACCCCTAAACATTTTAAAAACAACTCCAGTAATCAACAATCATAATAATGATAGAAATTAATGGGCAGCTGTATTCAGGCTGGGCTCAAAGGCCCTTTGAAAGAAGAAAAACCTTTCTGAATGAGAGAAGGGTAGAAACCCAATGGTTTATGTGTGGACCATTAGTAATATCCCAGAATGGCCTTCAACTCCCAGAATCCTCTTTAGCTGGGAACTGAAATCCACATTCTTAAAGTTGCCAAGGTTGAGAAACATTGTTCTAGGCCAGGCTCAGGTTCACTTGACTTTACAGTGGTGGGATTCAGCCAGTTCACACCTATTTGGGAGAGCCAGTTGTTAACTTTCTAAGCAGTTTGGAGAACCAGTGGTTGGAAGAAAGCTTATATTGTTTTTTTCCCATTTTACAGGGCTAATCCTGTAAAGAAGGAATGAAGGAAACATTCTGGTGTTGTTTCTAGCCTAATCTTTATTGCCCTGCTTGCAGAAACTGCCTCTCTGATTAACCCTTATTGCATTGTAACAGCTAAGGTGAAGCGCCCATCGACGTGAGTGACATTGAGTTGCCCATGCCCACATGGTCACATGACCACTGAGTCACGCCTACCCAGCTGGTCACTAGTGCAGAGGACCGGTTGTTAAATTATTTGAATTCCAACACTGGATGGGGTAGAATCTTTAGCAAACTTCCTAAGAGATTCAGATGGCACAGATGAACTCATCCATGGAAAGGCTGTCCCTGGTGTATACTGGTGCCATGCTATACATAGCTTTACATGGCTTTACCTCAAGAAGTGTACCATTCTTCAGTGATTGGTTTCTCCAGCTAGGACTCCAGCCACCTTATTTTGCACTGTCTGCCAGAATAATATCACAAGGGTAGCATTGTGTACTGTCTTTAAGGGTAATATTACATCATTAAAACAGAGATTGTATTTCTTATAATAGTATGATAAATCACATATACTATGCCTATCTAGAAGTATATGGAGCTATATTGTCTATATGTGGACATAACCTTTGAAGCCTGAATGGATTCTTTCAGAAAGCAAATGATTGCCCATTTCTAATTGTGTAATCTCTTGCGGCACATAATGTTAAATCCCATTACAGCAATTGAAAATTACAGAGTGATATTCAGTGGGATGAGGCCAAATTTTCAGTGCTGCCTTTTCTGAGTATGAGACATAAAATTATTCAGTCTGAACTTTCCCACTAATTATTTGTATCATGCTTTTCACAGATGCTGAATCAAAATATGCTGTAGAAAACATTTCAGCTAAGTTAATGACGCCCCCCCCCCAAAAAAAAACACCCCATGCATAAATGCAGACAGACTCACCCTAAAGAAAAAAGGTCTGTTGAAAGTGCAGGCACAGAAGTGCAGTGTTCGCTTACAGTAGAAACTTTCTGAGAGTAGAGATGCTTGTCCAGTTTGTCAACTGTCAGTAATTAATATTCTGTTTTGAATCTAAGCCCCACATTATTTCTCACCTTCCAATGCTGTGTAGACAGTCAAGGCTTTGGAACTAGTGATAACTAAGGCAGTTCTGCCTTGATGTAAACTTCTCCAACCGCTGCTTGCTGCCCAGGCCAGTCAGGATGGGTGGGGAAGCCGAGGGGTGTGGCGTTGGAACAGAGGTGGGTTCCTACCAATTCGCACCTATTCGGTAGAACCGGTTCGTCAAATCTACCGAACCGGTTAGAAGATGTTGCACCAGTGGATCCGGAAAGCAGGCCACACATACAGAAGAGGTTCCAAATTTTTTTGAAACCCACCACTGGTCCTTGGATATGATTATTCTACACTATCATGCTCAAATTTATACAACTCAATGCCTCTGTGAAAGGTAAGGATGACTACTGCGTTTGTAGTGCAATCAGATCATTGTGTGTGTTGAAGTTGTTTTAACGCAAACCAAAGGTGCCTTTTAAAAAACAAGTTTACATCATCTTCTTATGCATGCCAGTGCTGTGTGTGACGTAATTTAAGGTGGTTCTGGCAAGTGTCATTGGCATCTTCATATCCGGTCACATGGGCAGCAAGCCACTCCCATCCGGTCACATGGGCAGCAAGCCACTCCCACATAGGAGGCCATACCCACAGAGTAGGTTCGAACAATTTTTGAAACCCACCACTGCGTTGGAACGAACCGTGGGTGTGGTGTTCATATTTCCGAACAGGGCTTTGCCACACTTTGAAAATCATTTAGAAAATGTTTAAGTTTCTTTGTAACTTTATGTTTTCTGGATAGCTGCAGCCTGCAAATATATTTGTGAGGTGAAGCACCTGTTTGAATTTAGCATTGCACAGCCCTGCTCCTAAACTCTTGCCTGGACAGTCACTTATAATGTAACCCTTTCAGTCTGTTGTCTTAGACTTTTGTTTTCTTCGTTCTCCAAAACTACCTAGAAATAGTTTTCTTATTACGTTTGTAAGTGGTAGATTTTTCTTATGTCCCTGTCAAACAGTTTCTAGAAAGTGTTTTATTGCTGTCTTTAGCAATAAAACAAGACAACTGGAACTGCTACATAGGAGTTGTCTTCTCTTCTGTGACCCAATCATAAATCTATACTGATATAGCTATGAAGTTTAATCAACAATATTGCTATTGAAGCCAGCAGGAATTTTGAACTCCTGAACAGAGTGGCTGGAATGAATATAAAAGAAGACAAATCCTACTTCTGTATATATTATATATATAATACCTCACTTCCCCCCTACACAAACACAACTAATTATAAATGCATGCTATGTACATTATGTATTTGTCTCTCACAAGTATATTTGGGTGAATTATTTATTATCTGAGAGACAGACATGTTTGGACTTCAACTCCTGCATCTTGTTCCATTGCCTACGCTAGGTGAGATTGGTAATAATGGAGATCAAAAAGATTGGAAGGGTTCCCAATTGTCTACTTTTGTGTTTATCTTTTCTTAATACATATAATATAGGACTTAATAGGATGCCGCTGCTATTTATCCATTTAGAATTGTATACAGATTCATCCCCTTTTTTGCTACAATTCAAAACAGCATCTATAATATTTTGTAGGGATATTTCCCTCACAACAATTATCTTGTGAAGTGGGTTGGGATGAAAGAAAGTGCTTAAACCTGGGTCACACAACAAGCCTTTGTGGAGAAGGAAAGGCTAGAACTCAGTCACCTAATTTCTGGTCCAGCATCTTAACCACTACACTAAACTGACTCTCTGATACATGTTTTAATCACATATATATCAGAGTTGTTTGTATAAGCTTTTACAAGGTATGAAAGTAGACAAGGTTTTTAAAAATTGGCATCTGATTTTTCAGATGTTTTAACAGTAAAAGCACCTAAACTTTCCAATGCTTCAGTTCAAAATGTGCAGAGGAATTGCTCCAGCCAAACCTCATCATCTAGATCTTTGATGTCTAAACATCAACATGACAGCCTGGCCCCTTTGACAATAGTAATACACTGTTGCTAACATGTATATAATGGTGAGTTGACAGCAAAACGGTGATGAGCAAGGATTGGTCTATGCAAGTGCCAAATCCTGATGTTTTGAACAATGTAATGTCCTCTGCAAATCAAAGGCAGGAAATATATAAGCTGCAACAAGTGAGGATATTTCACACTAAATACATTTTGGATAAACTCGTGCTGAAAGCAGTAGTGTTTGACACTTACACAAACACACAGAGAACATTAGCAAACCATGTACAGTTTAAAATCTCATTATTTAGATAGCAAAAAAAGGAACAGTGAGGAAGAGACTAAGAAGCAGTACAATTGGCATGATTTCACATTAATGTTATAAATTAGCAATAAGTTATGTGGACATACTGTATAAATATTAGTGGCTGGAATAAAACAGAATACATTAATGTCTCCTTCAGGCCCCTGTAATATCTTTTGTCTCATTAATACTTAAGAGTATTTCTTTTTTTCCTCATTTCTTTTAATAGAAATGAAACAATAAACTTCAAGGTTTTTTTTTCTAATTTCAACCACCTCTTACAAGTCAATTTAGAGAAATTGTTGATGTTTTCAATTTGTTTGTAGTTCTTTAAATGATGGCTATTTAACCAAAATTGGGAAAAAAATTGTCACATGGAAACTTCCCTATAATCATAGGAAAACTTGCCCTGGCAACCGTTTTTTCTGCAGTGTTCCCATAAATTGTCCTGTTCATGTCATCTTCAGCCAATGTACCGTATTTTTGGAGTATAAGATGCACTGGAGTATAAACGCACTAAGTTTTTGAAGAGGCATTTTTTAAAAAAAAGTAGGTAGTAGATAGAGGGATAGAGAGGGAGATAAAGAGAGAGAAATACAGTAGGTAGGTAGGGAGAAAGAGAGAGTAGTTAGTTAGTTAGGGAGGGAGGAAGATGGAGGGAGGGAGGGAGAGAGAGAGAGAAAGAGAAATACAGTAGGTAGGTAGGGAGAGAGAGAGTAGGTAGGTAGGTAGGTAGATAGGTAGATGTGTCCAGATGTATTTATCCATGTGCTGGAGAAGGAAATTGCTGACAATCTGCAGCACCTAAGACTTTCTTTCTGCTGGCACAGCACTTGATCAATGTAATTCTAATCAATCAGTTAAAGAGCTTTCCAAAAAGAAAAAAAGGTTTTTGCACTTTGCAAACCTCCCAAAAGCGGTCTATTTTATTTAAAGGCATTAATAGCCTTAGGGGTGCTTTCAGAGTGCTCCGGGGGAGGCTCAAAAAATGAGCAAAAACCAGCCCATTTTTTTGTGAAAACAAATCAGAAGTTCTCTTAACCTCAAAAATTTGGGTTCTTTGGATGTCATGTGATATTTACATTCATTAACTATTGCCCACCAACTATAATCTTACCTTCTTTAATTGCCAAATAGCACATTTGGTCAGATAAAATGTAACTCCTCTGTCTGGATAGAGTCTAACAGAGAAAATTTCAGCTTGTGATTTGCCATGTAATTTTAGATCATGATGAGCAGATTATTCATTTTTGGCTTTATTTTCTGACTAGGTATCCAGGATGACTTTATTCTGAAGACTGGTGGGTAAAACATTGCCAGGACAAGAGTAATATGGTACTGAGTCTTCTTAGCACAAATCTTGTTTTACTCTTACTTTACCCAGGGTTTTGTCATTTGCCATTTCTCCTTCACCGGAACCTTCTCCATAAGGTTGGTTTTCCATAACATTTTCAATAATCTTCTATTATTTCTCTTATTCCAAAAATTTTCACAATTTTTTTAATCTTCAAAGATGTATGGAGGATTTAGTCAAGTGACTTTCTATAGTCTATCCAGGCTATTAAAAAGTTTCTTTATTATAGTTTTCAATGATTAGTTTGTCAATTAGTAGCCTTTCCTGTGCCCAATTTGAATTTTTGCAAAACCTCTTTTGTCCCACTGGGAAAATTATTTGTAATAATCATTATTAGATTTACTATAACTCCAGTAAACAACTTCCCTGTTATATGCCTGTTGTCATCATCATTGTTATCATAATAAGCTTTACATTGTTTTAATACTGTATGAAAAATTTGGACAATCGTTCTTTTTGTAGTTACTCAGATCAAAGCTCCTTTCCTGTCTTCATTTCTGGACACATGATCCCGAACTCAGAATGTCCAAGAGGGAATATTACAACATTACTTTCAGAATCCAATCTGGGTCAGTTACCAAGACCAGAGACTTTGTCTTCCAAGCTTACATGAATGGGACAATTTATAGGACCACTGCAGAAAAAACGGGCCCGTTTTTTGTCAAAAAAATTGCATGCATAGCCGTATGGAGGCTTATAGAGTGCTGCTGGGGTCTGGGGAGGGGAATGGCCTGTTTTTTCTCATTTCTTCCCTCCCCAGCCTCCAGGAGCTCTCTGAAAGCCTCCATAAGGGTATGCATGGCCATTTTGGTGAAGGGGGAGGGGCTTCTGGAGGCAAAAATGCTGTATTCGATGTATAAGACACAGCCAGATTTTCAGCCTCTTTTTTGAGGAAAAAAAGGTGTGTCTTATACTCTTATACTCTGAAAAATACAGGTATGCAGTAAGATAGGCTTTGGTAATTTCATCTGTTCCAGTGTTAAAGTAATGTTTTCCCTCTTGTGGCAGTTCTAAGATATGGAAAGCTGGTTTTCACATGGTCAGAAAAAATCAGCCTGAAACAAGATCAATTTTTATCAATGCAAGAGATATCTGGAACACCATCTCTTCCACGAAAAAGAAAAACCTTCAAGTAAGTTTCCACCATCAGATAAAAAGGTGTAAGAATTAAAACTTTGGTTTTATTGAAAATATCCATTTGAAGAGTGGAGAACACTGGAGAAAAGTCACTGGAGAAGAGCCTAATGCTGGGAAAGATTGAGGGCAAAAGAAGAAGGAAGAACTAGAGAATGAGGTGACTGGATGGAGTCACTGAAGCAGAAGGTGTGAGCTTAAATGGACTCCAGAGGATGGGAGAGGACAGGACGGCTTGGAGAAACATTGTCCATGGGGTCGTGATGGCTTGGACATGATTTCGCAACTAACAACACCAACAAATACCTTTGAAGCACTGTACTCAATTGTTTTCTTTCATGATGCCTTTATTGACTTTATCAAAAAGTCTTATTTCCAATCTCCATTGGCAGGAGAAACTGATATAAAATCTGGTGCAAATCTGGTATAAAAATATTGATCACTTTGTCAGAAGCAGTCAGATAACCTTTAGGAGACAGAATCAACCTCTTTTTGCAAGTCCACAGCATTCTTCTTCTTCATCATTAATTTTTCTTGTAATTGTTTGTATTTTCCCCATTATGGAACACACTGGAACTGGTGCTATGTTCAAAATATTTGCGGAGGTAATAAGAATGTGACAAAGCAAGAAAGAGAAGACTTCACCATCTGTCAACATTTGCTATTTCAGTGGAGCATATATTTTTTGGGAAGAAAAGTGAATGGGTGGTTTCTCTGGAGGAAGAGAAACAAGGTCCTAGACAAACAGAATTTTCACCCAAGACAGGATGAAGGAGAATAAGGGACATAGTGGCTCAGTGGCTAAGACGCTGGGCTTGTCAATCAAAAGGTTGGCAGTTCAGCTATTCGAATCCCTAGTGCTGCATAACAGAATGAGCTCCGGTTACTTGTCCCAGCTTCTCCCAACCTAGCAGTTTGAAAGCACATAAAAAATGCAAGTAGAAAAATAGGAACCACCTTTGGTGGGAAGGTAACAGTGCTGTGTGTGCCTTTGGCATTGAATCATGCAGGACACATGACCACGGAGATGTCTTCGGACAGCGCTGGCTCTTCGGCTTTGAAACGGAGATGACTACCACCCTCTAGAGTTGGGAACAATTAGCACGCATGTGCAAGGGGAACCTTTAGCTTTACTTAAATACTTGTAATCTGGACACCATCATTCTGCAACAAACCCGAACCAAAAAATAGTAGTAAATTCAGAACAGAAGTTGGCAGTGGAAATAAAAAATGTTACATTGAAAAAGACTTCTTCTAGGCTTCTTGTCACATTTTCCCAATTGAAACTATGGTTAAATCTGTCTATGTGTTTTGAAATTAAAGAATTTTCCTCATGTCTTCTGACTGCCAGTTGGTGTTCATAGATGTGTTCTGCCAGTCTTCTGCTTGTTTGTCCTACATAGTGCTGGTTACAGTTCTTACACTGCATGTTGTATTCACTGTGTTTATACTTAGCCTGTCCTCCAGGAATGAAGCATGGCCTACATAAAACTTTTCTTCAATTTCTTCTTCACACAGCAGTTCTGCTGTGAGGACATATTGAACTGAAATAGTGCCTGAATGATCCACATTACCTAGTAATCTACACGAGGTAGATCTCCTCTGCACCAGTCTCCTCTGTCTTAATACAATATGATAGCCACTACTCTATAGTGCAAGATGCTGCGCTTGTCTATCAGAAAGATCGGCGGTTTGGCAGTTCAAATCCCTAGCTCCACATAACAGAGTGAGTTCCCGTTACTTATCCCAGCTTCTGCCAACCTAGCAGTTTGAAAGCAAGTAGAAAAAATAGGAACCACCTTTGGTGGGAAGGTAACAGCATTCCATGCGCTTTCAGCATTTGGTCATGCTGGCCACATGACCATGGAGACGTCTTTGGACAGCACTGGCTCTTCGGCTTTGAAACTGCTCCCTAGAGTCAGGAATGACTAACATATATATGCGAGGAGAACCTTTACCTGTACCCTATAGTGAATTTTTGTTCCTTATTGCTGTAAAGAGCCATTGATCATAAGAGTTAGAGCTATTGTACACTTCCAAAGTGATTAGCAAGAAGTTTGTGAATTTGTGGAAAGCCCAGCACTTATCTGCTCTTTATTAAGGCAGCCTTTTTTCAGATTTCCCCATGAGCTTGAGAAAAGGTGCTGCTTCAGATTATTTTTGAAGTGTGCACAGTCCTTTCGATAATGCAATACTCGTTACACCAGTGATACTCTTCATCAAGCATTTTAACTGCAGAATATTTATTACTGTATTAGTAGACATTGCTGCTTTCTTTAAACAAAGGATTTCAGTGGCAAGCATAATTTTCAGCTTTGAAATGTTACTCATATTAAACAAGGGTTGCCATCGTGAAAAAAGGGAAGGTGTTGATTTGTATGTGTGTTGGTTTTCTTAGCAAAATTCTGTATTGATTCTAAGCCTTCATAGTAGTTCTGGTTCACAATTCCAAATTATGACGAAAAGCACCCAAGTTGTCACAGTGCCAAACATGAAAACAAAAGGGCACAATCTTAAACTAATTAAAGGCCAGGCATCAAAGAAAATTAAGCAGAATTTCTTTGCATAGAGAATCAGTAGTAGATTTTTAAAAAATTATCAATGTGCAATTAACATAGAAATTGCTGTAAAAGAGAAACCCATGAATGATTTATGTTGAAACAGTGTCTTGTTTATAATAGTAGCCAGTACTAGATATTTTAACAAAAAAAGCACTGCACTTCCCCCACCCTTATAATGTACTTAATTGCATGGTACAATGCCAGGGGGCTGTGGGGGAAAAGCATTCTCACACCCCAGCTGTTGAATGGTTTACAATATGAAGTGTGCAAATAATGATAGTACTTAGTATTTCAGTGGGGGCAAACTGTGGAAGCAAGCATGCCTACACATGGGTTATCCAACAGGGAACTTTTCCGTATCTCTTTGCTCTTTGTTGTTCAAATGTTTTACATCCCAGGTAGCCTACCTGTATAAAAAATTATGATGTTAATCCAAAGGAATGTCAAATTTGTTTGAGTGAATTAGGCCCATGAAGCTGTTTTGAATGAAAGAAACGGACACTCATTCTACAAACATAAGTCTGAAGGAGCCTATCATCAGATTTTGACAGTGTACTAGTAAATGAAATGTATAAATGCACATATAGAGGTGCACATTCAGAGACACAGACACAAACATTTATGCATTATCTGTTTGTGTTTTAGGACAAAAGTGAGAAAAACAATAAAGAAATCATATAGCAAAGAAATTCAAGGCCTGAGATAGGAAAAGGAAACATAATTTTGTTTTTGCTAATTAGAATAACAGTTAGAAGGGACCTTGGCTGTCTTTTAGTTCAACCCCCTGTCAAGCAGGAGATCCTACACCCATGATGGCGAACCTATGCACGTGTGCCAGAGGTGGCACGCAGACCCCTCTCTGGCCACACGCGCCATCGCCAGCTGCTCTTCATGGGCCGAAAAATGCCCTAAAAACAGTCCCAAAAATGTCCAAGAACAGCCAAAAAACTGGCATGTGTGTGCTGGCCAGCTGGTCTTCATGTTTCTGGTGCTCTGGTGAGCACGAAGACCAGCTGGTTGGCACTCTGGCGCATGCACATGCATTCCAGTTTGGGCACTTGGTGCTGAAAAGGTTTGCCATCACTGTCCTATACCATTCCAGACAAGTGGATCTCCAGTCTCTTCTTAAAAGCCTCCAGGGATGAAGCATCTACAACACTTCTGTCATGTCTTCCGTAGTCCTCCTTTCGCTAAACTAGATACTGCAACCGTTCTTCATATGTTTTAGCCTCCAGCCAGTTAATCATCTTTGATGCTCTTTTCTGCAGTCTTTCCAGAGTCTTGAAATCTTTTTAAAAATGTGGTGACCAAAATTGGATGCAGTGTTCTAAGTGTAGTCTTACTATGGCTTTATAAAGCAATACTAACACTTCTTGATTCTATCCCTCTGTTAATGCAACCTAGGATTTCATTAATATTATCATCCTTGCTTCCATTACTTCTACACACTGATACATATGTGTCTTTCATTCTCACCTCTCTCTTTTTGAAAAAGTCCATCCATGATATTTTGGGTCTTCCTTTTCTTCTCCATCCAGTAACTTTTCCTTTATATAGTTGTTTTGAGACCATTATCATTAAACTTCTTTGTTTGATACTTCAAGATGCTTTATTTGTACTGCTCATCTATTATTACAGTCAGACAACATTCATTCAACAGTCTTCTATTTACAAAAACATTCCATTGTTCCTTTTATCCTATGCTTTCTCTAAACAAACTTTCTTACATTGATACTTTTCAAGGAACCAATAAAAGCAATACTAATTTTCTAGTTTAATTTTCAGACATCTTATCCATAAAGTGCATAGTACTTCTGAATTTTTGTTCACCGTACTCTTGTACTTTCAATCATCTCAACTCCGGCATCTTTCCAGAAAAACTTAACAAACTAACCTCCTAATAGATTTTGTTCTGCATTATAGAATATATTTCTTTCATCCTCATTTTTCTAGCCATCCCCAGCTTCTTTCACTTCATCATCCACCCGCCCAGCATTCTTTTTCATGCTATCGGTTAGTATAACTTTATACACTTCTCTGGCATCCTGTAATATATTTCTTTTCAAAGAATTTCATATTCTCTTTCCTAACATCCACTTATTCTGTTGAAAAATTAACTTATCATTTAATGCAGTGTATCACAAGTTTCATCCAACTCTTCCTGCAATTATTCTACTTTTATTTCTTTCACAACTTTTCTTTCCTCCCATGTCCATGTTACTGTAGCTATCTGTTTGCTTAAAATGCAATTTATATGCCACTCAATTCCCAAAAGGGATTTTCTCCCCAAAATCTACTTTTGACACTATTAAAAATAGCAGAAACTGTGACCACTCTTATATTCTTCACTTAGTATTTTAGTCTTTCATAATAAACCTTAAAGCAAGATGGGCTGCAAATAAATCTAATAAATAAGTAAATAAATAAGCAATCGTACTTTAGTTAAATACTCTTTTTTATGTCTTGTACATGTTCTTTATCATTTCAGCATTTTAGGGATCTGCATGTGTATCTATGCTGGCCTCTGGATTTCTCCCATGTTTTTGTCTTGTATCTCATTCCATCATACTTCTTAAATATTAGTCTCTTTCAGGACTTCAATCCACTGAATTTGACCTACCTTTCTTTGAGATGAATCATATTTTTTTCCTGATTAATTTAACCCATGTTAGATTAGTGTCCAATATGGAGGTCTGACTAACTTCTTTCTCTGAGCATCACATGTTCAAGGAAGAATTTGAAATGAACACAATCATTTTCTCCCAGTGTGCCAGTTACTTTCACTCATTTAACTAATTCCTCCCTCTTGGTGAGAATTGGGTCTCCAATATCAGATCTTCTTCTTTCTTCTATCCTTCTGATAAATGCAGTTGTCAGCAATAGAAGACAAGAATTTGTTGAACCTCTGACCCTTGGCAGAGGTAGAGTTTCACTAGATGGCAGGATAATTGAAATTTCCCATTATCACTCTTCCATCTGTCCACTACAGTATTCCCAGCACTTTATCTTAATTGGGTGAACCCTATCATTTTCCTACACCTATTTCTCAGAGTTTACACCTAAATTATGTTAGTAGACACTAATTTTGAAATTCTGTTTCCTCCAGATACCAGTAATGTGCTAGTATGAATCCTTTTGAATCTGGCCACAGTCCACTGTCTTCCCTATTATGGACCTATCCTCTTTAGCTGCTTATTTCATGGAATCTTAGAGTCTGAAGGGGCCATTTAGGGCATTGATTCCAACCACCTACTAAGTTCAAGGGTTAACATTTAAAGCATCTCTGACAGAAAGCATCTGATTCAAATTTAAAGCATCTCTAGTCTCTACCTTGATACATTTAATGAAATGGAATCCATTGTTTCTCTGGGCAATTGGTTCCACTGTTCATCTACTCTTACTGTTAGGGAGATTTTTTTCCTTCCGCTAACATTTGATTGGAATCTGCTTTCTTGTTACTTAAATTCATTCATTAAGTATTCTGCACTTAGGAAGGAGAGAGAACAAATCTCAGCTTTTGATAGGGCAATCATTCAGACCTTTGAAGAGCCACATTGTATCCCCCTCTGCTGTTTTCTACTCAACTCTAAACATTTATTTTGTTCAAATTCTGTTCCCACCAATATCCAACAGCTTTTTCTTACTTCTTTTTTTCCCATTTTAAAATCTTACTTACTGTATATGCTTTCTTTTCTTCAAGGAACTACAGGGACATCTTATTCCTATTTTACATCCATAAGAATCCTAGGTGGATAGGTTAGACTAAGAATCATTGGTAGGCCCAAGGCTATCTAATGAACTTCAAGAAAGTGAGAAAGGCTTTGAATCTGAATCTCTCTGTTCAAAGTTCAGCTACTGCACCAAATATCTCACTCCAGTACAGCTTTAAGATAGCCTCTTTGTCTTTCATCTTAACAGAATTCAAGTCTATCTATGTGTAAATGTATCAATTTGCTTCCAATTTTTAATTACCTTTCCTATTTTTTTCCTATGCTGCACCATTAACTTTCTCAACTGAGTCATAAGATTGGTTTGCTAGTAGTGAAATCAACATTTTTCAATTCATCATGAAAACAGCATTGCCATTATTGCTTTAAATAGAGCACAAGTGTCAAACTCACCACGCCACGTTACCATCATGTGACATTTCTCAACATTTCCCCCCTTCACTGAGCTGGGGTGTGCGTGGCCTGCGTGTGATACATCTAGCCCTTGGGCTGCCAGTTTGACACAGCTGACATAGAGGTTCTGCAAAGTTCATGAGGCAGAAGAAGAAAAAGATATCTGATTTTCCTCTGTACCCAATTAACAGTAAAAAAAATCTCAATAAATTACGGAAGAAATATATGTATGTATGTATGTATGTATGTATGTATGTATGTATGTATGTTTTTTATTTCATCACAATCACATATTTCTTGACAGTGCATCAGAAAACAAAACATCCATACAAAATGCACACAGCGTAAGAAAAGCAATAACAATGAAAGACAAAGAAATTAATCAGACTTTAACATTCCTATGGTATTATCTAACTACTGTAGTTTAAAAAGCCCTGTGGAGGAGTTTCACTATAATTTGCTTCCAGAAGTCAATATTGTTGGGACAAGTGTTACTTCCAGCATTGAGTGTTACCTAAACTGTGATTTCCACATATGCACGTATGCCTATATATCATATAACACAGATGGGAAGTTACAATTGGCCAATTAAGAAGATGGAAGAAATGGAGGTATGGCTTAGCAGGAGTTGGAGGGCTATGTATAACAAGGAAATATCAAGCATCCCACAGGATGCCAAGCATTGGCAGAGGATGGTCTATAAAATAAAGACTTAGGCGGGTTTAATATGTCATATTTGTAGAAAATGAGAGCAGATGAAAGCCATTTTGAAACTCTACAAAGAGAATTGTCTGCCTCACACCCACATCTGCTCATCATTAACCCTGTTCCCTGTTTGGAGGGGAGAAGGAAGGAAGGAAGGAAGGAAGGAAGGAAGGAAGGAAGGAAGGAAGGAAGGAAGGAAGGAAGGAAGGAAGGGTAACTATATTCATCCATGTTTGAGAGGGTGGCAATAGTGTAGGGACTTTTGGTTCAATCCAATAGAAAGTCTCTAGCAATCTTTGCTATCCCTTTGGCAATTAATCAGGAACTGGCTGTCAATAAAAAAATACCACAAAGCCATTGAAATCCATTGTTCTGGAGACATTGGCCGTTCTTCCTGAGCTGGTTCATTGTTGTATCTTAGAAAACTATCCAGTATTATTTCTTCTTCCTGACAACAGGGTTGGACACTGATATTTAAAAATTATTTGGACAGACCATTGCTCCTTATGCCTTCTTTAATGCATTGTGTAGTTAGAATACCAATATCTGAAAGATTTTGTATTTTTACCAGAATTGGGCTTTTTGCTTGTACACATGTATATCTACACAACTTTCATGAAGAACTGAAGAAGCAAAACTTCTTCAAAGAAAAAACTAAGTCCAGTTGCCTTTTGAACAAGTACATTTGGGACAATCATGACCTCGATGACTGAAAACCTCCATATGCATGAAGACATGACTGTTTCTTCAAGCATTTGGATTTGGTTGGTAAGATGAGCTCTGCTGTTGACCCTGTTTTGTTTTTGTTTTACTGGAAGTAGGGTTATTGTTATCATCGAGTGCCCAAGGTTATAAATTGTGTGCATTTTTAATCTTTGTAAGCCATCTAGATTTATTTGTAGGCACTGGGTAACTCTATACCAATGATGGCTAACCTTTTTGTTGTGTGCCGAAAGCGCGCCTGCACACATAATGCAATGCATTTGTGACACACACCCCTGTGCCCCCCCCTGTGCATGTGTGTGTACTCCCCCATGCTCCCCCTCCCCCATGCACAACCCCCCCGTCTGTGCCTCATTTTGCAACCGCCTGGGACCAAAAACAGGCTGGGGGGGGGCACTGCACCCTCTGTGCTTCCCTTCTATCTTCCCTTCTATTCATACATGCATGACCACCACCGCTCGCACATGTGTGCACAACCCCCACATCAGAGGTGGGTTGCTTCCAGATTGGCCCAGATCAGGCGAACTGGTAGTAGCGGTGGCAGGAGGCTTTGCCCATCTGCCCGGACACTCCTGCACATCGTGAATAAGTGTAGCATGGCTCACTCAAGCCACCCCATGTTGCTGCATTCTAACTGACTTGCAGTTTCTCAATGCTTTTCAAAGGCAGCTCTATGAAGAACAAATTATAACAGAAAGTGACAGAGGCATGAATGATTCTGAGTAGAGCCTCCTAATCAAGAAATGGATACAACTGGCAAACAAGGTAGATTTGTGCAAAAGCCGGGATGGCAAACCTATGGCATGGGTGCCAGGGGTGGCACACAGAGCCCTCTCTCTGGGCACATGTGTCATCACCAGCTGCTTTTCTGGTTTCCAGCATGCACATGCGTGCCGGCCAGGTAATGATTGCAAAACCAGAAGACCAGCTGCCTTGTGACTGGTTACTTAGTCTTTGTGTGCGCATGAGCACCAGAAACCGAAAGACCAGCTTGCCGGTGTGCAGATGCGCACTGGGCATCTGTTCTTTCGGTTTCTGGTGCACATGATCTGGTTTCAGCACTTGGTGCCACAAAGGTTCGCCAACACTGTGCTAAGGCCTTGTTAGGTTTTGGTAGAAGACCTTCTACACTATTAGTGGCCAAATGGCTGGAGAGAACCATAGGAAATTTGGTAAGTTCTATTAGAACAATTCTGTCTTTGAAATGAATATTATATTTTATGAATATAAAATAAATAAAATATTTTCATTTACGCATGTGATCTGATGATCTTTTTAAAAAAGGTTTTGAGTGTTTGTGTTTCACTATTGCTGTTGTTTCAGAGCTTTTAAGTTTTATAGGCAATTTTAACTGCTATCTTATTGCCTGCCGTTGTTTTAATTATTTTGTTAGGATGTAAGAATGATCATTCTTCTTTTCTTTTCTTTTCTTTTCTTCCCTGTATCATTTTTGAACCACTTTGGAAGAATTGTATAGACATATATTTTTGTTGGGAGGGTACTTTATTATAAAACTAGGACTGCACATTTTAATTAAACAATTTAAAAATGTGGCTTAAATATAAATCAAACTGCTAATTTTCTTCACTCTGTTTCTAAAGGATTCAGGATGCAAGGGACAGAGTGGTCGTGGATGGTGTAGGAAAGAATGGGTCTTTGACAATTCGCCGCAGGCAACTTGCCACAGCCAAGCCACCACAGCCAGCTTGCCACAGCCAATTGTCTGCAGGACAACCCGCCACAGCTAACTCTCCATGGGATAAGTCGCTGCGGCATAAGAGTTGCTTTAATATCAAAGAAATGGTGGAATAAAATCATTAAAGAAAGGAGGCAAAAGAAGAGACAGAATGAAATATGAATGACAAAAATTTAAAAAAAAAATTATTTCAAATAATTAACTAGAACTATTAAATTGTCCTGTGGCAAGTTGTGGAAAGTTGACTGTGACAAACTGTCCTGCAGAAAGTTGGCCATAATGAGATGGCCTCAGCAAATTGACAGTGGCAAGCTAGCTATTGCGAGTGGTTGTGGCAAGTTGTCCCACTCTGTTCTTCTGGGGAAGAACAGAATGTGTAAAAAAAACCCTCTCTTTGGAATCAGACCAAAGCTCTCTGTAGTTCCATGCTTTTTCTCATAGTGGTCATTTGAAAACCCACAATAAGAATATGAATGCTTTGGTCGTTTTGTTCCTGACCTTAAGAAGTTAGCATTATTCCTTTAAACGGGAAATATAAGAACACTCATTAACATGAGTGGCTTTAAGCATCACACTAAATCAGGGCATTGTTTATTTCCTTTTCACTTAGCCAGATCCGTGAACAAAGCCACTGCAGTTTGTAAATTGTTTAAGACTTAGTTTTACACAAACTTCAGTTTAGCATTTTGTTTTGAATCTGGCTAATGTGTTTAGAGTTATCCAAGTTGATATTAACATCATTATTCTCAGTTCATTTCTTAATGATTCCCCTCAATGGATTGGGCATTTTTACAGCAGCTGCATCCAGGTTTGAAAATTTCATCAACCCATTTTGTTATTATTGTTATTATCATATAATAGGAAGGCAAGTATTTATTTAGGGATTTCTTTTCTGAATAACATTTCTCTTTTGCCATATGTATGGCCCTCCAGATATTATGTAATCCATTGGTTTATTGAACATTACAAAATAAGTAATAATATAACGGTATATTCTAAAATCATAAACAATAACCAACAAATGGAATAATGATATAATTAAAAGTTAACAAAAAGAATTGTCCTTACCATACTTCAAAGAGGTGAGAATAAGGAAAGGTGAATTAAAAAACCAATTAATTTTTTTCCCCTAGTGCCTAAGAACCCTGTACATTAAATAGGCTTTATATGTTAAATATCTCATACAAAATAAACACTCTGGCTTTGGTATATCACTGCCCATTACTATTGGCAAAATTCTTGTCCAACAGATGTTTACAGATAGCATCCATGTATAAATGTATACAGGTAATCCTTGACTCAAAAACTCACTTAACAACTACCTTACTTGGCAATGGAAATTTGGGACTCAGTGTGGCCAAGGACTATCCGTATATGTGATTACTTTCTTTGTCTATGAGTTGAGGTCCTTATTGTATGGAGCATTTATATAGGCACAGGTATTAATATAAACATTTTGAACTCAAAATGTTTTGCATTTAAATAACTTATTTCAAGCTTCAAGCAGCTGTCCAACTTTTCAAGAAATGTACCAAGGCTGCTGTCACCATTCACAAAATGTTCTAAGCTCAAGAACCCTTCTCAAATGATTAGAATGATTCCAACAAGGTTTGAACAACTTTTCTGGGTGTTTCCTGCTGAGAACAGAGCATTATATAACAGAGCAACATTACTTCAAAATCAAAGTTTGTTCCACAAAAACTGCATTGGGTCAGACCTGTAGAAATAACCTTTTACAGCTGTCACACTAAAGATGTCTATCACTAGAATGTAAGTAGCACCACTTGGGATTAAAAGACATATCCAGTGATCCTCATCTCCTTTGCCCAAATATACCTTGAAAGAAAAAACTGTGTGAAGAGAGTTCAAATCTCATTCCTTTTTCCTGTCCATTTTGCTCCTGGAAAATAGTGAGTCTAAATCCTAAAAGAAAAGAAAAAGAAACACCTGCTTTTGGTGGAATTGCCCAGATTTGCTCTTTTTCTATCCCTGGGATTCATGTCAGGTTTCCCCCCCACAAAAAAACCCCACCCTAATTGATTCTTGAGCCTTCGACCAAACTTCAAAAGAAAATTAGTCATTTATTAGGAGCATTAGGAGTAAAAGTCTACTGCTATTGCATTTATTTTTGGCAAGTTCTTTTCACAATCAGATCTTAGCCATTTTTAATTATAGCTGAACTTTAAAACTGTTCTTCCATCCCCTCAATCTGTGTCATAAATCACATTCCCCAATGAGGTGCCCCCTTCCCACGCCTGCTGCAGTAATCTGAGATCCCTCTCTAGCCAAAAGTATGCGTGGAATGCGCTCCCCCCCTTTCCTCACTATGACAACTTAGAAATTGACATTTGGCTCCCCTCACTTTCTAAAAGCAACCTGTGCGAAGCAATATCAATTTGAGTACAAGTATTGGATTTAAGACTACATCCTCCCCCACGGCTTGTTTTGACTTTCTGCGTAGAATTTTTCTATAAGGTGATCAGCCTGGATATTTCTACTCTTTACCCAAGATGCCTCTGACATCATATGTGATGCTGAGATAGTCTTATGTACTCTCACTATTATGTACTCTATTGGCTGAATTCATATGTACAATATATAAAAATACATGCATTCCTCACTGAATCAAGTCAAAGTCCATCATATTGGAACTTCTGAGCAAGGTAGCTTATCACTAATAACTGGGAATCTGCTTTTGATAATGTAGACAAAAAATTCTCAGGTATTTTGATTAGCAACCAGAAGAAATATAGTCTTTCTTTTGGAAAAACCCATGTACACTATAATGTTCATCCTTTCATTCTTTCTAGATAGCTTCTGAATAAATTTGGTGAAAAAGAACATGCATAATTTTGCACCCTAGAATTGAAGGTAGTGAAGATCTGAAAAGTTTCATGTTTATTACCTTAATATACTCAGACCTTTGTGGTGTGCCTTGTTTTCTTAGAGCTCTCCAGATCTGTAGCTGACCTCAGCTTGGTGCCCTCCCAGCCTTCCATAACCTGATGCTCGTTGGGAATGATGGGAATCAAAGTCCAACCCATCTGGAGGTAACAGTTGGAGAAAGCTAATTAGCCTGACCTGTTAGTCACTTTCACCCCTGTTTCTGCAGGTGATGGCTCTGCTGAATTTTAAAGTTTTTCAAAAACTTATTTTAACTGCTTCTCTGCATCCTCTGGAGCGTTCTCACGTGACTGGTATAATGACAATCTGTCTCTCTGCTAACATTTCTCTCCTTTGGTTATTTGTTTGATAAAGTGAGGAGCTTCCCTTTTGTTGCCCTTCACCAGAGCTTAATGTCTTTACTTTGGGATCAATATACTTTATGAATAATTTTATTTCCTTCTATTTTTATGGTCTTTTCTCCCTCATTATCATACTGAGTTTATTAGCTAGTGCTGTCAGTATCTTTACCCTGTCATATGTTCCTGAGGTACAGTAAATATCACTTGTGTTGTAATTAATATGCACACCCTCTGCAGTAATTAAAGCACAGACCCCTTCAACCAGCTGAGCTTCCTACACTAATTCCACCTTATCTTCATAATGAACTTATTGCAAGCTGAAACTACTGGTGAATATTGTTCGGTAAGGATAGAAGAATGAAATCTAATGAGACGCAATAATATTTGTGAACATGGTTAATATGGGGGGATGAATTTAATTATCCCTAAATCTAATTAAATTGCCTCAGTAGTCAGAATCTTCCCCTTTTGTTCCTTGGGGGGGAAAGGAAGATACTTCTATTGCCCCATCAAAAAACATTCAAAAAATAATGGCCAATATGCCTGATTCTTTGCCCTAATGGGACTGTGTGTATTTGTTTCTTCACCAACTTTCTTCTACATGAACTGTGATGTTCTCATACTAGATGGTAGAACTGAATTGTAGATAACAGCAAGGGTGAGATAGATATCAAATGCTATTGGATAATAGTCGGAACCAAAAGAATAGACAACTGGAGTCTGGATGAAAGCAATAATCCAACATTCCCATTAAGCTGTAGGGGGTGTGTGTTGCGTTAGTAGGAATATCTAATATTACAATTCCCCAGTAACAACCAAGAGAGATGAAAATGGTCAAGAAGATTAGTCTCTAAGAATAGAATCCTGTATTTTCATAGATTAATTCATGGGGAAACATTTACTGACTCAGCAGTACCAGGCACAAGTGAAAGATAAGCTGGGGCATGGACAATCAAATTCAAATCCAAGGCTGAACTGTGCATTATTTTGAGTTGGAAAGGCTTTGTATCTGGGAATAGATCATTCAAACTAGGTCCTCAATGTGGTATCCCACAATTTGTCTTTTTGGGGTCTGCCAAACTGCCTGTCTAATTTAACTTCTTAAAAATTCATTTATTTTTTAAAAAAGTTTTGTGTCAACTGAGCATGCTGCGCACTAGCAAATTTACATATAATACCTCTGAGTCCACGTGAGCCTGGAAGAATCCTTAGAAAATAAAAGAATGGATGGCCACAGCCTGTTCTTTCTTTGTCCTCTGCCAAACCCACCATGACAATCAAAGTGGGAGACGTCTTCATGAGCTCTCAATATACCACACATTGCAATTGGCTCAAACAGTTTAGACAGTCCAGGTCTTGATCTTAGGTTGAGGGAACATAAGCTTGTTCCTGCTCATGGAGCTTATTCCTCTTGGATGTCACAAGAATGGGAAGAGCCCCGTGGTGGCTTCCGGATCGTGTTCCAACCGATACGGTTGGAATGGGCCCGGCAGCATCCACATGGATGCACACAGTGCACACATGCGTCTTAGCACCTCTGCGAGTCTCCGTGACACTCCAGATGCTCAGCGGAGCATCGCGCAGGTGCTGTACGCGCCGTGTGCATGTGTGGAAGTGCTGAAGACTTAAAAGACCGGTAAGGAGCTCGGGCAGGCAGGTGGGGCCTCCGGAGCACTGTACCAGAATGTATCCGGTGCTCTGGGCAGGTTCCGGTACGCCCGTACCGGGGCATACCGCCTGCAACCCACCACTGGAAGAGCCAGGACAAAGCAGAATCTGGTATAACAGTATGTTCTAATTAATTACAGGCATTATGATTACAGCCTATGGAACCATTTTTCCTTAATATAACAGTGTGGCAGCCACATCTAAATCTTGGCAGGACCATATTCAACTGATTGGATATCCCTGCTTTAAGTCACAAAATTCTAACACATTTGTGATTGATAGGACTGTCAATCTGGGCTACAAAAATCAGGATGAGCACCAGAGGGCAGCAAGGCTATATGAAAACAAATTGTTTTCTGTCTGTATTTTTGCAGTCTAGATCTAGTAGCCTGAGTGAATTGGGTTTCTTGACCCTGTTCTGCTACTAATAATACTGATCTTGGGGACCTGGCAGAAGAGTAAAAAAACTAAGCATATTATAATCAAAGTTGTCACAGCAAATTAAATGTAGTTGAGTTGTTTAATGCAAATTAAGTCATGCTAAAATTGCTGGAGCAAATTAGAGAAGCCCGAACTTCCAAAACAGGGTTTTGAAGTCAAAGTTCCAAAACTGAACCAATTAAAATTGTTTAAAAACAGCCATATAGTTTTGCCCTTTATGAAGTGACTAGCAGCTGTCCTGGGCTAAGGGCCAAGTGTTTGGCTATGTTGTTACCCCCCTTTTCTTCCACCAACTCACAAAATATCCCTTAATTTCCCTCATTGCTAACTACTCTCTCATATTCTTCTGTTAGTCTTGCTCATCTACTGTAAGTCCTAGGCAATTCTATTCCTCCAACTATATGGCATGTCTTAAAGTAAGTTCTAAATGAAAAATGGGGGCTCGCAAAAATGGCAAAATTGTTGTGCACATGCAAAACACCCGTTCTCAGCGAACTGGTAGTAAATCGGTTAGGAACCCACCACTGCATAGAAGCATCCAGGTGGATGAGCGGAGTCTCCCACCACCACTATTACCGGTATCCGGGCCGAACCAGGAGCAACCCACCTCTGATCTGATGTCTTAATCATTAAATGGGACATTCAAACAATAATCCAGAAGAGTGATTTTTGTGTGTGCTTTTCTTTCTGGTAGCTCCTAATGGTCTTGGGCTGATTAGGACTGAATGACAAAGCTTTATAATCTGTTTATTAATAAGAGATGACACATGGGAAGAAGAAATCGGAGAGGGTGGTAAGTTACTGAAGTAGTTTATATTGATGGGAAGGAAAGTCATTTCTTTATTTATCACTTTTTGTTTTCTCTCTCCACTTTTTATTTTTTACTTTTTATATTTGTCTTTGTTTATATTAGACTTTTTTCTCTTTGCATTTGTAAACTTTAATAAAAATTGTTTTTAAAAAATGGCATAATGGAATGGAGTGTGTCCTAAGCCGTGCACAGAGTCACTTTCAACAGAGGCAATGGAACAGAGATGGGTTCCTACCAGTTCAGCCCAGTTCAGCTGAGTAGATAGTAACTGGGCTGCCAAGGCACCTGAACCGGTTCTATTGTCGGTGGTGCCATCTTTATTTTTGCCATTTTCATTGTATTTAAGTACAATGACAATAAAGATTATACTTATACTTCTGCACATGCGCAGAACATTCTCCATTGTAGAAATGTAATTTTTCCCCTTTTCTTACGTTCTGCACGTGCACAAACCTTTTTAGGTGTAAATGCGCAACTAAAGCGAGCGAAGCAAGTACGTGTATGCAAAAAAATGTGCACACCGAAGCGGCAGTAATGCCAGTAGCAACCCACCACTGGAACTGTGGAACTGTCCTTTTTTAAAATTAAACTGCTTATGATGAGCTTCTTTTATCAACAGATTCAGAAGTAGTTTATAAAAACTGCAAGAAAAGCAAAAAAACAAAAACAAAAAAAAACCCCAAAACCAAATAGAATTCTTGAAGGACAATGGTGATATAGTTATTATTAGCTAACCTACGATAATTGACCTACCAAAGCATCATGTGAATATGTTTTAATGTCAGCACAGCTGTATTTGCATATCACCATGTATCTATTTTGGCCTAAGAGAATCTTGCTTTGAACCCATAGGAGGAGGTTCTAGCCTGGTGGCTTGGCTTTTGCCTTTGATCCAAATCAAAGAGAGACATTGTATAAGACTACCCTGAGCTTCACTTTGCTGCATTACTGTCAAAGATGGAAGTGAATATCTCGTGTGTAAGGAGCTACAGGCTTAGTTGAACTGTTATTATAGTAACTGACTCTAAATGCAACTGAGTTTTGAATATCCCAAATTAATTGCTTATTGATATGAATACAGAAGATAGAATCGGGCTTCAGCCTTGGTTTCACTGTCTGGATTGCCAGAGAGATGTGGGGAGGGAGTGGGTGGGGAGAGAGAGGCTGAGAGAGAGAGAATTATTTTAGGCACTCTGCCAAAAGATGTAGAGTGCTTTTCCAAAGACTAGGGAAGGGTCAGTAATTAAGAAAATGGCCGTGTATGTATAATAAATAGGCAAGGATGGGACGGGGAAAGAATGGGAAATAATCTGGAAAATCTATGTGTGGTTTTTTTCCTGCAAGGGGTAGTTAGTTTTACCTTTAACTACTTGTTCCTCTGATTAGCTACTGCCTCACTAGAATTGTATTGACTTCTGAAGCAAAGCATTGGTGTCCCTTTAGCTAAGTCCTCAAATGGAAAAGGAGTATCTCAAATCCTAAGAGAAGTTTTCAGTCAAACACACTTGTCTCCATCCCTCACAGTGAAAACTCTGTTCACAGTTACCAACTTTGAGATGAAACATGCTGGCTGGGGAATTCTAGAAAATCCAAACATCTCAAAATTGCTAAGATTGAAAAATCCTGCTTTAGGCACCACAAAAATCATCTGCCTTAATGCTTGCTTCTTTTTTTTAAAAAAAAATCTAAATAGTTATAAAGAATGGAAAAATAAAGAACGTTGGGGGGAAATAAAGAACAATCATAAATATGTGAAAAGGAAAAAAGAGATATGATAGGATTATATTCTGAAATTGAGCAATCCAGAGAATAAATTTATCATGTTCTGACTTACATCAGGTGGCAACATCTTGCTTCATCTCAGTGGCAGTCGGATTATACCTGGTCATTATTTGGATAGGAAACCACCAAGAAAGAAGAAGGTGGGGGATTTGAGAGCAAATCTCAGAAGTATGCAGTCAATGGAAAACCACTTAGTTATAAAGGGAAAGATTCCTCAGTTTTATTACTGCTAGAGTTCTACAAGTCACAAATAATTAAAAGCAACACCAAATTCCACATTTCTCTATATCAAATAACTTTTGCTGTTTTTGGCATGAATCTGACCCAAATGTATTTTATTTTGGGGGGGCATGTGGTTGCTGACTCAGGTCTGGGATCTGGAGCAGAAGTATCAGGGAGTAATAAAGATCATCATCCATTACACAACTATGAAGCCAGCTGTTCCTCAGATATGTTAGCAGGATTTCTGTACTACAGTCCAACACTTTATGGAAATGGAACAAATAATTGTTGTAAATGACAGGGAAATAAATCAGTTTCCTGACATATTGCCAAGTTCATATCATAAATCATTAAAGGAGCACACAAAGCATATTCCAAGCATTTACAATATGTGCAGTTAGTCATTGATAAAATCCTGAAGGACCACAGATCTAACAAGGAGGTGACGAAAGTGTTTCTGGAAAGGTCAGATTAGACAGACAAGATATGAAAGTTGCAACACACTTTCTATCTCCAGAGGACCTTCTTCTATGAGATGAGAGAGATCAAATCAGGTACTGCCACTGAGAAGGCATGATTCCACAAGATGATATTATCTAACAGAGGGGCCTTAGAGCATGCCCTCTCTACTAGATTGGTGAGGTTGGAAGAAACCATAAGAGAAAGATAGTCCTGTAATACCCTGATCATGTGGCCTATAGGTTTTATAGGTGATGACCACCACAGGATAGACTCTCCTGTGACACAGAAGGGTGTTTTATCCTGGGCACCAATCTAGGCAACTCCACTGCCAACCAGATTCTAAATGGCTGTGGAAATTCTCAGTCATCCGGGTCATGGCTATCCCAAAGGTGCTTTTTCAAGAGGCAAATGAACTTTCTGTTTTTTTCTTTAAACACATTTCGCATGTGAAGCAAAATGTCTTCAAAGGACAACCACAAAGTCTGGTTGCCTCTTGAAAAAGCACCTTTGCTAGCATTTCTAGCAGAAAGGATCCTATGCAGCAGGAAAGCTAGAACAGGAACATCAGTTCTTTCTAATCCCAACTTCACAAACAAGGTTTCACACCCAGCAATCTGTGGAACTGAGTCCCTGAAGGCCACCAAGATTTTTCAGATGATAGTTGCTATACCTCAACCTCCGATAAAACCTAGTTTGGCATCTTTGTTTCCATAACCAGATGCATCAGAGCCAGACAGGTCTTGGTTATGCAAACAAAATTAGCCCATCATTCATGATTAAATTGTAGATGAGGCAAGTCTTATTACCGACTGGCCATGCATTAATTAATAGCAGCTAGGAGCAGAATCTCTGGTTCTCTGATTCCCAGGCCTTGGGGTGGAACACAGGGGACCAGAAGGCAACATCAATACTTAACATCAAGGTAGCCTAACCCAAAATGAGAACAGAATTAGATGTTCCATTAACCAACTAGTAATATATAGGGACACAGTGGCTCAGTGACTAAGACACTGAGTTTGTCAATCAGAAAGGTTGGCAGTTTGGCAGCTCAAATCCCTAGCACTGTAATGGAGTGAGCTCCTGTTACTTGTCCCAGCTTCTGCCACCCTAGCAGTTCGAAAGCATGTAAAAATGCAAGAAAAATAGAAGTCACCTTTGGTGGGAAGATAACAGTGTTCCATGCACCTTGCACATTTAGTCATGCCAGCCACGTGACCACAGAAATCTCTTCGGACGATGCTGACTCTTCGGCTTTGAAATGGAAATGAGCACCACCCTTAGGTTGGGAACCACTAGCACATATGTGAGAGGGGAATCTTTACCTTTACCTTAATATATATAGATATTTCAACATTTCTTAAATATGAGTGTATGATAGACCAGACACTCTAGATCACTAGTAATAATCGGCAATTTTCCTTTGTTTTAGAATTCATCAGTATTTATATTTTGCTGCAATGCAAATTGCTTTTATCTGCCATTAAATTTCCACTTCCTTTTTAGTCTTTCCTTTATAATCACTGTTTGTTGACCTATATTCACCTATACTTTTATTTTATTCTCTCACATAAATTATTTTGGCAATTTTGATTCAAGAATTATATAGAAATGAATTATGATTACTATTATTTTATCCTTGTTATTTTCAATTTTGCCAACATAGTATATCTTTTTGGTACCAGTTGGGCGTTTTAATGTTTTGAAGATTGTAAACTGTTTTCAGCTGCAACTGTGAGAGGCTTTATTTAAAAGTGATTTTACAAATCAAACAAATGTTTCTTTAGCATGGTAGTAGGAAGACCCAGGAGTGTCCACAGATGGATCAAAAGAATCAAGATAGCAGCCATGATCACATAATTGTGATGTACAGCAGAGAATGAGCAATGAATCAAGAAGTGCTTAATTTGCATCTCACTCTAATTAGCTAGATTCATGCATCAAGATAAGCCATAATGATTTGTTTAGTTGTCCTCTGTGTGTTGTCTGAATCCAACCAATAATCAATAGGTTAAGCAATGCTTTCTTAGCTACACTTTCTTGGCTTCAATTGCCCCATCTACACAATGAGGAGTAAAGATAGTGATATATTTTACAATGATAAGATTTCTCTTTTGCACAAATGTGGATGTGAGGATGCATCTGCCATTTTTAATCATAGTGGCTATTTAAAGCTTCCTTTAAATTGCTAGAACAACAACCCAATAATGTTTGGATTCGTTGAGGAATGCAAAATATTTCACAATGAATATGAGAAATGTTGGGATAATTATGATGAATTATATTATTGAATGGAAGGTTATTTATTTCTCTTCCTTAGTTCTGTCAGCTCCATATCTAATAAAATATATCTTATGTAATGGTGCTGGAGAAGACTCCTGTGAGTCCCTTGGACTGCAAAGCTATCAAACCGGTCAGCCCTATAGGATATCAACCCTGACTGCCCTTTAGAAGGGCAGATCCTGAAGATGAAACTCAAATACTTTGGGCACCTAATGAGAAGGAAGGACTCACTGGAGAAGAGCCAAATGCTGGGAAAGATTGAGGGCAAAAGAAGGAGGGGACAACAGAAAATAAGATTGGATGGAGTCACTGAAGCAGTAAGCGTGAGCTTAAATGGACTTCAGAAGATGGTAGAGGACAGGAAGGCCTGGAGAAACGTTGTCTATGGGGTCAGGATGGGTCAGACATGACTTCGCGACTAACCACAGCAACAATCTTATGTAATAGAACAATATGGAAGATTAGGGTTATTTGGGGGAGGGTGTTGAGGATTTCCTCCTGATTTACTGCAGTCTCTTCGTAATCCAGGTTTATTCTACTCACAAAATAATAGATCCTGGATGCAAACTGGAATAATCAATCAAATTGTGAAAGAAAAGTTTTAAAAAAACTTTAGGAGGGAAAATTGAGTGTATTTACACAAAGTTATTGATAAACTTCTCTGATTGCAGTCTGACAACTTTGCCTTCTTAGAGATGCAAGTCCATCTGTATAAGGAGGTTTTTTTTTTAAAGCAGCATAATGTGTCTAATTCCCTGGTCATCATAGTTGGCTTTATTTCTGGATAAACTATCACTGATCCGCCCTCCTTTATCCTCCTCCCTTTAAACATATAAACAAATTAATTAAACAAATATTCAAGCAATATTCAAGGACATGCAATTCCTTTGCAATGCACTACTTTTGAGTATAACTATTGTGATGTTCTATCCTGAAGTATAAAAACAGGTTCTCTTCATCAGGGCAAGAAATAGAATTCTGTGCAATATTGTGAAAAGATCTCCTTAGGGTCACTCTCATTTCAGTGGGATTCATACTTGGAAGAGTATCCAGTTCGTTCATCTAACAGGCCAGCGCTGCAAACCAGGCTTTCTAATGCTGAAAAAAAACCCAATTTTTTAAAAAAATGAGTAACACCTTTCTGTTCCAATGTCACATTCAACTGTAGTAGCCAAAGGAGGGAAGGAAGAGAGGCATTTTTACGTATGTATGTGAAAAAAGATTCTCGCTCACTAATAAGTAAGATTGATAGTAATTAAAATGGTCATCATTCGTACTGTTAGCACCCAACTCCCCAAGAAAGGCTATTTTGAAAGTTTCAGGTAAGCATGGTTTGACTATAGTTTAAGTATAAACAATATCACAGAAGAAAAAGAATGCTAGCTGAAATGACAATCTTTCCTTTTGCCACTAGTCTATGCTGTTGTATAAAGATCAGGATATCTGTAGCTTCACTTCTAATGCCAAATGCAATTCATCTGGGATTTCCTTAATTTTGGCATTCTGTTCTATGAAGCAGAAGAGTGGCTATATAGTATTAGATAAAAGGCCCATAATGTCCACCATTCTGTCCAGTGGACAGAACAAAAATATATTGACCACAACTTTTCATCGTCAGCTTCTGTAACTCAGGACATTATTGCTTCCAACACGGGACCTCACTACATTATCATTATGGATCTTTTTCTTGTTTTTCAATTAGAACATTTTTCTTTAACATAGCTTTCTTTGATTCTTACTTTTATTTATTTAGTTGATTTTCATCCCACCTTTATTGTTTGTCAGCTAAAGGTGACAACCTCAAAGTTCCATCCTTTGGAACATTGTAATCCCAGGATAATATTTACACTCCTGATCTTCCTATAAGGGCTGAAGACCTGGTGGTCCCAGTTGGCCTGGGGTCCCAACAGGAGTACACCTTTCTGGAGAGGGCTATTGGATTAAGAAAAGTCCACACCTCCCCCGTGTACTTCATGTTCCCATTTGTAAAGTGTTATTATTGTATTTATTGTTTTATCATTTTAATGTTTACTGGTTTTTAATGTTTGTAAGCTGTTCAGAGTCACACCTAGATGAAATGGGTGGTATACACAAATCAGCAGCTAAAAAATCAGAGACTCTTTCCCTGGCTTGTTCACAATTTTATCTCACAGACCAGAATGTAAAGCCAAAAGTTGTTCCAAAAGGCTTAAGAATCTGACTTGCTAGGATTGGAAACTAACTAGCCATAATTCCTCATTCAGATAAGCAATCCACAGAGAATTTCTTCAGCTTACTGAGATCCTTTAATCAGGAAAATAATTTATCTATCTATCTATCTATCTATCTATCTATCTATCTATCTATCTATCTATCTATCTCTATTGCTATTGTTCCTAATCTTCCAAATAAGATAGTGAAATCTTTGAATTTAAAAGAAGAGACAATCTTATTAGTTAATAAGATAATTATTCCCCAAATCCATATCCAACCGAGCCATAATCCATTATAATTATATATTACAAATAAATTTTAGATGTTAAATCCTGTCAAATACTGGTACACGGTCAAATATTAAGTTGGTCCTCTTCATGCATTGGATTTCATTGTCCAGAAATCATAGTAATGGTAAAATAAGAAATGTCTAGTTTATTTATCGTACTTTAAAAGATTGATAGGGCTTAAGTAGTTTCTAGATCATAAAAGGACTAAAGGCATCAAATAATTTGTATACCCAAGGATTCGGTTTGGTGAAAGATGTTTATTCATAAGGCCCCTTCTATTGAAAAAGAAACTAAATTTCAGAAGTATAACAAAGTGCTAATAAGCATTTAGATTGTGAATATTGGAAATGAGATGCAAACAGATGATAGGACTACTGTAATCCAATTCAGTTTTACTCCAAACCAATTTCAATATTTCAAGCCAAAGACATCTACAGGAAAGAGGGACAAAATCAAGATCGTGATGGTGAATGCACAATAAGAACCCTGACACTTTTTATCTGTGTAACTAATGAAATTTATAAAAAATGGGTTTGGCTTTAATTATGCCACTGTGGCCACCATCTTGATTTTTACACACACAAACACACTGATCTTTGGGATTTGGCTTCTTTCTACTGCCAGCTTTTCATATTACTACATTGAAATCGACTTCCTCAACTCCAGATATCCTGGGACTGCAACTTCTAGAATGGCCCTATGAAAAATATAGTTCCAAGCTGTGTGGAAGTAGCAGGTTAGGAAAGTCTGAGTTAAAATGAACTATGCATACCAGTTCCATATACCAACTAAGCAGAGTTAATCTGGTTCCTGTGCATGAATTTCTTACCAAGCCAAAGCTATAAGGGCAAGAGTCTGCATCCTTTCATGAAATAAATGTGCCTTTTGGATTCTGTTTTTGGTTTTGAAGAAGCAGGATAAGAAGATTATTGACACTTTTGAATTTTGATGTTGGAGAAGCTCCTGAAAATTTCATGGACACATGGATCAATGGATCAATCAACCACAAATTCTCACTCAAGATCTGAACAACCAGTGTAAATTATCCTACTTTGAACACATTATATGGAGACTTAGCGCTCTAGAAAAGGCTCTAATATGGGAAAGATGAAAGGAAAGAGAAGAAGAAGGTGAGCAGCAGCAAGGTGGATGGACTTCATTACTGTAATAATGTCTGCACTATTGGAATACCTGAAGGGACAGATCATCATGGGGGAAAATCTATGTGGTCACTAATAGTCAACATTGATTTGATGGCATGTAATCAATCTTTCTTAATGAGATTTTTTATGTGTTGTGTAGTTTGAATAGAAATTCACTCATTTACCATTAGATTGAGATGACAACCCTATTTACTAAAAGTTGTACATTTCATTTCAGTGCATGGAAGTAGAGAAACAGAGAGAAACTACCACGTTGCTCTAACTTTTACTAAACATCATGAAAAGCTGCCATCACTTCTCACTTGAACTGGCTGAGTGGTGCTATAATATCCATATCCACATCCAGTTTATGGTTGATATTACTTCCTGCAGCTGACATAATTTCATGTTGCTAAATTCCTAGATTCCTTTCAAGCAATTATTCATCAATAATTGATTGACAATTATTCATTGTCAAGTTAAGCCCAAGAAGAATATAGAACAATCCAGCTGGAGTTCAGTTCTTTAATAGAATAACAGAGTTGGAAGGGACCTTGGAGGTCTTCTAGTCCAACCCCCTGCACAAGCAGGAGACCTTATCATTCCAGACAAGTGAATTAGATCACATGCAATAAAGTTCAAAAGTGAAACCTCTCTCCTTAGCAAAAGATTCTAATAAACTTCATAATATGCCATTTAAAAAAAGCTGAAATAACATCCCCTACTTTTTTCATTTGGCCAAAAGCTACCATGAACCTTAGACAATGTACTCAAAAGACATCCTATGCTATGACACTACAGTTGTAACAAACTGAACTTTATTCAGCAACAATGAATCAATTAGATTTCCCCCCTACTAAATTAGCAAAGTGTGGAAAATTAATAGCAATTAATTTTAATAGCAATAAAATTTTCTATTTTATCTGTTTTACTGAAACCACTAGATACAATTAATAACTTTTTAACAGGAAACAACATACATCCCAACCAATCCTCTTTAGCCACAAATTAGGGATCTAAGACTACATCACAGATACTGTCTGATATATCTTTCTAATCTTTTTGCTTGTTTTTTATTTTTTGCTTTATTTGCTTACACACAATGAACAGACTCTTGCCAGACAAAACCCCTACTATTCTCAGCCTAATGGAATCCCTCACCCTGGGAGATTCTAGGGAGTGGCTATCTTTACCCTCTTCCCCTTACTCTTATCCAGCTATGGGGTGTGCTGTTTCTTGCCCCCCACTCCTTTCTGGAAAGTGCTCCCTCCTTCTGAGGAAACTTCTGCTTCACTGTAATCCATCACACCAGCTCCCTTTCTGTAGGAAGCATCTCTTACACCGTTCAGCAAAAGAATTAACTGAATGATGTTTACTGCTTACTATTTTTATCTTTCCATTTCCCCCCCCCCCTAACTTAGTAACCTTCTGAGAGTTATTGGGCAGATTAGAAGTATAAAGATGACAGTGATAATAGTAGTGGTGATAGTTTTCCTGGTATCACAAGGGCTGTTTTAACACTGCATACATTATTCTATTTTTTCGCTGAAATAGTAGCTGTCTTTTTGGCATTGAAAAAAAAAGCTTACATGCAGAGAGGATGATGCTGGAAGACTGATATTCTGATGCTCTCTCCTATCCCCATTCTTGCTGCCCTCCTTTGCATTGGGTCTCCATGTGGATCTAGCAATACAGAATATCCTTTATCTATTGATTTAAAACTGTGATTAAACATCTCTCCATAGCAGCCTCAGCAACTGCATGAATGATTTGATGAACATCTGTTGGCATCAAAAAATCTTCAGGCAAGCATCAAAAACAACAAGAAAACACCTTTGCTCGTCCCCACTCAATGGTTAAAATGATTTTCTCCAAATATTTTTCTCTATCCTCCTCCCTAAACCACACTTGGTGGTTGAACTAAAAAGAAAATGATTTTCTTATCAAAATCTGCTTTTTCCCCTCATACCCATGAACACCTGCTGTTTGGTTATTGTAAGGTTGCTTATGAGAGTGTCTAAATTGATTTTTCCTTTCTTATTTGAGAATAACACTACTGTGTGTGTATTTTTGATCCTAGATCATCGCACTGAGATAGTAAAGTTAATTCTGGACTGTACCATTTCAGACTTCAATCGCTGAAATTGTTCTATAAAAAACAAAACAAAATGAAAATCCATGTACTTTAAAACACACACGCACATCCACAACACTAGTTTGTCAAACACTGCCTAAATGCATTATTTAAGACAAGAAACTAATTACATGCAGAGAAGAATTGTGGATATTATTGCATTCCCCTTGAAAATTAAATTTGTAATTTGGGGATATTTCTGGGTTCCTTGTTAGACCTGGATGCTGTTTTAGTTTGGCGGGGGGGGGGGGGGAGAGAGAATGCTTTGGAAAATACTACTAAAAGGAATAGGATGGTGTGTCTTATTGATATTGTGGCTCTGGAATAATGTGTTGGAAGTGTGCTGTTTTTAGGTTTGTACTATACAATAATGTTATGTATTTAATCGTCAGACAACAGGCAGCCTGTTCTCATCAATCATTGTTTAGAAAGGTTTCATGGGTTGTTAAGAAGCTCTTGTATCTGCATATGACTCACCCTCCCAACCGTACAACTCAATATCCAAGGAGGGAAAGGCCTAACCCTGAGTAACTTCTGCAAATCTGTACAACATGCTGCTATTCCATGTTGAGACCACTATTCTACATGCTTCCTGAGGATACGGAAAGATCTTCCCATATAGCTTTGTGAATGGAGGCCCATTTTGTAATCATGAAGGACACAGAGTGAGACAATGTGATATATGTCAGATGACGGTCCATGTATCTAACCCATGCATGTACAGTATATCAATAGTCTAAACATCACTGAGTATGTCTTCCAGGCTGAAAACATCCGATACATATTTTGCAGAACTTGCACAGACTTTGCATTTTTATTGTTTGCTCCTTTGATAACCTTCGTATAAAAATATTTACCAGTGTAATTTTCTATGCTGCTTAGAGTTTTAATTGTGTTTTAACTGAGCACTGTTTTAACATGCTATTTGTACATAGGCCTTTGATTGTTAGGAGGCTTTATATTGATTATTCTGTTATTTTTTATGTTAATTTAGGAATATTTTACAATCGTATGGAGTACAAAGGTGTTAAATATTTAAGCTGCTAGCTTAAGCACATGGAAACCCTAAAACCTGAAGCAGTAGCATACAAATATAGATTGACTGGATATAACATTTAGATGCTAACAGTGAGTAGTAAAATGGTTTCAAATGGTAGTCAACTAGCTCTTCTATAGTATGTTTAGAAATCCTCTTATTCAGTCAGCTGAGCTGGGCTCTAGATCTCTAAAGTTTTCCCCTGATGGCAATTCTTGAGAACAAGTTTAATAGAGAAGTGTATGAATCAGGGGTGAAATGCTACCATTTTGGACCGATTCGCCCGAACTGGTAGTAAAAAAATGCTACTGGTTCAGGTGAACCAGTCCGAACCGGTAGCATTTCATTAGAAATCATGCGGCACAGCTGATTGTTGCACTGCCAGTTTGTCCAAACTGGTAGCATTTTTTACGTTCCGACGATCAGCTGTGCGGCACGATTTATATTCCCTAGAAAGCAGGAAATCCTGCTTCCTAGCAAATCTAAACCATGCGCACATCTGTTCTCCCCCCCCCCGCTGTTCTACTTACCTTTGCAGACTCAGAAAAGGCTTCTTAATCCTTTTTCAGAGCTGTAAAGTAGCGCCTGCAGTGCGCTTGCTTGTAAAGCACATATTTGGCATGCATGAGCGCACTAAGCAAACAGTTAGTGAAGCGAACCGGTAGCAGACTTCAGAGTATTTCACCCCTGGTATGAATTGTTTAAGGAGTATCTTTTTCCCCCCAGAATTCTGGGAATTGAAATCCACACATCTTAAAATTGCTATGTTTGAAAAAACTGTTATCTAAATCGCTTAGAGGGCACAACTGTTTTATGGCCTCTTGTACTTTACATCCTGCACCTGGGTTACAAAGCAGCAATGCAGAGCTGTGGCTGGTACCCTACAATAAAAGATAACTAAACTCTGCTGGGATTTACTGCCACCTAGAGCTGTGCAAAACTTTTTTTAAAAAGCACAATTAGCAATGTTTCTCCAAGAAAATGTTTGCCAATTTGTAAAATTATCCCTTCAATTTTTTACTGACCTGTCTCTTTAGCACATTAAGCCAATGCATCACTATGAATCGCCTTTTCTCTCTAATTATTATTAAGTGCTACTTATTCTCCCTTAACCAGAACCAACTTTCACTTCCACAAATTAATCATAGTTCAGAATAAATCTATGAGGAGAAAAGAGGTACTGATTTAGATTTCTCTCATCCATTTCAACTGGTGTTATATGTGCCCTTTATATATTGGAAGAGAATATTTATCTAGTACCACATACCCTGGGGCTAATATTTAAAAACCCACATGCCAGCAATATATAAGAATGAAACAAAAATAAAGGAAGTTCTTTTCATTTTCAGATTCATGTACATCATCTTACAGCTATTATTTATGTCTACATGCAGGCAAACACTAACACATACATATCAGAGGTGGGTCCCTACCAGTTCGCACCAGTTCAGTAGAACCGGTTCGTCAAATCTACCGAACTGGTTAGAAGAGATTCCACCAGAAAGCAGGCCACACCTACAGAAGAGGTTCCAATTTTGAATCCCACCACACACACACACACACACACAGACTCATACAGAGAAAGAGAAAGAAAAAGAAAGGAAGAAAGAAAGAAAGAAAGAAAGAAAGAAAGAAAGGAAGGCAGGCAGGAAGGAAGGAAGGAAGGAAGAAAGAAAGAAAGAAAGAAAGAAAGAAAGAAAGAAAGAAAGAAAGAAAAAGTGAGAGAGATGAAAGAAAAAAAGGAAAAAGGGATAGAGACAAAAGAAAGGAGAGAGAGAGAGAGAGAGAGAGAGAGAGAGAGAGAACACATGGCTGGCAAGCCACTCCCACCAGGTCACATGGTCGGCAAGCCACTCCCACAAAAGAGGCCACACCCACAGAGTACATTCGAAACAATTTTGAAACCCACCACTGATACATATATACTATGTTATGTCCCCTCATCATACAAGCCTTTGCATTTACATGTATTAACCTACAGTCAACTCTATTAAAACAGGGTTTTCCAGTGTTGTTCTGCTGACCTTGTTTTTAGAGCACTTTGATTGGAGCCCTAAATTTTTCAAAATAGATTATATCAATTCTGACATTTTTAATATAATCTTGAAAAAAAAAAGGAGATGAGAAGCATATAGTTAGAATCCACTATCTGATGTGCCAATGTTTGGAAGTCTTCTTTAATCTGAAAGCAATACTGAATGTTTCTTGACTATTTGTTTACAATCCAGAGGGCTCTTTAAAGGAGAAATCTTTTTTTTTAAAAATAATTACATTATCTTGCTTGAAGTTGATATACTCTAATTCAATATTCAGGTTCCCCAATTGACCACCTTAATAATATGTGGATTGGCTTCTGTGTAGAAGTGGTTTGTTTAATTGTATCACAATTAAAATATGTACAAATTAAACAGATCTTGCACCAACTAGCAACAACAATTGTGTTCTGTTGTGCTGCCATGAAGCCCTCAAGTATGCACTGACTGGAACAAAAAGACAGGTATATATGCAGGTGTTGTTGCCTGCATGTCACCACAATCACAAAGAGCAGATGCAACCCGATAGCTCCATTTGTTTAGAGTGTCTCTGGATGTTGTACCTGTGCACAGTCTATTCAATGATTTCCATACTTCCCAGCTTTTGTCAGACACAGGTGCCAGCTCCTCCATTGGTTCCATCCAGTGTTGGTTCTTTGTTGGAACATGAAATGAGTCTCCCAGAAGAATGTGTACTGTTAACACAATTGGACATCCCCTGGACAACATATTATAGCTAACTAATCCTGTCAATCCAGAAGTATCCAAAGCATAATGAAGTGCTCACTTCCACCTCATTATGCTTTGGTAAAGTATTATGCAAGTGGTAAAATAACAACAGTTGATAAAAATTCTATGAAATATTTACACTGAATCTTAAGTACTGGGACTAGTTGACTGGACTCTCACAAAATACTGCAAGTAGTTGATGAGCAATTCATTGGCAATATTTTTGGCTCAAGCCCCACACATTTCTTATTTAAGATTTTATTATGTTCATATTACAGCACAGTCTTTTTCCATTTCACTGTAAACCATTGAAAATCCAAGCATTTTTTAAAAAGCTGAATGAAATGTAAGAGTTTTCACTTTAGGTCAGAGAAATTATAGCAACAACAACAGGCACATGTATTCATTAATAAAAGTATAATATGTGTCTGGCCCCCTCCCAAAGAGGAGTGAGAAAATTACAGATTATATCTGCAGGGAGAAAAAACAGCTACTCTGTAAGTTAAATGCTCTATTATTAAAAATGTCATCCTGTATGAATTTCATAAATAGCAAAGCCAAGAATGAAGTAACCATTTTAAAAAGTCTAGAGAGGATTCCATAACAACATTTAAATGCATTACTCCTCAAACAATTTGATTGGATTATAAAATATTTAAAAACTACAGCTGTACTTGCAGTGTTTAATATTGGCTGTTTTGATTTCTGGAGCATCTTACCTAACTTTGCTAGTTATCTTATATGAATATAAATATATATCCAACTGCCTGACATACTAAAGCTTATGATATTGACTTTTAATTTATAATGTTCATATACAAAGGCCAAGCTAAGGAGAGATAAAGGGAAATATGGTATGACAATAGACTAGGGAAATCAAAGTAGTCACTTAGATTGGTGGCTCCCATAAGTCCCTTTTCTGACATTCAAATATTCTGCCACAGATGATCCCCTCACTGAGTCTGCTGCTAGAGTATAAGGAGGCAGGATCTTATATCTTATGGTCTGTACCAAGAGTAGATAAACTTTTTCAATGAATTACAGAGTTGGAAATTTGAGAGAATGTCACAGAATGGCTATTGGGGGCAGAGTGAAACAAATTCCCCATTCAAAATGAGCTGCCATAATGAACAAGTCAAGTCATTATTTTCTCCTATCTACCAAAAAGTAAATTAATGAGATTGTTTCATGCCCTCCTTTAGTCAGCTCCAAAATATCTCCCCATTAACCCAATTTTGCCTTAATGTTTTTCTGGCAAATTGCTGTTATTTCACTCAAATATGTGTGATTCATTGGAATTCATGGACATAAGATGACACAGGCACTAGATCATAAACCACTGTTGTAAAGAGTTTAAATTTAGAATACCTAGACAGTAGAATATGTACTTTTGTATAATTCCATTCATTGCTTGGTTAATAGGCACGGGGGCATGGAGGGTAAATGACATCTTCATTGCCATGATGTTAATATGCATTTGATGCAAGGTATAAAGTTTGCATAATTTGAGCAATCACATCATGACACATATATAATGTTGCATTTTCTATCAGATTCTTTTGGTTGGGTTCATATAACATACATAACTAGGAACAAGGTTGGAAAGTCAGAAAACAGTGCTGTATGACTTCAACCACCCTATGTTGAGAATTGGATCGGCAAAGGTTAGGGAGCTAATCATCACCATGGTGAGTACAGGCTTGTCCCAGATGATCTGTTGTCTCATGCATGCAGGGAAATTCAGTTCAAACCTTGCTTTTTCCTCTAAGAAATTGCGCTCTGGTCAGATCACTTCTTGGTCCAATCGAAAACCACCACTGAATTATTGGATCAATTAGAATGATTCACTTTAGGTTTCTCATGGATCTTAAAAATTTCTGGAAAGCACTTGGGGAGTTTCCAAAATATCTGGAAGACTGCTCCATTGAAGGGACTTTGAGCTCTGACAAGATTGTTCCCAAATTGTTTCTGACTGATCCTAGGGTGCTATTTCATCTACTTGGGAACCCTGAGGTGTGATGCAGAAGCGATTGAATACTGGTGGAGAAAATCTAGAAATGAATCTGGCTGAGCTCATTGTAAAGACAACATTGTGGTGAGAAGGGAAGGGAAGCAGCTCTATTTCTCTTATTGCACTGTCAGGTTGCCTTCTTTAGGGTCCCTAATTCCCTGGTTTGTCAATAAAGATGCTAAGATATAGCAAAGTCTTGACATTCATGAAGTCCAGTAATGTGCAAGAGCCAATTGTTAAATTTTCTGGAATTTTGTGAGCCAGTTGCCAGAAGGATGTTTCAGTGCCCAGCTTGTCAATCAACTGTTCTGTGGCTAAGGGACAGGGCAGGACAGCAGCAGTGGAGCTGGCACAACGGTTCTTAAACATTTAGCAGCATGCCACAGGTGAGGTTCAATATGACTGGACCATAAACTGGCCATATTGTCTGAGCGTCCTTTTGACCTTTAGGCAAGACACTCTCCAGGACCAGCTCTGTCATATGTAAGCTTGGCTCTGTGACAGAGGTGGTATTCAGCTGGTTCAGACAGATTCAGGCAAACCGGTAGGGACAATTTTGAATAGTACAGAGAACTGGCAAATACCACCTCTGGTTGGCCCCGCCCTCCCATCCACATTGTTCCCTGTCCTATATTCCCTTGTTTTTTAGCTCAGCTGATTCGCATGGCAGAGCAGATTGCCTCACCTCAGCTGAGCAAAAAAACAGCTCAGACCAAAGGCAGTTTTTGAGTGTTGCATGTGCATGTAAAACTCTCATAGAACCAGTAGGAAAAGATTTTGAGATTCTGATCTGTGAGGTTGTCAATGTCTCTGTTGAAGATAAGGTGTTGTTAGCACCTTTGAAGGAAGCTCTGCTATGCCCCAACTTAAAAAGTACCCCTAACTGGAAATATTGTGGGGGCATTGTCCTGTGGACTGAAGGCAGTTAGGAATGTGAAAAACAGGCTAACAAAAACCAGGGGCAGAAATGCTGTTCATTCATTATAGTTGTCTGTCAGCTCCTCTGGCATCCCATGAAGGAGAAGCACTGCCCCTGAGGGAGAAAGTTAATGATTGGGGGGAAGGATAGTGCAAAGGGGAAAATGCTATTGCAATGTATTTTGTCCCTTTTGTGCCTGGATAACAAAAATCTTAACGAACTCATAATGACTGATCTCTGTAGTGAAACAGCTGAATATACGCTTATTAACAAAATACAATATCAACCCAAGAGCTCCCTATGAATCTAGTGTGAATTCCGGGATTCACTATGTCCATTAGCACATCAAACAAATAATTTGGCTGTCATTCCTTATATTCTTTAGGTTCTTCAATATTTTCTATTTTTAGGATAAGATTTTCTCATTTGCTTAAGAATTGGACCATTCACAAAAGGATCCCATCAGAAAACAGTACATAAAACACATTATGTGGCAGAAAAGATAATATTTTCATCCGATTAAAATGTTATACCATTAAAGATCTTCAATTTTGGTTGCCGTTATAACCAGAAGACTGTGAGTTCTAGTTCCACCTTAAGCATGAAGTTAACTGGGTGACTTTGGGCCAGACTCAGCCCTAGAAAGGAGGCAATGGCAAATTGCTTGTGAAAATCTTTGCAAATAAAACTTCAGGCACCAGTTCAGGCAGTCACCAACAGTCAACATTGACTTGAAAGTACAAAACACATATGCTAGACATAGACAATCTTGGTGTTGTTAGTTGTAAAGTCATGTCCAATCCATCACAATGCCATGGACAATGTTCCTCCAGGCCTTCTTGTTCTCTACCTCCCTCGCAGTCCATCTAAACTCATGCCAGTGCTTCAGTGACTCCATCCAACCACCTCATTCTCTGTCATCCCCTTCTTCTTTTGAGGTCAATCTTTCCCAGCATTAGGCTCTTCTCCAGTGAGTCCTTCCTTCTCATTAGGTGGCCAAAGTATTTGAGATTCATCTTCAGGATCTGGCCTTCTAAAGATAATCTACATACAGCAAATAAGAAATTGTGGGACTAGGTCACTGGGCAACCTTCACTACTCATCTTAGAGCAGTCTTCTTCCAATGAAGTGGGGTTGGACCCTTTAGATGTTTGCGGACTGCCATTTGTCAGAACCTGGATTGAGAATCCTGGGATTTACACATTCAATGCCATCACAAGAATGTCACACTGGGAAAGGTTGTGGTAGTGTTCCTTGATCCTGTTAATCTTGCTGTCTTCCTGACTACGTAAATCACTCTTTTCATTCTCAGTAGCTCTAAAAAGTCAAAAAGGGAGCCCGACAAGACAGCAGTTTTTGTGCCTCAAGCTCATTTTAAAAGGGAGTGATTACAGAAGACTTGAGGTGAATTATACTTTTGATGTTAAATCTAAGACATTTGCCATTAGATCTTGACTGTTTTTATTTATGCCACTTCTGTTATTTTATGACTTCTTTGAAGATAATGATAATGATTTGCTATAGTTATTTTGACTTTTTTTCCAGGAGCTCGAGGCACTGTATGCAGAATTCAATCTCTAGCTTTCCCCACAAGAAGCATTGTGGTAGCCTGAGCTGACACAAAGAGACAGGCTGTCCCAAAGTCACTCAAGGATTTAAAGCACTTTATCCTGGTTCTCCCTAACCCTACACCTAAACCAGTGTTTCTCAACCTTGGCCACTTGAAGATGTCTGGACTTCAACTCCCATTTGCCATGCTGGCTGGGGAATTCTGGGAGGTGAAGTCCGGACATCTTCAAGTGACCAAGGTTGAGAAACACTGACCTAAACAATCTGTTTAATTACTACAGCGCACCTAAAATCTTTAAAAATGTATTTTCTAAACTTCTGAGTTCTTTTTTTTTCTTTTCTGATCTTGTAGTAAAAATCTAAAAAATAAACCAATTTATCAATCAATCTCTACCAACCCCCTATAATCCAGTATGTTTTATGTGTACAGTAATATCCCTCTGACTGTATCATTTCTTTCCTGTTCCTCCTCACCTTTCCACAGTATTTGACTTTTGAGAAAATAGCATGATTATATTGATTACTGAAGATGGCATTGAATAAAATTGTATTGCTGGAGTGAGGAATTAGCATTCTTGTTTAGCAAATGCAAAACATTCTTATCTGCTCTTTGTACTGCCTTTGGTCTATTTATTAAAAAAATAAAGAAAAATGATTATATGCTGAGATAAATTTGATTTTATTAAATAGTGTTTGTAACATTGGAGATAAAAAAAGCTTTTTAAGGGGAAAAATGGTTCTTCAGTTTTAGCACTGGCTTGTCCAACCTTCTCCTAAAGCTTAGGGGATACAAAGACAGATGCATTATGTTTATTAATATCTGTCTCAACATAGAAAATATGAGCAGTCAAGGAGACCACAGAAGAAGACAATAGAGTATAACTCGACAATAATTGGTAGACTGCGTCTATCACTTTTGGCTGACACTCATATGCTTTATCTAAATGTAAGAGTGATTTAGAGGAACTTTGTTGGTCTAAATCTTTGAGAAAGCTATACTCATTTTGCAGGGAAAATTCTGAGGTAACCCAAGTTAACATGTTCCCATTTATTCATTGAAAATTATATGTATCAAAGAATGTAGATGTAGCTAAAATCAAGTCCATTAGAAATATCGAAGGAAATATGTTAATTCCAAAAAAGCTGTACAGATAAACCTTGTTAAGGAAGCTGCATGCATTGATAGAAAAAAACTGCATGTCTAAACACTCTCTCCTCTTGAAGAAAAAGAAAAGAAAGAAGTTGTAGCAACAAAGCTGGAGACTTATTTCCGGTTAATATTCTAAGTTACCAAGTATGTTTACTCATTGGGTAGAGAGTGCCTCTATATGTTTTGATCTTTTTAAATATTTCTATGGAATCCTTAATGCTCTCTGAGCTTGGTTGTTTATTTGCAGGCACTTTGTTATCAGACTAAATGATGTCTTCAATGCTAGACGAACATCTATAGCAGTGTTTTTTCAAACTTGGCAATGATAAGAGATGTGGATTTCAATTCCCAGATTTCCTCAGCAAGCCAGAATTCTGAGAATTGAAGTCCAAACATCTAAAAGTTGCCAAGTTAGAAAAGCATTGATCTATACAAAGACAAGCCTGAACATTTCATGGTTTCTCCAAGCGTGCCTCTCACTGTTTGCAGCTACAATCTTCCTCAATTTACTGTTCAAAGCAAGCAGTTTCACTTATATATCATATCTGTGACAGAATGCCCTATTTTTAGCCCCTCTGTGGTCTTTGGCACATCTGTTGCTTGTAGGAAGTAGTAGAGTTTGTTTTTTCCCCCTCCAATTTTTCCCTCCTTTTTTCAGGTGTCATAGACATTGCTGAGAAGTCTAAGGTGGATGGAAAATATAACAATTACTGGTGCCAAAAGTTGGACAGAAGCTTCTTTAAAAAAATCAATGGAGAGGGGAGGGATGAAAATAAAAACAAATTAAAACAACAGCTTTTATTTGCTTCTCATTCATGTCTTTTAAAATGAGTAATTAATTTTCTATGTCATACATATAAATTCATATTCAATTTTATTCAAACGAATGGAGTTTAGATATCATTTTTTTGATATTCAAATGAACGGAGTCTAGATATCATCATATTTTTTATATTGTCTGTTATAATCACTGCCTGAGGAGCCCCTCACACCATCAAGAGCCTGAGCCGAATTTGAATTCCAGTTAAAAGTTTGGTTGTCAAATTTAACTAGGGTTTTAATTAAGGAGAATCGGCAAAGCTATTTTTATACCCCAAAATTATTCTCATCAATTGCAATAGGAAATAGCCAAGAAAATATCTTCTCTGATGCTGCTTTAAATCTGTGTTCAGACAATTTTACCTGTATTATTTTTGGGTGCTTCTCTTTTTCTTTTTAGTCACAGAAAACATCATAATAAACTTGTATAGCCTAATTGAGTAGTGTTTTGTGTCATTAATAACCAATTGAAAACTAATTGTTAGAAGGAAAGCTTTTTTTTTTTTTAAAAAGAAAGAAACTGGAACAGATATATCTTAAAAGAGAGCACATTATCTCGACGGGTTCCCAGGCTGAAGTTAAAAAATCTGAAAATGATTTTCATTCATTTCTCATTAATATGTAAAAATATTTAAATGTGGCAGTAATTAACCATCTACTCAGTAGAAAACCTTTTCATGATAATTTATGATAAACTCAGTTGCAGCTTTGATTGAGACTGAGATGCTGGTGTGCATACAAAAAGGCACCTGAAAAAAATATTTTTAAACACCTAACTTACTGCTCAGCTAATTACATGGTAACCATGTTCGCAGTTTATTTCAAAGACAGGCCTATGGGCTAAAAGAATGCAGGCATACCTTCTTTTCGAGCCTGTCCTACATTTTAACAGAGAGCTCTGGTTTAATTTGCATTTCCCTGCGCAGGCTCCATCAACAGAGAGGGAAGTGCACAGAGGCTCAGTAGTGGGTTTCACTAGCTCCATCTTTTTGCATTGAGGCTTGTAATGGCATCAGCTAGTCAAACTATTGTGGTACCATAAATTAAAATTACATCCACCCTCACACACCATTGCCTATGGGGGGGGGGGAGGAAATTATGCTTCTTTTTTGTTTTTCTGCAAATAAAGATTCATCCCCTTCCCCAATATATTTCACACTATTACAGAGTAAAGGAAATGGAGTGTATGTGTCACACACATACACACACACACACACACACACAGAAAGAGAGATTGACTTATACATACATACTCAAGTATCGAGATGCATACACATTTTTTCACCAGTTTTTGCCTCCGATAGCAGCTCTGATCTGTGACAGCGTAACAAATAAAGGCCCATCCTTCCTGATGCAGCTGTTTCTCTACTGTTGGCAGTAATAAAGAAACCAGCATCTAGTCTTGGATGGCTAACAGAGATAAAATTCCCTTCTATTGCATCCCCAAAACATTCTGCACCTTCTCACACACACACACACACACACACACACACACACACACACACACACACACACACAGACAGACATAGATAAGATAGATAGATAGATAGATAGATAGATAGATAGATAGATAGATAGATAGATAGATATAGAGGATAGATAGATATAGAGGATAGATAGATAGATAGATAGATAGATAGATAGATAGATAGATAGATAGATAGATAGATAGACAGACAGACAGACACGCGCGCACACACACACACATACACACATATGTGTAGACAGCTATCAGCCATGTTAAACCTACTGGATGCAGCTCTTAGAGTTCAACAAATTGTCAATGCTACAATTCACATCTACAGCATCTGAGCGCAAATTCTATTGAATGCAACATTTACTTTTAATTGGATAATTGCTCTTTGGGAACTTTGGAGAAAACCTCTTGCCAGATATTCTAGATTTTCCAATTTAGAATGCCTATAACTTCCTAGACACTTACCAGGTTCCCTGCCTCATTCAATTTTTCATACCTTTGGAAAAATTCTTCATATTAACTTTCTAGATAGATAGTGAAGGTTGGCTACCATTCATCTAATATGTGGAAATAAGTCTACCTGCTAGAAGAAAAATGGGATGAAAATAAAAACAGATTTAAGAGAGTGTCCTGCAAGAGCGGGGGGAATGAGTGTGTCCTGCAAGAATGGGGGCATTAGAATGACAGCACCTAACCAATCTTGGTTAATTTCATGAAGTTAGCAACCACAGGCTTGGTAATACCTGGCCTGGAAACATTAGGAAATCCCAGGGTTACAGTGATAATCCCACAGAACATGGGTGTCAAACTCACAGTGTCACATTGCTGCCACATGATGTATCATAACATTTTACCCTTCATAGAGCTGGGGTTGGAGTGACCTGAGCATGATGCATTCTGTCTATGGGCTGTTTGACACTCCTGCCATAGAAGGTTGTAGCAAACATTTTCAATAATATTGACTAAAAAAATGCATGATTAGTCATCAAGAGTTAATCTTAAGGTAAAGGAAACCACAACAAAAGCAATGTCATTCTTTTCATCAAATGAAGCCTATGCCAGGCTCCCTTAGGTGAACATTTCTAAATGGACAGTTTGGGGAATGAAAAGTTACTGGATCTTCTCTAAGAGAGAAAAACCATCCATCTTTTGGGACCCATCAGAATAGAATAGAGTGATTTTCTTTTGAGCAGATCTGACAGACTTTAACAATTACTTGAGTGTGTATCAGCTTGCTCTATTGTTAAAGTAATCCATTGGTACTGTTATTATAGCATCCCTGACATTAGAGATAAGGCAAGTGGAATTTAAGGAGAGTTTTTTTTCTTCGTATGTGATACCCAAAGAAGTCCATCTGATGCCCACTTTGTTTGCTTTAATGTGCCATGTTAAATTTTGGTATTTTAAAATTTGTAGATGGATGATTAGAAGTTGTCTTTTCATTCTTTCATTTCACAAATTTTTTACTTTCATTATTCATTCTACTATATTTTAAAATTGTAATGTGGAACTCTCATTTAATATGATTAAAGAAATTACATAAACCAACCTTGTCTCACTACAACCATAGACCTACAAGATGCAGGTCACTTCTTGCTAACTCCTTCCTCAATTATAGTAGAAAAACACTTAACACAAATATATCCCAAAGTCTTGGGTAGAAAGATTATTTTATAATATCTTGCTCTTTTAATTAGTGTTTCAGTGTTTCCAAATTTTAATTTAAAACAGATTTAATTAAGAGGATATTATTTTTCATAAAAATGATGCATGTGTGGGGAAAACCTATGGTATCAATAAAACCAAATAGTAGGAGAAATGCATCTTCATACGCCGAAACTTACTGCCACAAACTAGATTGATGGCCAACAAGAGGAGGGGGCACCAGAATAATGTGGGGTTATCAATAACAACTACTCATGGTAGCTGTATTATCTCACAGATCAGAAGCAAAGGAGGAAATTTGAATGGGAGGTTATCATCATTACTTGCCATATCTCATTTGTGGGCTTGCTAGAAAGTGGGAGCCATTGTAATGAAATGTTTCCTGTAAAGAGGATTCAGTATAGCTTACTACAGATGATCTTATGTAATTAACTCTGAAAGATTCAACTAAAACTTACTTAGTTCTTATGTAATGCTAGGCAATATATTATAAGAGGTCCAGTGTAGCTCAAATCTACTCCCTCAGCTGAACCTGGCCAAGTCACTTTTATAACTCAGGGATCCTGTTTCATTAACTATATTCATACAATATGTTTAATCAGGTTAGTCAAAGACCTAGCAACTACAATTGCATAATATGCTAAACTTGATTGGTTTGAATAATGGTGGTATTTTAATTAGGCATAACCAAGTCCATTTACTTAATGTATGATTCAGTTGATGTCTGAACTGAGAAATGAGTTATTTTAGTAAAGACATTCAGTGTATTCTGTGAACACAGTCCCTAACTAGCTCCAGAATTTTGAGATAAATTTGCACAGGATGAAAACACTGAACTACTTATCAAAGATCGCCTTAAAGTATCTAAGAAAGGCAATCTCCTTTTACAATTTGCTTAGACAGCTTCTTTAGTTGCTAAACTGGGATCAAAGTGAAGAATGTGGATTTTCTTTGTTCTCTTCTGCCTAATCTTCCACCTAAATCTACCTCCCTATAATTTAATGCCATTGTTTGTTTTCTTTTATCTTGGCCTTCATCTATTAAAAGTCATTGTTATTAGGCATTTATCTTGTTTTTGTCTCTTTGGGAGAATAACCTGACATGAACTATACAAATGGCATCCAAATTTCTATGCTTATTTTTTTCACACTTGCCCCATTGTTTCGGCAGTGGCCTCATAACAAAGCTTTGCATCATTTCCCCTCCCACCCTCCCCTAATCAGTGTGCCGTGTAATTGTTTTGTTTAGGAAAATATTCCCCAGATCGGCGTCTTGTTCCAAACAATTCTGCTCTTCCATGCTGCATTTGCCATCTACTGATCTAATACCTATACTTACAATCTGAATCTTTTGAAACTGATTCCATTGTTCACCATTATTTATTATGCTTCCTATTGTTTCCAGATGGTGCAAAGAAACAATAGATTCATTCAATTCTTTGAAAAAATGAACTGAAATTAATGGCAATATTGGGCTCTTCTCTTCCCCATGAGGGAGTTGCAAAAGTTTTGCACTTCCTTTCCTTTTGTATCTGCATGGAATACAACAAGTTTGCTTTATCAACAATACACCTGCCAGGCTGCAAACCACCAAATTCAAAATTAATTTCCATGTTCCTATTGAAAGCACTTAGATCATTATCAGATTCTTATTTCATGCTATTCAGGAGGCGTAGTGATGGTGATGTAAGCTTCTGTTTATGAAGTTGTCTTTTGCTGAATACAATCATTTGGTCCAGAACTAACTTATCTGGTAGCCCTTCCCCAGCCTCTTAGGCAGAGTTATTTTCCAGCTGATGTCCATTAGAAAAGGCATTCTGAGACTTTTTCTTGTCAACACCTTCATAATCTGAGTCACAATTTGTAATGTCTACATTCCAACAGTCAAAGCATCCAGATACAGATGTGTCACCTTTCTTTTGCCCAGTATCCAAGAAGTAAAATGGCAGAGAAGACATTTTCAATCACTCATATTCCTTTGTCAGTGTAAGATGCCCTACATTTGTTTCTGAAGCTGGGAGAAAAAGCAGTACAGACTAAATTAATGTTGCCAATAAGATGAACAGTAGTATGGCCTGGGGAGAAAACAAAATAGCCTCAGGAGTTGGTCCAGGTTGTAAGAAGGGTTTGCAGATCTAGACCGAGAGATGCAGGAGATCATATTTTGTCCACAAAGCAGATGTTTTCCTTCTATGTTTTCATTAGAAATACAACAAACTGAACTTGACACTAAAATATTTAAGGAATTTAATCTGTGACATTTACAATATGATCAGGTCTAATATACACTTTCTAAGACAACCTCCCTCTATTTAGGCATGTTTGCAAAGGATGGGTTTCATCTCCAAAGACTTCCCAAGCAACATGACTAATGTTAAGAATTCTGGGAATTAAAATTAATATATAAATGTATCTGGAGATCCTCAAATTGTAGAAGGCTATCCTACCCTCTTTTAGAAAGACTTGCTGACTGGGAATTCAGAGAGATATAGTGCCTGAAAGACTGGAAATTGAGAATATTGTAGCCCTGGCACATCTGATGCCCCAGGTTCTGGTATAAACTTGAAATTAAATTTCTATTATTATTATTATTATTATTATTATTATTATTATTATTATTATTTAAAAGAAAGTCAAGAACTTCTATTAATCGAAATAAAGATCAAAAATCTATTGAAGGTCTAACAGACGAAACAAGAATACAGAAAAGATGTGATAAAATCAAGAATAGAGAGTTGGCAGAACAAAGCATTGCATGGCCAATTTCGGGAAAAAATAAAAGATAAAGTGGACAGTGAACAAACTTGGTTATGGTTAACAACAGGTACATTAAAGAGAGAAACAGAGTCACTAAGCTTGGATGCGCAAGAACAAGCTATCCGCACAAATGCCATTAAGGCCAAAATCGAAAAATCCTCTGATGATGCCAAATGCAGACTTTGCAAAGAAGCTGATGAAACTGTTGATCACATACTCAGCTGCTGTAAAAAAATTGCGCAGACTGATTATAAATTGCGGCACAATTCAGTAGCACAAATGATCCATTGGAATTTGTGCAAAAATTATAATATTAAAACAGCAACAAACTGGTGGGAACATCAGCCTGAAAAAGTCACCGAAAATCAGATGGTCAAGATCTTGTGGGATTTCCTTATGCAAATGGACAAAATACTGGCGCATAATACACCAGACATCACACTGGTTGAGAAAAATAAGGTCACAATTATAGACATCGCAATACCAGGTGATAGCAGGGTCGCCGAGAAGGAACATGAAAAAATCCCAAAATATCAGGACTTAAAAATCAAAATTCAATGACTATGGCACAAACCAGCAGTGATAATTCCAGTGGTAATTGGCACACTGGGTGCTATTTCAAAAGCACTGCAATTACATTTAAAACAGTTAAAAATTGACAAAATCACCATCAGTCAAATGCAAAAAGCCGCACTGCTTGGATCTGCACGCATATTACGAAAATACGCTACGAAGTCCTAGGCCCCTGGGTGGGGCCCGACTAGTAACCAATGCCAAATCCGGTGAAACAACTGGCCGCTGTGATACAATTGTATAATAATAATGGATTTCTCATTTTATCAATTTTGATGGAGTTTTTGGTTTTTCTAAAAAACCAAAGTATGTGTGTGTGTCTGTGTGTTTGTATTTCCATTAAGAAACAGATTCTGAGAGAATATGTTCAATATATTTATATAGAAATGTGAGTTTTCCTGAAGTTTTTGTTATGAGGTGGTGGTGATAGCCTGGTTTCCCGGACAAAAAGAACTGAATGTATTCACTCATGAACACATTAATATGATATGAACCAGAAACTGGCTACTTTTCCTAGTCATCCTTAGAACTAAATAAACTGCATTTGATTCCTAATTAAATAGGGTGCATGGGCATGACAATTGTATGCAAGGCATTGGTGATATAAACAGGATGTTTAACACATAAGGCACAGACATGTGTCCCTTTTAGCGTGAGGAAAATATAAAATAGTTAAAAATATAGAAGACATAAAATATGGGACATAGACAAGGAATGCTGAAGTACCTTGCTTTCCCCTTCCTTTATTATAAAGTCATCTGTTTTTTTCAGATCACCTTTCTGACACATTTGTCCATATTGATTAGATGCTTTTACAATGACATTGTCTGACCTGTCGAAATCCATCAATTTCTCTTCAGCTGATGCTTGATTCCCAAGCTCCTGGAACTTCTAACAGTGAAGGATAACTACTATTCATGGAAGCTTCTCTTTCTCTCTCTGCCTTTCTCCCTCCCCACAGATCAATATTCATATACATATTAAATCTGTATTAGTGATACTTTTCAGTATGTTCTTTTAAATGGCCTCTATAACTTTATTTTCTCCCCCCTTTTCTACAGCACTGAATATATATATAAGTATTATTTCAAGCTTGCATATCTGATTCCCTATTCCCTGTTTGCTTGGGTAAAATAATTGGCATTTGTTGCATGTTAAGATAAATGCATATTCCCAATAGCTTTCAATATGTTTCCACTTGGTATAAGGAAAATTCATCTGTTAAATGTTTTAATCATAGTACTTTTTTTTTAAAAAAAAGAACACCCTGTTTGTTGGGGAAAGGATATCTTAATTGTTCCCAAGACATTGATAATCCATTTCTGATGGACATTGGGTTAAACTAATAGGCAAGAAATCTACAGCTAAATTGGATTGGGTTTTAGCTGAGTAATGAACCTCAAACTTCTGAAGTTCAGAACTTGTCAAGTTGGGAAGATTATCACATCAGAACTTACAGTGAGTCTTTAAAACTGATCTTCTTGCCTCTTTGCAAAAAAAAGGTGCAATCAATTGTCACCCCAGAAAAAAAAGAGGAGACAAAGAGTTATTTGAGTTGATTGAAGATTTCTGGGCTAACAAACAGAAGACATCCATGAAATTTTTCCTCATTTCTCTTGAGTATAGGAGATGACATATTGTTAAAGCAAACAAGAGTAGCAGCAATATCCAAGTATGCCTCTGTTATAATTTGTTTCATTTCTTTCCAACACATTCAAATCATTCAATAATTCCACAATTAGACTACCTATAAATATATTCCTTCGCTTTTCAATATTCAGGCTTTGATAATTGTGATATATGTATCTCAAAACACCACTCAAAACCTTAATTTTTGCAGCAAGGCCATAGATCTGAAGCAGAAAAGGAGGTGACTTCAAGTGCAAACTAAATAGAAAACATGTTGAATCCTATTTAACTGTTGGAATTATAAGGTTTGAATTTAGATGCAAAGACATTTGAAATAATTTACATTTAATTTTTTCTTGAAGACATTTCATTTCTCATCTAAGAAGCTTATTCAGTTCTGAAGTCAGAAAAGTCAGAACTGAAGAAACCTCTTGCTTAAGAAGTGAAACATCTTCAAGGAGAAACAAACAAAAGTCCAGTTGCCTTTTGAAAAAACACCTTCAGGATAATCATGACTTGGATGACTGAGAATTTCTATAGCAGTGATGGCGAACCTTGTAGGCACATGCCGGAGCCCTGGAAACCCAGAAACCAGCTGGCCGGTGCACATGCACGCAACAGCCAGCTGGTCTTTGGGTTTCTGGGGCTCCAGCACACATGAAGACCAGATGGCCAGAGTACATGTGCATGCCGGAAACCAGAAGAACAGCTGGCGATGGTGCACATGCCCACAGAGAGGACTCTGCGTGCCACTCCTAGCACATGTGCCATAGGTTCACATCATGGCTCTATAGACACAATCATGACACTACTTCATCTAGTCTAGGACTGTATCACGAAGTGGCCAACCAACTATATTTTAAAAAGATGCAAATATGGTCAAGGCAGTAATAGTCCTTTTTAATTATTGTATCCACAACTGTATATAAGGTATTCTGCTGGCAAATAATGTTATGGTAAATATAGAACACTGAGGGACACCATATACCGTTAACATAAAAATACGCAACCACTTTTTTCAAGTCCATTTTCAGGCCCTCTCATAAAATTAAACATCCTGATTATTAAAGACATGCTGGCTATCATCACCAGGGATTAAGGGGATTGAAATTCAGTGCAGCTGCAAAATATCAAGGTGAGGAATGCTCATAAAGATACTAGGAAAGACATTTAAGAGACACCTCAGGACAATGTGAAACAAAAAGTGGATACAGTATGACTTCATTTGTCCAAATGGGATTGGAGGGCATCCAAAATAATTCAAATAATCAAATGCTCCAATAAAGGTAAGTGCTATTTGCACAAGTCTTACCATGACCCAAGAATACGTGGATGTCACACGATATTTCTGGATAACTAGACACTTCAGATATGTGCTGAGGATTGTTGCTGAGGATAAGCTACGTTATGAAACTGTGATGACCTTTTAGAGTTTTCTGAAGCTTTGTGCTTGAAGAAAAGAACTGCTTATGTTCCAGGGGCATTATTGCACTCTGAAAGAATAGATGTTCCTTTTGAAAAATTAAACCAAGAGGTCTCTGAATGGATAAGTTCTGGCAGAATTCCAGGTATCTTCATGCAGTTCCTTAATAACATTTTCTCCTGAAGGTGAACATCTTATACTTCCATAAGGTAGTGTAGCAAATGCATTTGTCAACATCAAATACCTTGTGGGACTAATAGATGCTTAGATCAAAAGTAAAACTTGACCATAGTTAATGTGCCCTAACTCACTGGTTCCCAGAATTTTGACGGTGCTGGAGATGCAAAGATTGGTTAGGAAGAAATAGTGATGTTCAAATTCTTCACAATTCAAATTCATCTTAATTCAGAATTGAATTGGAGAGGTTATAGTGGGGTCCCTGGAGAGTGCAGTTCCCCAAGACACTCTGGGAAAATTCTAAATGCATTTCGGTATTTTAGCTGAGCAAATTCCGAGCCACTCAGTAGATCAGTAGATAACTCTACAGTTCATGACTACAATGATCAAAATTGTGTTTTCTTGCTCTGACATTGTGTAGTTTTATGAGCTGTCATTTTAAGGAACTGAAAGCAGATGTTTCTTCCTACTGTCACATTTTATGATGTATTCCTGAAAGCTGTTTTTTTTTTAAAAAAAACTAATATAAGCTTCTAAATTTCCTCATATTAACTAACGAAAGAATTTGAACTTTTATTTGATTGAAGTTCTTTTTGCCATGTTGTCACAGACAGGTGGCATCAAATATTCCCTTTCCCCCACTTTGATGGCATAAATACTTCAGTGTCCTACTGCTAAGAGATATCAATCAAGTCAAAGGTGCAAAAATGGGTTGTTATCCAGGTGCTGGGGTGACTGCAAAAACTAAGGCTTAGTTCACAGTCAATCAGTAAAGAATGCTTTCAAAGTCAATAATCGGCTGCTACATGTACCTCTTGCAGAGTTATTACTGCAGAGATCATAAAGTGGAACACAGCACTTCAGACAGAATTGTAAGAGGCTGTGTTTTTCAGATCATTTTTTTAAAAAATTGATGGTTATATTGCAAATAAAAAAGATTGCCATCCAAACTGATATAAAGATCAACTTTTTGTGCAGGACACAGGAGTGTCAAGGTAATACAAAATCTGTCTTTCCCATGTAGGGACTACCAGCAGCTCAAATTAAGAGAACATTTGGGAGCAACTAAGAGAAGCTTGAATAATAGGAATTACAAGGACTCAGAATCCATTTTGGTTTAATGTCTCCTTTCCAAAACTAAGGCATCTTTTAAAGTTAATTCTCTTCTAATTGTATAATATTCTGCTTGTTGTATTAACAATAATAACCATCTAAGTATTCATCCACAATAATATCATCCTCTATAAATCCTTTGCTTTTCATAGATTTTCTGCTCCCTAGAAGTTGAATAGACTGTACCTACTAGTCTGTTACCTAACAAAATAATGTTTAACCTAACAAAGAGAAGACTTAGGGGGTGACATGATAGTAATCTTCCAATACTTGAAGGGCAGGTAAAGTACATTGATTTATTCTCCATAGCACCTGAGATCAGGACCAGAATCAATGGATGGAAGCTTATCACAGGGAGATCCAAAAATTAGAAATGAGAAATTAAGGAGGAATTTCTTGACAGTGAGAACAACTAATTAATGCAACTCCTTGCACTCCAGTGTTGTTGGTCCTTTATTGATAGAGGAAAAGATTGGGCAACGATTTGTCTTGGATGGTGTAAGGCCCTCTGCTTTAAGCAGGGCATTGGACTAGAAAACTATCAAGGTCCCTTCCAGCTGTATGATTCTATGATACTCCTCAACTTGCTTTAAAGTTTGATATAGGAAAAGAATGATGAGCAGAATTTATTTAAATTTCATTTCCTGAGCTTCTGTCATTTATTTTCAAATGACAAAAACACATTGAGAAAGGTAGATGTTTCTTGGATCAATGATGTTTTATTTACTTCTGCGGGGAAGAATGTGGAGAATGCAGATTTTACAGCATTGCTAGAGAGCAAGGGCAAGAAATGCAATTTTTGATCACGGCTTAACAATGACATATTAAATAATTTGTTTATGGAAAGGAGATGAGATGTGGGAAGAAGAGATCATTTGCTGGATTTTAAGAGAAGGTGATATGCCTATACACATACATACATACATACATACATACATACATACATACATACATACATGTATATATATCACAAGCATCCTGCAGTGGGTAGTCATATATATGTTTTCGTAGTTTTTAATGGGTGTAGGTATGCTGGTCTTGTTGTATTCACGTCTTTTCCCGTGTAAGATTGAGATTGTCTTGGCAATGTTTCGGCGAGCTCTCACTCAGCATCTTCAGGCTGGGTTTTGGGCTTAAAGCGTGGTCGGAGCTGCCGTCTTTCTATAAATCTTGGTGGGGGTGGGGGTGGAGTGCTGGCTTTGTTTCAGTAAGTGGAATGATTGGTTGTGTGGTTGAATCATGATTGGTAGATTGGTGCTGATTGGTGCTGGCTGTGTGTCTGTTGTTGTTTCATGTTGTAATGGCCTAAGTGGTGGGTGGGGCTCATTTGTTGACTAGGGCTGGTTTCCAGATGACTGGTAGGTGGGAGGTATCATCACATTTATTCATGTTGTGGGGGTGTTTCTCTATTTCGATAGCTTCCATAATTATTCTCTTGTTGACGTGTTCAGTTTTGGAGATTCACCTGGTTCGTTCAAAATTAATTTCATGTCCTGTAGCTTTAAGGTGCTGGAAAAGGGAGAAGTTTTTTCTTTTTTTCTTACTGCGTTCTTGTGTTCTGTGATGCATGCATTTATTCTCCTGTTCATTTGTCCTATGTATGTTGCAGGGCAGAGTTTGCATGGTATTTTGTAGACTCTTTGGTTTTCTAGCTGGATTTTGTCTTCGAGGTTTCTTAAGATGTTAAAACATCTATACATACATACATACATACATACATACATACATACATACATACATACGTTTGTGTGTGTGTATCTTTTTTCAGGCTGGAGTTTTCGGCTTAAAGCGTAGTCAGAGCTGCCGTCCCTCTACAAACCTTGGTGGGGGTGAGTGGAGTGCTGGCGTTGTTTCAGTAAGTGGATTGATTGGCTGTGTGGCTGTATCATGATTGATAGATTGGTGTTGATTGGTGCTGGCTGTGTGCCTGTTGTTGTTTTGTGTTGTAATGGCCTGGGTGGTGGATGGGGCTCGTTTGTTTACCAGGGCTGGTTTCCAGATGTCTGGCAGGCGGGAGGCATTGTCATGTTTATTCATGTTGTGGGCTAGCTGATGAGAGCTAAATAGCTTGAAATAGATCTATACTAGTCTTCCTTTATTTATTTATCAAATGCAACACACACACACACACACACACACACGTCTTGTTGTATTCAGGTCTTTTCCCATGTAAGATTGAGATATTGAGATTGTCTTGGCAACATTTCAGTGAGGTCTCACTCGCCATCTTCAGGCTGGGATTTGGGCTTAAAGCAACAGGGCATGAAATTGATTTTGAAGGAACCAAATTAATCTCCAAAACTGAACACTTCAACAAGAGAATAATTATGGAAGCTATCGAAATAGAGAAGCACCCCCACAACATGAATAAACGTGATGATACCTCCCGCCTACCAGACATCTGGAAACCAGCCCTAGTCAACAAACAAGCCCCACCCACCATCCAGGCTGTTACAACACAAAGCAGCAATGGACACACAGCCATCACCAATCAGCACTAATCTAACAAACATGATACAGCCACACATCCAATCAATCCACTTGCTGAAATGGGCCAGCACTCCTCTCACCCCCACCAAGGTTTGTAGAGGGATGGCAGCTTTGACCATGCTTGAAGCTGAAAACTCCAGCCTGAAGATGGCGAGTGAGACCTCACCAAAACATTGCCAAGACAATCTCAATCTTACATGGGAAAAGACCTGAATACAACAAGACGTGTGTGTGCGTGTGTGTGTGTGTGTGTGTGTGTACCTACAACCGTGAAAATCTACAAAAACAAATATCTTACCTCTATGGGGAGGAAACCTTCCTGCTCACCAGGACCTATGAGAAACTTGAAGTCCGAAGTGCCACCATCTTATGTGACCTCACATTAATACGCAACTCCCTTCTTTAGACCCTGTACAGGATATGACAGTAGGCAAGGAAGGAATACATTGAATAGCTTTGGGGCTAACACACAACCATGTTTTACCTCAATATAAAGAACCTGTCCTGTTGTGAAGTAGTTGAATCAATTTCACAAATCTCCTCAGGCATCCATAACTTCTCAGGATGATCCAGAGAATCTCCCTGTTTACTGTTTATAGTGTCAAATGCCTTTGACAAGTCAGTGAAGACAGAGTGAGGAGACTTGTTCTTCTGGATGCAAATTTCCTACAACTGCCTCACAGCAAATATCACATTTTCTGTACTCTACAAGCATGAAATAAAGCATGCAAGGGGGGAGAAAATGGGAGAAGATACAGACCATTAACAATTGTGAGGTTGGCTGGTGTCATGAGACCTCCCCCCCTTTGCCTGTGTCAACTAACTTTTAGCAAAATTAGTTTAGTAATTTAATTGTCCTTACCTCCTTAATTTTTAAAAATAAATTTTTAATTCTAAAATGTTAAATCTAGCAGTTTACATGCTATTTTATAGCTTGATGTTTTATTGTACACCACCCTCTTTGAGGGAGATGGGCAGTTCAACAATATGGTTATATAAATAAATAAACTTTTTGGCGAGCCCCATTTAAGTATCACATCACAGAGCCAACTTCTTGTTGGCCTGCAACCCCTCATGAGTTTTGTCTTTTAAAACGTAGGTGTTTGGGGATGTAGAAAATTATCTCGCCTGTGCTTTTCATGGCTGGGCAGTATTAAAGACAGTAGAAATAGACAACTAACAAGGGAACATCTTTACAAGAGGGCAAGGAAGCGTTTAGACCTGTGTCTCTTTCTTCTTCTTTCTCCCTCGCACACCCCCACACATACATCAGTACCCCCACTGTGCCAGGCTTCAGCTGAAATCACCAAGATAGTTAACAAAATATCCTCTCTGGCTGCCTTATACACACTCTTCAAGACAACATCAGCACCCCACACCTCAAAGGTTTTTTTTTTTTTTTTTTTGCAAGGGCAGCACCCTAACCAAGGCAAAATGAAAAGGGGTGCTTGTACATGAGCATGTGAAATTTAGGACTGATCGGATTGGCATCTTTACTATCAGTTTCCTTAGTAAGGCCTAGTATAGGCCCAAAGAGCCCCTGGATAAATTGTATTTTCCAAGGTTAATTAAGCTGTCTTGAGCTTCTGCATGAAGTGAGGGGACAAACTGGCACTTTGCAGCGTTTTCTGAAGCCTGCTGTCGACATTACAGTCCCTGCTGCTTTTAGCTGTATCGATCGGATGCCTGACCTGTAAAATCCTTGAGGGCGAAAAAGGCTGCAAGCTTACTGGAGCTTTCCATGGAAGCTTCAGGACAGCTTGTGTAGTCAAGTACAATTACCTGTCCCTCCAGGAGAGCCAATTAGTTCACAAAGAGCTGGAGCAGAACAAATGTTTGGTGTGTGATTTTAGAATCTTTACAGGGTGAAGGCAAAGGGGGACGGGGAGAGGAGGGGGAGCTTTGTTCTCCTCATTCTTTTGTTTCTAATGGTATCATGATTGTCCAACTTGTGTGGAAAATGTCTGCCTGTGTGTATGTGTGTGTGTGTGTGTACATGTCCTTGTATGCCTGCAGATCTCTGAGAATCTGTTGAGCAAAAAACTATTTAGCATTAGACACGATTAGAAGAACAACAATAACGGGTAAAAAGAGTAATAATTGCAGCAACAATGGTTTTGTTCCAAATCCCTGATGTAAGGAACACTTTACAATTAAAGAGCCGCCTGCTTACAATTCTGATATGTCTGCAGAACTTCCTCTGGCACTAACCTTTTGCTAATTCTCACCCTGTAGACCTGACAACTAGGATTAGAGTGTATCAATAGCTGAAAAGAAAGTTAAAAGCTAGTCCGATTTTCTCCTTCATACTTTGGGTAGAAAGCTGTTAATATGATTTTCTGACCTTTTGTGGTCAAAATAAGAGCAGGGCACTAATAACCTTTTGAAATCCTCTACCAAATTTTTTGGCAGAGAAATCAGTTGGGTAGTTTTGCCAAATTCCAAGCAAAGAAAAAATCGTTCAATAATTTCTCAGACTCTGCCTTAGTTGTGGCAATAGTATAACTCCTACAAAACTCCAGTGGGAGACATTTATGGTGACTGGGATTTAATTGATGAATGGAGAACCGAGGAAATGGCATATCTAGAAAATAAAACTGTACAGTGAAAAAGAAGACACCGTCTCTCACATAGCTACCTTGGCTATTTCGTAAGTAAGCAAGCAGAGGAATGCAAAAGGTGGTTTTTTTCCCCCTTAATTTCTCCAAAATTTCTCTTTTTGTTACAGTTTCTAAAACAAATTTTCTTTCATCAAACTGAATGAGAGAGAAAAAAAACATGAGAATTTCTTTATTTGGTCTTTGGTCTTGCATTTCCGCAAACTTGAAGTTATATCATCTAAAATAGTTCAGCTCAGAGACTGGTCATTAAGAAATTTCTTAATGGGGTAATGAATGATGAAACACCAGCAACTGCTTTTGAGGCTTTGAGTTTTGTCCTTGTGGAATGAGACAGACAGTCTTAATCAAAGGCTTACTGTGACTGCATTCAATAGATTTGTCCAATAGGTGGCATTATTCCATATTCTTCTTTCTTAGATTCTGTGATTCCCCCCCCCCCCCATGTATTTTGGAGAAGTTTCTGAAAATTTCAAGCCTGTAATGGAAACTTGTGGCTCTGAAACAATTTTCATATCATTAATAAAAGGTTGTTCCTTTCACTAGTACAATCTGTAGCTTTTAGTGTAATTAGAAATTATTCATAAAATAGACATCATGTTCTAATGCATGACAAATGTTTCATTTTGTTCATTTTTGGTTCATCTGTCATCATCATGATCCTTGAATTGCACTGACTTTATGAAGGCTATCAAGCAATCACTACAGCCAACAATGATCCAAACTTGGATCACACATCTCTCACCCTATGATAAAATATTTAAAAAATAATGAATGTCTTTCTGTGGTATAAATACATTAATAATCAGAATCATATTAGAGTAGACAATGAGTCTTAATCTTGAGATGAAAACATTGAGTGGTAAGAAAATGAGCTAGAGATTACTAAAAAAAGAAATCCTGTACAGGTATCCCTTCTAAATCACAATAATGCAAAACGATGAAATGTATGTCATGATACCACACACTGCCTACTCTCAGAAATTCACAAACTTGCATGGAGATATATACTTTTCTATCAAATATAAAAGGGATGGAATTTGTGTCATGACATTTATTTATCACTTGCCCCTCTTGTTTTCCAATTACAAGTTTAACGAATGAAGGCTCAGGATGATGTGTCTCATAATAATGTTGTAGGATCCAATCTGGGTTGGTCACCAGGACAAGAGGTTTTGTCTTCCAAGCTTTTGGACTCGTGCTGGAGCCCAGCTTTAGGGAATATCTCTCTAAGCAGAGTGTGTGCTGTTCTGTGTGTGGTATTTATGTGGTGCCTGTCATATATGGCTTTTTAGATGTTGATTGGGGTGCGTTGATGACTGGCTATTAAGTCACTGACTGTCGTTTGCTTATACTGCCTAATCCTCACCTTCCAAGTACTTGATAAGGTGGTGGTAAATCAGCACTCCAGTTGATTGACAAAGGGCCCGTTTCCCAGAATCCAATCACTTCCCTGGCTGTTTTTGTGCCTGCTCGTCCAACAATCTTACTAGCTGCAGCTATTAAGTGAAAAACAGCCAGAGAAGCAATTGAAGCCTGGAAATAGACCCCTTGTTAAAGAAGAAAAATATATTTTGGCAATATATTTTAAACTGTTAGCTACAGTTTAAGATATAAATATTAACATAAAATTATTAAGTTTTCATCCATAATTGAATATAACATTGAGAACAGAACCACTGTTTATTTGTTATCTGATAAAAGTTTCAATCTTAAGCTAACTATTAATATTAAAGACTCTTTGTGTATTTATTGTGTGTGTATGTATGCTCATGTGTGTATACATGCCTACATATATACTAGTATTATTACATGTTAATAAAACAAAAAATAGATAAAGAGCAAATTTAACAGGAATTGGAATACTGAAAAATAGGTAAAGAAACATAAAAGTAAAAACAAATTATTGGTTTTTTAACTTCGCCCTTTATATACATCTGCTAATTTGCAATGTTTGTAAATATTTAAATCATACTTCCAGTATGTTTTTCACATGTCTACAACATGTGGTAAAATGTTCCTTTTCTTTCATGACATTTCCAACATTTATTACTGAATGAGCTGTCTATCTCAAATATTTTAGAATTTTCTCTCTTATAGCATGGTGGCACAATGGTTAGAATGCAGTTTTGCAGGCTAATTCTGCCCACTGCCAGGAGTTTAATCCTGACCAACTCATGATTGATTTAGCCTTCCATCCTTCTGAGATCAGTAAAATGAGGAGCCAGATTGTTGATGGTAATATACTGACATTGTAGACTGATCAGAAAGTGCTGTAAAGCACTATAGAGTGGTATATAAGCCCAAGTGCTATTGCTATTGCTATCTCTACCTCAGTCGTAGATTTCAGATCCCATTCCAACCGTTTGGTTGGAACGGGCCCGGCAGTGTCCACATGGATGGACGCAGCGTGCACGTGTATCTTAGTGCCTCTGTGAGCTTCCACAATGTCCAGCTGCTCCATGGAGCATCATGTATGTGCTGTATGTGCCATGTCTGTGTGTGGAATTGTGGAAGCCTTAAAAGACAGGTAAGTAGCTCGAGTGAGCGGGCAGGCGGGTGAGCCCTCTGGAACACCATACCAGAACGGTATCTGGTGCTCTGGGCAGGCTCCGGTATGCCCATACCTAGGCATACCACCTGCAACCCATCACTGCTCTACCTCTAGATGCTCCTTGCAGGCAAGTAGAGGCATGCTGATAGGTGTGCAGAGGTAACCTCATTGGCAAATATGTAAGAAATGAACTCTGATTCTGCTATATGATATATGTGGCTTGCCACTTTTACTATGTAGTTAATGAATTAATGAATTTCTTCATTAACAACTTGCTAGCTTTATAGTAAAACCAGCATTTAGAAGCAGATGTCCCATGTGCTCCATGATTAGAAAATAAGGAAGTCGTGCCCTGCCTGAGCAATTAGCAATTAGCCTTTAGCAAAAGTTGGGTGGCAGTGGTGGGGAAAAAATGAAGAAGGCCATAAACCTGTGATGCTAAATACATTTTGTCCTCCCTGTTATTTTTCAAACTCAGATTGATTTTGCAAAAGAGCTTCAAATCCTGATAGATTCTGTTTGGAAACTTAATAAACGGTTCCATGGTGTGCAAATATATCTTCCCATTGAGCCTGCAGAACACTCAGTGAAAATTGAAGTAATAAATGATAGGCTCTTATGTTTTGGGCCAATTTGTGAACAAGCAGAGCTCTTCTGTTCACTATTTGCAACCATAAATAATATGTGCTTCTTTATTTGGCTTTCCCTTTGCCCTTCCCTTTAGAATTGGGATGGATTGGTTTCATATCCACAATTTACATTCTCACTGGGACCAGAAATGCATTATATTGACTTTCAGGAGTGCCAAGCTCCCTTGCTTGCAAAGCCTGAAACTGCCTATCCTGGATTTCTTGCAAATTTATATTAAAAAAGGTTTCTAGGCTGTGGCTACCCTGAACACTTTCTTCTCTCCTCTATCCAGTTCAGGGTTGCAGTCTCTTATCTTGGGCCCGTCTCTGGAATATCTTGCTTTTTTCCTCGGAAGCCACAGTGCTCCTACTCCTTCTGCACATCCAATCACAGCAGACCAATTGAGCTTCCTTGCATCAAAAATTGTCCTATGATTAAGGTGACCAGATTTTCAGATTGGTAAAGAGGGACACCATTGACCGGCGGGGGAGGGGGGGAGGGCTTGATTAAAAATTTTATATTTTGTCAAAAAGTCACCCCAGGACACTGAAACCAGCATAAATACAAATCTGTTGCCAAACAAAATTTTGATCACGTGACCATGAGGATGCTGCAATGGTCGCTAAGTGTGAAAATGGTCATCAGTCACTTTTTTCAATGCCATTGTAACTTTGGTCACTAAATGTTTTCCCCCTCCTCGAGACACCTCACTTCTTCCTTCACTCCTCTTGCTTATCTACCTTCACCTTATCCATCTTCTGCTCTTTTCCTCTCTTTCTTCCTTTCTCCCTCCAGCCTCTCTTCTTTCCTCATTCACTCCCTTCCTTCTTTTCTCTTCCTTCCTCCTTCCATTCTTTCAGCTTCATTTCTTTTGCCTATCCACCTTCTCTGTCTTTCTGCTCTTTCCATTTCTCTCTTCCTCTTCGCTTCTGTTCCTTCCTCCTTCCACCCTTTCACCTTCCCTCCTTCCTATTTTTTCCTTCTTCCTTCCTTCTGCCTATCTACCTTCACCTTCTCTGTCTTTCTGCTCTTTCCCTGTCTTGTTTCCCTAAAATCTTGTGGCTCATCTTAACTCAAAGTGTTCTCTCTTCCTTCCAGCCCATTTTTCTTTTCTTTTTTTAAGTTTACAAAGTAATTTTCGCCAATTCAGTGGAAAAAAGAAAACAGACAGCCCTCTGTCTCAATACACACATTCAAATAGAGAGAAGTTCCCTAAGGATGGGCTCTCCAGCACAAGCCCCAAGTCTCTCCCACCCCCAAACATTCAAACATCAGAGGAAGAGTGAGTGTGTGTGAGAGAGAGGTGGGGGGAGGAATCCCTGCCCTGAAAAGGGAGCATCCTCCGAAGAGAGCAAACAAGCCCTTTGCGGGCAGGAGGCGTTGAGCGCTGCTTCCCCAAGGAAGCTGCGCGCCTTTTCTTTTGCAAACACACAACACAACTGGCCCGGGAAGCTCTGCCGCCTGTCCGGCCGGTTACCAAGATTTAGGCCCGAAAAGGCAGCTCTCTGCAAGCGAGTACGGGCCCGCCGTCTTAAGTAAGGGCGAGAACAGGGCTCGCCCTGCGCAGCTCCTGAAGACAGTTTGCGAGCCAAGCCTTTCCTTAGATCTCCTGCAAGAGCCGCTCGGCGAGGGATCTGTTTAGGTTGCTGGATCCGGGGTGAATGGGGTGGGCACGGAGGCGCGGGTGGCCCGGATGGTTGCAGCCCCGACTTGCCTTTCTCAGCGGTGGCTAGCTTCCCCTGCCGCCTCGGAGGCGCCCCGCTCACCATCTGCCGGTGGGCGTCTCCGGCGATCCCCCGCTGACGGCGAAAAAAAGGCCCAACACCACTAGGAGGGCGGAGAAGACCAGCGCCATCGTCGCCTTCGCTCTTTCTCACGCCTTTCCCTCCCGTTGGCCACCAGCCGGAGGAGGTGGAACCGGGAGGGGGCACAGAAAGGAGGCTGGGAAAGCCACCCCAGACGGCTTTCTCGCACACAGGACGGGCGCGACCTGGGAGAAACAGGGAAACTCTGCAAAGGGGGAGAAGGAGAGGAGGGCCGTCTCCTCCCCCCAGCCGTCCTACTGTGGAGGGACAAAGGCTAGTGGAGGAGGCGGGGTGGGGGGGAAAGCCGACCACGGCCTCCTTAGGGCTAAAGGCCGCCGCCGCCCACCTGAAGTGGCAAAGCCTCCCGATTCCCACCGGTACCGTTACTCACCAGTTAAGCAGCAAGCAAATGGCGAAGACAAAATGAAATGGAGTCTCGCGCGGCGTGCTAAGCTAAGCGGACTCCAGCCAATCAGTGAGCTGGCTGGGATGGAAAATTTTAAGCATGCGGCGTGTGCTTAAAGTTTTCCAACCCAGCCAGCTCACTGATTGGCTGGAGTCCAGGCCAATCAGTGAGCGGCAGGCTGGGCTGGCTTAGATTTTTAGTGTAGAACGGAACGAGCGAGTGAGCTAGCAGCTGATGGTTGGGGGAGTGAGCGAGTTGTGAGCGCCAAAATAAAGCGGGTTTTTTTGAGAACGGCCCGGGACGCAGGAAAAATTATGTAAAGACATGCCTGTCCCACCAGATGCGGGACATATGGTCACCCTACCCATGATGCACTATTTCATCCAACTGAAGGTTACAAACAGAGTTTTAATTTTATATAGATTTCCTGACTTCCTTTAGAGGTTTCATTATGTGTTTCGAATTACCATCTATAAGATAATCTATCAGCTGATTTGTTCTGAGCTTTCCCATTCTCTCTGCCATCCATCTCTTACAGGCATGTATATTTACTTTCTCTTGCCATAAAATAAACATGGTTAGATAAGGACAAAGAAAGGGCCAGGACAATAGTTGAAGTACTAGTGTTTATACTTCTACCACTGCCCAGTCACTGCAGGGTGTGTTAGTTAGCTAAAACATGTAGCTTGAGAGGTGAAAGGAGTTATGCTCCCTTGTTTAAGATTCTAGTTCTGTGATGGCAAACCTATGACACACGTTCCAGAGGTGGCATGCAGCACCCTCTCTGATGGCACACAAGCTGCCACCCCAGTTCAGCTCCACTGCACATGTGCACGTGCCTTCCGCCGGCCAGCTGGTCTTCGGGTCTCTGCCACGCATGTGGGGCGGTATGCGGGGAGCGGCACACACATTCTCAGGGGTCTGGGGTGCATGCAGGGGGGCACACATGCATGCAGGGGGCAGGGCACATGCTTTGGGCACTTGGTCCGGAAAAGTTTTGCCATCACTGTTCTAATTAGTATCTTTATGAAAAAGCTTAGAATCTTGACTGTAGCAATCTGACTCACAACTCACAAATATGATCACTTCAGTAATATATTTGATCCTTTTCATCTACTGTATTCTTTTGTCTTCTTTTTCTAATTCCCTCAATGTAGTCAATTCACTTTTTTCTAATCCATCATCCACTTTTTTCACCTGCCCGAAATATGTGCATTTCTCTTACTGATTATGTAAACTTAATTTAGTGTAGGACTGCAGGCCTTAGTTTTTCTTGTAAATTCATGTTAATCAGTTTCTTAATAGATACAAATATTTCTACTTTTCTCTAATCCCATTTATAAAAGGATTTAGCACAATATATCTTTCAGTTTTTCTTTAATTTCACCTGCTTCCATCAGATCTTTTCCAATATTTTTCATAGGAGAGGTGTACATTTTTATGATATTGCTCTGATCATCTTAAAAACTTTTAACACCAAAAATTGGTTAGAATTACATGAATTACATGCTCTCTAAAATGGTTTCCAACTTTTATATTCTATGATTTATAGTTTCATGTCCATTGTCTATTTGATTTCAGTGTTGTCCATCTGATACTGACTTTATGTAGCTTCTGCAATTCTGTTATTTGAAACAAGTATTGGCAGCAAAACATGTTCTTCATAAATTTCTGATGACCTGTCTCCCACATTAGCAAATGCATTAGAATATTTAACCTGTTTTCTAAAATTATTCTCTTGGCCCAAGGTCACATTGCTATTGCCTCAGTAGTGGCTTGTCCTTTGAGAATGTTTCCATCCAAACTCAAAGTCAAATCTATGCACTTTCCTTGACAACCATATTGAAATAGTTAGCCATTGTCTGAATCTGTTTGATTTTGAAGCTCCTGCTCATAAGCTTCTTTCATTTTTGGCCTTGTCCCCATTGTGAATTGCTCTTGGTTCTTTCTTCCCCTTTCATTATTGCTGACAAGGGTGATCTTAACAGAAGTTTCTTCTTCTCCTAGTCTTATTTTCAGTCCTCAGAGCTAATGAGACATTTACCATACGGAGATAGTAATATCCCAGGATCAAACACAACTCTTTCAGGACTAATATTCCCAGAGACCCTTTGCGTAGATCGAGGTGATTGCTCTCAAACATTTCAGAAATTGATTTATGTGACAATGAAAACAACCATTGTAGATTTAGAAATTTCCAAATATCTGTGCATAAGACTACAAATCCCTCACATGCTGCCATATCTGTTACAGAATTCAGTCCCATTGAAGTAATAAGTATGTAATATTAAGTTAGTCTCTTTTTATTAACTATTTATTAATTTATTTACTAGCCAGCCTTACCCTGGTATTTATTTATAGGGGGGAAATGTCCATACCAAATGTAATTTCTAATGTTGGATTTTTCCCCTTACCAGAGGGAGGCCCCTGTGAAGCTGTTACCATGGCAACTTCACTGCACTGCACAGAAGCCATTTTATGGCAGTATAGTAGAAGGCATTTTAAGGCACAACAGGCTGTATCTTAACAGAACACACACTCCGGGTGGTTTTAGGAGTGTTTTACCCTCATAGTATTCGTTTCCAGAGAGTAAGTCATCTGTGTACCAAGTTTGGTTGAAATTGCTCGAGGCGTTCCAGAGTTATGCTGGAACATACACATACACTGACAGACAGACAGACAGACAGACAGACAGATAGATTAATTTGGATATTATATGTAGAACAAAAGTGCCTGTTTTATATTTGAACCATGGTAGAAAAAAAATCAAATTATGAGTTCTTTTTTATGATCATTTTATAATATCTAAGAATATTTATTTTAATATTTACAATATTAAATATTTTATATTGTAAATATTAAATATTTACAATATTTATGAAATATGTTAACCATTTTTCCCCAAATACTATTTGGACATATTAGTATACAGATATACATAGATATTGCATTGTGAACTCATAATGGTCTATAAAACAAACATTCACCAGGTAACATTGAGGAAATCAGGCTAAAGTAATTCATGTCTTACTAAATTTTTGGTAACTGGAAGCTATCTTTGATAGTATTATAGTACCCAGTGCCTCCATGTAAACAGAATTTTTCGATGGGATGCAAAATATGCAGGACTGCTGTATTTCACATTTGTAGGTGAAAACTTTTTTTTTAGTTTTAGAAAGTTAGCCTTTTAAAAAAAATGGATTGTCCCATTTTTTTAAAAAAAAGATCAATGAATGAAAGCTTACACAAACAAATAAACATGCCCTGTCTTTTGTTCAGTATCAAGATGTAATATCTGGCTGAAAGGGAAATGGGAATACAGTACTGCCATTTTCATCATGTACTTCTCCTCAGAGCAAAACCACTGTCAGGAAGAGACAGGCCAGAGGGTTTTACATAGAAGGAAGCCTTATACCAGGTCAAAATATTGCTCATTTGACCTAGAATTGTTTTGCTCTGATTGGCAGCAGTTCTCCAGCAATCCATTGAACCCAGACAGGTCAGGGAATCCAGTTCTGCTTACAGACACTCTCTCCCATTCCTTCCTTTGAGGACCCATTCTTTAAAGGGCCCTAAGTAACAAGAAAATAGCTTTGTTATTTGCAAAGAATCTTTTTCACATCAGCTTGTCTGTACAGAGCAACATGAAATATTTGGAGGCTTATTTTAGAACCTATGGTCTATTTTCAGACATACCATGTTGAACTGAAAGTATGGAGAAATTCATTTGTTTGCATTTTAATCTAACTTACCTAAACAGAAATGCAAACTTGGATGCAATCATCCTTCAATTGTCATAGTTTTCTGAATTTTGTGATGCAAAATTTTGAGAGTAGGGTGGGGAATTAATTCCCACATTCAGGAAAATAAATGTTAGAATAATATCCTGGAACTGAAAATGCTTAGCTTACATCTGGTAGAGAAGGAGTGTCAAACTCATGTGATCACGATGGCATCACGTGATGTATCAGGACTTTTTCTCCCTTTGCTAAACTGGGCATGGGTTTGGCCAGTGCGTAATCCAGCCCATGGGCAAGGAGTTTGACAGCCCTGTGATAGAGAGTCACAGAATAACTAGAATGTGCCTGGTTGTTTGTTTGTTTTTTTTGAAGCTCTACTTTATAACCTTCAAGACTTCATTTCCAAAGCAACCGGGAAGGATGTTATGAAGTCACCTTGCAGCAGATTTGTCCAAATGACCATATTTGATGCTTCTAATTTCATCAGCCACCACAGGTTGCTTGCAACTTCTCTTTCATTGTCTACAAAAATCACATTGTGTCCACAAACATTAGATCTCCACAAGACAAACTTTCACTCCTTAAAGCTTGATAGAAGACACAACTCTGTTCTGCTCTGCTCTGTGCAGATATTGCAGCAATATTTTAAAGGTTTCAGGTATTTTGTGATGGATTGAAATCCTTAATATTTGGTGTAGATAATGCATTTGGAGGGGTGGGAATGTTAACAACAATCATTTTGAAGCAAGATTCAAGATTCCATATCATAAAGGAGCACTGCTAGTATTAATGATAGATAGATGTACATTTCCATGCCAATGCTTATGCTGCCTTTTTATCAAAGGCATCATACAGGAGTTTTGAAAGCTGAGGTAGCCTAGCTGATTGATTGTTATTAGCTGTGACAGCTATTTTATGTTCTTGGACCACTGACACAAGGTATTTAAATTGTTGAGCTCTATCAAATAAATAGTTGCGTTAGAGCCATTGGTTGTGAATACCTTGGTCTTGTCTTTATTGATAGTTGAGCTATATGGAGTTTTAAACATTAGGATTCTTTTTCACTGTCTGCAAAAATCATGTGTTCACAAACATTAGATCCCCACAATACAAACTTTTACTACTCAAAACTTGCTGGAATATACACCTCTGTTCTGCTCTGTACAGATGTTGCAGGGGTTTTAAAGATTCATATTGGCCTTAAAAGAGTATTTAAATATTAATGCCAGGAAGGCCAGGTAGAAATCAATTATCAAAAAACTAGAATCATGGTATTTGCCAAAGGCCCAAGAGCTACTCCTAGATCACAGATAGCCACAAGACTGAGCACATGTCTTCTTTCAAATATCTGGGAGAAATCCTCCTTTCTGCTGACAATAGGAAATCTCTCAGGGATTATGTTTCTGAAAATGCACACAGGAGATTAACTGCCATTCTTAAATTCCTTAAGCCAAGATGTGGTCACTACTATACATGCAGGTGTACAACTTCTTTAGGATGACCACCTGAGTCCCACTCTCCAATCATTAGAACTTGTACAAACCAAAATTCTAAAATCAGCACTTCAAGTCTCAAATTATGTTTCTAATTCACCCTGTAACTATGAGACATTCTTCATGAAAATGGAGGCTAAAGTGCGGGTGACCATGTTCATTTACTGTCTCAAATTATTCTTCATTTCTCCTTGGCTTGTCCATTAACTGTGAAGGATAATTTTCAATCCACACAGAAACAGGCAGTGGCAACTAAAATGTCATCCCTGGGCTTTTCTCCAGGTGTTATATTCAGCATCAAGCCAAAATACTCATTAAGCAGCATGTAGCAGATATAAAGTGCCCAATTGGCTCTAGCCAGGACCTCAGCCTTTATGGTCTATAAATCCAATAGGTACTCTCCCTCCCCTGTGTCATACTTAACTAATCTTGAAGTGCCTAAATACCAGAGAGCATTATCACACCTTCCATTCAGCTGTCCTTGAAGGCCAATTCAAGAAGATTCCTCACCCAGAGATACAATACCTTGTAATTCTGGACACACAGAAATAACAGAGCATGAACTTCTCCAGTGCTTATATTACAGAGACATTCATATTAGCCTCATCCCACCATTATTAATAGCCAGGACAATTCTATACTTCCCTGATGCTTTTAGATACCAACCATATCATAACATACCATGCTACCAAATTCCTGTGCAGCAGCATTTCAAATTTATGGAATGATGACTTGCCATAAACTAGGCCTATTGAGCACCTAGTTCACAAATTGGTTATATATCAAATATAGATATAGTATTTCATATACTAACTTTTTATGCTTCCCTATAGTCTAAGACTCCTGTCTTTCCTTTAAATCTTTATAAGCTTTTATGAATACATTCTACTTTTCAAATTTTCCTTAAGACTGAGGAATCTTCTATGTTTTCAATTGACTTAACCTTACCTCCTTATGTTGAACTTTGACTGTAATAAAGATTTGATTTGATTAAATCTGTGATGAATTCATCTTGCCCAAAATGGACATCCTGCTGATTGGCAAGGACTTCCCACATGACTACATCAATCACAATATTGGACAGCAAGAGAGACGTAGTGTAGCCTTGTCTCAACAGTAAGCATGGGGAGGGTTTTGGACATTTGGCCATTAACATAGCTAGAACTTTGTGAATCCTATGTATCTGCTGCAGGATGTGTTAGGTTTTAACCTGCACAACTTCTGGAGTGGGAAATTTCTCATTGGAAATGTTGCTACAAACATAATGTATGTCATATAAACATGAATAATACTGCAGAAAATTGTTGGCAAAATATTTATGCTGGAATGCACATCAAAGAAAAGTATATTCTGTAAATGCAGATGAAGAAATGGACTTGAAAATGATTTCTTATTTTATTATAATCCAATATTCACTTTTTAAAAATTGCAAATGGATATACAAATAGGATGAAACAATCTTAGGAGCAGGAAAAAATGTTGAAGAAATCTGAAGGTGATAAGATACATCCAACACTCCTTATAAGCATGTTAGCTCAGAAGTAAAAGGAGGAACTTTATTTGCAGGGAATCTTGTGTACCATTAACGATCATCTTACTGTTGATAAATGCTCAGAACACTCTGGATTTCCTTGGAGCCTAATTTGAACACCTTTGAAAATATAAATGGCCTCAGCATTTAGGAAGAGTGAACTTCTTAAAAAAAGAGAAGAGAAGAGAAAGAAACCCTGATGTGACCTCTAGGCTGGAATACTGCAACGTGCTCTACATGGGGCTGCCCTTGAAGAGCACCCGGAGACTTCAGCTAGTCCAGAATGCGGCCGCGCCAGTGATTGTGGGCGCACCACGGTTCGCCCACATAACACCGATCCTCCGTGAGCTGCGCTGGCTACCTGTTGATCTCCGGGTGCACTTCAAGGTCCTACTTACCACTCACAAAGCGCTCCATGGTAGTGGATCTGGCTATTTGAGAGACCGCCTTCTGCCAATTACCTCCCTGCGTCCCATCAGATCGCACAGGGTAGGCCTCCTCCGAATCCCATCCGCCAGTCAGTGCCGACTGGCGACTACTCGGAGGAGAGCCTTCTCAGCTGCAGCTCCGACGCTATGGAACAATCTCCCCGTGGAGATTCGCACCCTCACCACCGCCCAGGCCTTCCGCACAGCCCTCAAGAACTGGCTAGCCCGTCAGGCCTGGGGATGAAAAATCTTAGTTTGTCCCCTCCCGAATGATGAATGAATGTTGTGCTCTATTTTTAATATTATGTATTGTCTTATGTCTTTTGTCTTTGTACCCCCTTTCCCGTGTTTTGTAAGCCGCCCTGAGTCCCCTCAGGGAAAAGGGCGGCCTATAAATTATAATAAACATTCCAAACATTCCAAACATTAGCAATATTCTCCTATTAATAGCGTCTTTGGTATAATGGAATATGGTATGGCCATTTTCTTTCTTCTGAGGTCTGAATCTGAAGAATGGGTATACGATTAAGCTGATCTATTTAGTATCACTAATTTATCTCATGGGGTTGTATCAGAGGTGGTATTCAGCCGGTTCTTACCAGTTCGGGCGAACCAGTAGTGGTGGCTGCTGGAGGCTCTGCCCACCTGCCCCAACGTAATGCACGACCTGCACATGTGCACTCACATTCGTGAACTGGTAGCAAAGGTAATTGAAACCTACCACTGGGTTGTATGAGGTAAAAGAGGTGAGACCATGTATGTCACACTCAGGTTTCGTATATTGTTTGTCAACAGTGAGAATTTTTTTTAGGAATGCCAATGAACTGGTTCTACTGACTCAAAATACCAGTTGTAATCATCAAGCCCTCTGTTTCCTTCTATTATTTTAATGTTTCCACTTCATTAGATGCTATTATGGGGAAAATAAATGATAACCATTAGTAGCAAGCTTGGTCAAACCTTTTTTTAAAGAATACACAGCAGTTTGCAATTATGATAATCAAAATAAGATTAGATGAGAGACCAGAATCTTCTAAACTAACATCCTGATGGTTGCTTAAGGTCACACCAGACTAAACCATTGTCCCTGAACAGCTGGCATTGGTAGATACTATATTGGCTTTAAAGGGCAAAGGTCAGAAAGCAAACTTCCTGCATTGGTTCTAAAGACATTCTTTGGCCTTTACTGTTTCTGAACTGTCTTCTAGAGAGGGCTGTAAAAGCATCATGAAGCGTTATATAAGTCTAAGTCAGGGGTTGGCAACTTTAAACACTCAAAGAGCCACAAAGGTCATAACCGAAACCCGCCCATTCAATTCTGAAGCCAACCAGAAGTCCGGCTCCCCCACCATAGAGTCTCCTCCGAGCATGGCCTCATTTTTCTTCTACCTGTCCTAATCAAAAGTCCTATCAATTGTGGAGCCAACCAGTGACAAGGAGCCACAGCAGATGGATGAAAGAGCCACATGCGGCTCCAGAGCTGCAGGCTGCTGACCCCTGTTCTAAGTGCTATTGCTTAGACCTGAAGACCTGGCTTTTGTCTCAGGCCTGCAGTTGAAGTGTTTGTAGAGTCCTTGATTTGAACTGATTTGGTTTGTTGGTTTATGACTTTTTTAGTCCAGGCTGCCTATGGTATAATATGTTTTAAACTGTTTTTATTGTTTTGTATTTGTATCTGTGTGCCAACCAGAGTCTATGTGAGATGGGTGTGATAAATTTAAAATAATAATCATTATCATAATAAATTCCTTCCAGCTATTTCTGAGTTATGGAAGCTGTATTGACTTGGCTGGGTCAGCAAGACCTGCTTCAATTTGGCTAGGTAAATACTATTTTATTTTCTTCTCTCATGACTATGTCACTCAGTGGCCACAAGCTTTTTATTTCCTCTTTCTAATCCTAGACTTGCTCAGATCATTACTAAAATATTTTGGAATAATAATAAAATATCTTAACAAATGGAATAGAAAAAAGGCAAGTAAAAGGAAAACAGGTCCTGCATGATCAGAAATAAACAGAAATAATAAAATTAGACTAGTCTGTTACTAAAATACACGAGAACCAGCTTTCCTTCCTGAAAATAATAGTTGGAGCTAATACTGTGTTTCCCCAAAAATAAGAGAGGATCTTATGTTCTTTTGACCCCCAAACTAAGCATTTGGACTTATTTTTGGGGAGTTCTTATTATTTTTGAGGTACAGGAGATGGCGAGCACGGTTATCTCATGGCTGCTGCTGTGTTGCAAATATTTTTGGGAAGGGCTTATTTTCAGGGGAGGGCTTATTTTAGCACATGCGCTCAGAAGCCCAATTGAGCTTATTATCCCGGGAGGTCTTATTTTGGGGGAAACAGGGCAGTGGAACTCTTTCACTGTAGAAGTGGTGGAAAGGGGACCAGAATTTAAACATAATATAAATATGACTTGAGTCTGATACATACAATTAATAGTCCTTAGGCTTCTTTGGTAAATGTTCTATTAGCTAGTCTAAAATAAATCTTATGAGAAGCTCTGTGCCTTTGAATGCCTACTTCTAGTCTAGCATTGTCAAGAAAAACCTGATACAGTGAGATGGTGTAAGCAAAAAAAAAAGTGTTATCCGGGTAGCATATGGATGGACTTGTACTTCCACTGCAAATTTCACAGGTTTCATTGCTATTTGTAGCACACAGCAAATCAGCCTATATTTGTCAAGGAAAAAATCTTTCAAGACTAATTTTATTTCATGTTTTGCTCAAGCAGCAAGGTTGGGAGAAGGTTCTAGATGGCACACATCTTGATTTCAATAAAACAATTGAGAAAGAATATATTCTTATTGGCAAGCTGAGCAAGCATAAGCCAGATGGCATAACCCTTAAATGAATAGAGATCTGTCTCGGAAAAGATGGCAGTGAAGCTGAGGCAAGCAACCCAGGGGCTGCTGCACTGTGTGGAGGTCATTAGAAGCGAGAAGTTTTGCTGCAGAGAACTTCAGAATAACAGAAACAGCCCTTCTTCCCACCTCCCAATCAGCAGCATTCCGTCTTCACTGGATGACTTCACTGGATGAAAAGCATGAAGTAAAGCCTCTATAGTCACACTCTAGTTACACAAATCTGGGTACTGAAGAATCAGAAAGCCAGGCAAGTGAGGAACAGCTACAGGGTTGAATCTTGACAACAGTTGTAGAATTTGTGCCTACCCATAACTGGAGAAAGGATGCAATTGCAGAAGGAACTAATATTCCATCCAGCCTCAACCTGCTTACCACTGTGGTAGATAATGTCGGAGATCATTCCACCAAAATAAATTGGAACATTCACTAAATTGTGCTTCCTGGAATTTATCATAACTCAGAGCTGGAGATGATTCAGAATACTTCCCTGGATGGTTCTTCTTACATAACAGATTTACTAATGTGAACATCAGTTTCACAGTTTTAAAAAAAGGTAAGGCAATAGGAGAAACTCTTCTTCAGGGACTTATAGGCATTGCAGTTGCTACCAAGAATCTCACCAGCCTTATCCATCATCAAGTAAACAATTAGATGAGAGCATCTGAGCATCTTGTTCAAGATGTGTAAAAAAATGGTGTCCTATACCTCTCATCACAAGAACATTATTATGTATCATCATTAAAACAAATATACAAGTTTTTTAAAATATGGTCATCAATTGTTGCTAAGAAAACTGGAGTATAGAATCAAGTGGGCTATCTATCATAAGTAAATTTTGGATTCTGTATTCTTCAGTTTATATTATGGACTTTGATGAAGAGAATGGATTACTTATTAAATTTTTGGGGGAGGTTGGAATTGATTGGAATAGCTAATACTCTACAAGACAAAAATGAAATCCAAAATGACTTTGATGTGGTTAGAAAAATGAAGTGAAAATAACAAAATGAAATTTAACAGAGACAAATGTTATTCACATGGAAAATAATGCACGAATATGGCATGTCAGATCTTTGGCTTGGTAATGCTTCTTGTTGAAAAGATATTGAAATAATAATTATTGCAAATCAATTATGAATCAGCATTATATTTGCAAATGAGGCAAATATGTTAAAATTTAGTTTTAAATTACTTTCATTTCATTCTTCATTGTCTAGATGCCACTTTATATATACTTTGTCCACTTCTGAATACCATGTTTTAAGAAGGGTTAAGAAACACTGGACTAAGTTCAGGGGAAAAAATGAGGATTATCAGGAAATTAACATTTAAGATTTATGAAATAAGATTGAAAGAAGTGGGTAACTTTTTTTTATATAAAAAAGCTATATGATAGCAGTTCAAGGCCTACTCTTTCATTCTTGAGGGCAATGTATGGAAAAACCAGCATTTAAGTTACAAGAAGGCAGATTCCAAATGAATATTGGAAGACATTTCCTAATAATATGTTTGACAATGGAGTCAATTATCCAGAGCCAGGGTGGATTCTTAATTGGATGTGTTTAAACAGAAGCCAATCACCTGTAGGTTGTTTTAAGTGGAATTCGTACACTGAGCAGGAGCTAAGACTTCATGGTCTCATCATTTCCTCAACTTTGGCAATTTTATGATGTGTGGATTCCAATTCCCAAATTCCCCAGCCAGCATTCTGTGAATTGAAATCCATACATCTTAAAAGTTGCTGAGGTGGGGAAACACTGGTCTAAATGGTCCCTTTCAACTTAGTGATTCTATTATCCTAAATCAATAAAGTGCATGCTAATCAGGTAGAATAATATTACTATCAACTTATGCTATTGCTACTTTGAAGAGAAATTATCAATCATGATTCATTATTCATCCACATATAGTGTTATGAGACATACAGTATATTTTATATGACTTACTGCAGGATCAATTTTTCTCCAGGCCTCTAAATAATTATTGATTTAACTGATCATTTCATGTGTTTGGAAATTTATATTAAAAGGATAGTAATAGAAACTAGCCCTAATCATAGATATTTGCAATGCTTTCTCCTGCCCATCTCAACCAAAAACTCCTAAGATAGAGATCAAAGAGGTTGTTTTGTATTTGGCACAAGGGAAATAAAGTGATCCTACATATTGATGATCTGTAAGGGTTTTTTTATCCTATTAAAAATGGAAATCTCACCAATGAAGTGACAAGAGACTAAAAATAGAGTTGTGCTCATATAAATGGCAGAACAGAATAACAGAGTTGGAAGGGAACTTGGAGGTCTTCTAGTCCAACCCCTTGCTCAAACAGGAGACCTATTTCATTTCAGACAAATGGTTGTCCAATCTGTACTTAAAAACTTCCAGTCCTGCAGCACCTACAACTTCTAGAGGCAAATTGTTCCACTTATTGTTTAAACTGTCAGGAATTTTCTCCCTAGTTCTAGGTTGGTTCTCTCCAAAGGTGGGTTCCTACCAGTTCACACCTATTCAGTAGAACTGGTTCGTCAAATCTACCGAACCGGTTAGAAGAGGTTCCACCAGTGGACCCAGAAAGCAGGCCACACCTACAGAAGAGGTTCCAAAATTTTTTGAAACCCACCACTGGTCCTTGGATATGATTATTCTACACTATCAAGCTCATATTTATAAAACTCAGTGCCTCTGTGAAAGGTAAGGATGACTACTGCATTTGTGGTGCAATCAGAACATTGCATGTGTTGAAGTTGTTTTAACGCAAACCAAAGATGCCTTTTAAAAAACATCATATTCTTATTCATGCCAGTGCTGTGTGTGAGGTAATTTAAGGTGGTTCTGACAAGTGTTGTCGACATCTTCATATCCGGTCAAATGGGTGGCAAGCTACTCCCATCTGGTCACATGGGTGGCAAGCCACTCCCACAAAGGAGGCCACACCCACAGAGTAGGTTCGAACAATTTTTGAAACCCATCACTGGTTCTCTCCTTGATTAGTTTCCATCCATTGTTTCTTGTCCTGGCTTCAGGTGCTTTGGACAATAGTTTGACACACACACACACTCCTTTGTAGTAGCGCCTTAGATATTAGAACACTGCATATCAATCTTTGATGGCTTCTTAGCTAAATGCAGACAATAAGAGTTCATCTTCTAATTCTTTGAAAACAACCTCAACTACAAAACATCACCTTTGGTTCTTTGGAAGCTCTTCCTCTTGCAAACATTCAGTGTAGATGAGAATGTGATACATTTTTCATTCATTATAATCTCAGATGTTCAAGTTGTCCAGGTAGAGGAAGTGGGCAGGAACTGAAGCTAGATAGGAATATCTGTGCTATCTAGTGGATATCCCTGCTTTTGAGAAATGGCCAAGTCCCCATTGCAAACATCTTGTACTGTAGGTTTGTTACTTAGTTATGATTTTAGCAGGGCCAGCAACAGAGAATTCTTCGAGCTGCAAACAGAACACATCTGGAGAGCCTAAGTTAAAGAACATTGCTGTTCTTCAGAATGTGTTACCTGTCAGTGCACTGGGTCACATGGACTTCTCAGAAGATATGTAGGACTCAAGTGGCATATGTATACGTGCTGCATCTGTCAAAATGGTGGGGACTTTACAGTCAGGTATGTCAAACTAGCCTGCTGTAGCATTTAACATGATTGAATGCTGTCTTTATTTATTCTATACAAATTCAGCAACTTTTCCAAACCCTCCAAGCGGGACCAAGCAGAAGGCCATCCCTTGAATTCCTGTTTGTGTTATTACCATCTAATGAATTTGGTCCTACAGCAGGTGTCAAATCATATCCGTTGTTTTGCAATCGACTCTGAATAGAAGATGTATGACTCCTGCAAATGAATCTAATATGAATCTAATGAGCAGTAATGAGCAACTGTTTTGTCATTATTGAGGCAACCACTGTGATACTAATAAACTCTCATTTTTGCTCTTTAGAAGAAAGCACTGGCCAGGATTTATAACATGGCCTTAATGTCCCCAAAGCCTGAGGCAAAACAGCAAAGTGAAACCCCTAAACTGAGCATAATTTAGTCATTTTCGATCTGGCAGGCCTCTTATTTTGTCTTATTAAAATGAAGCCAGTTTTATGCCTTTTGAACATCCTTTGGCTTGAAGGGGAAAGATGAAGAATGATTGTCCATTAAAGGAGCATAAAGTTAAAGAGGTGGGCATTCTGCCTTAATTTCATTTAATGTAAATATAATCATTGTCTGCCTCTGTATTCAATGGCCCTTTCAGAGCCATAAAAAGAATAGTGTGAACACACTTAGAAGGGAACATTTGGGGTCCTGTGCTTGCCTGGGCATCTTGATATGTTACTCACTGACGGGACCAGAAGAATCAATGATAGACATCAAAGATGGATATCTGTCTCTCTCTACCACTAAATAACTATGCAGAATAGATTTAGTTGAATTATTCTGAAGAAAGAAATCAGTATGACCAGTAAAATCTTGGTGTCACTGGTCAGAGGTTCAAGGAATCAGCCCATGTAATCCAGGATGGAGTACCAGTACTGCATCACACGATATTATCAACATGAACTTTTCTCATACTTATGTCAGATGAAAGGTTTGTAGACAAATTGCAAAATATTTGGAAGCTAACAATGTACTTGAAGAAAACTTCAATGTTTACTTAATTTTGGCGGGGAGGAGAGGGAATATGTTTAAAAATCCCATAAAGTAGCTTGGTAGCCAAAAATGCTGCATGTCAATGAGGAAGGAAAGAAAGAAAAAAGAATATGGCCATAACGTCCTGCTTGATCTTATTTCAAGGAAGTGTTGAAGGTTTCTGGGGATCATGAATGAAAGCAGTGAGTTAGCTGTGATGTGTGGACACTGCAGTATTTTGTTGCAAATATATATTTTAAATATATGCATTTATATGGTCACCCTATTTGCATAAATATGACTATATATATATATATATATATATATATATATATATATATATATATATATATATATATATATATATATAATAAAATCAAAGAAAAAACAAAATTATTCTTAAACCAACAATATAAACAGGAACCCCAAAATTGACATAACACCATACAGTTAGGGCTCCATCTCCCAAACAACCAGGCTCCTGGCACACTGCCTTAAGGGAAAACTATGTGTTTAGATCTTTTTTGAAGAGTAACAGAGTTTGGAATAAACACATTTCAGTCTGTTCCAGAGAGAGAGCCCATCACAGCAGAAAAGGAAGTGAGAAAAAAGTAGAAAAAAAATTACATAAATAAATAAATCGGAAGTGCTGACCTATCTTTTTGGAAATGAAAATAAGGTAGGGATGGTGGGTACATTTTGAATGTTAACAGTATATAATGGATACTCACAAAAATGTCCAGGCATAATGTACCATTTACCACACTATAAAATAGATGAGATTGTTCTCTGTTTCTAATCAGGATGCTCTCCTCTATCCCGTATATTTGTTGTAGGCATACTTCAATGATAGTACTGAGGTATAGCTATCCACTCTTTTATTTTCTATGAATGAATTTGGACTTTTTAAATCAAACTAATAGGCCTGTACTTTGCTTAGTTTATTACATTTTAAAAAAACCTTCAACAAACAAGCATTTAAGTAAAATATTGCAGATATACAGTAAATGCTTATATAGAATACATATCAGAATCTTTACTGGCTCTTAAATCAGTCTAAAAGAAGGAGGAAGCCTCCAAATTTCATAGAAAAAGAATTTGAGTGGATATTGCCTTGCACTGATAATTTTTCTAATCTGGAAGAACTTTTCCATATTTTTGTGAAAACAAAAATAGAAAGCTGCTTATTGCTAACATCCTATTTTATTTTCAAAGATGAAGAAAACTTTTGTTATAAATTATATTCACCTCAGAAGATATTAAATGCTCAGGAAAATTATATTCTCAGCCAAGTTATTAGAAATTGTAAGTCTCTATTACATTGTATTATATTAATTATATTAATAACAATTATTAAACATATTTAAAAATTGGATGGTCCTCGAAGCACTTAGTATACTTATCCTACCCGAAGAAATGTTTGCATATTTATATGTGCAAAGTAAACCTGTGTGCTCATTTGCAAGGTAAGGCAAAAGCTGTTGGGCATACACATTAACTCTGTGGAGAAAGCTTTCCAGGTTTAGGGCATAAACACGGTCTCTTATGGCCACAACCCTCTTTACTGAAAAGATGGCCAACATCCAGATTCCATTACTTTTCTGCTTATCTTGCTTCCAAGTATAAATTACATACATGATAATACAATAATGCCATGTTTTTAAAAAGAAAAGACAGCTGGGTACCCACCATTATAGCCCACAAGTAATGTCCTCAAAATGCAGTTCCAATGGTTTCCCAAAAGCTAAGTGCTAGCCCTCCATCAAAAAAATAATGCTTGTGGATGGTGCAGAGCATTCTCCCTATGCAATAAAATGAGACTTACTGTAGAGATTTGTTCAGAAGGTTGAATGATTCCACACAGGGTACAGCTGTTTGTTTTACTGCATGATGCACTATATACACATTGAACTACTGAATGCAGAACATATTGCTGGCATTTAAGATATTATTATAGACACAGTGGTGTAATTATATGAGTGGAAGAGCCAAAAGAAGGGGGAACAGGAGGAGGTATTGCAATAACTACTTTCCAATATTGTGAATTAGAGATGTGTGAATACCAAAAGCCTTATTTGTAGCAGACATTCAGAAGTAGTGAAATTCCAGGGTAATTCCGGGGTGTTCTTCATTCTCTAGATGTTAGCTTTTGTAGTCTAGAGTGAGAAAAATTATAGGATAAAGATAAAACATCATGATAAACTTGAGGTGTTGCTTAAACAACAAATGTCTCACATATAAAGAGGCATTTGAGCATTTACAGAATTCACAACCTGAAGCTCCCTGAAATTGGAGAGACTTTTAGAGTTAAGTATCTGGGTAAAACCAATCTACTTACTGCTTTCTCTTCCTTTGCACTCTTTATCCTCTACCCACAATGAAAGGGCATTTTTTACAAAAGGATAATCAAAGCTGACACAAATATATTGCACCAATTGCCCCTTGATGGCAAGGAATCATGGGGTTTGTAGTCCTCTTCAAGGAACATGAAATGAGTCATCTCATTCTCAGCCCTCCTGGAATTAGATGACACCACATTATTTGATTTTTGGGAAAGCCATTACCATGTGGCTATTCCAGAAAACCTTAGAAATAAGTTTGTTCATAAGTGACCTCTCCCCTGATGGATTTCTGTATGCTTTTACCTTTTGAGTGCTGTGATTGTAGCTGTTTCTGAAGTGTTGACTATTTTAATTTCCTTATTGACATATGTAAGCCATTCAGAGTCACCCACTGAAGTGACATATAAATAGTAAACAAACAACAAAGATTTCCAGGAGGGAAAAGAGCACAAACCAAATATTCTTTGTAGGGTTTGCGTGAGGTGATGGTGGTGGTATTTGAATTGCCCACTCTGCTATTTTAATGTGATTTTAACCAACTGTTTTTATGATATTTATGATATAGTTTTACATGAGCTCACCAGAGTCTGTGGAATTGGGATATAAATGTTGAATTTAAAAAACAGTATTGTTTCTAAGAATATTGTTTTTCAGAATTATTTTCAATATGAATAACAGCAATAGCAGACTTATATATCGCTTCACTGTGCTTTACATCACTCTCTGAATGTCAACATATTTTCCCCAACAATCTGGGCCCTCATTTTGCCAACCTCAGAAGGGTGGAAGGCTGAGACAACCTTGAGCTGGGCAGGATTGAACTCCCTGCAATGGGCAGATTTAAGCCTGCAATAAAGCATTCTAACATGTGCATTACCATGATGTTATGCATTTTTAAAACGTTATTAAGGCATTCTTTTAAACAATGCCTTTGAATAAGAACTATATTTTTTCAGAATATAGTGAGCCAAATTAAAACTTTATTTTTATTTTTAAGTGAGACTCTTCTTTCCTTCTGCTTTCCTCCTTCTATGAAAGAGGCCCAACTACACAGGAAACCTCTATTCCCTGTTAGCCCTCTGGGTTCCTCAGAGTGAAGGCTTTATGGAAAAGATGAGGATGGAACATATGAAATGAAGAGACAGAAGCAGTCAAGCTGATGTGTATTGTTAACTACTATAGAAATTGGGGGAATATCCACTAGTACTAGAGCCTTTCTAACGGAACAAGAGTGTTTATCTTTTCCAGCCCTTCTCCTTCAGAGAGGTAGTCCAGAGAAGTAGTTTGTAAGACATTTTACGGAAAGGATGCCAATTGTTGAGAAGAATATCAAGTCTGAGCAAAGCATGATCGGAGCTACCGTCCCTCTATAAATACTGGTGGGGGTGTGTGGAGTGCTGGCTCTGTTGCTGCAAGCAGATTGGTTGGCTGTGTTGTAACATCAACTCCATCAACTAATCAAGATGTTACAACACAGCCAACCAATCTGCTTTCAGCAACAGAGCCAGCACTCCACACACCCTCACCAGTATTTATAGCGGGAAGGAAGCTCTGATCACGCTTTGCTCGCACAGGCACGTGGCCGAAGACACCAGCCTGAAGATGATGAGTGGGACCTCGTCAAAACGTCGCCAAGATACTCTCAATCTTACATGGGAAAAGACCCGAATAAACCAAAACCTGCATATATGTATGTATGTATGTATGTATGTATGTATGCATGCACAGTATTGTGTCACAACCCCTGGTATGCCTATGCCCAAATATGGGAGGGAGCATACCGCTTCCCTTTTCTGTCTATCGGATCACTCTGGGAGCCATCCAGACAGAAAGACATTTTTTTATGTTCCCTTGTTACATTTGTGTTGCAATTGTGCCTTTATTTATTTATTTATCAACATAATTGCAATACATACATACATACATACATACATACATACATACATACATATCTGTAATCAACATTTTCATAGTTTTTCTTTTTTTTAAAAAAATACTAGAGTATGATCAAAAGAGCAGATTCCTATGCAATGCTCTTGTTTCAGAAATGGTGCGATATGGCAATGGCTAGGTTGCTGCATTCTACGTTAATATTCCATATTGGGTTTGCATGGAGGTCTAGGATTTAAATTTGAAATACAAAAGAGAATCAGGAGGCAAATCACTCTCTGGACTACCTAGAACTCCTTAGATATGGCTCCTGTGGGCCTCCTCATTTTTAAAGACATGGTATGTATTTTTAAATAAATGACTGAAGAGACATTCTTTTAATTAGATTTAATTTAGTAACATGTAAATTACAATGAAATGAAATCAAATTTTGTTTTTCCCTGGCATAGGCAGATAGTATTTAGAACAGAGCCCCTGTTATACCAATTATGACCAACCCACCCAGGGGAGTCACTGCCAGTAAGAGGAGAACCTTGACTGAGGAGAACCTTAACTGGATCAAATGGTCTGATCTGGAATACAAAGCAGTTATGTGTTTTCTTCCTAAAGTAGATATACTTTTTCTGAAATGTTACATTGTTATGTGCACATTATTTAGACATACAAAAGGCATGGCTGAACATTTTCACAATTATCTTTTGGGTTGTCTGCAGATTTATTCATAGTTAATTGATCAGCCAGCTAAGGTTTTTTTTTAAAAGAATCAATTGACCAAGTCCTTTCTAGTCTCAATCCCTTTCTTCTGTTTTACATAAATAATCAGAGTCACATACACAATTATATTTAGAATTCTGAATGCATAACACATCAGAGAATCAAAATAATTGTCCATTTAGGATAGGGGAAAAGAATGGTGCAAGGAGGAAAAAGAAACTCTTTATAAGGCATAACATTGGCAAATTACTCCAGTGTGCCATCCATATTTAGTACACATTCTCCAAGACATAGTACATTAATTGACTCATTAGCTATTTCCAACCATATGGACTTCAGTTTAGATGGGTCACTTTCATAATATTCTGAGGTGAAGGTCCTTAATTATTGTAATTGCATGATCTCAATCATGAGACCAGACATATGAAATTCTGCCAGAGCTTTTCAAATGGGTGTCAGTGCATCCCAGACATTGACAGAAAAGCAGGGCATACTCCTTGGACATTAAAGCCCCCTTGGTACTAGGGAAGTAATTACCTGAAAAGTTTTAGAAAACTTGGTGGAAGCAAGTGAAAAACACACCAATCAATGAAACCAAACTGCCAACCAACCAGCATCGTATATGGACAAGGAAAAAAAAATCTCTTGTGATTGCCATTTTGAAGGAACGCACTCCAGGCTTCCCTTGTTGCAATGCTGATGTTCTTTGTACCAAGCAGTGATGTCCCTTGGTGTAATTTTAGCAATGGTATTTTAAGCACTCTGGGGCTAAAGGGAAAAAAGGATGAATAGAGAAAGTGCTGAAATGTCAGTGTTAAATACCACAAGGTGTCACGCTAGGCAACAGTGTGAGAAGTTACACGTCGCTTGCAACTACTGTTCCAAGTGTAGGTGTGAAACGGTAAGGTTTCAAGATAATTGCACCATTCGTTGTTATCCACAGCTCCAGTCTGAAGTGAGTAGCTAAAAAGCAAAACAAGATATAGATATAGATATAGATATAGATATAGATATGTAATGAAAAATATGAAATGAGAAACAGCTTAGGCTTCAATATGCTATGCTTTTAATACTGAATAATAAAATGTGTTAAATCAAAGTAACATCCATGATATTATCTATTACTTACTATCACCGTTTGAAGCATTTTAAAAATAAGTTATATTCTGTCTAAACATCAGTGTTAGCCAAAGTTCATATACCTGCCAATTACAGAAACATCTGGTGAAAAGAAACCTCCCAGCAGCTGTAGTGGTCACCAATCCCTAAGGCAATTACAGGCAGCGCTACCTTGAAGCTCCCTTCTAATCTTCTCTTCAGTATCTGCTTTAGGGAAGGACAGAGCTGCTGTTGCTTACTGACCCTCATGGCAGTTCAGAGTCGACTGGAAATGAACAGAAATTTCTATATTCCCCATAGCAAGATGATATTAGAAGGTTGCTGTGTGACCAATATGCAATGGTAGCTTTCTCTTCGTGCCATATACCATTTTTCTTTCTATAGATTCTGGATTGCCTTGGGACAAAATGCCCATGCATTAAGTCTCCCATGGTTTTTTTATTCTGTTTAATGTTAGCCACTTTGAAAAAAAAATCATTTTCTAAAGATGAAATCTAAATGTACGAAGTGCAACTATTTAAATAAATAAATTTACTTCTAAAATGAGAGCATTTACCCCCAATCTGTAATCCTGAATGCTATGGGAACCAACACATCATGTTAAGAATTATATGGCTTATCATGTAAATAAAATGTGGTTTGTTAATCCAGGTATATGATGGAATATATTGAGCAAATACGAAGAGTACATCATTTATGGAGATTCTCACTCACACAGCTCATGATTGTCTCAAAGGTGCTGTTCAAAAGTCACCTTTTGCTTCTCATCCAAGAAGCTTCTTCAATTCTGGAGAACTAAAGAAACTTCTTGATGAGAAGCGAAATGTTTTCTTTTTTTTTTATTAAACATTTTTGGAAAAAAAACACACACAAACTTTTACAAATGTTTAGTTCCCACACCCCACACTCCCCCCCAAATCCCCCCAACCTCCCCCCCCCCGACTTCCCAGAACCAATACAGGGTATAAATCTTTAACAAAAAGAATCTAAGGTACAATTTAAGGAAAAAAAACAAAAAAGATGGTGAACAACATATTTCCATTGAACTCTAGCTCCTCCTTGCTGGACTAACTCTAGATAATTTATAATTCCTGATCTCTAATCATAAGCTATCTGAAGTTTCTTAGCCCCATATTTGTTTTGAGTATAATCAATCCATCTTTTCCACTCCAGTTTGTATCTCTCGTTTGAATGATCCTTAAGATATGCAGATATTTTGGGCATCTCTGTAGGTTTGTTACTTTCAATGTCCATTCTTGAATAGTAGGCAAATCTTCCTTCTTCCAGTATTGCGCCACCACCAATCTAGCTGCAGTTATTGAATGCAATATCAGATTAGTCTCTACAACTGTACAATCAGTAATTATGCCTAACAAAATAACTAAGGGGTAAACTTTATCCTTTTTTTAAGAACATTTTGCATAATCCACCATATTTTATCCAAAATGCTTTAACCTTATTGCAAATCCACCATATATGAAAATATATAGCGTCCATACAATCACATCTCCGGTTCCACCACAAAACCGCAGTAGACTAAAGCACGCTCGACGAAAGTGCGTACGTGACGTCATTACAGCGCGACGAAAACAGCACGCTGTGAGCGGAAAACTTAAAAATAACACGAAAACCTTACCCTAACCCCCCCAAACCTAACCCTAAACCTAACCCTAAGCCTAACCCTTAACCTAACCCTTAACCTAACCTTATACCTAATGCTAAACCTAATGCTAACCCTTAACCTAACCCTAACCCTAACCCTAATGCTTAACGTAACCCTAAACCTAACCCTAACCCTAACCCTTAACCTAACCCTTACCCTAACCCTAAACCTAACCCTTACCTTTATGTGAATCGGCTTGCTGTAAAAGCGCTTTTTAAAGTGCCCTTTTTTCCCCGCGGTCGTATTTGTCGTGCTGCTGATGACGTCACGTATGCGCTTTAATCGGGCGCGCTTTAGTGGACCGCGGTTTTGATGGGTCACGCAATCTCCAGCATTTAGGTTGTAAGTTCAGATACATAGAAGCCATTTTTTTAGGATCTAAATGCCATCTATAAAACATCTTAGAAGTGAAATGTTTTCAAGGGAAAAAGAAACCCAAGAAAGACCAATTGCCTTTTGAACAGTATCTTTGGACAAAGAATACATTATTAGTTATTAATCCCATTCCTTCTTCAAAGATTGTTACTGGTTCAATCCTAGCCTAACATTCTAAGCCTGCCTTTCAACCTGTCATAACTCAGTTGTCTTGGGTCTCCGGTTTCAACATTTACCTGCTGGAATTTCAGAATTTATAGTTACAAAATAGGGCATATTTTCTGAGAGGAAAAAAGAAACTTCTAGATTTGCAGCAGTTTTTGTTTTCTGTGTTTATCTTTTTACACATATGAATGAATCCCAGGTACATTTATAAAATAGCAGACTCAGAACTGATTTGACTGCTTTTGTTCTTGAGCTTCAGACAGCATATATAGCACTCCTATTTCCAATTGTCTTCACAGGTACAGCATTATGAGATACGTTGAACTAAGAGGCAGTGACTGAAGCTACCCATTCATTTACATCATTGAGAAGAGGAACTTGGACCTCCAGCATCTTAATCATGAGCTAGGGGGGGGAGAAAATAGACACATTCAGAGACAACAGGTTTTTTACCCATAGTCTATATATAACCTTGTCAACTAGAAGCACCGTTATATATTATGTTAGGGTTTTAAAAGAAACACAGGGGGAAAAGAAAGAAAAAATATTTTAGCCTGAGTGGTTAATATCATTTTAGGAAATCAAAATATCTGGATTTATGAAAAACACTGAGGTCTTTTTTTTTTGCCTTCTCTCCTCTGCAGGGAGATAATGTAACTCAGTGTAAGCAGTTGCAGCTCTGCCATCCATTCCGTACAGCCCTGTGAGATCTGCAGCTGACATTAGTGATGACCCAAAAGCCACCATACTTCATTGATGACTATGGATTGTCATAAAGGCATAAGCTGTGCTGGAGGTCAGAGCAATTCTTCAACAGCAAAAAAAAGGGGGCTCTTTAGAGAAGTGAAAGTCTACAATACAAAAATGGCCATGCTGCACATTGGAAACACACTGGGTACTGCGAGTAGCAAAAATAGGAATTTCCCTTTTTTTCAAGTAACTGATCGTGAAAGTGATCTTGCACAAATAAATTATAAAAATGAATTATCTCATACATCATTTAGAAGAAATCCACTGTGGCATTAAGATGGCCTCAAGCTAAGATAGCTTTAGGATTAGACACATTCAAGGGAGATGAACCTAAAGTACTAGATACATTGGCTGCACCAAGTTCAGAAGCTTTATACTTCTGTGTATTTGCTGTTAAGGGAAACAGGGCAGATAACAACAGATTTCTTGATGTTCTTAAAATGAGTGACACTGAACTACAAAGTTCTATCCATGCCTGTGTCAAAGCCAACTGCACTGAATTTGGCAGATTGCAGCAATATTTTCAAGCGATCAACAAACCCCCATCTGACCATCATAATATATTGGCTTTCCCTGATTTCCTCTATTTTCTTCCAAATAATTGTATGCAATACATGGAATTAAAGTATGAAAAGTATCATTTAGTCTCTTACATTCAGCTCCCAATTGGTGAAAAATCCAAATGAAAGTAACCCTGGTAGCTGATTTCCCATTTCTGTTTGAACAAATCCAGTGAAATTCGGTAGCTCTCAATAATTAGTCCCACCGTTGACTTGTTCTTTTTATTAGAGAGCCGAGGTGGCGCAGTGATTAGGGTGCAGTACTGCAGGCCACTTCAGCTGACTGTTATCTGCAGTTCAGCGGTTCTAATCTCACCGGCTCAAGGTTGACTCAGCCTTCCATCCTTCCAAGGTGGGTGAAATGAGGACCCAGACTGTGGGGGCGATATGCTGACTCTGTAAACCGCTTAGAGAGGGCTGAAAGCCCTATGAAGTGGTATATAAGTCTAACTGCTATTGCTATTGCTATTGCTATTAGTTCTTACTTTAATTTTTAACCTGTATCTTTTTTTAACCTATAACTGTAGTCTTAAAATCAAAGTAACAGATCATGGCATGCTCCTCAGTAATAGTCCTCTAGGTTTTTGATTTCCCTTTTCTTGACTAAACATATCCTCAGTTCCTTTAGTCTCTCTTTATAGCATTTAGTTGCTTCCCCCAATTGTAATTTCTTGCAACTTTTTCACATTTTACATTACTTTGAAATGCAATGCCCAGAAATGGGCACAGAACCTGAAAAGGGCATAAAAATAATGGAACCCATAGTTATATGTACCATGATACATAAATAGCACTTCCATTGATGCAGCTTGTCATAGATTCTTTTTTTAAATTGTATCAAATTAGATTGACTCAAGAGAGGCAGTTTTGTCTAGTGGTTAAGGCCTCAGGCTAGAAACTAAGAGACTGTGAGTTCTGGTCTCGCCATAGGCATGAAAATCAGTTGGGTGATTTTAGGCCTCTCTCTCTCTCTGCCCATGAATTCAGGCTCAGGCAACAAGCCAGTCCATCGATTCCTGTTGCAACAATGGATTAACACTCAATTGATTAAAAGAGAGAGTGAGAGAGGCTGCATTTGCAAGAAAATGCTAGGAAGAAAAAAATATTAGACTGATCCAAAATCAAGAGAGACAGAAAAGTGTTGGCAGCTTCTTTATAGATCCCTGTAAAAAAGAGACTTTTGTTTTATAAAAATAAACTTATAAAAGTGTTGCCAGTGCTTTTATTGCCACTTCTATACTAATATTATAGTATAATTGCTCTTACAATATACCAATCATCTTTAGTTACTGATATTATGACAATGTTGGTATTACTCTATACTATTAATATTAATAGTATATTAATATTATATTATTAATATTATATATTACTCTACTGCCTATTAAAATCCCTTATATACTATGCTCTATATTATTACTGGCATGCATCAATATTATTTTTCTTAAATCTGCCTGCCTTAAGTCCCCTGTCTTTGAGATTTATTTCTTTTTCTATTACCAGCCAGTATGTAGAGCTCTTCCACCTTTTTTAACATTGTGCTTTGTCTTGCTGTGTTGCTATACTTTTCCTCTCTTTTGGGCTGCCCACTCCTTCTGAAGGAAAATGCTTTCTTCCTTTGGCTTTTCTTTCTTTCTTTTGCTGGCTGCTGTGGAGCTATGAAACACGTCTCCTTCCATAGCTGTGTCAAAGTTGCAGCTTTATTAGCAACTCTGCTTGTGCTGATGCTGGAAGGCTAAAATGGGAGGGAAATAAGCAGAAGTCCTGGAATTTGGTTAAACAGCCTGCTCTTCCACACAACCTAAATTGCATTTGGCTTTATTGTCGAATATACATGTCACTCTACAACAGCTTGTTTCACTTAAGCTTAGACAAATTAATTTCAACTTATTTCCAATTTTCCTGTTCCTTTTGCTTTACTGTATTTGTGGATATCAATCCTACTTGGGTCTGGCTTCTACAAAGTTATGAGGGTTATAACTTCTCCTGCTGTTCACTTCTTGAAAATTGTCTCTGCACTGGGTTAATTAAAAAAGCTTGCAAGGGGTGATTGTAATATGCACATTTTTTAGCAATAGCAGTAGACTTATATACCGCTTCATAGGGCTTTCAGCCCTCTCTAAGCGGTTTACAGAGAGTCAGCATATTGCCCCCAACAATCTGGGTCCTCATTTTACCCACCTCGGAAGGATGGAAGGCTGAGTCAACCCTGAGCCGGTGAGATTTGAACCACTGAACTGCTGATCTAGCAGTAGCCTGCAATGCTGCATTTAACCACTGCGCCACCTTGGCTCTTACATTTATGGGGGTAGGTAGGGATAAACTTTTCTGCTAGTACTACTCCAAAGTTCAATCCTCCAAACAGGATTCTATATCTATATATGGACTTTCAAAGAAAGAAAAAGTAAGATCATTGCATATTTATCTTTCATAAATTGACCATAATAGTCACATTCAACATTTTAAAATATTTAGCAATGTACAGCATAATATTATGTAAACAAATCCAGGGAGTAAGTATTTCTACTGCCAGCTTGTTCTATGGTAATTGGGCCACAACAGAGAAATCTTGTTCTCTGGAAAGGCCCCATCACTTTATAAAGGGATGGACTCCTGTCAGTCAGACTCATTTAGGATCCTATTTTTGCTGTCATACAACGGTATACACTTTCTGGGTTGCAAAGTCCAAGATGGCCAAAAATATCACCAAGATCACCATGAACGGTATTTTATATCCCATGCGCATAATTCTGCCTTTTTAATCCTCACTCTGTGATGTCAATCTAGCTGAGAGATAGCCATCTCTCTTATGCTACAAAATCTCTGTGAAGCGGGATATACACAGGCAAATGGTTCAATTTAACATGCTGCAGGGATTAAAAAAAATACTAGAAAGAATTTATATGTAGGAATCACATATTAAAATATTTCCATGATAGGCAAAAGGATCAGTAAAACTCTTGAGAAGTACAAAGTTTGATTACAGCAATTCATTCTATCTGGGGCTGCTCATGAAGACCACCTGGAAACTTCAACTGGTCCAGAATGCAGTGTAACCGGCAGTGATGAGTATGCCTTGGCTCCCACCTTTGATTTCTGCGCTGCACTGTTGCCATGTTGCTCCCATGTGCTGGTTGTTACCTTTAAAAGCCTAACTGAATAAGTCCTGGTTATCAGAGGGATCATCCATTTCCTATCTATAGCATCTGCCCCACCAATTCTATCCTTCAGGGTTGGCTTGTTCAAGTCCTGACAATTAAACAATGTCATCTATTGAAATCCTGGAAAAGTGTCTTCTCTATAGCAGTGGGTACTCTCTGAAGTGAAGTTTCCCTCCACCCCAGCTCTAGATAACCACCTGTGTGCGGTTGCTTAGAATTGCTAAGAAGACCTGATTCTTCAACTAGGCTTTTGGCCAGTGATTGTGTGGCCCTTCCACTCGATCTCCATCTTACACTTGCCATCTTTGATTTATTAATTTGACTGTCATTTGATTGTTGTGAGTGGCCCAAAGTCACTGAGAGCCAGGTGGCATACAAGTTTAATAAATTATTAAAGCAATACCCGTAGGTTTGGTTGGTTTCTCTCTTCTGCACTCTCAACCCGCATCTCTTATTTATTTGTAAATTGTTTAAAGGATAATAAGTGTAAGAATAAACATGAGTATGAATGAAATGGGGATGAATAAATGGGGACAGTAGGACAAGGACGGTAGGCACGCTGGTGTGCTTATGCCTACAGACCTGTTAGGAAAGGGGTGAGGTCAATAGTAGACAGTTTAAGGTTAGTTATGGGGATTTGAAGATGTAACAACGGAGTCAGATAGAACATTCCAGGCGTTGACCACTCTCTTGCTGAAGTCGTATATTCTGCAATTAAGTTTGGAGCGGTTTACATTGAGTTTGTATCTGGTGTGTGGTCTGTATTATTCCGGCCAAAACTGAAGTAGCCATTGACCAGTAGGAGGTTGTTCTCTTCCCAACTCCTTTCAATGAAAGAAGACGGATTGTGTTCCGCTTTTTTCCGATTGCCTTGGTCTTGGGCTAGAGGAGAAGCGCAACTAATCGCCTCGCTGACCGGCTTCGCACTTTCACGACGCCGTTCCTTTATTCACGGACTAGTAACTTTCGGTGCTGTGTCACGTGACTGGGCGCCGAACGGCGGTGTACGCTTTTCTTCGGATAGGCTGCCAGCTGCTAAGGATTGCCTTGAGAACGCCCAGCGTCAGAGGAACGGCGGGGAGAAGAGGAAAAAGAGAAGTACCGCCGAGCGCGTGCGGGAGAGGCGGGGGCGTGGCCTTACTTCTCCAGGGGGTAGGTGGCAGTATGGCTCTTCCCCCAAGGGAATTGGGGAGGAGGGCGGGGCGAAGGAGATAAATGGTTTCCTTTGTGCCGTTGTGGGCCCGAAAAGGACTGTTCTTCCCCTTAGGAAGTGTTTATGTGTGGGTTGCCTTTCCTCAACTCCTCCTGTTTCCGAAGGGAAGAGCTTTCCGCGCGTTCTACCCTTGTCTGACTTTTGCAAATTTTGGCCTCCAGAGTAATGGGGTCAGTAAACATCAAGGAAAAGGGCAACGGGCCGCTGTCCTATGGGCAGCTCCATGGTCAACTCTGCTCCATTTGTGGTTTCTTGGTCACCTACTCAGTCATTCTGTCTTGCCTACTCACTGCTTCAGGCTTAATGGGGGTGAGTCATCCGTACTCGCTGAGAGAGAGGGAGGGAAGGAAGGAGAGAAAGATGGGAGGCCATATAAAGTGTCTTAAATGAGTAAACGTTTTTAATGTGTCCCGTCCCATATAGTCCTCCGTCCTGTTTAGAAATCTATAACAAGCGGAGTGATTACAAAGTTCTTGGTACTTTCTTCATATGTGTAGCCCTTCAAGGCTGCTGCTGGGAGTAGCCTATCGTACATGTAGCCTCCACAAAGATAGGTCTTGAGAGGGCACCCACGGAGTTGCTGCATGTGTCATCCTGCTTTTGTTGGAGTTGATAGGAAGGGCACAATGCCTCCCACCCGTTTTTTCCGGATGCTCTGTAGGAATAATGTAGTCTATTCCCTCATGGAGGACAGAGTTGTAAGGAAAGCGTGACTTACATGTTATTTCCAGGGAATCCTTCAAACTCAAAAGCCATGTCTTCTTGCACTGTTAGCATAGAATAGAATAACAGAGTTGGAAGGGACCGTAGAGATCTTCTAGTCCAACCGCCTGCCTAGGCAGGAAACCCTATACCATTTCAGACAAATGGTATGCTTTATCCGGGCTGTTTCCTTTCTTGGTCGATGGGAATGTAGGTGAATATTGAGATATTATTGTATATTGAGAGCTATATGAATACATACAAACATAATATATCTTGTATTTATATTTTATCTGTGGAGGCAAAGCACATTACTTTTTAAATAAAAAGTAATAAAATGCAAGTAATTTATAGCAATATATTGTTTATTTTTAATTTCAAAACTTTATATTCAAACAATATAAATCATATGTGGATATAAAGTACTCTCAGTTCTCACTTATGTAAAATTGCTAGTCCAACTGACCTGGAGTCACAGTTGCCTTTAGATTTATAGGGAAGCTCAGAGTTTTGGAAAAAAACAGTTAACAATTCCTGAAACAATAATCATATTGCCTTGGGACTATAGAAGCTGTGGTCTATTATTCCTGAGAAACGCTATGTTGCAGCACATATTTTTAGTCAATTATTTTTGCTTTTAAATATTGTCTTGTCCTAGTTTGAATGACAGAAGCATAGAGTTGTTTCGCTTTCTAGAATTTTTTGAATTGTCTTTACCTTTTGTGAACTTGGTCTTACGAGTTTATTTTCAATTCCTATCACACAGAAATTAAGCAAATGAGTTTTCTTCTATTTATTTCGGTGCAGGAAAATGCCTCCCCGCTCTTTATAAAAATATGTTATGATATAACTAACAAAAAGACTAAAATATTCACCTTTTTTTTCCCAAGAAAAGAAATTTTTTTCCAAGATAAGTAAAAAACTTGGGTTTGGGATTTTGATAGCAGTCTTGGAAACAGAACCTCATCGTTGCTATAGTGTGGGATTAATGAAAGTAGAAGGAAATGTATCTCCTCACCTTTGTTAACAGATCCCTTTTCTTCCTGTATCTTAAGAAGAGGAGAGAATCCAAGCATACAAAGGTATTAAAGATGCTTTTTTGCTGTGAGCTTATTTTAAGTCTTGACAATGTGCTGCCTAGTCAACATGGGTTTAGAGCACTGAAACTAACCATGTATTGTATCAAAATCATTCCAGGTTTTATCTGACATGCTTTAGTTACAACTAAAGTATAAGCAAGCAGTTGTGTACATAAAGACAGCTAAAAATATAATAAATTGATAAAACTGCCCAAAACATGAGCAATATTGCATGATGCTGAGTTTCAATTATCTTAAGGGGTTTTCAGTCTTTGTCTCAAGAAGAAAAGACTGTTTATTATTCATAAGAAACAAAGTTAGACAAAGATACACTGAAACGGACAGGTACTTGCTACCAAATGTATCTAACAAGTGAAAATCCATCCAAACATCATTGCTAGAATCAAGCCAATGCTTGTAGTTTACAAGGGAAGAGGTGTTATTTACTAAAGACATATTCTTTAGGGCATATTCACTCTGAACAGCTGAAGTGACAAGGCAAATTATCACTCTTATATATTTATTATAATATTCTTTCCTTGTATTTCTGACAACTCAAGGTGATTTTTATTATGGCCATATCTGCCCTTTTCAATTATATTCAGCAAGGACTTCTTATATCATCAACTGAATCACTTTAAGGGTAACAAAGAGGCTAAGCTGCTGATGTATGTATTATAGTGGTTTCAAGAAAACTATTTTAAGAAGTTTGAAGAATAGCATGTGCTGCTTTTCTAAGAATTGTCTTTGATTTCTTATGTTCAGGCATAATGCCTCCCAAAAAAGCATATAAAAAACAGCCTCCCAGATCCTCTTCAAGAAGGAATAATATGGACGGATACCCAAAAAACGTAAATGGAGGTTGGGTCCTATGATTGCTTATGGAGGATTTGGCTTGGTCTATCTAGGTAAGACATGTAGTATGAAATTTTGTATGGGAGAGTTACTACTTGGAATCATCCTTCAATGTAACTAGGAAGTGGATATGCTCTTTGTCCTCCCCCATTTTGGGGGGATGGGGGGGAATCCTAGAAGTCTATTATGACATCTTAGACACTTCAGATGTGAATGTTTATATTTTGTTTGCAAAAGAGATTTAATACTTATAAAAAGGACCCCACTTCATAAAAGGAGGAAAACTATACGTTTCCTGAATAATTAGGATTTAAAGGGCCTGCTTCCCAAAAACTTTGCAGGTGAATCATGAAATTAGACATTTCCCATTTTAAGGGTCTACTTTTGTTTGCAACCTCAAATAGCTGAAAGTTCTTTTTTTTTAAAGTTGCAGTACTTTATCATATCTTGATAAAGGAATTTTGAATCCTTGATTTGAATATGAAATTGAGTCATGTCATTTTTCTGATTCGGTATATGTTAAATTGTGCTATTTTAAAATTGCTATCCAAACCAAATATTGTAATAAATAAAAACCACATAATTTCTGAAATTTCATTCTTATTAATTTATTAATTTAATTCAGTATGAAAACTAGCAAGAACTAATATTTAGAATAAAAGAGAGGAAAAAGAAAAAGAAAGAGCAAAGACAATGATGTAAAAATCAAAGAAAAGAAAAAAATAGTGACTTCTGATTTTCATTTACAACCATTATAAGTATAGATATAAATCTCTAACTCTACTTCTGCCTGCTAGCTGCCTGCAATTTGGTGGTTCAAATCTCACCAGGGTCAAAGTTGACTCAGCTTTCCATCCATCTGATTGTTGTAAATTAGGACCAAATTGTTGGGGGCAATATGCTGACACACTAAGCTGCTTAGAAAGGGGCTGTAAAGCACTGTAAAGTGATATATAGATCTAAGTGCTATTCCTATTATGTAACGTTTTCTCAATATTTTAATTCTAATCTTCAAAATCTTATAACATTTTTTCTGTTTCTTGCAAAGAGTCAATAAGGGGATTTCAATCATCATTAAATTTTGACAATGTCGTATGTATTTCTAATTAAAGGAGTCAATTTGGCCATCTCAGCAAGTTCCAAGATCTTCATTATCCATTTCTTCCATTGTGGGTAGTTTTCAAACACTTCTTTATATAATTGTACTTCATGATGCAAAAGAATCCAGTGTTGGATTTATTCTGTTGTTTCTACTTTCCTCAAAACCCTGCTTTCCAGACTGAGAGTTGTGGAGAATTGATGGGGAATGAATCCAGGATTGGTTTCAACATGGTTACTTCTCTCAGTTGCACTTGAGGAAGAAACCAGGCATGTATCACATAAGAATAAATAACTTTAAACCTTAAAAGCCAGATGTATAGTTTACTAGGATTAGTACCCAGGCAGAAGCTAGCAAATGTTTTACTTTCCTTGCTTAAAATAATTTTATATTATATAAATACTCTTGCCTTCCCTTAGTTTGCAGCACTCAAAATTGTTAAAGTGATGTTTCCTCGGTCTGTAGTTGAGTACTAAATAGTTTCATGCCCATTTAACTTCATTGCTGGTTTGAGTACAAGTGGAAGATTAGGAAATGAGAAATATGTGACTAAGATTTCCTTGACCAGAGGATTTTCAAATTCATTTAGTTTATCTAAATCTTTGCTTATCAGATGGGAAGTTTTTCTAACACATCTGGAGGGCTTCTGGCTAGTGAAGGGTGATACAAAAGATGAAGGAAAACATAAAAATAAATCCTGTCTTCCTAGCTTTTGCAAAGTAGAAAAGAACTTTGAAAAAAAATATCACCAGAATTGGTACTTTCTGATCTTGGAATGTCTAGCGATTGTAGATATTGTGAAGTTAGCATATAAGTAAAACCCATAGGAAATTATTACTCTTCAAATTTTTATAACCACAGCATGCTCGCACACAAACCCCCACTTTCTTGAGGCCATCCATATTTGCAAAATGAGTATTTGTTGCCAGAGCTCCAGCAGTGGCAATGAGATCAGCTGTGGACAGGAGTTGGGAATTCTGTTTAATTGCCAATAGGCACTGCTTCCTCTTCCCTCTGTGTAAACTTGCCTGCAAAACTGACTCCACAAGATGTACTGCAGGCACTTTTTCCATTATTCCAGGAGATGATTGCTGCACAAATAAACTGTTGTACATGGAAATTTGTAGATTCCAGCTGGCAAGCAAAACCAGCAAGTTACTTTGTCGGACTTCTGGGTGCCATGGTGCCAGGTTATCATTGTGTGGGGAGAAAAAAAAAAGCAATATTCTCCAGAAGTGTGCTCTGATGTTACTTTTGCATGTGAAACTAACAAATGCTATGGGGAACAGCCATGGCTTAATGGCAGAACTAATGCTGTGCAGGCAGAGGAGCTTACTTTTTTTTTCTTATCACAGAGAAAGACCATTTTCAGTGGTTAATACTGGTTAGCTGTAAAAGGATGACTTACTCTGTATAAAATGGATGCATTGGCTATCTTTTTATTAAAGGTGTTTGCACAAATTAAGAAAATGTTGTATTTATATTGGTATAGCCAAACTAATATTGGGTTTATTTATAAAGTAAGTACGTGTATAAAATGAAAGAGAAGTATAAACAAAAGATTAAAACTTTTGATTTGAACAGCTAGACATTATTATTACATCCCCTCGTCATATCCTGCAAGTACACCTATCATCTTTTCCAATGAATGTGGTCAAAATGAATGAATAGCATGGTAGGGCAACGATAGCCAATTTCTTCCCCTTTCAATTATTCTGTATTTTGATTTGGATTTCAACTGCTTATATTAATATATTGTTTATTCAAAGTTTACTAAATTACTTGGCCAGAACTTAGAAATTGTGTGAGGTTGTGTACAGGTTAGGAGAAGTTTGTATAGAAAGACAATTGTAACTTGATTAGAAGTAATAGTTGAGTTCCTAAGAGGTGAAACTGAAGAAGATCCACTTGGAATGTGCCTGCCATTAATTATGTCAATTACAATAATGCAATAGCAGAGTTGGAAAGGACCTTGGAGGTCTTCTAGTCCAATCCCCTGCCTAGGCCAGAAACCCTATACTGTTTCAGATAAATGGCTATCCAACATCTTCTTAAAGACTTCCAGTGTTGGGGCATTCACAATTTGTGGAGGCAAGCTGTTCCACTGATTGTTCTAACTGTCAGGAAATTTCTCCTCAGTTCTAAGTTGCTTCTCTCGATTAGTTTCCACCCATTGCTTCTTGTTCTACACTCAGGTGCCTTGGAGAATAGTTTGACTCCCTCTTCTTTGTAGCAACCCCTGAGATATTGGAACCCTGCTATCATGTCTCCCCTAGCCCTTCTTTTCATTAAACTAGACATACCCAGTTCCTGCAACTGTTCTTCATATGTCCCCTAATCATCTTTGTTGATCTTCTCTGCACTCTTTCTAGAGTCTCCACATCTTTCTACATCATGGTGACCAAAACTGAATGCAGTATTCCAAGTGTGGCCTTACAAAGGCATTATAAAGTGGTATTAACTCTTCACATGCTCTTGATTCTACCCCCCCTGTTTATGTAGCCTAGCACTGTGTTGGCTTTTTTGGCAGCTGCTGCAGACTGCTGGCTCATATTTAAATGGTTGTCCACTAGGACTCCAAGATCCCTCTAACAGTTACTACTATTGAGCAAGGTACCACCTATACTGTACCTGTGCATTTCGTTTTTCTTGCATAAATGTAGAACCTTACTCTTTTCACCATTGATTTTCATTTTATTCGATAATGCCCAATGTTCAAGTTTGTCAGGATCCTTCTGTATCTTAAGCCTATCTGAAGATGACTAGTGCTTCTTCATTGGACAATATTTTCATGAAGCATGGGACAGAAGTTATGCAAAAGGACTAATTAGACTTGGGGTGAATTTCAGTGTCCCATTGGAAGTTTCCTATTGTAAGATAAAGAAAGGAAAATATGGATATAGCTAATATGGGGTTGAGAAATACTTACTTCTACTCAGAAGGCTTAACATATAGGAGTTCTGGATTCTAAATCAAGATTCTTAATTTTTTTTTCTAGATCTGTGGTGTTCAACTCCCAGAATTATCCAGCCAGCATAATCTTGGTTGAAAGTGGTGGGAAGTGAACTCCATGTATCTAATCACATCCATCTTAGGAAAAGCTGTCTTAAATTATGTGCGTGGGGAAGTCTGCAGTTCCAAGTTTGTTCTAGTCCATTCACTGAATAAATTGAAGTCAAACTGGTGACTTCCTGGCATGTTACTTTAAATCTTGTAAAAACAAGAATAATATTGATAGAACTTTATCACATATTATGAAGAAAACAATAAAAAATTACATTATTTCATTTATAGTCAAATTCTTGTTAAATAAATTTTTTCCAGTTTTTAATATTTGTGCAGGAATATAATTGCATCATATCTTGTTGAATTGAAATTCAGTTCTAGACAAAGTGGCTCAAGTCTTCCATAACTTTCTCTGCCTTAATTTTATCTTGCAGCTTCCCCTTATCTTGATGTTCCTGTAGAAAACAATGCTGTGTATGTCATTAAAGTGGTAATTATTACAATTTTAAAAATATTGCCTTTTTATTGTTTCTAATCCAATGGAATTGCATGATTTCCTTACATTTTTATTTGTTTATTTGAAATGAGTGTATTCTTTTAGACAAAAGATTCACAGATCATCTTAGGGCAAGACAATCCTTGCTCTATCAATCACAGTCTTAAGAAATGATCAAAGGAAGGAAAAAGAAAATTAGAAAAGTTAGCTTGAGATATTACCCTGATTTGAATTCTTTCCAAACTTGACTAACAGTTATTATAGGAGGTATCAGTATTGTTTTGTTGGTGATCTTGCCTTTTGATGAGGACTTTTGTGTTTTAGCTGTCTTCTTGTGTTACATCTGTATATGTTTTGTGGGTCAGGTGCCAAAAACAAGAAAGACACAGTAATTCTTCCAACAATTTCTTTATTGTTCCTCACCTATAGATAGCATCTTGCCAAACTAAGGCAGACTACTACCTACATGAACATTTACTTTGGGAACTGTTAGGAAAAGGCCATCTTCACCCTTTTCCTCTCACACAAACTATCTGAACTGAGTTGGTCTCTTGTTCCTCTGGAATGCAGACCTTTCCTCCTGGGAATCCATCCTACCACATCTCATCACATGATGTGTGGATTGGAAAGCATACAGTGAGCTTTGTATGCTCTGTTCTGAATCTTGTGACCAGAAAAAAACAACACTTAGAATGGAGTACTCTGTAATATTCCAATCCACTTCCCAACTAGAGATGGAGATAGTTTTTTTAAAATAACTATAGCCTCCAGCTTGTTCCACCCATTTGTGCATTCCGTCTTTCTTTTGCTAGCTTCTACCGAATCTGGCTCTGCCGTGTTTAGGTTTTGGAGTTACTGTGCAATAGATAGACAGGCAGAGTGAGCAACTTTACTTAGTGTCTTTCCAATTTTGTTTGGATTGGGGGAAAAATAATGGTATATTTAATTAAAATAGTCTTTTAAAAATTACATTGGAAGTTTATCTTAATCTCCTTAGTACAATACTGAAATCTTTCCTATTGATTATTAAGAAGTCAGGAATACCTGACTCATTATGCTTTTCTCCATGTCCTGAAAGTTAACACAACAGAAATTACGAATTTCCTAGAAGGACCATTCAGGGCAAAATCACTCTCTCAAAAGATGTTTGTTATCAAAGTCTCCCATACCAGTGATTTCATTCCTTTTTGAAAATTCTGTAATGTATAATTGGAAGGTATTATCTGCACATGGGTTACTCAGAAAACATAGAAAATATATATTTTTTATGATCCAGACAAAAGGTCTGCTTTACAAAATTCTGACAGACTGTTTCAAGCCAAGCATAGTTAAGCAGAATTGGAGCCTGGGATGCCTTGGTGGTTCTGGATTTCAAATCAAACAAAATCTAGATGGGGTGACTAGACAAAGCTGATGTGTGTTGTCCTTTCTTCTCATCATATTTAATCAAGCTCCTCCTCTTAGCATTTTCCCTATTTATGTGTAAGACTCAATTATGTGTGACACATAATTACATTGAAACTTTGTGTTTTTTTACATATATCTGTTTAGGAATATCTTGAAAATGGGCCTTTATTTTCAGAACTGAAATTCTACCAACGTGCTGCAAAAGAAGAACATAGTAAGTCAGGCAACAGAAGTGTCCTATTTCAAGTAATAATATTTTTTCAGGAATAATAGTTTGGGAATAATCACTTATGAAAATTTAATTTTATTTCAGTGTTACTTTTAGAAAATATACCTAATGTGTATATACAATTTCATAACATTGTATTCTGATATTTCCAAAAAAGTTATGTTTTATTTAAAAAAAGAAGAAGCTGGACAGTTTTAAAGAACCTGCTTTCCCCTCATGTTTTGTCAGTCAAAAAATGGATGAAGATGAAACAACTAACATTTTTAGGCATTCCTGTTTTCTTTGGATCAGGCCAAATCAAACATCTTGGTAAAAGGTAAGGAAGACATTACAATACAGCAGAGCTGAACAGGAATTCTAAGGTAGGGAATTTTAATAGTAACACTTCAGGATAATGTGAAAGAAGGATATGCTTTGGGTAACATCTTGGAAACTGCTGCCACATTAGGTGGATTAATATCTAATCCAATAAAATGAATCAGTTTATTTCACTCATTTACATTTGATTTTGTTGTTGACTTTTTATGTAAGGGCAGTATGTTCTCACTGTATTTCTTTGTGGACATCCATAGTTACAGATTTATGGTGATGGAAAGATTAGGAGAAGATCTTCAAACTGTCTTTGAAAGAGAAGGGAGAAAATTTGACAAGGAAACTGTTCTGCAGATTGGGATGCAGGTGGTAGGTATAAAACAGAGTAAACTTTGGATGGGGATCAATGGACTTTTTGAGTCTTGCATATGCATTTTTAAATGTTTAATTTTGCTTGAACGAATGACTACAATGAAGAAGGACTTTCTCCATCCTTCCTCTGGTGTAATAATTTGAAGCTAATTAAAACTTGAGCTGAGTGCCTGCATTTCATATTTAAAATATTTTTTTAGTCTATCATGCCTTACATATTTTTTTATTACTTGAAATCTAAAAATTGGCTATTAGTCTCTACTCGTTCCTTTTAAGTGATTATTCAAAGTATACTACCAAAGTATTATGCATTTTCATAAGCTTGACAATTGACACAGTTATGATCATAGCAGTATCCTGGGGTCATTTGATCTCCTTTTGCAATCTTCTGACAAGCCAAATCAATTGGTAAACCAGATTCACTTAACTGAACTACTAACTTAAAAACTGCAATGATTAACTGTTGCAAGAAAAGTCATAAAATGGGGCAAAATTCACTTAACAAATAATTTAGTTTAGCAACAGAAATTTTGAGCTCAATGGTCAATTGTAAGTTGAAGAATACCTGTAATATTTCCCTTCATGTATTCAATAAAACTTGTTAAGTCTTTAAATAATATTGTGGGGATGATTGTAATATAAATGCAATTACTGGTTTCCTTTGTAATACAGTCTTTTCTTGCCCACTAGCTAGATGTCTTGGAATATATTCATGAAAATGAATATGTGCATGGGGATATTAAAGCAGCAAATTTACTTTTGGACTACAAAAATTCATATGAGGTAAATAAATTGTTAAATGTTCTTCAATTTTTCAAAAAATCAGGATGGTTGCTTAAACTGCATGCATTGTTGCTAAGGAGAAGAAAGCATGAGAGGTTTGTGTTCTTATTCGGATGAAATTGACAGTCGTTTAAAAACTTATTTTGTGTAGTAGCTCATTGAAGTGATTTGTTACCCAAACTTTACAAAACATCTGAATCTTTCATGGCTTTAAGAATTAGATGTTTATATATGTGAAGGAAATTGCTCTATGTGCTCATTTTTTTCCATATACAGGTGAAACTTGAAAAATTAGAATATCGTGCAAAAATTCATTTATTTCAGTAATGCAACTTAAAAAGTGAAACTAATATATAAGATAGACTCATTACATACAAAGCAAGATAGTTCAAGCCATGATTTGTCATAATTGTGATGATTATGACTTACAGCTCATGAAAACCCCAAATCCACAATCTCAGAAAATTAGAATATTGGGAAAAAGTGCAATATTCTAGGCTCAAAAGTGTCTCACTCTAATCAGCTATTTAAGCCATAACATCTGCAAAGGGTTCCTGCACCTTTAAATGGTCTCTCAGTCCGGTTCAGTAGGAATCACAATCATGGGAAAGACTGATGACCTGACAGTTGTGCAGAAAACAATCATTGACACCCTCCATAAGGAGGGAAAGCCTCAAAAGGTAATTGCAAAAGAAGTTGGATGTTCCCAAAGTGCTGTATCAAAGCACATTAATAGAAAGTTATGTGGAAGGGAAAAGTGTAGAAGAAAAAGGTGCACAAGCAGCAGAGATGACCGCAGCCTGGAGAGGATTGTCAGGAAAAGGCAATTCAAAAGTGTTGGGGACTTTCACAAGGAGTGGATTGAGGCTGGAGTCAGTGCATCAAGAGACACCACACACAGACGGATCCTGGACATGGGCTTCAAATGTCGTATTCCTCTTGTCAAGCTGCTCCTGAGCAACAAACAACGTCAGAAGCGTCTTACCTGGGCTAAAGAAAAACAGACCTGGTCTTTGCTTAGTGGTCCAAAGTCCTCTTTTCTGATGAGAGCAACTTTTGCAAGGACCCAGAGTATAGAGGAAGAATGGAAAGGCACACACTGCAAGATGCTTGAAGTCCAGTGTGAAGTTTCCAGTCTGTGTTAATTTAGGGAGCCATGTCATCTGCTGGTGTTGGTGCACTGTGCTTCATTAAGTCCAAGGTCAACACAGTCATCTACCAGGAGATTTTGGAGCACTTCATGCTTCCTTCCACAGACGAGCTTTTTGGGGATGCTTCATTTTCCAGCAAGACTTGGCACCTGCCCACACTGCCAAAAGCACCAAAACCTGGCTCAATGACAGTGAGATTACTGTGCTTGATTGGCATGCAAACTTGCCTAACAAATCCATAGAGAATCTATGGGCCATTGCCAAGAGAAAGATGAGAGACATGAGACTGAACAATGCAGAAGAGCTGAAGGCCGCTATTGAAGCATCCTGGTCTTCCATAACATTTCAGCAGTGCCGCAGGCTGATAGCTTCCATGCCATGCCACATTGAGGCAGCAATTGCTGCAAAAGGGGCCCAAACCAAGTACTGAGTACATATGCATGCTTATACTTTTCAGAGGTCCGATATTTTTCTATGTACAAAACTTGCTTTATTGATTGCATGTGATATTATAATTTTTTGAGTTTGTGGATTTCGGGTTTTCATGAGCTGTAAGCCATATCACAATTATGGCAAATCACATCTTGAATTATCTTGCCTCACATGTAATGAGTCTATCTCATATATTAGTTTCACCTTTTAAGTTGCATTACTGAAATAAATGAACTTTTGCACGATATTCTAATTTTTCGAGTTTCACCTGTAGATGCATTGAAATCAACATGAGACAATGCATGCAGAGGTAATTAGCATGCTGAAAATGCATATTTTACCAGTTAAAAAAGTATTTCACTTCTAATTACCTCTTTCATAGTTGACAAATTGAGAGGCTGCTGCCTGTTGCCAAATCTAGTGTTAAAGGCATCCATGGTTGCAGGGTACTTTGCTTGTGGCAGATTTACTGAATAACTTGACTTGCCAAAGTAAATCACTGTTATAGATTCAGGAAATTCCTGCCTTAAAAGAAAGTATTTTTTTTCATTGGAAACTTTTAAGATCGGAATCTATAAATTCAAAGTTCTCAAACTTCATTAATTTCTGTAGCCTCTAGTGAGCCACGGTGACTGACTCAGATTCAACCATGTTATTCCTAGTTCTGATTGCAGCATAGTGTTTAATGACTATTTTCAAAATGATGGTCTTGACAAACTCTGTGGAACTACTGCCTTTGAGATACTGACATTGGGGGCTTTTTTTGTATTTTAGTCTTATTGGATAAAATTCATTTATACTTTAAAGTAGGAGACAACCTCTTGGGCATTCATATGCACTTTTAAATATAGGATATATAGTGGCTGCTTTTATTTTGCTTTAAGATAATGCAAATTATTTTATAGAACTTCACAGAAAATAGTGACAGAACAAACATAGTTAAATTTTGAAGTCTACAATTAGGCACTTAAGTATGTTTTGCAATGTAAAAAAATTATGCGATACAGCTGTGAGACTTGTGTGCTGAGTAATCCCTGCAACTTCAACAGAGAATGATTTTGTCTCTGCATGGGACAGCTGGATCAGGCTCCCTGCTAACAAATGCCCCAGAAGTCAATCAGAACTCCTTGCCCCCAGGGATAAATGCTTTGGGAAGATCAAGTTTTACATCTTGTGCTGCAGTTGATTGCCGTTTTTACTGCTAATAACACTGTCATTGAGTTCTGTGGCCTAATTAAGTTGGCCTCCTAATACACTGGTGATCCAAATTTATTACTGTGCTAACAAAGCAATATATCTCATCAGGTTTATATGGCAACTCCGTTGACTAAAAAAAAATGGAAGTGAAATACTTCCCATGTTTTTGTTATGTTTTTCTCCAAACTGTGTTCTACTACTCTGTGGATACTTTGCCTTTAAATATGATGAATAAAAAACTTGAACATGGATAATTGAGGCATGTATGTGAATATTTAAAAACACATTTTTGGTTTCCTGGAGATCATTGCAGAGCTTTTATTTAGAACATGTTGTTTGGAATGCTTTTGTATAAACAGGTAAGCAAAAGGATATTTTTTAGTCTTTTGTGTATGAATATTCCCAGTACTGCATTTACCTTCTAATGGATTTGAAGACAGTTGTTCGTATTTATATTTATAAATATAAATTAATAGTAATTTATTGCAATAATACAAAAAAGTTATTATAATTCTCATACTACTTAGTGCTATGCAATAAAACTAAGCATATATTGTTTTATAATAAAGAATTTTTATCTGATAAAGTTGGTGTTTGTGAATTCTAAAGATTTAAGTTGGATTGTCTGGGCATCTGTAAAATTCTCATTCATGAAGAGTCTTCTCCTTTTTTCTTTTTTCTATTGAATATTCAGAATACATAATAGAATAACAGAGTTGGAAGGGATCTTGGAGGTCTTCTAGTCCAACCCCTTGCTCAAGTAGGACATTCTATACCATTTCAGACAAATGGATGTCCAATCTCTTCTTTAAAAACTTTAAAACAGTGATGGAGCATTCACAACTTCTGAAGGCAAGCTTTTCCACAGATTAATTGTTCTCACTGTCAAGAAATTCCTCCTTATTTCTAGGTTGCTTCTCTCCTTGATTAGTTTCTATCCATTGCTTTGAAGAATAGGTTTACCTCCCCCACCCCACCCTGTCATCTTTGTGACAGCCTCTGTGATATTGGAACATTGTTATCATGTCACCCCCAGTCCTTTTTTCCAGAGAATATGTGGAGAGACATCCACTGTTTTCTTGGCTATTAAGCTCAACTCAATTCTTGTGCATTCCACAAAACACAGCAATGCAATATGAGAAGCATTCCTCCCCTTTATGAAAGAAAGTATAATGCAGAGGACTACTAATGAATGAGAACGTTTTGACAATTTCTAGCAATGTTATCCTGTAGCAGAGGGGAATCAACACTGGACAAACTGTTTTCAAAGAAGCTTGTTTTTCATTACTAATTTTCTTGTTAAGGCACTCTTAATATCTGAACCAATTCCAGTTTTTGTTATTAAGCTTGAGTATTATGTAACTGTGTTCTATTGGGGTAAGTTGATGGATAATTGCTTTGTATGCCAAAATTCCAGATTCAATCCCTCATAGGGGCTAAAAAAGAACCTAGACTGAAAACTCAAAGAACTACTGTTTTTACAGCACTTTCAGACAAAGCCTCAAAATGACTATAGTGTGTTGAATTCGTCACAATTGACTGGGTTCACATAATATGCTATATGATCAATAGACAACAATGACTGGATTTACACAATACACTAAACCAAATTAAAATTAGCCACATTATGGCTTAGGATAATACATGAATTCAATATCAAGAATAATGAATTTGTGGGGCCCTTGCTCTAATCTGGTATAGATCTGCATCACTTAACTACTTCCCTTGAACATCAAAATATGTCATTCTGCTGTTTCCCAGACTGCTGATTTGCTTATCTACACAGCTGCAGCAGTGATGTCATCATCATCTTTTATTTAGCCCAAGGGTGTCAAACTCGTGTTGTCAAGGCGGAATCACATGACGTATCGTGACTTTTTTCCACTTCACTAAACTGGGTCTGCGCATGGCCAGCATGTGACGTATCCAGTCCACAGGCCGGGAATTTGACAGCCCTGCTTTAGCCTTAATGCACTGACTTCCTCTCCTATTCTTTGTAGATTAGATTAAATAATTACTCCCTTATACATGATATAATTAAATGGAATCCTTTTGTTCTATGTTTTACATTGCTTGTTATTTAAATAAATTTAAATTATGGGTGGAGTTTGCATGGGCTTGGATGCAATATATAACAAAATCTTCTTTGTGTCAACATTGCACTGAAATTAGGCTACATCTTAAATTGATAGGCTCAGTAGTATAGTTGCTTCAGTCAATTCCACTAAGTTGTACTTTCCATCACATTGATTTGATGCATTATTGTCTTCTGGCTTGGCTAGATTGAATACTAAGGAAAGTGAATCCACCAGAAAATGCAACAGCAAATAGAAGCAGACAATCAGCCTGATAAAGCTTTTTGTCTTTTCTGAGAATTCCAGATGCTGCCTCCAGTCTTCAGTCTTTGTATCATAATCTCTATAGGTCTGTTGGATGAGACAGTACTGGTGAAATCTGAAAAGAATGATCCCATGAAATAAGAGCACTGTGTTCCTAGTGCCACATTCTCAATATGCATAGAAGATGCTGCAACAAGAAATTGTATTTTAAAACATGCTACTTCAGCCCCCCCAGGACTGCAAAACTTGCCTGAAGCCCAGAGAGGAGCTAATCGTTTTAACGGAATTGGTTACAGGATAACTTGCTTATTTCCCTTTGGCTTTAAAAAAAAAGATCAGAGGAAGAGCATCAAGAGCAACATAATTAAGAGCAAGTTCATTTCTTGAGATGGTCATATTTTTTAGGACAGGAGCCTACATCCAAGGAAGAACAAAAATAGTTAAGGAGTGATATAAAAAGTAGTTTCTCTAGCATAGTAGACAGTAAATTAGAACTTTCCCACTTTCCTCTTTCCCAACTCACAGCACTCATATGCTGGCTGGGTTTGAAAACAGTTATTTCCAAACTCTGTTGGGTATGTACAGTATAAGGATAGTCTGTCAAGTTCTGCTACATCAGGGCTTAAAACTCGCAGCCCGTGGGCTAGATGTGCTGGCCCTGCCCCGTCTGGTTTAGCGAAGGGAAAAAAAAGTCCAGATACGTCACGTGACGATGCCATAACAATGTTAGTTTGACACCCCTGTACTAAATAGTTTCTCATTAAGGTGCAAAAGTCATTTAAAAAGTTCTAATAATCATTTTGAATTTTGAATAGTTAAAATATTTCCTTCATCATGTGGATTTGTAAATGTGTTCTTGTTCGGCACCATTTTTGCCCTTCATTAAGAGCCATATAATATTTATTAAATTTATATTTTGCCAGCTTCATTCTTCTACTATCCATTAATGCTTTGAAACACTTCATTGAATGAAGTACAGCAGGGGTGTCAAACTCGATTTCATTGAGGGCTGCATCAGGGTTGTGTTTGATCTTGGGGTGGCAGTGTGGGTGTGGATGGGGTGGGTGTGGCCTGATCAATGTCACTTATGTCGGGGGCACCTGAGATGGCCAAGTGCCAAGGCAGGACTTCCCTTAGACCCTCCCTTACTCTCATTATAATCTTCCTTCCTTCCTTTCCCTTCCCTTCCCTTCTTTTTCCTTCCCTCTTCATTCTCCTTTCTTCTTCCTTCCCCTCTTTCCTTATTTTTCCTTCCTTGCTCTCTTTCCATCTTCCCATGTTTTTCTTTGTCTTTCCCTTTCTCCTTTCATGTCCCTTCTTGCATGCTCAAATGCAAAAGGGGAAACATTTCTCCTTTTTTATTTTTAGTTTCTTTTGCTAGCTCTCTACCAGTGAAACAGAGCTCCATTTTCGCTGGCAGAGGCACCACAGGCCAGTTCTTCATTGTTTCCAGATCAGTCCAGTGGGCCAATATCTAAGCACCCTGTGCTACAGATCCAGTCTATGAGCCTTAAGTTTGACATCCCTGAAGTACAGCAAAAGTGTAAAATTAGAGGGACATATGTAGGCCACAAAAGCTTTAAGTGCAATACTCTGACATTCCCAGAAGTTGCATCTAATTGTTACTTTTACTATGACAGAAATATAAAATTATCAAATACAAGAATATATTTAACAAGACATACCTACATAGACATCATGTTCTTTTTGAGGCAAGTAGAGTTATACAGTAGCATGGAAAAACTGCAAAAATAGTAAACAGAACAAATCAAAAGCAAGAGATAAGAAAGAAAAGAAAATCTTAATAAGGTTCATATTGACACCATTCAGTATATCCCTTATACCTTGCAGCTAAACATACATCAATTACTGAACACTTTTTTTCTTATCTTTCTTTTTTGAGGATCTCAACACTATTCAACCCTGAATTTCTTTATACTTTTCAGCATACTTTTTCATGCTTGGTAACTAACTTTGGTGTTCAATTTTTTTTACTACTACCACTACCACTACCACTACTACTACTACTACTACTACTACTACTACTACAACAACAACAACAACAACAACAACAACAACATATCTCTTAGGTGACATGTTCATACCAGTATGCTTTTCTAAACATACTCAACTCTTTGAGTGTGTCTGTACATTGTATGCATCTGCTAATTGATGGGCTGCAGGCAATAGTGGACTGTCGTCGTTATTGTTTTGATGCTTTTGGGTCAGCATTGACTCCTTGACAAGTCCTGTAGTTTTCTTGGCAAGATTTCAGAAGTGGTTTGCCTTGCCTCCTTCCTAGGGCTGGCCCAAGATCATTTAGCTGACTACAAGCCTAAGGCAGGAATAGAATTCAATTTCTTGAGTTTTAATCATATGCCTTACTCCTTATCTACTGTACCAAAGTCCTCTCAGTGCATTGGTTTGCAAGGTATTATTTAGAGATCCTTGCTTGTATGAAAGAGTGTCAATTCTGGGCTTTGGTTGCACATGCAACAGGCAGCCCAAGTTTTGTCATAACTGATCATACTGTCTATATCAGTCACAAGAAATGATGTATGCTGTGCAGGCAGCTATGACTAAGGTAATCTAATGTACTTTTCTCTTAATTGGTTATATTGTCTTGTATTAATTTAATGTTGAATGAAAGGAAATTAAATTACATTTTTATCCTGGTTCTTCATCTTTGCACTGTTATTTAAAGAATAACCTTTAAAACACCATTATAGCTTAGCCTGGTTAGAGATGCACGTCTGTGATTTAAAGGAGCATACATTTTATTTACGTATTTATGTATGTATTTATTTATTAGTTTGTGAAACATGTACAAAATAGCAGGTATAAGTATGAATATGGACATGGACAAAGGAAATGAATACAAGTAAATGGGGACAGTAGGACACGAATGGTAGCCATGCTGGTGCGCTTATGCATGCCCCCTTTACGGACCTCTTAGAAATGGGGGTGAGGTCCATGGTAGACACTTTAAGGTTGAAGCTGTGGGAGTTTGAGGATGTAACAATGGAGTCAGGTAGAGTATTCTAGGCATTTACCACTCTGTTCCTGAAGTCGTATTTTCTGCAATCGAGTTTGGAGCGGTTTACCTTGAGTTTGTATCACTTGTTTACCCGTTATTATTGTAGTTGAAACTGAAATAGTCATTGACAGGTAGGCTGTTGTAGCAGACAATTGTGTGTACTATGCTTAAGTCGGACCGCAGGCGGCTGTGAAGTTCCCAGAAGATGACCCAATTAATTTATGAGCCTCGAGACAAAGTTCAAAAGAAATCCATTCATTTATTAGGATCAACATTCTGGTGTGTACTCCTGCGGAGCCAAAACTGGCTGCCGCTTAATTGCATTTGAACTTTACCCTTCTATCTCCTTTCTGTCATGCGTCATAGATCATATTCACAAACTAGGTTGTAGAAATATGAGATCCAACTCTGGCCGAAGGTATGCATGGAGTCCTCCCTCAAATGCCAACCTGATAATAGTCCTGGCAATGCTTTACAAGTTGACATCTGGCTTCCCTCACTTCCTAAAGCGACCTGTGTGACACAAAGACAATTTGAGTACAGTATATAATTTAGGGATGTGTTCCTCCCCCAGGCTTGCCTGAATTTTCTGCATGGAATTTTGCTATAAGGTGATCAGCCTGGATATTCCTACTTTTTACCCAAGATAACTCTGATAAGGGGTAGCCCTTCCACTTGATTAAGTATTGGAGTTGTCTCCTGTGCCACCTCGAATCAAGGACTCATTGAACTTCATAATGGGTTTGGCCCCCTATGATCACAGGGCCTGGGGGCTCCCAGGCTAGTGGTCTCAGAGTGGATCCGATCATGGGTTTTAAGAGGCTACTATGAAATGCCGGGTGTACCTTCCCCAGCAATTGAAGCATTTTCAATTGCACTGTGACTGAGTTGATCTTTACTATGGGGAATGGTCCCATAAACTTTGGCTCCAGTTTCTTGCTAGGCAGTTTTAATCTCAGATATTTTGTGGAGAGGTAAATCGTCTCTCCCACCCGGAATGGCCATTGCAGAGTCCGGTGTTTATCTGCCTTTTTTATAGGTTTTATAGGTGCTGCTTTAGCCAGCACCTTTTTGACATTTCCCAGGTGCTGCTTTAGCCAGCACCTTTTTGACATTTTCCCAGGTTGGTTTCAGCATCGACATCCAATCAGTCAAGCTGACTGAGGAGGGGGGGTCCCTTAGATACTCAGGCATTGGGACGAAGTCCATGCTGCTCACTACTTTGAACGGCGTGAGTCCTGTGCTACTGTAAACAGCATTATTGTACGCAATCTCAGCAAACGATAAAAGGTCAGCCCAATTGGACTGCTGATAGTTCACCTAGCACCTCAGATACTGTTCTACCTTGCTGTTCAGTCTCTCTGCTACCCCATTGGTGCTCGGATGAAAAGCTGAACTAAGACCCTGCAATGACCCAATGGATTGCAGGAACTCCCTCCAGAATTTAGCCATGAACTCTGTCTGAAATAATTCTTTGAGGTACTCCATGCAGTCGGTAGATATGCTTCACGAACAGTTTAGCCAGCTTGTGAGCCGAGGGTAGTCCGCTACAGAGTATAAAGTGTGCCTGTTTGGAGAACAGGTCTATTACAGTCCAAATTACCATGTTTTCCCCACTTTTTGGCAACTCTACTATAAATCCACTGAGATCTCCTCCCATGACCTCATTGGCTCTGCTACTGTTTTCAGCAATCCGGGAGGGTTTCCCGGCCGTCTCTTCATTGTGGCACATGATGCAACTTTTCATGTAACTATCCACATCTTTCTTTATGCCAGGCCACCAGAATTGTCTCCGGGCTAAGTGTAAAGTCTTTAGGAATCCAAAGTGGCCTGCCGGTTTGGTGTCGTGGCTCCTCTGGAGAATTAGGATGCATAGGGATTCTGAGACGTAGAGTTTCATCCCCTTCCATGCAAGGTCATGTGTTGGTTGTTTTGGAACCAGGGGTCTGTTAGCAGTTCGGTTTTTAGCCTCATGGTTAGGTAGCTTGCAGGTTGGTTTTTCTGGTCATGGCGTTGCCGCCTGGTGGTCACTTGAGCACCAGTTTGAGTAGAGGGAATGATGGCATTCACTATGTGCTCCCGTTCGCATTTATACTGGGGCATGTGGGATAGGGCGTCAGCTAGAAAGTTCCTCCCCCCCTGGAATGTGCTTTAAAACAAAATCAAAATGGTTGAAGTATTGAGCCCATCTGACTTGTTTGGGTGATAGTTTCCGTGGGGTCCTAAGTGCCTCCAGATTTTTGTGGTCAGTTCAGACTTTGAACAGTTTCCGCCCCCCTTCCAACAGATGTCTCTGGTTAGCAGTGCCCCTCTCACTGCGAGAGCCTCCTTTTTCCACACGGCCTGTCATCTCTCTGTGTCTGTGAGCTTGCAGGAGGTGAGGGCAAAGTTTCCTTGGTTGTTTCTTTGGCGTAGCATCACTCCCACTGCCATAACACTGGCGTTTGCCTGGATCATGAAGGGTTGCTCGGGGTCAGGATGCTTCAGCACTGGCCACTTTGCAAACATTTCTTTTAGTGTTTCGAACACCTCTTGGGAGGTTAGGTCCCCACTTGTCTAGCCAGGAAAGTCACAGTATAGCTGTGTCTGTCACTTTGGGGGCCATTATGAATCAAATTACTTTCCACTGATCCGCTAGCTCTAGCCTTACTGGTTCAGTCAGGTGGGTAGCATAGGCTCCCCCCATTAGGGACCCGTTGACCTGCTAGAACCAAATTGGGTGGGCCAGTCCTTTTGCTCTGATCCCCAGTTTCAGGACTGTGGTTACGTTGACCAAGCACCTCGTGCAGCCTGAGTCTATGAGGTCTTAAAAATCCCCCTGGTTTCCTCTTTTTGGGGCTGTGAGGCGTATTGGAAAAAGGAAAGGTGAATTGGTTCACGTTGGGTCATTTTCTCCCTCATCCTTGCTGTCATATGATTCGGGTGACTGGTTGTCATTGCCTGGGGTTCCACCACTTTCACCTGAGGGGGAAGGGGCCTCTACAGCCTGGAGGGCTTTACCGGACATGTTGATGGTCTGTTTGGGGCCTCGTTCTGGTCCTGCCCTGGGCGGTGGGTCTGACCTTGGTTTTGGGGCTGAGGTTGGACATGCAGCTGCCATGTGGCTTATCTGCCCGCATATGTAGCATTTCAGCAAACTTCAGCAAAGTTCTTGCAGCCTGCCTGCTGCGTGGGAGAGGCACTGATTGCCATTTTGGGCTTCTTCTCCTTCTATCGGGTGGGGGAGGGGGGCTGCGCTCCAGTCTTCATCTTCTCCCTTCAACAGGATCAGATGTCCCTCCCCTCTCTTTTGGGCGACATGATGGCCCCTCATGAAGGGTGGCCCGGTCAAAATCCTCCCTCAGTTGCTCTATTGCACTCCCCAGGGATTCCATCTGGCTTGTTTCCAGTCCCACCTCCAGTCCACCCTTGCCAGCTTGCTTGATGTTAGGAATGTAACCTAACGGTTGGGTTGGCAATATATAAATCATGTAACAATACTGTACCTGTTTCTTTAAATCATGCTGTAAATGTGATTGGTTGCTGTATCCTCAATCGGCCATAAGATGGAGCCAGAATTACTGTTAGATGCTGATCTGATCTGAGTGTTTGGAAGCTGGCTGTTAGAAATGCCGTATAGTGATCAGCGTGAGCTATTGTAAGTTTTGCAACTGCTAGCAAACTGTGTACTGGACTGTTTGTATGAGTTTGAGTTTGAGTTTTATTTCATTTGTATGCCGCCCTTTTCCCTAAGGGGACTCAGGGCAGCTCACAGCTCAAAAAGGGAAGGGGGGATACAAACAGTTTAACAAGAACACAAAACAAGACATAGTTAAAAAGCACAACAATCATACCATTCGGGATAGGGGCAGCGAATCTTTAGCCCCAGGCCTGTCGGAACAGCCAGGTCTTAAGGGCTGTGCGGAAGGCCTGGAGGGTGGTGAGGGTACGAATCTCCACGGGGAGTTCGTTCCAGAGGGTCGGAGCAGCCACAGAGAAGGCTCTCCTCCGGGTAGTCGCCAGTCGACACTGGCCGGCGGATGGAATTCGGAGGAGGCCTAGTCTGTGGGATCTAATTGGTCTAGTGGAAGTAATTGGTATGATTATGAACTATGTTATTTGGATTATCCCTTAACTGAAAGACGTTGATGACTGACTGTATTAACTGTGTATGACTTGGACCGTTTGATGGACTCTGATACCTCTATTTCTATGAAAGTAAAAACCTATTTAAACTGCAGTGTCTCTGTATGCTGGTTTGTGTGTTCTCCAACACCACTCTCACAACGCTTCTCTGAATGCACTCTCCCAACGGGGAGCTTACTTAACACTGGTTATGGGCCCAGGTTATACCAGAGAGAGTTGGTTTTGATACGCAATACCACATACAGACAGCTGTTTTGTTAGTGATTGTTACTATCCTGGAGAAGATGGCGAGTGAACCATCAACAAGCCTATCGATGATAACCCGGTTGGATGGAACAAACAATATTTTCTGGTCTATGAAGTGCAGTCTACTCCTGAGTAGGGAAGATTTATGGAATGCTGTACAGAATCCACTGGATGTAACTGCTTGGAATCCAGGTAACGATGATGATGCCAAGAAGATAGCAGATTTTCAGCGATGCAACGAATGGGCATTGTGTATAATTGGTCTAACACTGAATGACCAACAATTAGTACATATTCGTGGAGGAAATTCTGCTGCAAGATGTTGGGAGAATTTGAAGAGAATTTATGTACGTGACACTGTAGGTGCACACATCTTACACGCAAACTGTTTAGGGCACGTCTTCTGAAAGGTGGAGGTATGTTAGCTCATTTAAACTTTATGAAAGGGGTTTTCCAGGAGCTACATGAAAAAAGAACTAATTTTTTCTGAACTACATCAAGTTTATATCATACTCTCCTCCCTGGATAAGAGTTATGATGTTTTTGTATCTTCTCTTGAAGTCCTAACCCGAAATGAACTAACATTGACTAACTTTACTACATGACTGTTGGAAGAGTCAAGAAGAAGGATGGAAAGAGAACAACTGAGGGAGAAACCACCACAACATGAGGAGTCACTTTCTACTGCCTATACTGTTCGAAAATGTTTTTTTGTGGGGCTAAGGGACATAAAGCTAGATTCTGTAAAAAGGCAAAACAACAGAATGCCGGAAGAGCTAGAAAAATGCTAATGTCAACTTAGCTATGTCTACTTTGGCTATGTCTAGCAATGCACCTGTAAACCATGATTTGTGGGTTGTTGATAGTGGAGCATCACAGTGCATTGCTAGAGATAGAAAAAGGTTTGTAAAAATGACCATGAGCAAGGAATATGTATTTTTGGCTAATGAATGGAAGGTGAGGGAGAAGTAGGTGAAGAATATGCCAAAACAGAACTTTTCTCTTTCCACACTTGGCCATCTTTTCCTTCTTTCAAAATTGCTCAAGAAAGAAAATGTTTAAAATAGAGGTCTTGCATTATGTGATCGTTTATAGGTTTAAATTGTTTTAATTTTGTAATTCCATGTTTATATGTTAACATTAACAGGTTTTTCTATTAAATATGAAAAGTTAAACTAATTAAGAAAGAAAATTCCCCCGGCATCTCAGTACCAGCCGAGATGCCGGGGGAAGGTCTTGATTGGATTTTGTGGAGCGAGTTTCAACTTGTCGCTCCTGAGGAAGTGGACAAGGCCATCGGAGCGGTGAGTGCCTCCAGCTGTTTACTGGACCCATGTCCCTCCTGGCTGGTCTCGACCAGCAGGGAGGTGACACGTGGCTGGCTCCAGAGGATTGTTAACACTTCTCTTCAGGACGGATCCTTCCCGCACCCTCTAAAGGATGCGGTGGTGAGACCCCTCCTTAAGAAACCTTCCCTGGATCCAGCCATCTTAAACAACTATCGCCCAGTCTCCAACCTCCCATTCGTAGGGAAGGTTGTTGAGAAGGTGGTGGCCTTTCAACTCCGACGGACCTTGGATGAAGCAGATTATTTGGATCCCTTTCAGTCGGGTTTCAGGCCTGGTTACGGCACCGAAACTGCTTTGGTCATGCTGATCGATGATCTCTGGCGGGCCAAGGATAGAGGATATTCCTCTATCCTAGTGCTTCTTGACCTCTCAGCGGCATTCGATACCATCGGCCATGATATCCTTCTGTGACGGTTATGGGAGGTGGGAGTGGGAGGCACTGTCTTAAGGTGGTTCTCCTCCTACCTCTCGGACAAGTCGCAATCGGTGTTGGTTGGAGGACAGAGATCGACCCCTAGGCCCCTCAAATATGGGGTGCCACAGGGTTTGGTCCTGTCCCCCCTCCTATTTAATATCTACATGAAGCCGCCGGGTGAGATCATATGCCGGCAAGGGATTAAATATCATCAATATGCGGACGATACTCAATTGTATCTGTCTGCCCCGTGCCAACTCAGCGAAGCGGTGGAAGTGATATGCCAGTGCCTGGAGGCTGTGAGGGTCTGGATGGGAGCGAACAAGCTTGCACTCAACCCAGACAAGACCGAGTGGCTATTGATGCTGCCTCCCAAGGATAGTCCAGACATTCCACCTCTTAGCCTGGAGGGTGAAATTATACACCCCTCAGAGAGGGCCCGCAATTTGGGTGTCCTCCTGGACCCGCAGCTGACGTTAGAACACCACTTGTCAGCTGTGACCAGGGGGCCTTTGCCCAGGTTTGCCTGGTGCACCAGTTGCGACCCTACCTGGACTGGGAGGCACTTCGAATGGTCACTCATGCCCTCGTCACCTCAAGACTGGATTACTGTAACGCGCTCTACATGGGGCTGCCCCTGAAGAGTGTTCGAAGACTGCAGTTGGTCCAGAATGCAGCTGCACGAGCGATATTGGGTGTACCTAGATACACCCATGTTACACCCATCCTCCGCGAGCTGCACTGGATCTCCATTGGTCTCCGGACGTGCTTCAAGGTCCTAGTCGTTACTTTTAAAGCCCTACATGGTTTAGGACCTGGCTACCTGAGAGACCGCCTCCTGCCACTTACCTCCCAATGACCAATAAGATTGCACAGGTTGGACAATGCCGGCTGGTGGCTCCCCGGGGGAGGGCCTTCTCTGTAGCTGCGCCGGTCCTGTGGAACGATCTACCCGTAGAGATCCGGACCCTTACCACTCTCCCGGTCTTCCCTAAAGCCACCAAGACCTGGCTGTTCCGGCAGGCCTGGGGCTGTTGATCAATATCCAGCCCCACTTAGACAGAATGAATGATGTGTAATTTTAATAATTATATCTTTTATCTTAAATTTTAAATATTTTTTTATCTTGCCTGTAAGCCGCCCAGAGTCCCAAGGGAGTGGGCGGCATACAAATTTTATTAAATTTAAATTGAAATTGAAAATCCTATCATAAATGTATGAAGTTGATTTTTCTCATTGTATGTAAGTGGCATAAGATACAAATAAGATATTAAGAGGTCAGTTGGTATAGCTTAAGTTTTTGTCCTTGGACTACTGTTTTGCTGTAATTTTGCTTCCCCCCCCCCCCCTCCGTTTAATTATGTCCAATAGTTGGAGAATTTACCTGGACAAGTTCCTGTGGTTTTCTTGGCAAGGTTTTTCAGAAGTGGTTTGCATTGCCTTCTTCCTAGGGCTGAGAGAAAGTGACTTGGTCAAGGTCACCTAGTTGGCTTTGTGCCCAAGGCAGGACTAGAACTCACTTTGTCCTGATTTTTAATGTTGGAAATTAAAACCCTAGAGAACCCTAGATTTCTCCTAGAGAAATGAAATATTTTGTGAAATATTAAAAAGGCAGAATATATCCCCTAAAAAGAGAAGTAGAAACTCAAGAGAGGCAGAAACTCAGCTGCCCCCATCTTTGTGAATGAGCCATTAAGTCCTGAGTCAGTCTATTCTACATAACAAAGATCTACCCCCTTCAGCTCCAGAGTGATGGGATGAAGGCATGGGCCTCAGAACATGATAGTATTAGCCATTTACCCATCTCACCACAAGCCTGAGAGACAGCCAACAAAGTTGTCCCTGCACCTCCCCCTGGGAATCTGACCACCAATCAGAATGCATTTCTTACACAGGAACAGGAAGCTCTGGGGTAGGGCCCAGAGATGGCATAAAACCAGGGACTTTCAGCATCTCTTCCATTTTCTGCTCAGGATCTCAAGCCATGTGATCCTATCCACCATTAAACCATCTTTCCAAACAACCTCCATTTTTCCAGTGTCTTTTTCCCCACTTGGAACTGAATCCAGATGGACATTTCTTCCAACACTATCCTGATGCCAAACTGGCACTCTGTTTTGTTAATCTCTGCCAAACTTAGGTATTGCAGAATCCATCTTTTCTGGAATGATACTGTTCACTTTATGATGATAAGTGTTCACTTAGGGGGATGGTAGTGCCTTAGAAAAGTTCTGAAAAATCAGCTGTTCAAATGTAAAGAGATGCATTCCTTTAGAATGCTTTCTGGGGAGGAAATTGGTATGTTAACGCAATGGGTATTTATGAAACTTTTCCTTGTGTTCTTGCCTGTAACGGAACCTATTTTGAACTTGTTGCAGGGCTGGTTGTTGAAAGGTGGGATATGTATGTGAGTGTGTTTTGTGACAAGGAAGGCTGCCATAAGCAGCATGAAGAAAGATAAAAGTCATATTGCATTTTATGATGTCTGGATGCCCACCTGGAGAGAAGGGAGCCTAAGAACAAAATGTGATTTTATTCTGTATTGCTTGGAAATAAGGCAGCGCGTAGAAGGCACACAACTTAGAAGGGGAAAGTAGCTGTTAATAGCCCCCAGATGTACATATTTTATCCTGAGGTGCAATTTGGCTTAATAAAATGCAGATCTAACAGTGTCCTTAAGCCACCATTTTCTTCTGGCTTAATTAGAAAGGTTATACTTTTTCAGAGGACAAAAGCATCATTCATGTCTCTGCTCATGTCTTCCAGGTTTATCTTGCTGATTATGGACTCGCCTACAGATATTGTCCCAGTGGGAACCACAAAGAATATCAGGAAAATCCTAAAAGGGGCCATAATGGTACAATGGAATTTACCAGCATAGATGCACACAAGGGAGTAGGTTAGTGTCTTTCATCTCTTTTCCTCCACTCCCCCTTCCTCCTCCCCACTTTCAAACACTTCAGAAATTACTCACTGAATTTGTGAAACGTGGGAGCAATGGTGACCAAAACTAAAGTGGCTTTTGTATGTGATAACTTTCTGTCCTATTAAGATGAATGTAACTATTTGTGGTATTGTGAAAAGTGAACTTTTTTTTTTTTTTTGCAAGCATAGGTCCTGAGAATATTTCTGGAACCTTTCACTATGGAGTTTGTACTATATGCTTCTTAGGCTAGAAGCCAGATCCATGCTTCGCCTGGGCTGCTGATTTGTAAAAAGAACAATTAGTGAGAAGTACTGAACCATACAACTACACGTAGTCCTTGACTTACGACCATGATTGAGCCTAGAATTTATGTTGCTAAATGAGAAATTTCTTAAAGGAGATTTGCCCCATTTTATGACTTTTTTGCCACATTTATTAAGTGAATCACTGCAATTGTTAAATTAGTAACATGGTTGTTAAGTGAATCTGGCTTCCTCATTGAATTTGCTTGTCAGAAGGTCTCAAAAGGGGATCACTTGACTCCAGGACATTGCAACTGTGATAAATATGAACCGGTTGTCAAGTATCCAAATCATATGACCATGGGGATGTGCAAAGCTCATAAGTGTGAAAAGTGGTCATAGGTCACTTTTTTCAGTGGCATTGTAACTTTGAATGGTCACTAAATGAATTGTTGTAAGTCAAGGGCTGCTTGTAGAAGTCTCTAATATTCTTTTTTTATTCAATATATTTGCCTCCCATTTTTTCTCCAGAAGCTCAAGGCAGTAGTAAATACTCTCTCCAATCTTTATCCCATAGCTACATCCCCTAGATTAGTCTGAGAGAGAGTGATTTGCTGTCAGGTATTAATAACTATACCCAGATATATAGAGATCAAACTAGCTACTTTTTTGTGCTATGCCTATTTCACAGGAATCTGCCCAAACTGGCAGTTTCTGCCTGGGAAGCCTACCTAAGACTCAAAGGCATTGATCTCTTTATGTTTATGTAATGAGTCCAGAATAATTCCCCACTTGAATCCTCATCCCAATTCAGGTGGTTTCTTTCCAACATTGGCCTGAAGTTCTCTGATATCTTCAACTTGGGTCTTCCCACTTCAGCAAAAGAGATTTTATGTGGTGCCAATTATTGTGGCCATGCTGATTGGGGACTGTGAGATTTTAGTCAACTACAATTGACCCTTACATACATGAAAGCCCAGATTAAGTTGATCCTTAGGTCTCCTGTCTCTTATTTTTCAAGTACTCAGTGACTAAATTCCTATCTTTCTGAAATCTCTTGGTACAGTAAGTCTCATGCCTAGCTATGAGAAGAAAGAAGAAATATGTTTCTTACATATTTAAAACAAATTAATTAAAAATTGGAAACTGACGTATTGAAAAGCAATACTCTCTCATAACATTTTTTCACACTTGGAGGACTGCTAAACTTCCTTAGAAAACCAAATGGGCTACTAGAACATATAAATAAGGATGGCTGCATCCTACTGATTTATTGGTTATTTATTTACAAGACTTATGCACCACTTATCTCATACAGTGACTTTAGTCAGCTCGTGACAATCCCCAAAAATATGTTTATAAACAAAAGTACTCTTTTCTGCCAGATCAAACATCCTTGTAGCTCAATCCCCATCCTATCCCAATGATTAGGGGAAGAGCCAACTCTTTAAAGCCCCCCCCCCCACTTTTCGAGGGCTAATTAAGGGTAAGGATCCCTCTGATCTCTGGTGGGAGGCTGTTCCAATGAGTTGGGGCTGTCATGTAGCAGGCATGCCCCCAAAGTTGCATCAGGTGGGAACATTTAGGGAAGAGGACCTGGAGTTGAAAATCCACCCATTTACCCTGGAAAACAAAAATAGATAAGGAAGGGGTAGGAAGGAATGCTAGACAGAAGTGTCTGATAGCATGCTGTACTTGGTCATGGCAACCTCTTTTGAATGAATAATCTCTCCTCCCCCAGAGCCATTTTGTGCAAGAATCCGCAATATGCTTTCAAAAATTTAAAAGTATTTTATGAGATCAAAAATGTGGGGGATTCCAAGTATGGTTTGATTGATTGCATTTGTTTCAATTCACATAATATACTACATTGTTGTTGTCAATGAACTCTTGTCAAGTACATAATGGATTGATATTATCTGTGAACCTAGACATTGTCTCATCAGCAGTTGTGGAGGAGGACTGGTTTCCTGATATCCATACTGTTTCGGTTGCTCTTGTCAATGGATTTGAATTCTAAGGCAACCAACAATATAATAAATTTAAAACTTTAAATACAGTTCAGCCTCATTTAACGATGGTATTTGCAAACAGAATTTCTGTTGCTGAGTAAAGCAATCGTAAAATGTAATATCACATGACTGTGTCATTTAGCAATGGAAGTTGCAGCATTTCCAGTTGCTGTCATTAAGCGAATCTTGCAATGTTATTAAATGTGATGTCACTACTTGTGACCGCCTACTGGCTTCCCCACTGACTTTGCTTGTAGGAAGTTGGCAAACAAAATCACCAATGGGACCAGGTGACCTTGCAATGTCATGATTATGCATTGTTCACCAAACACCCAGATTGTGATCACCTGGTTGTGGGTTGTGGGATGCATTTTAAGTATGAGGAGCAGTTGTAGTTGCCACTTGTTTAGCATCATCTTAAGTTCAAATGTTCACTGAGTGAACAGTCATTAAGCAAAGACTATCTGTATATGTATGTGGACTAGCTGAAAATGCACAATATCACTTCTGAAATATATCTTAAAAGACCACAAATCTTCCAGAAAGTTAGAATTTAGTCATGCTTCAAGAGAAACACACTGGAGAAATAAGCTTCCCTACTGGAGATTATTTGGATACTTAGAGCCTAAAAATAAGGCTGTTCCCAAACCAAAGGTAACTGGTTTGATATAAAGCTTCTCAGTGTGTCGTGATAGCGAATCTATGACACGCATGCGAGAGGTGACACACAGAGCCCTCTCTGTGGGCACACGGGCCGTTGCCAGCTGCTTTTCTGGTTCCCATCGCGCACATGAGCCTTGGAGTAGCTGCTCTTTGTGGGCACCAGAGAGCCAGAAAACAGCCAAAAAATAAACCATTTTTGGGCCAAACATGGCCTGAAACAGCCCGAAAAGCACCTCCCCTAAGGGCATATTTCAGGCTTTTTTCAGGCTGTTTATCAGCCACTTTTGGTCTGAAAAACAGCCTGAAAATGTTCCGAAACCAGTCCAGAAAATGGTCCAAAAACAGCCTGAAAATGGTCCAAAAATGGCCTGAAAAATGGCCAAAAACAGGCATGCAGCTGGCCAGCTGGTCTTTGGGTTTCTGTCGCTCCGGCAAGTGCACATGCACACACGTTCCAGTTTGGGCACATGGTGCTGAAAAGGTTCGCCATCACTGCAATAGAAGAATGCATTACTTTCAGATGCTCTCTCTTCTCTGACTAGTTTACTACCTCCTCATACCAAACATTCAACCACAAAGCTTCCTAATCTTGCAGTCCATCATTTTGCTGTTATTAGACTTCGTGATTGTTTCATTTACTTCTCTTGAACTGAGTCTGTGGGCAAGATTGGTCTTCTTTCATATTAAACTAGTTCTATTACTCTCATTGTTCTATAAGCTATGTGAAGTGTTAACTTTAAAAAAAACTTTTTTTCTGGTAGACTTTCATATATCTTACTTATTTAAACTCACTTTGATGATATTGGAAACACATTTGCAGGTAAATTACATACATAGTCCTTTTATTGGGTATTGATTGTACTGCCTTGCATTCCAAGGCAGACTTAATTCAACAATTCCCTAATTAGTTAAAGTCATAACCTGTGTCTTGTATTCATTTACCATTAATTAAACCTCAGCTGTTTATTACACTGCAGTCCAAATTCAATAGCCAGCCCAAAGAGCCATACAAAAGGAATGGAAGGTCAATATTGAAAATATATGGTATGGCGTAGGTGTCCCCCTCCCCCCCAGCTTGCATTGCTTGCAATCAATAATGGTCAATGCAACACGACTTTCTTAGTTGCTATGTCAGCAAGACACAAAGTCAATTCTCATGTTATGCTAGTATGAAAAAATAAAAGTGATTTATGGCAAAGTTGACTTTTGTTTGAGATCTTGGTCTCTTTCAATTCTACTAGAAATACTTCCTGCTGGGCTATATGACATTATCTGTTTCTTTCTTCATTGTCAACCTCTGTATGATTTCCTTTAACCGTCTTATAGTCCATATTTCAGCTTACGACAGCGTAACTCAGTATTCTTCAAATTTATTGAACTTTAACAACACATTTCCAGCTAACAAGTCACTTATGGTATAAAATGCAGCCTTTTTTATTTCATCTCCCTTATCTTCAGCAGCTCATTTGAAGGGAGGAGGGAGGAGGAGTGGTTTCTGCAAACATTTGTAGCTGTTAATCCCTCCTGAACTGTTATTCTTTAAACTAATACTTTTAAAGAGTTTTGCTTGGTGCAAACAACTATATATTATTGCTTTTTCTATTAAAAAGGACCATTGACCATGTAATGTAGAAGGCCTTGATAATTTGCCAGCACTGTTAAGCCCTGTAGTCATTTAAGCTGGTTAATTAGGAAAATGAAATGGGACTCTTGTGCCACCTCTGATGCTGGAATACAATTGTACTGTTTGACCTACCAAAAGCATTTTGGACTAAAGAAGCTATAATGGCTAAGCAGTTCCTGACCCGGACAATGGGGATAAGGAGAATGAGAATCTGTTATGTCTACTGATGCTGTGCCTTTTTTTTTTTACTGTTTGTTTTTTTTAGAGCTGGGGAATCCTTATTTGCTGAAAAGGAACTCTAATATTTTATGCAGAATTATTGGATGAAAAATAGGGATTTGTAGCACTGATTGGGTGCCTATCCCTGTGGTACTCTATTGCTTAGTAGTTCTCGGACCAAGTTACATGCATTTGCATTATAGCTTTTTAGTTCTCGCTGGTCTGTTCATGTTTACGGGATTGTGTTAGTTTTGCACACAAATAGTAAATGTATCATTCCAGGGTCTATAAATTTTGAGAGCCTAAAAATTGTTTGGGCAAGTAGATTTTCATTTTGCAAAACAATAGCATTCTCAAAATATCACAAAATGGTGTGATACTTAACATTTTGAAATTTCATGGAAGGGTGTTTTGTGAGTTGTTTGTTCCCAAATTTTTCTATTGAAAATGCTTTAAGTGAGAAACCATTCTTTTGTACGTGGAATTGGGTTTCTGCAGAATAAAATAGGATGACAAAAGGGTTAAACGGCCTTGTAGAATCACAACCGGCATATTTATTTTGTTATAGTTTAAGTCCCTACAGAAAAGTTGTTCTATATTTTAAGGAAAATTGTGTATGTATTCTGACAAGAGAACATTCCCACGGTGAATGGGAATGTTACTTCTTTAGTGCAGAAGTCATTTTCTTTCTGCTTCTGTAGTTGTAAGCAGTTGAAGCTATAGGGAAGATGATGTATTTTAAACACCAGCAATTTGGAGATAGTTTCTAATTTTAGCTTCTCAGGGGATAAAACTGTTTCTCCATACATTTTTTCTCTGTGGCAGTAGATATTAATATAAATATTGACTACTTCCAGATTCTATCTAATTTTTGGATAACTGGGGGGGAGGGGAGATGGCTCAGCAATTAAGACACATATCAGCTGGAAATCGGACAGCCCAGGCTCAAGAACTGAGCACCATGCAATGGGGTGAGCTCCCATTCCTACCCCAGCTCCTGCCCACCTGGCAGTTCAAAGCATGCAAATGCAAGTAGATAAATAGGTACCACTTCAGTGGGAAGGTAACAGTGTTCCATGGCCTTTGGCATATAATCATGCTGGTCACATGACCATGGACACAACACTGGCTCCCTTAGCTAAGAAACAGAGATGAGCACTGCCCTTTAAACTCGGGACCCGACTCGACAGGGAAAACCTTTACCTTTACTTAGGATAACTAAAGTAGTTAAAAAAAGTAGTAAAAGTAGTCTGTGTGTACATGTGTACATGTATACACTATAACCATCCACATGCCATGAAAGAAATCCTATAACATGAAGTTTCTTGATCAGTTAATTTAGAGCCAACTTTCTGGCTTTTCTCCTTCCACCCAATCTTTTCCTATACTGAATCAAACATACAAAGCACAGGAACTCTTGTGGCCTGTTGGCCGCTTCACCCTCTGGCAGCCGAATCAGATGAAGAGGGAGCAGGCATCAAGGCAATCTGAGAGCTCCGAGAGGGAAGAGGAAATGGAGCTGTCAGAGATAGAGAGGCAGAGCCTGGACCATCCATGGCCCCCAGATGGAAAGTCAACAGTTCCTCAGGTCCAGAAGTGGCTGATGAGGAAGAGAAGGAACAGTTGGGGCCCGTGTCTGATGCGCGGATTGCACAGAAGATAGAGGAGAGGAGAGCAGTGAGACTCTCTGGGCCAGTCCTTGGGACGGAAGAGCCACTGCTGCTTGCTAAGCCCACTCTAGTTCTGGGGATAAAGTCAGGGGGTGGAGATGAATAGGTTGTGGCAGGCAACTATTTCTCTTCCTGTTGGTCAGCCATCGATAATCCGAACTTCTGAATCCTGTCTGGAACTTTATTGGAATTCTTTCTTGGAATCTGCAGCGCTGAGACTTGGGCATGCTTTCAGAGCATATGTGTGTGTGTCCACTGCTGGAAAAAGGGTAAGCGCACCTTCCAGAACTTCCATTACAAGTGTGGTGAGAGAGAGAGACCTGGTAAGTTGGGAATCATTTCAGGGGAAAAAGGAATGAGCTTCGTTTGCCAACTGCATTTAGATCTTGCTGTGCCAGAGAGCGAGACTCTTTGCCGAGGTTGCTGGTGCTCCTAAATAAGGGAACATTTAGTTAAAAACAGGCTGCTTGTTGTGTTTTAGGAGATGGGTCAGAACAGGAACTCTCATTCCTGACTGTACAATTCAAGAATCCCATGTTTCAGAAGAGGAGCCATAACCAGTCCTACCATAGCCACAAATAACAACCACTTTGGGAGGTGAATGAAGTCTCAAATACAATCTCCTTAGTCTGAAGTAGTGCCTGGTTCCTACTGGTTGAGATGGGTTTGGCCGATTAGGTAGTAACTTGGCCTGCCCCAAACTGGTTCTCTTGTTTTTTTTAGTACTGTGCATGCACCCTAGCACGTCCCTGAGCAAAACCGGCAGTAGTAGCAGCTGGAACCCATCCCTGGCCTGCAGCAGTAACTTCCTGGAGCTCTACTTCCCCCAGTTCTCAGGAAGGTTTCTGCCATTTCAGTTGGCTACTCTGTAGGAATCTCTCTGGAGGGGTGGGAATAGCAGGAAAAGAAAGGCTGTGGAGGGAATGGCAGGTGTTATTTAGACTGTTCCTCTACAGTGCAAACAGAACACAGGCTTTTTATACAAAGAATCCCAGTCCAATCACTGGTTTACCTAAGTAACAGTCCTGTATGAATAATGCTGGGCTGTATGCATTAGCAGATCAGCTTATTATATGATACCCGCCTGTGTTCCTAAAATGAGAATAAAGAAATATTTCGGTTCTGCATGCATAACTAAGGGTTTGTTTGGCCTTTAAAGCAGAATTATGACTACCTTGCGACAAATACAGTAAAAACAGCTGAAAACTCATAAAAATGCTGTTTAAGTAATAAACATTTAGCATTTCTTGCTCCTGTTCCTCCAGATTAAATTTCTTGTCCTTAAGACCATAGCTCTAAGCAACTATACAATTGCCTTATTTTTATCATGGAACCTGACTGCATTTTATTGAGCATTCATTTTTTGAAATGTTGCTCTGTGAAAATAGTGTTGCTTTTTCCTGCTTGTTTCTTGATAATTAAAGAGAATTATCCCTGTATCAAGCATGCCTCTTAAAATTTGTTACATAGTTAGTAGTGTTAAAAAGTAATATTTGGGTCAATACTGTGTATGGATTTTTGTAGATTTTCTACTCAGTGAGGCATACAGTCAATACCTAATTTCTCAGGAGATATACTGCACTCAACGTATCGAGCTTCTTTTAAATACTCTAGGCTCTGCGTACCAAGTGCATAAGACTGGTTTTAATTTGCCATCATTGATGGACATCAGAGGAGTATGAACTGTCTGAATTAAATTTGTTCCAGCATGTGTATATCAGGGCAGAATGGAAGGTGAGACAATTCAGGTGCCGTCTGTCCTAGTCTGTTAACAAATGAATTACAGAACTGATGTTAGCAGCTTTACTCTTTCTCTAAAAGAGCTGCAAATCAACATCTCATTATGCTTTATTAATTTGGGAAAACAGCACCGAAGCAGGCTCGTTCGTAGCTTAAAATACGAGTATGGCAGTTCCATATATGGAGTTTAATATGAAATTCAGACTTGTATTCAAAACCACATTCGGTCGTGAAACAGCCAAGATGGAGATGCCTTTGGTACAGTCTCATGTAGTTTGAGATAAATTTATTATGAGAATTTTTTTTCTTTGTATTATTTCTTTTATGAAAAATGTACAGCGCAGCTTACAAAATTAAGACAATAAATAAAATGCAGATTATACACAGGTTTTGGAATGCAGAACAAAAGCAAAAAGCAGATTAGAACTGGCACAGCTGTTTTTTTTAAAGCATATTGACTAGATTACTACATTGACTATACTAGTAAATCAAAGTAGAAGCACACTGAATAAATAGCTTTGTTAAAATATTTAAATGCTGCTTTTTCTGGGGCAAGGACTGAAAAGCAGTATACATACAAACTATAAAATAACTAATATAATATCAAGATGACAAAAGCTACATAAGGTACTATTAAAATTAGTATCATAAGTAAAAAAAATGTATGAAATTTGAAGAGAAAAAGAATGTGGATTTATCCATGCAAATTGAACTCATACTGAGAGTTCAAATGTCATGAAACCATTCCTTAGATGGCCATAGCCAAAATTTATGGATCTATCTGGTTACTTTTATGTTGTTATCTTGAGGTTAAAAGATTAAAATTTATTTATAGAAGAAGCTGTGAAAGAAATTTGCTTAGCTAAATTAACTAACCATTGCATTTATTGCCTAGTAATATGGTTGGTTAAAAATATATATTTAATTTAATTGGTCTTTTTATTTATTACTAAATTTATTTGACCTCAATGCCAGGAAAGATTCTAGAAAAGATAATCAAGCAGCGAGTTAGCGAACACCTAGAAACAAACAAAGTAATAGACAAAAGCCAACATGGGTTTGTCAAAAACAGATCATGCCAGACTAATCTTATTGCATTCTTTGACAAAGTGACAAAATTAGTGGACCAGAGGAATGCCGTAGATATAATTTACTTGGACTTCAGTAACACATTTGATAAGGTAGACCATAACCTACTACTAGATAAAGTAGAAGAATGTGGGTTAGACAGCATCACCACCAGATGGATTTGTAACTGGCTGACCAACTGCACTCAACGTGTAGTCCTCAATGGAACTGCATCTTAATGGAGGGAAGTATGCAGTGGAGTACCCAAGGCTCTGTTTTGGGCCCAGTACTCTTCAACATCTTCATCAATGATTTGGATAAGGGAATAAATGGGGAACTCATCAAACTTGCAGATGACACCAAGCTGGCAGGAATAGCCAATACTCCAGAAGACAGGCTTAAGATACAGAAGGATCTTGACAAACTTGAACATTGGCCACTATCTAATAAAATGAAATTCAATGGTGAAAAGAGTAAGATTCTACATTTATGCAAGAAAAATGAAATGCACAGGTACAGTATAGGTAGTACCTTGCTCAACAGTAGTAACTGTGAAAGGGATCTTGGAGTGCTAGTGGACAACCATTTAAATATGAGCCAGCAGTGTGCAGCAGCTGCCAAAAAAGCCAACACAGTTCTAGGCTGCATAAACAGATGGTTAGAATCAAAATCATGTGAAGTGTTAATACCACTTTATAATGCCTTGGTAAGGCCACACTTGGAATACTGCATTCAGTTTTGGTCACCACGATGTAGAAAAGATGTGGAGAGTCTAGAAAGAGTGCAGAGAAGAACAACAAAGATGATTAGGGATCTGGAGACTAAAACATATGAAGAATGGTTGCAGGAACTGGGTATGTCTCTAGTTTAATAGAAAGAGGGACTAGGGGAGACATGATAACAGTGTTCCAATATCTCAGGGGTTGCCACAAAGAAGAGGGAGTCAAACTATTTTCCAAGGCACCTGAGGGTAGAACAAGAAGCAATGGGTGGAAACTAATCAAGGAGAGAAGCAATTTAGAACGGAGGAGAAATTTCCTGACAGTTAGAACAATTAATCAGTGGAACAGCTTGCCTCCAGAAGTTGTGAATGTCCCAACACTGGAAGTCTTTAAGAAGATGTTGGATAGCCATTTGTCTGGAACGGTATAGGGTTTCCTTCCTAGGCAAGGGGTTGGACTAGAAGGCCTCCAAGGTCCTTTCCAACTCTGCTATTGTATTGTATTGTATTGTATTGTATTGTATTGTATTGTATTGTATTGTATTGTATCTTGCCTTTTTGTTATTTTAAGGCCAATATTTCTCTATCTCAGCAATTAGTATCTTGGTGTATTTGAAGTACACAGATCTTAATGTTGCTGTGGTTGAGAAACACTGCTTTTGGAGGACTTGAGCAATTAAAAAATACTGAGAATAAAACACAATAAGGTTAACAATGAAAAACAAAGTCAAAAAATTTGTGAAAGATGTATTTTAACATATTCCTAAGCAGCGAGAGAATGAAGGCCAAGCAGTGAATGTACTGTGTGATTTAGTGGTGAGATGAAAAACTTCTTTTCTAAAGTACTTAATGAGGTTCTGGTAGGAGAAGGGTCTTAAGAAGATCCTCTTCTACTGATTTGAGTAACAGGGCAAGTTCATAGTAAAAAAGATGGTGCCAGCACCTTAAAATAATGACCAGTAGTACAGATCTTCTAATACAGGCATCATAGTTTCTCTTCCACCAATATGTAGCCTGGCCTATTGCTCCAGTTTGCAATTTTCCAATGTATTTCAATGACAGGTTCACAGAAAGTACACTGAAGTACTCCAATGGTAATATACCTTTATTGATTAGTCAATTGACCATATCAAAAATATTGAAGTAGTGTGTGTGTCTGTGTCTGTGTCTGTGTGTGTCTTTTTGTATTCATAAAGTAACAAAAGTTGTTATTGGGGATAGTGAGGTAAGAGTGAGAAAACATTTTCAGAACAGTCAATCGCTTGAGATGTAATATTTGCTCTGCCATTCACCAACAGAGAACCTGTTTTGTCCAGCCTCCCTGATTTTAAAGTAAACGGATCCTTGACAGCAAGAGACATCCAGTATGATTAAAAAATGTTTTTTAATTGAAAGTTGGGAGGGCACATTTTTCTCTTGACTTAATTGTACACTGAAGCTATGATTTAAGTGAATTTATGATTCTGTGAACACAATGCAGTGAACATAATGCAGAGATAGGGAGATCATTTAGGTGATTTTCATAGTGATGATGCAACATATTTTTGGAGAAGATATCACCAGTCTACTCACAGACTGCATTAATATCTCATCCAGAGGTGGTATTCAGCAGCTTCTGACCAGTTCTGAAGAACCCGTAGCGGAAATGTTGAATAGTTCGGAGAACTGGTAAATACCACCTCTGACTGGCCCCGCCACATCTATTCTCTGCCTCCCAAGTACCCGCTCATTGGGACGGAATGGGGATTTTGCAGTAACCTTCCCCTGGAGTGCGGAGGGAATGGAGATTTTACAGTATCCTTCTCCTGCAATGCCCACCAAGCCATGCCCATCAAACCACGCCCACAGAACCGGTAGTAAAAAAAAAAATGAATCCCACCACTGTTCTGTTGTTGCAATAGAGAAACTGGCTGTGAGGGAATAGCATCTGCCAGCATTGCACTGTAAATTGGGTATGGAAGAGGGTTTCTTTGGGGGGAGGGGCTTATTGTGGAGAGTTGCTGAACCTCTTACAAGGACCCAATCTTGTACATGAGCAGCCTGATGAGTGAATCTTCCTTGGAATTCACTTCCTTTTTTTGCATCTCTATGCAAGTGTGGACATGATTTTCTAGCTGTGATATCAGAAGTTTGATGTGCTTTCAATGCCAAGGAAATATTAAAATAAGCATACCTTTCTTTTTGTATTAAGCTTGTTTGCTTAGGTTTTTTCTATAGTTTTAAATTATTTATTTTTCTTTAATTTGCTCTTTTGCTCAAGTAAGCAAAATGAACTTTAAAATATATATATAGTCTGTTTTTTTTTAATATAATCTTTAGAGAACTGATTTCTACTGACTATAAAGATAATTCTGTCTCATCGAGAAATATATTGTAAAATATTTCATATTTTATGCCCCTTGCAGATAAGGAAACTTCATACTTAATAGCAGCGACTAATCACAGTTGTATCTGCTTAGTCACAGACCAAAACCAAGGCAGAATTATAAGAAGTAGAATACCCTTCCTCTTTCTTGGCCAAATTTTGATCCATGTAAATAAAAATGCTTACGAACTGATGTCATCAGAAGGATTGCTGGGCATTTTATAACTATTGCCAAGTTCATTTTCTTCATTCCTATGCAAGGTTGCACCATATTCCATGCCAGGATTACACTATTTCTGAAACTGTTGCCAACAATAGATTGTTGGAGATTGGAACTCCCAGCTCTATACCTGACACCTAAGTTGAAAGCAAAATGGGACTGAAGTGTCATCTGTTGAATGCATTGTAGGGTTGTTGTTACTAGTAGATTAAATGAAGTGGTGGTCTGGAGGCTTCCACCCTTCTTTTTTTTCTTTTCTTCCCACCTTGTGATCTAGGATAGTTCATGGGGTGAGTGGTAAAAATCCCACCTCTTGAGCGGTGTGTATTTCATGTTTCTGAATGGGTAGAATAAATTGAATGCGATTTTTATCCATAAAGCATTTTAAGCATATTTCCTTTTAGAAACTTGTAGAAAATCATTATGAAGAAGCAACTAATGTCCGTGCATGGTACTGAAGCTTTACTTTCTTTCTATTTTCTTAATTTAACCCTTCCTACAAAGTGAGCATGTTAGCCATACTACCTCTGAGACATAGTCAGTAAACAGAAACAACAACATTCCTGACCGATTTTTCTCTCTATCACCAATCAGGTCAATGTTTTCATAAGGGCAGTTTACAAATTAACACCTAATTGAGGTGGAGGCATCTAGCAGACTTGGTAGTGATTGCAGTCCACATAAGTATGAGGAGTGGATACTTCTTATCACTATACACCTTCCCAAGCATCATTCCAAAGCCAAATGTTGACTTCCATAATTTAATCAAATACCCTACAGATTGGACAAGCCTGTACACACTAAACACTGGACAATCATTTGTCCAAAATGTTATAGTGATGGTATAGTAATGAAATACTCATTCAGGGATTGGAGTAGGTCCTTTCCAACTGTATTATTCTATGTTCTATTCTACATTTGAAGCAGAAGTTCTCAATTTGCTGAATTAATTGCCACTTTTTGGGATAAGGTAAAAGTGGATTGTAACACATAGAAATTGTAGAAAAGTGTTAAATGGCTACCACACAACAATATTTATTTGGCTTAGAATTATTTAGGAAAACACTCCCCAAAGGAAAAGTTAAACAGTCAAAAATAGACATTCTACACTTTTAATTTCACCCATTTTAAAAATAAATTATTTGGGGAAAACTATTGATCTATATAGAAAATACAGTATCTATTTTTCATAGTTCCAGTTGAAAAAGCCTATTTGCTTACAGAAAATGACCATAACCTGATTCTAAATGAAAGTTGGCTTTTTGTTAGCAAAATATAGGCTTGCAAAAGTGTTAGATTATAGAGGGACATTTTTCAGACATGAAATTATTCAAATTGTCACTTTGTTTATGACATCTTAAAATGATGTAACATGTTATTTTCTCCTCTTACATACATAGATTTATCTTTTCTTAAGAATAAAAATTGGGAACTCCACAATTCTGTTTCTGTTCCTTATCTTTGACAGTAATATTTAGTATGTATATTTTATGTACTAAAATATCTTTAGAGTTATATTGAATATAAGAAATACAAACCTTTTTCTTTTTCCAAAAGATTGAAGAATTTAGAAACCATGCTAATTTCCAAAATATTGTGACTCTATAGGTTAACCTGAATTTAAAATAACAAAGAAAAATGGACTTGTAGATCTAAAATTTTGAAAATCAATAATACTTTTTGCATTGTTGCCTACTTACAAAATTGGGCAAATTGAAATTATTTAATGTTTCACTTTTGAAGCTACAGACCACTAAGTGACTGAATATTTACTATGAATTAATTATAATATGACACTTTCCTTACGTAATAGATAAGAAGTACAATTTCTATAACTGTGACAACTCTTGTATAAGAAATTAGCTATGATTTCTCCACATTGTGATATGTTTTTATTAATATTTTGAGAATTGTGAAGTGATTGTGTTAGAACAGCACATAGACATAGATGGGAATACAGTAATTTGTTAAATTTTTATTATTGGAATTCACCTAAAATGCTACAATGGCATTGTATATGTGGAAGATCGATTTTGTTTATTTTAATATCACAAGCAATGCTTTTGGGTTTGGACAGAATGAAAGCTAATTTAGAATAAAAGAGACCCTCAAGACAATAGGATAGTGCCCTGCTAGATTGAAGGGACTTTCATAGTCCAGGAGTTGAACAGCAGTTAATATAGACAGAACACGTAAGAATTTATGTGTTTTCATCATAAAAGTTGTGCATATGCACAGGAATGGATTTAGTTCTATTGGACTAGGCTTCCATATTTTATAATCAAGTGTTGTGTTCCGTAGTCACCTGAAAATGTTGGTAATGAAATACAGAACTTGTGATGGGAACATCCTCGCTGGGACATCAGGTTTTTTATTTTTGCAGCTTCTTGCATTCCATCCTGGATCTAAATGCTCAGTTTCCTAGTACAGAACTACGAATTTGGAAAAAAAAACAGGCTTTCCTGATACAGAGACTTTCAGATATCTTGGATTATAAATATTATCATCTCTACCAGGCATGAATTTTCTGATTTCTGTAGTGTTATCCTTTCCCCATTTGTTATTGCAAAGTTGAAAACAATGTTTTGAATATATGACAATGCATATATTCATGCAAGTACAGCATTCTGTCTTTTGTTTAGAAAAAAATTAGAAAAAAAATTGTTACCTGTTGGTGTGTGTGTGTTGCTTCTCTTGCAACCTAGCTAACTAGTCTAACTAATGTCTCCTTAATTCTTACTTTATCTTTAGTAAAGTGTTTAGATGCATGTTGCTAGAAAGAGCCATTGAGAAACTTACATATCGTTTAAGGCGGCTTGTGGCTTATAGTAGCTCTGCTATTAAATTCTACCTACCATAAATGGTTTGATTTTAATAATTTGGAAATAAAGCTAGATTTAAATTGAATGAACACTTCAGTCAAAAATAGCCAAGGGATTTATGTTTTCAAGATATGCGAAAACATTCCTGTCTCTTTGTGCAAATATTTTTGCTGCTCAAGTTGTAAGCCCACTAGAGGGCAATGTTGTCATGCTGTCGCCATCAAGCATCTCTGGTTTAGTGGAGCAGGAAAGGCCATCACTGTTTAGTCTGCTCTCGAAGGGTCTCGGCATGACCAATGTGGACCCCATGGACTTCCTGGAACATGTGTTAGCAATTTAGGAGCAGACATTTATTTCTTTGTTTTACTGCCTGGCTCTTGGAAAAAAGTGTTGGTGCCGGGTTATGGGCTGTCTGGATCATGTCAGAGGCCATGGGGATCAAGTTCATGTGACAGGGCAAGCAAAGGGATGGAGGAGGTGAGGAAGCTGCCCCTCCCCAGGAGCAACAAATCGCTGCCTGTCTGTGGACTGCAGCCAAAAGACAGGCCTTGCGGAGTTCCTGGGACAGCTGAAAAAACACGGCATAATTCTGCCCGATTCCCTCTTTTGCTTAACTAGTGCATTAAATTACTATAGTTTTCATTTTTTTAAAGAGGTGGTGGTGGTGATGATGGGGAAGCTAGCTCAGTAATAATTTCTCTTTCCTCCTTCAAATTTCCATTTTAGCACCATCCCGAAGAGGGGACCTTGAAACCTTGGGCTACTGTATGTTGCAGTGGATCTGTGGAAGTCTACCCTGGGAGCAGAATTTGAAGCATCCTGAGGCTGTGCAAGCTGCAAAAACAAAGTAAAAAAAGTGTTGTTTATTTAATTACATGTTCTGCTCTGACTCTGCAAAGCAGGACAGGTTGAAAGGGTGGGGTATGTGTATATATATGTGTGCAGGGATCACCCTTTGTGAAGAATCATTTCCTCCTCTTCCCCCCCCCCAAAAAAAAGAAAAACCTCCTTCAGCAAATCAAAGCAAACCTAAATATAGCTGTATGAAATAAAATACATTTTTGGATGGAAAGCATAGGTCCCTAAGTTACATTTCTGAAAGAATTGCAAGAATACAGTCAACATTAACGGTGCTTATTGCTCTTATTTTAATTAATATTTGATCCCCTTTTGTAAAAATCCATTGGAAAGCAAGATCCTTATTGCTGAGGGAGTTGAATGGCTTCCCTCTCCTCTTTTGTATTATCTGTGCTAAAGAACAGCAGCTGGCAACTTTAATGAAGATGACAGGAGAAGGTTCTGCTAAGCTGCCAGGAGGTTCACAGATGAGGCCTTTTCTTGACAAAAAGCACAAGGTTTTTTGTTTTGTTTTTTGCAGTTGTTCCTCTACCTACAAGCGAGTGTGGGTCAGATTGTGACCAGATAACAGTAATGAATTCCCAGTCACTGGAAGGGAAGCCATGTGTGCTTGTGTTAGGCTCCAGGATTAATCCCCAATGAATGAATTTTTCTTAAACAATCACAGCCTAGAGTACTCTTCTGAGAAACCTCATAAAGTTGACATTCTGACTAATTTTGCTGCAAATGTGCTATATGGATTCACCTACATTCGGATCCCATTTGTTGTGTAAGGAATATACTATTATGAAACTTATCTTCAAAGGATAGGGGGTTACCTGCTATCACAAGAATATTGTGAGATGGCCAGTTGTCAGCACCCCATTGCTTAAGTCTATCCATCCTAACTCCCATCCGTTTTCCGCTAGTCTGTAGTGCATATCTCTTTAAACAGATGAAACCAGTCTGTACAGGAGTGTTTCTTGATAGCCTTGGATAGCTAAGACAGCTGACCTCTCTTAGTGTCTTGAATCATAGTTTTTTGAATTTTTAAAATACAAACTAACCTATGAAATACAATCCTGCAGCAAAGCCTCATTGAATACAATTGGACAATTATTAGTTGCAACTACAATATTCTATTTATTTGAGAGATTTTGTATAATTACCTTTAACTTGAATGGAACACATGTTTGCATGTGGCATTGATTAACTATTGGATAACAAAAAAGGTTGTTAATCAGTTGTTGTAAGTTTTATTTTTAAGGTCTTGGTACCTTGCTTTTGAATGTAATTTTATTTTCCCCATTTATTCCCTTCTTTTTAAAGGGTATTTTCAGAAAGGCCATTCATAAATGTGAAAAACAAAAGGAAGCTGGAATTTCACCTGCTTCCTAAAGCATGTAATTAGCCCCACCAAAATGGAACTTGTGTGGCAGCCTCTCTGCCCTTACTGTGAGACCTAAGTAAGTGAATTATTGGGCCCCACACAGCCAGTTTCTTGGCTCATAATATACCAGCTATGCTGCAGTGGAGGGTTACAAGTGGCAAAGGCAGCAAAGTTTTAAATAGGGCAAGTCACAACAGAGGTACACAATAGGGATGGCTTGTTCTGAAGAAATCAATCTGCACATTCAGTTTGGCAGTGGCTCTCTGCAGAGAGAGGGAGGGAGGTTAGCCTGCAGGCTGCAGATAATACAGATTGTATCTGTAAATGTTGACTTTGTACAGTATTGTTTAATATTTCCTCCTTTAAAACTCCTGATCACTACAATTCCCCACTACCTGCCTCTTCAAGCAATTCAGTATTCAGGCAATGCAATCTTTAAAAAATATTAATTCTACACTCAACAGTTAACCCCATGAAAGGATGGTACATCTCTTTCCTAAAGTCCCTTTTCTATATACACACACATATATGCTCTTCAAGATTCTTGATATTTTACTAAAAAAAATTAAACATTTCCAATGTTTATCTTGCTAATATGGATTGAAGAACAAATTATAGACCCATGTTTTGAATGCCTAGATTTGGTTATTCTCAAATTAAATACTTGGGTAGTTATGAGTTTTCCATTAAGTTGTGTTATCTGCTTAACTAGCACATTTGGTATGCAGCAACAGTATATAAATTAAGTAGCTTAATGCAGAGAAAGGGTTTTGTAAATCTACATATGTCTTTTGCCCCTTTCAATTCTTACATGAAACGTCTTCATATTTATTAGAAGGAGTAAATTTTATGTCAGATAAGATGCAGTAATAAGCCAAATGACTATATTGGGTATTTGACAAGTCAATTAATTGGATTTTGGGCAAAAGGAATGAAGAAAGCATCTGCTGGAGAATTTGTGAAGCTAAAGTTGTCTGGTGTTAAGCCAGATTTTTGCCAAAGATGGCTTTGGATTCTAGTATGCATTACCTTTTATGGAATGAAAGGAATTATTAGCTTATCAACAGGAGGACCCCAGATTTGGTACAGACAGAGTAGCCTATTTCACTTAAATTATTAGCACTGCAGATAGTTCTCTGTAACAATGACAGTTGTGACTGAACTGGAATTGCAGTAAGCAACATAATTATATAGTGTGATGTCATGTGACTATACCGTGTAGCAACAGAAGTTGCTGTTGCTAAGCAAACACTGTGCAATTTGTTAAGTGAGGACCTCATATACCACTTCCTGCTGACTCCCCGTTGACTGCTTGTTGGAAGCTTGGAAGGAACACCGGGAATTGATACCATGTGATTGCAGCCTGTTGTGATGTTGAAATTTTGAGTCAGACACTGAGTGTCCAGTTCACTGTCATGTGACCGCAGGGATATTGCGAGGACCAGAACCGATGATCAATCATAAGTACCGCCTGTTTAGCATTGTCACAAGTTCCACGGATAGTGGTTAAACACCTGTACTTGGAAAGAAGCAGCTCCTCATAATTTGGCACAACATAGACCACACAATGGGGCCAAAGCATAATGTGGTACTTAGACTTTTAAAACAATTAAACAAGGCTAGACTGAATGTCTGTACAGGTAGTCCTCAACTTACGACCACAATTGAGCCCAAAATTTCTGTTGCCAGGTGAGACATTGGTTAAGTGAATTTTGTCCCATTTTACCACCTTTCCTGCCACAGTTGTTAAATGAATCACTGCAGTTGTTAAGCTAGTAACACGGTTGTTAAATCAACCTGGCTTCCTCAGCATAGCATTTTGTTCCTTATATTCGCCAAAATCTTGACATTGTATGGGTGTATAAAAATCTTGACCTCATATGGGTGTGTATTGTAGTGACTGGTGCAATGTCTAGCCTTGTTATTTGGGATTAGTGTTCTCACGTGAACTTTGATGAAATGGATTGTGGTCTTGATCCTTGCTCTATTGGCATTTTAGGGAACCCAGCAATTAAACGTAATCAAGTGTAATATATTATGTGAAAATAACTGATAGATGTTTAAATGGCCTGGTGAAGCCTATTGTGTGGAGGGGATAGAGTGTGCTGGATAGAAGAAAGTGGAAAATCAAGAATCATATCTGATTCTTGATATTCTAAGATCTCTGCCCATGGCAGCTCTCATACTGGACAGTACAATAGTGGAGTCAGAAAAAAATGAGAAATGGGTGAAGAGGAAAACTTAAGCATCCATCCATTGCTAATTTTTTCCAAATACCTTTCTTGCTATTTTCCCAGGGTCTGCCATGCATGTCTAATCTAAAGCTGCATAAAAGCTGAAGTAAAAGTAAAATATTTTCTTGTTATCCCTGGAGTATGATTACGGGCTAGAACCCAGAAGACCCTGAGTCCCACCTTAGGCACAAAATCAGCTGAGTGACCATTGGCCAGCCTCTCTCTTTCAGCCTTAGGAAGGAGGTGATGGTAAACTTCTTTCAAAAAACCTTGCAGAAGAAAACCGCAGGAAGAAAATCCAGGAAGTTGCCAGGAGTCAGAACTGACTTAAAGACAGATAGATAGATAGACAGATAGCAGTAAGGAAGAGAAGTTAACAAATCAATTGCCTTGCCCCACCTAAATGGAAATGCTTCGTACTAACAAAGATATTGTTGGGATAGCTATATCTAATTGTTTGCCTCTGTTTTAACCAATTGCAAATAATTATTTGAGCACTCTTAGTATCTGTTTTCAGATCTGACCAATATTCAGCATGCATGGGCCTTTTTTAAGAGAGCAGATCCTTACATTTAGAGACCTGCTTGCACATGGGCTATTCTTTTTATTATTTTGGCTAGTATGCTTTCTCCTCCTCATAGGTCCATCCCTAGAGCAGTAGGAGGCATTCGGTTCCTTTTGCCTCTTTCCCAGTAAATTTCATGATATTGGGTTTTTTTTAAACTGTAGGACAAAACTTCCTATCAAAGCTATACTTAATTACTGGTCAGTCTTGCTTTGAAAGAAAGCAGATGCTATAAACAATAGTTCTGCTGCTGAATCTTCCTCATATTAAAGAAATGATCACTTAAAATTGTTGAATTACAAAAGGGTTTATTCATTTCCAAAGCTAACAAGAAACAAAAATTCATACAAGCATTTAAACTGTGAAACTGATTACTATGAGAGGTTGGGCTCTCTCTCTCTCTTTTGCTTGCTGTGATCTGGACCAGTGATCAGTACAGTACATTCCAGTATTAAAGGCTATAGTGTGTGTGCATGTGTGCGTTTGTGCACGTGCATTTGTTTTAGCACAGAAATATGTCGGCGCTGGGGTGGATTAAGCCTGTATAAGCAAGCAATTGACAAACATGTTGACTTCAGACCAGCTTCTGAATAATATGAAATCTGCCAATGATGTCAGGATAAGAGGTGAAAGCCACTGGAGACTTCCTAGTGAAAAAAGCTAAAATATTGGGAGCTTCAAGGTCCATTTTTGGTTTGTCTCTTTTTAAGTATTTTAATTTTTCCTCTCTTAAAAGTAACCTTTTAGAGAATATTTGAAGGCTGCGATAAGCACAAATCCCAACGTTTTCTCAGTCATTCCTTACCTTGTAGAAATAATTTTAAAGGTAAAAGAGGCACATTGGTTGATTCATAGGTAGGGATAATCTTTGCTATAGCATTCTCTGCTATAGAAAAGAATGTACAGTTTAACTTAGAAATTTATTAAGCAAGAAACTCTTTCATGATTTGGTGCAATTTTGGAATTACTTTAGATTGGTATTCCATATACTTACTTGAGAATAAGCCTCACTGAACTGAATAGATATAAATAGGAATAGCAAATTTATCAAATACTATCAGTGTATAAAATCCATTAGTGAGCAACAAGGAGGAATCAGGTGAACTCTTTAAAATGTGGCTATTAATCTATACTCTAATAGAAAAGAAAGCAAACTAGGAGGAATTTCTTCTCTTTGGCAGGAACTCTTGTGAATGTATTTTCTTGGCCATAATTCTGTGTAATCTAATATCTGTCTGTAAAGAGTTAATATAGAAGAGAGGGAGATTTGCTAACTATTCTTGGTTCCCAAAGAATTTGTTAGCTTCCAAAGGGAGGATTACCATTTTGCCCTCAATCTCACAAGTGGCTCATTCTTATGGTTCTAGGCTTCTTGATGAACTGCCTGATTCAGTAACAAGGTGGGCTGCTGCAGGAGAAAACTGTGGTAAGTGTAAACACATGTGAGCATTATTATATTTCTCCCTTGAGGATGGCCACTCAATTTGCCTAGTTTATGACTCCAAATGGCCAATATTTCTATTTCAAACTTGGCTTGAAAATGCTGAAAGGTGCACCTTCACAGTGGTAGAGGGGAAAAGGATATGCTTCTGTTTCCTCCAAGCTTATAAAGCTATGGACCTGGTCAAAATCTTTTCCCCTTAATTTCCTGCTTCTGCCTTCAGCTGGGCACAGCATATTGCAATGTCTTCTAGAGCAGGGGTGTCATACTCAATTCCATTGATGGGTTGTGTTTGGGTTGTGTTTGACCTCGGGGGACGGGGTGGTTGTGGCCAGGATGGGCGTGGCCCCTTCGACATCACTCTAGTCAGGGGAACCTGTGGTGGCCCGAGTGCTCTGCCAGCGAAAACAGATCTCAGGAGGGCCACATGTGAATTTGACACCCCCTTTCTAGAGCTACCGTGAATGAAAATAGTGTCTTACACCTTTCATAAAAGTGAACTATCCTTGATAAAATGGTCACCTCAATTCAAGTTGTTTTGGTGTTTTTCTAAACGAAAAGAGTGATATGTGCTTTATAGACATGCCACAGAGATGTTTTTTTCAGTGAGAGATAAAGGAATAGATAGCTAATAGGTGTTTTTTTTTTTTTTTTTTGTAAAATAACCAAACCCCACAATAGGTAAGCTGATTATGGTTTTGAAAGGAAGTTAGAAACAAGTGGATACTGAATACCATATTTTTGTCTTATTAAAGAACGGTGTTGCTGCTAGGTTGCTATCCTGCTTCTGTTTGTTCAATTTAACTTGCTCTATGATTCTGAGACAAAATGTTCACACAAGATGTTAAAATGTAGTAATTATATATATTATGTTCAGTTTGGCAAAACCTAAATTATTTTGTTAAAGACATTTAAAGCTTATTTGGAAAGAATGATTCTGCAAAATATATATGTTATTTAAGAGCATTTTTATATTTCCTAATTGTTGCCAACATGGAATTTGCCTTTCTTCGTAGGAGATAAAAACTCGTTCAGTATTGATACTGAGCCTTCATCACAATCACAAAGTCAGCTTCAAATCACCTGGCTAAAATCCTATTAACCTACATGTGATAATGGGTGGGGGGTTGTTGTTTTTTTGTCCCCATCATTGTATAGTGAATAACATTTACCAAGACATTTCTACTTCCTTTCAGTTATTTATTAGGAAAACTTTATTTAATGCAGTTTTAAAATGTTAAATAAATCACTATGAGTACATATGCTATTTTAATGCCAATTTCCCTTGCTGGAAACCCTTGAGAAATCTGTTTTAAGTAGCTTGAATTATTTGGTGTAATCAGCAAAATTAACCACCTCCAGCTTATGAACAGCAGTGGCATCAGTACTTGGTAATTCAAGTAAACAATGTCCATTGCAGTCTCCTTTAGAAGAGACTTGTTGACACTTTTAGAAGAACTGGAGCCTAATGGAATTGTTTCTATAAAAACAATTATTCTTCAGCAGGGTTTGTCCTATTGGCTTGAAAAGTTTTGCTAATGTTTCTAATAGTTCACTTGAAACAACTATTAAACTAAGCAGCCTATCACTTCTTACATTGGTCCCTAAAACCATTAACTATGATACTTTCCCCAGATTAAAGATGAATTTTTCTCCAGGACTTTTTCTAATAGAGGTTGATTTAAGGACATGTAATACTGTTAAGAGATCAGCGTTCATACATTTTGACTTCTCTGTGACTGAATACCACCTGGTCCTGCCAACTGAATTTCAAGGAACTATTTATGTCACTATTTCAGAGTTTCTATGTGTATTAATTCAAATATGAATATTGTCATACATTTCCAGGATAATGCATTTAATTTCTCTGCAGTGTCTTGATAATTTTTTCATGTCCTTGTCTCCTTTACTACCCAACCGTTTATAACTTCATTAGAGGGTATTTCTATAATTGTAATCATTAATGCTTTTAGCCCAAATTGGCCCATAATTATGATGTTGTGTTGTTTGTTGTAACCCATATTACTTCCTTGCATGCTTTCTGAGTTTATACTCCATTCTCTTGTTTTTATAAAGGATTTTTTAAAACTAGTAGCTTGTTTGATGCATCACAGTTTTGGGCTTAATAATATTATCTAAGTTATGGTACACATTATAACAAGGTTTCTGCTTATAAACCTTACATTTTTAAAAAATTTTGACAAGTTTCTTACACTGGAGTTCCCTGTTTTTATTTCCTTCTAAGTTACTTTTGCTGACAAACCCATTTCCATTTGATTTGCTAACACATCTTATGAAATAAAAGGATTAAGATGTCTTCAGATTGAGCCCAGTTTTGATTACTAGGCAGGGTTTTTTGACAAAAGTATTGATGAAATTTCTCATTACCTTCTTTTAGAATTTTTTAAAAAACTTCCAATAAGCCTAAAATTCTCTGGTAGTCTTCTCTCCGAGCAGTAAGTAGGACCGAGTCGAAATAACCTTTTTAGCCCAGGAAGATTGGTTGGGTGATGCCGTTGGCTGAGACCTTATTTCTGCTTTTGGGTCTCATTAGGCTTTATATTTAGCTTCTCTTTGTTCAATGAATAACTGTATGAAGACAATTGTTCTGGATATCCCCTTTATTAGATGTGGAATGCACATTTTGCCATTTTATGGGAAGATTACTGCTTCCACTCTACATAAAATATCTCTTTTTTAATGTAATATTCAAATAAACCTAATATTTTTGTGAGTTGTTTGAAAAGACTTGATATATAATCTGAGTGGCTCACAAGAACATAATAGTTTATTTATAATCCACTTTTGGAACTTGTTCTTAAGCTGGGAAAGAACATACTACAGATGTAATAGCAGCCACATCAATTGCATTTTTGAATGTTAATACTAAAAAATGCAGGGAAGTCAAGAGATCATAAGGCAAGTTATAAGAAGACAGAAATAGCATGACTTGTACCTTGGATCAAATATTGACTGCAAATTGTGAATGTTTATTTTCTTTTATTTTGATGAACAATGAGATTCTGTCCAATTCTTCTCAACTAGGTTGATACTAAGTAAAGGGTTTGCTCATACATACTCATTTTTACTTTAAAGTTATGCATTTGAGTTTTCTATATCTACCTCATCTTTTTTCTTTTCAGATGTATTCTTCTAGAATAAAATCTGGAATTCAGTATTACTAGCCTTATGCTCCGAGTTTGTACTTCATCCATATTTCAATATCTTCATGTTACATGTCATGAAATAAACTGGTGTTTGTATTTATTTGTAGTCTTGTAGAAACATCAACTTTTTCAGCTACTCATTCCAAACTGTCAAGTACTACATTAAGCTAATGCAAATCTGTTTAATTGGTCAGTAGAATGAACCTAAGTGGGCCATGATGTAACCAGTGGTCATAGTGACATGAAAAGCAATATAAACTTTGCATTATTTCTTTGAATTCTGTGAAAATGCCTGATAAAATATGTGCATTTGATAACAGTGGAAAAATCTATAGTTGTCACCAAGGCACTTGATTAGACAATGTTGAAAGTAGAATGAGAGACTAGAGAGGTACATACCTTAATCTAGTAAACATTTGTGATTAAAATTAGATTACTTGTGTGCATTAACTGGTCTGTTGTGTTTTTTCCAGGTGAAATAGCCAGATTTTTAAAAAATGTATCCAATTTAACATATGATGAAAAACCCCAATATGAAATATTGAGGAAAATCCTTTTGAATGGCCTGGAACAAAAAGGAATTTGTTACATGGAGACACTGGATTTACCCTCTGTTCAAACCTCTCTAAATGAATGCACAATTCACCACAGGAAAGTAAGTAATGAAACAATAAAGGTCAATAAAGTCTAAATAAATAAGAGTTAATAATACATCTTGTAAGGATTAGTTAACTTTAAATCAAATTTAATATTTGGGGAAATTAAACTTGTAGGAGTATATGAGATGTCTTTTTCAAATTATTCCTTTTAATTGCTGAATTGAAAATGTGATAACTTTTGAGGGAAATGGAAGAAAGAAAAAAACAATAGAGGGGAGTATCAAGGAGATCCGATATGTCCTTAGCAGCTAATAGAACCTGACTGAAAAGCTACAGAGTTGGACCAGGTTAGTACATAGATTGAAGATCTCCTTGAAATATCAATAGACTAGACTGTGGGGAGGAGGGAGAGAACGATTCCAGAAGGCGGGAGTAAGCAATCCTGTTTTCAGAGGGACTGCATCAATATTTCCATGAAGCTGTTCAGTATTAAGCTTGCTTTACAGGAGTTTCACCTTGGAAGAGCTTCATATTATTACTAGGGACAGATTAGGATGGTCAATCCAGTCACTTGGGAGTAAAAAAAGGACTCTCTGGCATCTAAGTAAACTGTAAAGTAGATTATGCTACATTTTTGAGCATAAGTTTCTGATTTAAGGTGTGGAACAAGCAATGTTCAGTGTTAAAGTGCTAAACCTTCAGATTAGATAATCTAGTACATTATTAAACTTCGACATTTTCTTGGATAGGTTTCAAACAGAATATCACACTCAAGTTGGAGGATAGTCTTCCTTGGAGCAGATATGTTTAATTTCATTTTCTTTCTGCCTAATATAGTTTGTGTTCTGTGATATTTGTGAATCATCATGAATGCCCGCAACATTCCACAGACCATATTTAAAGCAGTTACTTTTTATTGCTCCAGCTATTTCATTTTCTCTATCATTAGCACCAACCTTGAGATTTTATTTTTTGGCCATATTTTCATTCTTGCCTTCCAAAAGCTTTATACTTAGATTACGATATGTGTCTCAATATAAATGAACTGTGATACCATAGTGCTCCTTATTTGTGGGTTATTGGAAACTTGCAGTAATAGTAGCAGCAGTAGTAGTAACAGTAATAACAAATCTTTATTATTAATCTTGGATTAATATGATTAACAGAATTTCCCAACCCCAATTAAAAACATGACAAGGTTGTCTCTTGCCATATGGATAAGTCTGAAATCTTTGTTGATGAGTATTCATTAAGGCAAGGTCAAGACGTCATTCAGTTTTAATATCCCTAGTGAACTTTGGACTGTCACAATAATATATTAATCAAAAATGTGGGATGCAAACTAAAGTGACTGATCGGCTGTAAGATAAATGGTGATCCAGATCTTAATGCACAGATGGTTTTGATTTGCTGAATTTTGTAGCTGTTGCAACTGAAGACATAAAATAGCAGCCTAGTCATAAATTAGCTCTTTGGAAGCCAAACCTTGGCACCAAAGCTTTACAACCTTCAATTACTAGCAAAAGAAGTATTTGAATAACTCTGGTATTGACATTGGTAGGTCTGCATAGTAATCATTCCTAATAGAAGAGAATCTCTGTTTGAGGGGCTTTTGCATGGCTAATTAACTACCACTGAGAATATGTAATTTTTTCATGATCTTCCGATTGTCACCTTTCTCTCATGATACAATTACATTTTATTGTAGCAAGTGCGTTTGGAAACCCAATTGTCAACACTATTTACGTTGTGCAGAAAAGCAGAACAAAAGTTCATGTTTAATAAAAAGCCACTGGATTTTGATCTTGGTAATTGCCAAGACTTTTTTCCCCAGAGTTTTATAGACTTTGGTATTTTTTTTCATCACTTTTTCCACAAAGCAAAAAGCTATTTCCTTGCTGCTATGGTTGCCATTTAATCTAAATTAATTGGAGCAGCTTCTTTTTGTATCTGTGATTGGTGCAATTTTCTAAAGTTAATTGAAATATGCACATTTTTAATTAAGAAATCTGCTTTTTGATAAGTTTACTTCTTCTTTCATCTGTAAACACAGATCTAAGTTACAATCACTGATTCTATTAAAGCTATAGCAATATCCTTACTATTCTTAATAATTCTACTTTAAAAGCTCCTCTTGGATCATAATCCTCTGAAACAATGTCTAAAGATTTATAGGAGCTCCTTGTAAAATGAAGCTGACTTGCATTCTCAGATTCAGCCTCTTGCCTCCTCATTCTTCTTCAAGCTTTTCAAGCTTTTGAAATCTAAAAGTTATAAAATGCCAGAACAAGACGTCCAAAGATTCACAAGACTTATCAGTTTTCTCATGTCTAGGACTTGGGAGAAAATGTAGACTAAATTGCTTATACTTATTTTAAATATCAGAAGATAGTTTAACACCATTAAGTGATCTTCATTGTTTTACAATAGCTTCTTACAATAAGAGGACACAGCCTGCAAATATTGTCTTGTGATATAGATTGTAGTGGGAATGTGTATGTATGTATGTATGTATGTATGTATGTATGCATGCATGCATGCATGCATGCATGTACATGTGTGTGTGTTTATATACACACATACAGACAAAGTACAGGAAAAATCTATCAATTCCTAAGAGAAATAGTGAAATTGGCATTGTAGAAACTTGATTAATGAATAATAAAAATAAATTAGTGGTGGACTTGGCTGGGAACAAGGAGTGGAATTCTAGCCAGAGACTGTGGTCTGCAGACATCTTGGGCATGTGACACATTTTTTTTCCTTTGAGCTGCTTGTTTGTATGTCACAATACACCTGCTTTTAAAGCTGTATTTTGCTTCAATTGTGCTTTTGCCATGCAAGATTGCAGTGGTGTGGGAAAGGGGTTTCAGAGAAACAAACTTAACCTCATCTGTTGCAATTATTTGCAACAACAATTATATTAATAAAATATTATAGTGGTGTGTGAGGTGCAATATATATTCTGTGCTGGTATAAGGAAGGCAGTAAAACTAAAGGTAAGGAAGGGGATGTAGAAAAGAAATTAACAGCACCACTTATCCCAGTTGTAATTCCTATGATTTCAATATAGGAATGGGTTACAGAATTGTGTTAAGCAATGATTAATCTAAAAGTGGGAAATTTTCTGTGGGATAGATTAAAGCCTGTCTTAGGTTACAGTATTGGCATCAAGCAAATCTTGATATTAAAATGGGACATTGGGTTTGCTGTTAGCAAGTACATATAAACCTCATGACAAAAAAATGTCAGTTGTCACAGCTTGTTACTATGTATTGCTAAAAACAAGTCTATTTTTAAAGAAAGCTTCCACTAATTCCAAATTTGATAGTGGGATCTATTCTTAGTCAGTTTTTACCAATGCAATTGCTTCAGATCTGTTCAAATAGAAAAAATGAGATCTGCAATTCAGATTTGGGATAGAAGTAGGACACATAAACTTCCATATTAAAGTATTGTAGCATTGAATAACTTATATAAGACAAAAATTTTGTACCAGGTGTATTTTACTTTATTTTAATACTTTCATATGTGCAGCTTGGTATGTCATATATGGTAGCAAATACGATATAATTCATTTTGTCCTGTTCATAACGTACAAAAAAAGATGGAAGAAAGCAGAAGCAGAGATTTAATAATATTGGCAAGAGTTTATAAAAAGTGATTATTCCTTTAGTTTGTTATATATGTCTGGTGTTTGTCATAATACAGTAAATCTTTAATTAAACAAATAAGACATAGGGTTGCTTCAAAGCTGAATGTTTGCTAAATGAGGAATGGGATTTTTCTAGCCTAGAAACACTTATATGAAAGAAAAACATCTTTACCGATAGCAGTGAATTATTGTCTTAAGTCGTTCAATTTTGGCAAAACTCAGATTCTGGATATCCACCAAACAGTTACATTAAAATTAGGTTTGTATCTGTGTGCTGATAAATATGGGAATTGATACCTACTTAGATAATTTTAAGATCTGTGGCTTAGAATATCTTTTCGTTAAAAAGATTAGCATAAAAAAGATACATACTCATTGCCCAATTAAAACATTTCCCCCGGTATTTGGAACAAAAAAATTAAATTTATTTTGTAAAAATAGATTTAAAGAATTGGAGATGACAAATTTTTGCCCATTCTCTGCAAATAATTCACAACTCTTGCCTCTTGAGTGGAATACTGGAATTGGAGATACACATTTAAGTGTGTGCTTCATCCAGTGCATTTTATTTGATGGTCTTAGTGCATTGCCAATAAATCCTACTTTATAATTCTTACTCCATCTAAACATTGGTATAATTTGCTAACCTTTCTAATTCTTTTTGCTGTTACTGCTCTTTTCTAGGTTGCACAGCACAAATGCATTTTGCAGCTGTTCGGATTTCAATTTAAACAGTCTCCTGATACATGTAAACCAACAGCTTTAATATAATAGGGAATTTTAAAGGAAGAGGCATAAGGAAACCAAGCCTATCAACATATTATAGATATATAGATTACATTTAAAAGCTTAGAAAAATCTTTTAGTTAGTATTTTTTCATTTGTGACACTGACATTAAAATACAGTATGTTATTTATCGACAAACTTGGTTTCACTAAACCTTTCTTCTAAAGGTTACTAACAGTCATCTCAAATTCTCTAAAAAAATACTGAAAGTATTTCAAGTAATGCTGCCTTAGGAAAGCAAATTGCAATAATCTTAAATAGCTGCTAATTTCATAAAATGTGTCTATTCCTTGCATGGTTGCATTAATGTTAGCAATGTTTTTTCTAGTATTGTGCATGATCTATTTCATGTTAGGTCTCACTCAAGTTTTTTTTAACATAAAACTAATTTGGTGGATGAAGGCTGCAGCAGTACTGTATCATTTCATGGATTGCACTCAGGATGGCTTAATCTGTACATTTAATAGGCTCATTTGCTGATGCCGACACTGAAGCAAGTTAAAGGACAAGAAAGCCAACTAGAGAACAAGGAATTTTTTAATCTTAAAAAAGCCACTGCACAAATGAAAAGTAGCCAAATACAAGATAAGCCAGTTCTCGTTAGATTGAATAAGTTTACTCAAGCTTCAGTGGTGAGTTTGTTATGTTGCATTAAATTGTTTGTTAAAACCTTGTTTTTTTCCATTTTTTACTTTTTTCTTGAAGAACATGAAGTACAGATGATAAATGGAAATAATGTATTTGTCCTGAAATACATACTTTCAATAAATATGAAAGTATTGCTAGAAATTACTATCAAACAAATAATATGCCTAATGCTCCAAATAGATGTTACCAGGGCTAACAAGCCACTAAGAACAAATATTCTCCACACTTTATAAAAGTTGACATGTTAGTTTTCTAGTATATGATTATTCACAAACTGCTTGCTTCAGACAAATTTCAGTCTTGTTGAAGTGGAATATCTGTAACCCCTAGCCACAGTTGGCAGCAAAACATACTTAAAAAAAGACTCTTCACATACATCTTTTTGATCATTCCACTTTATTTTTTTTTAAAGAAAATCAATGATGTAGTTACTATTTTTAGTTAGCTTTGGTAATATAAGGGAAGAACAAAGGGTAAAATACAACCTCTCTAGCAACAAAGTACTGAAAATTTGCTCTTGGACAAATTGCCACTAGTAATGTTTTTGCCTTCTTTTTCAGGACTATGTAAAATCATTGCCCTGGACAGATTCCTGCAGTTCTTTCCAGAATTTTGAAGAAAATTGTAGAGAAAATGGAATCACATATTCAGCAGTCCATCGACCAGAACATGTTCAAAGTCTAACTAGCTCTTACACATGCTGGTCCCCTCAGATTGGATTGCATGGAAAACTGTTTCAGTATATTGTGGCCATTGTTGTCCTTGTCTTCTTAATAATGCTATCTCTCTATTTCCTTTGATGCTTTCTCCAGTAAGTGCTCAGGAAATGCAGTTATCCATTTGTATTCAGATTTTCTTAGTAGATATTTTCAGTGTGATTTGCTGGAATAAATTTGTTTCAAAAGCAAAGTTATCTTATGTACAGATTAAGATATAAAGCTGCTTACAATATTTTCCAGTATTTTACAAACACCATCAGATTTTAAACATTTGAAATATATACCATTCCCCAAACTTCCAAGTTTAGTGCTTTGTACACTGAGATGCACTACAAGCCTATAATGAAGTTTCCCATGAATTACAATTGTATTATTTTCAATTTTATTTGGAAGCAGTTTTATTCATCTTTGCTTACCTTACTACAATATGGACATTCACCAAATATGACATTGAAACTTTGTCGACTTGAAGGGAGCCCACGTAACCACTGGAGAGTAAAATAAGGTGTTATTTGCTGCATTTGAAGATAGATGATAGCTATGAAAATGTTGCAAACAAGATAAGCATCTCTCCTGTTCAAGGCTTTAACTCAAGAGTACATTTTGATCCATATGTGTCTGTGTCTCTCACATACACACGCGCGCGCACACACACATCTTTGGGAGTGAAGTTGATTTGTTTAAGAGACAATTATGTTAGTATGGTTATACTTAGAATTATTTTTAAAACAAATGTAACCGTAAGACTCATCTAAAAGTAGAATTTGCAATAATTATTACTTAAAATTAATAAAATTAATTAATAGCAAACAATGATGCATAACAGTAAGCAGTAATATTCTATATCAGTATATATTATTGTTGTAAAAATCTACTTATTCTCTACTAAGCAATTAGATTCCCATTAGTTTTAAATTAGTACAGCTACTGCATTGAGTTAAATGCCTAGAACACAAGACAATATTGAATGATTTTGATAATCATACCTCATATAAACAAACTTGATGAAAAGTTTGACCACAATGAGAGTCATCACAGACCTGGTCTGGAATAGCCCCATCTAGACGATAAGCATAGCAAATACCACAATCCATAGAGAAGTCCTTAAAAATATAATAGAACTGTATTAGTGAGGTGGCTGGGTTTAGTATATGCACTGCACCCGAAGCAAAGTTCATCCAGGATTTATGAAAAACACAAAGAGCAGAAGTTATACAACACACTAAAACAACCCAAATTACATGATGGCTCAACAGCATTTCTAAAGTTCATCAATTATGTCAAGTTGCAATAAATATTAATATTTTCTTTAAAAATCATGTACTTTGACATTAATTTTATTAATTTTGTATAATATTGTACAATATAACTTTAAGTTATATGAGATTTTATGAGGCAAACTGGTTACTTATAATACAAACTTTTTGCGCGTGCACAAAACACCCTCTCTCAGCGAACCAGTAGTAAACCAGTTAGGAACCCACCACTGGTCTGCAAGTATGCAGGAATGTTGTAGGTTAATTAAGAGACTTTTTATTGTGTTTGGAGGCCACAGGGGAGGGTATTTCTAAGCAGTTGAGTAACTTACTGAGCAATTTTCCTAATGCTTATTATTGGCAATTCCTATAGCAGTGTATTGGGAATACCAGCAAAGAAAGGGATCTTAAACTTGATTGTGACTAAGCTTTAGGGACCTTTCTGGGAAAGGCTCAAAAGCTAGGAAAGATAGAAGAAAAGAAAAAAGGTTGTCCAGCAGCAAGGCAGATAGTTACAGAGGCAATGAATGCACCATTGGACGATCTGAATAACTAGGTTGGAGACAAATTATTAGGGAGAAAATCTATAAGGTCATTAAGAGTTGACAAAGATTGAAGGTACATATTCAAAAGAGAAATTTCTGAAACATGGTAAGGAATTTGTTCCCTAAAATGGATTATATATGAGATAAACTATTGTGCCATTTTGTGCTATATCTCATCTGATTCCAAAAGGATGCTTCAGAGTTTAGGGATGTGAACAAGAGCTGTCTGCAATTTTTAAAGCAGTTACCCCTTTTCCCAGAATCAAAGGGGTAGGCTGCCATAGTGAACAAATAACCCTAAAAACACAGATCCTTTAAGGAGCTGCAGCCTCATATAATGTGAAAAAAGTAGTGCACCAGAGGAATAATTTACGATATAATTTACTTGGACTTCAGTAAGGCATTTGATACCTACTACTAGATAAAATAGAAGAATGTGGGTTAAACAGCATTACCACCAGATGGATTCGTAACTAGCTGACCAATCACACTCAACGTGTAGTCCTCAATGGAACTGCATCTACATGGAGGGAAGTATGCAGTGGAGTACCCCAACGCTCTGTTTTAGGCCCAGTACTCTTCAACATCTTCATCAATGATTTGGATGAGAGAATAAATGGGGAACTCATCAAATTTGCAGATGGCACCAAGACTCCAGAAGATAGACTAAAGATACAGAAGGACCTTGACAAACTTGAACATTGGGCACTAATAAAATGAAATTCAATGGTGAAAAGAGTAAAGTTCTACATTTAGTCAAGAAAAACGAAATGCACAGGTACAGCATAGATGGTACCTTGCTCAATAGTAGTAAAGAGAGGGATCTTGGAGTCCTAGTGGACAACCATTTAAATATGAGCCAGCCAGCCAATATGAGCAGTGTGCAGCAGCTGCCAAAAAAGCCAACACAGTTCTAGGCCACATAAACGGATAGAATCAAGATCACATGAAGTGTTAATGCCACTTTATAATGCCTTGGTAAGGCCATACTTGGAATACTGCATTCAGTTTTGGTCGCCACCATGTAGAAAAGATGTGAAGACTCTAGAAAGAGTGCAGAGAAGAGCAACAAAGATGATTATGGGACTGGAGACTAAAATATGAAGAACAGTTGCAGGAACTGGGTATGTCTAGTTTAATGAAAAGACATGATAGCAGTGTTCCAATATCTCAGGGGTTGCCACAAAGAAGAGCGAGTCAAACTATTCTCCAAGGCACCTGAGTGTAGAACAGGAAGCAATGGATGGAAACTAATCGAGAGAAGCAATTTAGAACTGAGGAGAAATTTCCTGAGTGTTAGAACAATCAGTGGAAAAGCTTGCCTCCACAAGTTGTGAATGCCCCAACATTGGAAGTCTTTAAGATGATGTTGGATAGCCATTTGTCTGAAATGGTATAGGGTTTCCTGCCTAGGCAGGGAGTTGGACTAGAAGACCTCCAAGGTCCCTTCCAACTCTGCTATTGTATTGTATTGTATATTTTTTCTACATGTATTCCAAATCCATTTTTTAATCTGATCTGAACCACCACAGAGTTCATTTTGTAAATACCTGGCAGTGCTTGCAAGAGTCTAGGTTGTATCCATTGGGGGAACATTTGTATAAAATGGAACCTTCAAGGTCATATCTGAATGGACCTATATCCCACAATCCCTCACACATGAAATAAAGATATATAATTGTTTTGAAATAGAACAAAGTGAAAGAAGGAAAATTTCTAAAAGAATCAATAATTATTTCTAAAAGTGAATGCGCTATTACTATGTTGGTGGAAAATAAAACTAAAGGGATTAAAGAAAGCATGCCTTATTGTGCATGTCTCACATGGGATGGAGCTCCTACCAGGAAATCCTATTAAGTTCTAGATTGTTCTGATTGGGCTCTTGTCTTATCCCATGAGAAATAATCACAGAGCTACAATGAAGAACTAGTCTTAAACTTAATTGGTTAAAATACACATTACTGTTTCTAATTAATTGTGTCTTTTAAAGCAAGTTTAAATGTTTTAATCAGTATTTATAAAACTTGTATGTGGTAGCCACCATTTTAGATGAGACAGTGTTTTTTTCTAAGATAGTAGATATATATGCATCACCAGAGGCCATCTTTTTTCCCATCCAGTGTTTTATTTGCATGCAAATTTAACTTTTTGTATTCTTCTTTAATTAACTAAGATCTTTCAATCAGCTTATAGTTTTACGTTTTATCACTCACAGAATAAAAACAATAAGACCCAAGGCAGGATACATGGACAAATATTGCCTTTATGATATTCTACTACAGATTTTCTATTAGTAGACTGAAGATAGGAAATCATAGCATATAAAGATTCAAATGGAGCTTTGATTAAACTCAAGCAATTCCTTTCTCAACTGATCTTGATGTATACATCTTTTTATAGGAAAGGGCATTAGGTGATATGAAAGCTCTCAAATTACGGTGACCTACCAATGTGTTATTGCAGAGTGTCACATATAATATGTGCAAGATATTACAAATTCTTCATGAATAAACAACATCATAAAATGATACTGAGATATTCAAAAATTATACCTAGTCAGAGCATTTACAAACCCGACATTCTACGGGCAAGGAAGAAACCATATCTTGCCCGATTTTTTATTATTATTGTCATTCACTATAAGCAAATACAAAAAATAAATCTGAATAGGAGATCTCCAATAATTAAGATGCACTTTACTGTTAGAGGTTTATGGATTTTTAGAGTCCAAAGGCCTTCCTGCACAGCTAGCCAACATAAATAGACCATATTTATTTAACTTATTCTCAGAATTTTCCAAAATAGGAAAGAATAAAATGGACAGGTACATGGATGGAAGAATGTGAACTTCTTTCTCTGAGTTTAGTGTACATTCTCACTTGAAACAGATTTTTTTTGTATTAAATGTATTACATTCAACATTAATTCTGATACCAAACACCATAGATAGATAGATAGATAGATAGATAGATAGATAGATAGATAGATAGGTATCAGAATTAATGTTAAATGTAATACATTTAATGCAAAAAATATAAAAAACACCACACATATACACAAAATCTCCTTTAAGGAATAGAGGGAGAACAGTCCCCCATGTATAAGTAGATATTTTTAAATAATCTACAGTCTCTTTGAAAAATAGTTGTTTTATTTCCAAATATGTAGTATTCAAGCATGATGAGCATCCAAAGTATGAGATGACTTACAGTTTTTTCTAGAGCTTCTCGAGATGGAAAATCAATTTCTAAAATCTCTTTTAAATTTTTTAATAAACTATTTTCCGGGTTCCTAAAAAAGGAGGAAATAGTATTATATTTATGTTAATTAAATTACGAACCAAACATATTTACAAGCAGATATACTTACCACATATGTACATTGCTATTCAGCTTGATTTTCAACGGATTTACCACTGAAAACAAATTATGCGTAAGTTTACATTTTTCACAAGAAAACATTATTTTTCAGAATATCTAATCCATGAAGGAATGGTGGTTCTATAGTTCATAGTTGGCTGCTTAATTTTGCAGATCATGGATTCATGGTCAAGAATGTCTTTTTTTCATTCCTACACAACTTTTCTCATATTGAGTCACAAAGCAGCTGACTTTATAAGAGAAGTTATAAATTAAATAATTAAGATAATAATGACATTTGCAGTGGAAGGAATGTCCGGCATGTGTTCTCAAATTCAAACCAAAAAACTGCACCACTATGTAATTTTAATGCATATGCATCATGTATGTAACGTATCTTCAATATTCCATTTTTTCAGTATATCTACACAATGTTGTACATGTGAGTATGAGAGTTGGTTTGAATAAATTGTCTTCATTTTCAGGGGTTTGCTGCTGCTTACATTAGATATGATATTTTTCAGAATTATTTGGAGCTGAACTCATCAACAAAAATAATGAAAATTTATATAAAGAGATATGCATATTTGACATACTTGATAATGTAGCTCTAGAATTTCTCAATTTACATATTTGACTAAAAATAATTTGAGCAAATTTCTAAAGGAATGCTTCCAACTTTATTTATAATATCATTATGAATTTTATCTCCGTCTCAAAGAAAATTAGATAGCTTCAGAACATTTCTGCATGAATTTAAGTGGCTTTTTCCAAATTAATTTGGAAACTCCCAAATTCGTACAACTTGTCCCAGAGTTTCACTAAACCAATCAGATTTGAATGGCTATTTTGCTTGAAGCCAAGTGACTTCTCCAAATGAACTGGAAATTGTCACCTTTTTCAAGGGTATATTTTAGAGGAATTATTTGATCAAATCATCCCACTGAAGTTTGCACAATCCCACTAAAGAAGCACCTCTGATCTTGATAAAACATCTAGGTAATTTAGCCTTCTCAATTCTGTGCACTTATTGCTGCCTTCACACAAGAACTGAATAATCAATTTGCTTTTGATCTGTCTAATGATAATAGACAGGAAAAGACAAATATCCCTGCATTAAAACAGAGCTCAAGTCTACAATGGGAGCAAGGGGCAAAAAGGAAAAATGGCCCTATTAGAATCATAAGAACTGTCCCTTGAGAAAAACAATTTTGTGGATAAAGATTGAGAGAACTGTTTTGTATAGCTTACTTTTATTCCTATACATGTGTGTGCTTTAAAAAATTAAGATTCTTGTGGTTCACTAATGTGCTAATTTAGAAATCAAGAATGCATTCACAGACCTCTCAACATTTATGACATAATTAATCTGCATTAAATGATGCCAAGAATCACTTCTTGCTTAAAAATATGTTACGTGCCTTCCTGGGTCATATAAATCATTTAATGATCTAAACAAGTAGCAGATCCTGAGTGGCCTATATTCTGCCCATTTTTGATGCAGGCCCTAGTAACATATTTAGAAGTAGGAGAAAAAAGTAGTTCAGAATATTTGGAAGGATTATGGCTTTGACTTGAACACACACTTTAATAAGGATTTTGAAAATTACGTATCATATATTCCTTACAATGTCTTTAAAAAAATATAAAAAAAAGGTGAGAGCCAGATCAATTTAATGATAAGCCCTGTAGGAAGCCTTTGAAAAAAAAAAAGCTTTCCAACTTACAAGCTCTACTTGAAAACTTGGAAAAAAGGTTTGATAAATCAACAACACTTTTAATTCAACCCAATGGCACTCAGATAGAAGCAATATCAGTTAAACCCGACTTACAATCAGATGGATTAGAATCTCATTTGTTGCTGGTAGATTTGAAGGGAAAGGAGCCTGGTTTGAAAATTGCAGGCTGGTTAGAGAAAGGCATGAACTCAAAAGACCTAGAGATGGCAGAATTGATGAGTGATGGATTGGACTTTCTTAAGAAGATTAATGGAGTTTGAGGAATAAACTTATTATATTCAATTAGAAAACAATTGAAGAGATTTCAGCTTGTAGGAAGGGTCTTTGAACAATAAATGCTATGGAGTATCTGTGGAGATTCTCAATTATCCAGGTCATAATTGTCTCAAAGGTGCTTTTTTCTTCAAAAGGCAACTGGACTGTTTTTTTTCCTTGAGGAAGAAGACAATTCTCTTGGATAAGAAGTGAAATGTTTTCTTCTTCCTCATGGAAAAAACAGTCCGGTTGCCTTTTGAAAAAAAAAAGTACCCCTGACACAAATGCTGTGGAAATATTTAAAACAGAGATTTATGACTTTGGGGAATGAGATGCAATTGTTGGGAAAGATGCTAATTAAAACTTTTAAGGAAAAGCTTTATCATTAAGAATTAATCAAGGATATTTGATGCTAGATGGATCAGAGATGATTGTAGGGTAAACAGAGGTGTTGAAGTTCGTAACATTGTGGGACTGCTTTGCCAGGGAGGGAGGAAGAGATTATTATTGCTGAAATATATTTATCACTATTCAACTGGGGGGATGACGACAATATATGTTTGTGTTTTTTATGCACATTTTTCCTTGTCTTCTATAGTTTTGCTTTGTTCTTGCATATTTTTTCCTTTTGCTTGGATTTTGTATTGTAACTTTGTGAATAAAATTTTAAAAAATCATCAAAGGACTTGGACATAGAAATTAAGCATAGTGATAGGGAGCCATCCACCTCCCTCCAGTCATAATTATATTCCCAATGTTATCCTGTAGTTCCGCTATTACTGTGGCATAGGAAATGATATATAACACTTTATACAACATGTTCTGCACATGACATGTCTGCTATTTTGCAGTTAAATGCATACAAAAATATAAATTGCTTTATATATTGAATGTTTAATGATTTTTTTGAAAAATATATAGTTTTATAAAAAATGTGTTGTTATTCTGTATTGCTTGCCTGAAACAAATATATTCAGTTTACCATACGTGAAGATTTATTTATACTAGCATAAAATATTATAGAAAAAGAAATACAAATAGAAAAAAAAGAGAAACAGAAAGCATCCTACCATGGTCAGCTCCAAGAAAGTAACACTCAGGAAGCATGGTGGGGTGTCTGGGATCTACCTCTATATTAAGGGAAATGTTGCTTCCTGAAATAGATAGATACATATTGAAGAATATAGCTACTCACTCTATTTTTTAAAGGCATTATGCTTAATTGTACAATTGTTGTGCAGTTTTCCAAAACTACAAGAATTAAAATTCAACCTTTGAATTCAAAATACTTATCTACTTCTAAATCTGTATGTGAAAGTGACTAGATTTTAGTATCTTAGTATGTAACAAGTCCAGAATGACTTGACTTTTCTACCTACTTCCTCCTTATTTCTTAATATTGATTATTTGAAGTCATTTATCAATTAGATCAACTAGACATATTTCAGTACATTTGAAATGCATGTATTTCTATAAAAATACAGTAATTAAATATAGTTAGTTCAAGTATTCACAAAAATTACATGTGCTGGTATTATATTATAAAACCTTTCCTTCTGTGCTTTAAAAGGTGATATAAAAAGTAGCAAGTATGGTGTATGTGTGTGTGTTTGTGTCTGTCTGTCTTCCAAAATGAAAAGTTTGCTGAAAAAAGTAGTCATAGCTTAGTTTCAGTGGACTAGAGGATAAAACATGTCCAAACAATGCAGGAGTGGGCAGTAGTTTAATAGGATGACTACTTTTCTTCTATAACCTTTTCTTTTTAAAGAATATATATATACACACACCCAAAAAGTGGGATATAAACCAGCTGGAAGTTATGACCTACAGTTTGAGAAGCTCTGTAAAAAGTTGTTATTACTATTACTGTTATAACTAAACACAAAACATAATACCAGGGACAATGAGAGGTTTCTTCCTTAGTAAAGTCACAATCTAAATTTTGAAATGTTATGTGTAACAGAAGAAAAAAGCTCCTTTTGTAGAAACATGATTTTTTAAAAAGTTTTGTTTATCTCTCCTAACCACTAAAGTTCCTATGCAGTTATCATTTTTATTTTTACCAATTGCAATCCTTCGCCTTGTGGAGCTCCTTGTGGGTTTCTCTGGCTCAAGGACCCAGGTCTTCTCATCAATTTCATCTAGAATATCCCAAAACTCCTTCAGTGATTCTAATGTTGCCAAGAACTGACTGTGAATGCTCAGTAAGGAACTCTAGTATAGAAGGAAATTGTAAGAAATATTATAAGTGGCCTTTAACAAAGCAATACAGAACTACTGTTTATTAACTGTTTCAACTTTTCAAAATCTAGCACACAATTATAAAACACATGTATTACAATTATACATAATGCATACATGTATAATCATATATGTATACTACAATTAATCTTTCAATCCTTTTTTAAAACATTTACTTTTTAAACCTCTTTTAAAGTATTTCTACTTTTTTACATTCAAACTTAAAAACTATTCAGAGTGCAATCATGTAACAAGTAAGGTTCTTTTGTATTTGATGAAAAATCCTTGTGAATTAATAAGGAAGTAACTTGCAGCTTTATTTTTGCAAAGCATCTGAAAATTATTCACGTGCAAAATTCCAAGTAATTCGAAATGCTAAAACAACTAAAAATGTACTGCAAATGCAGTATGTCTCTATATAAAACTGTCTTCTAACAATAATTGGGGCCTATTTTTTCTAATTTTTCCTCATTAAATCTAACATTTCTAAATGAACAGATTCTGAAATCCAGGATTAACAAGGGACATTGTATAGCATGCACATCTCCGAAACAGAGAACACCAAACTACTCCCCTCACCTCTCCCCACAGTTACAGCAAAAAGAAGCCCAGTGTTTTACCAGTGGAATGTGTTTAATAAGCAAAGTAAAAATTATACTTTTATGAGGAATATACAAACATGGATCTTTTCATCCATTTTCTTTAAAATGTCAAAAAATAAGTTGTGGATGGTTTAAAAATTGCTCAGGTGAGTTTTTAGGATTTTACACACTTGAAAAATATTTTTAAAAGGAAGGACAGAGCTTCAGAAAGAACATGTTGGATTTATTCTCCCTGCTGTTATTAAATTATATTAAAGTGAGGAAGCACTTAAGCAGAAAAGTGTGAATACTGCCAATCTCAGAATGTAACGCTTATTATCTTTAAAAGCATTTTGTTACTTTTATAATACCTGAAGTGATATAATAGTGTCAGTCACTTAACCAGATCTTACAGCATAATATCTTCATCTTAAGTACTATTATTTCCAGTATTTTAATAATTTTCACACTGTCTTGGAATGTGATCTTTTGTGCTCTGATGACACTTAAATTAATAGCATAATTTTCTGGTACTTGCAACAGTTGCTTTCCATTTTGATTTTTTACATTTTCCTACCTCATATACAGACAAATCCTTTTAATAGTCATTTTTATCTTTTTCTTTAGGGAATTCAAAGGAATTTTAGTAAAAATAAAGAGACACCAAGGGATTAGAATTTTGAAATCCAATTAATTTTAATACTAATTGCAATTTTTCAGTGATGTTCCTTGAAAGGTAGCAAAATCTTAGAGTGATCTGCTCATCTGATCTTATTTGCATGTTTCATTGATGTTGTAGTTGCCTTTCCATATGCATATCTGAATCTCTATGTTAAAAACATTTGCACTACTTTGTCATGCAAATTATAAAGAATTTATTCCTAATTTTACACTTCAATTAGATCATTTCTGTACATATTCCCTTTAAATAATTTACAAGTGTTCCATAGCAAGAGATTCAATAATGAAATAGCCAATCTGCTGCCTCATGATTTTTAAGATAGTGTTATTTACTTAGCATATTTATAGTTGCCCCCTAACTTTATCTCAAGGCAGTGAATAAGCTTTGATATACAATGCCCCTCCCACTCAAACTAATATGAAAATAACTATATGCTTTCTCTAAAACAGTAGCGCAAGTGAAACTCTATTGAACACATTGTATTTTAAAATAAGACACAGCAAGAGGAAAATCCACAAAATTTGGAGGTTAATTCTAGAAAAGGTATAGACATTTCATGAATTCTTCGAAAAATGGAGTAGATTGCTAGAGTAGGATAACAAACTTTTCTGTTCTTTTTCTACTTCAGGATGTTCTGCTCCATTTAGTGTATCTGCATGCAGTCCAAAAAAAATTTCTCCAATAATTTCAAAGCATGCAGGATCCTATATTCACCTTTTAAAATTTCCCCCCAAAGTGCTATGGGCATATTGGTAACAGGAATAGAATGTTCACCTGTATATTAAACTCAGTGATAAGCAAATTTGAGAAACAGGTGGTTAAGGCATCAGGCTAGAAACTGGGAAAGGTGAGCTCTAATCCTGCCTTGGGCAAAAGCATACTGGGTGACCTTGGGCCAGTGACTATCTCTTAGCCTTACGAAAAAAAGCAAAGGCAAACCACTTCTGAAAAACTTTGTGAAGAAAACATGTGGTGGCTTGTCCAGGCAGTCTCTGAGAATCAGACATGAATATACAGGACAAAAAAAAAAGCAAAATGTAATCCAAGAGCAGAAATCTGAAGCAACCTTAACTGTTTTCTCAACATCCAATTCTTATTTTATGGAACGTGGGACCTGGCAATCTTTAAAGAATGCTGCAAAAAAACCAAAAAAATCCAATTGGATTACAAGTGGAACATTACAAGAATTCAAAAGGTAAATTTGGCAGGAAGATTTTTTTTTCTATAAATGCAAAGATGATTAGAATAAGAGCAAGAGCTTCTGGAAAACAAACTATCTTTAAATCTTAAAAAATAGTTTGAAGTTGCCATTTTTGAAATTTAGTTTTTATGAATGGTAAAGGACTTTGGTTCCTAAAAACCTGAAAAAAATATGAAAAGCTGAAATCGATGTCCTGCTGGTCACTTAAAAAAAAAAAAACAACTTCATTTCCTCTTCTCCCTCACCATTATCTCTCAAGAGAAATAACTGGCATTAAATTATAACTGGCATTAAACAAAGCTACAGCAGCCACCACAGGATAGGAGTTGTTGCTCGTAAGGATCCCACACTAACATTAATATCCTCTATTATGGGGGTTGAGGGAAGAAACACAGTAAAATTTTGCCATCAAAGTTCAATATTGGCATTATTCCAGTATGAGAGCAAAACATCAAACATGTCACTAGAAGGCAAAATCATGAAATTGCATCTTACTTACAGTGGCCCTGTCATGCATGGGAATTCAGTGGAGAGAGCAATTATATTTGGGAGAGTTAGCTGTAAAAGTAAACCAGGCCATCAAAAAACATGATGCCTGGACACATCAAAGCTGACACTATCCAGAACATAGAGAATCTCAATGAAGTTGTACAAGAGCAGAAGATGTGGAGAGACGTGGCCCATAGAATTGCCAAGAATCGGGCAAGATTCGATGAATAATAATTATCACTTCAATATGCTGAGGATGGCATATGTGGCTCAGGAGACATGTTGCACATCACTGATTTATCTTATTGCAGATTTAATACATCAATATTGCTTATTCTTTCTTTATACTAAAAAAACTAGAAAATCATGTCATAAAATTTTAGCACTTTGAATCTGGTAAAAATTCACATATAATTTGCCAACATGGATGTATGAATAGATGAAGTTTTAACATCATGTATATCGCTGCTTACTTGAATCACATGTTGGGCACACATTTAGGGCTCCAGGGTTGAGCATGGAGTCAAGTCTGTAAGGCCTTCTGGAAACCAGACATCACCAATCTAATCTCCAGAAGAATGATACAGTGCAGATACCCCTGCTGAAAAGAGCCTGGACATTGTCAGCTGATACCCCATAACAGATGGAAGTTGGACCATGCCCCTCCTCTGTCAGAATGGATGGGGTAAGTAACCAAAAAACAGGTAGGAGATGGTCAATCAATTTACTTGGACTTTTAAAATTTCTTCAACGTGTGCTCACATTTCAAAAGTTATAATGGAGCTGTAAAATGCACCCAAAGGGCCATCAAAATAATTAGGATTTATAGCAATTTCTGTCTGAGACAAGACAAGACAAACTAACAAATTCACACTCTTGCATGATTTCTATTTGTTCAGCTCTTGTCCACCACCACTATCTTTCAAATTTGGTGCCCTTCAGAGATGCTGCAATTGCAGTTCCCAGCATGGTCAAAGGTTTATTGCCTCAGTTTCCATCAGCATTTTATAAGCAAACAATTTCCTTTATGATAATTTTGTGGGTTTTTAAAAAAACTCTTTATTTAAAATTTATACCAGGAAAATCTCCAACTATGTAGAAACCAGTCTATCACATCTTGCTTCCAAACTGATTAGCATATTACTAGATAAATGACTGTTTTAAAAAAGTATAATATTGAAAAGTCTACCTTTAAAAAAACAGCTTTTTCATCTAAGCTTACATTAAAAATCAATGTTGGGAGATATACTTGCTATCACCAACATATTCATTATTCATATTCATTAGAACATCTTAAATAGCATTTGTGCTTCACAATCCATTAATCGGTAAATGCTTCCATGATTTGCAATGCTTCTTTTGGATACCAAGCCACATAACTGAAGCTAAAAGTCCACGGGCAGGAGCTTATGTGGAAATATTCTTTTAAACTAAATAATGGTGCAAAAGACTTTCTAGATAGGGATTATTTACTACATTGGTTGGAACACTAAATAAAAAAAAAAGAAAAAGACATACTGTACTAAACAGGTCCGGCACAGCAAGAATATGGATTAGATAACCCTCAAGATTGCTATTAATTTATTCTTTTTTCACATTTGCTTGGGAAAGTATTTCTTTTTGTCATTTACTTAAGCTGGAACACTTTCTCCAGTATTCCTCCTGGTTTAGACACTGACCAAAAAATTAGTATCAGATTTCAATTAAACCTCTCCAGCTGTCAGACATGTTGTACATATTATTGATTTAATATTCAATAATTTTACTGAAGACTTAGTCATCAAAGGTAGAAATCCTCCATACTTCTTTAGAAAATCCAGTATTATGTATTTTAGTAGAACTAATTTGACTAAAAATTCAAAGGAAAAAGCAGTGCCTTAACCCATGAATAAATACCTGCAGTAATTGGACATTTTAAAAAATGAAATAGACAGCAAATGAATTTTGCTAATTAGACAAAAGAAAGTCAGTAACTGAAGTAAGTAGTTGTGCTGGGACTTGTCACTGGAAAGCTCTGTATATATGGCAACTGGAACAATGGCATCAACCTTGCCCTTGGTACCGATTTCTGACTATTTTAAAATGTCTCTTCTGCACCAGAATTCTCTGGCTGCTGCTGATCCTGCTGTGAGACACCTGCACTGGCTACTAGGCTTGACACGATGCACAAAACCCTACCATCTTCAGCTTGACATTGTGCACGTTATAATTATTCATCCAAATGAATATGTCAGAGCAGCAGCAGCAGACCTCTCATCAGAGCACAAGAAAAATACATCAAAACATTATCAACCCAGCAGGAAGACAGGGACCATAAGGAAAATTACCCATTTTTAATACAGACGCCATAAAGCCATGTCTATTATTATATAAAAAGCAAGAGGGGGGGAAACCACCATCAAGCTTTGAGTCCAAAAGTACTGGTGGAACAGAAAATGAGAAACAGATGTTAGGGGGAAATCAATTATTGTATCTGAAATCTATTTATTCTCTCTTAAAATAAGTTCTGTGCTAGTATTCTAATTTTGACATTTGTCCTCTTTTGAGTTAAGGATCATGTCAACATTTCCATTAAGATGACCTACAATTGTTAGAATTAAATATCCATCATATGTTAGAACATATATTGTGAATACACAAAATACTAAGAACAAATAAGAATATGCCCATAAATAGCTCACTGCACATGTACAAATCTTTTAATTTTGGGAAAAAAAACTTAAGCTGAATATCAGTAATACATACATCCCTTTGGGCATAAGCAATGCTGTGTAAAGTGCAAAAAAAGAGTAAGGAATAACAAACCAAAAATAAACACAACTCACTTGTTTTCCCCTATTTGATACTTCATTCATTCCTTGCAACAGACCACATTTTATCTATTATCTTTTTACTAACATTTGTCTAACTTAAAAGTCTTGATTTTCCCATCTTTGCCAATTTCTACTAAGATAGACAAATCTACTTGCTGTGTTTTTTGCTGTTTACCTATAACTTGCAATTGTTCAGTCACTTTTCTTTGTCAAATATGACTACCTTGGTATTTGATATATTAGTTTTAAGATTCCTTCTCACTGTATCCTACAATCTATCCACTGACAATCATTCCAGTTCTTTAACTAATAATGTGGAATCATTTATATATGAATTGAAGTTTCCCTTACTGTAAAATACTAATCTCATCTACAAAATTTAAGTGAAACCACTACTGCAAATGGACAATATGCTCTTGATAATGCACCCAGCCCTTTGCATAAACTGAGACAATTGTTTTCCAAACACATTCTTTCCAGTTCTTGTGAGGTGTAGGCCATTCCTTGCCAAAGCCCTTCCTGTAAGTAATGTAAACCATGGTCTAGGAATCCAGAGTTCTCTGTACAGCACTATCTCTTGGGCCAACAGTTTACTTCTAAAATCCTCTGCTCCCCCATTGGGTGATGACCTTCCATAGGAAGTACAGATGAGAACTTTGCATGTCCTGTTTGGCTTCCTGCCTAGCTGTTCATAAGTCCTTCATATTGTTTTCAGGCTCTTTGTTGTGTAATTTTTCCCAACATGAAAGAGTAGAAAGGGGTAATGAATTGGTGAGCTTGATTATTTTGGTAAGCCTCTCTGCTACATCTTTGTACCTAGGAGACAACACACCTTCCTTGTTGGATTGGTCTGGTCTACAAATTGCTGATTCTGTTCCTTTAAAAAGTAAGTCATCTATCACCAACACATGCCATTATTTCTGTGGGAAAATCTTGGCTACTTTCCTTCTTGCTACTGGAATACTTGATAAAGTTCCTTCTTTATATGCCTGCATGTTTTCTTCCAGGGAGAGAATGTGAAATTGATTACTCAACTCCAGTAGGGCTGAACTGGACTGGACTAGACAAGAGTTTTCTCAATTTTTTTGACCTCTGAGTGACATGTTACTTTCTATCTCCCAACTTCCTTTTTCTGGGTAGATTTTATTGGTGGCAGAGAACCAGAATTAGCTACATACCTCTCAATCACAATTTGGCATAAGATTGAAACAGCATCAGTCACTCTAGCAGATAACTTCTGTTGGGACTTGGAATGTAGGAATCTTGTCTCCTAGTACTGTTAAAATTCACAATTGTTTCTAATACTACTACTAATGCTATTTTGCTGGATTATCTTTAGGTAATATAGGATCTGAAAGCAGCATTCTGACTCAACTTGTACCCCCGTTAACGGTAGTGCAAAAACAATATGGGTGCCACAGAGTTTGGCTCTTTTCCTACTACTATTTAAGAGCTAATAAGAGAAGATCATGTCTTGTTATGCGATCAATATCATTAATTTGGTAAAGTTACCCCATTATATTTCACCAACCAGGAAATGTTTAAGTATATATCTGCTTTTTGCAGACTATAAGTATGGACAGGCATGCTTAGCTACATTCCAGTAAGACAATCTACAGTTTTGTCGAAAAATATCTTAGCTCAGGATGACTCTTGTGATAGCTCTAGGTAGGGATGCCATACTAATAAAGCTTCACGTCATTTATTTGGGGGTAATTCATAACTCATGGATCCTGTTGGAACAGCAGGGAAAAGCTATAGCTTTTATACAAAATGCATAACCAGGATGTTAAAAAGTTGGAACTTTAGTGTAACACCAATACTCTGTCACTATTCTGGTTAACAAGACTAATTAAGGCTGGTTTTGAGCTACATGCTATATAGCTTGGCTCACAACATTTTCATCTTCTCTAGATGAAATGTGTCAGGCTGATTTGACTATGAGAGGAGGAAGCATAAAGGGTCTTGTAGCATTTCCCAAGAAATAATGTATACTCATATTATTTTTTGCAGGCTAAGATCTTTAAACTACAGACTATCTTGCAAGTCAATATATTGTTGCCAACATCCCACCAGTTAGGAAGTACCTGCAATACACTGATACACACCAATTTTTTATTTGTTGAACATGGTAACAAACTATACATAATGAATACTTTTACACAGAATTAGGACATAGTTCTTTAAAAATGTTCTAATGTAATAATTAAATCATTTCAATATGAATGTTATTCATATTGCTTGATGTTATTTGAGATGATATGCTTATTTTACATAGGCATGCACATTCACACAAAAATACCTCAGTAAATTACAGATTATGCTTTGAAAGCTTTATACTAAAATTCCTTTCGCAGAAATATATTTACTGTATTAATATGTTAGTACTTATGTCATCCCATATTTACAACATTTGGCCATTATTTTATTTATTGTTCTTAAAATATTTATATATCACTTTTTTGAAAAGCTAAAGCAGTTTAAACATTGGTACAATAAATAAAAACTAGATTAAAAACAAGATAATAAAAATAATTTGTTAAATACAAAATGCAATATTAGGGAATTATGATGGGGTAACAAAAATATAAAAAAGTGAATTTTAAAACATTTAAGATATTAGTATTGAGCCTGAATGAAATGTTCATTTTTAAAATGTTATATTTGAAAATGCTGCTATATTTACCAATTACTAGTCAAAATTAAACAGCTTGTTTTTTGTTAGGGTATATTTGTTCAGCTTATAATATTAATAAGAAAATCTTAATGAAGATATTGAGGCTTTTAAGAAAATGAATGAGACTATCAGAGGTTTTAATAGGTCCTGACATAAATATTCACAAAATTGATCTGTATAAAGAATTTTTTTTTCAAATTTACATTAATATAGTAGACAGTCTAAAAGCTTAATATATTCTAATTTGCTTAGAAAGAGATTCTATTGAATTAGAAGGCTGGTAACATCAGGAAAAAGAAAGAAAGATTACCCAGCTTTGAATCTACAACCAGAAGGAAACCATAGGTTAGAAATTTAAAGCTACCGTATATACTCGAGTATAGGCCGACCCGAATATAAGCCGAGGCACCTAATTTTACCACAAAAAACTGGAAAAGTTATTGGCTCCAGTATAAGCCTAGGGTGGGAAATGCAGCAGCTACCGGTAAATTTCAAAAATAAAAATAGATACCAATAATGTTTTTGAATATTTATTTCAAAGAAAAACAGTAAACTAGCTCTGTAAGTGGAAAAGAGGGTCAATAAAAACATTATTGACCCTTCCCCCGGAATGGGGAGGAATTGGGGATTTCATAGTATCCTTCCCCTGGAGTGGGGAGGAATTGGGGATTTCATAGTATCCTTCCCCTGGAATGGGGAGGAATTGGGGATTTCATAGTATCCTTGCCCTGGAATGGGGAGGAATTGGGGATTTTATAGTATCCTTCCCCTGGAGTGGGGAGGGAATGGGGATTTTGCAGTATCCTACCCCTGGAGTGGGGAGGAAATGTGGATTTCATAGTATCCTTCCCCTGGAGTGGGGAGGGAATGGGGATTTTGCAGTATCCTACCCCTGGAGTGGGGAGGGAATGGGGATTTCAAAGCATTTTAAACTATACCTTATAACCTTCCAAATGGAATAATAATAATATAAGAATGGCAAAGAAAAAGAATAATTATGCTTTATATTTTTACTGTCATTTATTATCTTACAGGCAGGCAGGCTAGGAAACGGAATGAACGAGTGGCCAGGCAGGCTAGGAAACGGAATGAACGAGCGTGCAGGCAGGGGGGGAGACGGAATGAACGAGTGGCCAGGCAGGCTAGGAAACGGAATGAACAAGCGTGCAGGCAGGGGGGGAAACGGAATGAATGAGTGGCCAGGCAGGGGGGGAAACAGAATGAACAAGCGTGCAGGCAGGGGGGGAAACGGAATGAACGAGTGGCCAGGCAGGGGGGGAAACGGAATGAATGAGTGGCCAGGCAGGCTAGGAAACGGGATGAACGAGCGTGCAGGCAGGGGGGGAAACGGAATGAACGAGTGGCCAGGCAGGGGGGGGGGAAACGGAATGAACAAGTGGCCAGGCAGGCTAGGAAACGGAATGAACAAGCGTGCAGGCAGGGGGGGAAACGGAATGAACGAGTGGCTAGGCAGGGGGGGAAACGGAATGAACGAGTGGCCAGGCAGGCTAGGAAACGGAATGAACAAGCGTGCAGGCAGGGGGGTAAACGGAATGAACGAGTGGCCAGGCAGGCGGGGAAACGGAATGAACGAGTGGCCAGGCAGGGGGGGAAACGGAATGAACGAGTGGCCAGGCAGGCTAGGAAACGGAATGAACGAGCGTGCAGGCAGGCTAGGAAACGGAATGAATGAGTGGCCAGGCAGGCTAGGAAACGAGATGAACGAGCGGGCAGGCAGGCTAGGAAACGGGATGAATGAGCGGGCAGGCAGGGGAGGAAACGGAATGAACGAGCGGGCAGGCAGGGGAGGAAATGGAATGAATGAGCGGGCAGGCTGGCAAGGAAACCGAATGAGGGAGCGGGCGGGCGGGCGGGCATGCGAGGAAACGGGGACGGGCACTGACTCGAGTTTAAGCCGAGGTGACTTTTTTCAGCCCAAAAAGTGGGCTGAAAAACTCGGCTTATACTTGAGTATATACGGTATGTTGGCCAGTGGCATAGACTTAATACCATAAGAGATTGTGAACTAGAAAGCAAATAAGGTGAGCAAATTATATTTTGCTTTTTCTAAGGAAAAGGAAACTATACTGCCAATTGTCTATTGATTATACATAGAACCCGATACATGGTTTGGGAAACTTAGGTGAGACACTGAGCATGAGGCATGTAGTATAATTTTAACATTCAGTATCTTGAAATTTCATATAACACAGCCACGTTTCAGCCTTTATTTAAAAAGTGTGCATTAGGGCTGAAAATAGCTAGGCTTTCTTTTGCTGCTCTCTTTATACCTGTTGGCATAAGAACAATACCAAAACTATTCATTATACAGTATATGAAAAGGATGGGAAAATTAAGCATTGTGCATTCTTGCCAGAGGGGGGCATCCCATCAGCAGCAGAGATTTTTAATTGTGTGAAAATAAAGTATGGTTTGCAAGAATCTATCTTTAGCAACATTTTCTACCAGGATAAGATATAGTATTCACTATGTCATAAGTAATTTCTGATTAGCTGTATCTTATAACTATTTCTGCCTGTCTCAGGTGTATCTTATTAAAGGTTTCAAGTCATATTTATATATTTGCAGAATATTTCTAAAGCCACCGCAATGCTTGCTGAGGATTTAGAAACTGTGATATGCTTGCATTCAAGTCATCAGACCTATTAAGAAACAATGAGAATTTCCAGTAAACTCTGCAATTAACATGAACAAGAAACTGCAGAATCTGAATTACCATAACCTTAGAAGCAGAAATTATATATTGCTAAATTGCTTTCTGAATGTTGAACATCTAACTGGTAGGTTGTCAACAGCCAACATACACTTTAATCTGTTTTGCCCCAGAAGTACATCTTGCACGATCAGTTTTTATTGCAGCTTTCAGATTCTATGTACAGGCTCCTTTATTTTTGTACAACTCAAAGCAGCATACCTCCACTCCCAACCCCCTGCCTTCCCAAACACACAATAACCACCCTGTGAAATAAATTGGTCAGGGAGAATGAGTAGCCCAAAGACACCCAGCTGGTTTGCACGCCTAATGGAGAGCCAGAATTTACATCTCCTGGAATTCTGGTCTAGCACTTTAGCCACTACACCAAACTAGCTCTGGGTCTCAGATTATACCATGTTTATTTTTAGAAATATTAATATCTGAGATTAGAGATAATTTTGCCACCACAGAATAGGATTTAGAAGCAATGTTACGCTAATGAAGCAAAAGTTCAGTAACCACTTGGCTTATTAATAATTCATATTGAACACTATTGGATATAGATCAATAAGATTCACTGGAAGAAAACTTTTTTTCTTTCAATATTATTTTATTCAAAATGGTGAATAATTGACATATAAACATACTCTTAAGCCAAGAACTCATTTTATGGTTCATTGAATAGTATAACATTTATATTACATTCAAGATTAATTTAATTGAATTATTAATTCATACAGTAGAAATTGTTTAAACTGTATATTAGATATGAGCCTAACATCTTCTAAGATACATACATACTTCACAAGGGAACAAATGGATGGTTGCTTACCTGTGGAGTCCAGGAGAAAGAAAACTGAACTGGTAAATCAGTAAGACAGTCTGGTTGCTCTCTGGGATACTGACACATAAAAAAAGAACACCCACAATGTTTATTCCTTATGACAATTTTTTGCAGAACAGCAAACATATAAACAGATTGCCTCTTTTTCATAAACAAAAAACCCATTCTAATAATAATTAATTAAATTTATATGCCATCTGATTCCCAGCAACTTCTAAAATATTGTATAAAGAACATAAGGATTTTTCCAAATATTTTCCTAAATGTAGGAACATATTATTTAAAACTATTTTGTCAGGAAACCGTCATTCAAATTTTAGATTCAACTGTAAATAATTTCCTTATAATTGTTATTCAGAATTCATCCAATTCTAATAAAACATGGTATTTTAAAATTGCTATTTATCAGTAAGAATGAAAAATGTTTCCAATGTAATTTTTTTAAAAAAACTGAGTTGTCTAGCTTCACAGAAGCTGTCATTCACATCCTACTACTGATTTCATTGTGTACATGTCTGTGTATATGTATACGTGTGTGCATACATGTGTGTATGTATTCACAAACACACTCACATTTTGTCTCCCAAAAATTCGTTCCAACTGATGTCCAACTGTTCCAACTGATGTACATTGAAATGAGTACAACAGCAGCAATAAAACAAATGACCAATACTAAAATAGATGCATTGATTAAAATATCAATACTCTTCCATAAGTCACCTTAATAAAACTAATTATTAAAATTCAGAACATCTGATGTTTAGAGAAACCAAAGTTAAATATAAATACAATTTAAATCTTCCGAAATAAATCTACCCAAATCTTGGATACTTGCCACCTACTACTTTGAATAATATACTATTCTGTTTTGTTTTTAGTCTCGCTAACTTAATTCAATAGTAGACCACATCCAATTGACTGTTATGGTAATGAACTTCAGTTTCTCTGTAACTTTATATCTGCCTTTGGTAATCTCCCACTGATTCTTCACACCTGCTCCTCATCTAGGTTACACTCAAATTTATTTTCATTTCTCTGGCTACTTGGTATTCAAATTTGCACTTATATTTTATTATGTATACTATGTTTTATGTTCCCTGCTGTACTTTCCATTTTAAAAACAAAAGTTTTATGGCTTGCAAAAGCTCTTATGCTTTGTTGTTATGATATTTTCAGTCAGTTACATTAATAACTTTTGAACAAGCGACAAAATAGGAAAGGGGTGATTAAGGGAATTCATCTGAATCACAGATGAGAAGCCATATACTATTTTTTTCCTCTGCAAACTACTTTTTGGATTTGGAAAAATAAATTAAGTTACCTTAAATATCTAAATCTTGAAGAAAACAATACTGTATTTAAATAAGGAGATTGAATTTTCAGCCTTTCATATATTAGAAAAAAACTCAACTAAAAAAATGACAATAAATTAGTGCGAAAACCTATAGAAAATATGAATTTGGTAGCAGATAATTCAGCAATATAAAGGATTTGTTCAATTGGAAGAATAACAGGACATTCAATGGAATTTACTGTTTATTAAAAATCCAATAATTATAGTTTGAAACTACAGATCTTAAGTTATTGGTTACTAACTAATATAAATATCTTACATTTCTCCTGAATATATTATTAACTTATTTATGAAATATAATTATGCACATTCACGCACACACATAGAATACATATGGCTCATGTGTACACCTATACATTTTTACAAGTTAATTCAATTTCTTATTGTACTTGTAAAATTTTGCATAAAAATAACTCTTAATGGTAAAAATGTTGTAAGAAAATTGGTAGTTCCATGACTGTAGAAGTTCTACTTTTAATTTAAGCATTACAATATTAACCACCATTATCAAATATGTATCCAAATATGTATCCAAATATGTATCCAACTTGTATATCATTCAGAAATTCCAAAAATTAAAAATTAATCATTTCATTTAGTATCATTTTATTCTGATGTAGAATTCTATAGTACCTATTTCTTTAAAGGAAATAAAATATACAATATTTTTAATGATCTCTCCACAATATTTCAAACAAAATATCATTTAAAGTACTGCTTGATTAATCTGAAATGTTATTTTGTCTCATTTTACTAGTATCATGCATGTCTGAAAATGTTTATTCTAAATATTTTGATATTTAGTTTCCCAATCTGAAAAATATGAACTTCCTCTTGAACACAAAATATTTCTTAATGCATATTCAAATTGCATTGGCTATAAATGCTAAAATATTTTTTGCTTTCTTCTGAAATAGTGTATTCCATACATAAGGTTAGCTTCTCAGTGAAATCTGCAATAACTAATACTAGAAAGAAATAGGTAAACATTAAAAACTTAAATGAGGTTTTAGTATTAAATAAAAGGGTTTCAAATATAATGCTCCAATTCTAATCAGTGAACTCCTACTTCTGAGAAATATGGCATAAACACAATTCCCTCATCTACCCTTAGAGCAGCATAATGTAAATTATTTGTTACATTAAAAAGTAGTTTCTTTCATTTTTCTTCCCATACAGGCAATCAATGCCACAGGTGAATTTATCAAATATCACTATGGGAAGAGGGAAACAAAATTCTATGTACTCTCTTCACATTATGCATGATTTTATAAATCTCCACTAGATTAGTGCCTGTGTGGAAGCAGGGGAAAATCAGCATAAGTTAATGGTGGAGGAAGAAGCAAACGGCCGAAATGTATCAATTTCCTTTGTAAATCCACATAAAGTTATTTGTTCCATTGAAAAAACATAAAATAAATAAGCGATTCCCTGAACTGACATTGTATAATTTTAGAATACTTTAAGACAAGAGGGTATTTTAAGTTTATTGATTTCAATGAGAATTCAGTTTAACATATGCTTAAATTTCTTTGTTTGAAATCAATAGCTCTTGAATGTATTTCACTTTGGCAGAATTGTCCACAAAATTATATTGCTTTTGTTTCTTTAAAGAAATGTAACATATGAATGAACTGCTCACAACATTTATTACATAAATTACTACAAATCAAATTCCCATGTCATAAAGCACACGTTTCATATATTAATTTTCTCCAGTGGCAAGTTTAAATGCCAGACACATTTTTAAAAAGGACAAACACAATTGATCCTTTCATCACTATAATCTTGTGAAACAGAGTTGATTGATGATCATGAGTTTCAACTAGATACTTGCATAATCTGTTCTTTGCAAGCTGCAACTAAAATAACTTTCCAGCCAATATTTTCATCTTGGATAACATAAAACAGAGTATAAAAAGAAACTGAATTTGAATGTTCTTGGTTTAAGTACTGTTTTGTAAGTACTGCCTCAAAAGGCACAGACAGCATTTTAAAACTTTATTACATAATATTTAATTAAATATACATAAACACATTGAATTGACTTAAAAGATTTCATTAAAGATTTCATTCAAGTGTTTGCTCTTCATATTAGTGATTAGAAAAAATATATATGACAACTTAAGAAGACAGCTATTGCATTTGAAAAGCACTATAATGTGCTCTCTGCAGCTGATCTAGACTACAATCCTACCCACTTATCAACAGTTATCTAAAACCAAGCCTCTGCTTTGTGAGCATGCTTAGTTAATTAGGCTAGCATAACGCTAGTAAAAAGTAGAAGGCAAGGTAAGTGTGCTTGATAGTGAATGATGGGAAATTGAATGTTGTCATGCTGACTAATTTTATGGTCCCACCAGTTCTTGCTTGTAGGCAAATGGTATCTTTTGCAGATATTCTAATGCGCCATTGTTGCTACTTTGTCATGTCGTTGTTTGTAGTCAGTGTGTACAATCTTCTTACAGAAGTTAACCAGGTGGTCCACTGTTAGCTTCCTTGCAGAAGTGCACTTATGATCTAATATTATTGTTATTAAATGTATTTGCTGTCCATCTCGCAATCTATGGTTGTGTGATCAACAGTGGCTATCACTACATTGTTAACACTGTTCCCCCCACCACACCCACACCCCAGTTACATTTGTGGGAAGAACTACCAAGAACTGGCTGTCATCTCCATCATTATCCAGCAATGTCTTGGCTGGAAACAAATTCCTGTGGTGTCTAGACTTTTGCCACTCCTTTTAAATCTCTTTTCCATAATTTCTTTTTCCAACATGAATGTACCCATTTGTCACATCCTAATATCTCTCCCTGCAATACATCCTCTGATGCCCCAAACCTTTTAAACCCTTACTCAAAATCCAATTTTGTAACTCTCTTTTTTGCTCTCTTAAGTAAAATAATTGAACCTCTGATAAATATTTGAAATCCAGCTGAATAGAAATTCTCATATCAATTTAGAACACTGCCTAGATGGGATCATTAATTCCTCAAACTAAATCCAAAATTCCTCTTGTACCATTAGCTCCTTTATATTAGAAACCTCTATGTTTCAATTTTGCTGCATAATTTAAATTGAAAACAAAAAAATTCTTAAGATACAAATGATTATATATGATTATTCAGCTAATCAATAGCCATAAAAATCTTGTATGTGGCAGTTTCATCAAGTTATAATTTTCTCCAAACATTTTAAAAACTCTTACTTTTGAATTTATTTTCAGAGTGATTTGATGATCGCGACTAGAAGAATCTTCAGCTTTTAACCTGATAGTACTAAAAGCAGGATCAATGAACAGAACCCTACAAAAAAGAAAACAAGTTCTGAAGTAACTCTATTAATAATTCATTCCTATTAATTTTTATAAATATATTAATTGGAAATCATCTATATAACAGTCCTTTTTGCTGTTATAAATTTACTGTTGTTAACATGTAAGTAAACTAATTCACTTCATATACTTTTTGAGTTATTTATACTATATATCAGAACTCATGCTATGGAAATGAACACCATGTTTCAGTTTTCTATCATTGGAACCTTTGGCATATAAAATATGTTTCTGTCAGCCTTTATTTCTCTACATATTAAACTTCCTGGCAAAATTTTTATTTTCATCCTTTTTTGCCGTTACTTTTTGTATACTGATCCAGGAAAAAAAAGTTACCCCGCACTTGCAGGAAAATACTACGAAGTGGATATTTAAATATATGTATATAAATATAAACACACTCTCTCTCTCTTTCCTGGTTTATACTCTTAAACATATTTCTCACAACACTGTTTTGTCTGGAGCTATAAAACCAACTTTAACATGATATTTATATATCACAGAAAATGTTTTTTCAAACAAGTGCAATAGTCCAGAGATAGAATTATTTTTAAAATTCATTCTAGAGGTAGATATTCAAAATGGTAATAGGTAAAGTTATGAGGCAGATAAAAGTTTTAATTGTAACCCATTAAGTTACAATTAAATGTAATACATGTAATAATATTTCTTTTTCCTTGTGAATTTTGGTCTGCACTTACCATATTAGTCCAGGCAGTCATTACTGAAAGTTACTAAGGTAAGATAGGTAGAAATATAAAGGCTGGTAGATGACATCACGGCATATTGTGCCTGCTTTTCCAAAACAGAATGATTGCTGCTACGAAACAATATAGTGTAAACTATTTTTGTATTTACCCTATCAGGTAGGGTATCAGAATATAAATGAAGTGACCCTCTAACAATATTCTTCCTTAAAAACATTATTTCTGACAGAAATCAGGCTGAATTGGAAAGGAGTCAGACTCAGTTCTTACAAGCCAAAAGTTAAGCTAGATAGTTCCCCTAAGTACAGAGCAAGAAGCCCAAAATACTAATATCCTAAAGTAAAGTGAAAGTTTTGCTCTAAATAATCAAATTCAGAAGAAGAGTTAAGTATAAATGACATTAGCTTTTAACTATAACTATTTAAAAAGCAAAATTGTAAGTACTGAAATAATTAGAGCAAAATCCAGTAAACTGTATATGAATATTTTAAAAGCTGGCAGGTTAACTTTTTGGTACTTGAAGAAGATAATAAACATGAATACTTATTCCATCCCAAATTTTCTATATCTCCGATGAGGCCAGAATAATATTGTGGAGGTGGTTGAGCACACAATTCTTCTGTGTTTTTCAAAGCAAGTTCCTGTTTTTATTTTTTAAAAAGAGTTTATTTAGTTCATTTTTGTAACTTGGTTCCTGTCTGTTTGTCTGTCTGTCTGTCTGTCTGTCTATCTATCTATCTATCTATCTATCTATCTATCTATATATCTAATCATCTACCAAATGTATCTATGAATCTTAAAATTAAAACCATAAATATTTCTGCTTATATTCCTGTTCAATATGATGAACACTACAACTATTCACATTACTCAGAAATAAACTTGAAAATAATCAAAGTGATAAGGGGCAGGTAATTGTTCATAAGTTCATAAATATACAACTACCTGAACGTAAACTCAATTCAATTGGGTTCATTTCTCGTAGATGTCAATTGACTGCAATTCTAATCATGATAATTTTAGATGGATAGCCGAGGTCTCTTGGCTACAAGAGAAAAACCTTAATCCATTAAACTGCTTTTAAACACTTAGCTAGCAACCCCATCACATTTTAAATAGGTATTATTCTATGCATATGTGCATATATATGAAGTATGTATCAGAGTTTAAAAGATGGTAATAGTCAACACCGGCTAAAAGCACCCTTTAAAAAGAAAGGGATCCATTAAATGAATGGCTGTCTTAATAGGAAGATACATATAAAAATTCTCAACGTCAGCACAATCCCTCTAGGAGTATAGTGCAGCTTTTTAATTGTACTTAGTTAAAAAAAATGAAGCTGAGAAGGAATTTTTGGTGACTATATTTGAGAATAAAAAATAATCTAAATAAATTAAAAGTGATCTGATGACAATCTCATAACATGTGATTCTTTTCCTCTTATTATTATTTTTCCTTTATCACCACCCAGGTGCTCAAGATGGCTAAAAAAGAGAAGACTACAAAATCCAATTTCAATTCAGTTTCTAAAAGTTCAATTTTTAAAGATTATCTGGAATAAATGCAGTGTTTTCTCTAGGTAATGTACTCATGCAAACCACAAATTATGCAGCATTGCGATACTGAATTTACACTTAATTTTTTACATTCAATAGCCGTGTGTGGGACAAAATTGGCTTCTTTGCTTTAATCTTTTTATAAAATCGAGGTACAAAGATGTGGATTTCATAGCACAGGGAGGGAAGGGCATATCCTTAGAAAACAATTAACATACAAAATAATAATTAAAAGATAGGCTTTTTCATGGGAGTTAAGGGAGTAGTTAACATGAGCCTTACTCATGCTCTTTATAGTCTTCTTTTAAAGGCTATATGAGTGCTACAATAAGGGAGTAATCAATCTTTAAAAGAATTAATAATTTTGAAAAGTCATAAAATAATGGAAGGTATGAAAAAGTCTATGATAAAAATGTCAAAAGAACTATCTAAAAGATACATTTATACCACATTATATGCTGCATTTATTACAAAGGGTACTTTCTTGAGTGGCATTCTTTGAGCAGAAAAATATTGTTATGCTTTAAAGAGAAAAGTCAAATCCTCTGTAGTAATAATTGCACTCTAAACATTTAAGCAAAGTACTATTTACAGACTCAGAAAAGGGAATTAAAAGGGGAAAGCACACTGAAGCACACTACAAATGAAATATTCATATTTTATTTATGATATGAATGAAAATAGTTCATGTGGAACCTGTCATCAGACTTAATTTTACTAGTTATTATTTCTACTTACCACTATAAAATTAGAATTTATTATTTATCATTATTTATTTATTAAACTTATAGGCCACTATCTTACCTCAAAATAACAACAAAAGATATACCCCTATATCAGAATCATGCACTATACATGGTAGTGCTCAAGAATGTAAATATATATATAAGCTTCTAGATTCATATAGCTTACTCTTAATAAGCACACAACAAGGAAGAAAAATGGACATTCAATACAGGTACTCCTTGTTCTGTCTTATCAATATTGAGCTTACCCATGAAAAACTGAACACTATTTATTATTAACAACAAAACAACTATCTAGTTTGCATATTGACTATTCATCATCACAAAAATGATTTTATAACAACTAGTTTTGCAGGAGTAGATTTATAACTATTGACTTGAAAAGTGAAATTTACAAGCAATAACATTATCCTGTACAGATAACTATTTCTTTACTTTAAAATGTAGGTTTTAAAATTATTAATGAAAAGGATCACTTGTTAATTATAGCATTATTGATAATCAACAAATTGGTATCAGTAGTCCTTCACAAAATTGTAACTCACCAAAATAGTCTTCAACTCTACCATGAAACTGATTAGATCTGAAGAATGTTTCAACCTCTGCAACAACAATTTTTTGTCAATGACTTTATGCAATTTCTTTTTATATTATGCTAGATCTGTACTATTTTTTGGCAACTAATACTCTTAAAGATAGGTTGAAGACTCACATGAAATTAGCACTGGGGTATAGTTCAGAAAAAGGCAGATAGTTAAAAGTGTCTACCTCTTTCTCAAGGCTCCCTTATCTCTTGGCGGGAACATTGATTATGTTACCACATTTTGACCACCAATCAGTAGAATGGACATTACCAATTGAGTGGATTTCCACTATTACTCTAAAAAATCTCAAGGGTCCCCATACCCAGTCTGTGGACCAATACCAGTCTACGGCCAGTTAGGAACCAGATCACAGAGCTGGAGGTGAGCTGAAAGCATGTCTTTCACCTCAGCTATGCAGTGAGTCTACCACTCCTGGGCTCTGTGTTCCTCTTCTTTCTTTCTCTCTCTCTTCCCCTTGGAGAGAGAAGAATGCTGCATCACCCCCACCTTCTGCCCTGATGTGACCTCTGCAGCACCTGCTCCCCATGTCTCCCCTGGAAGCAGTTGTCATTTTCAGTGTTCTAACAATTCCTTGCAGAAAATGGTACCGGCTTTCTGTCCTGATCAGTTGCCCAACAGGAGATTGAAAAGCTCTCCTGGCTCTTGGTTTGGGAAACCAGATCCTGCATGCTAAGGTGGCAGCTTCAGGATGAGTTTCCCAAAACCCTATCCTTGCTGTAAATTCTTCATTCAAGTATTTTTTGACATTTTATTTCCTTGTTCAATAATAGATCTTATAACAGTTATAGACATATGACTCCAGAACTGACTTTCCTCCTTCAAAGAAGCCTTCACTGTTGGGTTCTCTTTGTCCCTTAGAATTAAGGTAATAATTAGTTGTGCTTTTAATAAAACCCATAATCCATGTATTATGAAATATTTCAATAAAAATCAATATAGCAGTCATGTATATTCTATCATTAAAATTTTTTTGAACAGATACCTGCTTTAAAATCAGATGATATCCATGAAGCAACTTTTTCATATGCCAGCTACATTGAATCCTAGAGAAATAAAATGTTTTTTATGATCAATTAAACCTAACATTCAAATGAAAAATATTTATCAATCATACATGGAAAGAGATAAAATACAGTAGCTGATAATTATTTTTAGTACTTTGCATCTTATATGTTAACATCAACTAGAAATTTCCTATTATATACGTTTATAAATGGAGAAACACATGTCTATGAAGTGTTATCATATAGCATTTGTAAAACTTCTGTAAAGCTTAAAGTTAGTTCTCAATTTACGACCACAAATGGGATCAGAATTTTGGTCATAAGTCAAGGCACCCACATGATCAGACACATGATTTTTCAAGTTGCTGAATTGTTGAATCATGCAATTGTTATGGAATCTTGTCATGTACGGTTCTGTGACAGTGGGGGAGGAGGCTGTGACATTTTATGACAACTAAAAATGTTTTACAAGCCATAAAGTTCCCTTTCTGAGGCCATCATGACTTTAATGACTGGTTTTAATATGTTATATTTAATAAATTTATGCTTTGTAAATTAGGGCTGTGCAGTGTGATGGATCTAAAGCTGAAAAGGTACTTCAGAAAGATCATTGGCATGGTAATTGTGCAATTTCAGGGAAAACTTGCAATAGTGATACTGGAGCTTCATAGTGGACATGGACAAGCTGTCAGTGTCTTATCTCAAAGGCTTATTTTTCTGCAACAGGTACAGTATGAGGCCCATGCCTACTCCAAAGCACTTTTTTGGCTTGGAACTAAAGTACTATAAATCTATAGAAGCAATGCAAACTTTATAAGTTTTTGAAAACCCAACTATTTTGTTGTAATTTATTTCAATAACTTTTATTTTCACACATTTGCAAGACTTTGCAAGAACAAATACTGTTAAAAAGCAATATATTGCACCAAGGGCTTTTATGAAAAACACTTATGAAGCCCTGCTCCTCCTATTTGTTCAATTGAAATATCTGGTATACGAATTGTTGCAGGTAAGTGCTATATTCAGGGCAGATTATTTTATTTGCTTATATTTCACATTTTTAACTCCCTCGGAGAGGTGGGCAGTGTATAATATAATCAATAAAATTAATTAAAACTGGTGTATATTCTTAAGCACTTTTTGCCTGTGAATCCAAAATATTAATTTTATTTCACAAAGGATTTAAATCTTTCACATGAATAATCTATTACACAATGTTATAAGAATTCCAGAGATTGATTGAAGAAGTCTAAAGCAGACAGAGATACTATTTTCCAAGTTTTAATGGAGAAGACTGATATGAATGTGGATTTAAAAATAACATGCTAAAATAATATGGAAAAGAATGCTACACTGGACATAAAAAGTAATGTCTTCATAATTAAAAAGGATTTTATAAACAATAAACTAAGAGAGTGATGTGGAATCCTTTTTTTAATTGGATTGCAAAAGAGGCTTGTTAAAGCTTTGAAGAAGTTTGTGAAAATGGACAAAGGAAAAATGAAAAAAGACAACATTTGAAGGGGTAAAGATCAATACTGTTAATAAGGAATATAAAGTTAGTTTATTTTCTGAACTTTATATTTTTTATCCTTATTTTTTATCTTTTATCTTTGCAATTGTAGTTTTAATAAAATTACTTTTTAAAAACAGCCACGTCAGAAATTGATTTTTGGCTTTGCATCGGTACAATTTTGTAGAGATCAATGGCTCCCAGATCTATTTTATGTAGCATTCCTTACTTCATTGATATTTCTCAGGGGCCTTAGATTTTATTCAGTAAACAAATTCTAAACACAAGATTTTCCGAAGGAAGTTGGCATCAAATCACAAGTAGGAACAGACACAAGTAGGTAAGTCTGTGCAAATAGAAAGAGATCACTTGTGCAAATGAAAAGAAAAAGGAGGCCAAAGTTTGCTCCATGTATAAAAAGATAGATTGAGATCAATGAAAAAGATAAAGAGACCTAAATTTAAAAAGGACAAACACTTTTTTCTCCCACCATCTAACCTTACGGAACAAAATAGCACCCTAAAGCCTGCTTTCCCCAATATCTTTTCTTCACCTCACCCTGAATCTGAAATATCAATGTCAGAATGTGATAACAATGTCAGAATTTAGAAGACACTCTACCTTTGAAACTTCTTCAGACATTTCCTCATGTCCTATTTTCCAATTGTTCACATTTCTTTTCCTTAAATAAGGAGGCTGAGTTTTGTTATAACTTAATGAAATTTTAGATGCTCAATTTTGTGCATATTTATAAAACTTTAAATTTAAAAAGCCCTAGAAAGCCAACTTGGGCTGATCCTTAAAACTTCTTGCACAATCAATATCAATATAAATCGTAAGGATACAAGCAACAAAGTTACAGTCCTGCAGTCATAAGTTGGAGGAGATGGGTGATAGAAATGATGAGAAGACTAATGGTACTAGTAACGCAGCCTTAGTGAATGGTTTGACAGTGGTGAGGAAATTATTTGTTTAGTAGAGTGGTGGTGTTCGGGGGAAAACTGTTCTTGTGTCTAATTGTCTTGGTGTGCAGTGCTCTATAGTGTGGTTTTGAGGGTAGGAGTTGAAACAATTTATGTCAGGATGTGAAAGGTCTGTAAATATTTTCACTGCCCTCTTTTTGACTCCTGCAGTGTACAGGTCCTCAATTGAAGGCAGGTTGGCAGTAATTGTTTCATGAGTCAATCTGGCAAGAGTAATGATGCAGTAATGTGGGGCTTGACTTGGTAGGAATATCCATACGTTAATGCAAAACTTACTAAGTTAGATCTGAGAGAGATTATCTGACAAATGAGTGCATCTTGATGTAATAGATACAACATACAAATATGTGCTATGAAACAAAACATCGTAGTGCATATCTTACTGTCAAGTTGGGAAAGGAAGATGTTGATTTCTTGGGAGCATTGAAAATATTTTAGCTTTCTAACAGTGAGATATTACCTGAGTATAACTTCAGTTTGATTGATTCTAAGACCAAATACATCTTTCTAGTTATATTTCTGTAGTTCTAGCCCCCAGAATTAGAAAATACTTTCTCATTTCCATAAATTGCATTAAGTGCTCTTAAATGATGACTTGACTAACTACATTTGAGTTAACTAGTATCAAGATCAACTAGTAACAACAATTCAGTCACTAAAATTGCTGACATATTGGAAATGTCTTCAAGTTAAATGATCATTCCTTTCCTTGTAGGAAAATGAAATGATGTTGAAATGAAAATAGTATGTAAAGCAATTATGCTCCTCACCTAGCATTTTTCAACTGACCATCTGTTGGTAACAATATCCTTATGTGAAAGTCTCTCCCCTGGAAATACAAAATCACATTAGGCATAATATTTTCAGTTACATGTATTTAGCAAAACCTACATGCTTGAGCATATCAAGGATTTTTAAAGATATGTTCTAATATTAATTTTTTTACATTTTTATTTTAATTTGAATTTAAATTCATCTATTTAAAATCTACACAGTATATACAATAATAAAATTATGGCACTAAATTGTCAATATAAAACAATAAAGATTATTCGTTCAACAAGAGACAAATACAGCAACACATGGACCAACAGTCAGACTTTGTATAGATTTTCTACATATGATTTGATAAAGGAAAGACGTGATTGAAAAGAAAAAAGAAACTAGGAGCAAAACCAAGATTTTTAAAATAGTCAATACTGAGGGAATATAAAAACTCTTTTGGGAATCTTTCATAATTTTTATTAGTGGGAATGGGGTCCTGAGAGAGAATAAGAAACAGTGATCTATTCTAGACCTGGGCATTTTACAGCCCATGGGCTACATCCAGGCCTTTTGACTGTCCCTATCTGGCCCACAGTGGGAATGGGGAAGGCAAGGGGCAGTGGCAGGGCAGTGGCTGTCCATCATAATCCCAGTTTCTCTTTAAAACTACAGGTAGTTTTCGATTTACAACCATGCTTTTAGTGACCATTTGAAGTTACGACACTGAAAAAAGTGACATAACCAGCTTTCACACTTACAACTGTTGCAGCATTCCTATGGTTACATGATCAAAATTTGGATACTTGCAACTGGCATGTTATTATGACAGTTGCACTGTTCCAGGGTCATGTGATTTGTACCTTTCCAGCTGGCTTCTGGCAAGCAGAGTCAATGGAAAAAGCGAGATTTGCTTTAGAAGACTAATTCGTATCTCAAAAAATATAGTTGACAACTTAAAATTACATTATGTGTTCAATAACACTTGAATCTACTATTTAAACTGTCATCTACTAATGCTACAGGTTATGGAACTTGAAAACAAATACAGAAAATGAATAAAGAGCCGAGGTGGCGCAGTGGTTAGGGTGCAGTACTGCAGGCCACGTCAGCTGACTGTTATCTGCAGTTCAGCGGTTCTAATCTCACCGGCTCAAGGTTGACTCAGCCTTCCATCCTTCCGAGGTGGGTGAAATGAGGACCCAGACTGTGGGGGCGATATGCTGACTCTGTAAACCGCTTAGAGAGGGCTGAAAGCCCTATGAAGCGGTATATAAGTCTAACTGCTATTGCTATTGCTATAAAATCCTGCCATTTCAACTGTGTGTACTCTCATAAAATCACTAAAATGTTAGTTTTCAAGTATAGTTCGTAAATCTCTAATTTGAAAAGCTATTAATGCCAAGTTTAATGATTAGATATTATTTTTTTTCAAGATTTCTACAAATCACTAGAATTTCAAGAAACTTGTCATAATGCAATAGGAAGTAGAGAAGCATAATTTGTATCCTATAGCCTTAGTTTCCTAGTATATTGGAACGCTGTGTTACAATAAGCAGATGTAATTGCAAAGGTAAAATAACTATAATTTGGCATATCAATACTTTTTAAAAAACCTACAAACCCCTTTACTGGAAAAAATAAATGTAGTGTAGACATAAATTATAAATGGGCAAATAAATAAACCTTAGAAATGTTAAATGAGGAGAGGAGAATATTTCTTCTCTTTTCCCCAATTGTTTTTTTTTTTTTTTTTTGCAAACAAGTGTATTTTTCCAAGTGCATTTTATTTTGTAAGCTACAAATAGATGGATTGTTTAGAAAATGAGTGATGCAAATTATTTTGAAAAGTAGAAAGAAAAAACAATAAAAGTAATATATGCTTAAATAATACTCTTTTCTCCTATGACAGGACATTCTCCCAATGATACGAAGTTATTTTTCCCCTGATACTAGTGCTCTTAGTAGCTGTTTCCCTAGGGATTGTATTTCTCAACTTCAACCACTTTAACTTCAACTCGGAGAACACTGCTGTAGGATACAGGTAGTCCTTGACTTACAAGTTTTAGTCACTGTTAAAGTTATAACAACACTGAAAAGTGACTTATGACCATTTCTCCACACTTACGACTGTTGTCGCATCCCCACAGTCAGTGATCAAAATTCAGATGCTTGGAAATTGATTCATATTTATGACAGCTGCAATGTCCTGGGGGGATCATGTGATCACCTTTTCTAACCTTCTGACGAGTAAATGGGGAAGCCAGATTCACTTAACAATCGTGTTATTAAGTTAACAGCTGCAATGGTTCACTGTAGGGAAGCCTCCACAGGGAGAAAAATAGCCCAAAGGCCAAACCGAAAGTCAGAAAACCATCCATTTCTGGCCTCCGGAGGGCCTTGGGGGAGAGACATTTTTCCTCCCCCAGGCTCCTAGAAAGCCTCTGGAGTTTGGGGAGGGCAAAAAACAGGTCCACCTGCCATCACGCACCAAAAGCAGGGGGAGGGCAGGAGGGGGTTCACGTGCATGCACAGGGCGGGCATAGAATTCTGGGTGCGGGCACGCACATGCACCATCACCACCCACGCTCCCCCCACTTTTGGCACACAAAAAGTCATCACTGAAATAGGCTTTACTTATCCTGGCAGAAAATAAAGAGATTGCAGTGTACCTAATGTGGAGGACAGAACTGGAAGGCTAACTTAAGACTGGGAATCCTACTGTAGATGGGTTTTCTAGCCCTTTAAAAAGCCCAAAAGCTTCAGGTTACTTACTATACTATGTCTCAAAAGTACTTTTTCAGGAGGCAACTGGACTTCGTTTTATCTTTGAAAATGTTTTGCTTCTCATCTAAGAAGCTTTTTCATCTCTGACAGGATAGTGGGGAATGGAAGGATTTATATCCTTGGAGACAGCTGGTCATTTACATTCTTTTAGAACAGGGGTGTCAAACTTGCGATGCCATGTGATATATCTGGACTTCCCTGCCCCCTTCACTAAACCGGGAGTTGGCATGGCCAGCGAGTTATACATCCGGCGCACAACCCGCAGGTTTGACAGCCCTGTTTCAGAGGATCGTTGAAGCACTTGGACCCTGTGTCCTCAGGGTCACCTGAGTAGTGCTCCCGATTCCTGTGGCCTGTAGTTTTTCCTCTGGAAATCCATTCCTATTCCCACACAATTCAAAGGATGTTCATCCCAAATTGTATAGCTAAAAGTCTGTAGAGAGTTTCAGTCATCCAGGTCATGGTTGTCCCAAAGGTGGTTTTTCAGGAGGTAACTGGACTTCCTTGCTTTTTTCTGCAAAGATCTTTCACTTCTCATCCAAGAAGCTTCTTCAGCTCTGACAGGATAGTATAAATCCTTCCATTCACCACTATCCTGCCAGAGCTGAAGAAGCTTCTTGGATGAGAAGTGAAACATCCTCAAAGAAAAAAAAACAAGAAAGTCCAATTGCCTCCTGAAAAACCACCTTTGGAACAACCATGACCTGAGAATCTCTACAGACAACCATGACTGAGAATCTCTACAGACTTTTTACTATATTATGTCTTAGAATAAAATTGGTAAGTCTTAAAAGGCTACAGGACTTCTCTTCTGGTACCAGAGGTTTATACGACTCTCCTTCTACAATATCTCAATTTTGTGTATATGCCATTTGAGATGCTAGAGAGAAAAAACAGGGTAGAGTTAGTCTACTCAAAGTATTGCAAACGATACAACCTTCCTGTTACTATGAGCTTAATCTCATTATTTTTGCATTTACGAGTTATCTCTTCCATAGGAGGAAGGGCACTTTCTGAAAAGAACCAATGCAATACTTCCGAAGAAAACACAGGATCACAATTCTTAACGAACACATAAATCATCATCATCAGGGTGGTTTTCGGGGACCATCCTATCCCATACCTGCTACACTACATTCTTGGAAAAGAAAGAGAAAAAACATGGATGAACCGGAATTGAGATACTCCAACTGCCACCGCCACCCCTCCTCGCTCGCCCCGAGTGTTTCGGTACCTGGGCGGTGACGAAGCCCTCATAGACACTCTTTTCCCGGTTCTGGGGCAAGAGGAGCGGGCACTCGCGCAGCAATGACCCGAATCCAGTAGCCATTTCTCGGCTGTTCCTTCTCCCTTCGCCCCGCAAACGGCCCGCCAAAACAAGCGCATGCGCTTCTTTCTCCTCCCTCGCCAGGAAAACACACTATTTTTATCAGGAGAAAATACTGTATTTTCTGGTTAATCTCGGTTTAGCCGGGGAGAAAACCTTGGAGGAGAACCAGGCAAAACCACGAAAAGTAGAGCACGCCAGTAGCCAATAGGACACCAATCCCGCGCTCTATCTGGAAGCGGCAAGTTGCTGCTTACTCCTGATTGGACAGGACGGCCACAATACCGCGCGGGAAAAAAACGGCCGCTCCTCCGGGCGAGGGGCGGGGCTTCGTGAGATGTCACGTCTCGCTTTTGGGCGGCTAGTTTGTCTTTCGTCAGAAGGGGCTTGCCCTTCTTTCTAATCTGCAGGGATCTCTCGAATGCTGTAACTATTGGGATTTTATTAATATATTTTTTATTATTTATCTTCGTATTTTCTCCGTTTGGTATCGGTCCTAAAAATGTTAAAGCCAGCAACAATGTTATACAATGCCACATTCTTTTGGCCTTCTAGTCATTTTAACAACAAAATGTTATTGTGTTGTTTGATTTTATTTATTGGCTAATTGCTATCCAAAGAACACAATTCACAAAAATAAAATTATAAAACATAACTAAGCCACTCACAAACTACAATAATTCTGATAGCAATAGGCAAATTAGAATATGCAATGATAAGTCATTTTGCTTTCAACTACATCACAGTTTAAGAACAATATAAATTGCATCACATTCAGCAGAGAATAACAAAGATGATGAAGAGGGTTTCATGTTGAACATTAAGAACCAGTTCCCATTTCCCTATCAGCATAAAAAGATGGACTGAACAGCAGCTTGCTCTCTATTACAAATGTTGGTACCTGTTTTTTCTAAAACGTACAGCCTTGAGATTTATTTATCTGCATATACAAAGCTTGATCTTGATTCCCCAGAATTATTTCTTCCTGGCAAAAGTCCAATGGCAACCATATAAATCAGCTGCCCTCCACACATAAAGTAGTAGGTTCTCTCCTTGAATTTTATAAAAAAAAAATCCCTTACAGACATAGCGAACAATGTAAGACCAGACCAGACCAATCCATATGCTGTACTGATTTTGAAAGGAGGTTCTTAATCTCTTCCAAACCTTGATAATACTTGGAACTTTTCCAGACTGTCCAATAAAGCCTTTCTCTTCCGAAATAGCAGGTAGAAATCCTGAAACTATCAAATAAGATCTTTATGAAGTTTTGCAGTAACATTCTTTTTAAAAAAAATCGTTTCTGTGAATCCTTTTTCAAAGCCTAATTTTTAGTATAACCTTTTTAACCATCAAAGCTACAATTTCTATAGCTTTCCCTACCTATAACATTTTCTCATTAAAGTATAAATAGATAGTATTAGTAAATTTACATGTAAACATGTCTAAAGATAAACAATCCTGAGAAATCCATCACTGGGTATCAAATTTTAGAGAAAAATAAGAGGCCGCAAACTGACATAGTATATTATATAACCAAATAAATGAAGAAAAACGTAAGAGAGGGAGAAAAGGAAAGCAGGTTAGAAAACAATTGAGAAAATCCAAATTCATATTTGAGTAGAAACATTTTAGGAAATGAAATAAAATAATTTTGAATTGTAAGGCTCTAATGAACAAACTAACATCTTTGAATACTAAGATGATTAAAAATACAGTATCAGTAGGAGAAAGATACAAGTTTAGTTTCTTTCATTTTGACTATAATTTTAATTAGGCACAGGCAGGGGGAGAATATAAAAACATGTTTTTCCTTTTTAAATTACATTTTTGCCTTAATTTTGCCTTGATTTTATGCTTTTCTTAGTTTTTTTTTCTCTTTCTCACTTTGTTTTTTGTTCTGTGTAATCAGTTGATCAGAGTAAAGTGATTTTCTTTCAACCAAGTTTAAAATTCAGCATTCCGGCAATTTTCTCTTTTTTATTCTCTGATTCAATCTACAGATAACTTTTCAAACCTTTTGTCTACTTCCAGTGTTTTCTGGATAATCAATATAGTTTATAATATGTCTGCTTCCATATCCTGATCAACAAAGTTACATTCCAGGACCTAAGCAAAGAAAGTGTAGAATATATTTATTTTTCTTATTTATTTACTTATTTAGAAAATGTTTGGCCTGTTTTTCTTTATTAGAAATATTTCCGAAGCAATTGTACAAAATCAAGACCAATGCAATTGTATTAATCCCACATGGATTACAGTAATGTATTGTAACGTTCTTTCATCTCCCATCAGAGTCAATTTGTTCTCTGTCTGGTAATGTCCATGCCTATAGGGTTCATTTTAGTTAAGGAATGTGTTAGCAATGAAAGAATCACTGGGCTGGCAGAAAGTGTTAAGTCATTATTCTGCTTCATTTCTGTTTTCTAGGCTACACAGTCAATTATATTTTCCTACTTACTGTTTCCAATGTTGGCACTCCAGTCTCCAACTACAAGCAGCACATCTTGTTTGCATGGTATGTTGAACTTGATCCTAAAGCACACCATCTCTTCCACATTGTTAATGTTGAATTATAAACTACAACTAGTGGGTTGTCAATAAAGTTATATTATTTGGTTATTGAATGCATTGTATCTAAGGATTGCCATTCTTATATCTTTCTTCTCTATGAAAGCAGCACCATTGCTTAATTATTGTTGTTTGCATCCTGAGTAGCAAATAGCATAATCTCCTAACTGACAGTGTTCAATTTTAGACCATTTCAATTTGCTAATGCCTGTGATGTCAATATGTAATAGATTCATTTTATCTTTCATTACATTAAGCTTTCACATGTTCATGGTTTATATGTTCTATGTTCCCATCGTAATTCTGACCTTGCAGCTTTGGTTGCGCTCTTTTTGTATGGCAACATCAGCAAGTAGATGTCTGAAAGTTTTGATTCTAGCTGTGTTATAAACCCACTAGTACTCCAAAAGATCCTCAGCTTTTCCTCAGTAGGATATTAAGTGCCATCTAACTATAGAAATCCATTATACAGCATTATTCCACCAGTCACTTTATCTTATGTGGTTTTCTTCATAAAGTATTAGAGTGGTTTATCATTGCTTTCTTTCACACAATATGAAGTGTATCTTTGCTATTGTCATTAAACTGATCATTTGCCTCCAGCTGCCCAATATATGTGTCTTTTTGCTTTAGCTTGGCAGCTGGAATGACCTTCATGGTTTAGTGACTCTGCTGGAAATACACACTTTTGCCATACACATCCAATGCCTTTTGCTCCTTCCTCCCAGGATCACACATGCTGACATGATGACATAGTATAACATGATTTGGGGGGAACCTACTCACAAAACAATATGGTATTAAGTTCTGTACACAATACATTTCTACTAAATCAGAAGGTGGTATTCAGCAGGTTCTGACCAGTTCAAGAGAACTGGTAGCAGAAATTTTGATTAGTTCAGAGAACCGGTAAATCCCACCTCTGACTGGCCCCATCCCCATCTATTATCTGTCTCCTGAGTCCCAACTGATCGGGAGGAAATGCGTGTGCCCCTTATTTTAATTATCTACTGTATCCTTGTACTTTTAACTGTCTATAGTGGGGATTGTTTGAGTGGGTGACTGTGGTATGCATGAGAGGACTGGGAGTGCAGCCTGGTGCCTCCTCCGCTGAGTGCTGTAGCAGAAGTGGTAGGGGGCCCAGGCCTACCTCTCATCCTAGAATGATTGATAAGAATGGCCTGCCGGGGAGAACGGAGGCTACAGGGGGGGGGGGAATGGGGCCTACGGCTGCGGGGATGGGCCAGGGCATTCCGGTCATCATTGGGAGAGGCAGGTTTGACGGGAGCTACAGGGCTAGCCATTACCGGGGAAGGAGGGTTTGCTACGTCACAGAGATCCCTCCGTTAGCTCCACTTCAGGACCAGATGGCAGGAGTTGTCAGGGCCCTGGTCTCAGGCTGCTGTTGCTAAATGCCAGGTCTGTTGTTCACAAAGCTCCCCTCGTCCGGGACCTAATATTAGACGAGGGGGCAGACCTGGCATGTATTACTGAAACCTGGCTGGGCCAGGAGGGAGGAGTCTCCCTCACTGAAATGTGCCCAGAAGGGTTTCAGGTGCTCCATCAGCCGCGACACCAGAAAGGGGTCGGGAGTGGCAGCCATCATCCGAAGGTCATTAGTTCCTTGTAGGATCCCTGCTCTGGAGCTTATCGGGTGTGAGTCCCTATTGGTGAAGTTGGACCTTGGGGGTCAAGTGGGCTTGTTGCTAATGTACCTACCTCCCAACAGCGTTACAACAGCCCTCCCTGTGCTCCTCGAGTCAGTAGCTGAGCTGGCGGTAGAGTTCCCCAGGCTTGTGGTGCGGATACGCTTCAAGGTGCTAGTTATCACTTATAAAGCCCTTCATGGTATTGGACCTGGGTACTTGAGAGACCGCCTGCTGCCAATTACCTCCCAAAGACCCATTAGATCGCACAGGGTCGTCCTCCTCCGGGTCCCGTCTACCAGCCAATGCCATCTGGCTACGACCCAGGGGAGGGCCTTCTCTGTTGCAGCTCCGGTCCTTTGGAACGAACTCCCCAGGGAGATTCTGACCCTCACCTCTCTCCCGGCCTTCCGAAAAGCCGTAAAAACCTGGCTGTGTCAGCAGGCCTGGGGTTGATGAGTCCTCCTCCCCTCTCGACAGGTATGGTTGTTGGTTATTTTAAATGCGTGTCTTGTACTGTATGTTCCCTTCCCCGTTTGAGTTGTTCGCCGCCCTGAGTCCCTGCAAAGGGAATAGGGTGGCATATAAATAAAACAAAACTTCAAACTTCAAACTTATGGTGCTGGGGAATTTCAACCTGCCTTCGCTCGGCGAACACTCTGATGGGGTGCAGGAGTTCATGGCTTCCATGACAGCCATGGACTTGACCCAAGTAATTCGGGGTCCGACTCACTCAGCGGGTCACACGCTTGACCTCGTATTCCTCTCGGAGCAGTGGAGACATGATCTAGATTTGAAGGGCATTAAGTAATTGTTCTTGTCATGTCTGATCACTTCCTACTGAGGCTTGACTTTCGGAAACCAATCCCCCACTGTAGGGTGGGGGAACCGATTAGGTGGTTCCGCCCCAGGCGCCTGATGGACCCTATGGCATTTCAGACGGCGCTCGGTGAAATACCTGACGCTCTCGTCCACAGTCCGGCAGAGTCCTTAGTCGCTGCTTGGAATACAGCGGCGGCGGGAGCTCTAAACCGGAATGCGCCTTTATGGCCTCTCCGAGGTAGTGGATCCAGGAGGGCTCCTTGGTTCACCAAGGAACTCTGGGAGATGAAGCGCCAAAAGAGACGCCTAGAGCACCGCTGGACGGCCAGTAACTCTGAATCCAACTGAACACAATTAAGAGCCTTCATTAGGACTTATCTAGTGGCGATACAGGCGGCAAAATGTGCGCATTTTTCCGCTATTATTTCATCCGCAGAATCGCGTCCAGCCGCTCTGTTTAGAATAGCCCGCTCCCTTTTGAAAGGGAGGGATGCGGATGACCACAGGGTAGAGCTGAGGAATTTGTCCAGTTTCTGTCGGATAAAATCGCTCGGATTCGGACGGACCTGGACTCCAATTGCACGGTACCAGCTGAGGTACCAGGGGAAAGTCTTGAGCGGATTTTATGGAGCGAGTTTCAACTTGTCGCTCCTGAGGAAGTGGACAAGGCCATGGGAGCGGTGAGTGCCTCCACCTGTATACTGGACCCGTGTCCATCCTGGCTGGTCTCCACCAGCAGGGAGGTGACACATGGTTGGCTCCAGATGATTGCTAACACCTCTCTTCGGGAGGGATCCTTCCCGCACCCCCTAAAGGATGCGGTGGTGAGACCCCTCCTGAAGAAACCTTCTCTGGACCCAGCCATTTTGAACAACTATTGTCCAGTCTCCAATCTCCCTTTTGTAGGGAAGGTTGTTGAGAAGGTGGTGGCCTTTCAACTCCAATGGATCTAATATGTATACTAATATGAAACTGATTACCTGGATCCCTTTCAGTCGGGTTTCAGGCCTGGTTACGGCACGGAAACTGCTTTGGTCGCGCTGATCGATGATCTCTAGCGAGCCAGGGATAGGGGTCATTCCTCTATCCTAGTGCTTCTTGACTTCTCAGCAGCCTTCGATACCATCGACCATGGTATCCTTCTGCGACGGTTGCGAGAGGTGGGAGTGGGAGACACCGTCCTACGGTGGTTCTCCTACCTCTCGGACAGGTCGCAGTCGGTGTTGGTTGGAGGGCAGAGATCGACCCCTAGACTCCTCAATTATGGGGTGCCGCAGGGTTCGGTCCTGTCCCCCCTCCTATTCAACATCTACATGAAGCCGCTGGGTGAGATCATTCACCGGCACGGGATTAAACACCACCAATACGCGGACGATACTCAATTGTATCTGTCTGCCCCGTGCCAGCTCAGCGAAGCAGTAGAAGTGATGTGCCAGTGCCTGGAGGCTGTCAGGATCTGGATAGGAGCAAACAAGCTTGTACTCAATCCCGACAAGACTGAGTGGCTATTGATGCTCCCTCCCAAGGATGGTCCAGTTATTCCATCTCTTAGCCTGGGGGGTGAAGTTATACGCCCCTCAGAGAGGGCTCGCAATTTGGGAGTCCTCCTGGACCCAGCTGACGTTAGAACATCATTTGTTGGCTGTGACCAGGGGAGCCTTTGCCCAGGTTCGCCTGGTGCACCAGTTGCGACCCTATCTGGACTGGGAGGCCCTTCGGATTGTCACTCACACCCTTGTCCCTCAAGACTGGATTACTGTAACGCGCTCTACATGGGGCTACCCCTGAAGAGTACTCGAAGACTGCAGTTGGTCCAAAATGCAGCCGCACGAGCGATAATGGGTGTACCTAGATACACCCATGTTACACCTATCCTCCGTGAGCTGCACTGGCTTTCCATTGGTCTCCAGATATGCTTCAAGGTGCTAATCGTTACTTTTAAAGCCCATGGTTTAGGACCTGGCTACCTGAGAGACTGCCTCCTGCCATTTACCTCCCAAAGATTAGATCACACAGATTAGGCCTCCTCCGTGTACCATCGGCGGGTCAATGTCAGCTGGCGACCCCCCGGGGGAGGGCCTTATCTGTTGCTGCCCCGGCCCTATGGAACGATCTCCCCGTAGAGATCTGGACCCTCACTACTCTTCCGGCCTTCCGTAAAGCCACTAAGACCTGGCTGTTCCGGCAGGCCTGGGGCTGTTGATCAGCATCCAGCCCCATTTTAAGTGTATGTATGTTGCGTACTTTTAAAATTTCTATTTTTAATTTTTAATTCTCTTGTTTCTTTAAGCCGCCCAGATCCTCTGGGAGTGGGCAGCATACAAATACCAATGGAGTGAGGCGGGATATTTACAGTATCCTTCCCCTGCCATGCCCACCAAGCTCCGCCCACAGAACCGGCAGTAAAAAAAATTGAATCCCACCACTGGTTTAACTTATTCATTCAACATTATCTAGCTATTAAACATCTCCAGATTCAAATAGAATATTTGGCCAATATTTGTCCTTTATATTTCACTCACTTTTCTTTTGACTAACTAGTACTCTTGACATTTTTCTCAGAGCTAGGAGCATCTAAGAATACTTAGCAGTGTCTTCCTGATGCAGTGGCACAAACCTTCAACGACAGTCTGTCATCAGTGAAGGTTTTCTTTTTCCAATCCAAAAAAGGAAATCCCTGTATATTTTAAATTTTTATGTAGAATTATGATGAAAGATCCTGATATGTAGTACTAAAAGTCCTTTTCCTTAATGAGCAAATCAAGAAATTATATATATATATATATATATATATATATATATATATATATATATATATATATATATATATACATACATACATACATACATACATACATACATACATACATACATACATACACACACATAAAAATTTACATTAAATGGTGATATTCACTCACGTTTGCACTGAGAAATGTTTTTACTTACAAAACTGAATTGAAAACACTACATACATAACTAAACATCTAATTCCACACAACTGCCTAATCACTATCTCTTCTCTACAGTGATTATGATTAGTCTTATGATCCTTTATTCCACTGGAAACTGTTAGTAAAAAAAACCAAAAATGAAATAGAACTTGCTGAAAACCAAGGCTGATTACACTCCTATTTATTCTTGCTCTATCAACCATAAAAGGATACAACTCCCAATTGTCTGAGCAGCCTTTTCCACTGAATTTTTTCCAATGAACCACTATACTAGCATTATAGCACTATAGTGGTTCCCTGTAAACAGTACAGTATACTAATATAAACCAGAAAATGGAAATTTGTGTAACATCACACAATATATTCCCTGGTACTAAACATTCTTGGCAGTGGTCGTAAAGGCTCAGCTAGAACTCTGTAATACAATGTTTCATTTTCCATCCAGAGAGATATAATGATCAATGATGTTGAATGTCATTGTGGCATCTCTGAGAACTGAGCTGAAACTCATGAAAGTTTATGCCTTTTTATAAGAAAGATTATCAGGAAAGGTGGATTGAGTCTTGTGCTGGTTCACTTCCTTCCTCTGGGACTGGTCTTAATCAGTATTGATAGTGACTCAGCTGCGGTGGTCTACTTTGTTGGGGGCAGCAGGGCTCAGGGCTCTCTCTCTCTAACATCTACATGAAACCGCTGGGTTGGATCATGTATCACTACGGAATAAAGTATCTTCAGTATATAGATGATACCCAGGTGTACATCTCCATCCTGGACAAAGTTAGTGAAGTTGCAGATCTTGCAATGTTTGGAGGCTGTGGAGGCCTGGGACAGGAACAACAAGTTTCAACTGAACCCTGGCAAGTGCAGTGGCTGTGGGTAGGAGACTCCTCTGTATCTGGGGGTTTACTGTCTTTGGTCTTGGGCTTCCACTGCCCTAGACAGATCCAGTGTAATCTGGAGCTCCTCTTGGATTCATGACTCCTACACAAGGAACAGGTGGAAGATGTGGCTAAGAGGGCCTTTGCTCAACTTTGGGTTATGTGCCAGTTACAACCCTTCCTGGATCAAGATGCTCTTTTTTCACTCATTCATGCCTTAGTCATCTCACAGATGGATTACTGTGATGCATTCTACATGAGGCTGCTCTTGAAGAGTATCCAAAAGCTGGTGCAAAATACAGCAGCACAAATACTTCTGGACATGCTAGGGTTATGCATGTAACGTCTCTGCTATTTGAGCTGCACTGGAGTCCTATTCTAGGTGTTGGTTATCACCATTTTGTCTCAATTACAGCAACCCTTCCCATTTGGTCAGACACTGAGGCCATAATGTGTATCTTATTGGTTAAAGAAATTTGACTGGCAAGATCTAGGAAGAAGTTCTTTCCACTGTTATATCTGTCTTTACCCCAAGAAGAGAGAGGAGCTTCTGGCTTTGCAGAAAAGTTTTAAGTTCTGGCTTTGCCAGTTAGCTGGTTGAAGAGTGCTTTGTAATCCTAGGGATGGCTGGTGGCTTGAGGGTGCACACTCATTAACCTTTTAGCCGTATTAACTTTATAACTCATTTTTAAAAAAATTTTAGCTTTGTTTTTTTTTTTTTAAAGGTATTGTTTGCAAATTGTTCAGAGTCACTTGCCCAGGTGAGATGAGTGGTGTGGAAATCCAATAAGTAAATGAATAATGGAGACTAAAATAACAAAAAAAAAAAAAATACGTGGAGAAAAGAAAAGAAAATAGAAAGGAAAAATAATACAGTAAAGAAAAAAGAAATGCATAAAATTATTCTGTCTTCATCATAACAAATAGAAACAATTTTAGTTATATTTTCATCTTGAACAAATAAACTTTAGTCCTTTCAATTATTGTTCTAAAACTTGATTTATTTTTATTTGTTCTTTGTCTTTTCTCATAAAAATTTTCAAAGCTTTAACAAGCCTCTTTTGTAAAACCAATACAGAAAAATTATTCACATTATCCAAATTATCCTGTTGTTTATATAATCCTTTTTAATTATGAAGACATCCATGTCTTCTGTAGCATCTTTTTTCCATATTCTTTTAGCTTGTTATTTTTAAATCATTTTAAATCCAATTCTAAATTGAGATCAGTCTCGGTCTTGCCTAATAAAACTTGCTCCTCGTCCATAGCGTCTTTTAGACCAGTGCTGTCAAACTCGTAGCCCATGGGCCAGATGCATCATGCACTGGCCACACCACACCTTGTTTAGCAAAGAGGGGGAAAGTTGATATATGTTATGTGACAATACCATGATGATGCAAGTTTGACATCCGTATTTTAGACATAATCCATCAATAGAGACCAACATTCTTAAAATTAAGTTCTGGGTCCATTGTACAAAAATATCCTTCAATATTTCAAATGTTAAAATATTTTGTTCCATTCAGTTTTAGTAAGTTTGTAATTGTATAAAATCAAAATTTTAATCATCAATTTGCTGTTAGTTTAATAAAAAGAAGGACTAGGGGCAATTTGATAGCAGTGTTCCATATCTAAAGGGCTGAGACAAAGAAGAAGGTCAACCTATTCTCCAAAGCACCTGAAGGCAGAAAAAGAAGCAATGGATGGAAAGTAATCAATGGGAGAACCAACCTAGCAGTAAGGAGAAATTTCCTGACAATTAGAACAATTAATCAGTGGAACAATTAATGCCTTTAGAATTTGTATATGCTCCAACACTGGAGGTTTTTAAGAAGAGATTGGACAACCAGTTGTCTGAAATGGTGTGCTCTCTCTCCTGCTTGAGCAGAGGGTTAGACTAGAAGACCTCCAATATACCTTCTAAATCTGTTATTCTGTTAATTCCTGAAAAAAATAATTTCTTACATTGTAATTAAAACTGCAGCACTAAGGATTAAGGGGAAGTTATGCAATTCTTTAAAACATGTCAATCCAAAGGTTGCTAATAGCTGAAAAGCAGTTAACAGGCAATTTCCAAATATAATTACAAAAATAAGTATGCAAACCCAGGGTCCTTAAGGGTGTTGACAGTGGGTTGAACAAGATAGCTATTTTCTCATCTCCCAGAGCTCTAAACCTGCTGGAGACCACTGTCTTGCAGTTTCCTCATGAGGGGCAACAGTATGGAGTACTTGTGAATGAACTCAATCCTCTCCTTGTCCAGAGACAAATTACAGAAAGCCAGTCTATCACTGATTCTTCATACTACAATCTCCAGTTTGCCATTTTCTCCCCAGAAGTCCCCTATTTTGACATATGGGGTGGGACTATAACTCCCAGAAATCATAGTCAGCATGTATAAAGGACATATGGACTGGGAATTCTGAATGTGCTAGTCCCACCACATCTGGAAAGCAGGTTGTGAAAAGATGGCTTAACATATGCCCAGTATACAACACTTAGGTTGGATCTCCTATGGTATCAAGATTCATCTTGCATTTTGGCACACATCATCATGGAAATCTGAGCCAGCTGCATTGTACTGGGTTTGAATACACTGAATTCTCAGTAGTATTACTGAACAAGACAGGAAAAGTCTCAAAGTCTTGCTATAATCCTTCAGTTTACTTTGTTATCCTTGGATTTAAATACTGGCCTAGCTTTGAATTACTCTTTGCTTTCTTTAACTATGTCAAGGCAACCTTGGGCTATAATCATTTGTATATTAGATTTTAGCTCTGGATTTGGGATATCTGAGATCCAAAATGATCAATCAGCTAGGCAAAAATAGGTAGCTATAGTTCTTCAGACAAAGACTAGCCAATATGTAGTCTATACTGCTTACTATATGGTAATGTAACATAACTTCTAAACTATAAAACTGCTCAGATGTCTGTCTCTTGACTATATATGTTTCTTGCAAAGATTCTAGATGTTTTTGTACCATGCCAGTTCTGGAAAAAATTTATACCCCTCAATACATCAGTTTCAGAATGATGAAATGAATGTAGTTTGGTTTACAGTGTGTTCGTGTTTGATGAAAAAATAGGTTTCTAACAAAGACACCTAATTCTGATGCTAATCTGCTAAACCTACATTCAGATACAATTTATCTGAATATATCCCTCACACATACATTGCATTTTGCTATTATTTTATCTCTGGGGATCACACTTCACTTTCTCAAACAGCTGTTGCAAGGAAGCCCAGAATTCTATATATTTACTATAAAGATTAGCCTCCTCAAACTCTTGGTCTGCATCCAAAAATGAGGAAAAGGCTTTTCATATTTGGAGTCTACACATGAACCCCTCAAACACATTCTTGAGCTGCAAGTAGTTTCCTTTCATGCACCATTTCTGTCCTTGTGCTTTTGAACTTTAAAAACATTTGGCTTTCTTGGTTTTATAATAAAGACCAGTTGACCATCGGATTTCATTTGATAACATCCAATTTTTCCATCTGTTCAAACTTAACTTTTGCTTTCTCTCTCATCAGCTGTGGAACTTTACATGGCACATATACTTTTGTGAAAACGTTGGAACCTATAAAGCTGCTATATTTTTCTTTGCCCTACATAGTTTGCCAGTAAAAGCTATCATCCTAATATTTCTGGTAGGATACTTTTCATTGCAACTATTTTAGTAAAGACTGTGTGTCAACTTTTAACACATTTATTTGTCATCCATGAATATATTTCATATTTTAAAATAGTTTTATATAAGCATGCCAGTTGAATATTTATCAAAGACATTCATGGGGTCAGATCTAAACTTACTCCTCCATAAATAGAACTGTTTCTTCTCTACTGGGAAGAACCAAGTTGCAATGGAAGCTTTCTAATGAAGGAAGGAAGACTTCGGGTTTTTGCAGATCGAGTTACCTATGTCCTCTTTTCTGCAGCATGTTTCTGCCTAAGCTGCACCAAAGAGTCCCAACCAGCTAGATACAAGACTAACAGAGAGGGCAATGATGATTATTGCCACTCCATCTGTTCAGAGTAATCAGAGCTGCAGAATGTGTCTGAGCATTTAGTTCTTTGTTTTTATACCAGTTATTTTCAAAATGAGTTTTCTAGTACTATGGAATTCTGTGGATGAATTCTATGCATTTGTTTTTTTACAAGTCAGATCTTTACTATATTTATTTCAATACTGACTGCTAGATGGAGTGCAGATGCTTTTTACTTTCAAGCAATTGTTTACCCAGGTAACTACAAACCTGGAAATTTTGGGATAGATTTGCATAACTCAGATGAGGTAGTTTGTGTCTCAGCATGTTTGTGATAATTCAGCCATTGTCTTAGCCATATTATGTGAGCCAGACCACAATACTTTTTTTATTTATTTGGAGAAACAATTGTTTTATAAACATATCTGTAGATCAAATAATTTATGTGAATTACCTTCAACTACAGTACATACTTTCTCCAAACTGAGCTAAATAATATATAATAATAAATAAAGTCATTTGTCTTATGACACAAGTAGTTCCATAAATTTGAAAAATACATAAATACCATGTGACAAAACATTATTTCATTAGGAGCTGTATTGGGAGCAGATGATCAGAGTCTTCTGGCTCAAAAACAAATACTTTTCAGGAAAGCTCTGCAGTAGTGAAAACATTTATAGAATCAGATGAAGCAATCATTTGTAAGGTTTTCATGATATATTTATGTATAAAACAAATTAAATATGTGCAAAAGATCTATACAGAAACATATACAGTAGAGCTGGGGTGGTGCAGTGGTTAGAATGCAGTATTGCTACTTCTGCTGACTGCCGGCTGCTTAGAAAGGGCTGTAAAGCACTATGAAGCGGTATGTAAGTGCTATTGTTATATTCATGGAGTAGCTAGTTTCGGGTGGTCTGTCCAGGCACTGATCAGAAAACTGTTCCAAGCTGAAGGGTTTTTTTTGCAGGGGGGGGGGGAGATGGAAAAACATAATATTGGTAAGTTTCTCTAAGGGAGTTAGAAAGGGACTGATAAGTTTGGCAGGATACCACTTGGTTATGTGTTTCTTGAAGCCAAAATCATTGGTGATGGTTAAGGGAATGTACAAATGGGATGTTATTTGGGATGATTGGGGGTTTAGTATACATGTCATGTAGGAGGGCAAAGAGACACAAGGGACATTAGCATTGCCTTCTAACCCCCCAAAATACCTCCACGTTTTTATAAACCCAGGTTCTGCCATCTGAAGCCCACCTCCAGAACTTCATGAAATATAAGATGTTTATTTTGTATTTGGAAATAAACACATGTTCAATGTTGTGTATACCTCTGTAACAAATGTATATATAACCTTTCCAGTGACATGCGGTGAGGTTTATGGCTGGTGAGGCAGCAATTTTTTTAGACTTGTGGACTTCAACTCCCAGAATTCCACAGCCAGGCATGCTCAGTTCTGATTTAAAGCGACAGCATTTGTTTTTCTCCTTTGCTAAATAAGTTTCCTTCTTTCTTTTTCTTTTTCTTCTCCCTTCTCCTCCTTCCTCCCTCTCTCCCTCCCTCCTCTCTCAAACACATACACACAAAGTTGCACCAGGATTCAGAAAATTTAGGTTTTCCTCCTCAGCCCATGTTAGCAATACCAGTAGCAACATTTTGGCTGGCAGGTGTAAGTAGAAGTGGAAATTCATTCTACTGAAAACATTGTTTTTGCTTATGATTGGATAATTAAAATTTCAGAAAACCCAAAGGCATAGTATTAGAGTGTTACATAGTGCATAAACTAAAGAACTGTCTCAATATGCTCCACCCCCTCTCTCAAACACACACACACACACACACACACACACACACAAAGTTGCACCAGGAGGATGAAGTTTGAATTCCTCCCCCTTCCTCCGACCCACACGTACCTTTTCCAGCTGTTTCAGAGAGGATTTCAACTCTGCTCTTGCCTGCCATCATGAAAAGAAAAAAAATGTAAAAGGAAAAAGGCAAGAACTGAGGTCAGGCTGAGCTAGTTGCTGCCTCACCGTGGATGACTCTGCTTAACTGTTTAAAAAAGCCTCTAAAAAAGCACCCTCTACAGGAGGAGGCAAGAGAACAACGTGCCTCATCTAAGTCAGGAATTTTTAGGCTTTTAACCCTTGCTTAACTCTGCTCGAGTGATCATAAAACACCAGACTAGATGAGGCACCTCGTTCTCCTGCTGCCTCCTGTAGAGGGCACTTTTTAGAGGCTTTTTTAAACAGTTAAGCATTAAGCAGAGTCATCCACTGTGACTCTGGCAGCAACTAGCTCAGCCTGACCTCAGCTCTCTCCTTTTTCCTTTTACATTTTCTTTTCATGGCTCTGCCTTCCCTGATTGCACGTCCCTGAACCTCTCATCAGAAGTATTGCAAATACACAAATCAGTTGAAAACAATAGCCCAAAGAACAATAGTTATAAGCTATTCTAAGTCATAATCTGATACTTGATCCTTTTAATCAGAGATGATAATAGAATTTTAGTCTTGGATCTTCTGGATTGGATTTTAATCTTGCATTGGCCACACGCATCATCTCTTAGATAAATATTTTTTAGAAAAATACATAATGAATTTCAGAAGAATATCAGCATTGTTTTGGATCATGGTTTGAAAAACATAAGATTTTCAAATATTCCTACTGCAACATGAGAGACCTAAAGTCAGAAGAGGTTAGGGTGGGTTCCTTTGTTTTTAACCATCCTTTGGAATAATTATGTCTCCATCCTAAAAGGAAAATAGAAAGGAAATGTGTTCAACATACGGCATTCAAGACCATTTGATATTTTAAATCTATAGTAAATGTCATGAACAATTTTACTACCTTCTCTGCATTATATGCTTGGATCATTTGTCTTTCAAAGGACTAGTAAACCTTAATTTGCTTTAGCAGCTCTCAGTGGATTTTTATTGTTTCTTACTGCTGCCTCTCAACTCATGTAATTTGTAAAACTAAATATGAACTGCTCAACTCCATCAATCCAGTAGTATTCTTTTAATACCAATTTTTACATAATTAGCCTCCAAACTCTGTTCAATTACTGACAATTAATCTCATATATTGGGAAAGACAAGTTAATTTCATAGTGAAGAGAACCTAAACAAGGAATCCTACCTTTCTGTTAGAAAAAAAATGTGTTACACTGGAAAAAACCAGTGTGTCTAAAGGGCAATAACCAAAGTATTGCAGTGCAGAGACCACAAACGCAAACCTGATGAAAGACTGAAGATGTTTGATTTGCAAATCTATTCCACAAAAAAAAAATATAGTTTTGTAATATTGTAAGAAAATTGAAAAAAAAAAAAAAAAAACCCTGCAAGGATATGTCCTTGAAGTCACAAGGGTTTTTTTTTGCGGGGGGGGGCAAACTCAACTCAAAAGAGGTGACATACTAGTCTGAGTTCAGGGTTATGTATGTGGAAGAGGATTGTATCTAAAATCAACAGGATAATCATGATTATTCGAGGTGTTTTTCTCTAACAAAAGCAACTGTCTAAAATAATGATGTATACCACATTAATATAGAATCCATTTGTATACTATTATAGTTCCCTATATATCATTCTGATAAATTCTATATATCCCTTCCTGAAATACTGCTAAGTGCCAAAATCTGGGTACCTTTAAAAGTAATTCACTATCAGGGTTTAAATCTTATAGGAGAACTTGATCTAGCTATGTATATCTGCTGATTTCCAATAAGGATAAAACCTAACTTCTCATAGTTAATATGGTTGGTACTAATCTTAGGTGAATTTACACTAAGCCACACACTACCTACTTCCAATGGAGGGAGATGGTCTTGTGACCAATCTAGGCAACAGATGCCCAATCCATTCTTTGCCTCTCAAATTTATTCCTTAAGTATATTTGTAAACCATTGTACTTCAGTTACTCAGTCATGTAGGAAGTGACCATCCATATTCATTTATGAATCTAATGAATAATAGGGTGCCAATTTGATTACAGGGTGCCAATTCTGGGATGGGAAAAAATCCCTACATTATAAGCCTCTTTGCATTAGGAGATTTCCCTTAATATTTATACCCTGGCATAGATCTACTTTTGAGCAAATGAACTCCACACAATTGAAGATTAGATAAAATGTACCTGAAGTCTACTTTAAGAATTCACACTTCCCCTTCAATTCTTGGTCTGTAACATTTTGCATAAACTTGCACAGACATTGACTGGTTTTTGTTGGTTTTTGTCAGGCAATCAGACCAGGGGTGAAATGCTCTGAAGTCTGCTACCGGTTCGCTTCACTACCGGTTCGCTTTGCTATTGGTTCACTTCGCGGGCGCATGCACATCATTCGCCTGAACCAGTAGTAAAAAAAATGCTACTGGTTTGGGCAAACTGGTAATTCTGATGATCAGCTGTGTGACAATCAGCTGTAATCGTGTCGCACAGCTGATTGTCACACAGCTGATCGTTGAAACTACTGGTTTGCCCAAACCGGTAGCATTTTTTTACTACCGATTCAGGTGAATGGGTAGCATTTCATCCCTGGATCACACCATTGAAAACCCTCTGCTTCAGGCAGTGCATCTCCCCTTGCCATACTTTGGCTGAAATTAGGTCAGCTATTGGCCTTTGTATATAAGATTATTTGTCTTTACTGAGAGTAGGCTATTCAAACTCAAGTAGAAATATGCTTGTTTCTTGCATAATAATATTAAGTCTCCAGTGAGCAGTATATTTTTTTCCATACTCCTCAAACACCTAGTAGAAGACAACAATAAGGAAATGTATAGGCAAATGTGCCTACGATGTATATATCCTACGTATGCACATAAAACTGGAGGAGTTCAAAGGAATATGATAAAAAAAAAACCTGTCATGTACTTTAAATACTAAATGAGTGAAATATAACATTGCTCTATCATTGACCTGTGATCAGATGTTTCATAAGGAACCTTAAAGCAACTATCCTCATAAGTTTTGCTCTCTTACACCTGTGCAGGTGCACATAACTATAAGGTGCATTGCTGAGATATAAAAAGATGCAGAAACAAAAGGAATTTCTTATGTAAAATAGATTCATTAAATTGGGGGGGAGGGGCTTCTGCCTCTTTTTAAAGTTCTACTAAAGATTTTTGAGCTCATACCAAAGGCCATTTAACCTGGAATCCAGTCATATGCAAGATATATGCTAACTCCAAAAATGTTTTCTGTTAAGAAATGAACCAAATGGTACCAACTTTCTGCTTCTCTTGGAAGACTCAATGGCTATATTTGTTGACTGATAGGACCTAAAATCCACACCATCTTTAGGCAATCATTTGGAAGGGCTGGTCTTCATCAAAATTTTAATTTTTTTATACATAGTGAATAATAAACAAGTCACTATCAAAACCTAAAAAGATATACTTTAAGCTTCGGATGATATACTGATTTGGATGGAGTTGCAATTTCCTTTAAGCATGAAACGTGCATCCTCCTGAATAGTACTTATGCTGGACAGTTATATTCCAGCATTGCAAAGGAAGCTTTGACTTGAAAACAAGCTGTGTCCATCCTTGGAGGTGAGATACCTGACACTTCAGTATAATGCAGCTGGCTGTAATTCTTTTCTTAGCACCCGTAGCAAGGATTTGCCTTGTTACATTGAGATTTCTGCTTGCAATGTTTGATCAGAAACAGGAAATGTTTTCAGTTGATGCTAGTCAGTGTCAGTTAGAAAATTAGATGCTGTTTGTCAGAAGGACACAATATTCCTCCCCTGTAGGTGGTCTATGTTTCATTAGGCTTCAGATTGATGGCACCAAACAGTAATCCAAAAATGTGCAGTGGGTACATCCACCTCATTTTTCATTAACAGTGTTTCCCAAACACACTAGAAGCAAAACTATAGATTTTGTCCAGCTTATTTTTATCCTTGAAGACTCTATTGATTATCCAACATCACTGTTGGATGCTTGCTGTTTCTGTTAAAGGATGTCTGGTACATAACTAGTGGAGACTAGCTTTTTGCACAGTCTAGCCATTTGAGTGTATTGTGCAAAAGAGGGGAAAGTAGTAAAACTGATTTTAAATACTTCTGTTTTTTTCTAAAAATAAATAAATAAATGAGCTAGGAAAGGGACTAGTATTATTACTTCAAATTAGGGAATTCACCCCAGTTGAATGTATCAACAGTATGCAGGACAGATTATTTTATTAAAAGTTTCATTGAAAATCACACAAATATGGCATGTTCTCTTTACATGTGTGCTTATGTATGGAATAGATTGACATAATATAGCATTAGCAATAGCACTTGTACCCATATACTGTTTCATAGTACTTTACAGGCCTCTCTAAGTGGTTTACAGAGTCAGCATATTGCCCCCAACAATCTGGGTCCTCATCTTACTGACCTCAGAAGGATGGAAGGCTGAGTCACCCTTGAGCCAGTCAGGATCAAATTGCTGGCAGTTGGCAGAATTAGCCTGCAATACTGTATTCTTACTACTGCACCATCATGCCTCTCTCTTATGGCTATATTACCCATAATATGAAGCGTCCAAGCTTTCTAGGCACTATAAGGCAACACCAAGGCAGGGGAGGAAGAGGAGGGACAGATTGTTAAAAAAAATCTGCTTTAGCATACTTAAAGAACTCCTGAATATTTCACCCTATGATGTCAGGCACAAGATTTCTTGGACCTTGTGAATAAATCTCAATAGTTCACAAAGATAAAAATACCCAATTAAATACACAATTAACATCCAAAATCCCATTAAAAATAAAGGATAAAATGCAAAATATATAATAAAAACACTCTATAAATCAAACCTATGTATCACGGCCCAAATATTGTTGAAATGATCATAGCTTTGCTCAACCTCCAGAAAGCAGTCCAAGTGGGAACAACTGGGAGGCCATTTCAGAGGAGACCATTTGTCCTTGAAAACCAGTCCTTCTAAGGCTACAGTTCCCTAAAGCAGGAAACTACTCGCAGCTTCTCCTAAATAAATCAAATTGGCTGCACTGATTTCAATGGGAAAATGTTCAGATAATTTGACACTATAGTTTATTGGGCTTAATAGGTCAACACCAGTACTTTAAATTGCACCCAGAAGCTTACTGATGACCAATGCAAACCCCACAGCCCTGGTGTAATGTACTTCCACTGGCTAACACACAAGTCATTGGACTTAGAACCAACTGCAGTTTCCAAGTGGTCTCCAAAGGCAGAAGCATCTATAACAGGAGTCAGCAAGCAACCCCCGGCTTTGGAGCTGCATCTGGCTCTTTCATCCCTCTGCTGCGGCTCCCTCTCGCTGATCAGGTTCACAATTGATAGGGCCTTTGGTTAGCACAGGTAGAGGAAAAAGGACGCCGTGCTGGGAGGCGGCTTTATGGTGGGGGAACCAACTTTTGGTTGGTTCCAGAATTAAATGTGGGATTTCTGGTTAGGACCTTTGTGGCTCTTTGAGTGTTTAAGGTTGCCGATCCCTGATCTAGAGTGTGTTGCAGCAAAGTAAATTGCAGCAGACTATTATAAGGATGTAGGTTATTGTAGCAAGGTCATTTCATTCCAGGTAGAGTTGAAACTGAGTCACTACCATAGCTGTGCAAAGATCCTCCTGCTACTACTTTAGAGTTGCTAGAATCCCCGATGTTCGAGTTTTGTTTTTTTAGGGGTAGTACCACCACATCGAGATACCAATGGAGCAGACAAGAGAACCACAACAATTAGTAATAGTAACTCTGTATTATTAAGATTCCTTTTAAACCTGTTGTGTGGCATCCAAATCCTTTCTGTCTCTAGACAGCATAACAGGACTTCAGGGGCATCAGCAGCTGCCCTGTAGCAGTGGTACATTAGCAGCAGAGTGTAATGGAGATTTTCATCCTCAGTAATCTCCCTTTTTGTGTTAGAACTACTTCCAACAATAGCTTTGACTCAAAAATTTCTCTCCTTCTTCTAAAGCCACCTGAATTTCAAATATTCCTAACACCATCCTGATAAAAACCAGATATTTGTTTTTTGTTTTTTAATTCCATGATTTTCAAAGAATCATGCTTGATATTATTAACTAACTGAGGATTCAGCTAGGGATTATTTTGAATATCAGGCTAGCAATGTTTTCTTTGCAGTGTTCTAGAAAATGATATATTTGCTTTACAAAGGATGACAGCTCTCATTTTACCCCCAAAAATGGAAACCTAAGCTTCTGATTGTATAATTTCCCAACTGGTATTAAGAAAAGCATCCTTTAATTTGCTGTACCTAGAATCTGAATGTGTTAATACACAAGGATTCCAAGGAATTTTTTCCGGTTTTGTACTATTAGCAACATAAGTTATCATCATGAACACCAGAGCCCCAAATATGATTTTACATTACCTTGTCAGAGTGGCCCATGATAACCAAGAGTCATTTATTTCCACAGAAACAATGGTAACCATGTATGACATCCGGGGATAGCTGCCGGAATGCAACAATGTTATTTTCTGATAACATAGAATACAGTTGTAAATCACAATTTTGTTGTAGGCAGCAACAGGAAGAGTTGTGGGGCAGGCGATGAAGAGATACAAGTTCTCATGAGCACAAATCCAAAAAGGCTTTTTGTTTCCTCAGATCAAAGGCTCCTGCCCTTTGATTTAAATGTGTGCTAAAATGAAGAAATCTCCCACTTAAGAACTAACTATGCTTTCATAAGCAATGTTGTGAATATCTACCTATTTGTGAATTCAGATTCCATTCCTTATTGTCTGCAAGTTCAACAGAGTAGTAAAATAACACATAAATAGTAATAATAGTTATGTGTTTTGCTCCCTCCTTCTCTGAATCGTATTCCAAATTGTCCCTCAGTCCTTTGCATTGCTGATTGCTGAATCTTGGTGAAAACAAATATAACTGTGCAAAAAATTGGTAAGAATGAGGTCAGAGCCCCAAGTGCATCCTGGCCCATTTGTTTTGTCAATCACATCAGGAGACATAAGCTTGTCAAGTGACTCATACACTTCCAATTCTACCTTTTATCTCTTTTGAATTTTTTCTGGATTTATTAATCACATCAACCATTTGTTTATCCCACATTCTTTTGAGATGGGATTTACCTAGAATAGTAATCCTTTCCCCTCAGGCCTCAGTCTCTAATAAGTGAAAAGGAAACCCCATCTCTCTACCTTGAATTGCTCAAGACTTCTTTGTCCATCTCCTTTTATAACTGATGTAATTCAGGATAATTGCAGAGAAAGATATCCATTCCAGCTTTCCCCCATACTTCCCAGCTTTTCATTTTATTTCAGAGAGAAACTGTTTTGAGTAGCCTGAAGTCAGACCACACCTTCTCTAGGCCTGGATATGAGCCTCAATGTGTCACTCATATGCAGACACTCACTGGTCAAGTTCCTCCTGCAAGTAAGACTTCCAGTATAATCTCAAAGAGACTGATGGGCCTTACAGAAGCTGAATCAAACTACCAAAGTATGCTGCCTTCTCAAACTTTGGAAACACAGGTCTTCTGAGTCCCTGAAGCAATCCTATACAAGATGGATCAGGTGGATCTAGAATGGAATGGAATACTAACATTGGCCTTTTCAACTAGTCTGTTCCCACCTCTAGAAAAGAACATAGTTTCAGGAAGCCAATGAGCATAGTGAGCAAGCCCATTAACTGGGTTTGCTCACCACTAATAGGGATTCCTTATGAATCAGTTATTGATAGGGAATTTCCTTCCAGCAGTTGAAAAATCCATCAAATGCTGATTTTTGAGGAGCAGGAGGCATGCATTTTCTGCCATAGCTCCTGCCCTCTAGAACAAACTCCCAGCTGAGATTAGGATGATGTTGGTGCTGCCTAGTCTTGAAGACCGCTTAATTAAGAAACTTATATTTAAAAACAATTTATTCCCAGATTAAATTCCAGTTATCAAACATGATGCATCGATATGCAAAGTAAGTCATTGAAGACTGATGGTTTATCAATCCAGGAATAGCATGTCATTTTTTTCTAGATGGAATTTTTTTTTAAAAAAACCTCTGCTATTTTTACAATTTAGCCTTTTAATTGCCCATGTTGGTTAGGCTCAGAGTAGAAGCTTTTAGATATATGAAGGCAAATGAATTGGAGATGGCTGGCCTAGAATAAATTAAAAATTGTCTAAAATTCCTCTTGGGTTATGCAATTAGAATATAGTTCTGCTGCTTTTTTGAGATGGGTAAGGGATCAAGTCTTGAATAATTGTTTGTCTTTTAAAAAAGAGGTAAATTTAAACAAACTAATGTACCAAGCATACACACCTCTTCTGAACTGGATTGATGACATTTATTTGATCCCTGTTAAAACAAGATAAGTATTCCTTTATATTGTAGTCATCATATTGTTTTTCTTTCTTGGCATGTGTGTTTGTGTTTTTTCCAGAGATAAATGGTAGCAAGTGTACATAACAATTGAAACAGTTTTTCATCAGGCTTAGTTTTCAGATTTTAGTCTTTTATTTTTAGATGCCGCAGGAGGTTAAAGCAGAAGAAGTCTCAATCGATAAAAGTTGGAACAAACAGTTTTAGTTTATAATATGCAGTTATAAAATCTATTTTCATCTCCTGTATTTCAGGAATAATTTTGAAACCATTTCAGCCTCGAATGCTAGGTACCAAAATTACTCATTGGAAATTTGATCTACACATTAGATAAAATGAGGTGATTGAGGTTCTAGAATTCTGGCCCATTACCACTTGGAGCTATAGCAAGGTCATCTTCTGAACTTATAGGAGCATTTAAAAACAAACTATCTTCACATGTAGAAAACTAGTTCATTTTTTGAGAAAATTGCAGCATGCAGTACTTCTCTGCTTGATGTTAAATTTAAAACGTGTGAGTATTTGTATGGCGAGAACATTGGATATACAATTATACATGAGACTTACAGAGAGATACCCAATATTCTGGGTAATTTGGGGATCTGTAGTGATATAGTACTGAAAACTGCTGGCTTTGAGTGAGGGAATGACAAACCACAAACCACAACATGGTTGGGAAGGGGAAATTGCCTGTTTGCAACACTTTGAATGGCATGATTATGCATATTTGAACCAGTAGTGAAATCTATTTTTTTTCCTACTGTTTTGGATGGGGGGTGGGATCATGTGACTGGGTGGGTGTGGCTATGTAGTCATGTGACTTGAGGTGTCAAAAGACAGAAATTCACTTTAGCAATGTTCTGCTGGAGCAGGGGGTTGGACTAGATGACCTCCAGGACCCTTGCAGCCCTGGATTGCTGTGTTCTTTCAAGGTATCCTCTGAAGCTGCGTCTAGTGCCAGGTTTGTGGTTCTTCCTCCCTCTCCCTTTTCCCTCCTCCCTCCCTCTCTCTATTTCACAGTACCCCCTACCACTGCTTTTTAAAGCATTTTTCCCTGACTATTCGCTTGATCTGGCAGAGAAAAATGCTTTAAAAATTGGGGGAGGGGGGGGAAGCAAGATTACATAACATGCTGCTACTTTGATCCATAGAGTTATAAATGTTGAGGTAAAATCATAATATGTCACCACTGTCTTTTCAGCATGAGCGATCTTGACACTGAAAGCTGGAATTAAATATCCCAGCTTTTACATCAAGGAAGGGCCAGCCGATGGTCCTCCAGAAATCAAAAGAATGCAGCTCTTGCTACCTGTTACAACTCTAGCCAGTATTTCAAAATGTTTCCTCAATATTTTTTTAAGAAAACAATTTACATCACTGACAGTTACTTTAAGAACATAACAACTCAGATTCAGAGGAAAGATTCCACTTGCACTGGAAGGTTTTTTGGAGTCACAAAGAAAGCTCTAATAAAAATTATTTCAAAAGCACTCTGACTGCAAAAATATCTAACAGCTCAGGACATTTTGGGCCAACATGTTTCAAAATACTGTTGACATTGAAGAAGGGTAACTGGACATAGTTGGTCTGATTTCCAAATCAAGAGATTACTGCTGCTGAATATCAATAGGATAAATTCACCACAAAAATATAGCATTTTTTAACAAATTGAAAAAAGAACCACCAAAATGCTGATATTGTCTACCAAAAGAAACTCATGTAACAATAGGACTTGTTCACTGATAAAACAAAGAAAATTAGGACAAAGGTATATAGAAAAAACAAATAGTGGAATATAATTTACATCACGATACTTACTTGATAAGTATTGGGTCAATGTAAAGACAAAGCTGGAAGCATTGTAAGTTTGAAATAATGGAAAGATGGGCTAAAAAACTTTCTGATGCTCCAAATAAAGATTTCCCCAAATGTTAATGGATGTGGAACAAGATAAAATATTTGTCAATGGAGACATGAATAGATTATTAGATTTCAATTTTGACAGATTGTTTCACAGGAAGAAAGGTGGAAAGCTCTGCAAAATGTTTTCCAATATATGGATGAATCGGCACTGATAAATGCATGTAGATTACAAAATCCAAATGAGAGAAAATAAACTTTCTACTCTGCAATCAGTCATGCTCTAGAATAGATATCTGCTGGGTTTCCAAGGTTCTAAAATCATCCATTAAAGAAGAACAGATGCTACCAATGATACATGTAGACCACAATGCAATGCTAATAGTATGGCATTCCAGAGAAAGAAATAACCTTCAGATGGAAGATGGAAGATTGCTACTCCATGAAACCATCTATACAATTACAAAGAGACACTGAATAATTTCTTCCAAATAAATAAAACACAAATCTATGATACTACCATTGGGGAAATGAGCAAAGTATATATGAGATGTCTTTTAATCAAACTCATAGCAAAACAAAAAAGACAACCAACAGATTGAAAGAAGCTCTAGATGTCATGAGAATTAACACAAATATATAGAATTAACCCAAAATTTGACTGATGAAAGACTCATATTGCTTTAAACAACAATTAAATTATTAGAAATGGAAGATTTAAAAAATTGCTAAACAATTTTTTTAACTATGTAAACAAACCAGGGAAATGTTTAGCACACCATATTATTAAAAGTAAAGAAGCACAGACAATGACAGCAATGAAGGAAGGAATTAAACTATTACATTCAAGTTCACAAATTATAGATGAACTGGCAGGTTTTTTTCAAGGAACTCTATTCTATGGCAAATACTGATAAAGCAGCCATGAAAAAAAATTAAAGAATTTAATTATTAACATATAGAAATATTAAGTAAATCTATAACTATCCAAGCAACAAAAGAGGAAATAAAACAAACCAAACATAAAGGCACCAAGTCCAGATGGTCTGATGGCTCAATATTACAAAGAACATGAGGAGGAATTGTTGGAAACAAAAATAAACACAAAAATGAAAATTTTAAAAACAATTATGGAACCTATATCTTTGGTGAATGCAGATTATATATATATTTTTACAAGCCATTTCACTCTATCCAGTTTTGTGTTCATTTTATTACTGACAATTCTATGCTCAGTTATATGATGCAAGCACAGCTCTTATGAACCAGTATTGCTGGGAAAGCTTGGGTTGCCACTGATGGTCCTTTAAAAAAATGTCTTCTGCAAAACCTGTGAAGGCTTCATCTCTCTCTTACAATTTGGATTTTCTCCCCCCCCCCCTCTCCATTTAAGTTGAGTTTCTCTATAGTCATTTAAAAACAGCCTCATTTTTTCAGAATTATCTGCATACATTTGTTGTAGTGTAGGACCAACATTTATATATGTATTAAGGGGACCACCCCAAAAGAAAACAAATAGAAAATCCGGACTCTTTACTGATGGCCATAAAACCTTAATGCTACTTCAGTCTACCAAAAAACAGACTTTTCACATATGTGCATATTCATACATTCTACTTCCTATTTTTTTAAAAATGAGTGTTCCATGCTCTGCAATGGGCAAAATTTAAATTAAAACACTGCTTTGAAGTTTTAATGGGTATTCTGCTTTAGTAATAGTAAGTTCTGTCCATACTTGTAATACGTTTATGAAAGCCTAGAGCAAGAACACTTATCTAGAACTAGTTTCACAAACGGATAAACTCAAAGGAAACTGCAAACTTCAAAGGATCATTCTTAAGATTCTAGAGCAGCTCTTGCCTTATGTTACATAGAGGCAGGAATTTAAAACAATCACCTGGAATTTCAAAGATAACTTTTTAACACAACATCTAGCAATAATAATACATAATAAATTTACCTGGTCTTGTCCAATACTCATATATAGGCTACCCTCCACCCCTTTCAAACTAGCACATAGAAAAAACCAAAACAAACCAAAACAAAAAAGAATAAGAAAACAGCAGCAATGCAAATAAAGGCAATCATATATCAAAGCTCTTCAAAGGAGTTACTGGTCCAGTGAAGCCTTAATCTCTTTACAGAAGTATAATGGAATTTGGATGACCTTGGGGATGAGAGAGATGCTGCCTAGGAAACAATCAAACAAAAGAGGCAGGAGCCCCCACAGGATTAAAAAAGAGCCGTGGTTAGAATGCAGTATTGCAGTCTGACTCTGCCCACTGCCAGGAGTTCGATCTTGACCGGATCAAGGTTGACTCAGTTTTCCATCTTTCTGAGGTTAGTAAAATGAGGACAGGTTATTGGGGGCAATATGCTGACTCTAAACCACTTAGAGAGGGCTGTAAAGCACTATGAATGTAAATCGAAGTGCTATGTATATAAATGACTATGTATGTAAATCTAAGTGCTATTGCAATGCTATTAATGGTCAGAGGAAGAAATTTAGGAAGGACTCTCCCTAAATTGTTCAAATGTTTAAAAATGGTAGCAGGAAGTTTGTATCTTTAGATATATAAAATTCTGTTAATATAATCTTATAATGAATTAGGTCATCTAGTTGTGTTTCTGGTTTATCCAGGACAGATGACAGGATAGGGTATCCACATAAGCATCCTTCTTTAGATATAAGAGAATATATGTAGCTCAGGATTGAACTGTGTAGTCCTTAGTGCTCAGTGAATTCAGTTGTTTGCTTGCAGATTATATGATTAGGTAACATCATCAGTGTGGGTGAGTATGGGGCTTGCTGCCTGTAGTTTGTCCTGCCAATCCTGGTGAGTATATTGTATTCTCCTTAGTAGTTCCTAGATTAGGATATTGTTTGATTGTTTGATGTTAATCCCTGCTTATCTGGGCGTTGGTTATTGAAGGAGATGTGTTTTTGTTTTGTTTTCGTCTTTTTGTTCCCTACTTAGCTTTTTTGTTCTCTTTTGAATGGCTTGGGACAGTGGTGAAATTCATTTTTTTTACTATAGGTTCTGCGGGCATGGCAGGAGAAGGATACTGCAAAATCTCCATTCCCCACCCACTCCAAGGGAAAGTACTGCAAAATCCCTATTCCCTCCCCATTCCTGGGGGAAGGATATTGCAAAATCTCCATTCCCACCCCACTCTGGGGCCAGGCAGAGGTTCTCTGAACTACTAAAATTTCCACTACCGGTTCTCTAGAACCTGTCAGAATTTCACCCTTGGCTTGGGAATTCCCTAGCATTTTTTGATTTAGCTTGGTCTAGAATGCTCAAAGTATCCCAGTTGAAACTACAGTTGTCTTTCCATGTGTTGTCAGATTAAGGAGTTTTCACTGTGTCTTTTGACTGCTAGTTAGTGTTCATGGATGCACCCTGCTAGTCTTCTGCCTGTTTGTCCTATATAGTCACAATTAGAGCCAATAATTGGATGTTGTAGATCAGTGGTGGGTTCTGGATGCCTGCTGGGAGAACCAGTACTGTTCCAGTACAGTGCTCTGGAGCCCCCACCCCCACCCTCCTTACCTGTATTTGAGCCGATCACGGCTTACGAGTGTCCATGCGTACTTACCACCCACGACACTCCAGCTGCTTGGTGGAACATTGCGCAGACGCCATACGGTGAATGTGCGTAAGCCTCAATCAGCTCAAGTACAGGTAAGGAGGGCGGGCGGGCCCTCTGGAGCACCATACTGGAATGGTACCTGGTGCTCCCAGCAGCCACCGGTACACCCTTACCGGGGCGTACCAGTTGTATCCCACCACTGTTGTAAATGACTCCTGTTTTTTTTCTTATTATTACAGTTACTGGGTCTTATGGATTACTAAATATATTATTGAAGACTTTAGTTTGTGTCCTACAGTGATGCTGTGTAATTGTAATGGTCTGTTGATTGTCTGTTGATTGTATCTGAGATATTTTTTTATGTATGGCACTGATATCTTTCTGATAACTTGTGTTAGTTGTGCTGAGATGAGGCAAGCAATCAGGCACTTTTGATAAAAATTCCTGGGTGTTGTGGCTCAGCAGGAGCCATTGGAGCTGCCACCAGACTCTGACAGCGAGGGGCCCTATGAGTCGGCTCTGGAGAATGTGGAGGACCCTGGACAAGATTCTGACTCCGAGCAGGGCTCAGAGAGACTGGTTGGCCTGAGCCTTGGACCAGTGGGGAGGAGACAGGAGAGTGATCCGGACGCCAGTAGTGAGTTGTTCCTGGATGCCCGGCATCGAAGAGCTAATAGGCATCAGGAACAGTTGCGCAAGTACAGAGGTAATTGCACTTAGCTGGTGGTCATTAGGCTCCTCTCCAGACTATAAAAAGATTGCTTGTGCACACGCCCCTCTTGCAGAAGTCAACGCATTGACTAAAAGTTGGAGATCTTTGGTAATTAGTTTGTCAGGCTGGATTGCTGCCAAGGTTTGTCTGAGTTGCTGCCAAGGTCCTTATCTGTTTGTTATGCTTGGCTTTCAGCCACGGAGGTTTTGGTTTCTTGCTATTAAAGTACATTCTAGTTAAGCTTGTCTCGGCATTTGTTACTGGATGGAGGAGGGGGTCAGAACACCTGGGTATCCATTTTGTTGGAAAATATTGTATAGGGAAATGAGCAGTTCAGAAATGTGAAAAAATAAATGAATAAAAGAAATAAAATAAGTGGTCTGCTTCCATTTTCCGCTGTTCTGTGTTACTGAAGTACATGTGTACCCATCTGAATAATGTTCTTACACAACTCCTTTTTTTGTGGGGAGGTTGTTACTTTAATAGTAGAGTACTTCTCAGAGTGCTTAATGTTTTTGACATAACATGACACACCTCAAATAGAATCAGACTGAAAGGACTTTCAAAGTTTGTAGATGTAAGGATACATGAGAGGATTGTGGTATATATGAGGACTTTCAATAAGCCATTACAACAGTTTGGACAAATTGCAGACAGGTTGAAATGAGAAGACGATGCTATTTAAACTCCAGAAAAAGGAATGCATAGACTTAAGAGGCAGGCTCCTTTAATCTTAAGCCTTCCTTGTTTAAAAGAAGAATTTCTAATGGTGCAACTCCCTTTTATCTAAAATAACAAGCTTTAACTAGCAACACAGGAGTAACCTATGGCCTAGTGGAACAAAGATGGCCTTCTGGACTCAATCTAAAAGCAAAATAAAAGAGCACCTCCAGTGGCAGATTTTTCCTTTATTTTTTGAGGGTTTTAAGCTGTAATTTCATTTGACTATATTAAAAAAAAATCTGAAATTTTTACTCATCCACTTAATTTCCCAGGCTTTTAATAGCAGGATGAAAGTGACCATGTCTTTGCCAGGTTTAAGGAACCCATTTTGCCCTGATACCTCTCAATCCCCTGCCTTACAATCTGAACAATCTTGGCCACATTCCCTGCCAGCCTCAGGAAGAATAACAAATCATGTCATGGATCCTAGGCAGAAAAAGTTGCTCACTTTTGAGACACAGCCTCCTTATATGCAATTAACCTTAAATCCTTCCCATAAAGGGACTGTCATTTTGTGCAGGCTATAATTATGAGAAATCCACAAGATGGTAGTTTTATGGGGGATTCCTTGGAAAGTATATAGATATCATCTTAAAGGTTGAAGAACCCTGCCCTCATTTGCCCTAAGAAAACATCACAGAGTGGCTATCATTCCATTTATCAGTTCCAAACATAGTTTTTTGACATCAAAGAAAACCAGCAGGGCAATCCAGATAAAGACAAGAATTTTCAACCATAAAAGCGAGATGGAGAAATATGGGTCACTCTCAATTTTGGGACTTCCATGTCACAACATTTCACAAATATCTATAATGATCCATTTGATTGGACTTTCCAAGGATATGGTGTGTTGTTGCACTCAGTAAGGGAAGTTTATTGGGGTTGGTTTATACCACCTTGGCTACTGAATGACATAATACATCACATCCTTCTCTTTCTGTGAAGTGCCAAACTGACATTTCTTGATCTAAGGTTTTCTTTCCCATGTGTCAAACTAACTTTGAAATATTTTTACAGTATGCTCTGGTAAAAGAATGTCAAGTTGTTCAATCATCCCTTTAGTTCTTATGTTGTCAAACTCTTGCAGCTGTAAAGCAGGAGTTAAACTTTAAAATAAAACAGACTACTAGGTTTAAATTAAACTCAGAAACTGCAAATTTCCCTCATCTTGAATTAGCAGTTGTTTCATCGAACCCACCATTTTCTTTACTGTGGAGTTATTGGAAGTCTCAAGTAGAGGTAATCTTCAACATTGCTAACTATCTTTATTTAAAGCAGGACTGTTAAACTCCAGCCCGCTGGCCAAATGTGTCATGTGCTGGCTCCACCCATGCCAATTTAGCAATGGGGGGGAAAGTCTCGATACGATGCTGCGAGTTTGACACCCCTGATTTAGAGATATTGAAGACGGGGGATTCTTTTATATATAAAGCATACTGTATGTTCTATCTCCATGCCTCTTTTATTACAGAAAGCAAAATAATTACTAAGTTTGCATCTTACATTATTCACCTGGCTTATTCTGCCTTAGCATACTTAAATCTACTTCTTTTCCAACCACTGCTATTGAACCACATGCTTAATCTGTCTCATGTCTTCCAACATTAATGAATCATGAGGAAACAGCTGTTCATTACAACATGAGTCAGCCCAAGTAGCTAAAAAGGGGGTAAGGAAATTAAAGAGGTAAGCAGAGCTTTCAAACTGTTGACTTAATGGCCCAAGCGGACTCTTGTTTGCTCAGCCAAAGTTAATCCTAATTTTTGGAATTATGCCCTTAAACTAAGTGTTCTGAAAAGACTGACTGACCTACTACCCCAGGGTAATTGAAAGAATGATTACTGAGAATTTATGAAGAGGACATGGTGAAATAGACTGGCTGCAGGATGGCAAAGGAGTGAGACAAGGTTTATACTTACTCTTATATATTCAACCAATAGGGAGCATCAGTTATTAAAGACACTGAGCTTGTCAGATGGAGACCTGACAGCCCAAGTTTGACCCCCAACAAGGTGAGCTCCCGTTATTTGTCCCAGCTCCAGCCCACCTAGCAGTTTGAAGGCATGCAAATGCAAGTAGATAGGTACCACTTCAGTGGGAAGGTAACAACATTCCATCTGCCTTTGATGTATAGCCATGTTGGCCAAATGACGACAGAAATTGTCTTTGGACAATGCTGGCTCCCTCGGCTAAGAAATGGACATGAGCAACACATCCTAGAGTTGGACTTGACTGGCAGGGAAACTTTTATTCAACCAGTATGGTGAATGTATATTAAGCAAACCTGGATTGGAAGATGATTATGTTTTTAAAACTGGAAGAAGAAAAAACCCAATAATTTGGGGTGTGATGATGACACTACTCTAATAGCCAAAAATGCAAACAATCTGCAATCTCTTGTAAATAAAAGTCAAGGAGCAGAATGAAAGAATATTAAAAAGAGCAAACCATAACAAGTGGAACCACCAGCCTTAGAATTAACATAGCTTCTGCCTTTTAGGATCCATCACAGTAAAGAACGAAGAGTCAAGAAATATGCCACAGACTAGCACTTGGTAGAACAGTGATGAAGGTCTTGGAGAAATATTCAAATGCTGTGCTGTATCTATACCTACAAAGATTGCAATAGTGCAAGTCCATGGTATTCTTTATCGTATTCTATGGAACCCATGAAAGGCTTCAAAAAGATACTCAAATGCTCTGATGAGTCTTTATCTACAAATGTCACAATAGTGCACACTATTACTGTAGAAGTCAAAGTTGGATTTTGAAGGAGCAAGATAGCAACAGAATGAACACTTACAAACTTTGAAGCTGGAGAAGACTCCTGAGAATATCGCTGAAAGCCAAGGGGGAAAAAAACATTAAAAGGATAACTGAATAAGGTTATAGGTTAGGTTATAGGTTTATTTCATTTATATGCCGCCCTATTCCCGGAGGGACTCAGGGCGGCTAACAAACCCAGGGGAGGGAGTAATGCAGACAAGGCAAAAACAACAAACAGGATACAGAGAAAATTTAAAAACAATCAACAGTCACACAATTCGAGCGGGGAAGGGAACTCATCAACCCCAGGCCTGTTGGAACAGCCAGGTTTTAACGGCTTTACGGAAAGCCTGAAGGGAGGCGAGGGTCCGGATCTCCGCAGGGAGTTCGTTCCAAAGGGCCGGAGCAGCCACAGAGAAGGCTCTAATGCTGGAAAAGTTGAGGGGAAAAAGAGAAGATGACCAGCAGCAAGGTGAATTGACTTAAGTTCGGTGGTGATTAGTTCATCATTAGAACACTTGAACGACCAGGCTAGGGAGAAATCATAATGGAGAAAATTTATTTATGTGATGACTAAGAGATGATATAACAACAACAATAACATACAATTATTGAGCAAGGAAGCCATAAACTATAAATGTTTTGGCTAGGTTTGGAAGCAGGGATCTGGGGTTCTCTGGCACAGAGACTATATTAGATGATAGGAGAAGAAATGGAAAGTTTTAAAGCATGCATGTGCAAATACATATACAAAACCCATATTTCCTATTATTCTATAGTACCCATTTGATAGTATACAGCTCCACTTTTTTTGGCCTGTTTGCATAGGCCTACACAAAGGAAGATGGTCCATAAGATAATTCATTTGCAGATTCCAAATCAGGCCTGGGGAAAAAAGCAACTGGTGCAGAATTAGTGTAATGTACTAGCCACCAGCAGTCTTACACTCTTTCTTTTTTGTACCATCTGGAGGCATAATAGCCCCATTAGCTTTCTAAAGGGTTTACAGCAATAAAATAACTGAAACAATGGACAATGCTGTGCAACAGCTTTAAGCAGCCTGCCTCCCATGCTGATACCACAGCCATAGACCTATAGCTGACTTAAAAAATCATTATCCAGATTGCAATGAATTGGCAACCATGTAAACCAGGTACAGGTAGTCCTTGACTTATAACAGTTCATCTAGTAATCGTTCAAAGTTATGATGACACTAGAAAAAAATGACTTATGGCTGTTTTCCAAACTTACAACCGTTGCATCATTCCCATGGTCATGTGATCAAAATTCAGATGATTAGCAACTGACTCATATTTATGATGGTTGCAGTGCCCTGGGGTCATGTGATCCCTTTTTGCAACCTTCTCACAAGCAAAGTCAATGAGGAAGCTAGATTCACTTAACAACCATGTAATAACTTAACAGCCGCAGTGATTCACTTAACAACTATGGCAAGAAAGATCATAAACTGGGACAAAATTCACTTAAATGTCTCAGCAACAGAAATTTTGGGCTCAGTTGTGGCTACGTCGAGAACTACCTGTATTCTGTCCAGAGTTCAGCTATCATTTCCTTCAGTTGATGGTTTCCCTGCTTTCCCATCTCTGCAAGCAAGGCAAGCATCACTTGTTTACCTGCCCATGAGCATATCAACAGAGCATGTTTATTCATTGTATAGATTTCTTTTGGATCCCCTAACTATAGTCTGCCTCTCTCTATTTCTCATTTTTGTCATCTAGGGATCTGATGAAGAGTTAATTACCTAATGTACTGTTCAGAGGTGGCATTCAGCAGGTTCTGACCAGTTCTGGAGAACCGGTAAATACCACCTCTGACTGGCCCTGCCCCCATCTATTCTCTGCCTCCTGAGTCGCAGCTGATCTGGGGGAAATGGAGATTTTACAGTATCCTTCCCCTGCCATGTCCACCAAGCCACGCCCAGAGAACCGGTAGTAAAAATGTTGAATCCAATCACTGGTACTGTTTTTCACTCCACTCGCGGGACAACAGGTGCCCTTGTGACTTTTTTTAAAGGGATGCACCCATGGAATGGTGAACCAAACGTCAGCCAAATGGACAGAAACCTTCCAGAATCAAGCAACAGCTTCAACATTCCATTGCCAAAATGAGTTGGGGAGAAAAATAAGTCGTGGGAAGGGCTGCACTGGATTGGTAAATCTGTGAAAGGATATCATGAATGGACATTGCAGCTTCTTCGCACTTTAATGCTGTGGAATGACAGTAATAGAGGGGGGAGGGATAATTTTGGGCTGATGTTCCTCTCTGCCATTTCTCCTATCATCTAATATAGCCTCTGTGCCAGAGAACCCCAGATCCCTGCTTCCAAACCTAACCAAATGATTCCTGCTCCACTCTTGACTTTTGTCAGATTGTCTTAGTCCAACATTAGGTTCATTGCCTGCTGTGCCGTTTACCCAATGGAACACATCAAGATAGAGGTTGTAACAGCTTTGTCAAAGAAGCGCATCACACACACACACCATCCTCCCCCCCACTGCACATGTGTGTGTGACCCCTTAACCCCCCCAGACACATGCACACATGCACATGCATCTCCACATGTGCCCTTCCCCCATGCATGCACACAGAGACCCCAAAATCAGCTGGCCAGCAGGAGGTGCATGTGCATATACGGTGGAGCTGAATTGGGGCGATGGCTCTGTGCCCACAGAGAGGGCTCCGCGTGCCACCTGTGGCATGCTTATCATAGGGTCGCCATCATGGGTCTATACAATTTCAGACAAATGGCTTCCAGTCTCTTTACGAAAGCCTCTAGTGATGGGGCACTCACAACTTCTGAAAGCAAGTCACCGCACTGGTTGATTGTTCTCACAAATAGGAAATTTTTCCTTAGATATAGGTTGCTTCTCTCCTTGATTAGTTTCCATCCATTGTTGTTGTCTTGCCTTTTGATCTTTTGAGAAATAGTTTGTCTCCCTCATCTTCCTCAAATACTGGAACAGTGTTTTCATATAGTCCTTTTCACTAAACTAGAGACATACCCAATTCCTGCAATGTTTCTTCATATGTTTTAGCCTCCAACCCCAATAATATCTGCTCTTTACATTTTTCCAGAGTCTCAACATCTTTTTCATATTGTGGTGACCAAAACTGATGCAGTAGATTTGTATAATTGTATAATTTGTATAATTTCTACATACACATATTGCAATACTCAAGCAAAGATATCTCTAACATGTACATAGGATAACCACAAAATTTCTATATTCTATAACTTTTGCAGTAAATGTCTTCTTTAACAATTCAATAACAATATATTTGCAAACTTTCATTGTTTGTGCCTTTTGCCTTGTCCTGCAAAGTACTTGGAAGGTACAGTTTTGCAAGCTAACTTTAGGCTGTAAAGCAAGGCATTTACAGCCTAAAGTTTAACTGAACTTTAATTGAACTTTTTATTGGGCATTTGGGTCTTCTCCAACAAAACCACAATCTTTTCAGATTCTGCTCTGTGTCTTGTTTCAGGGGACTACTCCATAGTTCCAATCAGATTCAACAGATGGACACTTCTGCCATGATGTATCCCTTGAGATCAAACAATGGAAACTTCACACAAACTACACTACATATATCTAGAAATTCTACATTTTGGGGGCATGGCAATTGCTTCTCTCTTCTTGTACTTCATTCTTCCATTTCCATTGTATTCTCTGTAAAGGAACCTCTTCATTATGTGCCAATTGTCACTCATGCTGGGCTGCACACTTGGACCAGCCAATGCAAAATCTACATGCTGCTTGCATGCCCATACGTGCAGGGCTTTGATGCCAAATGAACCAGCCAAAGGTGCATACCACTATCCCAGAATCTCTCATTTTCCATAGGTCAGAGGAGGAGTAGATGCGTGCAGATGTCCTCTTGCATAGAGGAATGTGGAAATATTCTCGATGAAGAACAACCTAAACCATGAAGAGAAAAACATTGAATCCTGGGACTGTGGAAAACCTGAAAAAGAAAAAGAAAATAACCCCATCTTTGCTCTCTCTTATACCAAATAGAATGGGGTGTAAGTTTTATTTTATTTTTTACAACTTCTACTTTCCGAGGACTGACTTGTGATTTTCTTTCTAATGGTTCATCCATCCCTTCTTCAAGTTTATCTCAACATTCCTTTAAATCTTGGCTGCTTATAGATCCCCTTAGTGTGTGCTTAAAGTTCAGCACGAATATCCCCAAGATGGATGTCCAAACTTGGTCCGTCCGTCTGTCTATCTGTTTATCTATCCAGGTCAGCTAACAAAAAGACAATGCTTACACAACTGATTGGAAAAACAAAACAGCAACTATCAACCAACCACTAACTGGGTGGTGATAGTAGTCAATAATCCCTTTATCCCCAAAGCTTGGGAGGACAACCAGCCTTTAACAATTTCCTAAACAATGACAAAATGGCAAAAAACAGCACCATGTTGTTGTGCTGGCAACTCCATCCTTTTTGGGTATGTGCAACATTACGAGAGTGAATTTGAAGCCCAATGTTGCTTTCATCTGACTGGTTTGACCCCATCACTACCACAACAGATGATCCCTAAGTATCCACTTGAAATCTAAGACTCCTTTTCATATGAGCAGAGGAGTTCTTTGTAACAAGGGGTCTTTTAAACAGGAACGACCATCATTCCAGCATCTACCACTGAAAGAACACCACTAACATTTACCATCGATAGACAACCACTTCTACTGCATATCCCTGATGTGAGACACACTTTCCAGAATGTTAACATCTGGAAGGCAGCTGGACCTGATGGAATCATGGGATGAGTTGTTAGCGACTGCACTGCAGAGCTAGCTGGAGTGTTCACGGATATTTTCAATCTATCCTTGTTGCAGTGCTCTATCCCAACCTGCCTGAAGACCTCCATTATAGTGCCAGTCCCTAAGCAGACAGTAGTGGTATCTTTTAATGATTATAGACCAATAGCTTTAACATCTGTTGTCATGAAATGTTTTGAGAGACTGGTGTTGAACTATATTAAGGCTAATCTTCCATCTTCTTTGGATCCATACCGATTTGCATATAGGAGTAATAGATCAACTGATGATGCTATGTCTATTGTTGTCCATACTGTATTAAATTATTTGGAACAACAGGGAACATATGTAAGGTTGCTATTTCTGGATTATAGCTCTGCCTTTAACACCATTCTACCCAACAGGTTGTTTCTTAAAATGTCCAATTTGGGTATAAATCAGAGGATTTGCTTGTGGATAAAGGATGTTCTGAAAGATAGGTCACAGTCAGTAAGGATGGGATCTCACTATTCTTCTATTCTGATATTAAACACAGGAGAACCACCAGGGTTGTGTGCTAAGCCCCTTCCTTTATTCTTTGTACACATGACTGTACTCCATTGTATAACACCAACACAATTATTAAATTTGTGGATGACACAACAGTGGTGGGGCTCATTAACAAGAACAATGAATCTGCTTATAGAAAGGAAGTAAAAGGGCTGACATTGTGGTATAAAGAAAATAATCTTACACTTAACACCAAAAAAACTAAAGAACTTATCATTGTCTTCAAGAGGAAGAGTGATGTACATTTACCATAAATGGTAAGGAGGTGGAGAGGGTTGGTAGTTTTAAATTTCTGGGCATTTATATCTCGGAGGACCTCATGGACCATGAATGCTAACATGCTTGTGAAGAAGGCACAGAAGAGGCTATACTTCCCGAGAATGCTCAGGAATAAAAATCTATCGCAGCATCTACCTCTGTCCTACTATCACAGCATAATTGAGAGTGTCCTGACATATGGCATTCTTGCATGGTGTAGGAGCAGCTCTGCAGTGGACAAAAAAGATCTACAGAGAATCATTAAAACTACCCAGAATATCACCGGGCTCCAGCTACCAGCTCTGGATGACATTTCGCTGTTCTAGAAAGTTGCATAACATTCTCAGAGACTCTTCTCATCCTGCTTACAATCTTTTTAGACTGTTGTCTTCTGGCAGAAGATACAGAACAATTAAAACTCGAACCACACGTCTTCTGAATAACTTTTATCCCAGAACTATAATTGCACTCAACAATGAACTAAAGGCGACCATCAGTGAGCTGTTGGACAGTCACTACTTGGTCTGTTGTGTGGATGCTTGGGTGGTTTAGGCGAATTTTTTGGCAAGTGGGGGTGTGTTTGGGGATTGTCATGTGTGTTGGGCCTGGCCTCTGGGTGTCATGTGAATTTCGTTGTATGTGTATACTGTGTATGTACGTACAATGACAATAAAGTTTATATATATGCACCAAACAGACATATTCTCATAGCAGACTGTCCTGGGGAAGAATGTCAATGGGTGGTTTCATGTGATTCTTGTAGAACACCATTCAATTTCCTGCCACATATAGGCTGATCACCATTATGCTTCCTAATAAAGCTAAGGTGTCAGGTGCAAAAGGCCTTTTTAAGAGACTGAAAAGCCACTATGCATATAAACATCTGGAAGAATTTAAGTGGTGTGTCAAATGCTTTAGATGTTAAAAGGGAGAGATTTAAAACATTTAAAGCCAAAGTGAATTTTTATAATCAGTCTAGCTGGTATCTTTCCAAAGCAGCTTTCCTTCTGCTTGAGTCCTGATGAACACCTATGAGAACATTTAAAATGCTCAAAAACTGACATTTGCTATGACAACGACTTTCTTAACTTTTTTTTTAAAAGAGCTTTATGTTAAAAATACATCCCTTTTTGGAAGAAAATCAAGTTCGTTCTTTCGGAAAGAAAACTGCTTCTCCATTTCCCTTTATTCCTGTTTTAATTGATGTAAAGTGGCTTAATTATAAAAAGCCAAAAACATTATATAAAATCTCTTTTGTAAAGAATCTGAATGATAGAATTTAAATAATTTTAAATAAATCTCTGCACCCTAGGAATAAATAGAACTGAAATGCAAAATAGAAAATGCTGTATTTCCAGTATTTAATTTACATGCCGATATCCTGACCCCGTAAAAAAAAAAAAATCTTTGTCATTTGTTACTAAGAAAAATCTTCAATAAGATTAGAGTCATGAGATTAAATACTGTAGCAATTAAGGACAGGCAATTTTTCCATGGCTCTTCTCCTATTACCCCCATATTTTTTTTCAAGATGTCCAAAACATTGGGAAAATGGTTGAAATCCATTAAGAATCCACAGCACATTTCCCTCTTCTGCTTATTTGGAAGCTTAGCAGTGGTAAGAGCAGGAGCAAAAGAAAGGGAAAAAGTTTTAAAAGTCTTCCTGCCTTTCTATCCATCATACAGTAATAGTGATGAGTTACACTAACCACAGGAGTATAATTCTCTTAAGAACTCTTGCAATTTTTCAATCTTTCAGGATCTACCCCAGAAGTCCTCCTTTATAAAAACACAAAAAAGCATTTTAATGGGGATGTCAAAGAATGACAATGTCCTGTTAAAAGCATTTGAATACAGCTTAAATATGAAAACACTTTTACGAGAGTGAGGGTTCGTTCTCTGAGCTTGTGGGTTGGTTTCCGAACATTTCGTTATCAGGCTAGGTAATATTTTCAGCAAAGTTTAGGGGATGTCACTCTGCTGAAGATGTTATCTAGCCTGGTAACAAAACGTTTGGAAACCAACCCACAAGCTCGGAGAATGAACCCTCACTCTCATCCTACACCCGAGCTAGAGATACTTGCCACTATTGCAAAAATACCCTTTTATATTTAGAACTGTTGCTGTATATATTAGCAGCAGCTTGATATCATTGTTGATTTTAAAATTGTTTTGAAAATGTGCCTTTCTCTCATCCAAGTAAAATATTTCTTATTTGCCTTGCAGATGGCAGTTTTAAAATCATGTTGCTTATGTAGGCAGTGAACAAAATAGCAATCTATAAATCAGCATCATTGTAATTTGGGGCTACTTTTAATCTCATGTTCATTCATTGACATCGCTAACAAATAGATCTTAAGTACAAGGTCAAGGAAATATGAAGACTGAAGACCTTGATAAACTAGCTGAACAATTGCTAGCTGAACAATTCTCAACAAGTTTAGCCTGACACAGTATAATGAACCCTACTAATATAAGTCAGAAATTAGATTGAGCAATATATAAAAGCATGCATGTGTTGAGCATAGCTCCTTAGGTAGTATTCATTGCGCAAGGCTGACAGACCTAGAAATCATTAGTGTCCAGCCCACAATGCTGTGTGCTGTTTTACATGTATTTACAGTCCTTTTCACCTATTCTCCAATACCATGCATTGATTATCTTGTTTTTGTTAATGGATATAAACAATCACTTCATAGCTACTTAAATCCTAACATTTTTCAGCATTTTACTCACCATGGATGCTAGATCCCAAAATTCTTTGCAGAATTTTTAAAATGAAGATGTGGTTGCCAAGCATCAAAAGTTGTTTCCACCAATTGCTACAATTCCCTTTTTTACCTTAATTTTTATCATTTCTGACCAGCAACTCATGTAAAGCAATCAGCAATCTAAAGCAATCAGGAACTGCTGTGGACTGAGAGGATCTGCATTTGCATCTACAGAATACTGCATATGAATCGTCATCGCCCAGCTACCCATCTTCACTACCTGTAACATAAGAAAACTTACCGTGCACATTAATAAACAGCAACATTGAAATGGAATGAGTTTAAGGCTGTCTGGTAAGAGAAATTTCAGATTCACATCTTATCAGATTAGAATATTGGAGAATTGCTATTTAAAAACAGTTCCGGACAAGATAGATTTCCTGATCTGACATTGTACAGATGAACACAAAAGGGGAGAAATTAGCTTTTTAGCAATATACAAAAGCCTGAGTGTGTTCAGTGCAAGTTCTTAGAAGCAATAACCGTGCAAGACTAGCAGACGTACAAGCTACTAAACCCAACAGTCCTTGAGCTTACAACAGTTCATTTAGTGACCATTCAAGTACAACAATATTGAAAAATGTGACTTATGACCATCTTTCAGTTACAACCTTTGCAGCCTCCCCATGAACATGTGATCAAAATTCAGATGCTTGGCAAATGGTTCATACATAGGACCACTGCTGTGTTCCAAGGTCATATGATCACCTTTTGCAACCTTCTGAAAAGCAAAGTCAAGTCAGATTCAATTAACAACTGGGTTACTAACTTATCAACTGCAGTGATTCAGTCAACAATTATGGCAAGAAAGGTCGTAAAATGGAGCAAAACTCACTTAACCAATGTCTCACTTAAGAACATAAATTTTGTGCTTAACGGTGGCCCTAAGTCAAGGACTGCCGGTATCTAGTTTTCAGCAGTTAATCAATCTGGAATTGAACATTTTGGAGGCAGGCATTCATCTTAGCTCTCTTTCCTTAAAGCAGAATACCCCAAACTATGGCAGAAAGTAGATTGTAATGCAAAGCAGGCATTTCACCATCTTATAACTGAAGGCTTTCATTGAAGAGCCAGCCAAATGCATTTGGAGGGTGATTTGCAATGTCTTCCCAAAGTGTGTGGTACATCAATGATGCTGCGATTTCTTTCTTTTATTTGCATTAATTCAATGCTTCATTTCTACATAATATTTAGAGCACCCCTTCAAAGCTCTGCATAGCCATACTTACTATCTTGGACCCAACTCCTAATTTCTTCCTCACAACCCTACCCAAAGCAAATGGGGAGACTGCATGAATCCAAGGGACATTCTATGGTTTAACATTACATTCAGAAACCTTTTCTCTCTTAAATAAGGGCCCAACCATACTTGCTCATCCCAAATGCTTCAGTTATCCAGAGAAAATTATCATTCTTTACAACAGACTGTAGTTACAGAATACCGGGATAGCAAATCATGCTTCTCCCCCTCTCCCCACTTGTTTTGTCAATGCATGTAGAAGCTGGGGGGTTATTTTTCATCATTGTGGTAATTTTCACTAATCTGACAAGTATGTTACAGATGTGATTCTTCCGTTTAAAAACTAATACTTGCGATTAATATGTTACAATGATGAATTGCTCATTGTAATCTGTCATCATGTGGGGAAAATTGGCATAATTAATGTACAGTTATTGTTATAAAACAGCAATTTGGTAACTCAGGATAATACAACAGAGAAGGGGAAAAACCTTCCTTTTTTCTGTCTACAATTGATTTTATTTTGTACTTCTAAGGGACAGAGCTTTATAGAATCTAACACAATGGGCTTGTAAAAGACAGTGAACAGAATTCTGCAGACAATCCAGGTGTGGAACGACTTTCATAGATCTTCCAAACACTTTGTCCCAGGAAGTTCCACAAATACAAAGGATGGTACTTGTTATTTAACCTCCTGCCTTACAACAAAATCAACAGAGTTGTTATTGTTGCTTTTACGTAGGGTTTAGAAATGTAAGAAGCAGCCTTGAATAGACAATTAGTCCATCTAGACCCATATTGTCCACACTAATTGGAAGCAGGATTCTAGACTTATATGAAAATGGCAAGCCTTAGATCTGAGACTATGACTTTCTTGTATTCCTTTTGAGTTAATGAAGAAAAGATCATATGAGAAGCACTTTTTGCATCCAGCAATAAAGATGTCACTTGTATTATATTGTATTTCATTGTATCATATTTATTCATTCATTTGATTTTTATTCTTCCAGTTTTGTGATTCTTGGCCATTAAAATATTACAATAAAATCAACAGTGGACAGATAGTAACTGATTCAAAAGAGATCAAAGTACAATGGAAACAGTATATTAAATCACTACATAGAAAAATGTCAACATCCCAAATACCTTTGAAGATATTTATTTCTTAACAAGAACCTCTAGTATTGAAAGATAAAGTTACATCAGCACTTTGGTCATTACCAAGTTAGAAGGCTTTAGGAATTGATAAAATACCCAGAAATATGTCAAACACACACACACACACACACACACACACCAGTCAAGAGTCTAATGAAGCTATGCCAGCAAATCTGGAGAATTACACAGTGGCCAATCAATTGGTAAATATCAATCTACATTCCAATACCCCAAAAGGGGAAACTTTCCACAGTGTGCAAACTGTTGTATAATACCCTTAATTATAACCCTACATGAACAAAATGATATCAGATGTTCAAGTCAACTTTAGAAAAGGTCAAGGAACATGAGATATTATTGCTGATTCCTAATGGATAATTTACAAAAATAAGCCGGTGTGTGCTTCATCAATTATAGAACCTTCTATTGTGTCAATCAGGTCTATCTGTGAAAAATGCTCAGAAAAAAGGGAATCCCAGAACATCTCATAGTTTTCATGAGAAACTTCTATATAAGGCAAGAAGCCACAGTACAGATAGAACATGGTGAAACAGTCTGGCTCCAGGTTGCAAAAGGAGTGTGACAAAGCTGTGTACTATCTCTTTAGTTATTCAACCTATAATACGAATATATATTAAGGATAGTTGGGTTGGAAGAAGCAAGGTTTTAAAATTATGGAAAACACATCAGAAAACCTGTATTATAATGATGACACTACTACTCTACCTACAAAAGGAAAGGATTTGACAGCCCTAGTATTAAAAATACAAGAGAACAGTGAAAAATAAATAAATATGAAAAAGACCAAAGTACGAAAACAAGTAGAACTGACCCTAGAATTCACAATGAAGGTATCGAAGTGATAGTTAGCTTCTCCCTTTTAGAATCAACCATCATAATTAAAAGAACAAGCAGCCAAGAAATATGCCACATACTAGCACCAGTGGTAGAAGAGCTATGAAAATGTTGGGAAAAATATATTCAAATGCCATAGATGTATCTACTTCTACAAAGATTGCAATAGTACAAACCATGATATTCCCATCACACACTATGGAAGAGAAAGTTGGAATTTATAGAAGCAAGACAGGAAAAGTATTGATCCCTCTGAACTGTGGTGTTGGAGAAGATTCCTGAGTATACCATAGCCAAGAAAGGAAACCAATGGGATTACTGAACAATTCAACCCAGAGTTCTTACTCAAGGCACAAATGATCAGACTCCAATTATCCTACTTTTGGGCACAGCATGTGAAGACTCAGCTCTCTGAAAAAAGACTCTTGTGCTGCAAAAAGGCTGAGGAGGTTTACTAGCAGCAAGATGGATCATGAGTGTACTATTGAGAGACTTGAAAGAACAGGTTGGGGAGAGAGCATCAAGAAAATAGATCCATGTGATCACTAGGAGTTGAAAACACTTGACAACTTATACTTAATCAAAGTTTTCTATAATGATCTGTGTCTATCCAAGAAAGAAAGCTGCAGACTTTGGATTTTACTTACCTTTTGAAGCTCACCAGAAAGAGTTATCAAAAACCTTCTCTTAAAAATAAGATTGAGAGATATAAATATATATTTTTAGACATGAACTCCTTTGCTAAAGCAATTTGCATCCAGAGAAACTGAGTTTTTGTTTTGTTTTTCTTGCTCATTTGTTATTCTGCCTGCATTTTGAAACTGTGCAGGTACAGTGTAGCCAGAGGTATCCCAACAATTCTTTCATTAATTCAATGCGACATTATATCCCCTGGGTCAGGGAGGAACTGCCATCTTTCCTAATGTTGCACACACAGATAAAAGATGATGAAGCGTTATATGAGCCAACAGAAAAAGGGATTCTCAAAACAGCAGCATCAGAAGTAAACATGATGCAAAAGTCATTCAATGAAGCCTCAGCATGAAAGCAAACTGACACAGTAGTTTATGCCTTTCATGACTCAAAGAGTTGCCGTTTTTTTAAAAAAAGGAAGGCTTCTATGTATGACAAATGAAAGCACAGCAGATAAAGCTTTAATTAGCATGAAACTGTGCTGATGAGAACTTTGCTGAATTTCATTCATCCATGAAGCTATTAAAAGTAAAGAAGCACTGTCAGTCAAAAACAGACAATTCTGCTCAGGCAAAAAATGTGTTGCCCTGTTTACTCAGAAATAAATCATTGTTTTCACTGGGATTTAACTTTAGTATGGTTTGAGCCTAATCCTGAAGTGTTTATCCCAAAGTGTCATTGCATTCAATTATGTTTACTTTCTACTACATTACCATTGTAACCTTCAACTGGCAACACTTGCAGTCACAGACTAATAATTGCACATCCAACAAACTCTTGCAATTATTTAAAGGAAAATGGTGGGGTGGGGGATGACAACTTTGTTGTTCTTTTTGCAGCCATGAAACATGCAAAAAATTGGGCTGGGATCAAAGATTCTATGAAACAAAGAATTTCCAACATTAGTAGCAAGGATTATATAAGATATGAGAATGTGATTCATTTTAAAGGATGCTTTTAGGGCCGTCATTCTCCTATCCCTGGCAATTTGACAATGATTTTATCATCTGCTTTGGGATACAAATTCAGCCAGTCCTTTTCCAGTTTAAAGACAAAGGGATGGTAAGCTTCATTTGCCAAGCATCTGTCCAGAATCTGATTGTTTGGAGGGGGGAGGGCCTCATTTGTTAAGAGGGTTGCCAACTGACCCAAAGACTATCTGTCTAAGCAGCTCTCAGGTCCCAAGTTAAGGTTTCAGCATGACAAGTCTCTTCCCATGACATGCTAATGACCATACATCAAGCAAATGCAAGTGATAACTTTTCAGGTGGAATTTGCATTCTTAGTTCGCAATGTTTTGGCTCCTGCGAAACTTTATAAAAGAATTTTCAAACCAACAACTATTTCTAACCTTATTTTGACTACAACAACTTTTGCTCGGAGTGGACAAAAGTAAAGCAGCAAATTGCTGTGACAAAGCTTTTCTTAAAATAAATAATGTTAACCAGTCGCAGATCTTCCATAAATCTGGGGAAGCTGCTGTAACCACTTAAAAATAAGGATGGAGTAAATAAAGAAGGGAAACAGAGTTGGGGGTGGGGGAGAGATCGCTGTAAGCAGGAAAGCCAGAAGCAGAGGAATTAGCTAAACAAAAGAAATCATGGCGGAGCGTTTCTATTTGGTACCCTCAAAGGCTGTGAGGATTACGGACTGAAAAAACTCCCCCAGAGGGCAAGACTGTCGCTGCGGCCGGGTAAGTGGGACAGCAACCCGGGGGTAACGGTGAAAACCCTTCCCGAGTCCCCATTTCTCTTTTCAAAAAGCCCCATTCCCGCTGCCTCCCTTAGCTTCCGCTCCTTTATTCCCTAGTACAGAATTAGGAGCTAATGAGTTGTAACTGCGTCGCAGGACGGGAAGGTTTTCTGGTCGTTTACGCAAAGACCGGAGCGCGAGGCGTGTGTGCCAAAGCGTGTGCCTTTGCGCAACGGCCGGGGCGCATCGGGGCGCTCGCTCTTCTAAGTAGAAACTCACAGGGGGGCTGGATGTCGCAAGCGAGGGTCGCAGCTCTCCTCTTTTCAGCAAATAAACTCGCGGGGACGTGTAGGGGGGCTTTGGAAGGCAACCAGAGGTCATCACCCTACCGTCTGGCAAAAGAGTTTGGCTGCATCGTTTTCATTCGGGGAGAGGAAACAAGGCAGGGGAATAAAGAAGGGTGAGGAGGAACGGGGCGGGGGGGTGAGGGACGAAAGCCCCCTTGGTTTTTGAGAGAGCGCCCTTGTGGATGTATTCCCAAGTGAAGCGTAGAGAAGAAAACAGGTGCTTGGCTTTAAAGGGGACGAGGCGTACCGGCCGTTTTGGTTCCGCCAGTGAGATTTGATTGGGTCAACGAAAACCGTTGTAACTTCCTTTGTCATAAAGGAGCATCAGGGTTACGGAGTTGTAGTGATAAAACAGATGGACTTCTGAGCACTTCCACAGTGGTTTTCCTTCCTGCACTGCAGAATAAGCAACAAAGCCCTACTTTTTACTTGTTGGTCGTTAACATTCCATCAAAAAATACCAGAGAGACATCTTATATTAATGGAAGACAATTTGCAGCTCAAAGTTGAACTGTGTGCTTGGTTGTTTTCTTCCAAACTAAGTAACATTTTCAGTGTTAGAAGGGAGTGAGTTTTGCTTTCTTTATATGCTAGTGGCTTGCCCTGTCATGTTGCTGTGAGTGTTCTTGGTGGCTCCTTCATTAGGGTGTTGTTTGCTATTAGCTTGTTTGTCTATTACCTAGTTTAGTAATCAAACATCTACAAGAAAACCAGCTAATCAGAGCACCAGGGACCCTACCAATATTTAATACTACATGTTAAATATTTATTCCATTTTGTTCAATAAGAAGTAGGTATCTGGGCAATGTACAAAATTTCCTCCTGCCACCTTGCTTTCCAATTCAAAATTCCCTCTTACAATATCATTGCTAACTTTTCAGCCTGGCTTGCAGCCCATGATATTTTAAATTGTTTCCTCACCAATATACCAATTTGAGCTACTTCTGCTTAGCTTCTGAGATCAGTCATGATCACCTGGGTACTGGGAAGTTGTAATGATGTTTATGCACACAGTACAATTTTAAAAAAATACTAAAGGTAAAAGTTCCCCTCACATATATGTGTTAGTCGTTCCTGACTCTAGGGGGCAGTGCTCATCTCCGTTTCAAAGCCGAAGAGCCAGCGCTGTCCAAAGACGTCTCTGTGGTCATGTGGCCAGCATACTAAACGTTGAAGGTGCACGGAACGGTGGTTCCTATTTTTCTACTTGCATTTTTACATCCTTTCGGACTGCTAGGTTGGCAGTATCGCTTCTCGGCCTTTTGACTAAGATCAAGTGTAGTATGCTAGGTTGGCAGAAGCTGCGACAAGTAATGGGAGCTCATTCCATTATGCGACTTTAGGGATAGAACCGCTGAACTACCGACCTTTCTGATCAACAAGTTCAGTGTCTGAGCCACTGTGTTCCCTAAAAACATATTAAAACATGCAATGATACTGATAATAAAATACTTGCATTTTCTACAATGCTGTCACAGATTGGGCACATAAAAATCACTTCGCTATAACTATCTTCTCTGCGCTATGCTTCAGTACGAGGGACTAAAACTGAGCTCCATAGAGTGTTTAGGCACCAATGTTCAAGATACAAAGCAGAGCAACACAGGATTGGCTGGATGTTTCAAGCATCACTACCCCCCACCCCACCCCCCCAAAAAAACCCAAACAGTATTGTTTTATGAAACTACCAGACAGATGTTAGTGACCCAGGAAAATGTTCAACATTGATTCTTCATATATTTCGGAGGCAGTTTTTGCATTTGCAAATGCAAAAACCACACCCCAGGAAGAATATGAGCATGTAACATTATCAGTCTTCTCTGTTGCCTACAAGAACAGACTCAGGCAGGAAATTTAGTGCTTCCAGAAAAAAAGATGAAGCAAAAGTGGAATATCCTTCTACACACAGTCTGATTTTGAAGGATATGGCTCTTGGGTTTTGTGAATTGCTATTAAAGAGGACCTTCCATTCCCCTTATAATATTCCATTTACTGTGAAATATTTTTCTTTTAAATTTTAGATAAAATATTCAGTGTCTTGCAGAAGACTCATGGGAAGGACTTTGGGAGGACCAAGGATGATGGTGTGGGTATTCCATGGATAAATAGTGCTTTTCTATAGACTGGAATTTCACCATATATTCTCAGAACAATCGGTAATTACATATATGCTTGCTATTGAGCTGGAGGCACATTGTTGGAAACTCACAATAAGCATAAAATAAAAACCTTACCAATTAATGTAGCAATGGTTCACTGACTTTACTCTTTTCTTGATATTACATTTTTGTATGCAATATATTCCTTTATTTCTAACATATTTAAAAGAGCTGTTTTTGTTATTTGATTTAGAGACTTCACAGATATTAGCTAATAGGTTTCCTCCAAATAAAACATCCACGTTCCATGTTAGGAATGTTTGCAAGATAGAAAATACGTTTTGTTTGGGAACCAAAACAAGCAAATTGTGTTTTGGAAGTGCAGGTGAATCATTGCAGATAGGCTACAGGTTAGGAGAACATTTTGGTTGTTCTGGCTTGTGACCAAAGGAATGATCTTTAGTCGTCTTCTTTTCTGCATAGCCTTTTACTGGCTTCCCTTTTAATGCTGCTGTGCCCAAGTTCAAGAAAGTTATCTCATGGACCTTCCTATCCCTTCTGGACTTTCCAGCGCTTTCTTTCTGTGTCTATAGCAGCTACCACCTGCTGTAGCACTTCCAAAACACTTCTGCCTGAAAAACATAGGTTTGGACAAACACACATTTTATTATAGACAAGGAGAACCATAAACTAGCCATCTTTTGCAAATTCCTATTGAATTTATACTACTTACTGCTTTCTGTTCAGTTCATACTTTATTTTGGCCAAAAATAAGTATAGAACAAAACAATTAACAAAATGTTTAAAAGTAAGAGAGGAAGGCTAGAGATATAGAACACAAGCCAAAAAGATAATATAGAGTATTATTACTATTTTTATTATCACTCTAAACTCTCTCTCTAAATTGTGTTTACATGTTGCAGAATATGACGTACATGTGGAAAAGTATGACTGGTTTTTTCCTAACTACTTGTATAAGGATTATTCTTTATATTATTCATGTTGTCTTGTATGGACTGCACGAGTAGAGGCTAAACCAATTTCATTGTATACATGATGTACAATGACAATAAAGGCTTTGAACTTGAACTTAAAGCTAAAAACTATTTTAAGATCACTCTACAATAAAGATATTTACATAAATCAAAACATTTTCTATTATACCTATCACAACTACATCATTTTCCTAGTCCTCATTTTTAGAACTTGTTGTGCCTCCCTTTTCTACATCATTTCAAGAATGAAGCTTTGGGGAACTGAATCCAAAGTAGACCTGTTTAAAATGATGGAATATTTGTCATGATGAAATTAAATCTCATTCATTCCAGGGGGTCTAGTCTTAGTATGACTAAATCTGGTACCAACAACTAATCATTTGAAATCAAATTGGTTCCCTTGACAAGCTCATGTCAATGTAAATGTAAGCATTTCTACCCATTCAACTTTTGATTAGACTCTCTTAGGGCATTCAGATACATTAGATGGTATTGTAAGTAATGCATCACTTACGCTTTTTTAAAGGTAAAATTGCAGCTCATTTAATTGATGTGAGATTCTGATGATCAAAACATATAGACATGTAAAATGTATTGCTAGGATAATTACTATCACTGTGTTCCCTGCACACTTATTGTCAAACATAGTTTTATAGGAGGAAAAAATGTTAAAGAACTGGGACATTGCCAAGTAGCACATATTTGGTGGCATAGTTGACTTCTCTTTCTTCCTGTATACAGTACATGTATGTGTATACACTCACACCCTACACACACACACACACACACTTTTCTATGCAGCCATATTCAAAGAAACCAACAATTAAAGTGATTATTTACATTAATAAAAACACAACTTAAACAGATATTAAACCATGTTTAAAAGGTCAAGACATCAACTTAAGTAAATTAAAGCACATTAGAAACAGGGTCAAAGTAAGCTACTACAATAAAAAAAGTCTAGAAGTAATTAGTATCCAATATTAAAGTGAATCTTAGTTGCTCATATTGGGAAGGAATGATACACTACATTATTCTTTCAGCGTTATTTATAATAGAGATGAAGTGCAGAACTGAATCTTCCTTATCACTAAAACAGACACACTTTCCTTCCACACAGAACTTGGTGACTGTGATTAAAAGTGAAGTTTAAGATTGATCCCCAAATAAGCAGGAGAGAATTCCTGCTTGTTTTCTATCAAGTTAGCAGGCCAGGAAGTTCAAATACTCGATATAGTTCTATTTTAAGATCACTCTATAGTTTCTCTTGGTATTTCCTCCACTATTCTTGTTCACCTGATGATGTAGCATCTCTTGCTTTGCTGTCTCACTCCATTTTTTTTAAAAAAAAAACCTCAAGTGAAGATTTTTTTTGTCCATTTGTCCTGATTTCAAGAACCTACTGCCAAAGCAGTGGACAATTAGGTTCCAGCAGCTTACATACACATTCTCAATCCAGGTTGACAGCATCTGTGAGCCTGTTACTTACATTTCCAGTAAATTTGATTTAATTGATTCCCCAGAATCTTCTGTAATTTATTTTGACTTCGGATTTGCATTTCAACTTGTTATAACTGGGAAACATGCCTGGTAAAGAAATAAATTAATGTTATAGTAAAATTTCTATTTAAAGTTGCTTAGCAACTTTTGCTAAGTATAAGTGTAAAGTTGCTTATCAACTAAAGTTTTGAAGGTCATGAAACATTCCCTGAACTGCTATTATTATGTCTTGAAAACTTCATCCATTCTATTCTTGATCCATTTTTAATCAATGCTTTATTTGGCACAATGCATCCTTTCAATTTGACTTCTTTGTACTGTTATGTAATCATATTATGAATATTTGTATTTATGTTATCATCATATTTATATTTTCCCTTCCTTGTAGAAGTTCGGCATCATATCTAAGATTCTTACAGTATACAACTAATTGAAGGTCATCTACCTTCCCTATCTGATACTGCCTTGACAATTGGGTTTTCCAAATTTTGAACCATATCTTCATCCTCTTTTGCTGCCCTATAACTTACAATAGCATTAAGTGTGCTACACTGCCAACATAATTTATTACAAATGAATCTGGTTGAAAGAAATAGGAATAAGAGCAACAGGTGGAGGTATAAATACTTCCCAATTCTCTGCTTTTGGTCCCCAAATCAGAGTCATATAGTCATTTTGACTATATACTAGACTACCTTTAGTCACTTGCAGCCAAAGGTAGTGCTGGGGTAAGTGGATGGCCTGACATGTCATAAGGCAGCATCATTTATGTTCAAGCTAAATTTGCTTCCTTCATTTTTTGTTGTTGCCAATTTTAGAAGCATGTCTAATGTAGAGCATTCAGAATTCAGTGTAAAACTGTCAGCTAATAGGAGTTAGCATGTGTATTGAGAGGGAAGAAATCTCAGAACTGTTGCTGGATTTGTCTTCCAACATGCTGCATATATAATAGGCAGACTCTCCCAGACTATAAGTGGACAGTAAGATATTATGACATGAATATATATTTTGGAGTGTTGAGCAAAATGAGAATTTCATGCATTGGCAATATAGTGTGACGAGTTGTATCTGGCATGACCTTGTGCTTACAGCGGGAAGCTGAGACATAATGAATTCTGCAGAAAACCTAGTGCACAAAAATCACAGGACATTTCTCATTTTATTTCACTAATAATACTCTCCTCATTTAATGCCATGTCTATACATTTTCTTGCAGGCATCACATAAGAAAGGAGATGAAAAAGCATCATAGGTACACTACTTCTGGATAATTTCTAACTACTCCAATTAGAGAGAAAAAATCTATTGATTTTCAAAACTTATTAAAATAATTAACGTATTATATATCCCAGTTCAACATGGCAGCTACACATTTATCATCAAAAACCCTGTTGTGATGGTCACTGAGATGATGTTTCCTACAAATAGATGCAGATTTCAGATTCCAAACAGATCGGATATTACATCCTGAAACTCTTTGTCCGAATTGTTGCATTCATGTGGGTTCCTCTATGCCAATAGCTTTATCCTATTTTGATGCACGAAGGAGTGATAGGAAAGATTCAATCCCCAAAGCTTTTCAACCTAGTTTAGAGATATATAGTATATGGAGAAGTTAAGCTCAATAATAGAGATAAGAAAACAGAACTGTCTGAGCATAGATCATGCTTGTGTTGCAGATGCAAAAAACAACAACACTACATCAGTAGGAATGTTGTGTCATGATCAAGTGTGGTCAACAGTCTTTTCTGTTCTGTATTGATCAGACCATATTTTATATTTTGCATCCAGTTCTGGGCAGTGCTTTGATAAAGTAGATTTTATCCAGAGGAAAGCAGCCAAGATGAGATGTCGGCAGGAAGTAAAATGTTATGAGGAATGGTTGGAAATGTTGGTGTATTTAGCCTGGAGATGAAAATTCTCAGGCAACATGATATCAAATATCTAAAGGGCTATCTTGTTAAAAAAAATAGGGCAGATTTCTCAGAATTGTTTAAGAAGATAGGGCAAGAAACTGCTGATAAATTGCAAGAATTGGATGGGCTACCCAAAAACATTTTCTAAGAATTTTCATAGTGCAATGGTCTATCCTAGAAGATAGAGAACTCTCTTTACTGGAGATGTTTAAATAGGGACTGTGTAGCTATCTCTGTGGATGCAGTCATAATGCAAAGACTGAAGGTTGTACTAGAACTAGATGATTTCCAAGATTCTTCCAAGCCCTTGTATTTGATGATACTCCATATGTAATAGCATAGAATTAATAGTGGATTGGAGGAGTTTTCCTTGATAATATTTCCTATTTCTGTAAAAGCAATTATAATTTCTTTGGTAATTACAAATCAGGGGAAAAGAAGTCCTGTGTGCCTTTTCTTTGCCATATGTTATTATTATTGATTTGTTTCCATGTTTTTTCTTCAATAGAGGTGTTTCCAAATTTTTGATATTACTGTTAAGCTCTTTTTAAAAAAAAATATTGAAGCTTCTCTTGATATTTCACAAATGTTGTTGTCCCGTTTATCTGTTTTTATCACTGGTTTTATAGCAGTATTAACAGCAAGATGGTTCTATACCCTGTGACCATTATTAGTTGCCATTCAGGATTCCAAATATTTTAATCTGGATGCTTGAACTGAAATCTACCCCCGTTCTTCTTTACCAGGTCCTGCCAGACAGAACAGTCAAATCCACTGTGGCATGACTAAGAATTCCAAAAATATAGCACGGAATTTGCAGGCATCAATCTAATTTTTTTTAAAAAATAAAACAAAAATTTGGCTTGAAGTTGTTAATGCATACTGAAAACTCTTAATTCTGGCTTGCCTGTACTGTAGATTGGAGCATTTAACAGAAGGAATTTATGCCCCCACCCTCTACATGTACAAAATGATCTGTCTTTATTCTGCCCAAACAGTGCAACCTTGTCTTAATGTGGGAGAATAAGTGAAAATACCCAACTGCCTTACAAGAAATTCTCTTTCTCATTAAGTCTTTTCGAAATGAGGATTTACTGCATGGGCAGCAATGGCCCCTGTGGGCTTCTTGCCCATAATCCCACCTTGAAAATGGTTCTGCAGTTATTCTCACAAAAATACAGACACCGTTTTCAGATTGGTACATCAATTTCACACAGAACTAATTGCAACCCTTGATAGGTAATTTATTCCTTTGACTTTTCTTTCTTTCTTTCTTTCTTTGGCTGAATGCCTTAGTTCTACAATGCCAACTAACTTAAACCTTTCTATTTTTCCTCCTTTCTTTATGGATTTCCAGTCTTGAACTGTCAACATTTCCCATTGGGCTGTTTAGTTACAATAATGCAGAAAGCAGACAGTGAATTCTCTTGCTTCTGCTTGTGGAATCCTTCCTGGACATTAAAATATTATGACATGAATATATATTTTGAGCATCACACAAAATGAGGATTTCACGCCTAGGCAATATAGTGTGGCGAGGAATATCTGGCATGACCTTGTGAATGCCACCAGGGCCTCCAAAATAAACAAAACAGGGGGGAATATGTGAAACAGATGTTGAGATCCAGAAGAAGAATTTTAGAAGTTTCCATAAAAACAGGAGAAGAATAAAGAATTATGCAGGAGCGCAGCTTTTTCTGAAAGTAGTTCAAGATAAACTTAGGAGGGAGGGAAAATGGCAGATTGCAGAGACAAAATGAGATCAACTGCCCCCAAACCAAGCAAATAACTCAAAAGTAGAGAAAGAAAAATATGGAAGAAGAAATTAGCACAGCTGAGGAACCAAGGAAAAGTGTTTAGCAATACAAGGTAAATTAGAGATTGTCAGAGTAGGCATTTATAAGCAGGTAGAAATAGGTGGGGTTTTTTTTCTATTAAGCTGATAGGCATCCACAAATACACTCACTGTGCCCTGAAACCTTTGTAAGAAAAGACATCCAGCAGCATCACACATCCTTACCTCAAAGGCGTAATTTCCATTGCAGTTTTCAAAACAATTAAAACAATAACAACCTCCAGCAGCTGGAGAGACTCCCACAATTTCTTATCTTCATCCTGCACACAAGAGAGTATCTCACTTCTCTCCCAATCTGCCAGAGGGTGCTGTTAAGGTGATTGGAAACAGTAAGAAGTAACCCCTGGCTGGAAACTCAATATTTGTGGACTTCTGAGCACAGAGAAAGTCAGCTGCAAAGAAGCAAAAGCTTTATATGGGGTGGGGGAAAACAATAACTCATCACACTAGGGAAAATGGAGCAGTGGAGGTCATAGTGGCTTATGATATTTTATTGTGGTGCGGTCATTTGAGGGAGCAGAGATCTAGGCCAACCTCTGGAATTGAAATCTCTCTTAAGGACAGGATGAGTGAGCTTCTTTGTTGCCCTCTATACATTTTTTTGGATTTGAAACAGTGGTGGGTTGCAAATCTCATTCCAACCAGTATGGTTGGAATGGGGCCGGCAGCGTCCTCATGGACGCGCGCAGCACGTGCATGCATTCAAGCGCCTCGCAATGCTCCGTGATGCTCCAGCTGCTCTGCGGAGCATTGCGCAGGCACTGTACACACCATGTGCCTGTGCAGAAGCGCAAAAGCCTTTAAACTCTGGTAAGGACCTTGGGTGGGTGGGTGGGCCCTCCGGAGCACCGTACCGGAACGGTATCTGGTGCTCCGGGCTGGCTACGGTACGCACGTACTGAGGTGTACCACCTCAGACGTACCACTGATTTGAAAGCATTTTGCTTCTTTGTATTTCTTCATTTGGTTGGAATTTTTTATAGGAAAAAAATCTTCATGAAAAGCTAAACACACCTTTTCCTTTCTTCTAATCTCTCTCTCTCTCTCTCTCTCTCTCTCTCTCTCTCTCTCTCTCTCTCTGCAATTTTCTCCAAGCTTCACATTTCTGTATGCAGTTTTTTTATCTGCTCTCACAACATTCCAAGGAGTACAAAAACTAAAGGATAATTGTGTTGACATCTGGTTTTTATATGACTTAAAAAAGAATTTGATTAATTTGTTTTATAATGAGATTTACAATTCACTATTACTGATGTCACTGATCAGAAAGTATCAGATTATCTGAAAGTATCAGATTATTTATGGCTACATGAGCTACATGAACAGAAAGATGATTTTTTGGGGGGTGCTCAGAGATTAAGATCCGAAACATGGACGTTTGTTCTTATGGTTTGAATTTCATCTGAAACACTTTCCACTTTTGGAAAGAGATCTGAGTGAACATTTAAGATTTTAGAATATCCAACTATATTGGATTTAGGACAACTTACATTTTAGACCATGTTTGAGGATTAATTTGTGACATAGGCATGAAAGAATTGGGTTTTAGAAA